>NC_137154.1:44553820-45753820 GCF_951394435.1 Stenella coeruleoalba | reverse complement strand
TAGTTTCAGGTCTCCTAGGCCTCATCTCAAGTACCTGCCAGTCAGTTTCAAATATTCTATTTCTGAATGGTCCTGGAACTTGGCAAAAAGTTTGAAAGCCTTCAATTTCCAACATTTCACCCATCTGATAGAATATTCTACTTCTTTAAAATAGGTAGTATAAACTCTATCCCTCAGTTTTACCCTTTAGCATTCTGTAGAGCCTATGAAAACTCTACATCATTCACCAGCACATTCTAACTACTCTGTACTTAACTGAATTACATTTCATCAGTGGAACATGCTTATTCCCTGGGTGTATTTAAATAAAATTGAAGGGATTTAAAGATAGTTTTCCACAAATGTTAATCAAAGCAGTGTTACTGGATCAGCATACTGCAAAGGTACAGGATAGCCTGCTATTTTTTTTTTTTTTTTTTTTGCGGTACGCGAGCCTCTCACTGATGTGGCCTCTCCCCGTTGCGGAGCACAGGCTCCGGACGTGCAGTCTCAGCGGCCATGGCTCACGGATCTTCCCGGACCTGGGCACGAATCCACGTCCCCTGCATCGGCAGGCGGACTCTCAACCACTGCGCCACCAGGGAAGCCCCTAGCCTGCTATTTTTATGTTGCTGTACTAAGGAACTTCCTCATTCCAGGTTAGGAGATGTCATAAAATGCAGCACAAATGACCATGCTTAAATGGAGAAGCACTTTGTATAGTAGTAAATTTATGAGGAAAATTTGGAATTGAGACCAGGTAATAGAATGGCATAGCTTCTCTGTTAAGTGTTGAGGTGAAACCAGCCTGAGGTTAGGATCTGAGCTTGACAATTTCTGAAGGCCTGGCTTCTGTGGCTTCATGCAAAAAGACCTCTAAGATTTGTTAATCTAGATTTCTTTTTGTATCATTTCTTACCACAATAAAGGTTACTTGTAGTTAGAGTTCTTTATACCTGGACCGTTAGATTTATATTTTCATAATAATTTGTGGTAATAATTGTATCTAACAAATTAGACCAAACTTGAAATATCTAAGGGCTTCACATTTTAAAATATTCGTCTGATGTAGATTCATACCACTGAGGAAACACTGATTCTTTTTTTTAAGGGATGAAGTCAGCTAGTATTTAGTTACTAATTTTAACCATCAATTTTCAGACATTTTTTTCTTCCTGCCAATAATTTTGGATATTTTTCACTTTTAAAATTATGAAATCTATCAAATATAAGGAGGAGTACCTGTATAAGTAATTGAATAAAAGCTTATGTATCCACTTGGTTTTTAACAGATCCTAACATTTTTCCATATGTGTTCAGACCTTTTTCTAAGAATTATGGTTAAAAACCCACAACATAGGGGCTTCCCTGGTGGCGCAGTGGTTGAGAGTCTGCCTGCCGATGCAGGGGACACGGGTTTGCGCCCTGGTCCAGGAAGATCCCACATGCCGCGGAGCGGCTGGGCCCGTGAGCCATGGCTGCTGAGGCCACAACAGTGAGAGGCCCGCGTACCACAAAAAACAAAACAAAACAAACAAACAAACAAAAAAACCCACAACATAAAATTTACAGTCGTAACCATTTTTAAGTGTAGGGTACAGTAGTGTTAACTATGTGGACATTGTTGTGTGATAGATCTCTAGAACTTTTTCATTTTGCAAAACTGAAACTATACTCATCAAACAACTCCCCTAGTACTTGTAACTACCATTCTACTTTCTAATTCTAAGAGTTTGACTACTTTAGATAGCTCATATAAGTGGAATCATGCAGTATTTGTCTTTTTTTGACTGGCTTATTTCACTTAGAATAATGTCCTCAGAGTTCATCCATGTTGTAACATATGACAGTATTTCCTTCTTTTTTAAGACTAATATTCCATTGTGTATATATAAATTTCATTTTCTTTATCCATTCATCCGTTGATGGACATTTAGGTTGCTTCCACCTCTTGGCTATTGTGAATAATGCTGCAGTGAAGAAGTGTGCAAATCTCTCTTTGAGATTCTGTTTTTAATCCTTTTGGATATGTACCCAGAAGTGGAATTGCTAGATCATATGGTAATTCTATTTGTAATTTTTTGAGGAATCTCCATACTGTTTTTGTTTTATTTTTATTTATTTATTTGGCCGTGCCACGCAGCTTGCAGAATCTTAGTTCCCGAACCAGGGATCAAACCTGGGCCCCCTGCAGTAGAAGTGCAGAGTCTTAACCACTTAGCCAGGGAAGTCCCAATAGTGGGCATTCTAACAGGTGTGAGGTGATATCTCATTATGGTTTTGATTTGCATTTCCTTGACAGTTAGTTATATTGAGCATATTTTCATATGTTTGTTTGGCATTTGTTTATCTTCCTTGGAGAAATTTCTATTCAAGTCCTTTGTCCAATTTTTAATTGGGTTATTAGTTTTTTGATGTTGTGTTGTAGAATTTCTTTATATATTCTGGATATAACATTTGCTAAATTTCGTAAGTGTGTTTTTTTCTCTTATGCTAATATCCATCATCATCTTCCAGAAAGGCAGGAACTTTATTTATTACACAGATGTCTTCATTTGAGATTCCTGTTGTGCCCCCATGACAGCCTCCTCTGTGTCTGATTTTGGCCCATGATTCATTATTAAAGCACAGGAAGCTGACTACCTTTTGCAAGGTGGCCCTTTCTAAAGGTGTCATGTGTATCTTACATACTTATTTTCACACAACCTGAAAATGTTGGTGCCAGAAATAATCAAGACATGATGGTGGATATGGTATGAGCAACTATAGAGTGTTTGATCTCTAGCTTATTTATTTCATCTATTCATTATCATATTTTCCCTAGTTGATCATTTTCTAACAAAGGGCATTAATTGTATCACAGAGCCTTTTTGAGAATAAGATGGGCTGTGTACCTGCCATCACTTATTATCTCTGGTAATTGTAGTGCCCATATGATCTCTTCTGATTCCTTCACCACCCCATGTATTTGCCAGCAGTTTGTGTCCAGGAATCAGCTGTCTCTTCAAGATGTTTCAGTTAGTGTAGATTTTTTTCCCTTAGGATAGATACTATAGGTCCTGAAGCCTTCCTAAAGAAAGTTAACACTTGACCAGCTTTTAGACAAGAAATAACTTTTATTTATTGCAGATATATCAGTTACCTGTTGATGTAGTTATTTGGAGATTTATAGATAATTCAATGAAAAGGACAAATGCTTGAATTATGGTCAAACCATAGGCATTTCTTAACATCATGACCCAAATTAACTTGTAATCTGCCTTTTTCAAAATTCGTCTTCTAGACGAATGCTGTAAAAATTATAGAGTGCTTTCTACATTTTTATAGGTGTTTTCCCTTCCATTTCCTTGTCTTATTTCTGTTATATAGTGGCAGTACTTGTTCTGAAAATTAGCCTGTCCCAATCCTGTACTCATCAGGGGGCTTAACAGCAGAGTACCAGTTTTACTTTGAGGCTTCTCTGTTAGCCCTTAGATGAAGCAAGGAAGTATTGAAGTTTCAGTCTGCTTTATGAACAGTTATAGATTAGAAATATTTCAGGAATCCCTGAAAAGTCAGCCCGTGATTGACTTTTATCACAGCACTGATACCTTTCAGAGTCTAAACCATAGTCCCTGGCTTTAATCCAAAGAGGGTATAGTTTATAGTGTTTATAAAACAAAAATCTTCAAGTAGTCCTAACATAAATATAATTGCAAATTATTACTACTATCTGCATATTGCTCTTTTAAATATTGACACTGAAATCAGATCTTTAGACCTGGAAAGGTCCTCAAGAGATGCTCTGGTATCCAGTTCCCTGGCTCAAGGCAGCTAAATTATCCCAACTCATGTTTGAGACAACTCAAGGCCTACAGAGGTAATGGGACCCAGAGATAGGAAAAGGGAGGAAGGGGGTTGTGGTGATGATTGGTAAAAGAGCCATTCATCCATTTATTCTGCACCAATTGTGTGTCTGTTGTGTGCCAAGTACTTTTTAGTCACTTTAGTCAGCAATGAGCAAACATAAAAACACCTGTCCATTCTATTTGAGGGAGAAATAGATAAGAAAAAAACCAAATAAGTAAATACATGTAATATGTCAATTTATTAGTACTATGCCGAAATATAAAGGAGGGAAGAGGGCTGGAGTATATCATCATTGTGGGGTTGGAGGTACAGTTTGCAATGAGGTGAATAAGGAAGCTCTCGTTGAGGTGCCATTGAACAAAGACTGGAAGAAGATGAGGGAGTAATAATGAAGATACCAGGAAGAATGTTTTAAGCAGAAGGAACATCAAATGTAAAGGTCCTGAGGCAGCAGAACATCCAGTATGTTTGAGGGAAAGCAAGGGCACCAGTGTGGCTGAAATGGAACGAATGAGACAGAGAGTAGTAGAAATGGGGACAAGATCATTGGCCTCATAGGCTAGTGTAAGGACTTTTGGCTTTACTCTGATGAGAAATCATCAAAGGGTTTTGAGCAGAAGAGAGATGTGATCTAACTTTTTCATTCAAAAGGACAATCTGACTGTTGTGTTGAGAGGAGATGAGGGAAGTCACAGTAGCAGCAAGGAGACCAGTTAGGATGCTATTGCAGTAACATCTCAGGGTGAGAGATGGTAGTGGCTTGGATCAGGGAGGTAATGGCGAAGCTTGTGAGAAGTGGCCAGGTTCAGCATAGATTTCTGAAGATTGAGTCAACAGGATTAACTCAATCCATTCATGGATTCTAAGTGGGAATCTTCAACCATGTTAAACCCAAAGAACACTAATTATGGGAATTTTAGACATGGTACAGAACTGATGGGCAAGACTTGGGTGTGCTCAATAGTTTACTGATGAATTATTAAAAGCATGCTCTGGACTTTGGGCAAATACTTTTACCCTGCATATTAAGTGAAATTTCAGCTTATTTCAAACACTGTTCACTTCCGTAGCAATTTTTTATGGTTCATAAATATTGTTTGTAGATTTTATTTCATATACATCATTCTTTGTTCTCAATGCCTACGTTTTTTTCAAGGTAGAAAATGTTGTTAGCCCAGATAAATCGAGATTCTCAGGGAATGACAGAGTTTCCTGGAGGAGGAATGGAGGCTCAGCATGTTACCTTGTGCCTGACAGAGGCAGTAACTGTGGCAGGTGAGCAATCTTATTTGAAGGGATCATGTGGGTTTGGAAATATTTATCTTAAGGGAAAATGAAAACTTACAATACTGTTTACTTTGTTCCTCCTCCTTTAGCTAAAGGCAACACAAAGCTAAGCCTTTTTATGAGCATTTTTACCCTGGTATGGATGCTGGTATAGTAGGGTGTAGAAATATTTTTTGTAAATGCTATATGAAATCCCATTTGAGTCTAAGTTAAGCAATCTGCCTTTTGACTAATCTTTATTTTTTAAAAAATTAAACAGCACACACATATGATAGTTACCTAAAGAAAATAACTTTTTTTTTTATAATAGATGGTGACAATTTAGAAAATATGGAAGGTGTAAGCCTGCAAGCAGTAACACTTGCAGATGGTTCTACTGCTTATATACAACACAATTCTAAAGGTATGTGCCTCATATACAGCCCATTGGTTATTACCAGCAATTCATAACCTCAGAGTTGGAACACCTAGCAGTTATACCACTTTCCAATCCCTCTTACAGACACTGTACTACATATGGTAGTAATTTCAGTTTAACTTAAATTTTGTTTTGATAATTTGAGGACACGTTTTGAGATATTTGGAAGATACTCTGGGGTATCAGAATTAGTGAGGAAGAGGGGAGGGGGTAGTGTCCCTGACCTATTTTTAGTAAGACCTTTCTCACTTTTTCCCTTTAAATTATTATTTAATGTTTTTACAAAATATGCGTAAAAGTAGACATTTGGTTTTGCTTTTATAACATTGTTTCTAAATCAGTGTTTACTTTGCTCCAAGAAATAGCCTAGTTCTCAAATTCCTTGTTTTTTTGGAAAGCTACTGAGCATATGTATACATAGTCAAGGGACTTGTAGCCCCCAGGGATGAGAATGACAGCTGGCCTCATGTGTACTGATACATCTTTCTATCTTCCCAGTTTCAGCTTCGCTGGGGTCAGGGTCACGATTCCTAAGTGGCTCTGAAAGGTATATAGAGGTTTGACTCATGTAGCTTGCTCAGATGAGCCACTCTTCCTCTTGAACTTGTCTAATTGAAAATCGGAGGGGAGAAAGGATGGCTGAGGGAGGATTTTCTGCTTTCTGTAGGATCACTGGATGTGTTATTGAATTGCCTCAGAACATTGAGGGAAGAATCAAGATGAACATGATCTTAAGTAGTGTATGTTTTTATAGTTGATATCATTTTGAAATTGTATAAAGTTTAAAATTTTTGCTTGTGCTAATTTATTGGCTTAAATTGTTTGTTCTAGATGGGAAACTCATAGATGGTCAGGTCATTCAGTTGGAGGATGGTTCTGCTGCCTATGTTCAACATGTACCCATACCTAAAAGTAGTAAGTATTTGATATTTACTTACCCTTCTGATTCTCATACTTCAGTATTTGCTGCCTCCAACTGCCTCTTACTACTTAAACTTAGTCCTGATCTCTAGGTCTCCTTCTGAAAGGGGAGATAGGTAGATGTCAAAGAGAGGATCTAAAGACCATTTTAACTTAATTGAGATTTTCTCTCGAAGTTAATGGAAAAGAAATTACTAGACTTTACTCTGGAGATAAATGGGCAACAGTTCTAAGTGAATATTTCTATTATTTGAGATAAATCCTACACGCCTTCTCATTTTCTTTTTTTTCCTTCTTTCAATTCTCCTATCCCCTGGTAAATATTCCTAAAACAGGTATTCAAATATCTTTTTACCTTTAAACACTTATTCAGAGCAGCTTTACTGAAATTATTTAAATGTCGAAGGATCCATAAAGGAAGTGTAGGTTTGTATGATGTGTTTAATGGTTTATTGACTCTGTTGTTGTTGAGTTATCAGAATATGCTTGGAAGATATGGGATCTAAATGTAAACATTGTTCTTGAGCAGGGGACAGTTTGCGTTTAGAGGATGGGCAAGCAGTGCAGTTAGAAGATGGAACTACAGCATTTATTCACCATACCTCCAAAGGTAAATTAGCTTTGAACATTTGAATAAAATAAGGGGGAGGTAGGGTGTGGGAAAAATAAGACCTGCCTTTAGTTGCAGAAATGCTGTTGTCATGTAAAAGAAGGATTATGCTTGTTCTCTCAACTATAAGATGGTAGATTTTGGCACAGTCTAAGGGGAAACTTTCTAATAATTTGAGTTGTCCAGTAACAGGTTGAAATAGCAAATCCCTGGTCTCTGAAAGACTTCAACTAGAGGCTGCCTTTAAAATATGAAATTAAACACTTGAAAGTTAAATTGTTGATTTTTTTCTTCCTTTTAAATATAATGTCTTTAGCAAGGTCCTTTGCCCCTTGTGTTGGTCTTTAAAACTAAATAAAAATTTTAAAACTATCTGAAGCAAATATGGCAAAATGTTCATGTTTATTACCTTTGTGTAGGGAGGACCAGGGGTTTGAGGTGGAATGCATAGGAGCAATGAGCACAGCTCTGTAGCCAGACTATCTGGGTTCAAATCTGGGTCTGCTGTCTTTTAGCTGTGTGCCCCCGAGTAAATTATTTAACCTTTTTGTGCTTCAATTTCATCACCTGAAATGAGGATTATGATAAGTATCCACATCATAGGGTAGTTGTGAAGACAAAATGTACAAACATGTAGAGCACTTGGAACAATATTTGTCACATAGTAAATGCTCAATAAATATTAGCTATTGTTATTACTTTATAAAATACTTTATTATAGAATGACTGTAAATGTTTTAAAAGACTATATTTAGTTGTGAAACCAAAGGAAGAAATTTTTTAAAATATAGAATATTTGAATTTGTAAATAAATTTATTTAAAGTTGAGAAAAGTAAACTCTGAAAATTTTTTTTCCTTAGCAGTGGGAGTTGATCACAGGTTCACTGTAATTGGCTAGATTTATTATTTCACAATGCTGTATGTTTCTTAGTATGGTTATTTAGAAGGGGGAAAAAACCATGGAGTCATACTGACATGAGTTCAGATCCTGGTTTCTCTGCATACTGATTTCTTTTTTTTTTAGTACTCCTTTTTTATTTAAATAAATTTATTGATTGATTGATTGCTGCATTGGGTCTTCGTTGCTGCATGTGGGCTTTCTCTAGTTTTGGAGAGCGGGAGTACTCTTCATTGCAGTGCACGGGCTTCTCATTGCGGTGTCTTCTCTTGTTGCGGAGCACGGGCTCTAGGCGCGCAGGCTTCAGTAGTTGTGGCACACGGGCCTCAGTAGTTGTGGCTCACGGGCTCTAGAGCGCAGGCTTAGTAGTTGTAGCGCACAGGCTTAGTTGCTCTGTGGCATGTAGGATCTTCTCGGACCAGGGCTCAAACCCATGTCCCCTGCATTTGCAGGCGGATTCTTAACCACTGCGCCACCAGGGAAGCCCTGCATACTGATTTTTGACTGTTAATTGTTAGTTTTTTTTATTTCCTGGGTCCTAAGGAAAGTGACTTTACTTCCTCAAGCCTCAGTTTCCCATTCGTACAATAAGGTGTAAATATACCTGCCTCACAGAATCATTGTGAGGATTGAATGAAATAACATACGTAAAGCACATGGGCCCTGCTCATAGTAAATATTCGATAAAAGTTCATTCCCTTCTTCCTTTAAATATGTAACTGTTTATCAGACTACCTTTAATTTAATGCCGTTCTCTTCTACTCCCTCAGATAGTTATGACCAGAGTGCATTACAGGCAGTTCAGCTGGAAGACGGCACCACAGCTTACATCCACCATGCAGTGCAAGTCCCACAGTCTGACACCATCTTGGCAATTCAGGCTGATGGGACAGTGGCAGGTCTACACACTGGGGATGCCACAATCGATCCCGACACCATCAGTGCTTTGGAACAGTATGCAGCAAAGGTACAGCATTTTACAATGTGAAGAACATCCCAGATACAGCTTCTTTATCTTTCACTAAAAGAAAAGAAAGCAAAAAAAAAAAATAAGAAACTAGGAATTCAGAGTCAAAATCAGACAGCATAAAGGAGAAGATCAGCATTTATCTTAAAAGAAGTGAAGGGTAGAAAGAAACATTTGAAGACAAAAAAAGGAATGGAGTAAAAGCTTATAGAAGAGAAATGGGTGGCAGGTAATTCACACAAAGATATACTCAAGTATGAGTGCCATAAAAGAAGCAATGAGGTATAGATGGAACTGCTTATGAATTATAAAGTAGAAACTAGAGTTTGGAAAGGTGAAGGAAAATCTCAATTAAGTTTTTTTTTTTTTTTTTTTTTTTTTGCGGTACTCGGGCCTCTCACTGTTGTGGCCTCTCCTGCTGCGGAGCACGGGCTCCGGATGCGTAGGCTCAGCGGCCATGGCTCACGGGCCCAGCCGCTCCGCGGAATGTGGGATCTTCCCGGACCGGGGCATGAACCCGTGTCCCCTGCATCGGCAGGCAGACTCTCAACCACTGCGCCACCGGAGAAGCCCCTCAAATTGGCAGGTGGACTCTCAACCACTGCGCCACCGGAGAAGCCCCTCAATTAAGTTTTACATCAAAAGGGCTGTGTTTTTTTCCCTGCATTGAAATTATATCATTTATATAATTTAAAAGGTTTTTCCCCCATTTTTTATAATGGAAATTTTCAAACGCACACAGAAATAAATGATAATGTACCCATGTACTTATCTCCCAGCCTAAACAGTTATCAATATGTGAAAATTTTTTTAAGCTTTATTTTATTCCTGTAGGTGTCCATTGATGGAAGTGAAAGCGTAACAGGTTCAGGAATGATTGGAGAAAATGAGCAAGAGAAAAAAATGCAGGTATGTAAGGCTACTTTTTTATATTAGAATCTCTTTCTCTTAGCATTTCTGAGCCCTTCTAGGGATGAAAGCAAGAACTCAGTACCTCCCTAGGAATATCTTACCAATTCAGAAAAACAGTGTATGCATTAGGCAGCAGCTTTCTCAGATTACCTCCTCAGGTCTCAGAATTCATTATATGGATGAAAGTGGCACTAAAGAAATAGAAATATCACAGAAATCCAGATGAAGCTTGTGTTCTGGAGTCCAAAACAGTTTTGGAGACCAGGCGGTCTTCTGTCTGCCCCACCCTCGGCAGCTTGTGGATCCTTTTTCTGGGCCTTCACCCTTACTGTGACTGACTAACCCTTGCTACTTTGTTTTTTATATGTTTTTGTTTCTTCTGTTTACAACTGATTCCCTCCATACTTTCCTTTTCAACTCCTGGAGAGAAGGTCCAGTCTAGCTAATTGTCATTGTTCCTTCTGGGCAAAGCTGTTTTTACTGCTTCTTCCAGACTCCTTCCTGGGCTGCAGATGGCCACTGGTTGGCTGCCCTTGATTCAGATGCTCACCTTGGGTCCAGTCCTTGGCTATCCCTTACCCAAATAACAGCCTAGAGCTGCAGAGCCTCACCAAGGTTTGTAGTTAAGTACAGAGTAGTCACAGATGCATTCTGGGAGATCTGCAAGTCAAATTTCAAGACTCTGTTATGAATTATGTGTTTTTGTGTTTGTTTGAGGGGTTGGTGTTTGCGTGGGTGGATGTTCTTGGAGCTTATATAATCACTGTAGTATATTACTGCTTTAATGCTGCTCCTTTTTTTCTCAGCAATTATCTCTAGTATTTGGCTGACTGCTCCCTCATAGTTTTTTGCACTCTTCCTAGTGTTTTATCATATTTAACTCCTAAAGTTATTGCTTCAGGCAACACTTTTTAACTTGAGCATTAGCATCACTACTTAATGCCATTGAGTAGTACTGTTGGGGGTTATCAAGAAGATTTTATATTTATAATAATAATAAATAATAAAAGAGGGGTTCCCTGGTGGCACAGTGGTTGAGAGTCCGCCTGCTGATGCAGGGGAGGCGGGTTCGTGCCCCGGTCCGGGAAGATCCCACATGCCGCGGAGCGCCTAGGCCCATAAGCCATGGCCACTGAGCCTGCGTGTCCGTAGCCTGTGCTCCACAACGGGAGAGCCCACAACAGTGAGAGGCCCGTGTACTGCAAAAGATAAATAAATAAATAAATAAAATAATAATAAAAGAAATCACTGGTAAAAATTTGATGCTTTTAAACATTACTGGATAGCCAGTATTTCTATTTATCACTGAAGTGATGACATGAAGTAGCAGTAATATAAACACAGTTTGTAAATCATTAAGCCCACCAGCTTTGAAACTACATGATTCTTGGCAAAATTTTCAAGTCTTTGAATTCATAAAATGAGACTTTAATATTTTTTATACTGCAGTATGTCAAATCTATCAAAGTCAAACTCTACTAAAATGCAAACACAGTGTAAATATATACAAGAGATGTAGGTCAATGCCTTGGAGTGGCCCAATAGGGTTCTGTCTCTTATTAGTGACTAACAATTAAGTTTTTAAATAATAGAATATTTTTAAAGAAAGACAGTTGTAACTACACTTGTAATAAACTAGAATAGGTCTTACAAAAAATGAGTGAATTTACCATTGGTCCGTATAACATTATACTATTAGCATAAAATTCTATTACGATCAATAATTAATTTCTGAACCCAGAAACATACTAGGAATTCAGAACTGCTGAAACAGAATGTTGTAAAAAGCACGCTTACTCTTTATCTGCAGATATATAACCATTTGGTGTTTGTGCCAATAGACAAAGAAAATGAAGAAAGTTGAATAGGATTTTTGTTCTGACTGTAGCTTTTTCTCCTTTTCCCTTTGTACCTCTCCTTACAGACTAGATCTATGCTGTCCAAAATGTTGTCGCTACTGAGCACTTGAAATGTGACTAGTCAGAATTGGCATGTGCCATGAGTGTAAAATACATACCAGAGTTAAAAGACTTACAATGAAAATAAGAATGTAGGGCTTCTCTGGTGGCGCAGTGGTTGAGAGTCCACCTGCCAATGCAGGGGACACGGGTTCGTGCCCTGGTACGGGAAGATCCCACATGCCGCGGAGCGGCTGCGCCCGTGAGGCATGGCCGCTGAGCCTGCGCGTCCGGAGCCTATGCTCCGCAATGGAGAGGCCACAACAGTGAGAGGCCCGCATACAGCAAAAAAAAAAAAAAAAAAAAAGAATGTAAAATATCTCATTAATAATGTCTCCTGTTGATTACATGTTTAAATGATAATATTTTGGACATACTAGGTAAAATAAAATAATTACTAAAATTAATTTCACCTGTTTCTTTTTCCTTTTAAAATGTAGTTACTAGAACATTTTAAATTATATATGTGGGGACTTCCCTGGTGGTGCAGTGGTTAACAATCTGCCTGCCGGCGCAGGGGACACAGGTTCCATCCCTGGGAAGATCCCACATGCCGCGGAGCAGCTAAGCCCGTGCACCACAACTACTAAAGCCTGCGTGCCTAGAGCTCGCGAGCCACAACAAGAGAAACCACCTCAATGAGAAGGCTGCGCACTGCAACGAAGAGTAGCCGCTGCTCGCCACAGCTAGAGAAAGCCCGTGCGCAGCAACGAAGACCCACCATGGCCAAAAAAAAAATTATATATGTGGCTTGTATTTGTGACTCATATTTCTCTTCATTAAGTGCTAGACCAGAAGTTTCTAAATCTTCTATCCTCCAAAACAATTGAGTACCATAGTTGAGGTTGAGGACCCAATACGTGGTATTAAAAGGTCAAAATATCCCAGAAGAACCGCTGCAAATAAGCAGGACCTGTAACGTCTTGGTTTGTCTCTTAGTACTCATCCTACTTCTGCCAGAGTTGCTTAAGAAGTTGTAACTCTGTGTCTGGCTGAACTTTAAAGTAAAGAGGTCTATACCTAATGTGATAGATTTTTTTTTACAGTCTTGTTTCAAAGCTTTAGATTTTTTTTCATTGTGATGCTTACAGTTTAGAGCTTTTTCTTTCATCTATAACATAAGCATACTAGTTGTGCTGCTGAGCTGATCTCTTACTTGAAACCAGATTTCATAGAACAAGAAAGACCTAGAGTATCTAAAACTTAATGCGCTTGTGGGAAGGCAGTTTTGCCCCCTGGGGGACATTTGGCAGTGTCTGAAGACAAGTTTGGTTGTCACAATTGGGGACGTATTCTGGGTAGATGTCCTGCAAGGCATAGAACAGCCCCACTACAACAAAGGATTATTCTGTTCAAAATGTCAGCAGTACCGAATTTGTTTTGTTTTGTTTTGTTGTTTTGGTGGTACGCGGGCCTCTCACTGTTGTGGTCTCTCCCGTTGCGGAGCACAGGCTCCGGACACGCAGGCTCAGCGGCCATGGCTCACGGGCCCAGCTGCTCCGCGGCATGTGGGATCTTCCCGGACCAGGGCACAAACCTGTGTCGCCTGCATCGGCAGGTGGACTCTCAACCACTGCGCCACCAGGGAAGCCCCAGTTGTACCGAATTTGAAAACACTCATCTGAAGTACTCTGTTTAAGGTTGCCCATGTGTTCAGTTGTAAGAACCATAAGGATGATGGGATATGTGTGTTTCAGGGAGGCTATGACTGTTGTCATTGCCCTTCAGCTACACCACCCTTAGTTAAGCAGAACAGCGTGCTATTAAAGTAACATGTAATTTGTAATAAAAACATCTCAGTCGAGCTTCCATTCTGCTATGTAGTATCTGTGTGACTGTGGGCAAATTACTTAATTTCTCTGGATCTGAGACTTATTAGCTAAATGAGAACAATAATCTTTGCCTTACCCATCTCGTGGGGTTATGAAAACCAAATGAGAGTTTCATTTGATTAATATTTTAGGTAACACATGAGAATGTAATTTGTAAATGTGTTAGCATCATGCAGCATTGTTGATGCTTTACATGTTCTGTTAGAATCCAAGGTCCTTTTTCATGGTTTCCATTAGTTTTGACTTCATTAAAAACTAATTTTATTTACATTGGAGATCAAAGTCCTTTGGCTTGGCAGTTTTTAAAAACAATTTATTTTTATTTATTTATTTTTGGCTGCATTGGGTCTTCGTTGCTGCGCAGGCTTTCTCTACTTGTGGTGAGCGGGTGCTACCCTTGGTCGCAGTGCACGTGCTTCTCGTTGTGGTGGCTTCTCTTATTGCGGAGCATGGGCTGTGGGTGCGTGGGCTCAGTAGTTGTGGCTCACGGCTCTAGAGCTCAGGCTCAGTAGTTGTGGTGCACAGGCTTAGTTGCTCCACGGCATGTGGGATCTTCCTGGACCAGGGCTCGAACCTGTGTCCCCTGCATTGGCAGGCGGATTTTTAACCACTGCGCCACCAGGGAAGTCCCAGAGTCATTTTTGAGCCAAGTATGGCAATCTGCACAGATAGGATGTGGCAGCACCATCACCACATTCCCACAGAGTAGAAAGTTATTCTTCAATTTTCATGGTACCTCAATTTCTAAAATAGGTCATAATCTTTAAAAAACCTCTAACATCAGTGCAGTTGTTTAAAGTCTTGTGTTGAGTTCCAGGGAAGTGATCTTCTACTTAACACTATGTAAGTATAGACTAGGATCATATGGATTGTAATGCCTCCCACAGGCGACTCAAATGACCTAACCCCCTCTTTTCCTTTGCTTTTGAAATTGAAAATGATTTTTACATTGTTTAGAACATATGTCCTAAAATACATATATACATTATAAATACACACACACACACACACACACACACACACACACACACACACACACACACACACACACACACACACACACACACACACACACACACACACTCTTAATTCCCTGGAGTATGTCAAGGAACACCTGCATATAATGCATTGATGGATGCTCCCTGGCTTGACTTTTCTAGAGTGGGAATCGACCTGTGAGCGCTGACTATGCCCCCTTGTGGATCTCCTTTTGACTTCTTCCAGAGCTGCTGACTTCAGCCATGGAACAGAATTAACCTAACTGGCTCAGCATGATAGAATCTTCATAAAATGATGACCTGAGTCTGGAAAACCACATTACAGTTTTATCTTTTTTATCCTGAAAATTGTAATTTCATCTACTTTATTTCTGTATAAATAATTTAAATCATACTTTTTGTTTCATCTAGATTGTCTTACAAGGACATGCAACGAGAGTAACTGCTAAGTCTCAACAGAGTGGAGAGAAGGCCTTTCGATGTGGCTATGACGGATGTGGAAAATTATATACAACAGCTCATCATCTTAAGGTATATATGAAGGAAAGGCTGTGTCTAGTTATGAGAATAGGGCATTAAATGCCAATATAATGTGTTTGCAGTATTCAAACACCATTGTTCTCCCCCACCTATCAAGATACAAATACACTAACACAAAAGCCTATGCAGATTTTAGAAACTGAACTCTTTGAGGGCTTGGACTATGCTTTTTTCATCTCTGGCTCCCTCAGGTCCAGACACATGATAGGGGTACTCTACATATTTGAATACAGTTTTCTCAAATGTGAAATCTATGTAATTACATGGGAGATATATGTGTAATCATTCCGTTAACAGTGATTTGCTGAAATATAGTGAAAGTTGGTGTTAATTTGTCCTGTCTGTCAAATACATAGGCCAAGTATTTTGATTGCAGCTAAACACAACATACCATGACCCATAAAAATAATAGCTAACATTTATTGAATAACTCACAATGTGTCAGGAAGTGTGCATTTAGCATATTTGGAATAACATCCCTAGAGCCCATCTCCACTACTTATCAGTGTTTACATGTTACTTGACCTCTTAAGTACCTCATTTTCCTTATCTATAATATTGGATGATAAAAGTACCTCCCTCAATGAGTGGTTGTGAGAATTAAGTTAGTTAATTCTGTACATGTAAAGTACTGAAGAGAATGGCCTGGCATGTGGTAAAGGTTCAGTAAATGTTGGCCATTGTCATGAGTATTCATTTGTCACAGCAGCCCTCTATCGTAGGTACTTTTATGTCCCCACTTTACAGAGAGGACTTTGAGGCTGAGAGAAGGCAAGTGCCATGGCCACACCACTAGTCAGCAGTGAAGCCTTGCCTCAGATTGAGGCCCCTCTGCCAGCAGCCTCCACACTCTTAGCCTTATGTTGTGTAGCGTCTCCTTGTACTCCTGCGTCTCACCAGGTACATGTTCCATTCAAACACCTTTGACCACTCTAGAAAAACTTGAACCTCTTATTTTTTAATTTATATATATATATATATTTTTTTTTATTTTTGGCTGCGTTGGGTCTCCGTTGCTGCACACGGGCTTTCTCTAGTTGCGGCGAGTGGCTTCTCATTGTGGTGGCTTCTCTTGTTATGGAGCATGGGCTCTAGGCACGTGGGCTTCGGTAGTTGCAGCACGCGGGCTCAGCAGTTGTGGCACGCAGGCTTCAGTAGTTGTGGCTCACGGGCTCTAGAGTGCAGGCTCAGTAGTTGTGGCGCACGGGCTTAGTTGCTTTGTGTCGTGTGGGATCTTCCCGGACCAGAGATGGAAGCCGTGTCCCCTGCATTGGCAGGCGGATTCTTAACCACTGTGCCACCAGGGAAGTCCCCTGTTCCTTATTTAAAATGAGTACTTCTTAATGTACAACATTTGGTCTATATTGAGAATTATTGACCTGTAGTTTTTGAGAAAAGAAGTTATCTTTTGTTTTTCAAAAATAACATACAAGCAACAACATAATTCAGCAGTGGGGAAATAAAAATGTCTCTGTGGAGACCATCCACCTGTGGAGTGCCTCAAGGAAATAAACTCATGCCCGTGTTTTGATAACAGGTGCATGAGCGATCACACACAGGAGACCGGCCTTATCAGTGTGAGCATGCAGGCTGTGGGAAAGCATTTGCAACAGGTAAAAACATGAATTTTCTTTGTTTCTTGGTTCCACTTGGGGGTCAAGCAGAGACGGGTCAGAGGCAGGAACTGACCCCTTGCCTTGGTCTGAATTAGTGGGCACACAGTGACTAGTTTTCCAATCTCTCCCTTACTGCGTTTTGTCCTGCTTGCTCTGTTCTCTCTCTGTGTTCTCATTTTGCTCCTCAGACCTGTTTCTGCCTACTGTGTTTGTTATTTCACTCCACACTCTGCTTTCTTTTAGCAGGAAAAACAAAAGTCGAGCATTAAAGCTGACACAGAGTTTAACATTAGGACAGACCTTAGGGGGAACCATGGGAAACAGGGGCTTAGCAGTGGGACGGGTCCCTCCCAGGTACACATCCAAGAGGGCCAGAACTGTTGCCAGGCCTCCTGACTTCACCCTATTCCTCTTTCCATGTCACAATTCTTTTTGGTTTTGTTTCTCAGGATTTTTTCTTTTTTATTACGAAAATTTACAAACATTTATATAAATGAAAACTGTTAGAGTATACCACCATAAACAGTTCAGCATGCATATCAATATTTGTTTACATTTCTTTTTTGAGGTAAAATTTACATACAGTTTACTGTACAAATATTAATTGTAACATTCTATAAGTTTTTTTCCTGTATTCATCCATTTATTCATTTATTTATTTAAAAAAAATTTTATTGGAGTATAGTTGATTTACAGTGTTGTGATAGTTTCAGGTGTACAGCAAATGAATCAGTTATACATATTCATATATCCACTCTCCCCCTTTTTTTTTTTGGATTCTTTTCCCATATAGGCCATTACAGAGTATTGAGTAGAGTTCCCTATGCTATGCAACAGGTTCTTATTAATTATTTTATATATAGTAGTGTGTATATGTCATTCTGAGTCTCCCAATTTATCCCTCCCACCCCCCACTTATCCCCTGGTAACCGTAAGTTTGTTTTCTACATCGTGACTCTACTTCTGTTTTGTAAATAAGTTCATTTGTACCCTTTTTTTTAGATTCCACATATAAGCAGTATCATATGATATTTGTCTTTCTGTGTCTGACTTACTTCACTCAGTATGGCAATCTCTAGGTCCATCCATGTTCCTGCAGATGGCATTATTTTGTTCTTTTTTATGGCTGAGTAATATTCCATTGTATATATGTACATATCTTCTTTATCCATTCCTCTGTTGATGGACGTTTAGGTTGCTTCCATATCCTGGCTATTGTAAATAGTGCTGCAGTGAACATTGCAGTGCATGTATCTTTTTGAATTATGGTTTTCTCCGGGTATCGTGTCTTGATTCTACTTCAAGATTTTGGGATATGAGTTGTAAACATCTAATAAGATTGGGGCACTCTAGAGTGCCCCAAAAAGAAGCACACAATCTCTTCTAGACAGAGATGAAACTATTGAATTTTCAGCAGGACAGTCCTGAGTTGTCATACTCTTGTACCTTTTTAATAGTTATTCTGTTGTGTTTGCCTAGTATTATATCCTTGGTGTTTACTATATTTTTCAATAACTTAATCTCAATGGGCATACTTAGAGGGGTCTTGTGTAATTATATTTCTTTTAAATTTTTCTTAAAGGTTATGGATTAAAAAGTCATGTCAGAACTCATACAGGAGAAAAGCCATATCGGTGTTCAGAAGATAATTGTACTAAATCTTTCAAAACTTCAGGAGATCTACAAAAACATATCAGAACTCATACAGGTACTGGTGTGAAGAAATGTCATATCTAGGCAAGGAGTTCTTAATCTGCAGGAAGGAACTTGGGGAAGTAGTTTCTGGAAGCGTTTCAGGGAGTCAACGTCAAGGGCTTCTCTTAAACTCCCAAAACTCCATGCAATTTGCCATTCGTGCATGTATGCTTCTTTCCAGGATGAGGGCCTGTAACGCTGTTAGATTCTCAAAGGGGTTCATGTTCCAAGAGATTAACGATGGCCCTAGACCACCAACCCTCTCAGTTTTCAGGAATTATCTGAGCAACAGTCTTATTTACCTAGGATTATACATCTACTTAGTAGCGCAACAGAGACCAGAACCTAAGGCACCCAATTCCTTCTCAGTTTAGTACTGCTTCTTCTGCATTAAGCTGCTTCTAAAAAAAGTGTCTGAACCCCTCACAGCCCCACAGAAAGAAAGGCTTGTTACTTCCTTGTGATCATCTCCCCTGTCCTTAAATTCCTTCTCTGCTTTTCCTAAAGGATACTTTGTTCTTATCTTCCCTCCCCTCCCCTCCCCTCCTTGTACTTGATTATTTGCAGATTGGTAATATAAAGGTAATTATTTGCTTTGGCTCAGAGCTGGAAGAGTTTCAGAAACTGTTGATAAGAGATGCTATTATAAGCTGTTGACTAAGTAGTATAGCATAAGGTCCTTTAGTTTGAGATTTTACTGCAGATGTTTTAAACATAGTGTTATCGCTTTGTCCCCAAATACTTCTAAGTATTCTGAGATAGTTTAGCAGATTTTCATGGAGGATTCTTCCAGTCATTAAAGTTTAACTTTTAGTTCAAATATGATCCCAAATCGGCTTTACTTTACAGTGTTCAGGAACAAAGCTGTAGGTCCCTGCTTCTATTTCATTCGTGCTCTTAGTTTTATCTGTTATATCAGAGGCAAGCGTCTCCAAGCTCCTGAGAATAGTAATATATTCAGCAAGGATTTTTGATTCATATTATGCGTTAGACACTAGATTTTAAAAGGACCAAAAATTCTTTTTCTTCAAGTATTATAGAATAAAGTAGGAGGTAAGCTTTTAGGGGATTCTAGGGTTGTTCTAACTTAATCCTTATTCCAAACTCTATTTTTCTTTTGTATTTCTTTATGATATGTATTTCTTTGTCTTCTTTTCTCAGCTCATTTTTTAATATGCCTTTCTGGGTAATTCCATTTTGGAAAGTCATGTAATCAGTGATGAGTTTTGAATACTATTCAGATTTTCCTATGTAAATTTAAGTTTGGAGTAGATGATGCTGTTGACAGAAAAAAAGAGAAAAAAACTCAAAGGGAAGTTCAATACAAAAAGGCTAGAGTCTGAGCATGAATGATCCTAAGCAGAATTGAAGGATAAGACATTTCAATTTTCTGTGTATTTTTGCACCATTTAATGTATTTCCCTTCGTGTTTTCAGGAGAAAGGCCCTTTAAATGTCACTTTGAAGGCTGTGGTCGGTCTTTCACAACATCGAATATCAGAAAAGTGCATATTAGGACACACACAGGAGAAAGACCTTATTACTGCACAGAACCAGGATGTGGGAGGGCATTTGCCAGTGCAACCAATTATAAAAACCATGTGAGGATACACACAGGTAACGGTCTCTAGTTCTTGGTCTTCTGTCTTTCAAGGCTCAATTGAATTCCTGCCTCTCCTATAAACCATTTACAAGTAATCTCTTCCCTCCTTCCTGCCACTTGGCATGGTAGAAATGGATTATGCAACTTGAAAAAACTTCACCTTAGCATTTTTTTTTTTTTTTTTTGCGGTATGCGGGCCTCTCACTGTTGTGGCCTCTCCTGTCGCGGAGCACAGGCTCCGGACACGCAGGCTCAGCGGCCATGCCTCACGGGCCCAGCCGCTCCGCGGCATGTGGGATCTTCCCGGACTGGGGCACGAACCCGTGTCCCCTGCATCGGCAGGCGGACTCTCAACCACTGCGCCACCAGGGAAGCCCCACCTTAGCATTTTTACATTTATTTATTCAACAGTTATTGACCATCTGCTCTTTGTTCCCCTGCCAGGCACCAGAAATACAGAGACAGACAAGATATTTTCCAGGACAGTTGATTTAGGGAGGCATAGTAGACATGATTATTGCAGAGTGTCTATGGATATATATTTTTAACAGCTTTATTGAGATATAATTCACGAACTGTACAATTCATCCATTTAAAGTATATGATTCATTGTTTTTTATTATATTCACAGGGTTGTACAACCATCACCAAAATCCAATTTTAGAACATTTTCATCTCACCTGAAAGAAACTCCATACTTGTTAGCAGTCTTCTCCCACCCTACCCCCCAGCCATAAGCAATTATGGATTTTCCCATTCTGAATATTTCATATAGATGTACAGTATATGGTGTTTATTGTCTGGTTTCTTTCCCTTAGCATAATAGTACTGAGGTTCAGCCATGTCATATCAATAGTTCTTTCCTTTTTAATTACTGACTAGTATTCCTTTATATGAATGCATCAAATTTTATTTATCAATTTACCAGTTATTTTCACTTTTTGGCTATTATGAATAATGCTGCTGGAGTATTCATGTACAATTTTTTGTCTGGACGTGTGGTGTTTTTATTTTGGCTGTACCACACAGTTCTTGGGATCTTGGTTCCCTTGCCAGGGATTGAACCTAGGCCCTTGGCAGTGAGAATGCAGAGTCCTAACCACTGGACCACCAGGGAATTCCATTTTTTTCTTTTTTTTGGATATATGTTTTTATTCCTCTTGGGTATACACCTAGGAGTGGAATTGTTGGATCTTATGATAACTTTGTTTAACATTTTGAGGAACTGCCAAATTGTTTTCCAAAGTGGCTGCAACATTTTACGTTCTCACCAGCAATGTATGAGGGTTCCAATTTCTCCACATCCTAGCAAACAGTTGTTATCTCTCTTTTTGATTTTAGCCATCATAGTGTGTGTGAAGTGGTATCTACCTCATTGTGCTTTTGATTTGTATTTTCCTAGTTTGCTAATGATGTTGAGCATCTTTTTATGTGCTTATTGGCCATTTGTATGTATTTTGGGGGGAAATGTCTGTTCAGATTCTTAGCCCATTTTTTAAATTGGGTTGCCTTTTTTTTGGTTGGGTTATAAGAATTCTTTATTATATTCTGCATACAAGTCCCTTGTTAGGTATGTGATTTACAGACATTTTTTCCTGTTATTGTGGGTTTTTTGTTTTCGTTTTTTTTTCAATTTCTTGATGGTGTCATTTGCAGCTCAAAAGTTTTTAGTTTTTTTTTTTTGGCCACGCTTCATGGTTTGCAGGATTCCTAGTTCCCCAACCAGGGATCATACCCGGCCCCCTGCAGTGAAAGCACTGAGTCCTAACCACTGGACTGCTGGGGAATTACCCAAAACTTAAAATTTTTTTTTTTAATTGGAGTATAATTGTTTTACAATGTTGTGTTAGTTTCTGCTGTACAATGAAGTGAATCAGCTATATGTATACCTATATCCCCTCCCTCTTGGACCTCCCTCCCACCCTCCCCCATCCCACCCATCTAGGTTGCCACAGAGCACCGAGCTGAGCTTCCTGTCCTTTATAGCATGTTCCTGCTAGCTATCTGTTTTACGCATGGTAGTGTATATATATCAATCCTAGTCTCCCAGTTCGTCCCACCCTCCTCTTAAAACGTTTTAATTTTGATTCTCCACTTTGTGGTTGTATTTTTTTTTATTTGAAGTATGGTTGATTTATAATATTGTGTTAGTTTCAGATGGTTGTTTTTTTTTTGTTTTTTTTTTTTGTTTTTTTGCGGTATGCGGGCCCCTCACTCTTGTGGCCTCTCCCGTTGCGGAGCACAGGCTCCGGACACGCAGGCTCAGTGACCATGGCTCACGGGCCTAGCCGCTCCGCAGCATGTGGGATCTTCCCAGACCAGGGCACGAACCTGTGTCCCCTGCATCGGCAGGCGGACTGTCAACCACTGCACCACCAGGGAAGCCCAGATGGTTGTATTTTTGATGTGAGTGGAAAGGTGAATGAGAGCGAGATTTTTAATGTATTGTTTTTATTACTGATATTAAGAGTAAACTTGTGATAATTCAAAATGAAAAGACATTTTTGAAGAATGGAACTTTGGTTGCGTAAGTTAGTCTGCATTCTGCAGACCCCTGGATATCTCTGGAAATGTTTTCAGGCATTTACAACAATCCCTTTCCTTTGAAACTGGTACATTCACAAGTTTTGAATACTGCTATGGACAGAGGGGAAGCCTTAAGAGGATTTAAAGAAAATTTGTTTTTTTAGGAAAAAAATCACTCTGTCAATACCATAGAAAGAAGTTAAAGGGAGATGAGACCATAAGCAAGGAGACTGATTAAGGGCCGTTCGAATATTTGAAGTGAGTGAGATGGAGAAGGATAAAAATGAAAGACATTGAAGAGGTAACAGCAAAGGACCTGGTGACCAAGTTAGTCATGAGGAAGGATGTGGAGAAGAGAAAATCCTATTGCACTGTTGGTGGGAATGTAAATTGGTACAGCCACTATGGAAAACAGTATGGAGGTTCCTCAAAAAATTAAAAATAGAACTACCATACAATCCAGCAATTACACTTCTGGGTATTTTAATGAAGAAAACAAAAACACTAATTCAAAAAGATATATACACCCCTGTGTTCATTGCAGCATTATTTACAGTAGCCAAGATATGGAAGCAACCTAAGTATCCATTGATAGATGAATGGATAAAGATGTGATACACATAGGGAGTTCCCTGGTGGTCCAGTGGCTAAGACTCCATGTTCCCAATGCAGGGGGCCCGGGTTCAATCCCTGGTCAGGGAACTAGATCCCACATGCCCCAACTAAGAGTTTGCATGCCGCAATTAAAGATCCTGCATGCCACAACTAAAAGATCGTGCATGCTGCAACTAAAGATCCCACATGCTGCAACTAAAAGATCCCGCATGCCACAACTAAGACCCAGTGCAGCCAAATAAATAAATATTAAAAAAAAAAGATGTGATACACATACAATGGAATATTAGCCATAAAAAAGAATGAAATCTTGCAATTTGTGACAACATGGATACCTAGAGGGTATTAAGCTAAGTGAAATAAGTCAGACAGAGAAAGACAAATACCATATAATTTCACTTATGTGGAGCTTAAAAATAAAACAGACAAACGTAAAACAAAAACAGACACATGGATAGAGAAAACAAACCTGGTAGTTGCCAGAGGGGAGGGGGTTGGGGGATGAGTGAAATAGGCGTGGGAGATTAAGAGGTACAAGCTTCCAGGTATAAAATAAATGAGTCATGGGATATACAGCATAGGGAATATAATCAATAATATTGTAATAACTTGGTACGTTGATAAATGGTAGCTAGACTTATTGTGGTGATCATTTTGTAATGTGTAAAAATATTGAATCAGTATGCTATACACCTGAAACTAATATTGTAAGTCAATTATACTTCAATTTAAAAAAGTATAATTTCAAGACAAAATCACAAAACAACCCCCCTCCCACCAAAAATACAAATTCATTTCCATCTTGACTGTGGTTTGGTGCCACCTAGTGGCAGTTTCTGCTCCAGCCTAAATATGAATAGGGCTGGTTCTCTGAGTTGGAATTGCCTGACATTTCCCTGCCTGGCCTTGCCCTTGTCATATCTCCCCCACAACCATTCCCCAAGATAAGAACTTTAACCTGCCCTGCTTTGAGAATGCAGGCTGGGCAAAGGACAGAAGCAATTTCAATTACTAATGTCTAAGACGTATATTACAGATTACATTAGTGATTTTATATTTGTGGTTGGTTTTACTGGTTCAGAACCATGGAAAAAGATGGAGTTAACCCAAGAAAGGTGTAAAATGAGAACAAACTGGGATATGCATATGTATACACACATAAACACATTTTAGAGAGTATATGAGTTCATACTAGTACATCCAATTCCAGCTCATCTTACAAAGCTCTTTTCTTCCCTCATTCCGTATTTGTATGTCCCTTCTTCCATAGTAAGTGCTCTAGCTTCCAACAACATTGACACATTTATTCATTGCTTAATCCTTTATTACACCTAAAATAGTTTCAGAGTTGTTTTGCCCATAGCACTACAATAAACAAGCCTACCAAGAAGAGCTGAAGATTTGTTTGCAGTTTTCCCCACTCCAGCCCGGTCCAAGACTGAGAGCATTAGTCAAATACTGTGTGTATGAGTTACTTTAATTAGTTTATTCTCCCCCTGCTACCCCCCACCCTGGCCCTGGCTCCCATACCCCTTCTAAGTGGTTACAAGTATTCATTTAAACTAAGGTTGGGGGGACTTCGTTGGTGGCGCAGTTGTTAAGAATCTGCCTGCCAATGCAGGGGACACAGGTTTGAACCCTGGTCCTGGAAGATGCCACATGCCACGGAGCAACTAACCCCGTGCGCCACAACTACTGAGCCTGGGATCTAGAGCCCGTGCTGCGCAGCAAGAGAAGCCACCGCAATGAGAAGCCCACACACCACAACGAAGAGTAGCCCCCACTCACTGCAGCTAGAGAAAGCCCAAGCACGCAATGAAGACCCAGTGCAGCCAAAAATAAATAAATAAATAAATTTATAAAAGAAAAAAAAACTACAGTTAGGTTAATTTGTTCCAGTTTGCTCTCAGTGTTAGATTCCCCCCACTACATATTAACAGTGTCTAGATATTTTATGATATTAAATAATTATTGTTAATTTTGTTATTTAAAAACATCCATCTTTTATACAATCTGAAATTTATAGATGAGATAGAATGCTATCTGGAGCTGTTTCAGAATAATCCAGGGTGGGAAGAGGGGGCAGAAATGTGTGGTGAATAAATGAAACTATATTGGCCATAAATTGATAGTTGAAGCTAGATGATTGGTACATGGGGGTTTATTGCACTGTTTCTCTATACTTTTGTGTATGTTTGAAATTTTCTATAATGAAAAGTTCTAAAAATATATGTACTGCCTACATTGTTCTCAGACTGTTTCATGGAAAAAGAATTACTTTGTATTGAGTTGTTTTTAGTGAATATTTAATAGCTTTTGATTGGATGCAAGAAGTCAACTGAAGTTAATATAAAATGTGTGTCCTTTTAGATTTACTGAAGTGTCCAAACTATGTCTCATAGACTTTTTAGAAAATCTTTGTTTATTATCCTTATAAAACCCTTAGGGTGGGATTTCCCTGGTGGCACAGTGGTTAAGACCCTGCGCTCCCAGTGCAGGGGGCCTGGTTTCAATCCCTGGTCAGGGAACTAGATCCCACATGCATGCCACAACTAAGAGTTCACATGCCACAGCTAAGGAGCCTGCCTGCCGCAACTAAGGAGCCCTTCTGCCGCAACTAAGGAGCCCATGTGCCACAACTAAGACCCAGTGTAAATAAATAAATATATATATATTTGGGGACTTCCCTGGCAGTGCAGTGGATAAGACTGCGCTCCCAATGCAGGGGGCCTGGGTTCAATCCCTGGTCAGGGAACTAGGTCCCACATGCATGCTGCAGCTAAAAGTTCTCATGCCACACAACTAAGGAGCCCACCTGCTGCAACTAAGGAGCCTTGGAGCCCCAACTAAGGAACCCACCTTCCACAACTAAGACTTGGTGTAACCAAATAAATAAATAAAAATTTTTAGAAAATAAATAAATAAATATATTTTTTAAAACCCTTAGGGTAAGCTACATTAGTTATACTAATAATTGCATTTATTATTGCCATTATTAGTAAAGTATCACTAATGATATCTAGATTATCTTGTTATAGGTAACAATAACAGTTTCACCAAATCTTAGAGTTAACTGGGCAATAAACATCGCCATCCTTATTTTTCACATCCCTTGTAATTAAGGGGAAAGCAGTATTCAGGCATGGGATGAGACTCAGGGTGCAGACCACCTTTTGATCCAAGTTGAAACCATAGTTAAGGAGTCTTGTCTTGTTCACTGCCTCCTAGCAGGATAGAAAGGGATTTGACAGCTATTTATTTTTGCCACTAGAGGTTCCCTCTCTCTGCCTCCTCCCCCACCCCCTCCCCCCTCCCCCCACCAGAAGGTATGGAATGATTATGCCTTCATAGGTAAAAGTTGATTTTTTTGTATGTGTGTGCTGTTCTTAGGGGAAAAGCCATATGTTTGTACAGTCCCTGGGTGTGACAAAAGGTTCACAGAATATTCCAGTTTGTACAAACATCATGTTGTTCACACTCACTCCAAACCGTACAACTGTAACCACTGTGGGAAGACATACAAGCAGATCTCCACGCTGGCCATGCACAAACGGACAGCTCACAATGACACTGAGCCCATCGAGGAGGAGCAGGAAGCCTTCTTTGAGCCTCCCCCAGGTAAGGGTTTTTTCCAGTATGTCTATGTCTGTGTTTGAAAATCAACAGTTATGAACGTAATTTATGACTTAAAGCATTTTCTCAAATCATAAAGTTTTTCAAATAGTCACACAAACATATCGTTTACAGCTGTGATAATTGCTATCAAAGAAAGGCGCTTAATGCTCTGGGATATAAGAGGGGAAGTTAGTCTAGTCTCGTAGGTCAGAGAAGGCTCCCCTGAGGAAGTGATTTTTGGAGAGATCTACAGGGTGAATAAGGGTTAACTTGGTGTAGAGTCAGGGATGTGGGGGGTTGGGGGGGTGGTAAACAGGGAGCAAAGGCAAGAGAACGATCCAAATAGAGGGATTGGCACAAGCGAAAAGCCCTGAGGTGGGAGAGAGCACAGTAAATCGGAGAGACTGAAAGAAGCCTGGCCAGCATGGCACTTCTGCTTGGGAAGGTGGTATGAAATGAGACTGCACAGCAAGTCAGGGGCAGCCTAGACTATTTGGGTGTATTAAGATGTTGGTCTTAATCATAAGAGCGGTGAAGCACTCCCAGATAACTCTTAGTTGATTCATGTGCTATTCAGTAGTGTTGTTGGAGACAAAAACATTCATTTCAATAAGGATAAACTCTTGGAAAAAATATTTTAGAGAATTAGATTCTATGATTTCAGTTAAATAAATCAGCATAGTTAAACAGGTAAAATGAAGTAGGTTTTTCTAAAACAAACAAACAAAAAGAAACATATGTTGTCCTATTTCATTGAGTACCTTCTAAATGGAGTAAATTTGAAAATTAAAACATCTTTACCCATTCTTAACAACTAGTATTGAAGTGTTGAAAAACATTTAGGTAGGAAAAAAATGGTTGGAGAATAAGGAAAAGAACAGATCATTCACTGTCTACTCAGATAATTCCCTGGAGTTCTAATTTGTCTTTTCAGATATCAGTCATGTGATAGTAAGAAAATAACAATTCCTTCACTCTTCTATTTTTTAGTTTTTTTATTTTTGGCCACGCCACATGGCTTGTGGGATCTTAGTTTCCTGACCAGGGATTGAACCCAGGTCCCTGGTAGTAAAAGTGCCTAACCACTGGACCACCAGGGAATTCCCCCAAATTCCTTCACTCTTGAATGCTATGCTGTTTTCTAGCCAAAGCAGTGTAAGTGTGCATTGTTAGATATCACAACAGCTGCTAAATGTTACAATTAGAAAGCAGACTTTCATGATGTCAAACTTAGGTTTAAGACTGTTCCTCTTTTAAGCTTCCTCAATCTCTTCCTTAAATGTTGATATTTCAGATTGTCAAAATTTCTTGTGTTCTAGAAGATAATCTATAATAATATACATTTTGTTAAAAAAATTAAAGTAAGATTGTTTTTCCAAGAATAAGGATGGGTTTATGTTCCTTTTCTCCCATATGGTCCCCTAGGTTTTGAACCCATTGGAATAATGGTATAATAATAAATATAATAAATAGCCATGGAACAGAACAAAAAGAAATGAAGTAATGAGTGTCATAGAGATTACACCATGATGACTGTAGCTGTATGAGTGTAGGCATCAACCATAACTTTGAGAAGTACTCATAAATTAGCATATAAAGTCCTTCTTTGAAGGAAAAAAAAATATTTACCCTTTTTCTGGCATCATGAGAGGTGGAAAGCAATAGAAGAGAGGGATCAATAATGTTCCTGGTTGCCAAGTATGGCAATAATTGACTATTGAAATTGCTGTTTACTTGCTGGTTCTTTGTGAAATAAAGAAGTGGAGGGGGGCTCCTGTTCTGTTACTTACTAAATGGTTAACCTTAACCCAGATAATATGCCATTACGTTGTCTTTACACAATGATGTCACTGTGTACTCATGACTTATAATCAGTCACTTGTGTTAAAAGAGTAAGTAACTTAGTGTTAGTACATTGTGTTTACATACCATTCTGGTTTTGTGGTTAATGTTTATGAAGGTTGTCTTATCATTTTTAGCAGCTTCTTAAGTGACTGCAAGGACTTAGTGCATACTTGCCATGTTGGAAGGGTTATTTGCCAGTTAGTCTCCCTGTACAGTTCCCCCACTCCCTGCCCCAGCACACATGCATGGTATCACATAATTACTCCAAATAAGAGAATAAGCAAGGTCTCTCAAAATTAGAACAGTTACACTTTATGTGGAAAAGTTTGGTTTGGTCTGCTTTGATTTGGTTTGGCTTTGCAAAAGAGGAGGTGGAGAGATTGGCAGGAGGTGCTGGAAGCCATTTTCATGGTTTAGAATTTAGGGACTTCCCTGGTGGTCCAATGGTTTAGACTGCACTTCCAATGCAAGGGCCTCGGGTTCAATCCCTAGTCAGGAAACTAAGATCCCACATGCCACATGGCCAAAGAAAAAAAAACATGATTTAGAATTTAATACACATGCCATTTAACTTTTGACAGTTTTCTCTGTAATATTTAAAATCTCCTCTGTTTTCTAAACAGCTTGGTTGTTTGATCAAATGAATAATTCATTTGTTT
Source organism: Stenella coeruleoalba (assembly GCF_951394435.1). Classification (NCBI taxonomy): domain Eukaryota; kingdom Metazoa; phylum Chordata; class Mammalia; order Artiodactyla; family Delphinidae; genus Stenella; species Stenella coeruleoalba. The sequence goes on along the minus strand of NC_137154.1, from coordinate 45,724,477 downwards.
TAAACAGGTCAAAGTGAAGATGTTCTTAAAGGGTCCCAGATCACGTATGTTACAGGTGTAGAAGGGGACGATGTTGTGTCTACACAAGTAGCCACAGTAACCCAGTCTGGGTTGAGTCAACAGGTTACACTCATATCCCAGGACGGGACTCAGCATGTAAGTACCCACCAAAAGTCAAACAAGTTAAATAATATTTCTCTGAGCCTGGGCTTGAAAGGCAGGTTGGGTCCCAATTGAGGAAAGCCTTGAATTGGGGCACAGAGTTTGGAGTTTAGCTTGTAGGCAGTGCTGGATCTCCTGGAGGCTTTCTAGTAGCCTGTTGAAAGCGACTACCTGCAGGGAGATTAGTAAAGAGAGAAGGTTTGTGACTCTGTAGAATTCAAATGGTGTTATGGGTATTGTTCAAATGTGAGGTGGTGAAGGTCAGAACCACAGTGAAATTGAGGGCTTGAAAAGTAATAGATCCATATGAAACCCAATTCAGAGAAGGGATAGGATTGAGAAGTCAGCAGAGGTTTGGCTGAGGAGACGAGGACATCATTAAAAGATCCTGGCAAGTCAGTGATGGGCACATCTGTAAAATTTCCAGAGTGTGACTCTCTCCCTACCTGGAATCATGGGAGTTCACTTAACTAGCTTCACAGAATTAATAGAAGAGGTATCTTGATTTCCCCAGGAAAAGCAATATAATGGCTGTTGTTCAATAGTCAAACTTGTCATTGTTTTCTAGATGCCACTAGCCTAAAATAATTCAGACTTGATTTCATTTTTAAGCTCTAGCTAAGGTTGTCTTAATAACTGGTGGAAATAGACATATGGGGTTCTTTATCCTTCTATATCTACCTCTTCCATGGAGAACTCTCTTCTTACCTGTCTCTCTCGGACCTTTACCTCCCATGATTAATTTGCCCTCTGTGTTGATAACTGTTAATGTGCTGATGTTAGCTAGAAGGCAGAACGTATTCAGGATAGGAAAATAAAAAGCACTTGTACCATCCCATTCATTCCTCTTCCCCTTACTTTTGACATCACTAATTCTACACAACACTCTTTGTCCACTGATTGGCATATAAGATTTAACATATTTACTAACACAATTTTAATTCAGCATCAACCCTAAGCCTTTTTTAAAAATTAGGTCATCACAGATAGGCTCTGTGGAGGTCATTTGATCTAACTTCCTTCCCTTCCTATGCTGGAGAAATTCCCTCTACAGCAGCCCCCATATAGATGAGGCAGTTTCTCTCTGAAGAGACGGTCTGTTCCATTGCTGGATAATTTGAGGGTTTATCAGACTGAAACTTACCACTGTGTCATCCACTCATGGCTTTTCTCTGACCATATAGAATGTGTCTAATCCCTCTTCATATGTTTTAAAGCAGCTATTTTCCCCATCCCAATGTTGTATTTTCTCTAGATATAACCTTCCCATTTCCTTTAGGGATTTCTATTCCATTCCTTCGGTCAATTAAAAAACAAACATTTATTGAACCCAATGACAGATATTTTGGTAAAGTTAGTGTGGGGGGTACTGGAAGGGGGGGTATCGTAGTCTAGTAGGAGAGGGACGTTCCTAAAATGAAAAATAATTTCTCATAATGATGGGTATATAATCGACAGGTATGTAAAGTGTTGTGGCAACCTGGAGGAAGGGGTAAATGATGCTTCCTGAAGGAATCTTGGAGGCCCTTGTAGAGAATGGCCATTCAGCTAGATCTTGAAGAATTTTTATGAGTTAGCCAGGCAGAGAGTGAAGGAAAGGGCAAAGTCACAAAAATATAACAGAATATGACAGTCCCGGGGATGCAAATGATCTGTTGTGGCTGGAGTGCCAGATTTGTGTGCTGGTTTGGAAGTAGTGAAAGATGAGTCTGGAGAAGCTGTTTAAGGCCAGATGATGAAAGGTCATGAGTGCCATGTAAGAAGTCTGAACTGTAGTGATGGGGAGTCACTGGGGATTTGAGCAGGGAGCATAATGAAATTTGTTTGTTTTTTAGAAAGGTGACAAGGTAGAGGATGATTAGGGACGGGTTAGACTAGATATTTGGAAAGACATTGTATTGTAGAAAATTAGATGAGAGAAAAATAGGGGTCTAAATTGGCAGTAGAGATGGAGAGGAGTAAATGCATTTAAGGAATATTCAGTTTTTCCAATAAAGATATTAAAAAAAAAAAGCAATATGCAGTTTTTCTGATGACCTCTTTCCATTGTAAAATGCTTATCTGCTCCCAGAGTAGACTTATACAAGGATTAGGCCTAGCCCTTAATAAAGACTGCCAGATAAAACAAGAAACATTGCCTGATTGTAAAATGCATTGTATTGCAGGTGAACATATCTCAAGCTGACATGCAGGCCATTGGCAATACCATCACAATGGTAACACAGGACGGAACGCCCATCACAGTACCTGCTCATGATGCAGTCATCTCCTCAGCAGGAACACACTCTGTTGCTATGGTTACCGCTGAGGGTACAGAAGGGCAGCAGGTAATTGCTTTTTTCTTTTATATCAGTCAATACATATGTCAATATCAAAACCGTTACATAGATGTACAGTGTGATATAGTGGTTAAGCACACAAACCTCAGATTGAATCCCAGTTTTACAACTTCTTAGCTACATAACCCTCTGAGTCTCAGTTTTTCCTCATCTGTAAAATAGGAGTGATTATTGCATCTACCCCATGAGGTTAATAGAAGGATTAAGCAAGATAATGCATATAAAGTAGTCAGCCCAAGTATATATTAAGTGTTCATTAATGGTTGCTCTTCCTATCATCATTATCATCATCAGATACTTAGAAAAAAAATTCATTTGCAAAATTTAATTTTTTGAATATGTAATATATTCACATAATTCAAAAGTCAAAAAGTGTATACAGATAGGCAGTGAAAAGTCTTCTTTCCACCCCTGCCCCCATAGAGATAATCCACTTTTATCAGTTTCTTGCGTAATTTTCCCAACAACTCATTAATCATATACAAACAAATACAAATAAAGTCATCTTCCCCTCCTTCCCTTTTTTTCAAATTTTTTTTTTTTATTTTTTTATTTATTTTTTATTTATTTATTTTTTTTAATTTTTTTTTTTTAAAGCAGTTGCTCTTTTTTTTTTTTTTTTTTTTTTTTTTTTTGCGGTACACAGGCCTCTCACTGTTGTGGCCTCTCCCGTTGCGGAGCACAGGCTCCGGACGCGCAGGCTCAGCGGCCATGGCTCACAGGCCCAGCCGCTCCGTGGCATGTGGGATCTTCCCAGACCGGGGCACGAACCCGTGTCCCCCGCATCGGCAGGCGGACTCTCAACCACTGCGCCACCAGGGAAGCCCCCCTTTTTATGATAGTAAATTCTATACTCGTCTTCACCTTTTTTTTTTTTTTAACCTTAATAATACATCTAGGAAATCTTTCTATTTCATTTTATAGAGAGTTTCCTCTTTTTTTTTTTTTTTCCTGCCATGCAGCATGGCTTGAGGGATCTTAGTTATCGTAGTTCTCCAACCAGGGATTGAACCCGGGCCCCGGCAGAGAAAGCACCGAGTCCTAACCACTGGACTACCAGGGAATTCCCTCCTCATTCTTTTTTTAAGCTATATCATATTCCACTGTATTGGACATGCCATAATATATTTAAAGTCTTTTGCTGTTTCAAACAACACATAACCTTGTGCACATGTGATTTTGCATGTGTGTGAGTACATCTGCTACTAGATAAATCCCTAGAGTGGAATTGCTGGGTGAAAAAACATATGCATTGGTAATTGTGATAGATATTCCCAGACTTCCTTTCTAGGGTTATACCCATCTACATTCCTAGCTGCAGCCTTTGAGAGTGCCTCCTCCCCTTCTGACAGTCAATATAGTGGTAAAACCTTTGGATTTTTGCCAATCTAATGTATCTCTTTGTAGTTTAATTTTTCATTTCTTTTAAAATAAATGATATTGGTTAATAACATTTAAAAACCCTTCTTGTGCTATGCTGAAGGCAGTGCGGGGTTTCACTGCAGCTGCCTTACCCTGTTCAGTGAAAAAGTCTGTCAGTTAGTAGCTGTCATTCTTCCTAAATTCGGTTATAGATTCAATACCATCACAATAAAAATTCCAGCAGGAATTTTTGAAGATACAGATAATCCGATTCTAAAATTTACATGAAAATACAAAGGACCTAAAATAGCCAAAACAGTCCTGAAAAAAGGAACAAAATTGAAGGTTTTCTACACCTTGAAATAGAAAACTCAGAATCATAAAGCTTCTAGAAGAAAAGTGAATGTTTTTGCAACCTTAAGGTAAAAATTTCTTAGACAGGATACAAAATGCACTAATAATAAATTTTTTTCTTTTCTGATAAATTGGACTTCTTCAAAATTAGTTCTGCTCACCAAAGACAATGTGTAGTAAAAGATTAGATAAGCCCCAAACTGGGAAAAAAATATTCACACTATATCTGACAGTGGACTTGTATTGAAAATATATGACAAACTTCTATAAATCAATAATAAAAAGGTGAACAACCCGTTAAAAATGAGCAGATCAGGGGCTTCCCTGGTGGCGCAGTGGTTGAGAGTCCACCTGCCAATGCAGGGGACATGGGTTCGTGCCCCAGTCTGGGAAGATCCCACATGCTGCGGAGCGGCTGGGCCCGTGAGCCATGGCCGCTGAGCCTGCGCGTCCGGAGCCTGTGCTCCGCAACAGGAGAGGCCACAACAGTGAGAGGCCCGCACACCGCAAAAAAAAAAAAAAAAAAAAAAGATCAAATCATCTGATTGCTTATTTGAACAGACCCCTCACAAAAAAAGGTACATGAAAGGCAATAACACGAAAAAGTGCTCAACATCTTTAATCATCAAAGAAATGCAAGTTAAAATCACAAAGAGACACCATTTCAGACACAGGGAAATGGCTAAAATAAAAAAGACAAACAAAACCAAATGTTGGCAAAGAAATGAAGCAACTAGGACATTCAACACACTAGTGAGAGTATAGAATGTTACAACCATTTTGAAGAACTGTTTGGCAGTTTCTTATGAAGTCGAACATACCTCTACCCTATGACTCAGCAATTCCTTCTAGAATATATACCATATGATTCCACTTACACGAAATCCAAGAACAGACTAGACGATCCATGGTGACAGAAATCAGAAAGTGCTGCTTGGCTGGGGAGGAAATTGATGGAATGAAATATGAAGGAACTATTCTACATCTTGTTTTAAGTGGTGGTTTCACAGTTGTATCTAACTGTCAGAACTCAACAGAACACCTAAGATCCATGCATTTTTATTGTTTCTAATTTTACCTTATGCCAAAACAAACAAAAAACGCAGCCACTAGCTTTCAGGCTGTCTTATGGAATGGTCCCACCTAATCAGTTTGCAGTCATTTCCGTGGCTCTGGGATTCCTGGATGGGTTTATAGCCCAGCTTGGGTAAATACACCTTGTACAGTTGCAGGTCTGGAAAGATAGTGACCCTAAAGCACACATTCTTATGTAGCTTATCTGTAGCCTGTGAGCTAGAAAAGTTCTCAAGAGAGAAGGCTTTGAGGGCTAGAATGAAGCCAGGCAGCTTCCAGCAACTAGGGATATCACAACAGGGATGGGGTTTCACTTGAGGACCTGCTGCTGCTACTGTTCCTTCTGCTGTTAACTACATGTAGGCCATCAGGCAAAAGTTGGCTATCCACTGGGGTGTTTGGACCCCACCTATGAATTATCTGTAACACTTAAATTGGTTGTAACCATTTCTTTACATGCATGGGAAGAAAGTAGTCAGTCCTTCCCTAAGTCTTTTTTTTTTTTTGGTCGTTAAGGTAATTGCATTTCTGAGACTCATTTTTCCAGGTGCCTTTGGAAGCCTAGTTAGCAGGTATAGACTAAAGAGTCAGTGCTTTCCATCTATTTTAGTTAGTTAATTTCAGATTACAAAAGTAATACATATTCCCAATGGAATAAAATAGAGAATCTGGAAATAAACCCTCACATATATAGTCAACTAAATTTTGACAGTCAGAATTTGATCTTTCAGTGGGAAAGGGCTTTTCATTTGTCTTTTCAACAAATGGTGCTGGGAAACCTGTATATCCACATGAGAAAAAATAAAGTTGGACCCTTATCTTATACCATATATAAAAATTAGCTCAAGATGGATTAAAGACCTAAACTTAAGAGCTAAAACTATGAAACTCTTAGAATAAAACATAGGTGAAAATCTTCATGATCTTATTTCTTATGTATGATACCAAATGCACAGGCAATGAAAGAAAAAATAGATAAATTGGATTAGGAGATTATTTCTTACATATGACACCAAAATGATAAGTGATGAAAGAAAAAAATTAATTGAACTTCTTCAAAATTAAAAACACTTGGAAGTTCCCTGGTGGCCTAGTGGTTAGGATTCCAGGCTTTCACTGCCGTTGCCCTGGTTCAATCCATGGTCGGGGAACTGAAATCCCACAAGCCACGGGGAACGGCTAAAAAAAAAAAATTAAAAACACTTGTGCATCAAAAGCCACTACCAAGAAAGTGAAAAGACAATCTACAGAATGAGGGAAAATATTTGCAAATCATACATCTAATAAGGGATTAATATCTAGAGTATATATATATATATATATATATATATATATATTTTTTTTTTTTTTTAGGATTTTTTTGATGTAGACCTTTTTTTTTTTTTTTTGATGTAGACCATTTTTAAAGTCTTTATTGAACTTGTTACAATATTGCTTCTGTTTTCTGTTTTGGTTTTTTGGCTGAGAGGACCGTGGGCTCTTAGCTCCCCGACCAGGGATCGAACCCTCACCCTCTGCATTGGAAGGCGAAGTCTTAACCACTGGACTGCCATGGAAGTCCCTAGAATATATTTTAAAATAATAAAATAAAATAATAATATTATGAGGGGGAAAATATCTAGACTATATAAAGAATTTCTATAACTCAACAAGAAAAAAGCAAGCAAACGAATTTAAAAATGAGTGAAGGGGACTTACCTGGTGGCACAGTGGTTAAGAATCCGCCTGCCAATGCAGGGAACACAGGTTCGAGCCCTGGGCCAGGAAGATCCCACATGCCGCGGAGCAACTAAGCCCATGCACCACAACTACTGAGCCTGTGCTCTAGAGCCCACGAGCCGCAACTACTGAGCCCGTATGCCACAACTACTGAGCCCCCTGCATTGGGAGCTTGGAGTCTTAACCACTGTGACATCAGGGAAGTCCCTAAACATTCTTTTAAAAGGATTTTTAATATTTACAAAATAATCCATAAAATGGATATACATAACATTAACTCATTCCACATTGATAAATTGTTCTGCAAGCCCCTTGATTATTTTCATAGGAAACAAATTCTAGACATGGAATTATTAGATTAATGGTATGAACTATTTTAAGCTTCTTGCTACATATTGCCAAATTATTTTCTGGAAAGTTTTAGCAATCATGCCATGGATCTAAAAGTGTTCTTGTATTCACTGTATTCTCACTAGCATTAGGATTTTTTTTATATATTTGCATAATTCACAAGCCAAGGATAAATTATATTTTTACTTTCATTTGTTTGGTGAGGTTGAACATGTTTTTCATATTAGCCTGAAATCTGTTTTTTCTTCATTGAGGTAAAATTTACATACAGTGAAATGCACAGGTTTTTTGTTTGTTTGTTTGTTTGTTGGGTTTTTTTGGCCACAGCATGCTGTTTGTGCGATCTTAGTTCCCCAACCAAGGATTAAATCCGGGCGCCTGACAGTGGAAGCACAGAGTCCTAACCACTGGACTGCCAGGGAATTCCCTGCACAGATCTTAAATTTACAGTTCAGTGAGTTATTAAACATACACACCCATCCCATCCCAAACAGGATGTAGAACATTTCTATCACCCCAGAAAGTTCTCTTGAGACCCCTTCCAGTCAGTCTCCACCTAGTTATTCTGATTGTATTATTTTGTTTGTTCTTAAACTTGGCATAGTGGAGCCAGAGTATGAACTCTTCTGTTTTGGGGTTTTTTCTTTTAACATAATATTTTGGAGATTTATCCATGTTCTTGTTTATAACATCAGTTCATTGTTTTTTATTGCTGAGCAGTATTCTGTGGTAGGAATATCACAATTTGTTGATAGATTCTCCCCTTGATGAACATTTGGGATGCTTCCAATCTTTGATTATTGTGAATAAGGTGGCGGTGAAAATTCTAGTACAAGTATATTTGTACACATATGGTCTCATTCTCTTAGCTAAATACCTGTTAGTGGAATTGCTGGGCCATGGGGTAGAGGTATATTTAACTTTACGTGAAAGTGCCAAACAGTCCTCCAAAGTGGTTTGACCATCATACACTCCCACTAGCAATGTATAAGACTTCTGTTTGTTTCACAGCATCAACATTTTGTGTTGTTACTTTAAAAAATTTTAGCCATTCTAGTGGATGTGAAATGATATATCATTGTGGTCTTAATTTGCATGTAGGTTGCTTAATTTCTTAATATCTGGTACTTCTCTAGATACCTGTTCTTTTTTTTTTTAAATAAGGAAATGTGTTTTTTTTTTTTTTAAATAAATTTATTTTATTTTTGGCTGCATTGGGTCTTCATTGCTGTACACGGGCTCTTTAGTTGTGGAGAGCGCAGGCTTCTCATTGTGGTGGCTTTTCTTGTTGCGGAGCACAGGCTCTAGGCACGCAGGCTTCAGTAGTTGTGGCACGCAGGCTTAGTAATTGTGGCTAGCGGGCTTAGTTGCACTGCGGCACGTGGGATCTTCCCAGATCAGGGCTCAAACCCATGTCCCTTGCTTTGGCAGGTGGATTCCTAACCACTGTGCCACCAGAGAAGTCCAAGATACCTGTTGTTCTTGATTTTTAATTTAAATCTGTTACGGTCAGAGAACATATTCTGTAAGATTTCATTATTTTGAAATTTGAGACTTGTTTTCCCTGTGTCTTTCATTGATTTCCCATTATATTCCATACGTATTTGAAAAGAATGTGTGTTCTGCACTTGTTGGGTGTAGCGTACTACACATTAGGTTAAGGTGGTTGATAGTGTTGTTCAAATATTCTATAACCTTATTAATCATTTCTGTATTTGTTCTAGTTACTAAGAAAAAGGAATTAATACCTCCAACTATGATTGTGGATTTGTATTTCCCTTTTAGTTGTTAGGGGTTTTTTTACTTCCAGTATTTTAAATCTCTGTTATTAGGTGCATACATATTTCATTTTAATTCCTCAAATAACTTCCTAATTATACCCTTCTGTGTTACTTTTTTGTGGTTGCTCCAGGGATTAAAATGTGCATCCTTAAGGTATTGAAGTCTACTTAGACTTAACATTGTACTACTTTACATAAAATCTAAGAACCTTGCAACAGTATATTTTCATTCATGCCCCTACTCTTTGTGCTGCTGTAATATATTTTACATTTACATGTTATAACCCCGGCAATGCAACATTATATTTTAGCATTAAACAGTTAATCTTTTAAGTAAGTTATAGGACAACAGGAAACATAATATTTTATACTTACCCACTAATTTATCATTTCCAGTGCCTTTTATTCCTTTCTGTAGATTTGAGTTTCCATATGGAATCATCCCTTTGGCCTGAAGGATATGCTTCAGCATTATTTGTAGTGCAGATCTACAGTGACAAATTCTGTTTTTGTTTATTTGAAAATATATTATTTCGCCCTTCTTTTTGAAACATTTTTGTTTTGAAGGATATTTTTGCTAGATATGGAATTTTTGGTTGGCAGTTAATTTTTTTCTTTCAGCACTTTAAATTGTCTCTGTCCTTCATTGTTTCTGATGAGAAATCTGCCATCTTCATATCATTGTTCCCCTGTATATAATATATCAGTTTTTCTCTGGCTATTTTCTAGATTTTTTTAGCAATGGGATTATGGTGTGATTTTCTTTGTATTTATCTGCTAGGTTTCTTTTATATAATTATAAGACAATATATATAATATTATAAAACATTATATAATATTTTGTAGAGTTTTTGTTTTTTACCAGATTTAGGAAAAGTCTGGCCATAATTTCATCAAAAGTTTTTATTCTGCCTCATTCTGTTTCTCTTTTCCTTCTCGGTCTCTAATTATATGTATATTAACTTGGTATTGTCCCACAAGTTGCTGGGGAGCCATTCTTTTTTTTTTTTAATCTTTTTTTCTTGGTTCTTCAGATGGATAATTCCTATTGATCTTAGAGTTCACTGACCTTTTCTTTTGACATCATCATCTTCTATTAGGCCCATTCAGATAATTTTAGATATTCTCATTTTTGATTGTAGAATTTACTTTTTTTTATAGTTTTCATTTATTTACTGAGATTTCCTCTTGTATGCATTCCATAAGCCTTTTAACATATTTATAATAACTGTGTTAAAGTCCCTGTTTACTAATTCTAACGTTTTGGTCATCTCATGGTCTGTTTCTACTGCCTTCATTTTCTCTTGACTCTGGGTTACATTTTCCTCTTCTTATGTGTTGTAATTTTTTTATTGTATTCTGGACATTATGGATGATACATTATAGAGATTCTTAATTTTGTTATCTTTCTCTGAAGAATGTTCATTTTGCTTTGTCAGGTAGTTAAGTTACTTGTAGAGGCTGGGTTTTATACTTTATTAAAGTAGTTCTGTTTTAGTTTTGCCATTTAGTCTCAGGGTGAATCTTCAGTCCTGGGATACAATCTTTACTCCTAAAGTGTGGCTCTTAGGGTTTCAATGGAAAGCCTGAGGTATTTTCCAAACCCTTCTAACTTGGTGGGATTGAAGTTCTAAATCCTGTCTGTCCCGTGGTATCGCTGAAATCTCTTCTCAGCTTTTCAGCCTTCTAGCTGCTGCTTTCTACCAGATTTATTGGAACCCCCCCAACATGTTTGCAGTTCTGAGGTCTTAAAGAATTGAGGGGAGTTTATACACAGGTTTGGGAGCCCCTCTCCCTCTGGTTTTCTCCTTTCTAGGATATCCCTCTCAATACATAGCCATTCTGGCAGCCATAGACTCCATTATCTCTGATAGCTTAAATTGCCCTGTGTTGCTCAGACTGGTGAGTGCCCTCAGTGGAAAAGCTATTTAAACATAGATGTGACCTAGTGTGGTTCTCTTCTTTTAAGAATCCCCTCCGTTTCCTGCCTGCTTTTCATCATTCACCACTGCCTTCAAATGGTTGCTTTTTTATATTTTTTTCCACACTTTATGATTGTTATCTGCAGGAAGGGTTAGTCCAATATAAGCTATTCCCCCACTGCCATACTGAAATCTGTTGCTGGACTATGGAACATTACTGGAATTGATCCACGCTGAATATCTATTAGCTCTAAAATCTAGCATTTTTAATGGATTAATGGCCAAGTAAAATAGTAGTTTCAGTTTTTAACTTATTCTTTCTCTGAGTTTGGCTGGACAAAATTCTTAAATATATAACAGAAGTAATTGATGCCATTTTCTTTGTTATCCACATAGCAAAAGCTATATTTGTGGTTTAAGAGCCACAAAAGCACTTTTAACCACTTTGACTAGATGCTTCAGGAACAAGATGGAAAGATTCCATGGAATCTAAAAGAGGAAGTGAGTATAACAAGATGTGTTGCTTCAAATTCCCTGGCGGTCCAGTGGTTAGGACTCTGTGCTTCCACTGCAGGGGTCATGGGTTCGATCCCTGGTCAGAACTAAGATCCCTCAGGCCATGGTGAGCCCCCCCCCCAAAAAAAAGATAGTTGCTATTTTGTCAGTAATGGTACTGGTACTTTGTTTTCCTAGTTAATGGAAATCTTTTTTTTGTTGTTTTTTTTGGCAGCACCATGCAGCTTGCCGGGATCTTAGTTCCCTGACCAGGGATCGAAACTGGGCCCTTGGCAGTGAAAGCACCGAGTCCTAACCACTGGACCGCCAGGGAATTCCCAATGGAAATCTAACTTTATTTTTAATTCTTTTGTCTTATTTTTTATTTTTAAAATTTTTAATTGCTTTTTATTTTTTTAATTTTTAATTTTTTTATGGAAATCTAATTTTAAATGCAACAGATAAACAGGAGAAAATAGTATATCTATCAATGATCCAAACTCGGGAATAAATAGACATATGAGGTGTGAATTAGTCCACGTGTGTAACTTCCCAGGCAGCCTCTTAGGGATAATAGAATCTATGCACAGTCATGTCTCTCCTGGTTAATGGAGCCTGACATAGCGAATCCACTTTTTCAGTGTCCTCTACCCTGTTTTGCCATTGGCTCACTTTATAACCTTAGATACGTCCCGTCTATCTGAGCCTCAACTTGTTCAAATAAAAAAGAGGAGTCCATGGGAATTCCCTTGTGGTCCAGTGGTTAGGACTGCTGCTTCTCACTGCCAAGGGCCCGAGTTCAATCCCCGGTCAGGGAACTAAAATCCCACAAGCTGCATGGCACAGCCAAAAAAAAAAAAGAGTCCAGAATAGACAATATGTAAGGTCTTTTCCAGCTTTAGGCTTCTACAAGTGTATCGTCAGAAGGGAGGTTTTCCTTTTGAATTTGAAGACAGTCCCTTGTGTTAAATGGATTTTAACCTATTTAAATCATAGTTTTAATTTTTCTGTGTATTTTTTAAGGTTGCAATTGTGGCTCAGGACTTGGCAGCATTCCATACTGCATCATCAGAAATGGGGCACCAACAGCATAGCCATCACTTAGTAACCACAGAAACCAGACCTTTGACCTTAGTGGCAACATCCAACGGCACCCAGATTGCAGTTCAGGTGGGTACAATGGCAACTGTCCTCCATTGACAGCAGTGCTGCTCAGCTCTCAGCCTTGTACTCTCTGCTTTATGCGTAACCTTCACAGAGGCAGGGCACAGAATCATCTGTATTACTTAGCCACATTAAGGAAATTGCTGCGTTTGAAGTAGACTCAGACTAAAACTTTGTTTTCTACCATCCTTGTATATTCTAGGGGAATTTATAACAAGAAAAATAAAGCTCCTGGTATATATATATACCTGTGTGTACCTGGCCAGCTATCTTTACTCTCAGAATAAAAGTCTAATTAGGCAGGATTCTATAAAGCACTAAAGAGTTATTCCTTGGAAATGAACCTCCTGTAAACATAGACCCCAAGTTAGTCCTCTGAGAATCACTGCACAGCTGTATTTTATGGTGGGAAATGTCAGAAGACTGTGAAGAACACATTCTCTGGGAAGTCACTGCATTCAGGCAGAGAATCTGGAATGCGAGGTGTAGATTACCTTTCCTTGGGAAGATTTTTTTTTAAATGTATTTACTTGGAAAAGGGTTAGAACATACTCAGGAAAATGTCAGCTATTGGTTTTAATTTAGTTTATGGGCATAAAAGCTAAAGACTCAGGAAGCTCTCTATCTCCACTGGAAAAGATGAGCATCTTTTGTTCCTTGCATGCGTGAAGGTTTATCAAAATCCTAAATAAAGAAACTGCATCCCCAGCAGGAATTTGTTTTTATGTTTTGTGGATCAGCAGTAGTACCTTAACAAGCCCAGGTGTCAGAGTTACAGAGAGAAATTTTACTTCTGGTATGTTATATTTCTTCGGCATCTTGACTGTGGTTTTGTGTATGTTCCTGTTTTAGCTTGGAGAACAGCCATCTCTGGAAGAAGCCATCAGAATAGCGTCCAGGATCCAACAAGGAGAAACGCCAGGGTTGGATGATTAATCCTCAGAACAATGGAGCAATAAAGGAAGAGGAGCCTTTCATCTTCAGGCAGCAGAGATCCATGAAGCCCGGGCCCAGGAAAATTAGAAATTTTTCATTCCTGAAACACTGTACACATTTTTATGCAAGAGTGGAGAACAATTTATTCTTGACACTTTTGTGTATATAACCCTTGGAAAAGATTTCCCAAACTGATTCATTGTGTACAAGGAAGTATGAAGTTAGGGTAATACAGTAAATTTTTATGTTACTCTTTTATCAGATTGCAAAATCCTAGAGTCTACATGCAAGACCAGTGAAGTCTTATGGAGACTTATGATGGATTTTTAACTTACTGTGAAAAATTAAAGGCTGTATCTAAAATGTCAAAGGTTCTATACATCAAACAATCATAATTCCAAAAGCCATCATGGATAATAAAGGATGTAAAGCCTTCACATATTTCCCTCAGCTAGTAGAGTGTCTGCAGTTTTTGTTCTACTGTATACTTGTCCATTTTTATTTGTATCTTACGGTTTGAAGACTATTCATTATAGTTTTCCATCCCTGTTAACTAACAGCTCTTCAAGCTGAAGTGCTAATTGTATTAGCATTACATTGGATTATATATAAAATTACAAAGTTTGGTTATTTAAAATTAAAAAGTTAAATCCAGTACTTTGGTTTTGTTAAAGATTTTCCTTAGCGTTCAGTTTCTTGTTACTGTTTTTTAAAAATAATAAACTATCAAAGTTTGACCACAGGCTGGAGCCCGGGATAATAGTGCTGTAATTGGAAATGGCTTTACTCTGAAAATTAGGTTAGTGGGTTGGTGTAAATTATTTATTTTTGCTTATGTACTTTTGTTTTAAAGCTTATTTACCCTAAAGTTTATTATTAATTTTGAATACAGCAATTTTTTAAATGTTACCTTTATATTTGTTTCATTAAATTGGTATGGAGGTGGGGGGAAGTGTTGTAGAAAATACCACGAACATAATAAAATACAACACATATATTGAGAGTATATTGTGTATCAAGCACAAAATAAGTACTTTTCCATACATTTTTATCTACTCATAACAATTTTGTGAGATATGTGGGATTTACTACTCCTGTTTGTACATAAGGAAGCTGAAGGTCCAAAGAGGTTAAGTGTCTACCCAGGCCTTACAGCTGTGGTGAGGCAGGGCAAAGACTTAAGAATCCAGACTTTCTGACTCCCAAGTCCAGGGTGTTTTTTCACCACACCACAACTGCCTTCTCAGATGATAACCTGTGGCAGAGATTTTCAAGATGAGCTTTGGTGATCTCGATTGCCCAATGACCTGAGCACCTGAAAAACCATCTCTAATGTTGGAAAATCAGTGTGGGGTCTACCAAGGTCCAAAAAAAGGGGGGGAGGGTGTGTGAGGGTTGTCCTGCAACAATCACTTCTTTGCTGTTGTTCACCATGCTTTGTTTGCCAGGGAGCTGAAACGTGGCTGTTTTTCATTTCAAGCCTTACAGTAAAAAGGAAAAAATGTGCCGTTTTATTTAATATAAATGTTATCTTTGATCAGGTTCTTTGAAGTCTTGCTAAAAAGGGTCATGATTTAGTCATTTGAAATGGGAAACCCTTCAGGGTTGGGCGGGGGGATTGGCTGCTTTCCCTTCAAAGCTCTTCATAGATAGATAACATTAGAAAAGGTCTCAGTCACCCACCGTCTCAGTCTCCATTCTTTTTTTTTTTTTTTGCGGTACGCGGGCCTCTCACTGTTGTGGCCTCGCAGGCTCAGCGGCCATGGCTCACGGGCCCAGCCGCTCCGCAGCATGTGGGATCCTCCCAGACCAGGGCACGAACCCGTGTCCCCTGCATCGGCAGGCGGACTCTCAACCACTGCACCACCAGGGAAGCCCGAGGAGGAGCTTTTTATTCCGAAGCTGACTGTTCCTTATTCATACTATATGTTTTCTGACTAAGGACTTGCTCATTCGGAGGAAGAAGAGCCCGTTTCTAGCTCCACCTCTGAGACTAGGAAGTTAGAACTTAGTCTAATGCACTCAATCACTAGGAAAAATTTGAAGTTTTCCTAAACAACTCTTCAATCGGTGACAGACCAAAACTAAATTATAGACTAGTTTTAAGTACACAGCAATGAGAATGTATGATCTTCAACTGCATGTAAAAGTATGAATGATCCTCATAAATATAATGTTCAGCAAAGGAAGCTGGACCTAAGAGTGCGGGCCA
Organism: Stenella coeruleoalba; assembly: GCF_951394435.1. NCBI lineage: Eukaryota > Metazoa > Chordata > Mammalia > Artiodactyla > Delphinidae > Stenella > Stenella coeruleoalba. Next base: position 45,708,606 of record NC_137154.1, on the reverse strand, counting down.
AACTACTCTCATTATCTGAAGTCAGGACAGTGGATACTATTGGTAGGGAGGGGAGCTGGGGGTGAGAAGAAAGCCCAGGGGGAAGTTGAAGCACTAGCATCATGGGCATGTCCATAGGGCCCTGCACTTAGAAAGGCCCCACTGGTGGTTTAATGCTTTGCTGTCACCATCTTAAAGTTCTTAATAAAACTGGAACATTGCATTTTCATTTCTCATTGGACCCTGTAAACTATAGCTGTAATGTTCTATATCTTAGTCTGAGTGTTGAATTTGTGAATATTCACCAAAGTGTACATATTTTGATATGTTTGCTCTTCTGTATGTATATACCTCAACATGAAGTTTAAAAAAGTTGAATTATAGATTATTTTAAAAATAAGTCAATTGGGCTTCCCCGGTGGCGCAGTGGTTGGGAGTCCGCCTGCCAATGCAGGGGACACGGGTTCGTGCCCCAGTCCGGGAGGATCCCACGTGCCACGGAGCGGCTGGGCCCATGAGCCATGGCCTCTGAGCCTGAGCGTCCGGAGCCTGTGCTCCGCAGCAGGAGAGGCCACAACAGTGAGAGGCCCGCGTAACGCAAAAAAAAAAAAAAGTCAATGAAACATTACTTATGGAATGCAGCCAAAGTTGTATTCACAAGAAAATTCATGACCTTAAACACTTTTACTGCTGAATAAGAAAAAATAAAAGTTCATTAACAAAGCAGACAATGCAGGAAATTAGAAGCAGAAAAAAAAGTCACAGCAAAGCAAAATTTAAAGAAAGCAAAAGGAAGGAATTAATAGAGATAAAAGCAAAATGAATTATTTCAATATCAGAAAAACAACTGATTAATAAATCTAAGATCTAGTTCTTTGGGGTGGGAGGAAAGCAAACAGTAAAACTGATAAACCACTAGCTAACATGATAAAAAAAAAAGACAAAACAAATACACAATGAGAAAGGGCTTATAACCATGGGTACAGAGGAAATGATGAGAAATACAAGTGAAAACTTTGCTCAGTCCTATGCTATTACAATTTAAAATCTGAATGAAATGGGTAATACTCAAGGAAATATAAATTACCAACAGGGACTCAAAGACAGTAGAAAATCTAAACAGATAAATAACCATGGACAAAAGCTATCAAAAGCAATACCTCAAAAAAAAAAAATCTGAACCTAGACACATTAAGAGCAACATCTTTCAGACTTTCACATAATCAATCATTCTCATACTATTAAAGCTGCTCTAAAGCACAGAGAAAGAAGCAAACATTCCAGTGTTTCATGAAACCAAAGTCCTATAAAGATTGTACAACAGAAAAACTATGGACCAGTTCCATTTATAAATATAGATGCAAAATGACTAAATGAAATACATGAACATAATTTTGCAGTATGTTCTGAAAACAACTACAGTTTATTTCAGGAAGAATAGAGTGGCATAATAGAAGGAAAATCTATCATCTAATTCACCACATAAATAATTAAAAAGAGGAAAAAGCAGAATAATGAAGAGAAATGCTAAAATGTGATAGAATTGAATATTCATTCCTCATAAATATTCTGACAAAAGGAAAAAAATACTTCCCTAATATAACAGATATAAATCATGTCCACATGCACACATACACATAATCGCATCTTATTAACCAATATTATTTTTTCCAATATTATTATTATGTTTTTTTAATAAATTTCATTTATTTATTTATTTGGCTGCGTTGGGTCTTCGTTTCTGTGCGAGGGCTTTCTCTAGTTGCGGCGAGCGGGAGCCACTCTTCATCGCGGTGCGCGGGCCTCTCACTGTCGCGGCCTCTCCTGCTGCGGAGCACAGGCTCCAGATGCGCAGGCTCAGTAGTTGTGGCTCACAGGCCCAGTTGCTCCGCGGCATGTGGGATCTTCCCAGATCAGGGCTCGAACCCGTGTCTGCTGCACTGGCAGGCAGATTCTCAACCACTGCGCCACCAGGGAAGCCCTGCAATATTATTCTTAATATCCCCATTGAAGTCAGGAGCAAGACAGGAATGCTCTCTACCTCTCCTATAATTAGCACCATGTTCTAACCAACTGAGCTAACCAGCCATTGAACACCTCTCCTCTTATTTAATGTTGTTCTGGAAGTGCTAGCTAATGCAATTAGACAACAGAACAAAGTAAGAGTCATAAATACCAGGAAGAAGGACAGAATTATCAATTATATGATTGCCTACGTAGAAATCCAAAATAATCAACTGAAAAATTGTTAGAAGTAATCCAGGAGCGCAGAACATGTTTTGTGTCTTTATTTCATCCTCGCCATTTTTCTGTGCTCTTGTTGTTTCTAACCACTGGTTTACAAGCACACAGACACACACGGCCCTGGAAATCAGCAGAGCTTGGTAGTGGTGGGTGGGAGTTGGGGTAGGCATCAAACAGGAGGCTGGGCTGCTTCAAGAGCCTTGAAGGCAAGGCAGGTTATCCAGTCAGAATTGTCAGGAGCGTGTGTGAGCAATCCTACGTCCCAAACTGAGCTCCTGGCTCAGTTAAGATTCTGAAGCTGGTAACCAGGGACAAAGCCTCTTATTCTGTGTTTAAAAGTGAGACTGTAATAAATCAGAGGGCTCCTGGAAGCCCCTTCCTTATCAGCACCTCACCACAGACTGCAGCCAGAGAACAGACCTGCAGGAAGACCAGTCCAGATGAAGTAACCAGGCGAAGAAAACAGAAGCACAGGCTCCTTTCCCAAGAGCAAAGCCAGGGGAGGGAGATAGGGAGGTGGGGAAGCGAGGAAAGGGAAGGAGGGATAGGGCAGCAGTGACCAGAAAGAGAGGAGAGCTCTAGTGTGTCAGAAAAGGCAGGGTATGGGTCTCTAGGACTTGTGCCATATTCCACCTTCCCCATCCTGTTTTAGAGCAATGATTTGGCCTTTCTCTTGGCTCTCTCTTTAGTTGGTACCTAGGCATTTTGGAAGTGAGATTTTTTGATAATTTTGTATATTTCTCCAAATGTCTTCCCTGTGGTAAATATATTTACTCTAGGTTAATTTTAAAAAATTGAATCATTATACAGTTTTGCAACCTTTTTTTCGTATCTTAGATATCTTTTCATTTTGTACATATAGCTCTATCTCATTATTATGCAAACTGTGGTTACTTATTATTTAATGGACATTCGGGTGGCTTCCAATTTTTGGTATTTTAAACAATGCCTACAACACAATTCCTCCAAATCTCCATTTGGCTGATTCCCTCACTTCATTCAGATTCCTGCTCAAATGCCACCTCCTCAGAAAGGCCTTCCTAGATCATCCTATTTAAAATAGCACCTCCCTCCAACCCTCTACCACTTCTTAATCCCTGACACCTCCCTTTTTCTTTTATAGCACTTATCACTACTTGATATTTTTTGTACCTTTGTTTAATTATATATTGTCTGTCTCCACCAGAGGCCTCAAAGTTTTATGAAAGTAAGGACTTTGGTTTGTTTCACTGCTGTGTTCCTAGTGCCCAGAAGGGTGCCAAGCCCACAGGGGAATCTCATTAAGTATTTACTGAATGAATTAATACAACGATAAACATTCTTTTATATATGTTTGCAAACCTGTAGAAATGTTTACTAGCATTGCTGAGTCAAAGATTATAAATATTTAAATTGTAACAGAAATATTCAAAACAATCTTTTAGGGACTTCCCTGGTGGTGCAGTGGTTAAAAATCCACCTAGCAATGCAGGGGACACGGGTTCGAGCCCTAGTCCAGGAAGATCCCACATGCCACAGAGGGACTAAACCTGTGTGCCACAACTACTGAGCCTGCGCTCTAGAGCCCGCGAGCCACAACTGCTGAGCCCGTGTGCCACAACTACTGAAGCCCGCGTGCCTAGAGCCTGTGCTCCACAACAAGAGAAGCCACCGCAATGAGAAGCCCACACAACGCAACCAAGAGTAGCCCCCCCTTGCCACAACTAGAGAAAGCCCGCGCACAGCAACGAAGACCCAACCCAGCCAAAAATAATTAATTTTTAAAAAATAATAACAAAACAATCTCTTAAAAGTGGTACCAATTTACACCCACCCCCATAGCAGACAAGAATGCATTTCTCCAAACCCTCTGCAACACAGCATAGTATCAGTCTTTATAATCTTTCCTCTTTTTTTTTTTTTTTTTTTTTGCGGTACGCGGGCCTCTCACTGTTGTGGCCTCTCCCGTCGCGCAGCACAGGCTCCGGACGCGCAGGCTCAGCGGCCATGGCTCACGGGCCCAGCCGCTCCGCGGCATGTGGGATCCTCCCGGACCGGGGCACGAACCCGCGTCCCCTGCATCGGCAGGCGGACTCTCAACCACTGCGCCACCAGAGAAGCCCCTATAATCTTTCCTCTTGATTTTAGAATTTAAAATACATGTGGATTTTATGGTATAACAAAAAGGTAGAGGTGCCAAGTCTGACTGTCTCTGATTCCCACTCCCCTCAATCACGCCGTACAGGAAGTGTGCCCTGCAGTCCAGACTCTAGCAGCACACTGCACAACTAGCCTGGCCCATGGCTGGTTCCTGTGACACTGTCTTCATCAAGTCTCCCAGTGAGTTCTCACCCTCACCTTACCCCATTCCTGACAGGGTAGAAAGAGCTATTCTTTAAGTCAGTAGTAATACAGTCTCAGTAATGCTGGCTCTATGACTGTGTGATACAGGCATTTAACGTATCTGGGTTTCCTTTTCTTCATCCGTAAAATGTGAATAAAAATACCTCTTGGAGGGTTCCTATAAAGACTAAGTAAGATAAATATGTAAAGCATCTGGCTCGGTGCCTACCATACAGCTGGCACTATAGCCTTCCCAGCTCCCTTTAAAGCACTCCAGCTTTTTGTGGCACTTAGGACATTTCCCGTATGCTGACCTGTATAAAAAGTAGGGGCAGTGGGTAGGATATGGATGGTGCTTGAACATGGCACGCACTCAATAGAAGATGCCAGGCAGAGTTGATTTTTGCATTCAGGAACTAGTCCATCCTGTTATGTTTTTTTCCACGTACATATTTATACCACCAATCAGCTGATCGTATCCCACACTGCTGCGTACTCTCTACCCAACTAGCTAGTGGATGAGCTCATCTCTCAATCCTGTCTGAGCTGAACAAGGCCTTTTACAGAACTTTAAAACTGACTCACCACTGAGTCATCAAAACATAGCAATACCCAAACACACTCCTGTTGCTTCACAAAAGACCAGCATGGGATGTCTGCCTTATCTCCTTTCCCTCTCCTACTGAGACTGGGCCCCTTGTCTCACTGGAGAGGAGTCATCACATCTTTTGTGCGGCAGTAATCTGAACAAAGCTGGTTTAGATAATCACAGTGTGGCCAGCAGACAACTCGTGGTCATCCGGGTCATTTCCTGTGTATGTCACTAACCCAGGAGGAGAGGCAATTAATCAATTACCCGATTGTGTATTTAGCACCGGCATTCTGTTGGGCACTCACTTACTGATTCCTCCTGTTTATAACATTTCTGTGAAGTGACCTTTTCAGTTATTGAAACTCATGAAGAATAGAGAGAAAAGCAGCCCTTTGCAAGAAATATTGGAGAAAATGGGGCTACTTCGTTCCATTCCAGTAAAAAGAAGTTCTAAAATAGCAAATAGGAAGCATGATGTTTTGGCTAACTGCCTCACAGAGCTGTAATTTCAAATGTGGGTTGAGAACTCCTCTCTTATCTAGAAATAATATGGCCAGTGGTCAGTATTTTCTCTTGGGAAAAGTCTTAAAGTAGTATTCTTGCCACAGGCCTTACTGATTGCAGTGGACTATCAAGTCGTTGAAGATTAGGGGGGCCTGTGTAAAGGCTGAGATAACTGGGGGCAGGCCTGAAGGCTTCTTTCACTAACAAAACTGGTTATAGCCAAGGTTTTGTGTATGTACAGACGCAACTGTCAAGCACCCCGGCACGGTCTCTCAGCGTTGAAGCCCTCAAGAAAAAACTGAATGAGAGGGCTTCCCCGGTGGCACAGTGGTTGAGAGTCTGCCTGCCGATGCAGGGGACGCGGGTTCGTGCCCTGGTCTGGGAAGATCCCACATGCCGCGGAGCGGCTGAGCCTGCGCGTCCGGAGCCCGGGAGAGGCCACAACAGTGAGATGCCCGCGTACAGCAAAAAACAAAACAAAACTGAATGAGAATCTTAGATCCTCAAAGTTTTTATACATAATCTATATAATTGCATGTAATGGAATCTTCCCTTGATCTTATATAAATGTCAGAAGGATAAATGAAAATAGTATGTTAGTAATCCTTAAAGAGTCATTAGGCATGAAAATAAATTATGCTCATTTCATTAAAATACAAGCTTTCAACTGGTCACTCTTCCCTAGCTATACTTCTCAAGTTCTTATCAATACTATCTCTGTTCTGATTTGATTATCCTTGCTGGTTGTACACAGCCTTTAACTGTTGATCCACGTTAAGCAAACTTATTTTGGTGACACCAGGAATCACATGTTGCATTTACTGAGTATAAAGCCATTAACAAGTATGAATATTCTCGAATAACACTGTTATAAGTAAAAGCACACATAACATTTATTGAACACTATTCGTAAGGGACAATGCTAGTCTCACATTTAATCCATTGAACAACTAAGGAGGAACTGGATTTGATTATTCTGTATCAGAGTAAGCTGATGAACATGTGGTGAAATGGTCAAACAGTGTCATCCATCAGAGGGTATTAAGGCAAGTGACAAAGGAGAGAAATCTAATCTATACGTGAGAAGTCAAACAGGAGCAGTGGTAGGAGTTACCACATTCTAGCCTGAGAACTGGATTCCTGGGGCCAACCAGCAGTTCGTAACAGAGCTGGGTTGAAGTGAGATGAGGTTTGCTGAGAGAACCAGCAGAAGGAGATAGGTAAAGATATTAAGCAAGATGAAGAAAGACAGTCTAACTTTTTTAGTATATTATTTGGTTTTTAAGTGAAAAACAGATTTGACCAACATGGCTTTTTAAAAAAATTAGATATCTATCAGAGTAGGCTCTTCTTTAGAAAAAGTTATTATTTCTCCAGAATCAAAAACATAATCTGGAAATGATTCAGCTTTGGGTAAAATCTGGCTAGTCTTAACAAACGTTCCTAGAGACTTTACATCACTGTTAAAAATTAGGTCCTAGTTCTGAAGGACTTTTCATTCAAAAGTTCATGGCTTATGTTAATGAGAATATGCACATATATTTATGTGCTGCATATATTATAAGTATTTGAGGACTTCCCTGGTGGCACAGTGGTTAAGAATTGCCTGCCGGGGGACACGGGTTTGATCCCTGGTCTGGGAAGATCCCACATGCCGTGGAGCAACTAACCCCATGTGCCACAACTACTGAGCCCTCGTGCCACAGCTACTGAAAGCCTGCGCACCTAGAGCCTGTGCTCCGCAACAAGAGAAGCCACCGCAATGAGAAGCACACCCACCGCAATGAAGAGTAGCCCCCGTTCCCTACAACTAGAGAAAGCCCACATGCAGCAACAAATACCCAACGCAGCCAAAAATAAATAAAATAAATAAATTTATTTAAAAACAAGTATTTGAGAAGGTGATTTAGGACTCTCAATTATAAATTTTCAGGGCAGGAATCTTGCTTATTTTGCTGCTAAGGAAGGTGAATAGGCTGACAACAGTGGCATGAAAAAGCCTTTTACTTGTTAAATCATCAGTCTAAAGGAGATAAACAGGTTAAGTTTGTTCTCCCAATACCCAGAGGCAAAATTTTCACTCAGTTATTACAACATTACCACAAGCCTGTGGATTCTGCAAAAGTTGCCTAGCAACATTACAGTTAGAAACAACACAGGGTAGGGAAAGAACAGGAAATTTGAATTAGATATGCCCTGGGGCAGGTGGGCGTGACCCGTACAGTGAGTGCTGTACTCTGAGGAGCATGAAATTTTAAAAATCGGAACAATCATTTAGAATTTCAGTTAGGACATTGCTGCAGTTAAACCATAACACTGTGCCTGTTCTCAGCTGGAGGAGGCAGGGCCTGGGTTTCTTACTCATTTTGGCACTTTTGTTTTAAAGAACACTACATTTTAATTATTTCAGAAACATTTATTAAGAACCTTCTTTGGGGCCAAGGCACATTGCTTGTTGCTGGAGCTCTACAGACTAATAAAACTCGATCTCAGCGCTGGGTGGGAGAGAAGCCAGACATGTAAACAAAGAGTGTTACATAGTCCATGCCGGGTGCAGTGGAAAGTCTGGAGCCGGGAATATCTATTTTACATGGAAGTGGTGAAAGTCAAATGGTTCTTGCTCTGATTACTGCTTTTAACAATACTTAAAAAAAAATTCCTTCTTTCCCCCAGTAATTTTATACATTTGTTGGGAATTTACCTTTCCTATTGTGTGTGAGGACCTGGGTGTGAACCAAGAACTCTTCCCTTCCCATCCGGAACCAGGCCCCTTTGCCCCAGCCAATTTCAAGAACCTCCTAGTTCAGGGAAGCAGAGAGGTGGAAAAGTTAAGAGGTGACAAAACCCAAAAAATGTTAGAAGATTGTTTACCTCCAGGAAGGGGACTTGGGCTGGGGGTTGCAGGGGTAAGTCGGACACTTCTATACCATTTGAATTAATAACATAGAGAGAAAAATAAACCAATCAACAAATATTTAAGTAAGGGCTCTATTATTCACTCAGAAGATATTGAGCACCTAACTCACATCAGAATACTGCAATAAACAAATGGAAAATGTCCCTATACTCAAGGACCTCATTTTCTAGAAGGGAATAGGAATAAACAATCAACACACTTTGAAATAGATATAAGCCTGTAAAGGAAATAAAGCAGCGTGTTGTGAAAGAGTCGGGGGGGGGGGCGGCGTGAGCTTGCGTGCGAAACGATAGAGGATATAGGATTCCTATATGGGAGAGGCTTAGGGGCAAAAACCTCGCTCTGGAGAGGTGTTTACTCAGCTTTAAAGTTTCTGTTTACCTAGGAAGCACACTATTTTTACATACAACTCATGTTACAGATCAATAAAGAGTAGAAGTTTTCTAAAGTTATTTTTATTTACACTTCACATGAAATTGAGAAAATGTTAACTATCCGTATCAAAGAATTTATATTTCTCACTAGGAGAGAAGTGTTGGAGGGAAGGTGCTAAAAACCACTCCTTGGCTTTGGCCACGGATTATCAGAGAACACCTCTCTCTGATATATACAAAAGGGTTAAGTTCCAGTCTTCTGAGAGCTTAAAATTAAGTTTGGACTAACACACAAAAAAGACACATTTATACATCAGTTAGCAAATATTTGGAGAAGACGACTGTTTACCCTTCACTGCTTCTTCAGTTATGTGATCTCAGGGAATTTCCCATGTGTTTCCATTGTTAAAAACCACCTTGAGTTTAACCTTTGAAAAGTGTTAGAACAACATATATGGTCGGGTGTTAATATCCATAAAGTGCCACAATAAGAAAAACAGACAAGAGAGATAAATGCAAATGGCCATTAAGCCCATGAAGACTGTCCAGTGATATGAATCAAAACAAAACTACATCTACAAACATTAAGTACCCACTGATGTCCAGAATTCACCAACGGTGTACTCTAATCCACCGCTTGTGAGAACGTAAATTTTTTTTTCTGGAAGGCAGTTTGACAGTTTATATATACTTTGAGTCAGTAATTCTCACTTCTGTGAATGTATCCTAAAGAATAAAAAACAAAACACAGAGGAAAAACAACACGAGAAGGAACAATATTCATTACGGGGTTACTCACAACTGAAAAATTGTCAGAAGCTTCTATGTGCGACAGTAAGAGACGGATTAAATCACAATTTGACGTAGTACTAGAGAAATTTTTTCTTAAGTTGCTTTGAAACTTGCAGCGAGCTGAGCCAATCTGTTTTGCCAACACTTGCCCACGTGCTGGCAAACAAATATAAACACCGTGGCCGCGTGGTGGGCACTTGGTTTTGTGCTTAGGGCCCAGTGTGGTGCTGCTTTATTTACTGTGGGCAAGTGGGGGCGGGCGGTGGAGAGCGGGGACGGCAGAGGGGACTATGGCCTGCGAGCGCTCCCCTCGCGGCGGACACACCGGCCCCTAACAGACTCTCTGGGGGAAAACTGAGGCTCAGAGGTCGCCCCGCATCCAGTGACCTCGCCTCGAGAACTCGAGCGTCCGTCTTCCGGCTGACTTCGGTATCGGCCTAACCCATTTGCACACGGTCGCAAGGGTCCAGAGGCCGGAGGCACCATTCCCGATTCAGACCTCGACCCTGCAACCAGACTCCCCACAGCCACGCCCACTGAGCCCCAGGGCCCGGCACCAAAGGGATGCGGGACAGGATGTCGGTCTCCCTGGGCAGCGCCCAAGGGCCACGGCGGTCCCCCTCTCCCCGCGACCCGCAGGGATCCCGAGGGCTACGCCGTCGCAAGTCCCGCTCCTGACTCCGGGGAGCCGGAGGGGCGGCGAGGAAGTCGTGTCCAGGCCGGCGCTCGGCTCGGCCTACTCCAGTCCGCACCCTTCGCTCCTCCCAGAGGGCTGCCTCTGTTCCCCGGCCCGGCCCCGTCCGGGTGGCGGCGGACCCAGCTCCCAGCCATCCAGCTCGCTCATAGGACCGGAGCACTGCGCCCGCCCAGGTCTGGATCCGCGCGGAGCGGGGGAGCGGGGCGGGGGCGTGGGGGGCGGAGCCAGCAGGTTCGCGCCAAAATCGCGTAGTTGATCCCTCCCCCGCGGGCTGAGTCGCGCCCTCCTTTTTTTTCAAACCCCGGGCTGGGCGGGGATTGGTGGACTGGGCACTCACGTGGTTAACGGTCGCGGGAAGCCGCGGAGCCCGAACTTGCTGCTGGACCTGCGGAGACCCCAGCCTCGGCGCCCGGGCCCCCCCGCCTCTGCAGAAGAGTCCGCGCCGCCGCCGCCGCCGCCGACCCCGCCGGCCGCCGCCCCGAGAGTCCCGGAGCCGCCGCGCAGGCCCGCCGCCGCGGCCACCAGGCGCGCCCAGTCGCACGTGGCGGACCCGCCCCCTGGGCCGGCCGTGCCCTGGACTCCGCGGGCCCAGGTTCTCCGGTCCTCCGCCCCGGCCCCGTGGGCGCGATGAGCTTCCTGAGCCGGCAGCAGCCGCCGCCGCCCCTCCGCGCCGGGGCCTCGTGCACCTTGCGCCAGAAGCTGATCTTCTCGCCCAGCAGCGACTGTGAGGAGGAGGAGGAGGAAGAGGAGGAGGAAGGCAGTGGCCACAGCACCGGGGAGGACTCGGCCTTTCAGGAGCCTGACTCGCCGCTACCGCCCGCGCGGAGCCCCACAGAGCCCGGGCCCGAGCGCCGCCGCTCACCCGGCCCGGCCCCCGGCAGCCCCGGAGAGCTGGAGGAGGACATGCTGCTGCGGGGCGCCTGCCCAGGCGCGGACGCGGCGGGCGGCGGGGCCGAGGGCGACTCGTGGGAGGAAGAGGGCTTCGGCTCCTCGTCGCCGGTCAAGTCGCCTGCAGCCGCTTACTTTCTGGGCAGCTCGTTCTCGCCTGTGCGCTGCGGCGGCCCGGGGGATGCGTCCCCGCGGGGCTGCGGAGCGCGCGGGGCTGGCGAGGGCCCCTGCTCGCCGCTGCCCGACCACCCGGGCACCCCGCCCCACAAGACCTTCCGCAAGCTGCGGCTCTTCGACACGCCGCACACCCCCAAGGTGAGAGGACGCAGCTGCTGGGGCGCCCCGAGCCCGCGCCGGCCTAGCCTTTTAAAAAGGCAGTGGCGCCGGGAGCCGAGCGCGGCGCTGCCCGGGTTCGGTTACATAACCGCCGGGCCGCACCCGCGCTCGCTCTTCTGCGCCGCAACAAAAAAGTTGGCAGTCCCTCTTTTGGGCCCTGCCCAGAAGTTGTCCGTTAAGATTATGTAACTGAACAATGGGCCTCGTCTGGAACTTCATCTTTCAAGGGGGCTGATCGGCGCAGTCCAGGTGGCTGACGATTTAACGCCCGCCGAGTCGGGGCCTCCCCGAGCGTGGCAGCGGGGAGTGTGGCACCGATAACGTGGTTTGGAATGATGCTCGAGTGGTCCTGGCCCGACCACCTGACACTCCCGAGCGCCGCAGCCATCAGGTGGCTTTTAAACGCAGTGTTCTGTCCTGTAATTTGGGCGGCGCACGCAGGAGTTCGGTTAAAAAAAAAAATTCATGCGCTTATCGTTTCGTATCAGGTGGCCTTATGGGGGAAAGTTTGAGGTACGGAGGGAGACTGCGCTTCGACTTGGGAGAAAAGGCTGGCCTTCAAGCATTTACAGTCTTAAAAAGATTCGTAAATAACTAAGGGGTAGCGTTTAAGCCTCTTTCCGGACAGAATATTTATTGGGTAAGCGTTTGTTTACACCCTTGGGTTTGCAGTTCCCAAGTTTGGTCAGCCTAAGTGTCAGGATTAGGAACGTCCAACTGTTAAAAACCAGCATTGGTGTTGTTGCCTGGACCCTCAGGCTTTCATATACCGTTAATAAGGTATCTTAAAGAAGTAGCTGTTCAGCACCTGTTTGCTGAATGGCTAGTGAGTAAGCAGATGACCACTTCTAGAACTTTAGAAGTAACACAAGATTTTAAAACGGACACTTCCCGAAATTAAGACAGGTGCCGCATTTATAAGATTAGTGCAGGAAATGCACCTTTTTAAGTGAGTCAGTTTCAGTACCGTTACTAGTCATAAACCTCAGGAAGATGTGTGCTTTTGTGCTCTACTGTTTGCTAGCCGACTTGCCCAGGGCAAGATCCCTCTGGAAGTGAGGGGAGGAGTCCTACGGAGGAGGCTTTCAAAGCCCTACTTGGATGGGGGAGGGGAGCTTTTATGGGGCTCCCTGACTGCTTTCCACTTTTAGATGGATTGAAAGGTTTTGTTAACTTTTATCCTCTAGAATGAACTTAATTTTAGTCTGCATTTATATTCTTTTTAGGGTTAGAGACCTTATTTTACTTGGCCTTTTCAGAAAAGGTGGTTAGTATCCAGCTTCAGGCTCCTAAGTTAACCACTGTTTATTTTGCTTGAAAGATAACAAAGGCTTGTGTGTTGCTTTGACCTACACATTCAGCCTCGTGAGAGCCTTGTTGAAAGTTCGGTTGAGAAGGCCAGCTATAGCACTTGGATCCTAAACATTTTTTTCCCCCTCCTAGAGTTTGCTCTCCAAAGCTCGAGGAATCGATTCCAGTTCTGTTAAACTCCGAGGTGGTTCTCTATTCATGGATACAGAAAAGTCAGGAAAAAGGGAATTTGACATACGACAGACTCCTCAAGTGAATATTAATCCTTTTACTCCAGATTCTGTGTTACTTCATTCCTCAGGACAGTGTCGTAGAAGAAAGAGAACATACTGGAATGAGTAAGTTATTTATTATTCAACAGTGTGGTTCCCCAACCACCCAAGACTGGTTTGGTATACTTATTAAAGTTTCATTTCAACTGAATGACATGGAAGTTTATGCACTGAGAATTTTCTCCATTATTAGCAGTTCTCAGTAATCACCTGTGGAAAAGAGTGGTATGGGAAAGGAAGGAATAAAGAGCCTAGATAGTAGGAAATCTGCTGGTGTCAAAATGAGACAGGCAGAGAAGGTTGATTTCCAAAGGCTTTAATTTTTATATGTGTGGTGGTGTTGGTGTATCTAAGCAAGAACAACATTTCCATCAGTTGAGCTGTATCTTGTCATTACAAAATTAAATGCTTTCTTTTCTGTTTTCATTCATTAAATTTTCATTTTGTTATATACCTGTCAGACAAAGTTTTGGATCTCTAGTTGATGTATCTGTCAGATATGTTGATGGAAAAAATAATATTTTTCAGTTCCTGTGGTGAAGACATGGAAGCCAGTGATTATGAGTTTGACGATGAAACAAGACCTGCTAAAGTAAATAGATTTTGATTTTATTGTTTTTGAAATTTGATTTTCTACGTCTTAACAAGCTACCACATATACATGTTAAATAAGCCACATATGCAAGCTACCATATATGCATGTTAAAACATAATTTTTAGGGAGGAGTCAAGATGGTGGAATAGGAGGATGCGGAATTTGTCACTCCTCACAAGTTCATCAAAAATGCGTCTACAAATGGAACAATTCCCACAGAGCACCTGCAAAACATAAGATATAATTTAAAAATTTCACACATAGTGCTATCACCATAGTGAAAAAGTCATTTTCATACCTTTGTATTTTTTATATATATATATATATATATATATATATATATATATATATGGATACACTTTTTATTACAGAGAATTACAATTACTGAAAGCAACATGAAGTCACGGTATACAACAGAATTTCATGAGCTAGAGAAGATTGGCTCTGGAGAATTTGGTTCTGTGTTTAAATGTGTGAAGAGGCTGGATGGATGCATTTATGCCATAAAGCGATCAAAAAAGCCATTGGCTGGCTCTGTTGATGAGTATGTATTAAAGATTTTGTCTTCTCTTTTGTTCAGTATGATGTTACAAATGTTAAGGTTTTAGGTGGTCAATCATTGAATTTAATTCTCTAACGTTTGAGAAGTTGTAATGATTTAATCAGATCCATTTCATTTTGTGCCATTAGTTCTTACTGGACTTGGAAGAATAATATAAGGGGTCTGATCTTGGAGCCTAACTTAAATTTCTTATTTCTAGTGGCATCCATGAATTCATAGTGAAGTGGAGTTTCATCTTTTCTGAATTCTAGGGCCAGCAAGCTTCCTTCTTTCTAACATTCTTTAATGGAAGTCTATGGAAAAATCTGGTACAGAGTTTTAACTCCCTCTCTTTCAAGCAAGTTGTCCTTCAGCATAATGATAGATCCAGAAGTCAAGATTCTTTTATGAACTTTCAGATAAATTAACTCAGTTCAGGCTTGAATAAAAATGATTTACCATTCTCTTAATCTCAAACTTCTAGGCAGAACGCTTTGAGAGAAGTATATGCTCATGCAGTGCTTGGACAACATTCTCATGTAGTTCGATATTTCTCTGCATGGGCAGAAGATGACCATATGCTTATACAGAATGAATATTGTAACGGTGAGTAATATAATGGTTCCCTTGTAAACTCATAAGCTCAAGAAAATGAACACCAAGGAGATACTTCTTTTTATCTAAAGTCTTGCTCTAATTCTATATATCTTTTATCTCTTGTAAATTCAAAGATCAGAAGCCTGATCTTTGAATTTCAACATGAATTTCAAGTGCAAGTAATTCTTACGTAGAAGTTAGTATTGAAAACCTTGTTCTTGCGTGCATATTATATGTATGCCTGTTACTCAAATTAAACTGATTTTCTTGAGAGGACAGCAGCCTTGCCATATATATTTTGGTATCCCTAGCACTTAACATAGTGTGTGGGGGGGATATAGTAGTTAATAATCCAGGCTCCCTGCATCTAGCCTTCCCTTTCCATTTCATTTTATGTGCTGCTAAAACTGATATTGGTTACTCATAAAATGACAGTGACTCTCCATTGATACAAATTTAGCCATTTGTTGAATCTTGCTCCCCCTTCCATCTATCCAACCTAGTTTACCACTAGAATCCACTGAGATGTTTCTGTAAAGTAAGAGTTATGCTCTTTTAGTTCCCTAGTTGTGCCTCCCTCCCTCCTTCCCCCGCTAAAACAAGCATTTATAGAGGTTTAACTTTGGACCTTTGTATAGCTTTGAATTTCATCAGGTCCTTCAGCAATCAACGTGTGTCCTTCCTTTTTTATTAAAGCTTTACCAGAGTCCCGGCCTCACTTCTGATTCTTACAGACAGCTGTTATTAAATACTTAAATCTTTATATATGATGGATTTTTATTTCTGTATATCTTCAGTGAATATTAGAGAATTTAGAATTTAATGAACAGTCGAGTAGCAAAGATTATTTTTGTTGATTCTCATTTTTTCTTAAGACCAGCCATTTCATAGCTTGTGAATAAATAAGTGTTATAGGTAGTAGATTCAGGTTTTCTGTATTTGAAAACAAAACAGCAGTAAAAGACTCATTTGTCTTACCTGACTTCTCATTGAGTTGTCATTTTAATCTCCACCCTTGAAAGAATAAGTGCTCAGTGTACAGCATTGCTGCTATTTTGTTTCACACATCTGTTGAAATGTTTCTCTTCATACCATCAAAACATTTTTGAAGCTATCGCCCATGGCCTTGTGTTTCTTAACCTCCATTTTTTAGTAACCGCATTTAATAATAGTACAACTTTACCATAATACCTTCTCCCCTCCATATTTGCTAGATGCCGTCTCCTTTTAGTTTCTATCTGCCTCTCACCTTGTTGGATGTGCCTGGCTCTCTTAAGTATTTCAGCCACAGTCCAGATACATGGTTGTGTCATTCAGATGATTTTGAGAAAACTCTTGGGCCTGGGAGTTGGGAGGGAATGAGCCATCTTGCTAACCCTCTCAGATTACAGAGACCTTGTCCTGTAATAAAGTTAGATTATAAAATAATCTTTTGAAATAGTTTATTATTTTGGAGCATTGTAAAACACTTAAGGAATATGGATCTTTAGAAAACAAATAGACCTCTGTAAAATAGGACTGCCTCTTTGTATGGTTGTTTATTTTGCTTAGATGAAAGACAGTGAGGCTATCTAGATACATTTGTGAGCTCTTCTTTTGTTTCCCTTTTCCACCATTCTCTCCACGTAAACCCTTGAATGTCCTAATAGGCCTGGTCTTTAGATCCTTTTCTACAGTTTCACAGGGAAGGATTCTGTTATCATTCATTTGTTGTGTTGATTAACTGATATCCTTTATCTTAACTGAATTTCCTTATTGTCTCAAACATCGTTTGCATTTTGAGCCTTTTTTCTTGGTTTGGTGATAGACTGAATTTCTACTCTTGATAAACAGGTGTAGAAAAATGTTGATAGATAGGGGAGGAGAACTTGAAATATCAGATCAATGGTTTGCTTTTCTCACCTCTTGCCCTTTCATCAACAAGATAGAAGAACTGGCCTAGCTGTAGTTGCTAGACCCACTAAAAAGCAGCCATGTTATTTCTTGGTAAACTTGATCTAGGACTCCAAGCTCACCTGTCTGACAGGCTTCTTGACCTGCTCCCTCCTAGACCCCTCTTCTTCCTGCAGTTCAAGATTTGTTCAAGTTAAGTTCAGAAAACATACTTAATCCTAAGCTCTCCAGGTGTGTGATTTATTTATTTATTTTAAACACATTTGACGTTTTGTTATTCGGTCTTGTTCAAATTATAGGACCTCCTTTTCTGAGTAGTATATCATTGACCTGGATTTTATTACCTTGATTCTGATTTTATTATTCCCAACTAAGCTTTAAATGGAAGTGGTTTATTTATTTATTTATTTATTACAATAACTCCTTGTTTCCTCTGAGACAGAATATAAACAAAGGTTTTAAGTATAAACTTAAAGTTTTTTAAAGTATAAACAAATTAGCTAATTGGTTTGACTGATTCTATAAAAGTAGGTTATGTTCTTATTCATAGTAAGGGTAGTATAAATTAAAACGATACTAAGATACTGTTTTTTACTTACAAAATTTTTAGACTCTGTTGTTAAGTGTGTGGGAAAACAGGTATTCTCACACATTAAACATGGGAGTATGAATTGGTACGGCCTTCTCTAAGGGGCACTCTATGTGTGTGTGTTATTGCCCCAGATTTATCTTCCAAATCCCCAGATTTACATAAGCTTATGCTAGCAGAATTTAAGTATTAGCCATTTTGAAATCAGAAACTGAGTGTACTGTTATTTTATGTGAGCTTTCAGAGGTAATCAGATCTTGGCACTGATGGTGTGAATACTAACTCTAAGCTCTTTTGCCAGATAAACAGAAATGGCCCTCTCAGCTACAGAAATTTATTCTATATGTAATAAAACACTGTTTCCCACACACACTGTGCATGTGTATATTACATTGTACATACCCTTTGACCCAGCAGTTTGTTTGTAGGAGATGTACTAAATATGTGTGAAATGACCAATGTACGAAGTTATTCCCGCGACCACAGTATGTAGTATTAAAGGCTTGGAAATTATTTCTAAATGTCCATCAATTAGGGGATTGGTTAGTGTATTACCATTCAATTATACAGTGGAACTCTGTAGACACAAGAAAGAAAGGGGTAGTTTTGTATATTGGTAGAGAATGATCTTCAAGATAATGAAAATATGTTTTCGCTTGTGTAAAAAGGAGTTGAAAAGAATACGTAAGAAACTGGTAACATTGATTTACTCTGGGAAAGAGAACCAGGTGCATTGCTGAAGTATGTATTCATAAGACAGAGACTTTACATTGTACTTTGTACCCATGTGAGTGTATTACCTACTGAAAGAATAAATAAAATTTGGATTTCACAAACAGGTTGAAGAGAATAGGTCCTATATAAAATGTCACTTTCTTGGTTGTGTGTGATCATACAGTAAAGATGGAAGAAAAATAATATTTCAGGAAGAAGAAGATTCTAATTTTTCTTGTGTTTGTTAGGTGGAAGTTTAGCTGATGCCATAAGTGAAAACTACAGAAGCATGAGTTACTTTACAGAAGCAGAGTTGAAGGATCTCCTTTTGCAAGTTGGCCGGGGCTTGAGGTATATTCATTCAATGTCTTTGGTTCACATGGATATAAAACCTAGTAAGTATTATAGATCCTCTGACCTGTGTTCTTTAGGGTTATAGAGAATAAATGACTTCATTAAAATAATATGGGAACATAAACATCTTACTTTGTTTTTTCATTGTTAGTTTTAAAAGATTTTTGACCCACTTATTAGTATTGTTTTATTTCCCATCACCTCTTCCCTTGTTATCCCAAATTTGAAATAACAAACTCACTTTTACTAAAAGTTAAAAATGTGCTGCATCTTATGGGAACCATGTAGTCTCGGAGTGGGACTTTGGGGAGACTAAAAGAACCTGTGTTTAAAGCCCGTCTCTTGTACTAGGCTATAGACCCATAATTTTAAATTAATGCTGGTGCCACTAACATGGTTATTAGAATAAAATGATAAATTTGAAAACATAGGTGCTACAAACCTGGAGGTATTTCTAGTCTGTAAAAGAAATAATAAAATTGTCACTGTATGACCCAGAAAACAAAATGATAGATGTATTGTGATTATAAATGTATTTAAAATGTTGCAGATAAATAAGCACTGGAGAGTTTAGGAACATAGTGGTTTTATTTTTTTTCTCTTTACCATTAGATCATTTTCAGCTAAAAATTGATTTTTATATATAAATGGCTCTAGTAGATCGACCATACTATGGCTCAGAACAACCTCATAGTATTCTTTCAAAGGCTTATGAGGTTTCAAACTGAAGATGCAGTGGTACGAATCAAGGTGTAGGCCTACATAATTTTATGTTAAACGGAAACAAAATTGTATTACAGAAGTAGTAATTAGTACATTGTAGAATATTTTAAAATATAGACAAGCTGGACAAAAAGAAAAATTAAATCCCCATTCTTCTATTAACCTTTGGAACTACAGTTATAATGTCAGTGCTACTAACAGGGTTATTAGAATAAACTGAGCTGTGAAGATGCTTTGAAAACTTATGTGCTGTACAAACATGGTGGTATTTCTAGCCTGTAAAATGCCATCAAAATGTTACTGTTTTATTCAGAAAACAAAATGGTACATGCGTTTAGATTGTCTTGCATTAAAAAAAGTATGCAGGGCTTTCCTGGTGGCACAGTGGTTGAGAGTCCGCCTGCCGATGTAGGGGACACGGATTCGTGCCCCGGTCCGGAGGATCCCACACGCCGCGGAGCGGCTGGGCCCGTGAGCCATGGCCGCTGAGCCTGCGCGTCCGGAGCCTGTGCTCCGCAACGGGAGAGGCCACAACAGAGAGAGGCCCGCGTACTGCAAAAAAAAAAAAAAAAAAGTATGCAGGTGAATCCTACACTAACATTTTAGTGCAAATTCCTCTCATTTAATCAAAAATAACATCATAATGTACATACTGTTTTATAACTTTTTTTTTTCTTGGCGGTACGCGGGCCTCTCTCTGTTGTGGCCTCTCCCGTTGCGGAGCACAGGCTCCGGACGCGCAGGCTCAGCGGCCATGGCTCACGGGCCCAGCCGCTCCGCGGCGTGTGGGATCCTCCGGACCGGGGCACGAATCCGTGTCCCCTACATCGGCAGGCGGACTCTCAACCACTGTGCCACCAGGAAAGCCCCATAACTTTTTTTTTTAAGACAACTGTCTCTACCTTTCCATTTCAGTAAATTTTTATCTCATCTAGTAGCCAGATCATATTAAAATTTTTCCTAGTTGACCAAAGTCCTTAACAGTTGATTCGTCCAAACTCATTTCCATTTTAGGACCATGCATTACACCAGGTTAAATCCATTTTTCTTTTTTAGGTTTTACCCTTCCCCAACTTAAATAATAAAAATAATACAGACCTTGTCTTGCAAGATATCCTTTCTTCTGGGTTTGACTGGTTGCTTCCTAGCTTATTCCTTTCTCTATCCTATAAATTAGAAGTTATAACTAAAAGGTTGATGTATTTAAATTAAACATTGTAGGCTAGGTGTTTTTAAGTTGAATTTAATGAGGTGGTGTTTTTTTTCTTTTTTAATCTATGGAAATATGTGTGATTCATGGGAATTTAAATCATTTTGCACAACTTAGTTATATGAATTATGTGAAGAATTTTTTTACATTAACTTGCTAAAATGTTTATTTTCCAAAAGGAAAAACTATATTTGAACTGATGGCAGTTAACGTGGATCAGTAAGGTTTGCCCATACTCACTCATAGCTTGTATTAAATGTCAGACAAACATAGTGGATTCTTATATTACAAGTACAAAAGTTGAAAATATTAGGGTTTGTGAAGTTTTAAATTTACAAATATCACCATAAGATAAGTTGTCCTGTAAATAAAGCAAAATTGGAAAGATGCCTCTAGTGAATGTAACATTTATAACTTATATACTATATTGATAAAACTACTAAAATAAAATCTGCCACTAAAACTTACGTTAATCATGAGCTTACCTGAATTAGAAAAAAAAAAATGTGTACAGCAGAAATAATGAACCACAGAACCTCATTGGGATGTAGATGCTGTATGGTCAGCCAAACTCAATAGCTACATGACTTATTCTTTTCACACCAGCCTTGTAGCATTAGATTAAAATTTGTTCTTTGGCAGCATCACAAATTAGTATGTTAATTGCCTTTTGTATTATTTCTAAGTAATTAAAACTGCTGAAGATCAGTGTGTAGGTGACAAGGGTCTAATGCAATGGTTTCCAAGTGTTCAAGGACCAGTGCTAGGCCAGAAAATATATTCCTAGAAAATATAGTCCCAGTTCTTGTCCCCTGAGATTTTCATTCTTACTGAGTTTGGGGTAGAACACATAAGAATCTATATATTTAAAAGCTTTCTGGTTGATTCTGTTATATGACTTGTTTGTGAACTTTGGTTTAACTGTTAACTGTTAGTATGGCTAACCTAAATAACTGTTTGACAGGTAATATTTTCATATCTCGAACTTCAATCCCAAATGCTGCCTCTGAAGAAGGAGATGAAGATGACTGGGTATCCAACAAAGTTATGTTTAAAATAGGTAAGAAAGAAAAATAACCAGATTATTTCCTCAAAATAAAGAGGGAGAGGCTGGTTTGTTTTAATTCTTGACTGTATTTTTTCAATACTTCTAGGTGACCTTGGGCATGTAACAAGAATCTCTAGTCCACAAGTTGAAGAGGGTGATAGCCGTTTTCTTGCAAATGAAGTTTTGCAGGAGGTAGTTTTTCTCCTTTAAGCCATTTGCTTTGTAATACTTAACCAGTTGCTAGAAAACTATAAATGCAGATGTACTGAAATTTTATGCTAATAACTTGTAGAAAGGTAATACAAAATAGAAAGTGTAAACTGTTAACTGTGGACGTATTTAATCTAGCGAAAGTCAGTAAAGGCAAAGATTTATCATATTCAGCAGTGGTGGAGTTGCAGTAAAAGAGAAATTTCCATACACTACTGGTGGAACTTTAAAATGGCATTGCCTTTTTGGGGATCAAAGTGTTAGTATTGGGACTTCCCTGGCAGTCCAGTGGTTAAGACTTCGCCTTCCAATGCAGGGGGTGTGGGTTTGATCCATTGTCAAGGAGCTAAGATCCCACATGCCTCGTGGCAAAACGTAAAACAGCAGCAATATTGTAACAAATTCAGTAAAGACTTTAAAAATTGTCCACATCAAAAAAATCTTAAAAAAAAAAATGTTAGTATCTTTCAACATTTTAAAATCATGTACGCTTTGACCCAAAATTTCCATTTCTAGGAGTCTCTCATTCAGAGATAGTCATATACAAGTAAATTGAGAATGATGTAAATATGTGTTTAGCAGTAAGGGAATGATTAAGTAAATTATGGCACATAGTTAATACTGCTATTTCAAAAAGAGTGTTGCAAAATATTTCTTGATAAGAGTTTTGAATGAAAATAGAACAAGTAGAACAAATGAAGTGTATGATTACATTGTTCTTTTTATATGTATATTTGTGTTTTATACGTATATGCGTATTTCTGACTTGTTGATATATGTATGTTTTGTATTTTCATATGAATGCCCCCAGGGGGATAGGAGTTTCTTCTGAGAGTTGAGCTGGGCTAGTGATAAAGAAGAGGCCTTTTAGAAATGCCTAAATACTTTTAGAAATGTATTTACTTTCCCACCCCAGAGTGTATATTATTTTATCATTAAAAAAATAATAATCTCCCCAAATTTAGCTTGTTCTCTGAATAGGTCCTAAACTTAAATGTGGCATTGGACATTTTAATTTCGTTTTATTTCTCACCCAAATCATCATTGAGGTGTAATCTTACTTTATTTTGGCCATTTTTATATTCCCTTAAGTTTCTTTTTTTTTTTAATTTTACAGAACTATACTCATCTACCAAAGGCGGATATCTTTGCCCTTGCCCTCACAGTGGTATGTGCTGCTGGTGCTGAGCCTCTTCCCAGAAATGGAGACCAATGGCATGAAATCAGACAGGGTAGATTACCTCGGATTCCACAAGTGCTTTCCCAAGAATTTACAGAGTTGCTAAAAGTGAGCATTTTATATATGAGGCACTTTATTGACATGATTCAATATTTTATTTAATTGCATGCCTTTACATTAATTTTACTTCTCTTTTTAAGGTTATGATTCATCCAGATCCAGAGAGAAGACCTTCAGCAATGGCATTGGTAAAGCATTCAGTATTGCTGTCTGCTTCTAGGAAGAGTGCAGAACAATTACGAATAGAACTGAATGCTGAAAAGTTCAAAAATTCACTTTTGCAGAAGTAAGTGATGGGGTTTTTATTTGTTTTGTTTTTACTTTCTCATTTTTATTCTCAAATTTTAATGAGAGATGATTTAGGCTTTCCATCAGTGAGGAATATAGTGGCTTGGCATGTTATACGGTTAAAGATTGGGGATTTCTGCTTTACATTGGTATTTGACCTATAAATTGTGTTGTTTCTAAAGTTTGAAATTATGGACTTAAAAATTTTTTAAACTTGCATATATTTGCAGTGGTGATAAGCCCCAAATTGTCACAAAAACTAAAATGAGCAGGTATCAGTTTTTTCCCTCCACACTCTCAACATAAACTAACATTTTCCTTGAAACGTTCTATTCTACTTATTTATATGAAGGGATGAAATAAATGTCGATTAGGTTAGTAGACGATTCTCATATTTGCTCTGAATGACCTTTGACATTTTTGAAAACTGGTTGGAATGATCATTCTAATTCATTTGCTTTATTGCTGCCGTTTTGATTCTAACCTAATAAAACTGACTTGAAATATTTAAAGGTTCCTTTGCCATTAGTTTGATAGCCATCATAGTTCATATAAAGAGGAAGTAGAATTTTCCTTTTGTCTGTATTATGTAAAGAGATCTTCACAATACTGTATTTTTTCTTTCCTCAGTTGCATGAGTAATGATAACATGCAAAGATCTCCCAACTGATAATGTAGTTTGTATTTGGCCTCTTAGGTTCCCTTCCTAGGATTAATACAGTAGGTGAAAAGTCTTGTTTCCTATTTTTACGTTCTTAGAGAACTCAAGAAAGCCCAGATGGCAAAAGCTGCGGCTGAGGAAAGAGCACTCTTCACTGACCGGATGGCCACAAGGTCCACCACCCAGAGTAATAGAACATCTCGACTTATTGGAAAGAAAATGAACCGCTCTGTCAGCCTTACCATATACTGAACTACTCATTTCCCACCCCCCAAAAAAAACTGTGACAAGAGGAAGCTAGGTTGAAATCACTGCTAGAATCCAGTTTGCAATTACTTTCTCAATCGGTGTCAGTAGTTTTACTGAAATATGTTTTAGGACTTTTATTTGTGAATTACAGTTGAAAGCTGTATTTTGACCAGTGCTATATCAGGCTTTTGTCTAGTTTTACCAGTCTGTCTTCTGTAGGATGTCAGTCACTGTTGGATGTTACACCAGCCTTTCCAGGGTTAACCACTGTGGTGGTGTGCTGCTTATAGTTAGCTGTTGCATTGTAATAAAAGGTATCTGTCTCTGTAGTGACTTGTAAAAAAGGACTCAAGGGCTTTATTACATACCTATTCTCCCTTTGAAAAGGGAAATGCTAAGAGACTCAGTACTCCTCAGCCTTCAATGTACCTGTGTGTCAATCTTATATTTCTTTTTTTTAAATTGTGAATTATACTTGTATATCCCACTGGGAGCACTTTGTAGGCATTGCATGCACCATGGAATGATGATTCTGTGGAAGTACTGCCTTGTGAATTTGCTGCTATTTTAGTTGTGTCTTTGCTGTAAAATTGTAGCATTAAACAATCATCGTTGTTAATAGGCTTTCTTTTTAAAACAATTATGTGAAATATATAGCTGCTCTTGATGAAAAGCAGCTATTTGCCTTTTTTTTTTCTTTGAACTTTGAAGCTAGTGCATTGGAGAAATGCACCTCCCCCCCCTTTGGAATGCTGTATTAATGTAGTATAATTATTACTGGTTTTGTACTTTTCCCTGATAATGCCCTTCCCTGACTCTTTTTAAAAAATGTTTCCTCCCTTCACCCAAGTTTTGTACTTGATTATATTGTTAGTCTGTTTTTTAAATGTTCTGCCTGGTTTCTCTTCCATATTTGTGTATATAAACTAATCTTGGTGATACTGTACATAGCTATTTGAAATGCCAGAATGACTTCTGACCCAAGCTTATCACAAAATATGTTTTATGTGTGATTAGCCATTTGACTAATAATACTGGCTAACAGATGTTGCAAAAAAATAGAATCTGTCTATTGTTTGTTTTTCTATTTTGGTTTAAAACATGTTTGCACTAGTCTGTTTGACTTGTGTTTTATTAACATTGATTGGCATATTAAAAGTCACTCTGAGCTTACTTTAATTGTCTAAATCTTTGTGATGCCTGTTTTCTACTAGTTTATCTCCATTATCACTACATTTTAAAATGTAGAGTGTAATGTATATGAAATACTAAAAGCAGAGGGCACATTTTTGACAGAATATGAAACACTGATTATTTAATGATGAGCTTTAGTCTACATTAGTTACATTTTGAGATTTAACAAAAATTTACCCATTAACCCTCAATGTTTTTTGTCATAAATAATATCTTTACATCACATTGCATATTATGCATTTGATCTGCTAGAAATATATAATGTGGTTTAAGATAGCTTTAGATTATTAAGTGAATATAATGGATAGGACTCAACTTTTTAATTTGAACTGAGTCACAGAAGAGTTTTGAAGTGGAGAGGGTTTTAACTCACTAAACTGGCCTGGATTTTAGAATTGAGAATGCAAGTTTAAGTGATTAACAGTGCTAATTCTATGTGACATCTTTTTCTGACATAGATTAGAACCAGAGAGTAAGCAGTGAAGGCCTTTTAGCAGGTAAAAATGAACATTGCAAGATCCTTGGGCTTTTTGATCATGGGTACATCATTTCTTTTGATTAGGGTCTATTTCTTTCTGCTATAAACATTTCTAACAAGCTTGATTATTTTAGCTTTTAAGCCCACGGCATGTTAAAAAGTACAATTTAGAGGCACTAGAGGAGTTGGTGCAGATAAATTAGATATAAAAGCTGACAGGTATGGAAGACAGAAAAAGCTTCATAGGCTGGAGCAGGTAATACATTTCAGCCACTGAGGACAAAGCTATAAGAAATATAATAATTGGTGTTTGTGAGCATCACTAAGTCGTTAATGTGCATTTTTCTAGTGCACTAGCTTCAAAGAAAAAAATCAGGTGTTTTTCATCAAGATTTGCAGTAAGTTTTTCACATTGTTTAAGAGTAGTAGATTGAGTAGGAAAAAAAATCTGATTTTCAAAGAGGGAATTCTGAGGCTCTCTGAAAACTGATCATGAGAATTGGGCTCATATTCAATACAGTGTACTTAGGTTAAGTGCCTTTTATGTACTAACTGGTAGACCAAGAAATAGTGTTTGTCCACTAGGGACTTGGGATAAAATAGAGGAGATTCATGTAAACACAAAACGACAATAAAATGTGGTAAGTGCTATGTTGGAGGGATGGCTCAAAGGACAATTTATGTACCTACACCTTGGGAGGAAGCTGGTGGCAGGTTAGAGAATGGATCGTGGGAATTAGGCTTAGATTGGCTTCAAGGCCATTGTACTAAATCAGTGTAAAAGTAAGGAGGGCCTGAACTAGGAGGTCTATGCATGGAAACAAGGGGATAGGATTTCATTAGATGGGCACACTGCACATTGAACAGGTTTTGTTTGTTTTTATAATGGAATAAGAACTTGTTAGCATAAGGTCAGAATTGGGAGAATCAGCTGCAAGTGCTAATATGGAAGCATTGAAGAATTTCCCAGAAAAATTAAAATGCAGAGGCCTGTTATTGTTTGAGACAGATATTTAACACTGATAAAATTACTTTTTTGGAAAGCTAACTTAAGTGAGGAAGAAAATTTTAAAATATTGATTATGCAGTTGAGTAGGAGGAATCCCATACTGCAGTTGACTACAAATTGAAACTGTTGCCTTACCTTTATCTTGCCAAGAATCCAAGGCAATCCCCTTTAATTAATGAACTAATGTCTTTTGAAGAGCCGATTCTTAAGCTTTGATTTTTTTACTCTGTTCCAGAGGGCAAGAAATGGTATTTTAAAAATTGGTAACAGCTGGGTTTGGGTAATGCTTTAGGCTGTCTCCTAATTCTTAAGCAGCAGCATCCTGACATTAGTTTTTCTTCCTCCCCAGTTCATATCCACAAAGCATCTCACTGACTTTAGCCAGCAGATCAAAGTTGTTGCGTCCTTCTGGTATTTTTATTTGTGAAATTATTTAAGGCCAGTTAAAGCAATCAACAAACAGGATGGATCAAAAGAAATTTTGGAAGTGTTTTGGATGCTGTGAAAATCATAATTGAAGCTTGGAACTAGGAATTTGGAGGAAACTGCCTCAGTATTTCGAAGGCATTGGTTTAACTGTAAAAAGCATCACTGAAACTGATTGACATTGCGGAGTGAGTGGATCTAGACATTTCTCCTGAAAACCTGGTTGTACTGTTAGACATTTCTCAAGCTCAGCAAAGTAGATTTTTATATAAATGCGAGAGTAAGACATCATTGAAACTGTCCCTCTCCCAATATTTAACTTTCAAAAACTTTGAGAGGCTTTCATCTGAACGTCATTGAACTTTTTTTTTCTTTGTGGCAGATGACCCTAATTTTCAATGCAGTTCAAAGGTCTCTGGAGTAAGGAAAAATATCTGTGTATGCTCTAGGAAGAGTTACCAGGAAAAGATGACATGTTCTGTCCAAACTTCGTTAAACTAAGAGCCTAAGAAACCTCAGCCAGTCCAGCCCATGAAGAAAAATGCCTCAAAGAAACATTTATATTATAATTCATATTGTTTAGTTTTATATGATTAATAAATATTTTGAAGAGCATATTCTTTGTTTTGAGTTTTGACATTCTTGAGGTATGAAATGAGTTTCTAGGCCTGGAATTCCAGTTTATGGCTACCAATCCATTACACCAATAGGAAATGCAGGTTCAGTGTACAATGATTCCATTTAGGTTGATTATCTAGGAGAGGAGTTACCTTTCCACAGATTAGCATAGGGAGGCTCAGGTGAGTTCAGTAACTTAGGAACTCAATTTGGTAAGTAGGAGAACCGGAATTTCAACTCAGATCTCATAGCAAAGAATCATGCTTTTTCCAGACACGTGAAAGTTGAGGGCAACACTAATTAAAGGGCAGAGTGAGTCAGCAAAGGAGAACAGGAAGGAACAGTGTGAAAATTAGGAAAACTGGGAAGACTCTGGTATCGGCGAGACCAAGAGAGAAGTTTGAAGGAGAAACTGGTTAACTGTGACTGTATGCAGAAAAGATTAAGAAATGACTCAAAGCTCCATGAATGCATCTGAAGTTCACTAGATCTTCGGCAAGCAGTGTCAATGGAGGGGGAACAAAAGACAGGTTACAGTGAGTTGGGTGTAAATGGGAGATGGGCAAGTTGAGACAGCAAGTATAAATTATTTTTAAGAAAAATGGCTGAAAAAGCAGGGCAAGAGAGGAGAAGGCCATACAGCTGGAGAGGAATCTTTGGGTCTTGTGCTATCATTTATTGATCACCTATTATGTGCTAAATGTTTTCCATACATAATGTCATTAATCCTTATAAGAATTCTACACAAAAATCCCCATTATACACATGATATTTAGAGTGGTAAAACAAATTTCCCAGATGATATAGGTACAAAGATTCAGTTTTCAAACCAAAGTGTTTGGCTGTACTACTAGCCCAATTCATAGCAAGTCCTTTGAGCCTGGAGCAGAGGAAGAATGAGTGTGGATGAGACAAGTTTGGAAGTGTTTGGGGGAATGCAGGAAGTGGGGGAGGGGAATCCAGTCTGAGGCCTCTTATCGAGTCCCGTGAACTGAAAGTGCCTGTGCACAGATGCACACACGTGCGAGGAATGCTGCCCTACCCCACTGCATTCTTTCCTTCTAAATGAGAGAAATACATAGAGTATATACTATATAACCATTTAAAGCAAAGTTTCAAGGAATTTTTATGACTTAGGGAAATGTTTGAGTTATAATGTTAAAGTGAAAAAAAAATCAGGAAGCAAAATTGTATAACGGATTTTTTTTTTTAAAGCATTAAAAGAATGGAGGCCTAACAATGACTGTCATTTGAGCGGTGAGATTGTTGGGTATTT
Organism: Stenella coeruleoalba; assembly: GCF_951394435.1. Taxonomy (NCBI): domain Eukaryota; kingdom Metazoa; phylum Chordata; class Mammalia; order Artiodactyla; family Delphinidae; genus Stenella; species Stenella coeruleoalba. The sequence continues at coordinate 45,679,465 of NC_137154.1, read as the reverse complement.
CCCACTCTTTTCTCCTTTATGAACCTTCTATATTTTAAACAATGAGCCTTTATTTTGTAATCAGAAAAAATACACTTTAAAAATGTTTGAAGTTATTAGCATGTGCAGTCAGTACAAATTGGGCAAGTCAGCCAGCTTGCAGAGACTTGTCCAGTGATCACACCTGCAGGCCCTAAAATTTCTGGTAATGAGACTATTCCCTTGAATCCAGGGGCACCTATGTGACCTGGGCTGGGTCAAATGGAGTTTCTCCTGGAACCCTGAAGTATCTCCATTTGCTATTAATATGTTGGCAAAGATGGGAAAGCCAGACTTTCCACTGCTTGGAAAAAGCGTATTGCAGGAGGAGAGAATGAACCAGCACAGAACCAGAACTGAGAAATGAGGAGAGCAAGATCTGACAGTGTTATCAGTCCCTGAAGCCAATCTCAGTTTGGTTCCATTACTGTATTTATTCCCCTTTTTGTCCTAAGCTATACTGAGGTGAGTCTCTGTTGCTTGTAATTAAAAGAGCTTGAGTGGTGCAACATATTTCTCTAAACTGACAGCCATGAATTAAATATTCTAGGCATTGTATGACTGAGAAGTGTATGCCAAAGATTCTAGGGTTCCTGATAAATCCCTTTGTTAAGGCTCCTGCCGTGTCAAGACTCGTGTGTGATGGCAGCAGACTCCTCAGTATCCCACCCTGGCCTGCCTCATTTTTTCTGGTTACATGTGGTTAGAGCATCAATTTTCTAGTGGTTCTTTTGTGTGAAGCACCATGCACAGCAGTTCCAGAAAGAATTCTGCTGATAGACTTGACCTCTCCTGAACAGGATTAGAAAACACACAGTTTTATTAACAGCTAAAGAGACTTACCCAGCCTGGTGATTTAGACAATAATTAGACTGTGCAGTCTGTTTTCCTGTCTGTATACACTATTGCTATGAGGTCAAAGATGCTTTTTTTTTTTTTTTGGTTGTGCTGTGCGTCATGCGGGATCTTAGTTACCTGACCAGGTATTGAACCCGTGCCCCCTTCATTGGGAGCACAGAGCCTTAACCACTGGACCGCCAGGGAAGTCCCAAAGATGTTGTTGTTGTTTTTTGCGGTATGCGGGCCCCTCACTGCTGTGGCCCCTCCCGCTGCGGAGCACAGGCTCCGGACGCGCAGACCCAGCGGCCATGGCTCACAGGCCCAGCCGCTCTGCGGCATGAGGGATCCTCCCGTACCGGGGCACGAACCCGTGTCCCCTGCATCGGCACGCGGACTCTCAAACACTGTGCCACCAGGGAAGCCCAACAAAGATGCTGTTTTTGAATGAAGAACCTGGAGATAAAAACCAGCGAGGAGTCTTAAATTTGTATTTGACATATAAATTTGGGAAAGGATGCTATTTATGCCTCTTCATTCAGAGAGGTGGAGGGAGTATTGAAGTTGGAGAAGGCAGAGGACCTAGTTCCCAAACAGATTCCTGGCTCCAGCTTTTTTTTTTTTTTTTTTTTGGCCACACAGCGAAGCTTGCGGGATCTTAGTTCCCCCACCAGGGACTGAACCCGGGCCATGGCGGTAAAAATGCCGAGTCCTAACCCCTGGACTGCCAGGAAATTCCCTCCTGGCTCCAACATTGAATGGACTGAAGTACAGAGTAGAATTGCACCCAGTTTTACTTTGTCGATTACATTCTTTGGTTCAGTTTTTCAATCAACATGTATTTTGAGGACCTGCACTGTGCTGGGGATTACTAACTAATGCTAGGCACTGAGCTACAAATACAAACAAGGTAATCCCCCACCCTCTCCATTGCACTCAGTTACATGGAGGTATCAGAAACATGTAACTATATATACAGTAAAATAAGTGCATTTGTTTTAACTTTAAAAAAAATTATTTTATTTATTTATTTATTTTTGGCTGCATTGGGTCTTCATTGCCGCGTGTGGGCTTTCTCTAGTTGTGGCGAGCGGGGGCTCCTCTTCGTTGCGGTGCGCGGGCTTCTCATTGTGGTGTCTTCTCTTGTTGCAGAGCACGTGCTCTAGGCTCACCGGCTTCAGTAGTTGTGGCACATGGGCTCAGTAGTTATGGCTTGCGGGCTCTAAAGCGCAGGCTCAGTAGTTGTGGCGCACGGGCTTAGTTGCTCTACGGCATGTGGGATCTTCCCGGGCCAGGGCTCAAACCTGTGTCCCCTGCATTGGCAGGCGGATTCTTAACCGCTGCACCACCAGGGAAGCCCAATAAGTGCTTTTTTAGGACATGCATAGGCCACTGTGGGGACAAAATGATAAGCAATTAATCCAGTGGAGAGAGGGGTGAATGTTGCTGCTCCCAGGAGAGGTGACACTTCATCTAGGTCTGCAAAGATGAGTACGAGTGTGCCAAGTGGATAAAGTATCAATAGAAGGGTTTCTTAGGTAGAGGGATTAGCATAAACAGGGCGCAGAGGAATGGAGCTGTGCGGGGTATTGGGATGGGGAGGATGTACTGTGCGTCAGAGGAGAGGAAGTGAGCTAGTGTTGCCCAGTTGTACTGGGAACCCAGATTCACTTTGTGAGGTTCATGTTTTCCATTTCTGGGTTTCAATTCTGTGATAAACTGCTGAGAAATACGGATTTCTGTTTATTTTTGTTCAGAGAAGAGTTGAAAATAATGATGAATGAACAAATGAAAGAAAAATATATAATAGGTCCTAGGCCTTGTCAGTCAAGGAAAATGACTCTGGGAGGAAAAGGAGGGAAGAGCTTCGATCACCATTGCAACTTTGGCCTCTTCCAAGCCCCCTCTTCTGGCAAGAGCCCAGAGTCCGCTCCTACTGCAACACTGGTCCTGCCGTCTGCTCCGTTAGCAGGCCAGCTACAGGCACTATTCCTCCTGTCGCCTGTACCATCCTACTGCCTCCAGTGTTCCCGGTACTGCCTCCCCTGTGCCCGGGCCCCTGTGCCTGAGCCTTGGGCATAGCCACCCCCATGCCCCTTCCTAGCCCCTGGTCCCTGAACGCTGAGCAGCCCCAGCAGAGACAGGAGTTCGGGCAGGTGGAGGTCAGGGCTGTGCTTTGGAGCTAAGCATCCCTTCGCCCTTGGCACGGGCCGCGGCTTCTCTTCCTTTCTTATTCCTTGGCGGCTGCTGTTGAGCCCCCGGGGTGTTGCTGTTATGATCTTGGCTGGAGTGCTTGCCAACAAGGCTGGGGCAGAAGGTTCTATGTAAAGGCTGAAATTAAAGGGGGAGGATCTTAACCAATGTAGCTAGAAGGTGAATAAGAGCTAAATCTTAGAGAACTACAAGGATCTGTGTAGAAAACCAAATTCAACTGCAGGCCAGAGGCAGAAGGCTTGGATCCTGGCTTGGATCAGGCTGGCACAACCCCCATCTACTGCTTCACTGGTTGTCATTCGTGTGTCACACTGGCTCCACGAGCTCACCCACACTGGCTCGCACATCTGGAAGCTCTCGCACAGGGAATCCCTGGCTTCACCCAGGGAGAGAACCAGACCCACCTGGGGAGTCTGCGACATGAGCGCTCCTCCCCTTCTCCCTTTCCTCCGCACTCCGTCTGGGAAGGAAATTCTTCCTCAACCACCAGGCTCCTTCTGTGAAACTGGAGCACATGCAGATTTACATCTGTTTGCATTTTCCCTTGGCAGGGAGGCGACTTCAAGGCTCTCCCTTTGGGCATAATAAAAAGAGAGAGCAACTCAGAGATAAGATGGTGTGAGGGAGGGAAATACAGAGGGCAGCTTGTGAAGACACTTTCGGGCAGCTTGGGACAGATGAGAGGGGTTGATGCCTTAGAAGTACAGCAGAGGGAGAGCAGCTGACAGAGCAAGGAGAGAGGGCTCAGCCATGTTCCCATGTGCTTTAACCCTTGAACTTAGCATGGGCAATGTATTAAGGCTATTTGACTGTGTTTTGGATAAAGATTGAAAAACACTTACTTAGCAGTGATGTAGCAATCCTTGCTAGGGGTGAATGCCTGTATTCTAATTATAGTATTGTAATTGTAATGTTCTAATACTTCCTTCTGCCCTGAGAAGTGTTTTTATTAACATGGGGTGGGTGCCCAGTGAGTGGGTCCGTGCTTTGGGACTCTGTCTCCTTGGCATAGCTGATTGATCCCGTGATCACCTGACTCAAGAGGGCTCTCAGATCTCCTCACAGCCCAGCCATCGGTGGTATTTTTACAAGACCAGACTTGGGTCTGCTTGCCCTCTGTGCAGCAAAGCCGATCTGCTGACACCGAGTCGTGGTGAAGGAAAGTATGGCGTTTATTGCAGGTGCTAAGCAAGGAGAAAGGGGCCGCTCATGATCAAACGTCCTAAACTCCTGGATGGCTTTTGGGGAAGGGTTTTCAAAGTCAGAGTGCGGGAGGGGGTTTCGGGGTGTGTGATCAGCTTGTGTACATCCTTCGGATTGGTTGGTAGCAAGGTAACAGGGTGGTACTTCAGGAGTCAACATCATCAACTTTCTGGGTCCAACCGGTCTGGGGGCAACGTGCTGGTGGTCAGCAGGCAGTCAACTTCCTCCACCTGGTGGGGTTTTTAGTATCTGCAGAACAACTTAAGAATGTGCGTCAGACCTATCTTTACCTCTGAAACAGGACTGGGGGTCCTTGTGACTGATTTATTGTTTAAGTTATGCCTACTCTCCTTCTTGACTGCCTTATCTTTGTTTCTGCATTCTTTACTTCCCCAAACATTAACTGCTGGGACCTGTTCTTTGTTCCACAAGGAGGGCTTAGGAGGTCACAGTGTACTTCCGTAGCCTCTTTTCCCGATCAAAAATCAGCGGGGACACAGAGGGGCCTGTCACTGGGAAGGCCCCTACATGGGCCTGCATGGTTTCAGTATGGGGGTCAGTCCCCACCCTGAGCCAGGCCAGAGTCCCTTCTCAGAGCAGAGAGAGACTAAGCCAGTTCCTCTCTGCAGGGGCAGGTGGGATGTGAGAGGCCAGGGAGCTATTGGCACTCAGCCTCACTGAGGAGCCCGGTCTGTAGTGGGAAAAGTTGAAGCCAGCATGCAGAGAGAACACTAGATATTGAATCCTTGGTTCCAGTTATATCTGACCGAGGCCCAAACTCAGGGTTTCCCTCCCATTCCTCTAGTTTGGTTGCTATTGAAACAATCATTTATCCTTCCAATAAGCCCCATGCCCCTGTTTTTCTTTCTCAAAGTAGTTAGTTAGTTTTCGGTTTCTTGCATCACGCACCAAGAGGTCTCTCTCTTTTTTTTTTTGCGGTACGCGGTCCTCTCACTGATGTGGCCTCTCCCCGTTGCGGAGCACAGGCTCTGGACGTGCAGTCTCAGCGGCCATGGCTCACGGGCCCAGCCGCTCCGCGGCATGTGGGATCTTCCCGGACCGGGACACGAGCCCGTGTCCCCTGCATCGGCAGGCGGACTCTCAACCACTGCGCCACCAGGGAAGCCCCCAAGAGGTTTCTCTTACACAGATGACGGACTGAGTAGGTTAAATTAATCCTATCCAAGCTTTCTTCTTTCTCAGACATCCGATTACTCTGCATCCCTTGATCACAGTGATACCCAAGGGGAGCTGTGTCAGTAGGGACTGTTTTGCTCCCAGCCAGTTTTGAAAGCTCCATTACCAGATCTTGCATCTGCCTTTCTAGGAAACTCTCAGTCCTAGAAAGTCCTGGGACCTGCCTCTGAGAGCCCACAAGAGAATACAAGACCCAGAAACCTAGGCACTTTCCTGGAGGGTTCTCATAGGACATCTGTTTTTAGCTTTACATGTGACCCATCCTCTTCTCATAGAAAGCTGAATATCTGCAGTAAAGCAAAACTCATTTTTAACCATGCAGACAAATGCACTGTATCTGCTCACCTAGACCCTGCTCTGTATTGCATGACTCATGTCAACTGCCAACCCAAGAGGAGCAGCTGGCCAAGGCACCGTATTTCCCCCTGAAATCATCGGTGGGAAAAGAATTTACAGTTGAGCAACTCAGGACTTTAAGAGGAAAATAAGATTGTAAGTGATTTTATATTCACCAACGTGCTGAATCAAAGGTAGGTTTGGGACATTTTAATGCATCTGAAATTGGTAATAATGAATACTATTCAAGTTTCCCTTTCTATCCAGGGGAGAGGCAGCATCTGCTGGTCTTAACTTAGATTCTGGCATTTCACACAGAGTATGATGCCTTAGTGAAGAGAAAGGGGAGTTCAAGTTACAGAATAGAAAGTTCAATTTTGGACATATTAAGGTTAAGGTCCCTGAGGGGCACACTGGTGGCAATATCCAATGGGTGATCAGCTATATATCCATGCCCAAGTTTTAGATTTGGGCATCATTGGCGTTTGAGTGATCATTGAGACCTGGGCCTGAGAGAGAGAATCTGAGAAGGATTTGTAAAATGAGAGGAGAAGTAAACCCAAAGAACAACAATATTTATGGGGTTGATGGAGGAAAAAGGGAACTAGTGACAAAGATGGAAAAAGAGCATCCAAGGAGACAGAAGAAAATGAGGACTTACTGGTGTCTTGGTAGCCCCAGGAGAAGAGAATTTCAAGAATGAGGAAGTGGTCAACGTAGAGAAGGGGACTAATCAGATAAGGACTGAAGTGTCCCTCTAGTTTAGCAACATAAAAGTCTCATGACATCAGAGGGAGCAGCTCTGGAAGTGTGGTAGAGAATCCAGATGTCAGGGGGCTGGAAATGGACACCCTGGTCCCAGTCCAAAGGGGAAAGGAATTTCCCCCACCACTGCTAAAAAGTATGTGTTGACAAGAAGATGGAAGGATAAGGAGACAAAGGAGGTCGTGAGGTAAGGGAAGGAGAGCTACAAGTATGGTCATGTTTGGAGAATGGGGGTTTTGTCAGACAATGGAGCCCTTCAAGGTGATGACAAGGCTCAGAGTGTGGCCAAAGGATGAGTGGCCTAAGTGGCAAGAAGGGCAAAGTTCATTGGGGACACAGGAGTCAGAGACTTTAAGATGTAGAAGGTATTACCCACAGAGACACTAAGTTATCCAGACTGATGGCAATATTCCCCAGTGAATGTTGGGAGGTGGGAAGATAGCAGTGCCAATGAAGGGAGACTCAAAGCAGAGTGATGGTCCAAAAGAGGCCGTGAGAGGTTGAGATTTCTGTTACCTTACCTTACTTGAGAGTATCCTAAATGAGACAAACATTATCTTAGGCATCTCCTTGTCCCATCAGCCCCTCCATGCCACCTTCCAGGGCCAGGGTATGTCTTTAGGGCAGGGCATGGTGCAGATTCTGGCATTCTTACCCTTCAGGGGACTGATTCTGAAGATGGAGCCTGATGTAAACTACGAACTAGGGAGGGGGCCAGTCTTCTTTGTCAGAGAATATTTGGCCTCCAGCCTCTATCTTGGTGACCCAGACACCTATTTATACTTTGTAGAACCTTTTGCACTACCACACCTGTATTCTTTTTTTGGCTGTGGCTTTCGGCTTGGGATCTTAGTTCCCCGACCAGGGATTGAACCTGCGTCCTCGGCAGTGAAAGCTCAGAGTACTAACCACTGGACCACCAGGGAATTCCCACACCTGTATTCTTAATAATCTCCCTAAGCTAGTTTTCTGGGTTTTTGTTTATTTGTTTGTTTTGGTTTTCTGTTAATGAGAATGTTTCCTCCTGTCTCTGATCTTTACCACATTGTATTATCTGCTTTCCTTTCCCCTGTAATTTATGCAGTGAACATTTATCCATTGCTCACCATGTGGTGGCAGACACTGTTCTGGGCACTGTGGATACGTCAGTGAACAAAACAGAAAACCATCTCTGCCCTCAGAGGCTTACCTTCTAAGGAAATATAGATAATAAACAAAATACACAAGTGAAAGATTTTATATATATATATATATATATATATATATATATATACTTTTAGATAGTGATAAAGTAGAAAATCCAAAGCAGGGAGTTTTTCGTGTGTTTGTTTCACTGAGAAAGTTGTTTTGGCTTTTGAGTAAAGATCTGCAGGCAGTGAGGCATGTACCACATTTGAGTATGGAGGGGAAAACATTCCTGGCTGAGGAAACAGGTCCTTCAGGTGGGCATGTGCCTGGTGTATTTGAGGAACAGCAAGGAGGCCAGTCTGACCAAGAGGAGTGATGGGAGGGGAGAGGCGTAGGAGAAAAGGTCAGAGAGGTGGTGGGGCCTTTAGGGAACAGTGAGCAGTTCAGCTTTTACAGATATGATAGATGGAGAGACATGGTAGGTTTTAAGTAGAGAACTGATGACCTGATTCAGCTTTGAAAGGAAAGAGAGGACTCAAGGATGACTCCAAGTTTGGAGCCTGAGCAATTGAAAGAATTGACTTGCTATTAACAGGTGAAGACTGTTAGAGAAACTACTTTGTCCATGGTGTGTGTGTGTGTGTGTGTGTGTGTGTGTGTGTGTGTGTGTGTGTGTGTGTGTGTGTGTGTGTTTGGGGGAGGAGGAAGGGAGAACAGGTGGTCAGTTTTGGACATTTACATTTGACATCCATTTGGAGAGGTCAGATGGCCAGACAGATGTTTGAGTCTGAAGTTCAGGGCAGAGGTTCGGGTTAGGAATCTGTTTTGAGAATCATTAACATAGTGATGGTATTGAAAACCACGAAAGTGGATAAACTCACTCAAGACTTTTTTTGCTTTTACTTTGAAAACCCTTTCCCTAAACTGTGGCAGTACTTTATTTAATTCATATCTTTAGATACTTTATTTTGAAATGGACTGAGTGTACTGAAAATGAAGAAGTGGCATTTTATGTCTGGAGGAGGATGGGGTGAAGCAATGTTTTTGCAATGTCACCTTCCATTGAGGTTAAGGTTTTGTTAATTTAGTGAAGATAAAATGACACATATTTAACTATATCACTTCAGCTTAATGAACTTATCATTGTCTTAATATGTATATAAATCAATTTTTAAAATATTCAAAGTATTATTGTGACTCCATTATTTTTCTACTTTGCTAACATGTGTTATAATTTTAAAACACTTTTGCAACTTTAGTAGATGTTAAGTGCTATGTCAAGGTTTTTGTTAAAATTAAAGTATAATTGATTTATAATATTATATTAGTTCTAGGTGTAAAACATAATGATTCAATATTTTTCAAGGTTGTTTTAAGTTTAAAATGTTTGATTTTCAAGGACAATGAACGTTTCCCCATGCACTTGTATAGTAATTTTATTTCTCCTCATGAATTACATATTTAACTTCTTTGTGTATTTAGTTATTGATATCTTGGTTGTTTTTATATATTTAAACAAGCTTTTATACGTTTGAGGGGTTTTCTGCTTGTTGTCAATATTTTTATTTTAAAAATCCTGTTCAATTCTTGTATTTTCGAAAGTTAGTTTTCGTTTGCATTCTTCTATTGCTTTACAGCTTTGAGAATGCTGACATTTAGCCATAAATCGGTTTTATCCTATTTGATATAGTGTTTCTATGACTGTTCTTTAAAATATTTAGAATTTTAATCCACATGGAGTTTATTTTGAGGTATATTGTGGAACTTACATTTTTTTCTCCAAGTTTTCATTCATTTATCCGAGCATTCCTTACTAAGTAATCCCGCCTTACACCCGTGTTTGGGAGTATTACTTTATTGTGTGTCCCATCAGGATTTTAGACACACGCATATGTTTGTTCAGTCTCATTCCTTTCGGTTGATCTCAGCTTCTATTTTTGGCTCTGGTTTCAGCCGCAGCCCAGCAGGAGAAAGGAACGTTTCGCCCCCTGCAGGCTGACATTACCGCGCAGGACCTGAGCAGCCTGGGTCAGGGCGGCAGGGACGCTCGCCCACTGGTATCTGCCCTCCGAGCCCGCAGGCCGGGGGGATGTGTCGCTCTGTCTCTGCAGGGAGATTTGGGGCCCTTTTGACCGGCTTCCTTCTGTTCAGGTCTCTTGGGGTCTCTAGCATCCCTTAGAGCTGGGCCTGTATCCAGCTGTCGGGTGGGGACTGTCCCCTTCGGGCTCTCCCTTTAGCGTCTTTTTTTCCAATTCCGTGACCCCAGGGCCCATGGCCCGTGGCTCTGGCCGTCTGCGCGGAATTCCGCGGCACCCAGGCGCTGCGCCCGGATAGCTTCTGGGCGCTGACTTTCCAGCTCACTCAGAAGCTGCTCGCTGGGCCCGCGTATTTCCCCTCACTTCCCCGGCCGCACCGATCCTTCTCGGCACATCACTGACTGTACCTACTCCTCACAAGGAGCTCACTGTTGAAGTGTTGTTGAAGCAGACACAGTTCACGCATGAAAAATAAAATATTTATTTATTCAGCCGATGCACACATACCTACTGTGCGCCAGATACTATTGTCAGATGAGTCCCAGACTGAGCCAACCCGGGGCTTCTAGAACCAACCAAGTTTGGCTGCCAAAGTCGAAATCAGGTCTTGGAGCATCTCAGGGAATGAGTAGAGAGCCGGGAGGGGGATCGTCCTGGAGTCGTCAGTGATGGGGAATGCGCTGGGCCACGCGCCCCTCTCCTCCTAGTCTCCCCTTCAATCCGCGAGCCGCCGGGCCAGGGGGAAGGGTGTCCAGGAACCGCACAGTCTCGGGCCTGGCGCCACTCCGCCCGAGGCCGAGGCCTGTCGGGAGCCGGAGCCCGACAGCTGCCTCCACGCAGCAGCGCCCGGTGCTCCCCTCGGGCCGGAAGGCGGCGCACTCCCGGGTCGGGCCAGGCCTGCAGGCGCGCCCAGGAGGGGGAGCTCGCGGGCAGGACATTCCGCCGCTCGCCGCAGCAGTGACGGCCGCCTACGCCCGGGCCCCGCGGGGCTCTAACGAGGGGAGCTCACCCGGAGCGACCTCGAGGGCTGCGCCAGGCGCTCAGGCCCGCGCTGCTGACTCTTTTAGACACGTGCAGACAATCTACGTCCGGAAAACCCGCTGATGATTGGAGAGTAAAACTTAAATACAGGTGAGCCAACCAACGGCTGCAGCATTTCCGTGAAAAAACCCCGGAAAGCAGAGGTGCCCTCCAATGCCTGGGCCCTGGGACCGGGGAGAGGCGGCAGGCCCCACTCTCTTGGAAAGGACACTTGGACGACAGCCTTGCTGCAGGGATAGGGGACCCCTGGGATAGAAGACCCCTTTTAACATGCTCCTGGACCTTCAGGGGAGTTTACTGTCTGCCTGGAGAACATACATAACATCAACAACAACAAAGTCTGTGAATTCAGTATTTAAGTTAGTTGGTATTTATTCATCACAAACCTATCAAGAGACGAAAAACAGCGCTCACGTTGTACCCATTGTATGTAAAACGTATTTACTGAGACCCAGCAGCAGTTCTTAATCTGGGGGTACAGGGCCAAGTAAGATTGTCTAGGATTTAGGGAGTCCATGACAACCCTGAAATTGTTTCCAATTTGGCGGGTGATGTGCCTTTTTCTAGTAAGAAATTTTGTATCTTTTATGATGACCAATGTTCATAACCTTAGTTTGGTTAAAAAAAAGCTTGTCTAAAGTTGACATTCAGTGGGTTTCTAGATTCAGAACCCTTGCCACTAACACAGAGGTCTTCCTGAGGGCCTGAGGCCCATGAATCTGGACCCCAGTGGAAGAGTTTGGTTCTCCAGTGAGGGTCATTAGAGCTTGGACTTGACTTTTTCTCCTTACAGAAGCTCCTCCCCACCTCCACCGCACCCCCAAAAAAACCCTCCAGGGGCACTGTTGGTTTCGTTTTAAAGCCAACTTGGGTTCAAGTAGATTTACTTCTGCATTTCTCTGCGCTTAAATAGAAATAACTCTCTGGTGGCTTTTTTCCCCGGGTTAGTCATGCAAATGCTCTATGCCTCACTTACCACTGGGTTTCAGCCTCTGGGGCAGCCCTCGGCGCAGGCGTGGCCCAGGACCCTCTTCCCCTCGCTGGAGTCTCTGGGGGAACTTGGGTGCTGACTTCACTGGGCTGGGATTTTCCTCAGCCAGTGTGCCCAGGGAGTTAAAACGTGTTCCTTTTAAGGGAAAAAGAATACAAGAATTTTTTTTTTTTAATTGTGAAGGAAAAAAAAGATTACAAAACCACCACAATCTCATTAATAGGCCTAACGCAATAATTTGTTTTAAACATCAGCTCTCCTGTGTGCACGCATTTTGCATTGCTGTGATTATAGTAGCACAATAATTGTATATTGAGAGCTGTTCTATTTCACAATCTACTACTTTTCCTTAACATACCATAAACATTTTACTATCTTCATAATCAGTGTTTTTAATGGCTATATACTTTTCCACCCCACAGGCATATTTCATCATCTCCCTTTGTTGTACACTTTCATGGGTTTCAGGTTATTGAGGGTGTGTGTGTGTGTGTGTGTGTGTGTGTGTGTGTTGTTATGCTATGAACTTGTGTTCAGAGAGTTCATGCTGAGGTCTTTTTTCTCCAGCCAATTTCTGGTGTCATGATGAACGCTTAAGCTCCAAAGAAGCCGGCCTTCCTTCCTTCCTTCCTTCATCCAGCAAATATTTAATGAATGTCTACTACATACTAGGCACTGGTCCAAGCACTGAGGATAGAGAAGTGAACAAAATAAAGTCTGTACTACTATGGAGCTCAAATTCTAGTTAAGGGAGACATACAATAAACATATATATAAAATATTAAGTATTATATATTATATTGTCAGATAATCGTAAGTGTAACAGAGAGAAATGAAGCCAGGTGAGGGAGATCAGGTGTACTCTGTTTTTAGAGAGTAGTCAGGGCAGATTTTTTTTGATAAGGTAACATTTGAGCAGAGATATGAAGGAGGTGAAAGAGCAGTCCTTTTGCAAATCTGGGGAAAGGGTTTTCTAGGCAGAAGAAACACAAGTGCAAAGGCCCTGAGGCAGAGGAGTGTGCTTGGCATGTTGGAGGAGGCCAGTGTGATAGAAGTGGAGTGAGTGGGAAAGATGAAAGTGGATGTGAGCAGAAAGGTGGATTGTACCACACCCTATGATAGTGGAGCCATTAGACAGTTTTGAGCAGAGGAATGAGATGCTCTGATTTACCTCTTAAAAGAATCAATTTTGTTGTTGTGCAGAACAGACTGTCAGAGTTCAGAGGTTGTTAATAATGTAGGCAAGAGATGATACAGTGCTTTGGACTAGGGTGCATTGGTAAAGGTGGTGCAGTTAGCCTGGGCGTGGATCCAGTAGGATTTGTTGATGGTTTGAATGTGAAATTTGAAAGGAACCGTCAGTGATGAGTTAAAGTTTTAGGAAGAATGGAATTGCCTTTTTTTTTTTTTTTTTTGAGTTTTGCTGTTTGTTCATGTGTTTGTGTTTTGTAGAGGGAGACAGGGAATTAGGAACATAGTTTTGGACATGTTAAATTTGAGATGTCTCTTAGAAAGCTAAACGAGTAAGTCAAGTAGGTGGTGGAATATAGGAGCCTGCAGCTTAGGGGAGAAGTCAGAGCAGATTTTGGAGATGTCAGTGAACTCATGATATTAAAGCATGAGAAGGCATGAGCTCTAGTTCAGACCTCTCTCCCCATTTATCCAGTTGACATCTACTTGACATCTCCACTTAAAAGCCTAAATGACAGCCCAAGGTCAACGTGTCCACACCCAAAATCTGATCTTACCCCCTAAACTGCTCTACCCACAGCCTCCCCTGCCTCAGTTGATGAGGTTGCCATTCTTCCATTGCTCAGACTAAAACCTGAGAGTCATACTTTACTTTTTCTCTCACCTCCCACATCCAATCTGTCAGGAAATCCTGTTGGCTCTGCCTTCAAACTATATCCAGAATTGAATCCAAACACTTCTCACCACCTGCACTGCCTCCATCCTGGTCAGACCTTCTCTTAGTTATTTGTTGCCTGGGTACTTACTGCCGTAGTAGCCTCCTACAATTTCCTCTGTTTCTACACACCCCTCCACCCCCCGCAGTCTATTCTTAACAAAGGAGCCAGAGGGATTCTTTCAAAACATGTAAGAGCAGGTCCCTCCTCTGCTCAGAACCCTCCAACAAAGTCCTCATAAGAACCCACGAGGCTCTGTGCGGTCTGACGCAGAGGAGTGCACCTCTGTCTCCTATTGTTCTCTTCATTCACTTTGCTCCAGCGACACCCGTCCCCTTGTTTCTCAGACATTCCAGACACACTCCCACCTCAGTTCTCTCCACTTAGAACATTCTTCTCTCAGCTACCCTCCTATCCCATTCCCTCACCTTCTTAAGATTTTTCTTGGCTCACTTTCTCAGTGGGACTGTCCCTGGCAGCATCTTTCTGCCTGCACTCTGACCCTGCTTTCCCTGCTCTACCTTTTTCTTTTTTATCTAACTTTTTTTTTTTTTTTTTTGAGGTACGCGGGCCTCTCACTGTTGTGGCCTCTCCCGTCGCGCAGCACAGGCTCCGGACGCGCAGGCTCAGCGGCCATGGCTCACGGGCCCAGCCGCTCCGCGGCATGTGGGATCCTCCCGGACCGGGGCACGAACCCGCGTTCCCTGCATCGGCAGGCGGACTCTCAACCACTGCGCCACCAGGGAAGCCCTTTATCTAACTTTTTAACCACATAACCTATGTATTCAAATACATAAATATTTGAATATAAGCTTTTGCAGAGCAGGAATCTTTTTGTCTTTAAAAAAAAGATTTATTATTTATTTATTTTTGGCTGTGTTGGGTGTTAGTTGCGGCATGCGGGATCTTCATTGAGGCGCGCGGGCTCTTCACTGCGGTGTGCGGGCTTCTCTCTAGTTGTAGTGTGTGGGTTTTCTCTTCTCTAGCTGTGACGCGTAGGCTCCAGGGCATGTGGGCTCTGTGGTTGTGGTGCACGCAGGCTCTCTAGTTGAGGTGCGCAGGCTCAGTAGTTGTGGTGTGTGGGCTTAGTTGCCCCGCGGCGTGTGGGATCTTAATTCCCTGACCAGGGATGGAACCCAGGTCCCCTGCATTGGAAGGAGGGTTCTTTACCACTGGACCACCAGGGAAGTCCCTGTTTTGTCTTTTTAAATTACCCATGTGTCCCAAGTACCCAGAGCAGTGCCTGAAACATGGTGGATGCTCAATACATGTTTGTTGAATGAATGAATGGTTGAATGTAGAACATAATGAGATGAGTCTGAGGGTCTCCAAGGCAGATTGTGATGCTGAAGCTGAAATGTGGGAGTGATGGAAGCTGCCAAGAGCGAGTATAAGTATAATGCTGAGACTCCTGGGCTGGGTGAAGGGTACAGGTAAAAGATTATGAGGACCTGAACCAAGAGAGGGTATGGAAGGATATTTTAAAAGTGACAGTCTTGGGACTTCCCCAGCGGTCCAGTGGTTAAGAGTCCGCCTTCCAATGCAGGGGGGACAGGTTTGATCCTTGGTTGGGGAACTAAGCCTGCCTAGTGTGGCCAAAAAAAAAAAGTGACAATCTTAAAAAACTGGAACTTACAGAGACCATGTAGTTATTTGTTCATTTATTCATTCACTCAGTCATTCATTCATCAAATGCGTTCTCTGCTCCTACAATACGGAAAATATGGCGAAAGTCAATGCTGTATCCAGTCAGAGCTTTCCTGAGTTAAAAGGTGAAGTGTCCAAGTGAATGAAAGAGCTAGTGTATTCCCTGAGTAGGGCATTTGTCTCAGTTTCATAGGGTTACCAACACTTATATGAGCTGCCAAGGTGGGAGAAGTGAAAGCAGAGTGGACTGAATTGGCTGGTGCTCCTGTGGCAAATCCACTTGCTCTTTGCTGCCCAGGACCTCTGGGCCTGCCTTGGGTCAAGGAGGCACAAATATGGGGCCAGAGCTCTAAAGCTTCCCAAACAGCCGTGTAGGCTGAGACCCTGCTTACTGCCCCCCACTCCTGCCCTCTGTGTACTAAGGTGGGTCAACTCCTGGGGCAGGGTGTGTTGGCCAGTGGAGAGGGTTCTGGGAAGACCTACCAATTAGACCAATTTTGAGATTCATCTGGTTTAACCAGCGGGGTTTTCAAATATACAAGTCCCTGAAAGGACTGATACGGATGGGGATTAGGGTGAGCAGAACTCTGGGAGGGGGAATTGGCTTGCAGGGGCTATGCACAAATAAATACACTGGGCCCTGGAGTCCAGAGGCAGCTGGAAACACAAAGGGTGCCACAGTTTCATCTTTTCCAATCCTGAGTATATCCGTGTGTGCATAACTTGCCACGTTGCTTTAGACCTTCAAGGCAAGCAGAGATCTGGATCCAGGGCAGCATGACACGGGAGTCTGGCCCCCTCACCTTTGACTCCTGTCCACATCCTCTCCCACTTGGGTCTGGCATCATAAAAATCATTGCAGTTTGTAACTGCAGTTGCTTTACGGAAATGAGATTGGATGGGACAAAGAGGCTAACTTTTCACTTTTACACTTCGGTGTTACTTGAATTCTTAAAATGAGCAGGAGTTATTTTTGTTATTTAAAAAATTGGTGGTGGGTGGAGCCTGAGTCATAAAATCACTCAGTTTCAAGAAGGTCCTGCATTTGCGTCCTCAGTATTTGGACTTAGACTTTCAGCAAGTTAGTCTTATTTTTTATTTTATTTTATTTTATATATATTCATGTACTTCATTTATATATTCATGTACTTTATTTATTTTGGGCTGCCTTGAGTCTTTGTTGCTGAGCGTGGACTCTTCTCTAGTTGCGGCGAGGGGCGCTACTCTTTATTGCAGTGCACAGGCTTCTCATTGCAGTGGCTTCTCTTGTTGTGGAGCATGGGCTCTAGGCACATGGGCTTCAGTAGTTGTAGCACGCGGGCTGAATAGTTGTGGCTCGCGGGCTCTAGAGCTCAGGCTCAGTAGTTGTGGTGCATGGGCTTAGTTGCTCTGCGTCATGTGGGATCTTCCTGGACCAGGGATTGAACCCGTGGCCCCTGCATTGGCAGGTGGATTCTTAACCATTGTGCCACCAGGGAAGTCCCAGTCTTACTTTTAAAAAAGGAAGACATGGAATACAGACAAGACATGTAGATAAGCCAGCAAGTGTCAGTATTACTGACATCTATCCCCTCACCTCTACCCTCGACGCTACTGCCTTGGTTTAGGCCTTATTGCCTTTCTCCAGGCCTGTCAACTCGACAAGGGCAGGGCCGTGGTTAGTATTTGATCTGCAGATCATAGTACAGTTCCCAATACAGAGAGGCCAGTCCATTAATAAAATTAAAAGTGAATGGACTATGGTAACAATCTCCTCTTGGTCTCCCTGCCTCTAGTCTTAGTCTCCCTGCCTCTTGCTGCTAATTAAATTCAACAAAGATTCATTGATACACCTACTATGGGTACATATTTCCTGCTGTTGTCTTTAGCCAGCAGTCCTCAAACTTTTCAGCTGCTGTATTCCCCACAATCATTTTTAGAATTTGTATTAGAAGTTTAAATAATTTCAAAGGATGTAATTTCTGGTTGCACGTACTGAATTTTTTTTTTTTGGTAGCGCCACGCGGCTTGTGGGATTTTAGTTCCCCGGCCAGGGGTTGAACCCGGCCCTCAGCAGTGAGAGTATGGAGTCCTAACCACTGGACCACCAGGGAATTCCTGCATATATTGACACCTTAAAAAATGTATCAATAGGATCTAAATACCATGGCAGTTTGATGCCCACCATTATTCATTAAAAAAAAAGAAAACAAGGTCTTCTTTAAAGTTGGAATTGTATTTTGCATCTTCTCCTTAGACATTTCCATTGAAAGTGCAAAATCCATTGCACTTCTCCCATGGAATTTTATCCTGATATAACATATTTTTATCCTTAGAAGTTTTTTATTGATTACTTTATTATTCTTTTCTGCAACAAAAAACCATATGAATTGAAATTAAAAAAAAAATATTTCCTGGGCTTCCCTGGTGGCGCAGTGGTTGAGAGTCCGCCTGCCGATGCGTGTCCTGGTCCAGGAGGATCCCACGTGCCGCGGAGTGGATGGGCCCGTGAGCCATGGCCAGTGAGCCTGCGCGTCCGGAACCTGTGCTCCGCAACGGGAGAGGCCACAGCAGTGAGAGGCCCGCGTACCACACACACACACACACACACACTATATATATATATATATATATATATATATATATATATATATATATTTCCTATGATTATCAGATTATGGATGTTAAATTTCTTCTGGACTCAATTAGCATCATAATTATTATTAGTACATAATTGGTCAGAACAATATAGATGTTATAAATTATGATAAATAATTATTAAACATGAAAAAATTTCAGTAAAAATGTTTTGCTCAATGAGATGATAGGCCTACGTTTTTATTTGGCCTGTGTTTTATTTGGTGGTTAAATATTACATTGTTCACAAAAATAAGTAAATGAGAATGGAAGTTTTCTTTTTCTTTTATTTTATTGAAGCATCATTGATTTAAAAAGTTGTGTTAATTTCTACTGTACAGCAAAGTGATTCAGTTATTATATATATATATCCGTTTTCATATTCTTTTCCATTATGGTTTATCACAGGATATTGAATATAGTTCCCTGTGCTATACAGTAGGACCTTGTTGTTTATCCATTCTAAATGTAATAGTTTGCATCTACTAATCCCCAACTCCCAAACCATCCCTCCCCTCCCCTCCCTCCTTGGCAACCACAAGTCTGTTCTCTATGTCTGTGAGTCTGTTTCTGTTTCGTAGATAAGTTCATTCGTGTCATATTTTAGATTCCACGTATAAGTGATATCATATGGTATTTGTCTTTCTCTTTCTGACTTACTTCACTTAGTATGATAATATCTAGGTCCATCCATGTTGCTGCAAATGACATTGTTTCATTCTTTTTTATGGCTGAGTAGTATTCCATTGTATACATGTACCACATCTTTATCCATTCATTTTTCGATGGACATTTAGGTTGTTTCCATGTCTTAGCTATTGTAAATAGTGCTGCTATGAACATAGGGGTGTGTGTATCTTTTCGAATTATAGTTTTCTCCAGATAAATGCCCAGGACTAGGATTGCTGGATTATATGGCAACTCTATCTCTAGTTTTTTGAGGAGTCTCCATACTGTTTTCCATAGTGGCTGTACCAATTTACATCCCCACCAGCAGTGTAGGAGAGTTCCCTTTTCTCTACACCCTCTCCGGCATTTGTTATTTGGAGACGTTTTAATGATGGTGGCCATTCTGACTGGTGAAGGTGGTATATCATTGTGGTTTTTTTTTTTTTTTTTTTTTTTTTTGCGGTACGCGGGCCTCTCACTGCTGTGGCCTCTCCCGTCGTGGAGCACAGGCTCCGGACGCGCAGGCTCAGCGGCCATGGCTCATGGGCCCAGCTGCTCCGCAGCATGTGGGATCCTCCTGGACTGGGGCACGAACCTGTGTCCCCTGCATCGGCAGGCAGACTCTCAACCACTGCGCCACCAGGGAAGCCCTGATTGTGGTTTTGATTTGCATTTCTCTAATAATTAGCGATGTTGAGTATCTTTTCATGTGCCTGTTGGCCATCTGTATGTCTTTTTTGGAAAATGTCTATTTAGGACTTCTGCCCATTTTTTGATTGGGTTATTTTTTTGTTATTGAGTTGTATGAGCTGTTTGTATATTTTGGAGATTAAGCCCTTGTTTGTCGCATCATTTGCAAATATATTCTCCTATTCCATAGGTTTTCATTTTGTTTATGGTTAACTTTGCTGTGCAAAAGCTTGTAAGTTTGATTAGGTCCCATTTGTTTATTTTTGTTTTTATTCCTATTGCCTTGGGGGACTGACCTAAGAAAACATTGGTCCGATTTATGTCAGAGAAAGTTTTGCCTATGTTCTGAGAGTTTTATGGTGTCATGTCTTATATTTAAGTCTTTAAGCCATTTTGAGCTTATTTTTGTGTATGGTGTGAGGGTGTGTTATAATTTCATTGATGTGACTGTCCAACTTTCCCAACACCACTTGCTGAAGAGACTGTCTTTTCTCTATTGTATATCCTTGCCTCCTTTGTTGAAGACTAATTGACCATAGGTGTGTGGGGTAAGGAGTTTTGATATTGTAGACTTTCTCAATTATTTGAGCCCCTTCTGAATTAAATGCCAAAAATCACATAGCAATCTTTTAACAAAAATTATTTTTAATAATCTATCGGTTGACACCTCAATTTTCAGTTTTGTTGAAAGCAAAAGAGTTGGAAACTACCTAACTTTCAAAAGGACTGTTACCCGGTTAGAATCACTCACTTTTCAATTTCTGGGACGCATACCAGAAAGGCTTTACCAAGACTTAACAAATTAATATTACGTATATATTTTATTCTTTCAGATGGAAAGAATTCTTATTTAACCCAATACACTCAGAAAGAACTGGGAACATAAAAAATGAATTTTAATATGCCTTGCCCATTCAGCTCACCCTTAAACAACATGACTTTGTGTGGGTCCACTTATAGGCAGGTTTTTTCAATAAATATATTGGAAAAATTTTTTTGAGATCTGTGAAATTTGAAAAAATTCTCAGACAAACCACATGGCCTAGAAATATTGAAACATTTTTTTAAAAGTTAGGTATGTCATGAATGCATAAAATATATGTACGTACTAGTCTATTTTACCATTTACTACCATAAAATTTATACAGATCTATTATAAAAAATTAAAATTGATCAAAACTTAGGTACACAAACACTTACAGATCATACATGGTGCCATTCGCAGGCCAGAGAAGTGTAAACAAACATAAAGATGCAGTATTAAATCATAGTTGCATAAAATTGACTGTAGTACTAACTGTACTACTCTAATAATTTTGTAGCCACATCCTGTTGCTATTGCAGTAAGGTCAAGTGTTGTGAGTATCTGCTTAAAAGGCTTTGTGAGGCTAATCATCTCCACATGAGCAGCTACTAACTGCTCTCTCCAGTAAGAAACATATCACAGTAAAATGTGATCTCTCATGGTTCTCACGTATTTTCCATTGTGTTTAAGGCAATATACACCTTGAGTAACATCCTAGGACCCATACGAAGTTCTATCAGTGATGCCGGAAGTACTCCCAAGAAACAGAGAAAAGTCATGACATTACAAGAAAAAGTTGAATTGCTTGATACTTACCATAAATTGAGGTCTGCAGCTGTGGTTGTCCACCATTTCAAGACAAATGAATCCAGCGTACGGACCATTGCAAAAAAAGAAAAAGGAATTCTTGAAGCCCATCGCTGCAGCTACTCTAGCAGGAGTGAAAACCTTGCACTTTTTGCGAAATGCCTTTTTATCTCGTATTGAAAATGCAGCTTTTATGTGGGGGCAGGATTGCTATAAGAAAGGCATACCTGTAAACTCAAATGTGATTCAAGAAAAAGTGGTCATTACATGACAACTTAAAGCAAAAGGAAGATGAAGGATCCAAGGCTGGAGAATGTAATGCCAGCAAAGGATTGTTTGATCATTTTAGAAAGAGGTTTCGCTTAAAAAATGTCAAGACAACAGGAGAAACAGCTTCTGCTGACCAGAGGCAGCAGACAGGTTTCCAGAAGCCATTAAGAAAATCATTGAAGAGAAAGGATATCCATGTGAACAAATTTTTAATGCAGCTGAAAGTGCCCTATTCTGAAAAAAAAAAAAAGCCATAAAGGACATTTATTAGTAAGGAACAGAAGTGAGCAGCAGAATTTAAGGCAGGCAGGGGTAGGTTAACTCTACTGTTTTGCACAAATGCAGTGGGGTTTGTGACCAGGACTGCCCTTACCTACAGAGCTGCTAAACCCTGAGTCTTGAAGAGAAAAGATAAACACCAGCTGCCAGTCTTTTGTTTGTACGACAAGAAAGTCTGGATGAGAACCCTTTTTCTGGATTGGTTCCATGGGTACTCTGTCCCTGAAGTCAGGAAATACCTTGCCAGTAAGAGACTGCCTTTTATATTCTTTCGATATGGGACAATGCCCCTGGCCACCCAGAACCCTATGAGTTCAACACTGAAGGCGTCAGTGTGGTCTACTCACCCCCAAACACAGCGTCTCTAATTCAGCCTCTGGATCAAGGGGTCATAAGGACCTTTAAGGCTCATTACACATGGTACTGTATGGAAAGGATTGTCAACTCTATGGAAGAGGACCCTGCTAGAGAAAACATCATGACAGTCTGGAAATGTTACACCATTGAAGATGCCATTATTGTTATAGAAAAAGCTGGGAAAGCCGTCAGTCCCCAAACAATAAATTCCTGCTGGAGAAAACTGTGTCCAGATGTTGTGCTTGACTTCATGGGATTTACTACAGAGCCTGTCAAGGAAATCATGAAGGACATTGTGGATGTGGCAAAAAAGGTGGACTAATAGACACCACACCGGAGGCGTTCACAGAAGATGACTTGATGGAGGTGAGTGCTTCTGAACCAGTGTCATACGAGGAGGAAGAAGACACAGAAGAAGCAGTGCCAGGAAACAACCTGACGTTAGACAATCTGGCAGAAGCGTTCTGATTAATTAAGACTGCTTTTGACTTCTTTTACAACATAGACCCTTCTGTGATACGGGCACTGAAACTAAAGCAAATGGTGGAAGAAGGATTGGTACCACACATTTTTGGAGAAACGAAAAAGCAAATACGTCAGACAAATTATGTTGTGTTTCCATAAAGTTACACCGAGTGTTCCTGCCTCTCCTGCCTCTGCCACCCCTGAGACAGCAAGACCAACCCCTCTTCTTTGTCCTCCACTCAGCCTGCTCAGTGCGAAGATGACAAGGATGAAGACCTTTATGATGATCCACTTCCGCCTAATGTACAGTAAATAATCATCACGTGGTACAGTTAATAAACTTATCTGTTGTACATGTTTGTGTCCTTGTATGAAAGTCTAATACCTGCACAGCAAGACCCGTATGAGATATTTTTGTGTCAGCATCGGCATCTCCTAAGTATTCGTCTTGTAGAACATCGTGTGCAAGACTGGTATTGAAGAGGACACCCTATCCTTACGTAGGCATAAGGTGAGTGATACTTAATATAAAATTAATAATGTGTTAGTTTTCTTACTGTTTTATAACTTTGCTTTCAAAGACTTACTTTACTGTACAGTATGCCTCTCTGATAATTGGAGAAACCAGGTATCAGCCTATCATCACAGGTAAGTTGTTTTTAAAAAAATGTAACAGTGTTTCCAATACTATATTATGAATATGACTATAATACTATATGCTATAAAAATTTTATAACGATTCATTAGTGTATGGGCTAGGCTACCGTGAAGCAGTTGTATCAATTATACTAGGCTACCGTAAAGCAATCATATTGCTGCTTCTTCATTATCAATGCATGAATACCTGTAAATAAAAATTTATTTTTTACATTATCTTTTCATTTTTCATGTCTGTTATTAGTGATACTTATAACACCTACAGTGGTTTGTATCATATAAGACAATACTCATGAAGGTGCTGACAGATGATTCATCCTGTAAACAGAGGATGTAAGTTCATGGTATTGATAAATAAAGTAAAATACTGTAATTGTATTTTCTCTTCCTTATGATATCTTTTTTTAAAAATTAATTAATTAATTTGGCTGCATTGGGTCTTAGTTGCTGCACACAGGATCTTCATTGAGGCATGCGGGATCTTTTATTGCGGCATGCAGCCTCTTCGTTGCAGTGTGTGGGCTTCTCTCTAGTTGTGGCACTCAGGCTCCAGACTGCGTGGGCTCAGTAGTTGCTGTGCACTGGTTCTCTAGTTGTGGCGTGCGGGCTCTAGAGCGTGCGGGCTCAGTGGTTGCAGTGCACAGGTTTAGTTGCCCCGTGGCATGTGGGATCTTAGTTCCCCGACCAGGGATTGAACCTGCGTCCCCTGCATTGGAAGGTGGATTCTTAACCACTGGACCACCAGGGACGTCCCTTGTGGTTTCTTAAATAACATTTTCTTTTCTCTAGCTTACTTTATTGTAAGAATACAGTATATAATACATATAACATATAGAATATGTGTTAATTGACCATTTATATTATAGGTAAGGCTTCCGGCCAACAGTAGGCTATGAGTAGTTAAGTTTTGGGGGAATCACAAGTATATAATGTGATTTTTGACTCTGCGGCTGGGGCGGGTGCTGGCACACCCAACCCTCACACTGTTCAACTATATAGTTTTTAAAAATAATATGTGTATATAGGGTCAACTATATAATTTTTTAAAATAAAATGTGTTATTTTTTCTTATTATGGGCTTTACCTATAATTTGTTAAAAGCTTGGAGCTGCAGATTTGGTGCATTCAATTTAAGGGAAATGTCTGTCATATAAAAATATTGGCAACCCCAGATATTATCAAATTAATCATCCCATTAGTCTTCATTTCTCAATTTCAATAAACATGTGTTTCCCTATGACACACATATCTCATCTGAATTCTAGCTCCAAACGAACGGCTAGATAAGGCGGAGATCCTTGTCCTGAGCGTGCTTCCCTCTACTCCTCCCTACTCTTACGGATTCACCTGAGATCTTACCACCAGAATCTTCACCACTTGTGAAATCTCTACCTTCCAGTTCTCCAGCTCACTTGTTCTAGTCACTTGATGCTGTGGTGGGCAGAACAGAGGTCCCCCAAAGATGTCCACATTCTAAACCCAGGAACCTGTGAATATACTACCTTACATGGCAAAATGGACTTTGCAGATGTAAAAAAGCTACAAAGTTTAAGATAGCTAGGTTATCCTGGATTGTCTAGGTGGGCCCAGCCTAATCACATGAAGCCTTAAAAGCAGAGAACTTTCTCTGGCTGGAATCAGAGAAATGCAACAAAGACGTAAAGCAGAAGAGATGTGGCAAAAGGGGCAGAGTCAGAGATATCTGAAGTGTGAGGAGGACTCCATGTGCTGTTGCTGGTTGGAGGATAGAAGAGACAACGTAACAAGGAATGCAGGAGCTTCAAGAAGTTATGGAGGACTTCCCTGGTGGTCCAGTGGCTAAGACTCTGTGCTCCCAATGCAGGGGGCTCAGGTTTGATCCCTGGTCAGGGAACTAGATCCCTCATGCTGCAACTAAGAGTTCGCATGCCACAAATAAAGGTCCCACATGCCACAACTAAAAAAAAAAGATCCCTCATGCTGCAACTAAAAAAACAAAGATCCTGCATGCTGCAACAACGATCCTGCGTGCTGTAACTAAGACCTGGTGCAGCCAAATAAATAAATATTTTTAAAAAATAAAGAGCTGATGCTAGAAATTAAAAAGAAAAAAAGAAGTTATAGAGACTCCTGGTTGACAGCCAGAAAGGAAATGGGGACCTGAGCCCTACAACCACAAGGAACTGAGTTCTTTTTTTTTAAAGTGAAGTATAATTGACTTACAATATAATTGACTTACAATACTATATCAGCTTCAGGTGTACAACATAGTGATTCGATATTTTTATACATTACAAAATGATCACCAAGATAAGTCTAGTTACCATCTGTCAGTATACAAAGTTATTAAAATATTATTGACTATATTCATGCTGAGCATTACATCCCAATGACTTATTTATCTTATAACTGGAAATCTGTGCCTCTTAATCTTCCTCACCTATTTCACACATCTACCCCTCCCCCACCCCACCACTGGCAACCACCAATTTCTTCTCTTGTATCTATGAGTCTGATTCATGTTTATTCCTTTGTTTCATTGTTTGGATTCCACATATAACTGAAATCATATGGTATTTGTCTTTCTCTATCTGAGATTTCACTTAGCACAATACCCTCTACGTCCCAAATGGGAAGGTTTAATTCTTTTTTATGTTTTATTTAAAAAACTAATTAATTAATTATTTATTTTTGTCTGCGTTGGGTCTTCGTCGCTGCCCATGGGCTTTCTCTAGTTGCATTTAGCGGGGGCTACTCTTCGTTGCGGTGCGCGGGCTTCTCTTGTTGCGGAGCACAAGTTCTAGGCACGCGGGCTTCAGTAGTTGTGGTATGCGGGCTCAGTAGTTGTGGCGCATGGGCTTAGTTGCTCCACGGCATGTGGGATCTTTGCGGACCAGGGATTGAACCCGTGTCCCCTGCATTGACAGGTGGATTCTTAACCACTGCGCCACCAGGGAAGTCCCTCATTCTTTTTTATGGTTGGGTGTATATATATATATATTTTTTTTACATCTTGTCTATCCATTTATCTATCAATTGGCACTTAAGTTGCTTCCATTATGTTGGCTATTGCAAATAATGCTGCAGTGAACATAGGGGTGCATATGTCTTTTCAAATTAGTGTTTTTGGTTTCTTTGAAAAAATACCCAGAAATGGAATTGCTGTATTGTATGGTAGTTCCATTTTTAATTTTTTGAGGTAATGTCATACTGTTTTTCATAGGGCTGCACCAATTTATATTCCTACCAACAGTGTACAAGTGTTCCCTTTCCTCAATATCCTCAACAGCACTTATTATTTGTTGTCTTTTTTTTTTTTTGCTATACGCGGGCCTCTCACTGTTGTGGTCTCTCCTGTCGCGGAGCAACAGGCTCCGGACGCGCAGCCTCAGCGGCCATGGCTCACGGGCGCAGCCGCTCCGCGGCATGTGGAATCCTCCCGGACCGGGGCACGAACCCATGTCCCCTGCATCGGCAGGCGGACTCTCAACCACTGTGCCACCAGGGAAGCCCTATTTGTTGTCTTTTTGACAATAGCCATTCTGACAGGTGTGAAGTGATATCTCATGGTTTTGGTTTTGATTTCCCTGATGATTAGAGATATTTAGCATCTTTACATGTGTCTGTTACCCATCTGTATGTCTTCTCTGGGGAAATGTTCAGGCCCTCTGCCTATTTTTTTAAAAATTAAATTAAATTAATTAATTAATTAATTATTTTCTGCGTTGGGTCTTCGTCGCTGTGCGCGGGCTTTCTCTAGTTGCGGCGAGCGGGGGCTACTCTTTGTTGCGGTGCACAGGCTTCTCATTGCAGTGGCTTCTCTTGTTGAGGAGCACAGGCTCCTCATTGCAGTGGCTTCTCTTGTTGAGGAGCATGGGCTCTAGGCATGTGGGCTTCAGTAATTGTGGCACATGGGCTCAGTAGTTGTGGCTCATGGGCTCTAGAGCACAGTCTCAGTAGTTGTGGCTCACGGTCATAGTTGCTCCACGGCATGTGGGATCTTCTCGGACCAGGGCTTAAACCCTGTCCCCTGCATTGGCAGGCATATTGTTAACCACTGCACCACCAGGGAAGTCCCTCTGCCCATTAAAAAAATTTTTTTTTAATATATTGAGCTGCAGGAGTTCTTTGTATATTTTGGATATTAACCCCTTATAGGATATATCATTTGCAAGTATCTTTTCCCATTCAAGAGTCTGTCTTTTTATTTTTAAAATTTATTTATTTTTTGGCTGTGCCACGTGGTTTTTGGGATATTAGTTCTCTGACCAGGGATTGAACCCAGGCCCACAGCTGTGAAAGCACGGAGTCCTAACCACTGGACTGCCAGGGAATTCTCTCTGTCTTTTCATTTTGTTGGTAGTTTCCGTCACTGTGCACAAGCTTTTTAGTTTGATGTAGTCTCATTTGTTTATTTTTGCTCGTTTCCCTTGCCAGAGGAGATATATCCAAAAAAATATTGCTATGGTTTATATCAAACAATGTATTGGCTATGTTTTCTTCTCAGAGTTTTATAAAAGTTTCAGTTCTTACATTTAAGTCTTTAGTTCATTTTGAATTTATATTTGTGCATTGTGTGAGAGAATAGTCCAGTTTGAAACTATTCTTTTCTTTTTTAACATTTATTTATTTACTTTTGGCTGTGCTGGATATTAGTTGCAGCATGCATGTGCGATATAGTTCCCCAACCAGGGATCAAACCTGGGGCCCCTGCATTGGGAGTGCTGAGTCTTACCCACTGGACCACCAGGGAAGTCCCTAGTTTGATACTTTTGCATGTAGCTGTCCAGTTTTCCCAGCACCACTTATTGAAGAGACTGTCTTTCCCCCATTGTATATTCTTGCCTCCTTTGTTGTAGATTAATTGCCCATATAAGTGTGGGTTTATCTCTGGGCTGTCTATTCTGTTCCATTGATCTATGTGTCTGTTTTTGTACCAGTACCATACTGCTTTGATGACTGTAGCTTTGCAGTATAGCTTGAAACCAGGGAGAGTGATACCTCCAGCTTTGTTCTTCTTTCTCAAGATTGTTTTGGCTCTTTGGAGTCTTTTGTGTTTCCATGCAAATTTTGGAATTATTTGTTCTAGTTCTGTGAAAAATGCCATTGGTATTTTGATTGGGATTGCATTAAATCTGTAGATTGCCTTAGGGAGTATGGTCATTTTAATAATATTAATTCTTCCAATCCATGAGCATGGTATATCTTTCTATTTGTTTGTGTCATCTTTGATTTCTTTCATCAATGTCTTATAGTTTTCCAAGTATAGATGTTTCACCTCCATGGTTAGATTTATTTCTAGGTATTTTATTCTTTTTGATGCAATTGTAAATGGGATTATTTTATTAATTTCTCTTTCTTGTATTTTGTTGTTAGTGTAAAGAAATGTAACAGATTTCTGTATATTAATTTTGTATCCTGCTATTTTACTGAATTCACTTATTAGTTCTAATAGTTTTTTGGTGGTGTCTAGCATTTTCTATATATAGTATTATGTCACCTGCAAATGGTGACAGTTTCCTTATTGATTTTCTGTCTAGATAATCTGTCCATTGATGTAAGTGGTGTGTTTGTCTCCTACTATTATTGTGTTAGTGTCAAAATTTCCCTTTATTCTTGTTGATATTTGCTCTATGTATATGTGGCTCCTATGTTGGGCACATACATATTTACAATGGTTATGTCTTCTTCCTGGATCTATCCCTTTATCATAATGTAATGTCCTTCTTTGTCTCTTGTTACAGTCTTTGTTTTTTTTTTCAATATTTATTTATTTATTTGGTTGCGCCGGGTCTTAGCTGTGGCACGTGGGCTCCTACAGATGCAGCAGGCAGGCTCCTTAGTTGCGACTTGAGAGCTGCTTAGTTGCGGCTCACCAGCTCCTTAGTTGTGGCACCAGTCTTTGTTTTAAAGTCTATTTTGTCTGATAGAAGTATTGCTACCCTAGCTTTTTTTAAAATGAATTTATTTATTTTATTTATATATTTTTGGCTGTGTTGGGTCTGTGTTGCTGCGTGCGGGGTTTCTCTAGTTGCAGTGAATGGGGGCTACTCTTCGTTGCAGTGCATGGGCTTCTCATTGTAGTGGCTTCTCTTGTTGCGGAACATGGGCTCTAGGCATGTGGGCTTCAGTAGTTGTGGCATGCAGGCTTAGTAGTTGTGGCTCATGGGCTCTAGAGTGCAGGCTCAGTAGTTGTGGCGCGCGGGCTTAGTTGCTCTGTGGCATGTGGGATCTTCCCAGACCAGGGCTCGAACCCGTGTCCCCTGCATTGGCAGGCAGATTGTCAACCACTGCACCACCAGGGAAGCCCCAACCCTAGCTTTTGTTTGTTTTTTTGTTTGCATTTTCATGGAATACCTTTAAGCAATCATCTCACTTTCTGTCTGTGTCTTTTTTTTTTTGCGGTACGCGGGCCTCTCACTGTTGTGGCCTCTCCCGTTGCAGAGCACAGGCTCCGGACGCACAGGCTCAGCGACCATGGCTCACGGGCCCAGCTGCTCCATGGCATGTGAGATCTTCCCGGTCTGGGGCACGAACCCATGTCCCCTGCATCGGCAGGCGGACTCTCAACCACTGCGCCACCAGGGAAGCCCTGTCTGTGTCTTTAGATCCAAAGTGAGTTTCTTGTAGGCAGTATGTTTATGGGTCTTGTGTTTTTATCCAATTAGCCACTCTATATCTTTTGATTGGAGCATATAGTCTATTTACATTTAAAGTAATTATTGATAGGTATGTACTTATTGACATTTTGTTAATTGTTTTCTGATTGTTTTTGTAGTTCTTTTTTTTTTTTTTTTTCCTTTCTTCTTGCTTTGCTTTCTTCCCTTCTGATTTGATGACTATCTTTAGTGTTATGTTTGGATTCCGGTCTCCTTTTTGTGTGTGTATCTATTATAGGTTTTTGGTTTGTGGTTACCATGAGGTTCATATATAACAACCTATAAATATAGGTGATTATTTTAAGTTGTTAATCTAAGTTTGAACACATTCTAACAACTCTACATTTTTACACCCCCCCCATGTTTAATGTTTTTGACATCATATTTTACATCATTTTGTTTTTTGTATCCTTTAATTAGTTATTGTAGATATAGGTGATTTTACTACTTTTGTCTTTTTTTTTTTTTTTTTTTTTGCGGTACACGGGCCTCTCACTGTTGTGGCCTCTCCCATTGTGGAGCACAGGCTCCGGACGTGCAGGCTCAGCGGCCATGGCTCACGGGCCCAGCCGCTCCGCGGCATGTGGGATCTTCCTGGACCGGGGCACGAACCTGTGTCCCCTGCATCGGCAGGCAGACTCTCAACCACTGTGCCACCAGGGAAGCCCCTACTTTTGTCTTTTAACCTTCCTACTAGCCTTGTAAATGGTTGATCTGCTACCTTTACTGTATCATTACCATTACCAATGAGATTTTTCCTTTTGTAATTTTCATAATTCTTGTTGTGATCTATTCTTTTCTGCTTAGAGAAGTCCCTTTTATATTTCTTGTAAAGCCAGTTTAGTGCTGTTTAACTCTTTTAGCTTTTGCTTTTCCGTAAAATTCTTTATCTCTCATGAAAATCTGAATGATGGCCTTGCCAGGTAGTGTATTCTTCGCTGTAGTTTTTATCCTTCATCACTTTGAATAAGTCAGGTAGCTCCGTTCAGACCTACAAAGTTTCTACTGAAAAGTCAGCTGATAGCTTTATGGGAGTTCCTCTGTATTTAATTAGTTGCTTTTCTCTTGCTGCTTTTAAGATTCTTTCTTCATCTTTAATTTTTGCCATTTTAATTATAATGTGTCTTGGTGTGAACCTGTTTGGGTTCATCTTGTTTGGGACTCTCTGCGCTTCCTGGACCTGTTTTCTTCCCTAGGTTAGGAAAAATTTCAACTATTATTTCTTCAAATAAGTTCTCTGCCCTCTGTCTCTCTTTCTTCTCCTTTTGGGACCCCTAAATGCAAATGTTGGTACACTTGATGTTGTCTCAGAGGTCTTTTTTTTTTTTTTTTAAAGATTTTTTGATGTGGACCATTTTTTAAAGTCTTTATTTAATTGGTTACAATATTGCTTCTGTTTTATGTTTTGGTTTTTTGGCCCCAAGTCATGTGGGATCTTAGCTCCCTGACCAGGGATCGAACCTGCACCTGCTGCATTGGAAGGCAAAGTCTTAACCACTGGACCACCGGGGAAGTCCCCTCAGAGGTCTCTTAACCTATCCTCATTTTTAAAAAAATTATTTATTTATTTATTTTTGGCTGCGTTGGGTCCTCTTTGCTTCGTGCGGCCTTTCTGTAGTTGTGGCGAGTGGGGGCTACTCTTCGTTGTGGTGCATGGGCTTCTCATTGCAGTGGCTTCTCTTGTTGAGGAGCACAGGCTCCTCATTGCAGTGGCTTCTCTTGTTGAGGAGCATGGGCTCTAGGCATGCGAGCTTCAGTAGTTGTGGCATGCATGCTCAGTAGTTGTGGCACGCAGTCCCAGTTGCTCTGCGGCATGTGGGATCTTTCCAGACCAGGGCTCGAACCCGTGTCCCCTGCATTGGCAGGCAGATTCTTAACCACTGCGCCACCAGGGAAGCCCTATCCTCATCTTTAAAAATTCTTTTTTTGGGACTTCCCTTGTGGTGCAGTGGTTAAGAATCCACCTGTGCGGCTGGTGCCGGCCTGCTGATTGGGGAGCCAGGACCTGGTGGGGCAGGCTGTGTGGCCCGGGGGTCCCAGGACTGCTGCTGGTGAGTGGGTAAGTTCACAGGCTAATAAGCTAGAGGCAGTACTCCAAAAAGTCACTTGCCAGAACCAGTGTCCTCATGGTAGAAAAAGCTCCCAAAATTGGTTGTGGCCAGCATCTGTGCCCCAGGGAGTCCCAGTTGCCTCCTGCCTCTCCAGGAGGCTCTCCAAGGTCAGCAAGTGGATCTGACCCAAGATCCTTTAAAATTACTGCCTCTGCTCTGGGACTTGAAGCATATGACATTTTGCATGTGCCTTTTGAGAGCAGAGTCCTACAGTCCTCTGGCTCTCTGCACACAAGCCCTGCTGGCCTTCAAGGCCAGATGTTCTGGGGGCTCATCTTCCTGATGCAGGACCCCTGAGCTGGGAGCCTGATGTGTGGCTCGGACCTTTCACTCCTTAGGGAGAACCTCTGCAATTGTGATGATCCTCCCGTTTGTAGGTCACCTCCCTGAGGGTGTGGGTCTTGACTGTACCGTGTCTCCATTTCTCCTACCCATCTCATTGTAGTTCCTTCTTTATATCTTTAGTGGTGGAAAATCTTTTCTGCTGATCTTCAGATCGTTCTCATAGATAGTTGCTCAGTAAATGGTCGTGTGCTTGTGGGAGGAGGTGAGTTTAAGGTTTTCCGAGTTCGCCATCCACACCTCCTACCTCAAGGAAATAAAGTTAGTTAGCAACCTATATTATCTCAGGAGATTTCTCCTTAGAATCTCCTGAGAGGAATACAGTCCAACCAACACTTTGATTTTAGCTTTTATGAGACTCTGAGCAGAGAACCCAG
Source organism: Stenella coeruleoalba (assembly GCF_951394435.1). NCBI lineage: Eukaryota > Metazoa > Chordata > Mammalia > Artiodactyla > Delphinidae > Stenella > Stenella coeruleoalba. Next base: position 45,647,062 of record NC_137154.1, on the reverse strand, counting down.
TTGAGCCATGTTGTACCTGTACTTCTGACCTACAGAACTATGAGATAATCAGTGAGTATTGTTTCAATCAACTTAGTTTGTAGTAATTTGGCAGTAATATTAATAGAAAGTGAATATGCTGTACTACAATTATTTACATTATAATCTTTTTAAAAATTTATTTCATTTATTTATTTTTGGCTGTGTTGGGTCTTCGTTGCCGTGCGGGCTTTCTCTAGTTGCGGTGAGTGGGGGCTACTCTCCAGTGTGGTGCGTGGGCTTCTCATTGTGGTGGCTTCTCTTGTTGTGGAGCATAGGCTCTAGGTGTGCGGGCTTCAGTAGTTGTGGCTCGTGGGCTCAGTAGTTGTGGCTCGCGGGCTCTAGAACGCAGGCTCAGTAGTTGTGGTGCGTGGGCTTAGTTGCTCCGCAGCATGTGGGATTTTCCTAGACCAGGGATCACACCCGTGTCCCCTGCATTGGCAGGCGGATTTTTAACCACTGCGCCACCAGGGAAGTCCCAATTCACATTATATTCTAAGCCATTGATCCCCACCACTTTATCACTATTGGTCAGTCCCTCAGGCCTTTATTTCCTTTAGACTCTCTAGTCTGTCATTATAATTATTTCCTTATAAGCACCCTCAGGTCTCTTGTTCTTTCCCTTTATTGCAGTGCTGCTCAAACTTGACTGGGCGTAGCATAAGCCTCGCCTGAAGGGCTTGTTAAAACACAGATTGCTGGGCCCTACCTGCTGAGTTTCTGATTCAGGACATATGGAATGAGGCCTGAGACTTTACATTTCTTACCAGTTTTCAGTGATTCTGATGCTGCTGGTCTGGAGACCACACAGTGAGAACCACTGCTTTGCTACAATCACCCTGATTCAACTCAACTCCGTCTTTTCTGCACGTGCAACCAAGTAGCTGGATGTTGCCCAAGAGAAATCACCAACTGGGCTGACTGCTTTTGTTTAAATTTGTGACTACAGACTCCAAATGGGCCCTCAACAACTGCCTAGCTGTCCTCTCACATTTCCCTAGTAAGGTTTCTAACTTTTCTCTCTTCTCAAACCTCCAATATCCTGCTCACCCTTAGTTTCAGCAGATAACCTCACCTCCCACGCTTCATTCAGGAAGTCGAAGCCAGGAGATGGGAACTCCCTCATCTTCCCACCTACGTACGAGGCTCTAACTCGGCTGGAGGCTGCTCCTTCTTCCCTCCCATCACCAGCCAACCTCTGCTTCTACGCTCTGCATCCCACTGCTCTCACCTCTCCAAGAACTCTGCTTCTTTAATCCCCTCCTTTCTCCTATGCTACTGATTGTGTCAATCTGGTTAGGCCTTGTATCCCCATTTTTAACCCTCCCTTGATTCTATTTACTCTCCCGGCCACCATCCCATCTCTCCACTCCCATTCACAGCAAAAATTCTTGAGAAGGTTGTCGACTTACTGTGTTTCTACCTCCTCACTTCCCATTCCCTCTTTTAAAAGATGCATGGGAGGTGTGTTTGTTTATTGACTAAATATTACATTGAATACTCTGTATCTGTTGAGCATTGTTCTGTGGTCCCCACTATCATGAGTTGGTGGACAAACCCCAAAATATGGTATTTAGAGCGAGTGACAAGTGCTACGCAGAAAACAGAAGAAAGTGGTGGTTTTCAAGAAATATATACTGAGCACCTACAATACACCAGGAATAGTTTTAGGCCCTGAGAATGCATCAGTGAAAAAGCAAAGGTTTCTGTCCATATGGAGTTTACATTGTATTGGAGAATATACAAAATAAACAATGATAACAAAAACTTAAAAGTACATGTTCGTGTTATGTGGTATAAGGAAAAATAAAGCAGAGAGAGTTAGGGAGTGTATGCAGGGGGACTGTAATTTTAAATAACGTGGTCAGCTAAGGCCTCACTGAGAAGGTGACTTGAGTAAAGACCTGAGGAAGCTAGAGGAGTTAGCTGGGCAAATACCCGGGGGAAGAAAGTGCAAGAGCAAAGGCCTCAGGGCATGAGCATGCCTGGCTGGTTAGTGTAACTGCAAGAAACTGCAAGGAATGACAGGAGGAGTTGGCCTGGAGCTAGGGGAGCAAAGGGAATGACCAAGAGTCATAGAGGAGCCAGACCGAGAAGGGCAGAGTTTGGTAAACTTCTCTGTAAAGCGCCAGATAGTAAATGTTTTAAGGTTTGCAGGCCACACATGGTCTGTCACATATTCTTCCTTTAAAATTTTTAAACAACTTTAAAAAAGTGTAATAGTCTTCTTTCCTGGGCAGTACAAGGGTCTGGCCCTCTGGCCCTAGCTTGCCACCTTCTGAGACCCTGTAGGCCGTTGTAAAGATTTTGCTTTTACCCTGAGTGAGATGAGAGGCACTGGAGGATTCTGAGCAGAGGAGTGACAGGACCTCGTTTAGATTTGAAAGGATCTCTCCCACCGTTGTGTGGAGAACAGACTGAAGGGGCGGGGAGGGGAGTTGTGTGAAGGAGGAAGCAGGGACACTATAGAGTTTATGTTATATGTGGGGCAAAATAAACCACCCCATAACTTAGAGGCTGAAACAACAAACTTTTATTGTTACTCATGGTGCTGTGGGTCAGGAATTCGGACAAAGCACAGCAGGGCTAGCGATTTCAGGGGGCCTGGAATGTCCCATATGGCTCCTTTGCTCACATGTGTTCACACACAGTCGGGGTCTGGCTGCAGCAGCAACACCGGGGTCACAGTTCTGACAGTTTAGTTCTTGCTGTTGGCTGGATTCCTTGGTTCACCTCCAGATGGTCTTATAGCTTCTCCCTCTTCAAGTGACCTCTCTAACAGGGTAGCCAGACTTTGTTTTTTTCCCCCCTTGGCCATGCCGTGTGGCTTGCGGGATCTTAGTTCCCCGACCAGGGATCGAACCCGCGTCCCCTGCAGTGGAAGCGTGGAGTCTTAACCACTGGACCACCAGGGAAGTCCTATAGCCAGACTTCTTACATGACAGTGCAGGGCTTCCAGAGTGTAAAATTAAAAGCTGGCACGCCTTCTAAAGACTTAGGCTCAGCACTGGCAAGCATCAGTTCTGCCACATTCTCTTTTTTTTTTTTTTTTTGCGGTACGCGGGCCTCTCACCGTTGTGGCCTCTCCTGTTGCGGAGCACAGGCTCCGGATGCGCAGGCTCAGCGGCCATGGCTCACGGGCCTAGCCGCTCCGCAGTATGTGGGATCTTCCCAGACCGTGGCATGAGCCTGTGTCCCCTGCATCGGCAGGCGGACTCTCAACCACTGCGCCACCAGGGAAGCCCCACATTCTCTTATTTAAAGCGGGTACAGGGCCACCTTGGTTTTGAGGGGAGGAACCATTCAAGGACATGAATACAGGAGCTGTAGTTCACTGGGGGCACCAAAGTGATAGTCCAGCACCACTGAAAGCTATTTTAATAATTGAGGCAAGATGTGATGGTGGTTTGGACCAAGGCGTTAGCAATGGAGATGGTAAGAATTCACTGGTTTCTGGATATGTTTTGAAGGTAGAGTTGAGAGGATTTGCTGATGGCATTGTATGCAGGTGTGAGACAGAGAGTCCAGGGTAACTCTGAGGTTTTCAGGTTGAGCACCTGGAAGAATGCCATTTACTGAGAAGCAAAAGACTGGGGGAGGGGCAGGGTTAGGGGGCTGTCAGGAGTTCCAGCTTGTAATTTTAAGTTTGAGATTTCTATTGTGGATACTCAAGTGAGATATGAAGGAACAGTTGAATATGCAGGTTTGGAGAGGTCTGTTGTAGATATATAATTTTCAAGTTGTCAGTGTATAGATGGTATTTTAAGACCATGAGACAGGATGATATCACCAAGGCAGATTAAAAGCAAGAAAGGGAAATTTCTGGGGGGCAGAAACCAAAAAGGAGCCCAAAGCTAGTATGATGAGCAGAATTAGAAGCTGGGACAAGGTAGGTCTCAGTCACTAAGGATGGGATTTAATGTTGTTACAGCAACAGGAGATGAGGCTTTGGACTTGGTAAGACTTGGAGCTGGAATGAAGGTCCCATCATAAAGTATGAAAGGGTCCATTAAAAGTCTAGCAGGGTGATTAAAAATCCGTACTCCATGGAAAAATTTCAGAACAGTGTGGACAGGAGGTGTTCCTAAAACCTTTCAGAGAGAAAGAACTGTTTTCTACAAAGCCTCAAAGATCAGAAGGCATCTGAATTCTCACCTTTCTTATGGAAAGCTAGGAGGCAATGGAAAAATGCCTTCAAAATACTGATAAAAAATAATTTTCAGCTTAGAATTCAAACCCTACCAAACTATCAAGTATTTTCAGACATGCAAAATCTCAAAAAATGTTACTTCCTATGCACTTTTGGGACACAACAGGAGAATTTGCTCCAGTAAAGCAAGGGGTTAAACCAAAAGGGAGAAAGAATGGGAACTAGAGGACCAGGTCTTCATCATGAGAGAGAGGTGAAGGAAATCCCCAAAATGATGGTGAATGGAGAATCCAAGATGACGATGATGCTGCTAGCTTAGAGGACAACCAGCTTCCACTGGAACAAGTCAGAAGGCTCCAGAGGAGATTTCAAGGAGATGGGATAGATAGCGTGCCTAAAGGGAAGAAGTATACTTGAGAAGAGATATACACAGCTGATGGAACATTTGAAGATACATTAGGATAAGGACATAGAAAACTAAGCAAACAAAAATCTAGACTTAAAAAAAATTTTTTTAATTAGTTAAATTAATTTATTTTTGGCTGCGCTGGGTCTTCGTTGCTGCACGCAGGCTTTCTCTAGTTGTGGTGAGCGGGGGATACTCTTCATTGTGGTGCGCTGGCTTCTCATTGCGATGGCTTCTCTTTGTTGCAGAGCACGGGCTCTAGGCGCGCGGGCTTCAGTAGTTGCAGCACGTGGGCTTAGTAGTTGTGGCTCGCGGGATCTAGAGAGCAGGCTCAGTAGTTGTGGTGCACGGGCTTAGTTGCTCCACGACATGTAGGATCTTCCTGGGCCTGGGCTCGAACCCATGTCCCCTGCATTGATAGGTGGATTCTTAACCACTGCGCCACCAGGGAAGCCCTAGACTTATTTTTAAAAAGGGGAAACAAAACTAAAACTAAAAGTTGCCAATTGATTGTAATATGCGTCATGATTTCAGAGATGTTAAGATGTGAACAAATGTACATGTTAGAATCAAAACTCAGTTGTTCATTAGGAAGGGCCTGTGAGTGGTAAGAATTTCTTAATATTTATATGCTGAGATTCACCTCCTCTAATACTCTTGAATAATAATTTGGCAGAGTATAAATTTCTTTCATTCCTAAGGCTTTTCCTTCAATTCTGGAAAAAAACATTCTCAGTACTTTTCAAATATTTCTTTCTCTGCCATTTCTTTCAATTCTCTGGAACTCCTATTATATAAATATTTAAACCTTTTAATCTGTCCTCCATATTTTAACTACTGTTTCTTTCTGTTTAGCTCATGTTATATTGTGAGTGAGTTCCTGAGTTCTCTCTTCCAATTCTCTAATTCACTCTCCGAGTGTGTTCAATCTACAATTTCTCCCGTTATGGCCTTTTTTTATTTTTTATTTTTGGCTACCCTGTGTGGCTTGCAGGATCTTAGTTCCTTGACCAGGCATTGAACCCGGCCCTCCGCAGTGAAAGCGTGGAGTCCTAACCACTGGACCTCCAGGGAATTCCCCTGTTACGGCCTTTTAGATTTCAATTAGGGTATTTTTCATTTCAAGGATTTCTAATTGGTTATTGTTCATATTGTTTCATTTCAGTCTATTTTTGCTTCATAATTTCCTTTTGAAATGGAAGGTGTGCATTCATCTCTGAACATTTTCAACATCCTATTTTAAAGTCTTTCTATACTCTTTTACAAATTTCCAGTGGAAATTTGAGAAAATTTCTGATCTGATGGTTAATTTCAAAGGCCATCTTTCTCACCAAGTAGCTTCTTTCATATGTTTTGGAATTATGGTTCGAGTGAGAAAAGATTTGTTTTTGTTTGATTTCTCTCTCTTTCTGACTTTCCTCTCATCCCTTCTCAGGATGCCACCATCTGGCCCTCTGGAGCTCAACCTAGAGCCAGGGCTTTGGATTATGATCCGTCAGCCCCAGATATTAGGGAAATGGCATATCTAGTCAAGTCCAGTAGACAACTTGACAATCCCTGGTAGCAAGGTGTCCTCACCTCCCCAGGCTCTAATAAAGCCAGAGTTCCTAGACTGACAGCTGTTTTCTTCAACTTCTTTTCCCAAGCAGTGGAACCCACATCAGCCTCTGCTGTCAAGCCGTGAGTTTCAGTCCTTCACATTGAGGGGAGCACTTTACCCCCACAGGAGCTGAACGCCCACCCAGCTGCCAAAGTCCAGCTTCCAGACTTGGAGCCCACGAGCCTGAGACATGGGCCCCACTGATCTTACTGTGTTTCTATTTCATTTCTGGCTCATGGAGATATGTGAGGGTCCAGCTATATCTTTTTATTTATTTATTTATTTTTGGCTGTGTTGGGTCTTCTAGTTACGTCAAGCGGGGACTACTCTTTGTTGCGGTGCGCGGGCTTCCCATTCGGTGGCTTCTCTTGTTGCAGAGCACGGGCTCTAGGCGCGCAGGCTTCAGTTGTGGCATGCGGGCTCAGTAGTTGTGGCTCGCGGGCTCTAGAGCGCAGGCTCAGTAGTTGTGGCTCCTGGGCTTAGTTGTTCTGCAGCATGTGGGATCTTCCCAGACCAGGGCTCGAACCCTTGTCCCCTGCACTGGCAGGTGGATTCGTAACCACTGTGCCACCAGGGAAGTCCCAGCTATATCTTTTTCTAAAATCATTTTTATAATTTTAAATGTCATGGCTTGCTATGTGTTTGAAGTAAAGGGGTTTTGGGAGATAAAAACTCACTTCCTTGTGTTGACTTCAATCTCCTCACACCTGCTTTCTGTCCCCCACCCCTCTACTGAAACCACTAAGTCAAAGCCACTGATGCTGTTCAAGTTGCCAAATCCAATGCATGTTTCTCTATCCTTATCGTACTTGACTATTTGGCAGCTTTTGTCATAACTTCGTTCTTAAAACATCACTCTCGGGCTTCCCTGGTGGCGCAGTGGTTGAGAGTCCGCCTGCCGATGCAGGGGACGTGGATTCGTGCCCCGGTCCGGGAAGATCCCACATGCCGCGGGGCGGCTGGGCCCGTGAGCCATGGCCGCTGAGCCTGCGCGTCTGGAGCCTGTGCTCCGCAACGGGAGAGGCCACAACAGTGAGAGAGGCCCGCGTACCGCCCCCCCCCAAAAAAAAAAAAAAATCACTCTCTGTCTGGCTACCCAACAGTCTCATGATTCTCATTCTCTTTGTCCTTTGCAGCTCAGTAGATCAGCTATTTTAAGATATTCCTTTGTCTTCTGCCATTTATTTTTGCTCACGATGGTCTGCTAAAGCCTGTTCATCTTTTGTAGGTAGTCTGTCTTTTTCCATAGGTTGCTTTTAACATTTTCGTTTCTTATATTTGATGGTCTCCAGTTTTACCATGATGTCTAGGTAGGCATTTATTTGTATTTTGCTCAATATTTTGTGACCTGCACCTGATGGATAATGTGAATTCCGGTCCCACATTGGTGCAGAACAGGCTTGGGGTTCTAATTTATCATCGATGATTCCTTCTCCGCCTGTCGCCCAGGCCAATGGCAGACTTTATTGCTCCTTCCCCAGGCTGGTAAGCAGAGTTTTTCTATCCTCCTGTGGGGAGTAGATAGGACTTTTATTCTAATTCCAGGCCTTGCCAGGGCTCAAGGCCTCATCTTCTGCTGCCACAGCAACATTAAAATCCCATCCCTAATGCCTAAGACCTATCCCGTCTCAGCTTCGCATCCTGCTTACCATGCTAGCTTTGGGTTCCCTTTTGATTTCTGGCACCTGGAAATTTCCCTTTGTGGTTTTCAGTCTCAGATACATCTTAAGAAAAAATTATCCAGCATTTTCTTTGTGTGAGCAGTGAGTCCTGCTTCAGTTCCGTCAGCTTGTCTTGGTTTCAAGACACCGTTTTGGAACTCGGAGCCAAAAATTTGACTCTTTCTCCTCACTGGGTTCTTTTGAGTCTTCTTTCCTGTGTCAGTAAACCTCATCTACAAGATCTAGTACAACTAAGCTGGCGAAAATTGAGTTTCGGTCAATTGAAACCAGTGTTTAATACAGTGGGGTTTGGGAATTTCTGACCTTCAGTGTAAAGTTCAAGTTCCCCAAACATTCTGATCCTATATATGTTCCTAACTCTATTTCCTGTTATGCTCTCTTATACACCCAACGCTTTTTTTAATATAAGTTTATTTATTTCCTTTATTTATTATTTTTGGCTACGTTGGGTGTTCGTTGCTGCGTGCAGGCTTTCTCTAGTTGCGGCGAGCGGGGGCTACTCTTCCTTGCGGTGTGCGGGCTTCTCATTACAGTGGCTTCTCTTGTTGTGGAGCATGGGTTTTAGGCACGTGAGCTTCAGTAGTTGTGGCTCGCGGGCTCTAGAGTGCAGGCTCTGTAGCTGTGGCGCACGGGCTTAGTTGCTCCGTGCCATGTGGGATCTTCCTGGACCAGGGCTTGAACCTGCGTCCCCTGCATTGGCAGGCGGATTCTTAACCACTGCGACACCAGGGAAGCCCACACCCAATGCTTTTGACACACCCAAGTACCTGTTATTCTCCATATGCCCCTGAGATTTCTCACATCCATGACCTTGCATATTACCCTTTACCCAGAATACTTTTGCCATCACTTCAGGCCAAATCCAACCTGTCTTTCAAAGTCCAGTTCAACTGGTGCTCCTGCAAAGACTGGCTAATCTTATTTGCGTTTCCTCTGGATTTCTGTCACTGAGGGAGGCAGCTATGGTATAAATGACTGAATCTGTGAATTGATATCAGGACCTTGTTCTGCTACTCCTTAGCTATCTCTTATTACCTCTCTGAGCCTCAATTTTCCTTATATAAAATAGAGATACAAATATCTACCACATGGAGTTAAAATTTCTTTTGGCTCTTTTGATTTTGAGTGACAACAAAACCCAACCCAAACTGGCTTCCGATGAAACAGCATTTATTGATTTATATAGGTGAAAAGTCTAGGGGCAGAGATGGCTTCAGGCATGGGTGAAGTCAAATTTCAAATGATATAATCAAGCCTCTGTATCTTTCCTTCTTTCAGTTCTGCCTTTCACTCTGTCACCTTCAGGCTCAGGTTCAAAGAGTGGCAAGCATTTCCAGAACCCACAGTCTTCATGCTTCAAGTCCAGCAGACAAACTTGAGAATCTCTTTCTCAGAAGTCCCAACTAGGGAATTCCCTGGCAGGCCCAGTGGTTAGGACTCCGCGCTTTCACTTTCACTGCCGCGGGCCCGAGTTGGATCCCTGGTCGAGGGAATTAAGATCCTGCAATCTGTGCAGTGTGGCCAAAAAAAAAAAAAAAAAAGAAGTACCAACTGTATTTTCATTGCTCTCTGTGGGTCACGTTTCCATCCCTGAGGTGGTCACTATGGCCAGGAGAACTTGACGCTTGGGTTGGCTGTGGCCCAGGAGACGTGTTCTGCCTCAGACCCTGGGTGCAGCCCTGGCAGCAGCACACAGGATCAGAGTGGGTGGGTGGAGATTCTTCACTGAGAAGTTAGGGTACACTTACCAGAGGGGGAAAGGATGCTGAATGAGAATAACGGCAGATGTCCATCACAAGTATGTCGAGGATCAAATGAGATAATATAAGGAAACTGTCCTCAGAAAGTCCCATTCAAATATAAATGATGATTATTCTTTGGTTCTCTCTCTTGTGGCATGAAGCACTCTCTTCCTTTGATTACAGCATCAAGGAAGCATCAAGTTCATGCTGCATCTCCCCTACTGCACCCTGAGCAGTTAGGGAGCAGGATTTGTGTCCTAGTCATCTCTGGGTCATTTCACCACTTCTAACTCAGCACCCAGAAAATAGGAAGTACTCAAAAATTGATTACGGAGTAACTGAAAGAGCCTAAAATCCAAAGCGTTCCCCAGAATGGTGCTAATCCCTAGGCCAAACTCTTGAAGGCCTGGGAGAAGTTTACACTTTCATTGCAGTCATAGGTAAGTCAGCTCTAGCTTTTTTCATAGTGGGTTGGGGTTAGGGTGAGAAATAATTTCAGGAAGGTGTGTCCTTGCATTGATTTGTTGACATGGCCAACCAAAGGCTATTCAGAGAAAAGAAAAGTCCTTCTGGTTTAATTGTTGACTTATTTGATTTCTGGTTTTATTTTTCTCTTCCTGCCCTCACTGTTAGCAGGGTGAGCTTCAGGAAAGTACAGACTGAATGAAAGAATTTCCCAAAGGCACAGACCAGCAGGACAGGTTTGGGGTTCCCTCCTGCTTCTTGAGGCCTGAGCGTCCAGGAAGTTTTGAGTTTAATTAAGGGAACTGGATATCAGATCTAGTTGAGCAGTTGGAAGACCAGCCCAGTGAATCTGTTCTGTGTCTCTGCAGTTGTATTCATTTCCTTAGATTTCCTGTCTGAACACAGAGACTGGAGCTACTGGGGCCATACTGGAGTTTAGGAAATGAACTGTTAAGAGAGAGGATGAAGGACCCAAATCACCTCTTGAAATAGTCTACAGCTGACTGCTGCTCCAAAGTTGGCCTGGACCTGCTTTTTTGGCTGATTTTGCAATAAAAACACTAACTCTTCAGCCACAAGTGTTAAGTAGGAAAGGCGATATGGTTTAACATATAAATATATGGAGGCTGTAGGGACCCACTAATTTTCAACCTGCCCTCTCTTTTGTGGTAGCAATAATCCTAATCCAGAAACCTGGGCCCTAACAGGGCAGAAACAACGGGGACAGTCTTTTTTTTTTGTGCGGTACGCGGACCTCTCACTGTTGTGGCCTCTCCCGTTGCCGAGCACAGGGTCCGGACGCGCAGGCTCAGCGGCCATGGCTCACTGGGCCCAGCCGCTCTGCGGCATGTGGGATCCTCCCAGTCCGGGACACGAACCCGTGTCCCCTGCATCGGCAGGCGGACTCTCAACCACTGCGCCACCAGGGAAGCCCGGGACAGTTTTTTAGAGAAGGAAAATTACATGATTATAGGTATTGTGAACGTGGACATAAGCACTTGACTAAGTTGCAGAGTCATTGTTGGAAACTGTTTTAGCTCCTGTATATCAAAGAAAATTGCTGATGGGCGGGGGAGTGGGAATGAGAATTGTCCAAGGGCACTGTTAGCAGGTCAGGAGTCGCCAAAGGAAAATCCGATCTGGGCGGGTCAGCAGCACCCAGCCTGCTGCTTGGTGGGCTTGAGAACACAGGCTGGGTGTTGCTTAAAAGGAACTCCCTATTCTCTATCTTCATTTCCTGGACTGTCCAAGTCAGTGCAGATTCATTTCTGGAAGGATATCCCTTGACCTTACCTCCCCTCGTGTCTCTGTCACTTCCCCAGTTGGCATTTTATCTCTCTTCCTGACACTGGCTTCCTCTTCGGGCCTCAGCAGTGTTCTCACAACTTTTTTGCGTAACACTCTCCTTGCCTGAACCTGCTGTTTGGTCTCTTTTCCCCACAGGTAGCCACAGGTGTTCTGCCCAGGCACCTGCAGCAGCACAGCCTTAGAGAAAGGGCCTGGACTTGGAAGCTACACAGAGGTGAGTTCTAATCCTAGTTCTGCCATTTATTAACAGGATGAACTTGAGCAAGTTATTTCATTTCTCTGAGGTTTCAGTGTCCTCATCTATAAAATGGCGATAATCTTTCTTACTGGGTTTCTATGAGGATGTGATAAGATAAAGGACCTAGGACAGTGAGCAGGTTGACCCTTTGTAAATGGCAGCTCTTGTTAAGAGTGAAGAGAGGGCTGGCGAGGACACATTGTACAAATGCCCCCTTCCCACCTCACCAGTGATAGCATCTGACCAACAGAATCAGGCGTTTACCCTGGCGGAAAACTCCTGCATAGATGGGAGCCTCCACTTCCTCATTTGTAATGTGCTGTAATATTTCACAGTCGGTTAGTCAGGAAATTGTTCTTAATATCTAGCCTAAGTTCCTCCTGCTACCATGTGTCACATCACAATTTTTAAAAAATGACACACAAACAGACCCATGAAAATGAGCAGATTTTTCTGTGAGTCAGAGGCACTCACAGGCCTTGGGGTTTACTCTTATCTTCGAGAAACCAGGGAATATTTGTTGTGTGACCCCTGCGGACCAGAAACTTGTGCTGGGCTTTGCTGGGAAGCTCCGGAGAGGTGTGACGAGACTCTCTTGGGACTCATGTCTCGTTTGGACCAGTGGTCTCGGTCTCTCTCCCTCTCTTTTAATTTTTGAGTTACAGATGAATGACTAATCCTAATTTAGAAAGCCTGGGAAGACAGCAAAGCAATTTAGTAGGACTGATCATGCTGGTAGGTAATCACAAATAGCAACTTGGCTCTGACAAGGACTGAAATAAAAATCGTCTTTGTCTTTGAGATTTAAGCAGAAGATACCAACCAGCCCCATGCAGCAGATTATTTTGTTTAACTATGCGTGTGCATTTTGCAGCTAATCCTTCTTACTGAGCTGTTACTATGAATCGCGTCTTTTCAGCTATGTAGCCCCAGATCTCAGTGTCTGAGAAGCTCCTGTGGGAAGAAAATGTTTGCAGACTTTCACATGTGTCTACCCTATGGATGTACCCTAAAGCTGTGGGCTGAGCTGCAAACTGGCCGCCTGTGGACCACAGACAGCCCGTAGATGTGTGCTGTTTGGCCCCGCAGTGTTTTGTTTTTGTTCTTTTAGTTGAATTGGTTGCCCTAATCTAAAACTCCACAAGATTCACGTGATCCAGTTTTTTGGCTTCTCTTGAAAAAGGGAAGATCTGGCAACACTGAAGCTGCATTTCCTCACAGTAGCATCACCTGGGCCTGAGCAGAGATGCTCCCTGTAGACGGGATCACCGTTTCCTACTGCTTCATTCCCACTCATCTTCCTTCATGTATAGATCCTGCCTGGGCCTTGAAGGCATTTAAACTGGGGGCTTCTGGCCTGTGAAGTCCCCTTTGGTCACTGATAGCACAGCTGCTAGTGATCTGTTCCTTTGGACACTCTAACCTCTCTTCCTACACCAGAAACCAGTGTTTATAATTTCTACAGATATCAGCAGAAATCAGTTGTGATCCCAGCATAAGTCAGTGTTTGTAATTCTTGCAGCTATGTCTTCCCTGAGTTTATAATAAATGCCACAGTTGAAGACACGTGTCATGTTACCAGTAGGTTCTCATGTGAGGATCAATGGCAGGAACCCCTGTTTGAAATTTGCCTCACCACACTGTTTCTAGGTTGTTCAAAGTCCAGGGGGCTTCTGTCTGGGCAGAGGAACATTCTCTACAACTTCCGGTATAACTGATGCTCAATTTATCCAATTTATATGCCTAATAAACAAACAAAACTAATAAATTTGGGGGGGAGGGTTTCATTTTACTTTATTTTTTCTTTAACATCTTTATTGGAGTATAATTGCTTTACAATGGTGTGTTAGTTTCTGCTGTATAACAAAGTGAATCAGCTATACATATACATATATCCCCATGTCTCCTCCCTCTTGCATCTCCCTCCCACCCTCCCTATCCCACCCCTCTAGGTGGTCAAAAAGCATCGAGCTGATCTCCCTGTGCTATGCAGCTGCTTCCCACTAGCTGTCTATTTTACATTTGGTAGTGCATATATGTCCATGCCACACTCTCACTTTGTCCCAGCTTGCCCTTCCCCCTCCCCGTGTCCTCAAGTCCATTCTCTACGTCTGCATCTTTATTCCTGTCCTGCCCCTAGGTTCTTCAGAACTGTTTTTTTTTTTTTTTTTAGATTCCATATACATGTGTTAGCCTAAGGTATTTGTTTTTCTCTTTCTGACTTACTTCACTCTGTATGACAGACTCTAGGTCCATCCACCTCACTACAAAAAACTCAATTTTGTTTCTTTTTATGGCTGAGTAATATTCCATTGTATATATGTGCCACATCTTCTTTACCCATTCATCTGTCGATGGACACTTAGGTTGCTTCCATGTCCTGGCTACTGTAAATAGAGCTTCAGTGAACATTGTGGTACATGACTCTTTTTGAATTATGGTTTTCTCAGGGTATATCCCCAGTAGTGGGATTGCTGGGTCATATGGTAGTTCTATTTTTAGTTTTCTTAAGGAACCTCCATACTGTTCTCCATAGTGGCTGTATCAATTTACATTCCCACCAACAGTGCAAGAGGGTTCCTTTTTCTCCACACCCTCTCCAGAATTTATTGTTCGTAGATTTTTTGATGATGGCCATTCTGACTGGTGTGAGGTGATACCTCATTGTAGTTTTGATTTGCATTTCTCTAATGATTAGTGATGTTGAGCATCCTTTCATGTGTTTGTTGGCAATCTGTATATCTTCTTTGGAGAAGTGTCTATTTAGGTCTTCCGTCCATTTTTGGATTGGGTTGTTTGTTTTTTTGATATTGAGCTGCATGAGTTGCTTGTAAATTTTGGAGATTAATCCTTTGTCAGTTGCTTCATTTGCAAATATTTTCTCCTATTCTGAGTGTTGTCTTTTCATCTTGTTTATGGTCTCCTTTGCTGTACAAAAGCTTTTAAGTTTCATTAGGTCCCATTTGTTTATTTTTAAAACTAATACATTTTTAAAAGTTTCTTAAACTACAGTTTTACATTTAAATCCCATTATAAAATGTTTCTTTTGGGTGAAAATAAAAGAAAGCCCTGACTCAAAATGGCTTAAACGATAAGGAATTGTATTATCTCACATGACATGAAGCTCTGAGGTGGGACAGGCTGTGGGCATGGTGTGCCCAGGCTGCAGCTCCACTCTATTATGATGCTCTTGGTTCTGCCCTTCTCTGTGTCCTGGTAGAAGCCTCAGGCTTGTAGCAGTGTGGCTGCAGCAATGACATTATCATATCCAGACACAACAATTCAGAGAAAGTGGAACTTTTATTTCCCTTTTTTGGGACTGTGGAAACCTCTCTCAGAAGCCTCACATGGACTTTAATTCCCATCTCATTGGCCAGAGTTGTATCACATGCCTGTTCCTAAACCAATCACTGGCAAGGAGAATGGGACTGCCCGTTGGCTTTTATTAATTATCTCAGAGTGGAATGAGCGCTGAGAAGTCCATGATAATGATCACCTCATCACTTGCTCAAATTCCCTTAAACAATCCAAGTTATAATCACAAATCCAATAAGACTGATTTCTCAAACACTGAAACATCCCAACACACCAAACAGCAGACAGAATCACGAAAATAAAATAATCACAAAGGCTATAACCACATTTAAGTCTAACTTCAAAATATTAAAATCGTGGATTTAATTTCTTTTTCATTACTTCTATACTTATTTGTAGACGTAATATTTATTTTGATACTTTTCTATGTTACAGTGATTTTACTAGACCCCAAGTTAAAATAATACCATTTTATACTGGCCACAGTTGTAGGTTATTTACGTAGGTTGGGGTTATTTATAATTGATTCTTGGCTGGAGCAGGGGATTTTGTGGCACCTTCTAAACTTGAGCTGGCATGCATCCGGCTGCCCTCCCCCCTTTTATAACAGCTTTATTGTCATAAAATTTACATACCATACCGTTCATCATTTAAAGTATACAGTTCAATAGCTTTTAGTATACTCACAGAGTTATGCCACCATCACCCAATCAATTTTAGAGCATTTCCATCATTCCAATGGGAAACCCATTAGGAGTCACTCCCCGTTTCCCCGCTCCTCTAAGCCCCAGGCAACCATCAGTCTATTTTCTGTCTCTATGGATTTGCCTATCCTGGACATTTCCTACAAACGGAATCATACACCCTGTGGAGGCTGGGTCCCTTTTAATCATTACACTTTACTTGCTCCATCAGTGACATTTGTCATGCCTATACCTTTCATGGGGGATTTCCTGAAATTATGTATTTTATAGTTTTGCTTAGTTAGTACAGGCATACCTCATTTTATTGTGCTTTGCTTATTCACTTCACAGATGCTGTGCTTTTTATAAATTGAAGGTTTGTGGCGACCTTATGTTGAACAAGTCTATCGGCACCATTTTCCCCACAGCATTTGCTCACTTGACATCTCTGTGTCACATTTCAATAATTCTCCCAATATTTCAAAACTTTTTCATTCTTATTATATTTTTTATGGTAAGCTGTGGACAGTGATCTTTGATATTACTATTGCATAAAAATTATGACTCACTGAAGGTTCAGGTGATGGTTAGCATTTTTTAGCAATAAGATATTTTGTAATGAAGGTAGGTACATTGGTTTTATAGACAATGCTATTATTGCACGCTTAATAGACTACAATATAGTGTGAACATAACTTTTCTATGCACTGGGAAGCCAGAAAATTCATGTGACTCGCTTTATTGCAGTATATGCTTCATTGTGGCTGGAACTGAACCCGCAGTATCTCTGAAGTATGCTTGTATTATATAATTGGTTGTACTGCCTTTGTTATGTATTTACACAGTTGTTTGGAATGATTGCAAATATAAACATGCCTTATATATTAAGCATTCACTCCCTTCTTTTCTTCCTCCATGCCTTCCTTCCTTTCTTTCTTCCTTCCGAAAATAAGTGTTGAGCATCTTCTCTGTATCAGGTATTGTGCCAGGCACTGGGAGTCCAACAATGAACATGCGGGTAGGCCCATCCCTTCATGACTTAGAATTGGGTGGAGGTCCTGTCCTTTCTGCTGATGACGAGGAGGCCATGCCATGTGGGTGCTGCTGAGCACCGTTCCAGAACTGGTCAGCGTCCTCAGAATAGCTTCCTGCTCCTTTTCATATTTCCAGTCTTCCCCTACCTCTCCTACCATCTAACCTTTGACATACTATCTTCAGGTGTATACTTACCACCATTTATGCAAACTTTTCCATACATGCTTCTTTATCTTATTTTCACAATAGCAACTCATGAAAATCAGATTTGCTTTGCTACGAAGTTTTATTTGATGACAACACTAAGCTGTTCATTTGTTTCATATTTATATCTAGATCCTTCCCCCAAAAGGATTAAAATTGAAACAGAACACAGGTCATTTATAAATAGCCAAGGTATAGATGTTAACAGCTAAGAAAATCTTTCTTATAGCTGAGCACTAGATTTATCTTGGACCAGAAAAAGAATGCAAACAAATTTGCATCAATGGAGAGACTTCTGAATGGCGATAGATGATTCAAATAAAGATTATAAAAGAGAAGAGATTATAATCGTAGGTTTGGTGTGGGGTTCAAAATTAAGGAAGCAGAAGGTATATTAAATAACTATATTTTTACATTAGAATAAATAAGAGTTGGATAAAAGTGGAAAGATTTAATGCAAACTGATGTGGACTTAGAAAGAAAGATATTCGTCAGGTTTGTCACCTGGAAACAACTTGACTCACTACCAAACTGATTGGCACACCCAACATCCAGATTTTGGATTCTACTATGCTCCTTAAAAAAAGCCAAGACCTTTAAAAGCATAGCCAATTCCATGTCTTGGAACAGGGAAAGACAAGGAGGAGCCTGTAACATCTGAGAAAAGGATGCTTCCAAAAATATTTAAAATAGTGCTGATTGGACATTGAAGCCAATATAACAGGGCTCTCAGCGGTCGTGTTGTGATTCTTTTGAGCATCAAAAAAGAATAATAATTATAGTTAATTATAACATTTCTAAAGTCCATGGTTCAAAGTGAAAAGTTTTAAAGAGGCATATAAAAAGGTAATTATAACACCAAACGGGACTTCCCTGGTGGCGCAGTGGTTAAGAATCCGCCTGCCAATGCAGGGGACCCAGGTTCAATTCCTGGTCTGGGAAGATCCCACATACCGCGGAGCAACTAAGCCCGTGCACCACAACTACTGAGCCTGCGCCCTAGAGCCTGCGAACCACAACTACTGAAGCCTGCACGACCTAGAGCCTGCGTGCTGCAACTACTGAACCCGCATGCCACAACTACTGAAGCCCTCGCACATAGAACCCGTGCTCTGCAACAAGAGAAGCCACCACAATGAGAAGCCTGCACACCGCAATGACGAGTAGCCCCTGCTCGCCGCAACTAGAGAAAGCCTGTGCTCAGCAACAAAGACCCAACACAGCCAAAAAACAAAAACAAACAAACAAAGAAAAAACACCAAATGAGGCTAAATGTAATAAAATATATTTAAATATTCTTATTAACTTCCAAAGTAGGTGTTACTATTTTTGACCTCTTTGTTTCTTCTGGTAAATACATTTTGTGTATTTCTGGGGCTCAGGGCAGGCCACCTCAAAATGTGCCTCAATGGCATATAGATTATTTTGAATTAAAGTTACTTAAGAAACGGCCAACATAAGAGGGACACTCTGACCCTCCCCTCGGTCTCCCTGAAAGCAGGAAGTCAGTCTCTCACGTGAAAGGTGCCCTCCCTGCATCTGGAGGTAGAAAGGACCCTTATTACTAGAGGTAAGGAAGTCAGGCCACGAAGCCTGTATAGACAAACCTGTTACTTCTTTAATGTACTCCCTCAAGCCCAACTCTGTTTAGATTCTTCACTAACTGAGCAGCCAACACATAAGTTTCTTTGTCCTGTCACTTCTTCACAAACTTATTGTTTTGTTTTGGTTTTTTGTCTAAAAAGTATAAAAGTTGCCTGCTTTGGCCACTACCTAAGTCTCATTTCTATGGCATCTCCAAGTGCATGAATTAAAATTTGTTTCTTTTTGTCCTGTTAATCTGTTTTGTGTCAGTTTTATTATTAGTCCCACAGGAACTCAAGAGGGGTAAAGGGGAAATTTCCACTTCCCCAACAGTATAAAGTATAAGTATATATTTCCCTCAGTGTAATGAGGGACGAATGTATACAGGGAACAAAAGTAAGCCAAAGAATTATGTAAAAAGCAGAAATTGTACTAAGAACAGGAAAATAGGATTAACCTGATGGTCGCATAATAACCAGGTAAACAGGGGGTCTGATAATGTGTTACAAGATGGGGCATCCATCAAATACCATAAGGAAAGAAAGCTGACTCGAAAGTTTCCATCCTTTGTTTCCTGGGAAGTAAAATCTGCCGATGATTCTACTAATGTATCAAAGGTTAGATGATGGGAGAGATGGGGAAAGATTGGAAATATGAGAAGGAGCAGGAAGCTATTCTGAGGACCCTGAACAGTCCAGGAGTGGTAAACTCAGCGGCACCCACATGGCATGGCCTCCTCAAGTCATCAGCAGAAAGGACGGGACCTCCACCCAACTCTAAGTCCATGAGGGGAAGGGCCAACCTGCATGTTCATTGTTGGACTCCCAGTGCCTGGCACAATACCTGATACAGAGAAGATGCTCAACACTAATTTGTGGAAGGAAGAAAGAAAGAAGAAAAGGAAGGAAGGCACTGAGGAAGAAAGGAAGAGAGTGAAGAATGGAAGATTTTTTTTTTCTTTTTGACATTGCTGATTTTCCCTCCATTTTTATTGAGGTATAATTGACAAAGAAAAATAGTATATGTTTAAGGTATATGACTTGAATTTTTTTTTATAAATTTATTTTATTTTATTTTTGGCTGCGTTGGGTCTTTGTTGCTGCGTGTGGGCTTTTTCTAGTTGCGGTGAGCGGGGGCTACTCTTTGTTGCGGTGCACGGGATTCTCATTGCGGTGGCTTCTCTTGTTGCGGAGCACGGGCTGTAGGTGCAGAGGTTTCAGTAGTTGTGGCTCACGCGTTCTAGAGCGCAGGCTCAGTAGTTGTGGCGCACGGGCTTAGTTGCTTCGCGGCATGTGGGATCTTCCCGGACCAGGGCTTGAAACCGTGTCTCCTGCATTGGCAGGCGGATTCTTAACCACTGCACCACCAGGGAAGCCATGACTTGATGTTTTGATATATGTATACATTGTGAAATAATTCCTCCAGTCAAGCTAATTAACATAGCCATCACCTCACATAGTTACCAGTTACCAATTTTTTTTTGGTGGTAAGAACACTTAAGATCTACCCTCTTAGCAAATTTCAAGTATACACTACAGTATTGTTAACTATATTCACATTGCTGTACATCAGATCTCCAGAACTTATTCATCTTGTAAAACTGAAACTTTGTGCCCTTGATAAACATTTCCCTACTTCTCCCTCCCGCCAGCCCCTGGCAACTATCATTCTATTCTTTTTTTTTCTTTTTTTCTTTTTTTTGCAGTAGGTGGGCCTCTCACCATTGCGGCCTCTCCCGCTGCGGAGCACAGGCTCCGGGACGCGCAGGCTCAGCGGCCATGGCTCACGGGCCCAGCCGCTCCGCGGCATGTGGGATCTTCCCCGACCGGGGCACGAACCCGTGTCCCCTGCATCGGCAGGCGGACTCTCAACCACTGCGCCACCAGGGAAGCCCCAAATGTATATTTATTATAAATCACGATATCACATAGCCAAAGCACCATTCTTTTTTTTTTTTTTTTTTTTGCCTTCATACTTCTGTGCATGCAGCTAGCTACCTCTTTCTTTCTGGAATGTCCTTCCTTCTCTTCTACAGCTATCTGTGACCTTTCACTGATTCTCAAGACTCAATCTCCATGTCTAACAAGGGCTTAATCTCTGAAATATACAAACAGCTCATACAACTCAACAACAAAAAACAAACAACCCAACGGAAAAATGGGCAGAAGACCTTAATAGACATTTCTCCAAAGGAGACATACAGACAGCCAGTAGGCACATGAAAAGATGCTCAACATCATTAATTATCAGAGAAATGAAAATCAAAACTACAATGAGGTATCACCTCACACCAGTCAGAATGGCCATCATTAAAAAGTCTACAAATAACAAATGCTGGAGAGGGTGTGGAGAAAAGGGGATCCTCCTACACTGTTGGTGGGAATGTAAGTTGGTACAGCCACTATGGAAAACACTATGGAGGTTCCTCAGAAAACTAAAAATAAAATTACCATATGATCCAGCAATCCCACTCCTGGGAATATACCCAGACAAAACTGTAATTCAAAAGATACATACACCCCTATGTTCACAGCAGGACTATTCACAATAGCCAAAACAAGGAAACAAGCTAAATGTCCATCAACAGATGAATGGATAAAGAAGATGTGGTACATATATACAATGGAATATTACTCAGCCATAAAAAAGAACGAAATAACGCCATTTGCAACAACATGGATAGAACTAGAGATTATCATACTAAGTGAAGTAAGTCAGAAAGAGAAAGACAAATACCATATGATATCACCTATATGTGGAATCTAAAATATGGCACAAATGAACCTATCTACAAAACAGAAATAGACTCACAGACATGGAGAACAGACTTGTGGTTGCCAAGGGGGAGGAAGTAGGGGGGAGGGAGAGGGATGGACTGGGAGTTTGGGGCTGGTAGATGCAAACTATTACATTTAGAATGGATAAACAAGGTCCTATCACATAGCACAGGGAACTATATTCAATATCCTGTAATAGACCATAATGGAAAACAATATAAAAATGAATGTATATATGTGTATAACTGAGTCACTTTGCTGTACAGCAGAGATTGGTACAGCATTGTAAATCAACTATACTTCAATAAAATGAAAAAAAAGACTCAATCTCCACATCTGAGAAGCTTCTCCTAACTCTACCCTCATCCCTATTCTCAGTGGGTCAGGCTGACATGGAGTTTTCATGCATTCCATGGGGCAGTAGATATGGCCTTGGTCTCAGTGACAGATGATTAAATCAGGATTTTCATTGGAACATGAGGTTCAGCCTAAACTCCAGCTAGTGATGGTGGAGGAGGCTTTCAGAGTTAACCCTGTCACACAATTCTTACAGTTACAAGATCAGATTTTGCTGCTTTTGCACCTTGAGCAAACCACCCAACCCTAAGGCCTCAGAGGGTTTTGTACTTGTTGGCATCAGAATTCCATTATTCTCCTCCTTCCTGTTTTTCACGACTGCCCCTCCCATTTGGATGGGCTTTAGTGACTATGCCACGCTTTCACAGCTGTTATTTTATTTGATCCTCACAATAACCCCATGAGGCGGAGAGAGCTGTTTTCACCAGTTGAGGAGACTGCAATTTGTCCTGGTTCTGAGAACTTGAATCCTGGCATCGGTTTATGAAACTTCCCATGGAACTAGAAGCTTCCTCTCAGGAAAGCTTTGGGGTAATGGCAGTCACAAAGATGCTATCAGCCCCTGAGTGGCCAGGGGCCGGACACCACTCCCACAACTGCCGGCTTCAGGCACAGTTGCTCAGCATTTCTGCTTCTTGTTGCCAGATTGTGCCCACTGATTACAGGGCATTTCAGTGATGGGATAAAATTCATATTTTATTTAAAAATTTTCTCCGCCTGTTTGGGCCTCTTCCTTCCGCTTTAGTGTGTGTTGTGCATCTGCATTACCCAGACCTCCTTAGGAGAATTTTTTTTTTTAATTTATTTTATTTATTTATTTTTGGCTGCGTTGGGTCTTCGTTGCTGTGCACAGGCTTTCTCTAGTTGTGGTGAGCGGGGACTACTCTTCGTTGTGGTGTGCGGGCTTCTCATTGCGGTGGCTTCTCATTGTGGAGTACGGGCTCTAGGTGCGCGGGCTTCAGTAGTTGTGGCACATGGGCTCAGCAGTTGTGGTTCACGGGCTCTAGAGTGCAGGCTCAGTAGTTGTGGCGCACGGGCTTAGTTGCTCCGCGGCACGTGAGATCTTCTCAGACCAGAGGTGGAACCCATGTCCCCTGCATAGGCAGGCGGATTCTTAACCACTGCACCACCAGGGAAGCCCTAGGAGAATGTTTTCCTTCTTAATCTTATAAGGGGTCATGATGACCCTCTTCGTATGTGCAGATCTGATTGTGTCCACTGTCAGTATGTCTTTTGGTGTGGAACCCTTTGTCTCAAAAACTTATATACCTGTGCTTTGACCTGTAACAGGCAGAACAGTCCTCAGAGCTTTCTGCGAGACTGCTTCCTGCATTATAATCCTCAGGTTGGCTTGAATAAAATCTTCCATTTCTTTCTTAGATTGACTATCAGTTGATTTTTTTCTTCGACACAGACCTTTGGCCAAGATAAGATGAGAGCTCGATAGAGCTCACTGGCAGGCCTAGTGCTCCTTGTTGGTTACCAGGAGAGACTGGGGATTAGGAAGAATTTTATTTTTGAAACCAGCATATCTTGGCTCCTTTACAGTCCCTCTAGATTCTACTTGAAAATTGAACAATTCAAACTTAGTTCAACTCCCTTTTTGTATTGTGTCTTAGAGAAATAGTAGAAGCCAGTTGGCAATTTCAATGTTATGATTGGAAATCTCCTTAGCCAGACCCACAAGATCATTAAGTATCTTTACTAGTTTTTATTAGATACTCTTCCTAGTTTTTACATTATCTCAGGCAACAGTGTTGCCAAACTTTTTACCAGCTATAACTCTATTAGTTTGCTAGGGGTGCCATGATAACATGCCACAAACTGGTGGCTTAAACAACAGAAATTTATTGTCTCACAGTTCTGGGAGCTAGAAATACAAGATCAAGCTACCAGCAGGGTTTGTCCCTTCAAAAAGCTATGAGGAAGAATCTTTTCCATGCCTGTCTCCTAGCTTCTGGTGGTTTGCTGGCTATCTCTGGTGTTCCTTGGCTTGTAGACCCATCACCCTGATTTCTGTCTTCATGTTCACATGTCATTCTTCCTGTGTGTTTGTGTCCAAATTTCCTCTTTTTATAAGGATACCAGTCATATTGGATTAGGGCCCACCCTAATGACCTCATTTTAACTGGATTACCTCTGTAAAACTTCATCTGAGACACTGGAGATTAAGACTTAAACATGTGAATTTTGGGGAGAGACAATTCAACTCAAAGCAGCAACTTTCAACAACAATTCCCTCACTGTCTTTCAAACCTTCCCTTGAGATCCTTTTAGCTTCTGCCACCCCCCTGCCCAAAGCCAGTAACACATGCTTTTTGTTAACAGTATCAAACTTCACAAATTTCAGTATCAGTTAGGGGCTGGTCAGGGAAGCAGCACCACTAAGGATACAGGATTCATCACAGGGATTAAATACAGCACAATTGTAGGAAAAGCTGGGGGAGAAGAAGTCTGGAAGGAGATGGCTGGAGGATCAAAGGAAACTAACCAGGGATCACAAAGGAAAGCTGCTGAAGAATTCTGTGGAAGGCTGTAGCCTCTGCATCCAGAAATGGCCTGAAACTGATAGGTCATCAGGGCTAGCAGTCAGGAAGACAGCTTGGATTGAACTGGGGGAGAGTGAGGGCAAACTAGAATCCACAAGGACAAACTGGAAGCTATGAGGACAAAACGGAACCCATAGCTATCTCTCATGCTGCTGATGCAGGTGGTCTGTAGGAGAAGTTGATGCATTTATCATAGAACTACATGTGTGCCTTGCCCCAGGGGCTTGGAGAAGCTGAAATAGGAGATGTAGTGGGAGCTGGAGGAGCTGGGGACCAGTTGCTGCTCTGCACCAACAGTGTGCCAGCAGGTCAGTAACAAGTTTACAATCCGCAGCTGGTACCTGGCATCTTCAGAGCACAAGGGCTGCTGCTTCACTTGCTCCTTTCAAATCTTACACAAATTTCTCTTGTGACCAATCCTATCTTGGAACCAGACTGGGAAGGGAAATTTGGGGAACTGAATTTCAGTTTAGTTAAATTGACACCGCACAGAACTACTACATGAGCCAAATATCAACAGTTGCCTGGTACCAGGATGCTGTGTCTCATATGTGTACTAGTGTCTCATTTAAGCCTCATCACAGTTTTGCAAGATAAATATTAGCATTTCCACTTTACATATGAAGAAATGAAGCCTCATATTTGCTCATAGGTAAGCAAATGGTGGAGTCTGGATTCTGCCCTACATCCGTGTGGTAGCCAGCTTCCAAGATGGGTCCCAGTGGTTCTTGCCTTCTGATACTCACACTCTTTTGTATTTCCCCTCCCACCTTAAATAGGTCTGACCTGAGTAATCAGTAGAATATTGCAGAAATGATGATAAGTGACTTTTGAGGCAGGATCATAAAAGACATTGCAGCTTCCACCTTTCTCTTTCTTAGACCACCTGCTCTGGGAAAAACCAGCTGACATGTTGTAAGGACACTCAAGTAGCCTGGAGGTGGACCCATACAGGGAGGAACTGAGGCCTTTTGTGAACAAGTCCATGTGGGTGAGCCATGGTACAAGTAATTTCTACAGCAACAGCCTCCCCTTCAGATGACTACAGTCCCATATCCTGACTGAAACCTCTCAGGAGACCTCAAGCCAGAACTATATGGCCTTTAAATTCTGGACCCACAGAAAATATGAGATAATGTTTATTATTATTTTAAGCTGCTAAATTTTGGGTTAGTTGGTTACACAGCAGTAGATAATTAATATAATGTGTTAGGTTCCAAAGCACAGCTCCTTCCATGACATCATTTTGCTTTAAAATTTGTTCAGATTATGAGAGTGGGGATTGTGGAAGAAGTAGGAATTTTTTTTTTAAATATACATTTATTTATTTATGGCTGCGTTGGGTCTTTGTTGCTGTGCGCGGGCTTTTCTCTAGTTGCGGCGAGCAAGGGCTACTCTTCAATGCGGTGCGCAGGTTTCTCATTGTGGTGGCTTCTCTTGTTGCAGAGCACAGGCTCTAGGCACGCGGGTTTCAGTAGTTGTGGCACGTGGGCTCAGTAGCTGTGGCTTGCAGGCTCTAGAGTGCAGGCTCTGTAGTTGTGGCACACGGGCTTAGTTGCTCTATGGCATGTGGAATCTTCCGGGACCAGGGCTCGAACCCTTGTCCCCTGCATTGGCAGGCAGATTCTTAACCACTGCTCCACCAGGGAAGTCCAAGAAGTAGGAATTTGAAAGTTCAGAATGTACTGGTCATGTGACCCCCCCCCACCCCCCACCCCAAAGCTTTGAAATATCTTTTTGGTGCTTCCAGATACAGAGAGAGAAGGAGTGTCATGTAGTGGTTAATCTGAACCTTGAAGAATTAGGAGGGTTTCTTTTTTGTCACTACCTAGGGAAAGCTGAGTTGGCATGAAGAAATTAGAGGTTAAATCATGTGTTTTTGTTGACTGGCAGACTTGAGCTGGAGTTGGGGAAGATCATTGATAGAGACTGGATTCTGGCAGAGCAAGAAAAGTCCTGACAAATGGAGAAGTGGGGTCTCTAGGGCCCTCACAGTGAGAGACTGACAGTCCCTCTGCTTTTGCCCCTTCCCTTCAACTGGGCCATCCTTTCCTCTGCCCCACCAAGTTCCCTTTGGCCTGAAGCTCACTGAAGCTGCTCCTCCCTTTTCTGCTCTTTTCCAAATCCCCCTTCCTTTTAATGATGCCCTTTTCCTTTTAATAAAGTTCATATATGTGCATTCAGGAACATAAAAGAGGAAAACAAAACCAAACTTCATCTGAGAACCGTTTCCCTTTGAAAACTCTTGGTATTTGTTTTTCTATCCATTTTGTCCAGATTTGGTCTTGGATTGGAGATGCAAGGCACTGTGCCTGGTGACTTAATCAGACTGGAGTCAGCCAGCAATATTTATTATCTTAGGATGTGAGCACTAGGAGAACCCTTCCAGAACATCTGGAGCAACCACGCTCATTTCATACGTGGAACATTTGAAGCCCAAAGAGGTCAAGTGATCATTGTTAACAGATATCAAATAAACATCTGCAATGAGGAGGACGCTCTTCCGGCACAGATAGGTTCTTTTGAATGGTCCAACCATTCTGATTAGTAAGATGGGTGGAGTGATTTGCTGGGGTCCTTCCAGATCTCCTATTATGCAAGCACAGAAACATCAGAAAACAGCAGCATTACCCACATCAAACCCTTCCTAAATTGTGAACTGTC
The DNA here is from genome assembly GCF_951394435.1 of Stenella coeruleoalba. Classification (NCBI taxonomy): domain Eukaryota; kingdom Metazoa; phylum Chordata; class Mammalia; order Artiodactyla; family Delphinidae; genus Stenella; species Stenella coeruleoalba. The sequence goes on along the minus strand of NC_137154.1, from coordinate 45,620,285 downwards.
CCTCAACAGCTGAGAGTTAGAAAAGGTTGTCTGACCCTCTGATTTCTAAACCCACCTTAAACCTCAACTCTTTGCCCCCGGAGACCACTACACAGTAGGTATCAAGAGACGTTTGCGAAATGCATGAACCAACTTCCCTCGAGGTCCTTCCCTGCTTCCCCTCCCCCTCCTCTCCCACTAGGTACTGTGCCAGCATTTGAGCCCCTGACCGGGGACTTTTGGGGATCTTGTCTGGCTTCCTCAGACAGTGACCCCGTCCCTGGGTCAGGAGCAGGGCTCCATTTTTCACTGTGGGACGCTGGACTCTCATATTTTTTCTCGGGATAGGGGCTCTTGTTTGGGGGGCATGCGAGCATCGAAAATGGCCCGAGCTGGTCTTGGGAGCACTAGGGGGATGCGTGGTGGCGCTTGCCGTTCTAGCCGGGAAAGAAGGCCGGGCGTTCCTACCGGCAGGGAGAGGCAGACCACCGGACCCAGAGCTCCAGCTGCACAGCGCGGTTCCCCGCGGGCGCCGAGTGGGCGGGGCCTGGCGGGGGCGGGGTCTGCCGCTGTCAGGTGACAGCGCGGCGGGCGGTGGCGGCAGAGGCCAAGGGGCGTCAGACGCGCCGAGTGGCTGGCGGGACAGTCGCGGCAGCCGGGGTAGCAGGGCCGCGGCCATGGGGGGCTTGAAGGACGAGCTGCTCAAGGCCATCTGGCATGCTTTCACCGCGCTCGACCTGGACCACAGCGGCAAGGTCTCGAAGTCCCAGCTCAAGGTGGGCGCACCCGCCTACCGCGGGCCCGCACTCGCCCCTATCCGGCGCGTGCTCTACTACCACCGGGTGGAAGCGGGCAGGCGGGCGGTGACCATAGGGGATGGCGGACCGGAATGCGGCCGAGCGGCCTGCTCGGGGTGGAGGGAGCCGAGACCGGGATTTGGCATTTTTCGCCTCCCTCTTGCTTTCGGGCCTCGCGCTCGGACCGGTGCGTTAGTTCCCTCAGGGCTCCTGGTGCTCGGGGTGGAGGGAGCCGAGGCCGGGATTTGGCATTTTTCGCCTCCCTCTTGCTTTCGGGCCTCGCGCTCGGACCGGTGCGTTAGTTCCCTCAGGGCTCCTGGTGAGCAAGGGACGGCGCGGGTGGGGGGCTCTGAGGGGCGAGCCGGTCTCCCTGTTGGCGCGGGAGGCCCAGAAAGTTTGACTCGGAGAGGGCGGTGGGAAGCTCCCTTAGGAAACCTATCCAAAGTTTCCTCCCTGCTCTGGGAGAGGAAGGGACTTGCCCAAGGTGACTGGTCAGAGCCCTCTAAGGGGCACGCTCGCACCGGGGCAGTTCTCAAAACGGCCAAATGCCCTCCAGGCAACCAGGCAGTTCCGAGAAGAGAGAAGTGCCCCAGAGCCTGGCCCGCAGCGGCCTCCAATTTTGGGGCGCTTTGGCGGTGGGGTACCCTTTCCGACTAGGGAGGAAGACCTAGCGTCCTCAGGTCTGGAACGAATCGAGGGTGTGCCGTGTGCCGCAGGGACCTTAGTTTCCGGGTGAGAAGCTCTGATCTGGCACTTTGCAAAAGCAAGTGCTTTTGCAGAGTCTTTATTGTGACTGCCAAAGACCCCATCATTAAATGAGCGTATAAGGTATAAATAAAGGAATGCTTGTAAATTGAGTAACCCCAAGCAGGGTAAGTGGCATTTAGCCAGGAGAAATTGGCAGCTTCTTGAAAGTGTAAAATATGGAAACAGACAAGAAGAGCCATTCATAGACATTTAAAAATATACACATTTTGGATCTGAATGTCTGGTTTTCTTAGCCTCTTCTGGGAGTGAATTTCTGAAGATTGAGTTTGCTTTGTATATTTTGTGCAGTAATCAGGAGGTTCTCATGACTAGTGGCTTTTATGCCAGTAGGACTTAGCATTCTGCCTGTTTTCCTTTTACCCTTCTCTTTTTTTTCTCATTCATAAAAACATAGTCTGGAAGGTTTCATAGAGATCATCCATTTAATCTTTATTTGACTTTATTTTTAAAATTTACATAGAGTAAAATTGACTATTTTGGTGGATGGTTCTGAGTTTTAACATATATAGATTTGTATAACTACTACCAAAATCAGGGTTCCATCATCCCCAAAAGTTCCCTCATGCTGCCCCCCTCTTCCTCAAGTGCTGGCAATCAATGATCTGTTCTTAATTGCTATAGTTTTGTCTCTTCTACAGTGTCATAAAAATGGAGTCATACAGTATGTAACCTTTTGACAGTGACTTCTTTTGCTCAGCATAATGCCTTAGAGATTCACCTATGTTGTTGTGTATCAATAATTCGTTTTATTGCTAAGCAATATTCCATTGTATGGTTGTACCATAGTTAATCCATTCACCCTTGAAGAACATTTGTGTTATTTCCATTTTTTGGTGATTATGAATAGAGTTGCATTTTACTCTTCACTGTTTTTACTTTTAATTTACCTATCCCACTATGTTTAAAGTGAGTTTCTTGTAGATGGCATGTAGTTGGGTCTTGTTTTTTTTTTTAATCCATTCTAACAATCTTTTAATTGGTGTGTTTAGACCAATTACATTTAATTATGATGTTCGATTTAGGGTTACCATTTGACTATTTGGTTTCTGTTTGTTTTCACTATTTTTTCATTTTTTTCTCTTCCAATTGATGGCATTAACGAAATATTTTCTATTACTTTTGTTGTACACCATTCAAAATTGTCTTTGTGGCTGCTTATGGAAAAAGTGTCCAGAGGATTCTTGACTGTGGGCTTGGCAGGAAGTATTAAATCCTAGTGCATAGCTTTGACCCACAGGATGTTGATAATGCAAATGTGTCGTTGTATTTTGTCTCTTTGTCTGCTTAACTGAGAGATTTCGGGATTGATTCAGTTCTGTTCATCTTGCCAGTGTTTCTGGAATTGGAAATATTAAAAAGTTTCTGTTTAGTTCTCTCCTTTTTGGAGTTTTGACTCTGAAGTTCGACGTTCATTGATCCATTGGCTAGGAATAGAGTTTTTGCCTTAATTTGCTCATTCATTCATTTGTTCATAAATAACCTTTTGCATATACTTTGTGTAAATTACCATGCTAATTTTATAAAAAGATCAGTATTTTTAGGCTCTTAAGAGTTAATATCTCCTTGGAGAAAATATCATACAATTGATTTATTAAATAGCAGACTAAAAATTACATACCCAAAATGAGGTTAAAATTTATTGCTTTGGAAAACTGTATGGGCATTTTAAAATACTTTGGACACTTGTCTTTTGGAATTACCTTCACAGTTTTTGACGTGAGTGGTGACACTTCATGTGTTAGATACTGTGCCTAATTCTAAGGGTGATATGATAGTGAAGGTGGGGGAAAAAGAAACATATGAATTTTTGCGTTCAAAGAGTTTAAATGTTGGTAGGCAAACTAAAAGAATAGGCAACCCTTAGAGAAGTCTCTCTCTGCCTTTCTGTGTATATATATAGATTATATTACTTAGACAATTACCCTATCCTTAAAAAAATGTAAGATCTGGTGGTAGAGATAAGAAGTACAGGAATACTATGGAGAGGAAGATGTTAAATGTGATAGAAGATAAGAGCCCATGATGAATGTGATAGAAGATAAGAGCCCATGAGGTTTTAGAGGAAGAGACCAGTACTTTTTTTTTTTTTTTTTTTTTTTTTTTGCGGTACGCGGGCCTCTCACTGTTGTGGCCTCTCCCGTCGTGGAGCACAGGCTCCGGACGCACAGGCTCAGCGGCCATGGCTCGCGGGGCCTAGCCGCTCCGCGGCATGTGGGATCTTCCCGGACCGGGGCAGGAACCCGTGTCCCCTGCGTCAGCAGGCGGACTCTCAACCACTGCGCCACCAGGGAAGCCCAAGACCAGTACTTTTTACTGGTGGAATTACTTCATGAAAAAGCTTTGAAATTGCCTCTGAAGAAAGCTAGAATGTGATTATGTGGAAATGGGAGGAGAATTAAGCCCATCCTATTCATTCATTCATTCATTCATTCTTTCTTTCAATGGGTATTTATTGACTGCTTTTAGCGCTAAGGGATCCCTGTGAACTACTGCAGGCCACAGGAATTAATCAGGCATTTATAGGGACTTCTGTGTAACTGATTTTGATTGGAGTGTAGGATATGAGTGTGTTTGTGTGTATGTATAAGAAAGAGTTTTTTTTTTTTTTCTTTTTTGCGGTACGCGGGCCTCTCACTGTTGTGGCCTCTCCCGTTGCGGAGCACAGGCTCCGGACGCGCAGGCTCAGCGGCCATGGGTCACGGGCCCAGCCGCTCTGCGGCATGTGGAATCTTCCCGGACCAGGGTACGAACCCGCGTCCCCTGCATCAGCAGGCAGACCCTCAACCACTGCGCCACCAGGGAAGCCCAAGAAAGAGTTTTTGATGGATGGATATTTACCTGGAGATGATGTCCTTGGGTAAGTGTGGGGCTGTTGGTACAGGATCTTGGTAGTTGAAGCTTGGAAAAAGGAGAGAAGAGGTTCAACAGTGGCCTTGGGGAATGGCTACAGTAGGTGGTGAGAGGAAGAATGGAAGCCGGGGGACCAGAAATGGGATATAAGAACCACTTTGGGGCAACACTGGTGCTGAGGAAGAAGAGATTTTCAAGGAAAACATTGTCTGTTATCTTTGAGAGTTAATTTATTATTATTATGTACATATATTTTGGAGATTGTAAAGTAATGATATTGATTCTTCCCTGCCGTAGCTCATAAACTACATTATTTCTTCTTTTGTGAAGAGAAGTTGTGAAAAGTTTGGAGTATTGGCATCATCTTGGGAATAAATTTATTTTTGACTTTTAAGGAGATTTCTTTGCAGTACAGTACTCATTTAGATAAATGTGTTTGGGTCACTGCTATAATTAGTAAATATTTTCCTTGAGGTCCCCCAGTTTAGTACAAAAATCTTACTGTTTTTCTTTTGGCTGTGTTGGGTTTTCCTTGCAGTGCGAGGGCTTCTCATTGCAGTGGCTTCTCTCGTTGCGGAGCACGGGCTCTAGGTGCACGGGCTTCAGCAGTTGTGGTTTGCGGGCTCTAGAGCGCAGGCTCAGTAGTTTTGGCGCCTGGGCTTAGTTGTTCCAGGGCATGTAGGATCTTCCCGGACCAGGGCTCGAACCTGTGTCTCCTGCATTGGCAGGCGGATTCTTAACCATTGTGCCACCAGGGAAGTCCCCACAAAGCTTATTTAAAAAAATTTTTTTTTAATTTTAAAAATTTACTTTATTGAAGTATAGTTGATTTAGAGTGTTGTGTTAATTTCTGCTGTATAGCAAAGTGATTGTTATACATATATACATTCTTTTTCATATTTTCTATTATGGTTTATCACAGGATATTAAATATAGTTCCCTGTGCTGTACAGTAGGACCTCGTTGTTTATCCATTCTATATATAATAGTTTGCATCTGCCAATCCCAAACTCCCAATCCATCCCTCTCTCACCTCGCCTTCTGCTTGGCAACCACAAGTCAAAAAGCTTATTTTTTATACCTAAATTTTATTATTAACTAATAGCATTTTTTAAACATCTTTATTGGAGTATAATTGCTTTACAATGGTGTGTTAGTTTCTGCTGTATAACAAAGTGAATCAGCTATACATATACATATATCCCCATATCTCCTCCCTCTTGCATCTCCCTCCCACCCTCCCTATCCCACCCCTCTAGGTGGTCACAAAGCACCAAGCTGATCTCTCTGTGCTATGCGGCTGCTTCCTACTAGCTATCTGTTTTACATTTGGTAGTGTATATATGTCCATGCCGCTCTCTCACTTCGTCCCAGCTTACCCTTCCCCCTCCCCGTGTCCTCAAGTCCATTCTCTACGTCTGCGTCTTTATTCCTGTCCTGCCCCTAGGTTCTTCAGAAGCATTTTTTTTTTTAGATTCCATATATATGTGTTAGCCTAAGGTATTTGTTTTTCTCTTTCTGACTTACTTCACTCTGTATGACAGTCTCTAGGTCCATCCACCTCACTACAAATAACTCAATATCGTTCCTTTTTATGGCTGAGTAATATTCCATTGTATATATGCGCCACATCTTCTTTATCCATTCATCTGTCAATGGACACTTAGGTTGCTTCCATGACCTGGCTATTGTAAATAGAGCTGCAGTGAACACTGTGGTACATGACTCTTTTTGAATTATGGTTTTCTCAGGGTATATCCCCAGTAGTGGGATTGCTGGGTCATATGGTAGTTCTATTTTTAGTTTAAGGAACCTCCATACTGTTCTCCATAGTGGCTGTATCAATTTACATTCCCACCAACAGTGCAAGAGGATTTCCTTTTCTCCACACCCTCTCCACCATTTATTGTTTGTAGATTTTTTGATGATGGCCATTCTGACTGGTATGAGGTGATACCTCATTGTAGTTTTTTTTTTTTTTTTTTTTTTCTGTACACGGGCCTCTCACTGTTGTGGCCTCTCCCATTGCGGAGCACAGGCTCAGCGGCCATGGCTCATGGGCCCAGCCGCTCCGCGGCATGTGGGATTTTCCCGGACCGGGGCACGAACCTGTGTCCCCTGCATCGGCAGGCGGACTCTCAACCACTGCGCCACCAGGGAAGCCCCTCATTGTAGTTTTGATTTGCATTTCTCTAGTGATTAGTGATGTTGAGCATCCTTTCATGTCTTTGTTGGCAATCTGTATATCTTCTTTGGAGAAATGTCTGTTGAGGTCTTCCACCCATTTTTGGATTGGGTTGTTTGTTTTTTTGATATTGAGCAGCTCATATTAAAGGAGATTAAGCCTTCATCAGTTGCTTCATTTACAAATATTTTCTCCCATTCTGAGGGTTGTCTTTTCGTCTTGTTTATGGTTTCCTTTACTTTGCAAAAGCGTTTAAGTTTCATTAGGTCCCATTTGTTTATTTTTGTTTTTATTTCATTTCTCTAGGAGGTGGGTCAAAAAGGATCTTGCTGTGATTTATGTCATAGAGTGTTCTGCCTATGTTTTCCTCTAAGAGTTTTATAGTATCTGGCCTTACATTTAGGTCTTTAATCATTTTGAGTTTATTTTTGTGTGTGGTGTTAGGGAGTGTTCTAATTTCATTCTTTTACATGTAGCTGTCCAGTTTTCCCAGGACCACTTATTGAAGAGTAATAGCATATTTTTGAGTAAAACAAAAATTACCATCTGTATAAATTTTGAAACTTAAAATACAAAGAAAAAATTAACATAAGAAAGATATTTGTTGGGACTTCCCTGGTGGTGCAGCGGTTAAGAATCCGCCTGCCAATGCAGGGGACACGGGTTCGATCCCTGGCAAGATCCCGCATGCCACGGAGCAACTAAGCCTGAGAGCCACAACTTCTGAGCCTGCGCTCTAGAGCCCATGAGCCACAACTACTGAGCCTGCATGCCACAAATACTGAAGCCCGTGCACCTAGAGCCCATGCTTTGCAACAAGAGAAGTCACTGCAATGAGAAGCCTGCACACTGCAACAAAGAGTAGCCCCCGCTTGCCGCAACTAGAGAAAGCCCGTGTGCAGCAATGAAGACCCAACGCAGACAAAAAAATTTATTAAAAATAAAAGATATTTGTTGAGGCAAACATAGATTTTCATTAAACTTAGCAATAAGATAAAAATACAGAACACAGAATTTAAAAACTACTTGTGACTTACATAAGCTACTATAGAAGCAGATGTTGGGCTGTCCTCTAGTCCAGCAGTCCTCAACCTTTTTGGCAGTAGGGACTGGTTTTGTGGAAGACAGTATTTCCACAGGGCGGTGGCGGGGGATGGTTCAGGTGGTAATGTGAACAGTGGGGAGCGATGGGAATGGCAGATGAAGCTTTGCTTGCGTGCCACTCACTTCCTGCTGTGCGGCCAGTTCCTAACAGGCTGCGGACCGGTACTGGTCTGCGGCCTGGGGGTTGGGGACCCCTGCTCTAGACACAGTGGCGTTTCTAGTTAAAACAGCTGGGCATGAGGTCATTGCAGGTCAATATCTTGATCTTCATTAAAGAACACCCCTTATCACCTCCATGCCCTCCAACAAATAGGGAACCAACTCTGCCTCACTTTCCTTACCTTGATTCTTTCTTCCACGTTCCCTGTGATTTCCTTGAGCTTCCTCCTGGCAATTTGTGCACCCTCTCCAGGGGACCTCTGTCTCTTTGGCTCCAGTTGTGGCATTTCTGGCTCCCTACCTGAGTTGTAGCTGTATAGGTCTCCATCCGCACAGTCAGCCTGTGCACCCCCATAGCAGTCATCAGCTATATTAGCTTAATCTGTAATTGGATTTTTAGAAGGCAACTCATTATTTTTTAAATGAATTTATTTATTTTTATTTTTGGCTGTGTTGGGTCTTCATTGCTGCACGTGGGCTTTTCTCTGGTTGCGGCGAGCAGGGGTTACTCTTTGTTGAGGTGCACGGGCTTCTCATTGTGGCGGCCTCTATTATTGTGGAGCACGGGCTCTAGGCATGTGGGCTTCAGTAGTTGTGGCATGTGGGTTCTAGAGCACAGGCTCAGTAGTTGTGGCACACGGGCTTAGTTGCTCCGTGGCATGTGGGATCTTCCCGGGCCAGGGTTCGAACCCGTGTCCCCTGAATTGGCAGGAGGATTCTTAACCACTGTGCCACCAGGGAAGCCCGCAACTCATTTTTTTAACTGTCATTGATTTGCTGTCACTATTTTTCAGGCTGGAACACAGAGGGATACTAAACTAAGTTATTGTTTCTTCTTGTTTTTTTTTTTTTTTTTTGCGGTACGCGGGCCTCTCACTCTCCCGTTGCAGAGTACAGGCTCCGGACGTGCAGTCTCAGCGGCCGTGGCTCATGGGCCCAGCCGCTCTGTGGCATGTGGGATCTTCCCAGACCGGGGCACGAACCCGTGTCCCCTGCATCGGCAGGCGGACTCTCAACCACTGCGCCACCAGGGAAGCCCTAAGTTATTGTTTTAAGTTAAGCTTGTTCTAATTGTGTGGAGATCTACTTTTCAGCTGCTGAAATAGATAGCAATAGGCTTATGGTGGGAGAGAAATCTTCAGAAACACATTCTTTACTTGCTTTTATACTTGTATTCATTAATAGCCCTTCCTTAGAAAAAACTGTAGTTTAAGTCTATGTTCATCTTGAATTCAGTTAAAAACTACTGGGAGAGATTTTGATGGAAGCTTTTCTTTATATCTGTAGGAAGGTGCTACATACATGTAGGTGGCTGAGTAAACATTATTGAACTTTTTTTCACCTATTTTTCCCTTGGTTTTGATGTTTGTGCCCTTCTTTTGTCTTTTTTTTTTTTTAATGAGGGACATTTGTGTGTGGATTCCATATTTTAGTAAACTTTATTAATATGCCATCTGAAACAGACATTGTTACTTTTAGGTATGTAAGTTTACAAAAGTCATAAGGGAAATAGGTATTGGACATATTGTTTGAAGGAGAAGCAACAATTATCTTCTTCTCCATTGGTGTTTATAAATTATCTTCAGATTATTTAGAATTTTGATGGTCTTGCAGAAAGATACTAAATCTCCAGTGTTACTTAGAAATACATGCAATTCCAAGAAGTTGAAGAGATGAAGCCTATCATTTAAACAAGTGTACATCAAAAAGAAACTTTTTGAATAGTTCATATATACATATGGTATAAAATTCATAATGTACTAAAGGGCATTTACAAAAGTGAAAAGTAAGTTTCCTCCAACCCCTGGCCCACACTAGTTACCTGCCCCTGAGGTAACCATTGTTACTAGTTTTTTTTGTATTCCTTCCAGAAATCAAAATGTACCTTAAAATTGAACTCTCCTACACTGTTGATGGGAATGTAAGTTGGTGCAGCCACTTGGAGAACAGTATGGAGGTTCCTTAAAATAAAATTGCCATATGATCCAGCAATCTCACTCCTGGGCACATATCTGGAGAAAACTGTAATTCAAAGAGGTACATGCATCCCAGTGTTCGTTGCAGCACTGTTTACAATGCCTATTGATTGATGAATGAATAAAGAAGATGTAGTATACACACACACACACACACACACACACACACACACACACACACACACAATGGAATATTACTCAGCCATAAAAAAGAATGAAATAGTGCCATTTGCATCAACATGGATGGACCTAGAGATTATCATACTAAATGAAGTAAGCCAGACAGAGAAAGACAAATATCGTATATCACTTATATGTGGAATCTTAAAAAAAAAACAAATGAACTTATTTACAAAACAGAAACAGACCCACAGACATAGAAAACAAACTTGTGGCTACCGAAAGGGAAAGGAGGAGGGAAGGATAAATTAGGAGGTTGGGATTAACATGTGCACACTACTATACATAATATGTATAGTATATTCAATATTTTGTAATAACTTATAAGGGAAAAGAACCTGAAAAAGAATATGTATCTGTATATATATAACTGAATTACTTTGTTGTACACCTGAAACTAACAGATCATTGTAAATCAACTATACTTCAATAAAAAAGTACCTTAAAATTAGTACTCTTACTGTTATAGTTAGTGTTGTCTTCTTAAATATAGCAAAATCTAGTGATAGTTTTCCAACGTCTGTTATAATTTTACTTTACAATTATGGTTGCAGTGTGAATTACATGTCAGTGCTGGAAATGTCTTGAATAAGATTATTGGCTCTGCACTCTTATCCTGTTGTTTTTAGAAACGCAGGGTTTTGTTTTGTTTTAAATTGTGCCCTTTTGAAGTAAAAGAGCTCACAACTAGTGAGGATGTAAATGAAAAAAAATTGAGGAACAACATGAGTAGTTTGAATCTTTATTCATTTCTCAATGATAGATTTTCAACTAAATGTTCTTTAATTTTTGCCCTGCGGTTGATTTTCGTATCTTGTGAATAATGTCATGTGTTCTGTTCCCATGTAGGCATTTAGCTTCAAAAATTTTTAATCTTGCTAGTTACAAAAGTAATTGAGCCAGGCCAGTGGTCTGTTGAAAATATAAAGGAAGCAAGTTACAGTAAAGGGCTTTTATTGTGTGAGACACAATGTAAAAGATTTGGTTAATTCTTGTGAATTTGGCATGTATAGTATTCCTTCCCTAATCTTTAGTGTTATGTTTCTGTTAACCCCTGTGGTTAAAGTTGTTTCTGTTCTAAAAATCTAATTTAAAAAAAAACCCCATTTAGAGAACCAGAGCATGACTTAGGAGCGAGCCTGTGAAAGTCTTTGTAAATATTTTTTGCATCTCACCAAAATGAAACAGTAAAGACAGCTCTCCAAATAAAGAGCATGTAAGAGACATTCAAACATCTTAAAATGGTAATAATGGATTCTGGATTATTTCCTTTTTCCGTTTCTTACTTGCTAGAAACTTTTCAGTAAGATAGACTGGAAGTTTTTGTTTTTTTGAAACATATGTAAACTTTTGCTTTATTGAGGATAATACGCAATCCACGAGGCACTTTTGTGTGTGTGGCCTTCCATCTTAATAGCCAGTGCATTTCTAATCTTATGACTCAGAGGCTCTTAACCTTCCTGGTCCCCATTTTGTATTTCCTTTGGGGTCTTACTGCAGTCCCAGAGGTACATAGTAACTGGAAGCTAGAGACGGAAGAGGCTTTGAATAACCTTTTCTCACTTATTCAGTTTGCCCTCTCATTCCCCGACCCCCCCACCGCCCCACCCCCCAGGAGGGTTATTGTAATCCCCTCAATGATTATTAACACATTGGAATCCGAATCCTGCAACATAAGTCTAAGTTAGTCTTTGCCTCAGCTTCCTTTGTGTTTCCCAAGGCTTCATTTCATAAATCTATTTTCCTCCTCTTCTGCTTTATTTCCTTCTTCTCATTCTACCTTCAGATTCCTTTTTTTTTTAACCCAAAATCTGTGTCTACTTGAAACTGCAGTTTTCAGAAATTAATTTTTAATTGTAGAAAGGTATTTGGGAGTAAATCTGCATATAGTCAAATTTCATATAAGGAGATCTTACAGTTAGGAAGAGATTTCTACAATGTCAGAAAAATTAGTTTTTTTCATCTCAAGGTTCTTCTATGCCTTCTTTACCCTTTGCTTCCTTAGGAATATTTAGCTTTACAGCCACAATGGCTTACCAACCAGAAGTGACAGCAGTTAGGATAAAAGTTGTTCTGTCAGATGGACAATGTCGAAGGTGTTATATTTCACTGGGTAGGCACCTCTGGGAGGATGGAGCACCTGCATTACCAGGCAGCACATCTCCATCAGTTCTTTTTTTAATTGAAGTATAGTTGATTTACAGTGTTTTGCCAATCTCTGCTCTACAGCAAAGTGACTCAGTTATACACATACATATATTCTTTTTTTATATTCTTTTCCATTATGGTTTATCACAGGATATTGCTATACATGTGGTATACATTAGGACCTTGTTTATTCATTCTAAATGTAATAGTTTGCATCTACCAACCACAAGCTCCCAGTCCATCCCTCATCAGTGCTTTTTGTTCATAGGGTGTTGTATGTCTCAGGCAGATGCTGTTACCTTGGAGTTGAGAGCAGGAGCTGGTAGGCAGCTGACTTAACTCTCAGTGATGATTTGAGAAAATGCTGTTAGATAATGGGACACCAGTCTGTTAGATCGAACTAGGTTGGAATTCTGAAGTTCTTCACCGGGGTGACTTTGGGGAATTTGCTTTGCTTGTTGTATTTAGTACTCTCTGTTAAATGGGAATTATAAGACATTTTAACAATATACTTGCTTGAATAGATGGAGCTCACAACCTCTATGTGTTACAACAGAACATTTACCAGCCAACTGTTTCTTACCAAACACTGATGTTGAAGAAAATTGATCTACAAAACAGTATACAAATTTGAAGGTTTTAATCTATACCTTTTGCTAGGGACTCTGGGGAAGTGAAAAATATACAGCATTGTCCCTTACCTTGAGGAGTGTGCAGTTTAGTAAAGAAGATAATACATGAAATGACTACAACAAGATAAAGTATAAGCAAGTTCTAGAAAGTGTGGAAAATGAGGGCTGTAGGCCATGCTGTCCAGTACATTAGCCATTAACCACATCTGGCTATTGAGCATTGAAAAGTAGCTAGTCCATGGGACTTCCCTGGTGGCGCAGTGGATAAGACTTTGTGCTCCCAATGCAGGGGGCTTGGGTTCCATCCCTGGTCAGGAAACTAGATCCCACATGCATGCTGCAACTAAGAGTTCGCATGCCGCAACGCCCGCCTGCTGCAACTAAGACCTGGAGCAACCAAATAAATAAATATTTAAAAAAAAAAAATGAAAAAGTAGCTAGTCTGAATTGAGATGTGCTGTAAATATAAAATATACACAGGATTTCAGAGACTTAGTACAAGAAAATAACAAGATATCTCTTTTAAAAATATTGATTACATGTTGTAGTTATCATATTTTGGATACATTAGTAAAATTAATTTTACCTGTTTCATTTTTTTTTTCTGTATGCAGGCCTCTCACTGTTGTGGCCTCTCCCGTTGCGGAGCACAGGCTCTGGACGCGCAGACTCAGCGGCCATGGTTTACGGGCCCAGCCGCTCCACGGCATGTGGGATCTTCCCGGACCAGGGCACGAACCTGTGTCCCCTGCATCGGCAGGCGGACTCTCAAACACTGCGCCACCAGGGAAGCCCTCCCTGTTTCTTTTTATGTTTTAAAAATGTGGCTATTAAAAATTTTTAATTCCATATGTAGTTTGCATATTTCTGTCAGATGGAGCTGCTGTAGAAGTTTAAAGGAAATAGAGAAAAAGATGCAGACAGTTTTAGGGGCTTCCCTGGTGGCACAGTGGTTAAGAATCTGCCTGCCAACGCAAGGGACATGGGTTCGAGCCCTGGTCCGGGAAGATCCCCCATGGAGCAACTAAGCCCGTGTGCCACAACTACTGAGCCCATGTGCCACAACTACTGAAGCCCGCGCGCCTAGAGCCTGTGCTCCGCAACAAGAGAAGCCACCACAATGAGAAGCCCGCACACCACAATGAAGAGTAGCCCCCACTTGAGCACCTAGAGAAAGCCCATGCACAGCAACGAAGACGCAACTCAGCCAAAAAATAAATAAATAAAATAAATCTGTAAAAAAAAAAAGATGCAGACAGTTGTAGACGAGAAACGTTTCATGGAGGCGATGGAATGTCAGCTGCTTCTGGAGGGAATGGGGCAAATCTTGTCCAGTATAGTCACAGAAAGATGACAGGTATGATGGTGGCATTGTGGATAAGAGCAGGAGCTAAAACTTGGAGTATTTGTGAGCAGTAAGGAAATACTCTGGGTGGAGTAGTGTTTGATTTGAGGCATGGTGGAAAATTAGGATTTAAAGGGAGATGGGGTTACATTTTAGATGGTTTCGTTCTTGTACAGAATACATGATTAATATGTATTTGTGGACTATGTTAGAATAGGTAGTTTAGAACTGATCCTGTAAAGAGAGGAAGTTATTAATACTTTTTGGGTAGATATATGACAAAGGTAGAGTTTTGAGATTATTCTAACAATGTGGGTGTGTTGACATGAGGGGAGGGGCTGGAGATGGGGAGACCAAGTGGTGGACTTCTGTGAAAGTTTACGCGTGCTAGACTGGGATGGTGGCAGTGGGAATCAAAACTGATATGCTCCCTACCCTCATGGAGCTTGAAGTCTTGTGAGTGATATAGATCAGCAAACCGACAATTCAAATATGATATAAAGTACACAGCGCTGGGAAACACAGAGGAAGGGAACCTACCTAACCTGTGGTGAGAATTGGAGGAGTTAGGTCAGAGAATGCTTCTAGAGGAACAGTTGTCACTGACCTTAAGAAATGTGTGAAGCTCCTCTATAAGAACAACTGTGATGAAAGATTTGGAAAGTAAATCCCTTGGAGGCACAGCAAAAAGTGTCAGGAGAGAGAACACTGGTTAGGGAGTCAGGAGACTTGTCTCTGCTCTGTTATTTGTGTGACCCTGGAAGGTTTCTTCTCCTTGCTGGGCTTCATTTTCCTCATTTGCAAAATGTGGGATAGCAGACAAGATCTTCAAGGCTTAGCCTTCTAATTGAACTTTGTCAGCTCGATATGTTTACCACGGTCTTATCCTGGTGAGTGGTCTTTGTTAGGGCCTCAGAAGGGAGAATGGGAGCTGCTGCTGGGGGCAGGGAGCCCTTGTTTCCCCAGCCCCACATTCTCTGGTTAGCCAACAGGGAAGCTCACTCAGTGGAGAGAGGAATGGCATCTGAATTGGATCCAGAAATAGGACAAACTATAAATTAAAAAAGTACAAGAGTAGGCGAGTCCATAGTTTTGTTGTTAAGGGAATGGTGGTACCAAAGTTAGAATCGGGGTGGGAAACCTGTTTTGGGGAGAAAGGTAATGAACTCTCCTTTGGATTTTTTGGATGTGAGGCAAATTTAGCATAGAAATCTTTCATGTTAGTGATATAAACCAGAGCTCAGTTGATAGGTCAAGACCAGAAAGGGATCTGAGAGTCATTCAGGTGACTTAATGTTTTCAGAATTAAAGCACTTTTTTAAGAACTTGGGGCTCAAAATTGGGCTTTGGGAAATGTCCAGATTGGGAGAATGAAGGGTAAGGGAGGTGACCCCATAAAGGTAGACCAAGGTAGAATAAGTTCTTTGAGAAATTTAGAAAATAGTATATCATGGGACCAAAAAAAGTCTTGAGAGGATGATCCAGACTGCTCAGTGCCAGAGACTTGGGAGAGTGAATTGTTTAGAAGGTATCTATCCCAGGTTGGGTTCTTCAGGAAACAGATGCTGAGACAGAGTTGGGAATGCAAAAGGGTTATTGGGAAGAAACGCTTATGGGAAAAAAGAGAGGAAACAGGATTGGGAAAAGGAGCTGTCAAATCATGATACAGACTTAACAAAACCAGGAGCTCTGGAGCAAAGATGGCCTGTTAGAGGATGTCCACCCTGGGGAGAAATGGTGTCACCAGCTTGCTCAGTCATTGGCTGAGGTGGACCCCGAAAGTACTAATAACTAGAGGCTCTCAGCTAACCACAGTCCTTGTAGCAGGGCAGCAGTTCCTTTTTTGAGTGGTGCAGCTCTGTGTCTACCACAGAATCTTTTTGAAAAAGCAATTTCATGACATTGATAGGGATAGAAAGAAGCCATATTATAGTGACTAGAAGGGGACAGAGTGGTCAGAGGATGGGGCAGCAGAGAGGTAAGCCTCAGATTTGTGATCTTTATCATCACCTTGGGTGTACACTGTGGCTTCAGCGGAGAAGAGTGTACTAAATTGAACTACCTAATTTCTCTGTCTTCTGCTATAGACTTCTCTCTCATACACTGTTAATTCCTCTTGAGTCCTTTCCTCAAAAATCTTTAGTGGAATTTTTAGAAACTGGACTGCTTTATTAGATCTCAGGTCAGATGAGTAATGCCTTCTAGTTCTGGTAGTGCTAATAACTAATGGAGGTTTTTTTACTTCAAAAATGACCTGAATTAGAGATTCCAATTAAACAAAAATTCTTCCTGGAAAGAATATACTGGTAGTATAGTGAAATACATTAAAAGACCCACATCTAGGGCTTCCCTGGTAGCGCAGTGGTTGAGAGTCCGCCTGCCGCGTACCGCAAAAAAAAAAAAAAAAAAAAAAGACCCACATCTAAATAAAGGTGATAGAGAAGCAAACTAAATGAAACTAAACAACAACAACAACAAAAAAACCAAAAAAAGAAAATTCTTAAATGGGACTCATTTAGTAAACATTTGTTGACATCAGGCACTCTCCCCTCGGCACTTTATTAGGTTTTTTTTTTTTTTTTTCTCCCAGTATGCGGCCCTCTCACTGCTGTGGCCTCTCCCGTTGCGGAGCACAGGCTCCGGACGCGCAGGCTCCGGACGCGCAGGCTCAGCGGCCATGGCTCATGGGACCAGCCGCTCCGCGGCATGTGGGATCCTCCCGGACCAGGGCACGAACCCGTGTCCCCTGCATTAGCAGGCGGACTCTCAACCACTGCGCCACCAGGGAAGCCCTTTATTAGGTTTTGATATTGCAGGATAGATACAATAAAGATCTTCTCTTTAAGGAGCTTACAGAGTAGTGGGAGAAATAGAAACAGAAGCTTATTGGAGTTAAATCTTCTTACTCATGATTTATCTTCCTTTTAAAAAAATGTTTATTTATTTAGGCTGTTCTAGGTCTTTGTTGTAGAATGCAGGATCCTTTTTCTTTTTAATATTTATTTATTTATTTGGTTGCTCTGGGTCTTAGTTGAGGCAGGCAGGCTCCTTAGTTGTGGCATGCATGTGGGATCTAGTTCCCTGGCCAGGGATCGAACCCGGGTCCCCTGCATTGGCAGTGTGGGGTCTTACCCACTGGACCACCAGGAAGTCCCTGACTTATCTTCTTAAAGACATATGTTTATGCTGTGATCCAGTGGGAGGCTGGAATCTAAGGAGGCTACCCAGATCAGGAGACTTTGTTGCCCATAGTGTGGCTTCTTCCAGAGGCATGGCAAAGCATAGTTCTTTGTGAATGACTCAAGTGAGTTAATTTCATCAACTTTATAGTCCTACGATGATCTCTTCATATTTTTTAATTTTATTGGTACTCTCTAGCTGAAACCCCAGATAGAGAGCACTAATAAAATTAATTTTAAAAATTAATTTAAAAATTTTACATAAATATAAAAGCTTCACTTTTTCTGATTATAAAGGTAGAACATAGTATATTCAAACAATACTTTAAGGCAGAGGTCCCCAACCTTTTTGACACCAGGGACCGGTTTCATGGAAGACAATTTTTCCACGGAATGGGGGCGTTGAGGGGGTATGGTTCAGGCAGTAATATGAGCGATGGGAAGCTATGGGGAGCAACAGATGAAGCTTTGCTAGCTCCCCTGCTGCTTACCTCCTGCTGTGCAGCCTGGTTTCTAACAGGCTGTGGACTGGTACTGGTCCATGGCCTGGGGGTTAGGGACCCCTGCTTTAAAGTATAGAGACAGGAACTTCCCTGGTGGTCCAGTGGTAAAGAATCTGCCTTACAATGCAGGGGACGTGGGTTTGATCCCTGGCCAGGGAACTATGATCCCACATGCCACGGGGCAACTAAGCCTGTGTGCTACAACTGCTGAGCTCATGTGCCTCAACTAGAGAACCTGCTTGCCGCAAACTACAGAGCCCAGGTGCCTTGGAGCCTGCGCGCCACAACTAGAGAAGAGAAAACCCACCGCCACAGCTAGAGAGAAGCCTGGGCACCACAACAAAAGATCCCGCATGCCTCAATGAAGATCCCATGTGCCACAGCTAAGACCCGATGAAGCCAAAAATAAATAAAATAAATAAATATTAAACAAATCTTTAAAAAAAAATAAAGTATAGAGACAAAGGTAAAAGCACCCGAAATTCTACCACCAAAGGCAGATGCAGTTAACTTTGCAATGATTTTCTAACATCTTTCGCTCACCATCCTTCCTCCCTCTCTCTCCCTCTATCTCCCTTGCTTCCTACATGTATACACATGCATGCACATGTGTGCATATACTCATACATATATATCCTTTTATATAAATAGGATCCTATTTCATATGCTTTTGTAGCCTATTTTCTTAAACAGTGTGTTAGGGTCATGTTTCCATGTCAGTGCACATAGATACAGACACCATCATCCTTTATGACTATGAGCTATTTCATTGTGTTGATGAGTTATGCTTTGTTTAACTACTTAACTATTCAGAGATATTTGAGGTGTTTTGATGTTTTCAGCCAGGGATGCTGCTAAACTTCCTACAATGCATAGGACACCTCCCCCTGCTCCCCAGCAAAGAATTATCTGGCCTAAAATGTCAGCAGTGACAGAGAAAACCTGCTCTATACCTTCTCCAGTGTTGGGTGTTGGCAATTTTTACTCCCCTGTGTCTGCTCAAACACCAGGTGTTGTTTTTCAGGCAAAAAGTAGTAGCTCTTTTAGTTTGCATTATGTTGATCACTAGCGAAGTTAAGCATCTTTTCCTATACTTATTAGTCATTAGCTTCTTTGGTGAATTTTCTATTCATGTCTGTGGTCCATTTTTGAAATTAGGTGTTCACCTTTTACTTAATAATTTCTAGGAGTAATTTGAATATTGGAGCTATTAGCCTTTTTTGTTTGTTTATGGTGTCTCTTTTTAAAGGGAAATTTAAGAATTTTTATGTGGTCAAATTTACCAATATTTTCTTTCTGATTTCTGAAGAGGGCTAAGTTAGTGAATTATCCAAAATAACTTATTAAAGGTAGTCTATGTGGAATGTAATCCAGTGGCATATACTGTAGTTCAATGGTATACGTTCTGTGGACACATCACAACAGACGGTTTTGAGTTAGATATCCTTCCTTAATGTGTGTCCATAAGTGTTATGCTGCCACTGAGTCCTCCCTTAACCCTCTGCTAGTCACCGTAAAGGATATGGAAGAACAACATTAGGCAGGGTTTCCTCCCTTACTGAGCTGCAGTTAGGTATTTGAGATATTACTGGTATGTGAAACAGAATTCACGTTAAGTGCTGAATAGGAGTTCAGTGGACAGAGGGGGTGGTGAAGGTTTCCTAGAGTTTATGAAGAATAACCCAGTCTTGAAGGATGTGACTAGGCAAAAGAGAATGTTTCCAGTACAGGGCATGATTGTGGGACAGGCAGTTAGGAGACCTGGGTTCTTGTTTCTGATTTGTTTCTAATCAGTTTGTGACTTAGGCAAGTCTCAGGCCTCAGTCTTTTTTTTTTTTTTTTGAGGTATGTGGGCCTCTCACTGTTGTGGCCTCTCCCGTTGCGGAGCACAGGCTCCGGACGCGCAGGCTCAATGGCTATGGCTCACGGGCCCAGCCTCTCCGCGGCACGTGGGATCTTCCCTAACCGGGGCACGAACCCGTGTCCCCTGCATCGGCAGGTGCACTCTCAACCACTGCGCCACCAGGGAAGCCCAGGCCTCAGTCTTTTTATCAATGAAATAAGGAGATAGCAGTAGGCTATTTCCTAAGAGCATTTTCATTGTTAAAGTATTATGGTTTTACTGTGAAAAGAGAATTTTTAGAATGAATTTGTTCAGCATTTATTGAAAGCCTTCTTCATTCTGAGTAGCACGTTAAGTGCTGTGGGGATGCAAGGGGAGGTAAGACATGGGCCTTTCAGAAATTTAGTCTTATGGGAGAGAGAAAATCATGTGTGGTAGTGTAAGATAAGAAATACAGAGTGCTTGGGAAATGCAGAGTGAGGAAGGCCATCTTGATTTTGGGAGGTGGAGGCTTCAGAAAGGGATGGCAGTTATGTTAGGTAGAAATGGAGGTGTAGGGGTGATTAGAGCAGAGGCCTGGATGGGGCAGGGGAGTGATACAGGGTTTGTTTGGGATGCTGTGAGTAAGCTTGTTTGACTAGATTTGTACAGTTGGTGCAGAGGGGTGGGAAAAAATAAGGCTACAAATGTAAAGAGGGGCTGGCTTGCCAAGTGACTTAAATACGGAGCTCAGATACCTCTTTGGTTTTTACTTCTGTAGGCTTTTGATGACTTTCAGACAAGGTGATAATGTGAGGTCAGCAGCCCTTGAAGATTAATTTGGTAAAAGTGTCTAGGATGGTGATTGATGGCATTCAGGGACTGAGTCAGAGATGACTGAGATTTCTGAGGCTGAGTGTGATAAAGATAATTTAAGAGAAAGCAAGCAGGCCTTAAGCAGTGACAAGCAGGATGAAAAGATATTGTCGGGAAAGGGAAAATGAGTCCTTGTGGTAAGGGGCGGGACTTCTATTAAGACAATGCTCTTAAGGCAGGGCATAGCTCTGGTAGGAAGTTGGTCATTCTGTTAGGAAGAGTTTTCTGGTAATTCGCCCTGAGCTTGAAATTTTATAAATCAGACAGGAATTTTCACATTTAAAAAAAAAGGTTGCCCATTATGAATTATAGTTCTGTAATTGTGTCGGTTAAGATAAGCTTGTCGGAATAGAGATCCCTACCCCCCTTTTTTTCCGTGTTGAATTTTGCCCATTACGCACATCCTGTAAAGGGAAACAGTCTGTGACTAGGGGGCTCATTTCAGAGAACCTTTGTAATCTCTCCATCTTTGGGAGGGAGGAGGGTAAGCATTAGGCACTCATGTGTTAAAATACTGTTTAGTCATTCATCATCCCTGATGTCTTTTCAGGATAGTTGGAGCAAAATGCTTAAAAAGGGTAAATGGCAAACCGCTGCAAAGGAACAGACCACACGAGCAGTTAATTAGTCACCTCTCGTCAGCGGAGGCCTTGCAGAGGCATTAGCAGACAGCTAGGAAGGAACTGGAGAGATGAGGGTCTGGCATGGATGTGGATCTTTTATTGTAGTAACAATAGTTTATTCTTCAAATCGGGGCCTGAGAGCAAAGTTGCTTAGCAATTATGTGGGCGTTGAAAGAATGGCCTTTGGAGGAGCAGGCATTTGAAGCAGGATAAATTCAACTTTCTCAAGAAACTTGCAAACACTGATTAGAGTGATTGAGGGGCAGTGCTTTTACAAATCAAGAACTTGTAGTGCTATTTCCTCTTGATTGCTTTTGTCCTCATCTGTTTTCCAGCTTCTGCATGGGGAGAGGAGGCTAGTACCTCTTGGAACAGTTTCCCCCAAAGGCGGGTGCTGAGAGATGAGGGCTTCCAGAGAGAGAGTGGTCCCAGATTTCTAGACGGATGTGTTCTTCACCACTGGATTTAAGTTGGCTCCACTGAATAGCTCCAGCCATGTTGCTGGGTGCTGGAGAACTGACCGGGTGGGCACCAGTCCATCACTGCACCTTAGCAATAACATGCATGCATGGCCACAGCATTCATGTCACTTTTGTATAGGCAGGGCTCTCTTTTTTTCCAGGAGGAGAGGGAATGTGGCCGGGCAGGGAAAGGGCACCAAAGTATAAGGTTTGGGTTCTAGACCTAGTTTCACGGCACATAAAACTCTGTCATCTGGGGGACATCTCCTTATCTCTCACTCAGCCTCTTCATCTGTAAAGTAGCAATACCATCTACTTTCCAGGGGTGAGACTAAAACCAACTAATGGATCATGTGAGTCTACTCTAAAAAGCATAAACTGCTGTTTAAGCTTCTGGAGATTTTACTTCTTATTATTAGTTTATATTCTGGCCTTCAAGAATTTTTTTTTTTAAATACATTTTACTTTTTACTTTAAAAAAAACTTGAGATACTGTCTAGGCTTTAAAAAAATTACTGATAAAATTTTTTTAAAGTTTAAAAGATGGCACATTTTTTTTTCTTTTAGTTACAAAACTTTTCCAGTTATCTATTATTCAGTTTGTTATTTTGTTTGAAGAAGACTTCCCAGTTCTAGGCCTTACTAACAATGAAAAAAGCCGAATTTCTGATCTAAATTATAGTTCTTTCTGTTGAGTTCATGAAATGAGTTTGGGTTGATAGTTAAGGATTGAGCTTTTAAAAACATTATTTTTAGAGACAAGTCACTAACTCTTCCTTTTGCAGTGAGGATACTGAGACTAAGCGAGTAAGTAGCAAAATATTCTAATATTTAAAAAGGGTAAATGGCAAACCACTGTACAGGAACAGACCACATGAATAGGGCTGCTACTCAGGTCTCCTCCTCCAGGGTCCTTTAATATAATCTGCCTCCCTCACAGTTTGCTTAACTAAATGAAGGTGGTTGAGAAAGTTATCACTGGATTTAGTTATCCCTGTATTTAATTGTCCAAGGCTGAAGTCTAGAGTTTAAATCTAAATCTTCAATGGGATCACTGGTTGAACTAAAGCAGCTCTGCAAAGATGTTGTTGACTTTAGAAAACTGGAAACATAATGTTCCTTGTTCCTGGAGAGTGTTGGACCAGCAATTACAAAACCTGACTTCTAGTCTCAGTTCTCCTAAGTAACCTAGTCAAGAAAAACAAATTTAATCTCTTTGAGCCAGTACTCACCATCTATAAGATGAGAAGGATGACAATATGGTATCTAAGGCCCCTGCCAGGGCTTTAGTTGGAGGATCTGTGAAACCCAAAGGCAAAGAAAGGGATGGGTGTGAGAGAGATTGGTGTCTGCTTTTTGTACCCTGAGGATTTTGCATTAATCAGTTACTTTTCTCATGTTATTTCTCTATTGGAAAGCTTTCCAATTGCCCTTTTCCTATCCAAAAGCTCTTTTTATTTTAAGGCCTAGGTTACATTTCACTTAGTCTGTGAAGTGTTTGTAGCACACACTATTCTTTCTGAGCTCATTTATTGCCCTTACATCTTATTCATCCATTAGTCATGGTACATTGCTGTGGAATATGTCTTCCTTTTATACCTAATCTCTAGGGAGTAAGTTAATGTAGAAGAAAAAGTGTAGAGTTCAAAGATAAGTAGATTTAGCTGTATGGGCTTAAGCTGGCCGTTAAGAAAAGTGTGCGCGTGCGCGTGTGTGTGTGTGTATGTGCGTGTGTGTGTATATATGTGTGTGTATATATGTCTGTGTGTGTATGTGTATTGTGTGTGTGTACGTGTATGTGTGTATATATACGTGTGTGTGTGTGTGTGTGTGTGTTTAATTTTTAAAATAGTTTTTATGTTTTTTGAATAGGGAAAATTTTTTCCTAAACTTAATGAAAAGGGAGATACAGTAAGAAATCGTCTTTTGCTCCTGGTCTGCAGTCATACTAGTTTTCTCCCCATGGTTACTCGTTTCTTATATATCCTTCTAGAGTATCTTATTTTTTCTTCCTTTTCCTTTTCCACAAAAGATAACACACTATATGTAGCCTTAGGTACATTGCTTTTTTCACTTAAGTTATCTTGTAGATCTTTACGTATCACTACTCAGTGAGTTCCTCACTGTTCTTAACCTTCTATGAACGTACCATAGGTTAACCTGTGGTTGGGAATTTTAACTTGAGTGAAGTCCCAAATAATTTAAAAATCTGAATGACCGTTGAGCCTTATATGAGGAGTATGCTCTTTATTTCTCTATATTTCCGTGGTATGTTGCAGTTTTTAAGCTCCTTACATTCCTGAAGTTGATCCTCACAGCACCTTTTTGGAGGTAGATAATTACTCTGTAGGTTTTACTAGGTAAATAGAGAAAGGAAATGTCTATTTAGGATTTTGCTGACTGTGGTGCAAGATTCAGTAGAAGCTCCACCGTGCCCTTTTCATGTGCTCTACTACTGGCAAATAGAAGTTTTACTTGAGAAAAACAGCCTGCTTTGTAGGGGCTGATAGAAGTCTTCATTACTTCATTTATAACCATTTGTGAGTTTACTTCCTTTACTTTACTTACTTCCTTAAAACCAGTAGAGCATGTAGAAAAGGATCTCCACATAAATGAAGCTTTGAGAAACAAAACAAATGTAGAAAGAAGATATGCAAATGTTTTTTAATAGGTTAATTTTTTTAATCTTAAAAAATTCTAACGAAATATGTGTGTGCAGAAAAAAGTAACTTGCTTTATGGAATTGAAAGTATTCATTGAGATGAATTTGGCTCCTTAAGCGATTAAATGGGTAGGGCTGAGACAAATAGGGAAGATTTTAACCTGGGATTTAACATCTAATAAGATTCTGTGTTAGAGGCAGCATGGCCTTAGCTCTGTAATTTGACCTGTTTAGAATGCACAAATGGAATGGAAGGGATTTAAGTTTTATATTTAGATTTTCATTTAATAAGAAAAAAGAGTAGCACTGAAAGAGCCCAGACTGCTAACTCAGCTACCTGAATGTTAAAGTGTGCACTTCGATTATTGCAAGACCAGGATGCAGATTTTTTTTTTTTTTTTTTTTTTTTTGCGGTACGCGGGCCTCTCACTGTTGTGGCCTCTCCCGTTGTGGAGCACAGGCTCCGGATGCGCAGGCTCAGCGGCATGGCTCACGGGCCTAGCCGCTCCGCGGCATGTGGTATCCGCCCGGACTGGGTCATGAACCCGTGTCCCCTGCATCGGCGGGCGGACTCTCAACCACTGCGCCACCAGTGAAGCCCCAGGATGCAGATTTTTGACAGAATATTTTCAACCATTTTGGTGACTCCTGAGATTTTTTTGCTATTGATTTTTCATGTATTTCTAAATCGGGCCCTTGATTTCTTTCTCTTTTTATATTTATACTCTTTTATACTCATCCTGAAAACTTAGCCTAGCATCACAGAATTTTAGAGATGTTTGGATGCTTAGAGATTACTAATTAATATCTGGTATATTTGTATATTAACTTGGCCCTTTATATTGAACAAAGGAGAGAACTGAAGCCCAGAGAGGTTGTGGCTGGGCCCAGGTCAGCCACCTTGTCCAGAACCCCCAGCTGCAGCTGCTCAGAGCCAGGTTCTTTCTCTTACAGCTCTACTTGACGGACTGCTCTACTTAGGAGAAGTTTAATTTTAAACACATTCTCTTGCTGTTTCCCCCCTTTTTCTTTCTAATGTGGGCCAATTAATAAAAGACTACAAGGAGTCTGGTAGTCACAGATCTTGCATGGAGCCTGGCTCATTGTAGGACATGTAAGAGAGACTTGTTTGAAGTGGACCAGAACTGGGGAGGCAATGAGACACTATGGGTAACAGGTGGGGAGCTGGCAGCCGGCAATTTATTCTTCATCTTTCTCTCCCCAGGACAGCGAGCAGCCAGTTGTGTTCGGACAGTGAAGGTGCCGTGTGCTGGTTAGTGGATGCCTCTAAACTACCCTTTTTCTCCCTTAGGTCCTTTCCCATAACCTGTGCACAGTGCTGAAGGTTCCACATGACCCTGTTGCCCTTGAAGAGCACTTCCGGGATGATGATGAGGGGCCTGTCTCCAATCAGGGCTACATGCCGTATTTAAACAAGTTCATTTTGGAAAAGGTACGACTCTAATCTCTTCCTTCTTACAGCATTGTTCAGATTGCACATTTCAAGTGGGCCCTATAGCCCCTTGTTGGTGAGTTCACTAAGGAGTTTCGGTGTGAAGCATCACGAGATAAATCAGAAAGGAAAGAAAGAATGAGACTGACAGTACTCCTATTTCTCTCTCTTCTCCAGTGTCTTCTAAAACTTTGATATTTTTATGACTTGGCTCTTTTTGGAAATTAAGTATTCTGTATTAATCTGTACCTGTCTTCTCTTAGGGAGCTTTTTTTCTTTTAAATTCTGGTTCCACATGTACTGGCAATGATTGTTAAAGCATGGATATGATGGGGTAAAATGTGATGTCAATTATCTTTATAGATATCATACAGCAAAACTTTCATCCTAGACTTTTTCGGGTACCACTTGGATGTTTCCTCTGGGATATGTTATGAGTAAAGATGCTGTAAAAAATGATTATGCGGGCTCCCCTGGTGGCGCAGTGGTTGAGAGTCCGCCTGCCGGTGCAGGGGACACAGGTTCGTGCCCCGGTTCGGGAAGATCCCACATGCCGCGGAGCGGCTGGGCCCGTGAGCCATGGCCGCTGAGCCTGCGCGTCCAGAGCCTGTGCTCTGCAAGGGGAGAGGCCACAACAGTGAGAGGCCCGCATACTGCAAAAAAAAAAAAAAAAAAAAAAAAAAAGATTATGTGTTTGGAAGCCATATTGGTATTTTCTGCTGGGTTTGGTTTCTCCCTTGGTTTGGATAATTAAAAATTGACACATTAAAGTTTTGACTTTAATGTTCTTTTATTTTTTTTAAGGAAAATAATCTAAATTGATGGCACATTTAATTAAAAACATTGGTGATTAAAAAATTACAAAAAGTAGCTTTGTTATTAGTCAATTAATACAAATATATGAAATAAAAAGTAAAACCTCTTTACCCTTTTTAGTCTGACTCTATAGGAGTAACCACTTTTAACTGTTTGATGAATATCTTTGCTGACCTTTTTATAGACATGCAAATACACACTTATGCAATACATAGTGTTTTGTTTCTATACCAATAGGATTATGCTACATATAGTTCAACTTAGTTTTTTAACTGAACAATATATTAGTGTCATCTTTCCATATCATGTACATTTAGTTTAGGTATGAAAGTAATCATATATGCACATGAAGGGTTGGGAATTACTGCTTTTGCTTATTTATAACACCAAGCTTGAAATTTTTGGATATATGTCAAAAATGTCTTTCAAAAAGTGACAGTGATAATACTTTTAAATTAAAAATAAAACACATTAAAAAGCCTGTTTTCCAATCACCTAAATACCATAGCTATTGACATATATTTTTCTGTTGACTTTTTTGGGATTTTTATAGCTACTTATATGTATAAATTCTTTTTATAGTTAAGTGTCTTTTCTATAAAAGCAAAGTACAGTAATTAAAATTTATAATAATAATTTAAGTTACTGGTATGGAGAATGCCAAAATGTTGGTCAGCATTCTTTTTAAAAATCACATTATATGTTTTAGAAATTTTGCAGCAAAGATTGTCCAAATTACAGTGTATTCATCTAGGTAGTATTCTTTGTACCTATATCTATTATTCCATATCAGCCTCATAATACAATTTTTTGCTCTTTATTTGTGTGTGTATGTTTTATACATATACTTGGTCATGCTTTAATTAGAAACAACTGCAGAGGGAGAAACCACACCATAATGAAATGAAAGACGATCAGACTCACAAAAGCCACATATTGTGTGATCCAATTTATGTGAAATGTCCAAAGTAGGCAAACACATAGAGATATAGAATAGATTAGTGGTTGCCAGAGGCTGAGGGGAAGTGGGAATGGTGAGTGACTACTGATGGGTTTGGGATTTCTTTTTGGGGTGATGAGAATGTTCTAGAGTTACATAGTGATGATGGTTGCAAAACCTTGTGAATATACTAAGAACTACTAAAATGCACACTTTAAGGGTGAATTTTATGGAATGTGAATTATATCATGATAAAAAAGATTCAAACAAATTATACAGAAACTGATGTGTGAAGTTTCAAAACTTCACAGTATGATGCTGTACTATTTTCTAAAGCTTTTTTGGGCTGTCTTTCTGTTTATTAATCAGGTAGCTCATTTGTGTTTATAGTTGTATTATAAGTAAATATGTCTTTTTTGGTGAAGAAATTCTTTTTATTTAGAAAAAATTCCCCCAGCTTTATTGAGATATTATTGATACCTAATATATGTAAATTGAAGGTGTACAACGTGATGATTTTTTTTAATCTAACTTTTAAAAAAATTTTATTTATTTTTGTCTGTGTTGGGTCTTTGTTGTGGTGCATGGGCTTCTCTTGGCGGTGGCTTCTCTTGTTGCGGAGCATGGGTTCTAAGTGTGCGGGCTTCAGTAGTTGTGGCTCTCGGGCTCTAGAGCGCAGGCTCGGTAGTTTTGGTGCATGGACTTAGTTGCTCCGTGGCATGTGGGATCTTCCTGGACCAGGGCTCGAACCCGTGTCCCCTGCATTGGCAGGCGGAGTCTTAACCACTGCACCACTAGGGAAGTCCCCCAACGTGATGATTTGATACATATATATATTGCGAAATGATTACCACGGTAAGGTTAGTTGTGTTATCATTGCCTCCCATAGTTACCTTTTTTTTTCCCTGTGGTTATAGCTTTTAAGATCTACTCTCTTAACAACATTCAAGTATATAGTCCTGTATTGTTAATTATTGTCACAATGCTGTGCACTAGATCCCAGATCTTATTCATCTTAAAGCTGAAAGTTTGTACCCTTTGACCAGCATCTCGCCATTTCCCCTACCCCCCAGCTCCTGACAGCCACCATTCTACTCTCTTATTTCTTTGAGTTCATTGTTTTAAATAGTCTGCATTATAACTGAGAACACATAGTATTTGTTTTTCTGTATCTTAAAGAAATTCTCTTAACCATGATTAGTTACAACAGCTTCAGAATCCTTGAGTTTACCGTTTGATATTTCTGCACTAATTTATATAAAAGGCAAGAGGTTTTGAATACAACCATAGTGGTGAGAACATTTACACTCCATTAACAACCCCTAAGACAAGTGGTTAGGATATGGTACATGTCCAGATCCCACAGAAGGGGTTAAAATTAGGTATATCCCTCTTTTATTCTCCCAATATCTGTTTTAATCAAGTTTAGGCCCTATGAACTAGAAACAAGACAGTCAATCTGCAGTGGACCATCAAACCCAAAGGACTCCCTTTCTCTGTGCGTCTAGGACAAACAACGGCTAGTCCCCTAATTTTTTCCCCTAAAGTATGTGTTAGCACTCTGGCATCATGGACTTTAAATAAATAAAAAATAAAGACTTATTGTCTTCCCTACTTTTAAAATACAAAAATGTGTTTTAAACAGATACTATAACCTCATCATAGTTTTACTTTTCAAAAATTTCAATTTATTTAAACAAAATCAAACCAAGTTCACATAGTAAATATGTCTTATGTTCAGCAAATGTTTGATGACCTGCTGTGTGCATGTGTTTAATCTTAAAAACTAAAGACAATAAGCAGAATTATGTTTGTTATTAAAATATATAGAACAGGGACTTCCCTGCTGGCACAGTGGTTAAGAATCTGCCTGCCAATGCAGGGGACACGGGTTTGAGCCCTGGTCCGGGAAGATCCCACATGCCATGGATCAGCTAAGCCCGTGCACCACAACTACTGAGCCTGCGCTCTAGAGCCCAGGAGCCACGACTACTGAAGGCCGCGCACCTAGATCCCGTGCTCCACAGCAAGAGAAGCCACCACAATGAGAAGCCTGCGCACCGCAATGAAGAGTGGCCCCCGCTCACCACAGCTAGAGAAAGCCTGCACGCAGCAACGAAGACCCAACGCAGCCAAAAATAAATAAAACAAAATAAATAAATTTATATATATTAAAAAATATATATATATATATATATACACATATATATAAATGAAACATACCGGGGGATTCTCAGAAATCTGGAAATTGCTTTGTTTTTCAGTGCTAGAATTTGTGTGGGCTGGACTAGTAGATAGAGAAACATGGTTGAATATCTTGAAGTGCTGTACCCTGATACCACATTTTGTTCTCCTTGATGTAACTCTCTTTAAACATCTTGAATTTTAAAGTTTTAAAATGTTCTTTGTTTTAGTATTTAGGTACTTAAAAGTTTTGTAACTGGGGGAGAAAATACAGCAGTATTTAAAAAGTCCAAAATTAGCCACAAAATTTGGAGAAAAACTTTATTCACAGAGCAAGTGAGGATGTGATGAAACAGTGAGGCCTTGTTTATTATTGCTTAGCCACCTGGAGTGGAATTTTGCCTGGCCTTCAATCCAAATAAAGCAGGCAAGGTTTTTGTGGTGTGGGTTTAAATTGAGCAAAGATTAGTGCCTTGTTTTGAAACTTGGTTGAAAAAAATGCCAATAGTGACTGAAGAATGTTAACATAAAAACTTAGAGATCGTCATCAGTTATGCAATAAAATATGAAATGATTAAACATTTGCAAGATGTGCTTTCCTATATGTGTGTGTGTGTGTGTGTGTGTGTGTGTGTGTGTGTGTGTAAAGTCTCATTTGATCCTCATGGTAATCCTGTGATGATGCACAACTGGAATTCTTATCCCCATTTAACTCGGGAGGAAATAGAGTGCATAAGGTTGCCTAGCTAAAAAGGGGTAGATAGATTTTGAACCTAAGCCATTTCACTTCTAGACCAGTGTCCTTTTAACTATATGTACTATTGAGGGATTAATTACTCCCTTCCAGAATTAATGTTTTCCAGTTACTGGATATGTAAGGGCAGGGGTAGAATGGTTTAAAAGCCATTCTGATCATCTCAGACTATCTCAGCCTCCTTCTAGTTCTCTTAGGTTCTTTCTCAAGTGTTTTAAGGTGATTTTTTCTTCTTAATTAGTATCTGGTGTTCCTCAGTGTTCATTTTGGTCGTTTTCCCCCCAGGTTATTTGAGAGGTTTTCTGCCTTTGCCTAAGAGAATTACTCAGAAGGGGTTGAGACCAAGAGATAAATTATAATGAAACTTGCTTTGCAAAAAGTAATTTTTCTATTTGGTTTCTACATTTGCTTCTTCAGAGAGAATAATTCCGGTTGTTCTTCACATTGATAGAATTTATTTTCAGCTTTCCTGAGGCTTCAGATGATTAACATGTGTGTTCTTGTAGCAAATATTTTGCCTCCGCTGATTGTTAACTTTCTCTTTGCTTATTTGTTAAATTTCTTCCTTAGAAGAAATAGGATTAGAAGAATAGGATTCTGGGGACTTCCTGGGTGGCGCAGTGGTTAAGAATCCACCTGCCGATGCAGGGGACACGGGTTTGAGCCCTGGTCCGGGAAGATCCCACATGCCGCGGAGCAGCTAAGCCTGTGTGCCACAGCTACTGAGCCTGCACTCTAGAGCCCGCGAGCCACAACTACTGAGCCTGCGCGCTTAGAACCCATGCTCCGCAGCAAGAGAAGCCACCACAATGAGAAGCCCGCACACCACAACAAAGAGTAGCCCCCGCTCGCCACAACTAGAGAAAGCCTGCGCAGAGCAATAAGACCTGACGCAGCCATACTAACATACATAAATAAATAAAAGAATAGGATTCTGTGAACATCTAGGAAGAATTTTTTGTGAGCTTCCCCCCACCCCTCTTTTTTTTGGGCAAAAAAACCACTGCGCCTGGCTTATCTGATAGTGAGTAATTGAAGAAAGTGTTATATTGTTAACTTTTTACTATTGAGCCCTAGTAGACTACATAAAAAACTAGTTCTGCCTCAGCATGTTTAGGAGGCAAACTAAGCCTTTCATGAGATTTAATAGCCTAATGGGCTTTTTGGTCCAAATCATGGTCAGTTATTTTCCCTGATTCTACACATTAAAGGTTGGTCTGGGCTATTTGATGATTAAAAACCAGTAATCCATTGGCAATAAGCCAAGTCCTAATTGGGGAATTTGCTGCTTTCTAACATAATCCTTTTTTTTGTTTGTTTTTTTTGGGAAACATACACACACACACACACACACACACACACAAGAAAAACACACAAAGAGAAAAATTTTTGTTCAATATAATGTCCCTTTTCTAGAGTCTAGCAGTCTCTGCTTTCTGTTTTCCTAGGCTGGACATTTTTACTTTCTTACAGGATGCTTGCTCTTCCTGTGTTAGTTATAGTTCTATAAAATGAGTTTTCAAATTTCTTTTAGTGGAATGAATATGTCTTCGCATTCAAAATGTTGTCAAATGTATGCCTAACAAGTATCATTTAATAGGAAGGGGTACTGCTCTTAAGTTTCCCAAACCATGCTTTTGTACAGTTCTTTCTTATTGTCCTATAGCCTATGTTATTTTTTTCTTTCATTGTTGCTTGAAAGTTTTATAGTATTAACTTGGTACAGTGGTCAAGTTGGACTCTACATTTTGATCAGATTTGTAAAGTTACACAGGACTAAAAACTTCGGAGTGATTAAAGAGGTTCCCTGCTGAGAATATGGATGACTTTATGTCATTGAATACTTTGGCCAGCAATATAAATATAAGAGTGGTGTAGGTTAAAGAAATATTGTTTTCAAAAATAGCAGCTTTACTGAGATGTAATTTATGTACCATACAGTTTAACTATTTAAAGGGTGCAATTTGGTGGTTTTTAGTATAGTCACATTTTTGTGCAACCATCACTAAAATCAGTTTTAGAAGATTTCATTACCCTCCCTCAAAAAAACTGTACCCATTAACCCTTACTCTCCTCTCATAGCCCTAGGCAACCACTAATCTACTTTCTACCTCTATGGATTTACCTATTCTGAACTCGTACAATATGACTGGAATCATAATATGTGGCCTTTTGTGTATGTCTTCTTTCACTTACCATCATGTTTTCAAAATTCATCCATGTTGTAGTACATAACAGTACTTCATTTCTTTTTATGGCTGAATAATATTTCATTACGGATATACCATATTTTGTTTGCACATTGGGTGATGGACATTTGAGTTTTTCCCGCTTTTTGGTTATTATGAATTTACTGCTGTTAGCATGCATGTTCAAGTTTTTGTGGGGATGTATATTTTCAGTTTTCTGGTATATACCTAGGAATGGAATCGCTGGGTCATGTGGCAACTCTGTGTTTAACCTTTTGAGAAATTGCCAAGCTGTTTTCCAAAGCAGCTGGGCATTTTACTTTTCTACCAGCAATGGCTGAGGGGTCCAATTTCTTCATATCCTCACCAACATTTTTTTTTTTTTTTTTTTTTTTTTTTTTTGCTGTACGTGGGCCTCTCACTGCTGCGGCCTCTCCTGTTGCGGAGCACAGGCTCCGGACGCGCAGGCTCAGCGGCCATGGCTCACGGGCCCAGCCACTCTGTGGCATGTGGGATCCTCCCGGACCGGGGCACGAACCCGTGCGTGTCCCCTGCATCAGCAGGTGGACTCTCAACCACTGTGCCAGCAGGAAAGCCCAACATTTTTTTTTTATTATAGGCATTCCAGTGGGTATGAATCTTACTGTATTTTGATTTGCATCTCCATGATAATTAATGTAAAATACTGTTTTTAAAGTTTTTTTAATTGTAAAGGCAATAACAGGATATTGTTGAAATTAAGAAAAAAAAAGGAACTTGTTAAGAAAATATGTATCACCCATAAGTTTAACATATATAGGCAGTTACTGTTAACATTTTATATGTGTGCTTTGAGTTTTTATTTTATTTATTCTTTTGGCTGTGCTGTACGGCTTGTGGGATCTTGGTTCCCCAACCAGGGATCGAACCCAGGCCCTTGGCAGTGAGAGCACAGAGTCTTAACCACTGGACTGCCAGGGAATTCCCAAGTTTTTGTTTTTTAAACTATGTTTTTATATATTATTTTTCAAGTTGGGATCATATTGAACACGTAACATTAATATTGTCCCATATCATTAAATTTTTTTAAAAAGACGTTGAGTATACATATGCTAACATTTATTTAGAGTCTATTGTGTATCAGGTACTAAATGTTTTAAACAGGTTTCTAATTAAGTCTTTATGTCAACTCTGTAGGTTAAGTACCATCATTACCACCATTTTAAAGATGAGACGGACCCTGGGTTAAATTGCTTGCTCAAGGTCACCCAGGTACTAAGTGGTATTCAGTGACTGTATAATAGTTTTGTACTGTGACTTTACACCCATTCCCTTTTTGGTGGACTTTTTTTTTCCCACTCTTATAAATAATAGTGACTATCCTAGATAAATCTTTATCTGACTCGGATTCACTTGTTAGGATAGATTATTTGAAGTAGAATCACTGATCAAAGAGTATGAATGCTTTCTGAGAAAAAACATGTCTACAATCAATTTCTAAAGCGTCAAATTGGCCAGTTTCCCTGTCTTCTGAGAACTGTCTCTGTTCCACAGCCACTTTAGTCTTGAGCTGGTTTGTATGAAATTTCTAGTTTAGAGAACATGTGAGTTTAGTTTTGTAAATACTTTTAGTGCTTTGAGTCAGAATTGAGGTCATACCTTATTCTTCATATGTATGAATTTTGGTGTAAAGTAATTATATGTTAAAAATAAGAAGGACTCTACACTTTCTTTCTGGGAAATTATCCTCCATTTGGACACCTTGAAACCACTAGCAGCCATTATTATTAAATGTGAGACTATTGATTTAATATGTGTGATACAAACTGGAATTTTGGAGCACAGTTTGTAATTGTAGATGAAATGGAGTATGGAACCATAGATTTCTAGACCTTTTGTAGTTAGAACAGACCTAGAGACCATTTCAATTTATGGATTTATTTTCATTGAGGTAATATTGAATATTGAATCCATACCTTTCAATGCCTTGCTGTTGTTTTGAGCATCTTTATCATGGCACACAGGGCCACATTCAATTTGGCCTCTGCAACCTCTCTAGCCTCCTCTTCTTCCTCTCTCCTCCCTTCTTGTTCACTTCAGTCCAGCCACCTTGACCTTTCTCAGATTACTAAGATCCTTCCTGCCACAGAGTCTTCAGACATGCTGCTTCCTCTGCTGTAAAGTTTCCTCCACCCGTAATGTGGAGGTCTTGTCTTGATTGTCACTTCCTCAGGGAGGTTTCTCCAGGTAGCACCCCACCCATTCTAGACCTAACCAGCTTTCCTGTAATGTATGCTTGCAACGTTTTGTGCCTTTTCCTTTTTGCCACAGTTTTCACCACATAAGTGGTTGTGTTATTGCTGTATAGTTTGATATCTTATTACCCCCCTGGAGTGTAAGTTCTGGGATGGCAAGGACTGGTTCACCCATGTCCCACACTGTTGATTGTTTCCTTTGTGTGCAGGAGCTTTTAAGTTTGATGTAGTTTTGTCTGTTTTGCTTTTGTTGCCTGTGCTTTTAGAATCATACGCAAGTAATCATTGCCCATTCCAATGTCATGAAGCTTTTCCCCTATATTTTCTTCTTGGAGTTTTATCCTTTTAGGTCTTACATTTAGATCTTTACTCTGTTTTGGACTTAATTTCTGAACATGGTGTAAGATAAGGGCCCATCTTCCTTCTATTGCATGTGGATATTCAGTTTTACCAATACCACTTGTAAAAGAGATGGTCCTTTCCTCATTGTGTGGTCTTGGCACCCTTCTTAAAGCTCACTTGACAGTATACATTAGGGTTTATTTCTGGGCTCTCTATTCTGTTCTATTGGTCTATATGTCTGTTTTTATGCCAGTACCATACTGTTTTTGTTTTGTTTTTTTGGCTGTGCCGCATGGCTTGTGGGATCTTAGTTCCCCGACCAGGGATCAAACCCATGCCTCCTGCAGTGGAAGCGTGGAGTCCTAACCACTGGACTACCAGGGAATTCCCCAGTACCATACTGTTTTGATTACCTATTAGCTTTGTAATAGGTTTTGAAATCAAGAAGTGTAAGGCCTCCAGCTTTGTTCTTCTCAAGATTTTTTTTTTTCTTTTTTTTTTTTTGCGGTACGCGGGCCTCTTACTGTCGTGGCCTCTCCCGTTGCGAAGCACAGGCTCCGGACGCACAGGCTCAGCGGCCATGACTCACAGGCCTAGCCGCTCCGTGGCATGTGGGATCTTCCCGGACCGGGGCACGAACCCGTGTCCCCTGCATCGGCGGGCGGACTCTCAACCACTGCGCCACCAGGGAAGCCCATGATTTTTGTTTTTCAAATTTTTTGGCTGTGCCACAGGGCATATGGAATCATAGTTCCCCAACCAGGGATCGATCCCACACCCCCTGCATTGGAAGCACGGAGTCTTAACTGCTGGACTGCCAGGGAAGTCCCATCTCAAGATTGTTTTGACTATCATGGACCTTTGAGATTCCATATGAATTTTAGGATGATGTTTTTTGTTTCTGCAAAAAAAAAAAAATGCCTTTGAGATTTTGACAGGGATTGTGTTGAATCTGTAAATTGCCTTGGATAGTATAGACATTTTAATAATTTAAGTCTTCCAGTCCATGAGCATAGAGTGTTTTTCTATTTATTTGTGTCGTCTTTAATTTCTTTGAGTAATGTTTTGTAGTTTTCAATGTACAAGTCTTTTGCCTCCTTGGTTAAGTTTATTCCTGAGTATTTTATTCATTTTGATGCTATTGCAAATGGGATTGTTTTCTTAATTTTCTTTTCTGATTGTCATTGTTAGTGTATAGAAACACAACTGATTTTTGAGGGTTGATTTTGTATCCTGGAAGTTTGCTGAATTGGTGTATTAGTTTTAATAAACCAGTTGTTGGGTGGAATCTCGAGAGTTTTCTACATAAGAAAAAGCATTTGGGACTTCCCTGGTGGTGCAGTGGTTGAGGGTCCGCCTGCTGATGCAGGGGACGCGGGTTCGTGCCCTGGTCTGGGAAGATCCCACATGCCGCGGAACGACTGGGCCTGTGAGCCATGACCGCTGAGCCTGCGCGTCCGGAGCCTGTGCTCCGCAATGGGAGAGGCCACAACAGTGAGAGGCCCGCGTACCGCAAAAAAAAAAAAAAAAAAAGAAAAAGCATTTTATCTGCAAACAGAGATAATTTTGCTTTTTTCTTTCCAATTTGGATGCCTTTTATTTCTTTTTCTTGCCTAATCTCTCTGGCTGAGTCTTTCTGAACTGTGTTGAATAGAAGTGGTCAGAGTGGGCATCCTTGTCTTGTTCCTCATCTCTTCTCTAAGAGAAGAGAAAAGCTTTCAGTTTTTCATCTTTGAGTTTGATGTTGGTTGTGCACTTTTCATATATGATCTGATGTTTTCTTTTCTTAAAGGTGTAAATGCCATCGTTTGATATACTTCTACCTTTGATCATGATTAAACTAAAGAATAGTAGATTAGAATATAGAGAAGTAATAAGCCAAACAGACAATTTATTAAAATTAAATAAGACACAGAGAACTTGCACCGAAAAGCCACTATTTATTTCCTGGGAAAACTAATTTATGGAGAATCTGCTTGGTTTCTGATCCCACTGCAGTCTGACTTATACCCAGACTTCTCGGCTATCTTGAAGGTAACTAACTAGTGACCACTGAATTGCAAAACCAGTAGTCTTTTCTTAAACGACTCCTCCTTAATTTCTCTGTAGCATTTGGCACTGCAGTAGCCCCGTCTTATCCTTAGTTTCTCTTTCCATGGTTTCAGTTACCTGTCAAGTGTGGTCTGATAATATTAAATAGAAAATTCCAGAAATAAAGAATTCATAAATTTTAAATTGTACGCTGTCCTGAGTATCGTGATGAAACTTTGTGCCTTTCTGCCCTGTCCTGCCTAGGACACCAGGACATGAATTGTCCCTTTGTCCAGTGTATCCCACCCATTAGTCACTTAATAGCTATCTGAGTTATAAGATCAACTGTTGGGGTATTGCAGTCCTTGTGTTCAAGTAACTCTTTTTTTTTTTTGGTTGCGCTGCGAGCCTTGCAGGATTTTAGTTCCCCAACCAGGGATTGAATCGGGGCCACAGCAGTGAAAGCGCCAAGTCCTAACCACTGGACTGCCAGGGAATTCCCAAGTAACTCTTATTTTACTTAAAAATGGCCCCAAAGCACAAGAGTGGTGATGCTGGCAATTCAGATAGCCAAAGAGAAGCTTTAAAGTGCTTCCTTTAAGTGAAAAGGTGAAACTTCTGTACTTAATAAGAAAAAAAAAAAAAACTGTATGCTGAGTTGGCTAATATCTGTGGTAAGACCGAATCTTCTATCCGTGAAATTGTGAGGAAGGAAAAAGAAATTCTGCTAGTTTTCTTATTGCACCTCAAACTGCAAAAGTTATGGCCAAGTACATGATAAGTGCTGAAAGATGGAAAAGGCATTAAATTTGTACAGTAAGAGACTTCCCTGTTGGTACAGTGGTTAAGAATCCGCCTGCCAGTGCAGGGGACATGGGTTCGATCCCTGGTCCGGGAAGCTCCCACGTGCCGTGGAGCAACTAAGCCCTTGTGCCACAACTACTGAGCCCACGTGCCACAACTACTGAAGCCCATGCGCCTAGAGTCCATGCTCCACAACAAGAGAAGCCACCACAATGAGAAGCCCGAGCACCACAATGAAGAGTAGCCCCCGCTTGCTGCAACTAGAGAAAGCCTGCGTGCAGCAATGAAGAACCAACACAGCCAAAAATAAATAAATAAATTTATTAAAAAAAATTTTTTTTACAGTAAGATATTTTGAGAGGGAGAGAGACCACATTCACATAACTTTTATTACAATATATTGTTTGTAATTGTTCTAT
The DNA here is from genome assembly GCF_951394435.1 of Stenella coeruleoalba. Taxonomy (NCBI): domain Eukaryota; kingdom Metazoa; phylum Chordata; class Mammalia; order Artiodactyla; family Delphinidae; genus Stenella; species Stenella coeruleoalba. The sequence continues at coordinate 45,581,870 of NC_137154.1, read as the reverse complement.
TTTATTATTAATTATTGTTGTCAATCTCTTATTGTACCTAATTTATAAATTAAACTTTATCATAGATTTATATGTATAGGAAAAAACACGTGTATATAGGGTTCAGTACTACCTGTGGTTTCAGGCATCTACTGGGGTCCTGGAATTTATCCCTTGTGGATAAGGGGAGACTCCTGGGTTGATCAAACCTTCCTCTTACTCTTTCCTCACTCAGTTTTCATGTCTTTGTGGTTCTCCTACCACTTTGACTGTTCTTCTAGTCATCATAATTCCTCTTCCTCCTCCCGCTTGTAAATGTGCGAGTCTCTTGAGGTTCTGTTTTTGATTCCATCTATTTTCTCACTTTATGTTTTCTCTCAGTGATCTCACTGACCATTGTGGCTTCAGTCATTGTCGACATGCAGTTGATTCACAAATCTGCCTCTTCTGTTAGGTTACAGTTCCTTCCTCGATTGTCTTTGGACACCTCCATCTAAATGTCTTCCCAGAACTGCAGGTTGAAGATTCACATAATTGAACACCTGTCTTTCTTTCTCCCTTGTGTCCTCTTCATGCTGTGGCCATCCCCAAACATGGTTGGTGTGCTGCTCCTGCCATGCCTTTGCTCATGGCATTTCCTTTCCTGTCCTTTGGAGTACTTTTCCCTGTACTCTTCAATATACTTCAAGGTCTGCCTCAAATACCGTCTTTTCTGCAAAGTACTAATGTGGGCTGCAGATGACCTGCTCGTTCTTTGCTCTAAACTTGGGAGTTTCCTACAGGCTATCTCTTAAAACTATAAAGCTCTTTGTGATTTTTGTCTGTGTTTGCTTTTCTAGCCATAAATCTAGCCACTCCCTCTCAGGAACTCAATAATTCACCTCATGATACACATAGAATCACTTCTTGTTCCTCAGGGCAAGACTGTATGCTTTCATGCACATGTCATTTTCCCTGGTGGCATATCTTCCACTTAGTGCTTTTTGGGGGTGTGGGTGGATAGAGTTGATAGTAGTGGTCTTTCAAACTAGTCCTGTAGAGATGTCTTCCATCACATAGATAGATGTCCTCCATCTACTGAATTCTACAAGCAGTTTGGCATAGAGAAGAGACAGAATTTGAGCTTTGATTTTAAACCCTGGTTTTGATATTTACTAGCCATGTAAACTTGGTACTCAACTTTTCTGAACCTCTATTTCCTGATCTGTAAAATTGGGAGAGTGTTTAACCTTATGGGGCTAATACAAAGTTTAAATAAGAAACTGCATATAAAATGCCAAGCATATGCTAAATCCTCAATAAATGGTGTTAAAGAAAAAAAAAGAAATGAAAAGAGAAGAGAAGAAAAAGAGAAGCAGCAGTTATTATTCCCTTCATGGGGTCATTTGTGTACCATGGGGGCATGGGAAATGGTGTCAGACTGAGACAGGGTGCTCAAGGCAGAGCACAAAGGATATATCTTCTTACTTGTGGGGAACTGGTTTACTAATGACAAATTCTAGCCAGAGAATGAGAGAAACTTCCTCCTGCAGCCAACTAGTGACTTCTTCCTTACATTACACACAGCACTTCATTCATCTTTCTCTAGAAAGAAATGCTTTGCTCATGTTGTCCTGTCACCCGCTCTGCCTCCTCCCGTACATTTCCCATATTGTCCCCAATACGGCTTTTAAAATGCAGGTTGTATATGCTGCCCCCTCCCTCTCTTTCAGTACAGGTAAATCCTAACTCCTTACTGTGAATTATAAGGCTCTTCATGATCTGGTCTTCACCTACCTCTCTAGCCTAGTCTTTCACTGTGCCCCATGCAGTGGACATTTGTCATTTTTTCATCTGACCAGTATCAACTCTTTTCTTATGTCTGGGAAATTCCACAGTGTCTTGGTGGAGGACAGGACCTATCTCACATCTCAGATATTGAAAAGTTTGGATCCTCATTTTCCCAGCTCCCTGGCAGCTAGGGCTTAGGAATGTGACCTGGTGGGACTTTGAATCTGCATTGAGGTGGGGACTTTGAATCTGCATTGTGGGACACGGAGGATCAAGGACTGGGTCAGCGGCAACAGTGATGGCCTCATGTTATATTGGCAGTCGTGTCTCCACCCGCTGGTACCATGAGTAGTTTCAATTGCAGTTATGACTGCCTAGCCTAGATTGGTAACGGCTTAGTTTCAGAGTCTAGGTTTTTCAGCCCTTGTGTTGGATCTTTGAGGTTACCCATTGCTTTTCCAATAAATTCCTTATCTGTTTAAAGGAACTCAAGATCATTTCTCTTATTTGCATTTATAAAGAGCCTTGACTCATACCGCCCTCTAGTACCAAGTGCCCCATTCACATTAACCTTCCTGCAGTTCTTCCAAACTAACCATGGTTGTTTCTGCCTCTGGGCTTTCTCACATTCTGTTCTGCCTGGAACACTCTTTACCTCATTCTCAAATTGTTTCGACTCTTGGCGGTCCTTTAGGACTCAGCTCTGTTATGTCACTTTTTCTGCAAATCTTCCCCCAATTCTTAAGATTGGGTTAGCTCCTCAGTGTTCCCACAGAATCCTCTGCTTACCTCTATATAATACTTATCACACTATATTGTAATTGCCTTGACATCCCTTGGAGACATGGGCTAGTAGTATATTCAGTATCTTTGCATTGTCCCCGGCAGATAATAATTACTATCTAAATTTTATCTGTTGAATGAGTGAAAAACTATTGAATTATACTCTGTGTTATGTTAAAATTTGTCTATTTGCATGTCTGTTTTTCCTAATAAACTGTGACTATTCTAAGAGCAGCGGCCAAGTTCTTCTCACCTTTATATCCTTAATTTGTAGCATAGTATTTGGCTCATAGTAGACACTGAGAGAATGTTGAATGCATAACTGAATGACTGAGTGGCAGAGCTGTCTTTTTAGAATTTCAGTTCAACAGTTTTTCCCAAGAGAAAGTATCTTCTTTGACCATATAGGTAAAGATGAGATATCTGCATGTAGCTCATATTGAGTAATTGACATTCTCAACTTCTCTGTATCAGGATTGGTAATCTGTTTAGAAGATAATGTTTATACATGAAAAAAAAACTATTTGACAAGCCAGTATTTTATGTGCTGACTGAGTGATACGGGCAGATGTTGCTTCAGTGTCAGGCTCAATATAACATTCTTTTTTTTTTCTTAATATTTATTTATTTTGGCTGTGCCGGGTCTTAGTTGTGGCTTGTGGGATCTTCGTTGTGGCATGTTTAGTTGCGGCCTGCGTGTGGGATCTAGTTCCCTGACCAGGGATCGAACCCTGGGCCCCCTGCATTGGGAGCACGGAGTGCTACCCACTGGACCACGAGGGAAGTCCCTCACAGGCTCCGGACGCGCAGGCTCAGCGGCCATGGCTCACGGGCCTAGGCGCTCCGCGGCATGTGGGATCTTCCTGGACCGGGGCACGAACCCGCGTCCCCTGCATCGGCAGGCGGCCTCTCAACCACTGCGCCACTAGGGAAGCCCTCAATATAACATTCTTAATCGAGTCTTTGAAAGTGTGGTACCTAAGCAACTACTTAGGAAATGGTTATTGGTTAATTGGATTGATTAAAATAGAAGCCTGTAGTAGGCTTTGTCTTTCTGTTTTATTTGGTTTACATGCTGCTTATTTTGGACTGGTTCATTGGAATTTTTCCTCGTTCCTTTTTAGGTCCAAGACAACTTTGACAAGATTGAATTCAATAGGATGTGTTGGACCCTCTGTGTCAAAAAAAACCTCGCAAAGAGTCTCCTGCTCATTACAGAAGACGATGCATTTAAAGTATGGGTTATTTTCAACTTTTTATCTGAGGACAAGTACCCACTAATTATTGTACCAGAAGAGGTAAGTGTGGCTCTGGGAAGTTTTACAGGGCCATCTTAGCATTTAATAGATCTAACTTGGAAGTAGATATGGAAGGAGATCCTATACTAGTGGTTTTGGATCAGAGGCAAAAAAGCTTAGATCCAAAAAAGTCCAAAAGTTAGTGATTTAGGGTTATGCAGTAACCATGGAGATTTGCACACAGGGTGGGACTCTTCCTCTCTAAACTGCTATAATTATAGACAAATCCATCCTCATGTTCAAAGAGTCTTTATTCAGTACAAGGCACAACATAATTTTCTGTCTACTTACATATTGGCAAAACCATAAGAAATGGCTGAGTGATGCTAGGGAAACACATAGGATCCAGAATGTTGTTCCCAAGGCTGATTTATGTGAGGAAATAACTATTCTTGTTTCAAAGCCAAGGATGGAGACTTTTTTAAGGCCATACTTTCTAAAGTAAATGAAAAAGGACATTTGCTTGTTTTGTTCTGGGTTATTTTCCCTGAGCTTCCAAGGGGCGGGGGGACGGCGGGGGACAGGGGGAATGCAGGAGTAAGGATTCTGTGCTCTCTTACTGCCCTAAAAAATGATCCATGTAATACATGCTTATTACAGTAGTAAATTTAGAAAAGACTAATAATATGCAGATTAATCAACTGTAGTCCTCCCCTTAAAAGAAGTCATTTGTAATCCCCTAACCTTGGACAAATGATGTAACCTCTTGAGTTTTAATTCCCTCATCTATAAAATGGGGCTCATAAAAAATGTTTATTCTAAGGGTTGTGAGGCTCTGTATTTAAAGGACTTAGTTCAGTAAGTGAAATAAGTCAGAGAAAGAGGAATACTGTATGATTTTATGCATATATGGAATATGAACAAACAAACAAAATAATCGAACAAACCAAACCAAACAAAAACATATAGATACAGGGAACAGAACAGTGGCTACTAGAGGGGAAGTAGGGGTGGGAAGGGTGAAAGGGATAAAGAGGGTCAACTTTTTGGAAACTAAGTTTTCGGTGGTGAGCACACTATAGTGCATGTAGAATTAGAAATACAGTGTTGTATACATGAAACTTATATAATGTTATGAACCAATGTTACCTCAATAAAAAATCTAAAATTAAAAAAAATAATTAAATCGCGACTGGGGGAAAAAATAAATGACTTAGCTCAGTGCCTGGCACGTGATATGTACTCAGTAAATGTTAGCTCCTATGACTAATATTATTGCATACATTTTTGCACACTAGTCTGCTTATTTCTGTAGGATAAATTTCCAGCAGTGGAATGCTAAGTCCTAAGAAATGCACACTTTCAGGGTATGAGATGAACGAAGCAGAATTGCCCTTCAGAAAGGCTGTACCATTTATATACCTACCAGTAGTGATTGAGGGTGCCCATTATTACCCATCCTGCCAGCATGAGTCTAGTCTGTGATTTATTTGTATGATTCATGTTTATGTTAGGAAAATCTGTTTAAAAGTTCACACTGCAATATTTTATTTCAAGTCAGCAAGGATTTATCGACTGGCAACAGTAAATGAGGCAATAAGAGGAATACAAAGTGAAAAAGATGACTTCCTGCCTTCAAGGAATATGCAGTCTGCTCAAGGAAAAGAAAAAAATCAAGTGTAATTCAAAGCAAAATAAACTACCTGTTATAAGAGAGGTGCAAATGCCATGCAAATACAGAGAAGGGAAAGATTTATTCCAGTTTGAGGGAGGTCAGGGATCAGGGAAGGCTTTTTAAGAGAGGCAGTATAATGTAGTGGTTAAAAGCAGGGTCTTAAACTTTTTCAGTAAAGGGCCAGACAGAAAATATTTGAGGTTTTGTGGGCTTCCTGGGCCATATTGTCTCTGTTATAGCTACTCAACTCTGCTGTTAATAGCGTGAAAGCAGCCACAAGACAATATGTTCCTGTGCTTTAATAAAACTTTTACTTATGGATGTTGAAATTTGAGTTTCATATAATTTTAATGGACCATGAAATATTATTACTCTTTTGATTTTACCCCTTCTAACTGCTGAAAAATGTAAAAACCGTTCTTGGAGCAAGTGTGTATAAAAACAGGCTGAGAGCCAGATTTGGCAGCTGGGGTAGATTTGACTCATGGGCTGTAATTTGGTGTTCCTTGGTTAAGAGCAGGAGTCTGGAGTCAGATTTCTTGGATTTGAATTCTGGCTTCCACACTGCTCACTAGCTGTGTGACCTTGGGAAATTTACTTCATTAGTTTTTGCTGCAGTTTCCTCAACTGTAAAATAAGGCTAATGCTAGTATCTGCCTCCTAACTGCTCTTGTGAATATCAGATGAGAAGACTGCCTGGCCCTTAGAAAGTGCTCATTGTGTTACCTATTATATTTAGTGGGAAGGTAGCATTTATGCTGGGCCTTAAAAGACGGAAGAATTTTGACTAATGGAGAAGGCAGAGGAGAAGACTTCCGGTTGGAGGGAACAGTGGGCAAGGTTATATGAGGCAGGAAAGGAAAGGCAGGGCATGTCGGAGATGAGTGAGGTATCCAGCTTGACTGGATTGCCAGTCTTTGAAACAGCTGGATTGACTGATTTAAGCCAAAAAGGGAATTTTAAAAAGGATGTTGGGTAGCTGACAGAATGGCTATGATGGCTGAAAAACCAGGTGTGGAGGCTGTGCAGTGAGGAACCACAGGGAAAATGTGTGTTGTACTTGTACCACGGAACACCTCTGGCCCTGCACACTGGGTGCTGTCCAGGAACTCAAATCTTCCTGCAAGTAACTGTTCTTGCTACCATGGAGAGTTTTCTGTGCCTATTTCTCAATCACAGTCAGGGCGTGATGCATCTAATTGTTATAACCTAGGTCACATGCCATGAGCTAGCTGCAAAGGAGGCCTGGAAAGTGTCCAATTGTGTTTTTAACTTCCATATTGGGAATTCCCCAGACATAAGAAGCGGGTTAGGTGCTGGGCAGTCAAAAAGAATGACACATGCCCTTTCTAACTAGAATGTGATGGCTGTACAGAGATAGAGACAAGTTTCAGGTCTGGGCGACTGGGAGGTAATATTGTATAGTTGTTTAAAGCATGGTCTTTCAAATCAGACTGCCTGGTTTAAATCCCTACTTGACCACTTTTTAGCTCTGTGACCGTGAACAGATTACTTAATCTCCCTGTTTGGGTTTCCCCATCTGGAAAATGGGGATCACTACTTCCTTCACTGGACTCTTGTGAGGACTGATAGTTGATGTATGTGAAGCATTTAACTTAATGTCTGGCTCCATGATAAACGCTCACTAAATTTTGTGTGTGTGTGTGTGTGTGTGTGTGTGTGTGTGTGTGTGTATGAATGAATGACAGGGTGATGAACAAATTGGGGATATGATGTATGATGATGGGTTTGGTACATTTGGCATTTTGAGTGGATCATCCTTGTGGAGCTGTCCTGTTTGAACTGAAAGAGTACATTTAGAGCTGTGAGAGGTCAGGGCTGGAGACAGAGACAGGGAAGCCATGGGAGTAGGTTAGATCAGGGAGGAAGAGACAATAGTGGGAGAAGCGAGGGCTGAAGACAAAATTTTGAGCCCATTTCTGTAGCAGGGGGAGGAAGTAGATTTGGTAAAGGAAGCAGAATTGGATAGTCTGTGAGGTTGGTGGAGAACTGGGAGAGTGTTGAGTCATGGGTGCCAAAGAAAGAAGAAGTTCTAAGAAGCAGAAAAGTAGTTCCTAGCATTAGATTCTATAGAAAAATTAGAGGGTAATGAGTGAGAAGTTGCCCTTGGATTTAACAATTAGGTGGTCATTGGTAAGCAAGGAGAAGGCAGTTTCACTGTAGCGGTGGGGACAGTTTCTTAGTGCTTAATAATAATAATAATGTAATTGTGCACATATGTGAAAGGGGAAGTAAAAAATAAAACATGCTGAGCTTCCCTGGTGGCGCAGTGGTTGAGAGACCGCCTGCTGATGCAGGGGACACGGGTTCGTGCCCCGGTCCGGGAAGATCCCACATGCCGCGGAGCGGCTAGGCCCGTGAGCCATGGCTGCTGAGCCTGCGTGTCCGGAGCCTGTGCTCTGCGACGGGAGAGGCCACAACAGTGAGAGGCCCACGTACCGCCAAAAAAAATAAAAATAAAAATAAAAAAATAAAACATGCTATGGAATTTTTGTCCACAAAAATTCTTTTAATACAGAAACATATAGAAGGGAATAGAATGTTGATAGATGTAGAAAAAGATATGCTAATGGTATTTTTAAAACCTAGCTGCTGCTTAGGGAGAGTGGGAGGGAGACGCAAGAGGGAGGGAATATGGGATTATATGTATACATATAGCTGATTCCCTTTGTTATACAGCAGAAACTAGCACAACATTGTAAAGCAATTATATTCCAATAAAGATGTTAAAAAAAACTATATTACAACAGTGACTATAAGGAAATCTTTCAAAAAAAACCTAGCTGCTGCTTGGAAGAATTGTGCTAATAAATCTCCAGTATTGTCTTTTAAGACATTTTGTAGTTATACTTAGTGTTGTAAATTTATTTGCGTTTTCTTTAGAACTGGAGATGGGGTGGGTCTCTTACCCGTGATCTTTTGATCTCTAAAATATCCACAGTGGACTTGAAAGTGGCTTTGTCCTGATTTCAGAATTAGAAATTAGTTTGTAAGGAGACTTAACCATATTCCTCAAAGCAGCTCTTACTTGATGTGGAGGACTTGTCATTAGTAGATTATCACTGAGTCACAGGCTGTGGAGGGAGCCAGTCAGCATCAGCTTCCTGACTACTCTGCCTATGACACTCAAAAGATTTATGCTCGGGGGCTTCCCTGGTGGCACAGTGGTTGAGAGTCCGCCTGATGATGCAGGGGACACGGGTTCGTGCCCCGGTCCAGGAGGATGGGCCCGTGAGCCATGGCCGCTGAGCCTGCGCATCCGGAGCCTGTGCTCCGCAGCGGGAGAGGCCACAACAGGGAGAGGCCTGCGTACCGGAAAAAAAAAAAAAAGATTTATGCTCGGGACTTCCCTGGTGGCTCAGTGGTTAAGAATCCGCCTACCAAGGCAGGGGGCACGGGTTCGAGCCCTGGTGTGGGAAGATCCCACATGCCGCGGAGCAACCAAGCCCATGCGCCACGACTACTGAGCCTGCGCTCTAGAGCCCACATGCCACAACTACTGAAGCCCGCGCACCTAGAGCCCGTGCGCCACAACAAGAGAAGCCACCGCAATGAGAAGTCCGTGCACCGCAACGAAGAGTAGCCCCCGCTTGCCGCAACTAAAGAAAGCCTGCACACAGCAACGAAAACCCAACGCAGCCAAAAATAAATAAATTTATTTTAAAAAAAAAGATTTCTGACCTAGGTGGCCCGAAAAACTGGGACCTACGTAAGACTTGATGTGGGCCATGACTTTATTTATATGCACCCAGAGCCCAGCCAAGACTTCACTGCTTGCTTGCCTTCCTCTTTGCAGGCTGACAGGAATGTCTTCGTCCTCTCCTAAACAAGTTAATCTTATTCGAGAAGGGAATGGCCTCTTTTTGACTTGTCAGGATAGTCAAGTGGCATACCTTGTCATGTCATTGTTTGGACTTAACTCTGTTGTTTTGATGTCCTTAGCTCCCTCAGCATTCTTCTGATTAGAAGTAGAAATAGAGTTAGTTTTACAGATTATTCCTCTGTGGCCAGGAGTACTTGTTGGGGGAAAGAAGGGATCATTAAAACAGATTTACGTGGAACTGCTTTGTCTGGCTGCTGAACCGGCCTCCTAAGGTTTAAAATATGGCCTTGTATTTACTGAGCTCCTAGCACATCTCCTGGCCTTTGCCAAGCACTGCAAATTCAAGGTTGCACAGTTTATGAGAAACTGTAGAGTCATTTCTTAAGGTGCCCACTCTCTGTTAGATTTTGTTTTCTTCCTAAGTACTTTAATAGTGTTAAAAAAAACTATATTTTGAATGAGTTTTAGACTTACAGATTTTAATAAAATTAAGTATGAAAATGTACATTTAAGAATAAATTTTGAAGTATAATGTCTTAATTTGTCATGAATGAGTTTGATTTGTATTATTACAAACAGTTTTTAGGCTTTATAAATTTAAAGTAATTTTTATGTTTCCAATAAGTCATTTACCATAATGATGGTTTGCATTTTAAGTCCAAAATATTTTTAAGTTAAGATTTAATTCTCCAGCTTCGATTAATACTATATGAGATATAAGTAACAGTGGTAGTGACATGAATAACATAAGTGGGGTAAGTTTGCTTTTGACTCAGTTTCCCATCACCCAGAATATCAATCAATATCAAGAATATTGAATAAATTAAGTGAAAGTGACTTAGTACCAAAAGTCAAGAAATTGCATGTCCCCATTTGAGATGGTTCTATAATTTTTGTCAAATGATATTCCTGGAAATGTGTGTCTGTAAAGTATAGTTTTTACATTAGTATTCATTTCCCACAGAGCCAAAAACAAAACAGGATGTTTGTCTGTTGCTTATTTGGAAGAATTGCCTTCTTGCAATTAAATATTAAACCTGAAATAGTTTTAAGAGATCCTTTATTAAGAAATAAAATCTGAATTGTTATTAAGTTAATAAAGACCCACTTCAATGATTACAGTGAAACAACTTCTAACAAATAAACTTTGGAGCCAGAGGCCTCAAAAATCACATGCAGCTTGAAAGTTTATTCTTTGTTATTTTTGGTGCAACTTGCCTTGGGAGGAGGAAGTAAGCTGCTTCCTGAAACTGAATGAGCTCTTAGAATTGGTGCAGTCCACTCAGACTAACACAGCAGCACATGATTTATTACTTAGTATCATCGAATAGTTACTGAGAATGGGAATGTTTGTCTCTCCTTGGCCCAATATAATGAACTAAGAGGTCCTTAAGTTATTTGGTTATAAGTATATGACTGTGTTGAAAGCCAACAGGAAATGAATCTAGATTAGTTGCCTGGAACAGTCACTGGGAATGCAGAGCAGATGCTGAGTGCTGATGACAAACTCTGGAGGGTTGGGGGAGGGCAACTTCAGAAAGGTTCAGGATGAATCTGGGAAGCTGTTTCTAGAGCTGAGTTTGCTGCTAACAGGAAACAATGTTAAAGACATTCCAATATACATGAGGAATTGAAGCTCAGAGTGTGAGGGGCACCAGTTCATTCACAGTGGTAGGTGAGGAAAAGCTAAGGCTGTTTCTTGACTTGTCATGCCCACTTTTTGTTATCCTGTCCATGCATGTGGCCACACCCATGGCCTCACTACTAAAACTTCTAGCAGTGCCTGTACAACCTTTATCCCAAGTTGTGATCAGGCAGCATGGGCCCTCTTTTTGCTGCCTTAGGGAGATTGAATTTCTGTGCATGATAACACCTCTAAGTTATTTTACTTTGGTCAATTATTTATATAATTGACTTTTTCTCTCTTGTGTCTTATTGCCTTTAAGCTTTTTTCCTTCTACTCTTTTCTGTCCTGTTCTCTCCTTCCCTTTTCCCTTTCTTTTCTTCTTAATAATTTTCTTTTTCTCTTTTCCACTGCCTGTCCCTATTACTTCTGTTTAAAAGCCAAGAAAATAATATCTGATAAGCTAAAGAGCAGATGTTACATCTTCAGCAAGAGAAAGGAAAGACCTAAGTGTGTTTTTCTCCAGCAAGTAAACATTTGTTGAATACCTACTGTATGCTAGATTTAGGGTATTAGATAATCTGCATACAAGAGGAGCTTATAATATCTCATCAAATTACAATAGAACTCTTGATATTTTTTGACCTTGTGATATTTTGCAAATGTATATTTCTTTGCAAACATGTTTTTCCTATTGTTGGCATTCTTTTTCTGTTAAAGTATGTTATTTCACAAACGACATTATAATCAAATTGTTGGAAGTGCAAAGAAGAGAAAGAAAAAATTAATTCACAATCCTATCTGTAACAAATTAGGCTCTAATATTTTGCTCTAGTATTTTTCAAAATATTTATATAAACTTTGTGCAGTGGAGATCATGGGTAAATTTAATTTTGCATTCTTCCTCACTTAATATTATTTCATAAATGCTTTCTTAAATGTAATTTTATTTTTTCTGTTTTTTAAAAATTTAATTTAATTAATTGATTTTTTATACAACAGGTTCTTATTAGTTATCTATTTTATACATATTAGTGTATACATGTCAATCCCAATCTCCCAGTTGATCCCCCACCCCCACCCCCCGCACTTTCCCCCTTTGGTGTCCATACGTTTGTTCTCTACATCTGTGTTTCTGCTTCTGCCTTGCAAACTGGTTCATCTGTACCATTTTTCTAGATTCCACATATATGCGTTAATATACGATATTTGTTTTTCTCTTTCTGACTTATTTCTCTCTGTAGGACAGTCTCTAGGTCCATCCATGTCTCTACAAATGACCCAATTTCGTTCCTTTTTATGGCTAAGTAATATTCCATTGTATATATGTACCACATCTTCTTTACCCATTTGTCTGTCAGTGGGCATTTAGGATGCTTCCATGACCTGGCTATTGTAAATAGTGCTGCAATGAACATTGGGGTGCATGTGTCTTTTTTGTTTGTTTATTGAAACAGAAAGTCACAAAAATTATAATCATCCTCATCAGTTCACTCAGCCCCATGTAATTAATTTTTTTTCATCTTGATCTTTTGTTAGCACTTTTATGAATTCATCAGTTTTCCATTAGAGTTCTGAAAATGCTTATTCATTCAGTTCAGCAGTATAGTCAGTTACCAGAAACCTGTACTTCTTGGAGTCTTTTCAGTGAATTCCTTGAAGAGGAAACCCTTTTGTAGGAACATATTTGCAAAAGCATCAGAGTACACCCAGAACTGTCTGTAAATGACAAAAGATTTAAAAATGACCACGGTTAAAGATTTGATGAAAGTTCATAATGATACAATTGACAAGGAAATTTAGTTATTTCTGAGATATACATTTTAAAGTAATAACTAGAATTATGACTTATAACATTATACCAGAACATATAAGATTTTTAGAAATTTCGTGTAATGTCTGAAACATTTATATTAACATATTTCCATACAAATAACCCAAAGGAAGTTTAGTATTAGTTGTTTTGTTTGTTTGTTTTTTTATACTGCAGGTTCTTATTAGTCATCAACTTTATACACATTTGTGTATACATGTCAATCCCAATCGCCCAATTCAGCACACCACCATTCCCACCCCACCGCGGTTTTCCCCCCTTGGTGTCCATACGTCCGCTCTTTACATCTGTGTCTCAACTTCTGCCCTGCAAACTGGCTCATCTGTACCATTTTTCTAGGTTTCACATACATGCGTTAATATACGATATTTGTTTTTCTCTTTCTGACTTACTTCACTCTGTATGACAGTCTCTAGATCGTCCACGTCTCAACAAATGACTCAATTTCGTTCCTTTTTATGGCTGAGTAATATTCCATTGTATATATGTGCCACATCTTCTTTATCCATTTGTCTGTTGATAGGCATTTAGGTTGCTTCCATGACCTGGCTATTGTAAATAGTGCTGCAGTGAACATTGGGGTGCATGTGTCTTTTTAAATTTTGGTTTTCTCTGGGTATATACCCAGTAGTGGGATTGCTGGATCATATGGTAATTCTATTTTTAGTTTGTTAAGGAACCTCCATACTGTTCTCCATAGTGGCTGTATCATTTTACATTCCCAAAAACAGTTCAAGAGGGTTCCCTTTTCTCCGCACCCTCTCCAGCATTTGTTGTTTGTAGATTTTCTGATGATGCCTATTCTAAGTGGTGTGAGGTGATACCTCATTGTAGTTTTGATTTGCATTTCTCTAATAATTAGTGATGTTGAGCAGCTTTTCTGCCAATTTTTGTGTTGGGTTGTTTGTTTCTTTAATATTGAGCTGCATGAGCTGTTTATATATTTTGGAGATTAATCCTTTGTCTGTTGATTTGTTTGCAAATATTTTCTCCCATTCTGAGGGTTGTCTTTTCATCTTGTTTATGGTTTCCTTTGCTGTGCAAAAGCTTTTAAGTTTCATTAGGTCCCATTTGTTTAATTTTGTTTTTATTTCCATTACTCTAGGAGGTGGATCAAAAAAGATCTTGCTGGGATTTATGTCAAAGAGTGTTCTTCCTGTGTTATCCTCTAAGAGTTTTATAGTGTCCAGTCTTACATTTAGGTCTTTAATCCATTTTGAGTTTATTTTTGTGTATGGTGTTAGGGAATGTTCTAATTTCATTCTTTTACATATAGCTGTACAGTTTTCCCAGCACCACTTATTGAAGAGACTGTCTTTTCTCCATTGTATATCCTTGTCTCCTTTGTCATAGATTAGTTGACCATAGGTGCATGGGTTTATCTCTGGGCTTTCTATCCTGTTCCATTGATCTATATTTTTGTTTTTGTGCCAGTACCATATTGTCTCAATTACTGTAGGTTTGTAGTATAGTCTGAAGTCAGGGAGTCTGATTCTTCCAGCTCCTTTTTTTTCCCCTCAAGATTGCTTTGGGTATTCGGGGTCTTTTGTGTCTCCATAAAAATTTTAAGATTTTTTTTGTTCTAGTTCTGTAAAAAATGCCATTGGTAATTTGATAGGGATTGCATTGAATCTGTAGATTGCTTTGGGTAGTATAGTCATTTTCACAATATTGATTCTTCCAGTCCAAGGACATGGTATATCTCTCCATCTGTTTGTGTTATCTTTGATTTCTTTCATCAATGTCTTATAGTTCTGAGTACAGGTCTTTTACCTCCTTAGGTAGGTTTATTCCTAGGTATTTTATTCTTTTTGTTGCAATGGTGAATGGGATTGTTTTCTTAATTTCTATTTCTGATCTTTCCTTGTAAGTGTATAGGAATGCAAGAGATATCTGTGCATTAATTTTGTATCCTGCAACTTTACCAAATTCATTGATTAGCTCTAGAAGTTTTCTGGTGGCATTTTTAGGATTCTCTATGTATAGTATCATGTCATCTGCACACAGTGACAGTTTTACTTCTTCTTTTCCAATTTGTATTCCTTTATTTCTTTTTCTTCTCTGATTGCTGTGGCTAGGACTTCCAACACTATGTTGAATAATAGTGGTGGGAGTGGACATCCTTGTCTTGTTCCTGATCTTAGAGGAAATGCTTTCAGTTTTTCACCATTGAGAATGATGTTTGCTGTGGGTTTGTCATATATGGCCTTTATTATGTTGAGGTAGGTTCTCTCTATGCCCACTTTCTGCAGAGTTTTTATCATAAATGGGTGTTGAATTTTGTCAAAAGGTTTTTCTGCATCTATTGAGATGATCATATGGTTTTTATTCTGCAATTTGTTAATATGGTGTATCACATTGATTGACTTGCGTATATTGAAGAATCCTTGCATCCCTGAGGTAAATCCCACTTGATCGTGGTGTATTATCCTTTTAATGTGCTGTTGGATTCTGTTTGCTAGTATTTTGTTGAGGATTTTTGCATCGATATTCATCAGTGATATTGGTCTGTAATTTTCTTTTTTGGTAGTATCTCTGTCTGGTTTTGGTATCAGGGTGATGGTCGCCTCATAGAATGAGTTTGGGAGTATTCCTTCCTCTGCAATTTTTTGGAAGAGTTTGAGAAGGATGGGTGTTAGCTCTTCTCTAAATGTCTGATAGAATTCACCTGTGAAGCCATCTGGTCCTGGATTTTTGTTTGTTGGAAGATTTTTAATCACAGTTTCGATTTCATTACTTGTGATTGGTCTGTTCATATATTCTGTTTTTTCCTGGTTCAGTCTTGGAAGGTTATACCTTTCTAAGAATTTGTCCATTTCTTCCAGGTTGTCCATTTTATTGGCATAGAGTTGCTTGTAGTAGTCTCTTAGGATGCTTTGTATTTCTGCGGTGTCTGTTGTAACTTCTCTTTTTTCATTTCTAATTTTATTGATTTGTGTCTTCTCCCTCTTTTTCTTGATGAGTCTAATGGTTTATCAATTTTGTTTATCTTCTCAAAGAACCAACTTTTAGTTTTTTTTTTTCAGCTTTTAGTTTTATTGATCTTTGCTATTGTTTCTTTGTTTCTATTTCATTTATTTCTGCTCTGTTCTTTATGGTTTCTTTCCTTCTACTAACTTCGGGTTTTGTTTGTTCTTCTTTCTCTAGTTCCTTTAGGTGTAAGGTTAGGTTGTTTATTTGAGATTTTTCTTGTTTCTTGCGGTAGAATTGTATTGCTGTAAACTACCCTCTTTGAACTGCTTTTGCTGCATCCCATAGGTTTTGGATCATCGTGTTTTTGTTGTCATTTGTCTCTAGGTATTTTTTGATTTCCTCTTTGATTTCTTCAGTGATCTCTTGGTTATTTAGTAACTTATTGTTTAGCCTCCATGTGTTTGTATTTTTTACGTTTTTTTCCCCTGTAATTGATTTCTCATTGTTGTCAGAGAAGATGCTTGATATGATTTCAGTTTTCTTAAATTTACCGAGGCTTGATTTGTGACCCAAGATGTGATCTATCCTGGAGAATGTTCCGTGTGCAGTTGAGAAGAAAGTGTAATATGCTGTTTTTGGATGGAATGTCCTATAAATATCAATGAAATCTATCTGGTCTCTTGTGTCATTTAAAGCTTGTGTTTCCTTGTTAATTTTCTGTCTGGATGATCTGCCCATTAGTGTAAGTGTGGTGTTAAAGTCCCCTAGTATTATTGTGTTACTGTCGATTTCCTCTTTTATAGCTGTTAGCATTTGCCTTATGTATTGAGGTCCTCCTATCTTGGGTGCATTTATATTTATAGTTGTTATATTTTCTTCTTGGATTGATCCCTTGATCATTATGTGTGTCCTGCCTTGTCTCTTGTCCATTCTTTACTTTAAAATCTATTTTATCTGATGTGAGTATTGCTACTCCAGTTTTCTTTTGATTTCCATTTGCATGGAATATCTTTTTCCATCACCTCACTCTCAGTCTGTATGTGTCCCTAGGTCTGAAGTGGGTCTCTTGTAGACAGCATATATATGGGTCTTCTTTTTGTATCCATTCAGCGAGCCTGTGTCTTTTGGGTGGAACATTTAATCCATTCACATTTAAGGTAATTATTGATATGTATGTTTCTGTTACCTTTCTTAATTGTTTTGGGGTGTTTCTTTGTAGGTACTTTTCTTCTCTTGTGTTTCCCACTTAGAGAAGTTCCTTTAGCATTCTCTGTAGAGCTGGTTTGGTGGTGCTGAATTCTCTTAGCTTTTTCTTGTCTGTAAAGCTTTTGATTTCTCCATCACATCTGAATGAGATCCTTGCTGGGTAGAGTAATCTTGGTTGTAGCATCTTCCTTTTCATCACTTTAAATATATTGTGCCCCCCCCACTTCTGGCCTGTAGAGTTTCTGCGGGAAATCAGCTGTTACCCTTATGGGAGTTCCCTTGTATTTTATTTGTTGTTTTTCCCTTGTTGCTTTTAATAATTTTTCTGTGTCTTTTAATTTTTCTCAGTTTGATTACTGTGTGTCTTGGCATCTTTCTCCTTGGGTTTATCCTGCCTGGGACTCTCTGTGCTTCCTGGACTTGGGTGGCTATTTCCTGTCCCATGTTAGGGAAATTTTCGACTATAATCTCTTCAGATATTTTCTCGGGTCCTTTCTCTCTTTTTTCTCCTTCTGGGGCCCCTATAACGCGAATGTTTGTGCATTTAATGTTGTCCCGGAGGTCTCTTAGATTGTCTTCATTTATTTTTTTCTGTTTCACGGCAGTGAATTCCACCATTCTGTCTTCCAAGTCACTTATCCGTTCTTCTGCCTTAGTTATTCTGCTATTGATTCCTTCTAGTGTATTTTTCTTTTCAGTTCTTGTATTGTTCATCTCTGTGTGTTTGTTCTTTAATTCTTCTAGGTCTTCGTTAAACATTTCTTGCACCTTCTCGGTCTTTGCCTCCATTCTTTTTCCGATGTCCTGGATCATCTACACTATCATTATTCTAAATTCTTTTTCTGGAAGGTTGCCTATCTCCACTTCGTTTAGTTGTTTTTCTGGGATTTTGTCTTGTTCCTTCATCTGGTGCATAGTCCTCTGCCTTTTCATTTTGTCTTTCTGTGAATGTGGTTTTCACTGCACGGGCTGCAGGACTGTAGTTCTTCTTGCTTCTGCTGTCTGCCCCCTGGTGGATGAGGCTATCTAAGAGGCTTGTGCAAGCTTCCTGATGGGAGGGACTGGTGGTGGGTAGAGCTGGGAGTTGCTCTGGTGGGCAGAGCTCTGTAAAACTTTAATGTGCTTGTCTGCTGATGGGTAGGGCTGGGTTCCCTCCCTGTTGGTTGTTTGGTCTGAGGTGACCCAGCACTGGAGGTTACAGGCTCTTTGGTGGGGCTAATGGCACACTCTGGGAGGGCTCACGCCAAGGAGTACTTCCCAGAATTTCTGCTGCCAGTGTCCTTGTCCTCACAGTGAGACACAGCAACCTCCTGCCTCTGCAGGAGACCCTCCAACACTAGCAGGTAGGTCTGGCTCCATCTCCTGTGCGGTCACTGCTCCTTCCCCTGGGTCCTGATGTGCACACTACTTTGTGTGTGCCCTCCAAGAGTGGAGTCTCTGTTTCCCCCAGTCCTGTCAAAGTCCTTCAGTCAAATCCCACTAGCCTTCAAAGTCTGATTATCTGCGAATTCCTCCTCCTGTTGCCAAACCCCCAGGTTGGGAAGCCTGACATGGGGCTCAGGACCTTCAATCCAGTGTGTGGACTTCTGTGGTGTAATTGTTCTCCAGTTTGTGAGTCACCCACCCAGCTGTTATGGGGTTTGATTTTACTGTGATTGTCCCTCCTACCATCTCATTGCAGCTTCTCCTTTGTCTTTGGATGTGGGTTATCTTTGTTGGTGAGTTCCGGTGTCTTCCTGTCAATGATTGTTCAGCAGTTAGTTGTGATTCCAGTGTGCTCGCAACAAGGAGTGAGTGCACATCCTTTTATTCTGCCATCTTGAACCAGTCTGCCTTAAATGTAATGTTAAATGGTTGAATAATATTCTACTCAGTGCAGAAGGAAGAAACATTGATGGAGTACATACTGTGCCAGACATTGTGCACAGTGTTCTATTTTTGTCCCATTTTATCCCCATAGTAGTTCTGTATGATGGGTGTTATTATACCCATTTCATAGATGAGAAAAATTGAGACCTAGCTTAGTTTACTTCCATTTCATTAATTGACCTCTACTACATTCTATGTATGATTCTGAGTTCTGGAGATTCAAAGATGAGTGGGACATTGTCCCTCCTGTAAGGATTTCAGAAAATCTACAGGGGGCAGCGTATGAGTATAGAGATAGTTTCAATACAGTATGCTGAGTGCGGTGACACAGAAGAGGAACACCTGACCTAGGTCAGAGCAGTTTTACCAGAGCAGTGCTTCTCAAACTTTAATGTGCATATGGAAGTACTGGGGGTTCTTGTTAAAATGCAGATTCTGATTTTGGGGTCTTCGGTGCGGTATGAGATTCTTCATTTCCAACAGGCTTCCAGGTGATGCTGATGCTGCTGGTCCACATTTTGGACTATTCTGAGTGGGAATATTATAGACAATGTAGGATTTGAACAGATACCAGTTAGCTGGGTAGAGAAATGGGGAAAGGTAATCTAGATAGGACAGCATGGGGCAAGGCATAGAAGCATAAAAAAATGTGTTAAATGGGTAGACTACTTACAATCTATAGCAGGTGTTGGCAAACTACAGCTTGCTGGGTGAATTCAGCCCACATAGCCTGTTTTTATATAGCCCATGTGCTAAGATAATTTTCACGTTTTTAAAGGGTTGTTAAAAAATACCAAAAAAACAAAAAAAAACCCGAACAAAGAAGACCATATACCAGAGATGTAGAAAGTCTTAAATGTTTACAAGCTAGCCCTTTACAGAACATGCTTGCGATCTGTGTTGATGGTGGTTATTGGTGGAGTGTAAAATCTGCAGTAGGGCATGGCAGGAAATATGTTAGAGACAGTAGGCAGGGGTGATCACAGGGGACACAGAGGAGCTTGGCCTTTATCTTTGAGGTGATAGGGAGCTAGGCAGAGTTTAAAGAAGGGAGGTGAGAACAGTAGGATTTTGTCACTGATTTGATGTAAGGGAGTGGGGAAAAGGGTCCTGACATGGGTGAATGGTGGTGTTCCCAACTGAAATCCATAATTGGAGGAGAAGCCATTTGAAAGGTAGAGGTGGTTCATTCATTTTTGCACATGTTGAGTTTGAGAGAGCACTGTAGGATACCCAGGCTTTCCAGCAGATAAGAGAGATCAATTCTCATTCAGTATTACTGCATCACTGTTTTGTTTAACTGTTACTATTTCATTTACACTTTTAAAGTACTTTCATGTAACGTGTACCTCCATACTCATTCATCTGAAAAAAACAGGTTGTTGAACAGCAGGTGTCTTGTAATCCCTTTCATGCAATGTGATGTGTGTGTGTGTAGAGCTGTCTGGAAGGATGCGTGCAGTATTTTCTACTGTTTTTCTATACAAAGCTATGTGTTTCGGGATTTAATAGACTTTTCTGGCCCAGGCTAGGAATTCACCGTTGTTTACAACATTGTCAGCATTCTAATGAGAAGCAGCAGCATTAATTTCAAATAATTGGCTTATGTGGAAAATTAATAAATTGGTGACTAAGTTGTACGTACTTTGAGATGCTTATTGTTCAGTAAAATTAATATTCTGATATATTGAAATCCAAGAGTAATCAGATCACATCAATTAGTTTGTGTATGATAGTATGTGTGCAGTTTGCTTTAGTTCTGTATGCAAATATACTATACTCTTAAAGATTCCAGTTTTTGATTACTTATTCTAGTTTCATATAGAATAAATGGCATTTTATCCATACCCTTCTCCCTGGTAGTATCATGATTCTTGAAAGATACACTTTTGGCACTATAAAAGAATATTTCCGAAATTGACCTTTCAGTGTAAGTAACACAGGCACATACCTAAGTTTAAAAGTTATTTTTTTGCTATGAAATAATGTTTTAAAAATTCTTTATATAGATTGAATACCTGCTTAAGAAACTTACAGAAGCTATGGGAGGAGGTTGGCAACAAGAACAATTTGAAAATTATAAAATCAACTTTGATGACAGTAAAGATGGCCTTTCCGTGTGGGAACTGATTGAGCTTATTGGAAATGGACAGTTTAGCAAAGGCATGGATCGGCAGACAGTGTCCATGGCAATTAACGAGGTCTTTAATGAGCTTATATTAGATGTGCTGAAACAGGTAAGAGTCCTATAACACTGCTTCTCCTTACCTTTAGAATTTGACATGTTTGAAATAAAACAAATTTGCATTACAAAGATGAGTCTAAGTCACTTATACTTTTACACTGATTGAGAACAGGAATAAAGTTTCTTATTTTCCCAGTCTTGTGTTAGGCTTTCATTGTAAAGAATTATAGTTAAGCATTGGGAAATTACTATTTTGAAATAACTGTTTAAATGATCACATTTCTAAACATTTTTAAAGTACTTTTATGTCACGTGTACATCCATACTTATTCATCTGAAAGATCCCATGGCATATTGTTCAGTGAAAAATAGTTTGTTGAACAGTAGGTGTCTTGTCATCCCTTTCATGCAATGTGATTTGTGTTTGTAGAGCTGTCTGGAAGGATGAGTGCCAAGATGTTGATTGCCGCTGGATTGTGGGATTTCTGTGAATTTTATTTTATTCTTTGTTCTTTTCTTATTATTGGACTTACTATTATATATGTTTACACATGTTGATCTCTCTTTATATATATGATATATATTATTTTTATAAAATCATAAAAATATTCTTTCTTTTGGGAAAAAATACCTTTATATAGTAAAGTTGTGTTTATCATATTAGATGATAAAGTTTGTTTTCTCAGCACCTGCATAGCATCTGATATACGTATGGAGGCTTAATGCTTATTAAGTAGAATTTATATATTTTTAGTGGATTAGATTAGATTTCCTACCTTATTACATTGAATAATAGCTCTGATTTGGGATTTCCTTACTTTGGTCCTTTCTTTGCTCTGTTAGGTGATATTGCTTTTGCTCTTTTCTCCAAATGGAGCCCATCAAAAAAATTAATTGAGGCTTAATTTGTGTAAGTTTTTGGTGCTGCAAAGAGTTATGAGACATGGTCTCTGTCTGAAGAGGATTTCCAGACGGATTAGGATGGCAGAATATAGAACTACAGATGAATTGCAGTATGAGATAGCTTTGGCTTAAATGTTCAAGGATTAGCAAACTGAACAAGTAATATGATTAGAACTTAGTGTAATAATCGAATGATACAGCCAAGATATTATCATATATTTAACAATGTGTATAGTCTACCATAAGCTATCAGCACCTATAGATTTACTATTTAAAATGTGAGTTAGGGCTTCCCTGGTGGCGCAGTGGTTGAGAGTCCGCCCGCCGATGCAGGGGACACGGGTTCGTGCCCCAGTCCGGGAGGATCCCACATGCCGCGGAGCGGCTGGGCCCGTGAGCCATGGCCGCTGAGCCTGCGCGTCCGGAGCCTGTGCTCCACAACGGGAGAGGCCACAACAGTGAGAAGCCCGCGTAGCACAAAAAAAAAAAAAAAAAAAAAAAAGTGAGTTATTCTTGAATAGTACTGAAGGGTTTTGGCCTATAATAAATGTGTACTTTTGCTGAAGTAAAATTTTTAATCATACACCTTTGATGCTGATGTATGGGAAGGAAGCACAGGGCTAGTAAGTGTGAGCATAGAAGCTATACTTAGAAGCCAGTAGCCTAACTACTGGTCCAGTTCTTTTTCTGCTCCTTTGGAGCAGAGTCATCCTCCAGAATTGTGAGGTCAGGCAGAGAGGTACTTTGGTGCCAGAGTGGGACTGGCTGAGAAGATATGCTTGGCCAAGTTGACTGATAAGTTTTAGCATTTTCATTGATGGAGGTCTAGATTTACTGAGAATCACTGTGAGGTCTAGGTCTAGATTTACTGAGAATCTCAGATCACTGTGTGTGTGCATGTGTTTGTTTTCTATTTTAAAGGGAACAGATAGAATAGTATAATGAACTCTCGTATACCCATCACCCAGCCCCAGGAACCACTGATACCTGGTTAATCCTCCCCGCCTACTTTGAGCTCTCCTGTCTTATCTTGACACAAATCCAGACATTTCATTTTATCTATAAATATTTCAGTAGGCATCCCTAAAAGATAAGGTATTAAAAAAAGAAACCCCACAATGCTGTTAACATCAGGGGGTCTTGCAGTCTCTTATCTGCATATAGCTTTTGGCGAGGTTGGGGGTTTGGGTGGGGGGAGGAGATGTCTCTGAGTGTCTAAAATTCTATGTAAACTTTTATCTGCACATGCTTGCATGAATTTGACTGGGTATAGTGCCCTGCCTTTGTAGCTCTTCAAAGGGTTCATGATCCACAAAGGGCAAGAACCTTTGATATTCATGTATTCAAGGCCACACATCAGATAATGGAGTAGGCAAGAATGTCAAGGAAGAGGTATCAGCTCTTATAAATAAAAGGACAGGAGTTTATATCAGATTTAATCTTTCATAGGGTTACATGATGAAAAAAGGCCATAGACGGAAAAACTGGACTGAACGCTGGTTTGTACTAAAACCCAACATAATTTCTTACTATGTGAGTGAGGATCTGAAAGATAAGAAAGGAGACATTCTCTTGGATGAGAACTGCTGTGTGGAGGTAAGAGTCAACAGTTACCTCTTTCCAGTGCTGCCCCCTGCTGTTCAAGTAGTGTATCTTCTTCTAGACTCCAGAGCCTTAAAAATAATCTTAAAATTTACATTTCCAAAATAATACAGGCATACAGTAGCCATAGTTTCTGAACCAAAAAATTAGATACCTGACAAAATTTTTTTCTAATGTGAGTTAATTTTCTTATACTCGAGAATAAAATATAGGGATTAAATCTCATTTGTACATTGAAGGGATCATTTCTTGAATAAAATGGAGTCATAAATAAGAAAATAAAGCAAAAAAAAAAATTTAGTAAGAAAGTGTTTGAAATCATGAATATATCAGAATACCTGGGCCATTTTGAGTGTAATAGATAAACCAAAAGAAGATGTGAGCATTGCCTTGGAATACTTAGGGTGACTCTCAGAATACTTTAGTCACAGCTGCTAATTCGGTTAAAGAAGTGAAGTCCTCAAGAACATAAAGTTTTGAGTTTTTAATTTATAGCTGAACTATTGCCACATCTGTATTTATTGAAGAACATTTAAAATACCTAAGATCTCACTCATAAATGATAATGTGTTTTGATGGTTGAAATGGTATGTATTAATGTCTTAGGGTGTGCAGTGCCCAGTAAGGGGTCTTCTTAGATTCAGGTAAACATGGAGACTCACAAGATTACCATAGGCCATACCAGTCTACTTATAAGGATATAGGACAAGAACCACAGCCTGCCAGCAACAATACCCCTGGTGCAAGGAAGGGAGAGACGCATCTGGAGGGTGTGGGAATCACCCTGGGTTAGAAGCCTCATATCCTATAGGAGTCAAGACCTATTGGAACAGTCCATGGGTATATCTTCCAGGGTTCCCTTAAGAGATGTGCTAAGGTACAAGGGTTGCTGTGCTCAGGAAAGCCCAAAGCATGGCCCATAAGGTGGTGTTGGTTCTCCCAGTCTAGGTGTAGTACACTAATCCAGGGTCATTTTTACCATAAGTACTGTTGCCTAGGGGGAAGCATTAGAAAATCAGTAATATTCATTTATAGGTACTTCTTATATAAATAATTAAGATTGAACTTAATCTAAATACTTTAAAATAAAATTTTAAAGACTAATTTTGCTTTCTGTCTTAGTCCTTGCCTGACAAAGATGGAAAGAAATGCCTTTTTCTCATAAAATGTTTTGATAAGACCTTTGAAATCAGTGCTTCAGATAAGAAGAAGAAACAAGAGTGGATTCAGGGTAAGGTAATTTTTATTACTTGTCATGATATGACTTGAGAGCTCTTTCAGCTTTGGATCTCATTAAAGATACTCGGCATTGTTTCCTCATTGTCTATAGTTATTTCTATGTGAAACAGTAGCTAGAAGAATAACAAAGTGAGAGGAGTTCCCAAAATTTTCATCAATTTCATTTGCCTGATGAATGTGTGGGAAAATTATAAACTGGACATTTTAGGTTTTTTTACTCTTACTATTTAAAGAACATGGAATTTCCCCTTTTAAGGACTATAAAGAATTTTAAAGTAGCCATTTTGAGTATTTCGTAACGTGTAAAACAAAAGAGGAATTGTGCAATAGCTTTTGAATACTTCAAGTAATTTTCAAGATCTGTTACTTTCACAAGAAATCACTAGTTTCAAATAATTATCTCAAGAATGCAAACTTCTGATTTAATAACTTTCAAACTAAAGTATTACTTCAAAATTAGTAAAGAATGAAACACTTTATGAGATTTTATTTTTAATCATGAAAGAGGATTCTGAATGTTATATTCTTGAACATAGGTAAAATTGTTTTATTGAAAATTATGGTCATTTTGATGTAGTTTAAGAGTTTGAGGCAAGTGTACCTGGGTCTGAATCCTCTCTCCTGGGCTTCTGGGGTTGAGTTAGGAATTCTCTAGCAGCTTTCTTCTTCTGTGGAATGGGGCAAATAACAGTATCGACCTCTCAGGTTGTTGTGAGGGTTCATAATTAGAAAATGAAGATATAGTTGCATATTTAAAAAATGACACATCATTGCAGAAATGTTTGTGACAGATTGCAAACAACTTAAACGTCCATTAATTGGGGAGTGGTTGAACAGATTATGGTACAGCTACACAGTGGAGAATTGTGCAGTACTGTGCAGTATGTACTGATATGGAAAGCTCTCCAAGGCTCTGAAGAGTGTGTTATGCCAACATTTGTGTCAACAGAAGATGGAGAACGTATATACATGTTTATTTCTATATGCTTAAAGTATCTCAGGAAAGATGCACAGAAACTGTTAGCATTAGTTGCTAGTGGAGTGGAGAACTCAGTACTGGGGGATAGGAGTAGGAGCGAGACTTCATCTATGTCCTTTCATGCTTTTGAGTTTGAACAATGTGAAAGTATTAGCTCTTTAAGTAATTGAAACAATCAGGAAAGAAATCAGATTTCACGTAGAAATTATATAATGCATGTAAAGGGTGTATATATAGCAAATATTCAAAAAACGGTAGCTGCTGTTATCACCTCGGGAAGGGAGTATAGAGGGAGATGGTTTCATAAGGTGTGGATGAGGGGCAGACTAAATACAGCAGGCAGCAAATCAGATACCAGGAACTTTATATCTCAGCCCTTGCTATGTCTTGTTCTTACCTGGCCTTTTGGGAAGTATAGGAAAGGGAGTTGGAAGTGTTGGGATTTCCTCAAATGTGTGTGATATTCCCAAATCAAGATCTGTTTAAGCACAGATAGGCAGTTACGGAACTTTGGAGCTGGAAGGGACTCCAGAGATCATCTCTCTCATGTTAGAGATGAGAAACCCGTGCTGTAAGAGGTTCTGTGACTTGCTCACGGTCACACCACTGCTCAGTGGCAGGATCAGAATTATCCTGGGTCTCTGGTTTTATTCCCACTATGCCATTTACATGTTAGGCTTACAAAGAATAAAGGGTATTCCCTGTTTTTTCTCCCATGCCTTTCACAGCCATCCATTCTACCATCCATCTGCTGAAGCTGGGCAGCCCCCCACCACACAAAGAAGCCCGCCAGCGTCGGAAAGAACTCCGGAAGAAGGTGCTGGCTGAGCAGGAGGAGCTGGAGCGACAGATGAAGGAGCTCCAGGTGGCAAATGAAAACAAGCAGCAGGAGCTGGAGACCGTGAGGAAGGTGGGTGTGGACGCTGGGCTGGGGGCGGGCTCTCATTTCACTGCAGAGGCCACAGCGACCTCACTTACTTGGTAGAGCTTTGGTTCTACCAAGACTAGGTTAATGCAACCGTAGAGAGATTTTTTTTGTGAACTGTGCTCGCAGGAAGTACATCTAGACCACTGAGTGAGACGCCCTGGTTTACCCAGCCCTTGAAAGTTATGAGGGTCTCAGGGTAGCAGGGACATTTCATTGACCAGAAAAGAACATTTATAAGAACAATGAGCACAGTTGAATTTTGTCAGAGAAAGATGAGACATTGTATTCCCCTAAGGATGTCAAGGTCACTTTTGGTGAACTGGACAGGATCTGTTGCTTTTTTAGGTTTTCCCCCTTAGCTCCCATCTTCACTCATGAGGATCTTGGAAGACCCTTAGTGTTAGAATTGTGGGGTTTTACTTATTGTTTGGAGCCAAAGATACAGTCTGGGTCAGCTTCCCTTTCCATCTCAGGGCTAGGAGGTCAAGTACCACAGGCTGTAAGAGATAGTTGACATTCATTGGGAAACTTTCTTCCTCAGTTGTGTATATCACAATTCTGGGTGTGGTGCTGAGTCCTCAGTGTGTGGTCATGGTCTTTATTTGGGGCGCCTTTGGGTTGATCCTTTCTGCCTTGAATCACTGAGCACCTGCTAACCACAAGCTCAAGCATCCTTTTGTGTCCTCCTATGCAGCACCTGTGCCCTGGGATGTGGCATACTTTAAGGCCCCAAATTCCTGGTGGGGTTCTCCCTTTGCAACCCCTAGAAATGCCACACTCTGTGCTGACTTCCTCTGTTTCTGAAGTTGGTTGTCTGTCTTACTGGTGTTTCCTGGTGTGTGATGAATCATTTTTCTCTTGTTGCTTTCAAGATTTTCTTTTTGTCTTTGGTTTTCCACCGTTTTACTATGATGTGTATGTCTGTATGATATGAAGTATGTGTTAAACTCTTTGTATTATCTTAGAGTTCATTGAACTTATTGGATGTGTAGGTTAGTATTTTCCATCAGATTGGGAAAGTTTTCAGTCACTATTTCTTCCAATATTTTTCCTTCTCCTTTCTCTCTTTCCTATCCTTCAGATACTCCTGTTATGTGAATGTTGGTGTACTTAATGGGTGTCTCACATTTCTCTGATGCTGTTTTCTTCTCTGTTCTTCAGATTGCATAATTTCTATGAATCTTTTTTTGTTTTGTTTTGTTTTGCTTTGCTTTTTGCGGTACGCGGGCCTCTCACTGTTGCAGCCTCTCCCGTTGTGGAGCACAGGCTCCGGACACGCAGGCCCAGCAGCCATGGCTCATGGGCCCAGCCGCTCCGCGGCTTGCGGGATCCTCCCGGACTGAGTCATGAACTTGTATCCCCTGCATCGGCAGGCGGACTCTCAACCACTGCGCCACCGGGGAAGCCCTATCAATCTATCTTTGATAGATTCTTCCTACAGCCCAAATGTATGTATGAGAACCTCTAGTGAATTTTTCATTTCAGTTATTGTACTTTTCAACTCCAGAATTTCCATTTGGTTCTTTTTTATAATTTCTGTCTCTTTATTGATGTTGTCTGTTTGATGGGATATCATCATATCATCTATGACTTCCTTAAGCATGGTTTCCTTAGTTCTTTGAACATATAATAACTTCTTTGAAGTCTTTGCTAAATCCGGTGTCTGGGCCCCTTCAAAGGCAGTTTCTATTGCCTGCTTTTTTCCCTGCGTATGAGTCACACTTTTCTCTTTCTTTGCACATCTCATAATTTTTTGTTGAAAACTGGATATTTTAGATAATACGTTGTAGCAACTCTAGATATGGCTTTCGCCCCTCCTCCAAAAGCTTGTTATTGTTGTTTGCTCATTTATTTGTTTCATGATTTGGCTGGATTATTTCAGTGGAGTCTGTTTGCCTCATGGTGTGCAGCCTCTGACTGTCCTCCTCCCAAGCAGAACCTTGGGCGTGCACACAGTGCCTTGGGGTGACCGAGGTGTCAGCAGGGCTTTTTTGGCATTCTTTTGTTTTATACAGTTTTTAAAGTTTACACTCCATTTACAGTTATTACAAAATATTGGCTATATTCCCCGTGTTGTAGAATACATCCTTAAGCCTATCTTACACCCAACAGTTTGTACCTCCCACTTTCCCTACCCCTATCTTGCCCTCCCCCCTGTAACCGCTAGTTTATTCTCTATATCTGTGAGCCTGCTTCTTTCTTGTTATATTCACTAGTTTGTTGTATGTTTTAGATTCCACATATAAGTGATATCATACCGTATTTGTCTTTCTCTGTCTGACTTATTTCACTTAGCGTAATGCCTTCCAAGTCCATCCATGTTGCTGCAAATGGCAGAATTTAATTATTTTTTATGGCTAAGTAGTATTCCATTGTAGATATGTATTCACCACATCTATTTTTTATTCATTCATCTGTTGATAGACACTTAGATTGCTTACATATCTTGACAATTGTAAATAATGCTGCTGTGAACATTGGGATGCCTGTATCTTTTCAGATCAGTGCTTTTGTTTTTCTTGGATATAAACCCAGGAGTGGGGACTTCCCTGGTGGTCCAGTGGTTAAGAATCCACCTTCCAATGCACGGGTTTGATCCGTGGTCAGGGAACTAAGCTCCCACATGCTGCAGGGCAACTAAGCCCATGCGCCACAACTAGAGAGCCCGTGCACTGCAGCTACTGAGCTTGCGCGCTCTGCAGCCCACATACCACAACTAGAGAGAAGCTCGCGTGCCACAACGAAAAGACCCTGCATGCCGCAACAAGGATCTTGTGTGCCGCAACTAAGACCTGACACAGCCAAATAAATAAATAAATAAATAAATAAATAAATAAATAAATATTCAAACCCAAAAAACCCAGGAGTAGAATTGCTGGGTCATATGGTAATTCTGCTTTTTAGTTTTTTGAGGAACCTCCGTACAATTTTCCACAGTGGCTGTACCAGTTTACATTCCCCCCAACAGTGTACAAGGTTTTGGGTTGTTTGTTTTTTTGATGTTGAGTTGTACGAGCTGTTTATATATGTTAGATATTAATCCCTTATTGGTCATATCATTTGCAAATATTTTCTCCCATTTGGTAAGTTGGCTTTTCGCTTTGTCAATGGCTTCCTTTGTTGTGCAAAAGCTTTAAAGTTTAATTAGGTCCCATTTGTTTATTTTTGCTTTTATTTCTTTTACTTTAGGAGATACATTAAAAAAATTGCTCTGATTTATGTCAAAGAGTATTCTGCCTGTGTTTTCCTCTAGGAGTTTTATAGTATCTGGTCTTACATTTAGGTCTTTAATCTATTTTGAGCTTATTTTTGTATGTGGCAGCAGAGCTCTTTGTCTCCATTTCTGATCTCTGTCAGTCTCTCAGCTCTCTGTTAAGCCGGATGCCTCTGTTGGTATCACCTCCAGTTGTTCATCTCACAGTGGCTCTGTTGTTTTCAACAATGCCCTGGAACCTACCTGGCCCCACAGTCTGATATTTAAATTCTGGCCCACATGTAGTTTTTGAGGCCTGTCTTTGAGACTTGTTCCTACTACACGGGGGCTCTTTGCTGGCCTCGCCTGTCAGACTTCTAGCTGGCCTGTGGTTTAGTTTGTTGGTCTTGTCGACTGAAAAAAAGCACAGCTAAAATCTGAGAGTTATGTTTTATTCGGGGACTTTACTGAGGACTCTAGCCAGCCCGGGAGAAAGCTTCTCAGCTCTGAGGAACTGTTCCAAAGAGGTAAGCGGGGAGCCAGGATACAAAGGAGTTTTTGTTGAAAAAAGCAAAACAAAACAAAACATGTGGTTACTGCTAATCACAAAAAACAGATATTTCAAGTTAATGATTTTAGTGCTTTTCAATGTATGGGAAGATGCAAATCTGAGCTCATTAAAATTATTTCTTAGATATGCATCTTAACTATCTAGGGCCAGGATCCTGTTTTCCTCCATCCTGAATTCCTCCCAGGGTGCACTGTTGGGACAGCTGCAGTGGCTGATGGCTTGATGGTGGGCAATGTTCTTTGTTTATTGGAACGGCAAGCAACATTTTTTTGTCTGCACCCTCCTGTGAGATACCTTAGCCCTAGATTGGAAACTGAGGAGAGAGGGAGGCTTATGTTCTTGGTTCCACGGCCATGGGGTAGAGCCTCCTTCCACTGCCATGTCGGGGGAGCAGTAGGCAGAGAGGGGGCTGCACCGTGGCTCACATGCCATAGGCTTTCACTATTCTTGCTGAGATTCAGTTGATTTTCTTGCTAAGTGTTCTCCGTTTGCTGTATGCTTTTAGGATAATTCCCAGAGACTTTAAATGGTTGTTTTTGCTTTTCTTCTAAATGTTGTTTTGCCAGGGAAAGGGTCTGTGGAGTTCCTCATGCACCCTTTGGGAAGTTGAGCTCTGATAAAGTTTTAAGGAATAATGTTAAGATGACAAAACTGTATAGGACAAGCTCAAGAAATAGATTCCTACCTCATGAATGCATTTGCAAGTGAATTTAACTTAATGACTGTACTAAAATTTTCTTGGCAAAATGTTGTTCAGAGTTATGAGGAATCATTCATTTACCTAATTTGTTTTGTATGTTGACTGGGAAAATTGTTGGAATGGAATTCCAGTGGATCTACAAGTTTTATTCGGTCTTTATTGAACACTGAGAATGTTTGACTTCCTCCATAATGTTTAAGTGTGACCATTTCTCTCCAAATGCACTTCCATTGTAATATTTCCTGCTTTTCTGTGGATGGGTTTTTGGGTAGAAACTAGAAGAAGCAGCATCTCGGGCAGCAGAAGAAGAAAAGAAGCGCCTTCAGACTCAAGTGGAACTACAGGCCAGGTTCAGCACGGAGCTGGAGCGGGAGAAGCTTGTGAGTATCGCATGCCCAGAGGTGCTGCTGCGGCCTTAACTCACAGAGCCAGCCCCGGTCGGCAGAGGAGCAAAAGCCTGCCTGGGTTGGTGGAGGGTGAAGAGCTGGGAGGCTAGAGTGAGATCATCTTGCCAGCTTGGCTCTGTTGCTGACTTGCAGTGGGCTCCTGGGGAAGTTATTCATTCATTATCAGTTTATTGAGCACCTTCTATATGCCAGGTACCATGCCAAGGATATAAAGGTAAACCTTGCATTCAAGACCCCCAAGTAGAAATTTATGGAATGGGATGGTAAGTACTGTGGGTAGGAGGACTAAAGTTCCTGGTTTGCTTGGGACAGTCCCTGCCATCCTGGTACAATTATTAATAGCATCCCTTTCAGCCTTCAGAGTCTTGCCTTGGAAAATAAATAGCTACGGAAAAAGTAAGCATAAGTTCCATGATGTTGCACCTCTGTCATGAGCAGAGTGAGGGTTCGGAAGTCAGGAGAACACGTGAACGCTGGCCTGCCGCTCTTGGCAGCTCTGACTCATCATCTGATTAGAGGTTCTCATCCCCAAGAGACCCAAGGTCCAGGTTGCTTCAGACAGCGAGCTGGTTAGTTGGAACACAGGTCTCCTCACATGAGTTGCAGTGTGTGGGAGAGGGCTGGGCCCAGGGCCTATTAAATAGGTGCTGTGACGTTCCCTTTAGCACCTTTTTGTTGCTCAGACTTGAAGTGGACGTGTTTGTGTCGCGAGAAGAAGGCATGTATGACATGGGGGGTGCTGCCCTCGTGGCCAGAAGATCTGGGTTTGTGTCCTCTGCTCCTGCTGATGAATAACTTGCTTCTCTTCTTCAAATTAGGGGGATAGTCGTATGATCCTTCATGACCCTTATGAGGGTGAACTAAGCTAATGCAAGTAAAAGTGTCTTATAAACTGCAGAGACGTATGCTAATGTGTATGTTATTGCATTTAGGATGTCCTTGTCTTTTAACTTATAAGGCAGAGATTCAAAGCTCTTTTAGCTAGAATGGAGAAACCATAAATGTGTTAGAACACTAATTAAGTGCTTGAGGTCCCCCTGGGGCCAGAGGTGCCCTAGAGAGGGAGAAAGGACGGGGTGCTGGGCAGCCAGGTAAGTGCAGAAGGGCTCACTGCAGGCCAGTCTTTCCTTTCCCCCTTATTTTAACCCTTCGGCTGTTCTGACTGGGAAAAGGTTCATTCTCTTTAGAGGAGACTCTTGGTAGAAAGGTGGTGATTTTAAGACAGAAAGGAGTTTAAAGAGAAATTATACAGGGAAATATTTTTTTCTTGAGTCTGAAATGTGGAGTGAAAGGGATGAGAAATATACCAGGGCAGGAGAACAGCGTTTCGGGTGTAGTTTGTGGACCCAGACTCTTTGGTTGTGGTCTTGGGTCTTGGCATTGGGTTTGGTGCTCTTGCTTCCTCGGTCTTCGGGGAGTGAAGGACGGGCCCTGTCCACCCTGATGGGCTGCGGCTGTGGGCTGTGCTGCGGCTTCACTCAGGGTGGTGGTGGAGCGGGAGGCTCTCCCTGAGGGCGAAGTCAACCTGAGTTTAAACATGACTCTTTTATACCGTCAGATCAGGCAGCAGATGGAAGAACAGGTTGCCCAGAAATCCTCTGAGCTGGAACAGTATTTGCAGCGGGTCCGGGAGCTGGAAGACATGTACCTAAAGCTGCAGGAGGCTCTCGAGGATGAGAGGCAGGCCCGGCAAGATGAAGAGACTGTGCGGAAGCTTCAGGCCAGGTGCCGATCGCCTCATCCTCTGTGCTTTATGTGCTTTGCCTGGACTCCTCATACACTTTCTAGGAATGACTAACTCTGCTGGAGAGGGAGGGGTCTCTGACAGATTGGAGAGACCCTGGGGGCTTGGCTGGCTGGGCTATTTATTCCCAGTCTGGGCCGCTGGGAGACCCTTGCTTATAGGGCTAAAGACAGGGCTCAGCTACCCTCTCCCAGTTTCTAACTTGCTTCCGCATTTGCTTTCTTTAAGATGTCATGTCAGGGGATGCAGCGCTAAAAACTGTTTCCCCAGCTGGTCAGTGCAGGCATATCTTGTGCTTTAAGCTATGCCCCCTGTTTTAGGAGCACTTGTGGGATGAGCTGGGGTACATTTTCCATAGCTGCCATGCCACACGTGGAGCAGCAACAGATGTTCTTTTAATCTTCAGGAGGAAAGAAAGAAGGAGGTTTCTTTGTTATGTATGTTGCCAAAAATGACTTAAAAATAAATGAATTAGGTTTTGAAAAGGTTGATTCTATTAAGGAAAAAATTATCTTCTAAATAGAAAATTAAATGCCTAGCACATTGCCTGGCATTTATGGGTCCCACAAGTGTGTGTTCACCATGGTGTTAACCAGAGGATGGGAACCACCACCCTGTTGTTATTGGGCAGTGATGTTAGCACACCATCCACTGCATGGGAAGGTTTGGTCCCATGTGACTTGCAAAGAGAGACATTCTAAGGGACATTAGACGTTTTTGAACCTCCTTATCATTTGTGATGTGTCAAGAGTTTATAGATCACCTTGTGCAGAGAATTCACAGGTGAGATATGTTATATATATTTACTTCTCTGAAGCTGTGAGGGAGGTTAATTATGACACGGCAGAGATTAGATCATAAAGGAAACCAGATAACTCCAGAAATTTATTAAAGTATTAGTTATTTCATGTTTATAGAATGAGTGATGTTTTGAATAAGACAGTTTTGGATAATTGATGCCAGTAGTTTTTAACCAGTGGTAAATATCATCATCCCCTATAAACCTTTTAAAAAATACTCATGTAGGGCCTGTCACAAATTTAGTAAATCAAAATATCTGTGGATAGGAGCCCAGGCATGAATATTGTTATTTAAAAAGCTCTCGCTAGGGAATTCCCTGGCGATCTAGTGGTTAGGACTCTGTGCTTCCACTGCAGGGGACACAGGTTCTATCCCTGGTCGGTGAACTAAGATCTCTGCATGCTGTGCAATGCGGCCAAAAAAAAAAAAAAAAAAAAAAAAAAATGCTCTGGCTAATTATTTTGTACACTCTGATTTAAGTAAATGGTTCCAACCTTTTAAATGCAAATATAACTACTACATACAGCTCTGCTCCAATAAGCTGATATTACTGCACAAAAACTAACTAGTTTTTCTTGGGGTATATAAGGCCATTTTATGAATTTTACTACTCTAAATTGTTCTTTTACCTTAGTTTTTGGAACTTGACTTTAGTTTTTGGAACTTGACGTGGACAGGTTCGCGCCCTCTAGTGGTCATTTTTAAGTGAGGCGAGTCCATCTCTTTCCCGAAGTCACAGGAGGCTGGGCCTGATTCAGAGGGACATTTTTTTTTTTTTTTTTTTGCGGTACGCGGGCCTCTCACTGTTGTGGCCTCTCCCGTTGCGGAGCACAGGCTCGGGACGCGCAGGCTCAGCAGCCATGGCTCACGGGCCCAGCCGCTCCGTGGCATGTGGGATCTTCCCGGACCCGGGCACGAACCCGTGTGCCCTGCATCGGCAAGCAGACTCTCAACCACTGCGCCACCAGGGAAGCCCCAGAGGGACATTTTGTCAGATTGGCAACGGGGGCCTTCTCCTTGCTCCCACTCAGGGTAGGCCTTTCTGGGTAGGAAATCAAGGGAAGTCATCGTGGAGTTGAGATAGAAACATTTAAGTCTGGTACTAATGAACTGTAATATAATCTTAGGCTGAGGGTGTATATACAGGGCTTTTATTATTTTTTTAATTTATTTTTATTTTTGGCTGTGTGCGGGCTTTCTCTAGTTGCGGTGAGCGGCGGCTACTCTTTGTTGCGGTATGTGGGCTTCTCATTGCGGTGGCTTCTCTTGTTGCGGAGCACGGGCTCTAGGCGCGTGGGCTTCAGTAGTTGTGGCACGTGGGCTCAGTAGTTGTGGCTCGTGAACTCTAGAGCGCAGGCTCAGTAGTTGTGGAGCATGGACTTAGTTGCTCCGCGGCATGTGGGATCTTCTGGACCAGGGCTGGAACCCGTGTCCCTGCATTGGCAGGCAGATTCTCAACCACTGCGCCACCAGGGAAGCCCTAGAGGGCTTTTTAGTTAGCCTCTGTCCTTTCTTTAAGCAATAGCAAGTCATTCTTCGAACGTTTGGCATCTCATTGTTCTTCCAATGGATGGTGCCTTCTCTGTCATTGTCTTAAATTTTCCCAGAGATATTTTTTATAGTAAATTGTTTAAATACAAGAACTTTGACTTGAGCCATCTGGATCTTGTTGGGGTTTTTTTTCCCCACTAAAATTGAAGTTTTTTTTAAAAAATGTGTAATCCTGAAGGTTATCTATCCTCTCCTGAATGGGAACTCAGAAGGAAACTGTTCATTTAACATTTGGACAACTCAGTCATTGGAAAGTTCTTGAGACGGAGCCATAGTCTGTCCGGTTATAACTTCCACCCACTAAATTTTTGTGTCTGTGAGGCCTAGGAGCGTACCTTAGGTCTGTATTCCCAGCAACTAGTACAGTGCATGGCACACAGTAAGTGCCCAAGGAGTCTTTTTTGAACGAATGGAGCCAGGTTCTACGCATGGGGCCATGTGGAACAACAGTCTCTTCCATGCGATAATACTCTTCATGTATTTGAAGGCAGGTTGGCGCTGAGCCCTGGCGTGAGGTCTGGGTTTGATTCCCAGCCCTGGTACTTCCTAGCTGTGTAATTTTAGAAAAGTTAGTTCATTTCTTGCAGCCTTCATTTCCTTATCTATACGATAAGCTCGTAGGGTTGTTGTGAAGGGTAAGGGAGGGGATGCTTGCAAAGAGTTTCGTGTAACGTCTGGATTTGGTGGTCACTCGGAGTATGTTGGTTTCTGTTCCTTTAGCTCATCTGCAGAGGGGGAAGATATGCAACGTATAGAATGTCAAATAAGCATTCAGAAAAGGTGCTGACAGGCTGGAATGGTGGTTTTAGAGCAAGAAGATTATTTAAAATATCAGCAGAACAAGTACAGGATCCAGGGTACTTGGCTTAATAGCAGCTCATTTGAAAAGATTCAGGGTTTTACTTCCCTGATATGATTGATTGCCAAGAACCTCATATACTCTCAGGCAGCCTTCATGAAGTGTTTGGAGCAAGTGAGGTAATAGTCCCACCATAATAATATGAACTGATATTTATTCAGCACTTACGACATGGTAGGCACTGCTCTAAGTACCTTACTTGCATTATCACGTTTAATGGATCAGCAAACCTTTGGTGGTAGGTATAGTTCCTATTCCTTTTTTATAAATGAAGAAACTGAGGCACAGAGAGGTTCAGGTCTTTAGTCAGGAGTCTTGTTTGTAAACCACAGAAACCAACTTGGGTTAGCTAAAGCAATAAAAGCATTTGTTGGAAGGTTCTTGAGAAACTCACCAATTCCACAGAAAGGCAGGTGGCCAGGCCTTGAACACAGGCAGGAACCAAGGGAGGCTGAGCAGCCCTGACCAGGCCACGGCAAGAGCCCAGCGAGGGTGCCGCTGATGTCGACATTGGCACCGTGGGTCGGTCAGTCAGTTGTCCCCATTGCTCCTGCCATCACTTGACACTAGATGTTGCTGCCACCAAAAGATAAATTCTTCACTGTCTCTGCTCCTTTGTGTCAGTGGCTTCCATCAAGACATCCCTAGACACGTGAATGGGATTCAGGCTGGGCAGCCTAACCTCCTGCAAATGTCCCTTCCCCTCCAGACTTTCACCACTAGGATGAAGAATCCTTCCGGTCTCATTCACTGTTGTATCCCCTGTGCCTAGAAAAGCACATGGACAGCGTGGAATATATACACACTGAGTAAGTGAGTCCACTCTGCACTGGTCAGCCCACGTTGGCAGTGATGTGTTCACTGTGGATGTCACACTCCGAGGGACGTCTCAGAGGGTGCAGATTGGCCCTTGGTGGAACCCGGGGTAGGGGATGGGAGAGCTCATCTTACTTGAGGAAGAACTTTCTAAGAATCAAGGCTGCCAGAAATAAACTGACCCGGTTTGTGAAGCATGGCCCATCACACAGAACTGGAGAACAACCCTGTAGGATGTTGTAGACGGAATTCTTACAACGGTGTGGGACTGGGGATGGGGATTGGAGTAGTCAGATAGGGGCTGTGGAGTCTGTTACGTTACTTCTGCTGTTGTCGGTTTTAGAAGCGCAAACGCTCTTGGGTAGTAGTTACTGGCCTGCCGTGTGGCTTGTTACCATAATTCTGATGGTCAAGCCGGTAGAGATGCGTCCCGTCCTGGGCTGGCATCTAACCACATTGTCTACACTTTGGGTACAGGTGGGGCTGCACGTTAATTTATTTATTAAATACTGGCATAGCTGGATATTCTCAGATAGGTAGCCTGTTATTAAAAGATAACATTTTGAAGTCACACAGGCCTGGGTTGAAATCCATTACTTACCTGTGCGTCATACTTTTAAACCCTTTGACTTCATCTGCAGGGATAATAACACCTTGCAGAATTGTGGAGGGTTAGCAGCAAGGAAGGTGAAGAGCCTGACAGGCAGCGCTTCGTTAGGAAATGGTGTCTGCTCACTCTACCTTTTGTCAGCTCCTTCTTCTCTTGCTTTCATTAGTCAGCTTTTTCCTTGGTGATAGGTCTTCACTAGATAAAAAATGTTTTAATGTTGTAGCAACCCGGCAAATTTCAAAACACGGCCCTGCAGGTCACTTAGCCTTTGTGCCTCACTTTTTTCATCTCTGAACGGAATAATAATAGTACTTAAGTTTATTGTGAGGATTAATTGAGAAAACACACTTCCTTCTTGGCCCGTTAAGCCTTCAACGCATGTTATTTTTACTGTCATTTTTTTTTCATAAAAGGGTGAAACAGAGCTTGGAGCAGGACTCATGAGTCACCTTAGCCACTTTGTGAATCTAGTTTCCCTCTTGTGAAATGAGCGGTGGGTTAGATGACCCCCAGGCTTCTCTGCGGCTCTGGCGTGCTCCGACATCTGCTGGGTCAGGGGCGGTGACCGGGCGGGTCTGACGCCGAGCTCGCATCGCAGGTTGCTGGAGGAAGAGTCGTCCAAGAGGGCCGAGCTGGAGAAGTGGCACTTGGAGCAGCAGCAGGCCATTCGCACCACGGAGGCGGAGAAGCAGGAGCTGGAGAACCAGCGCGCCGTCAAAGAACAGGCCCTGCAGGAAGCCGTGGAGCAGCTGCAACAGCTGGAGCTTGAGCGGAAGCAAGCACTTGAGCAGTACGAGGTCATTAAACCCAGCCCTGCAAACACGTGCATTTAAATATTCTTAAACATTTAAAGCAACAGGATATTTGCTTTACTGTAAGAGGTGGTGTAAGAATTGTGTTTAGCTGTAGGTAGGAATTTTTTTACAGGCGATGGGGCGTAACAGTTGGAGTCCAATCAAGAGACTGAAACTACGCCGGCAATATGAACAGGGAAGGTTTAATATAAACGACTATTAACTCTAACAGGGGATTACCTCCTGAGCAGCAAAGAAAACTCTGAGCTGCAGGAAGGGCAGACACAGGAAGCAGCCACTGCCTCTAGGGCTGAGGCAGAGCGCCCAGGGGAGGAACACATCCACTTTGCTCCCTTAGCCCAGTGCTGTGAGCCAGTCCTTCTTGGAGAGGGCATGGCCTTCGCCCACTGGGTGGCAGAAAAGCTCAGTGAGGTGCTGAGACTGGGAAGCCACCCTCTGGGGCACTGGTGGAAGCTGCCCACAGCGGAGGTGCCGCTAAAACCCACTGGTGTGAGCACCATGGGTGTCCCACTAGCCGCAGGAGCTGCTGCGCAGAGCACAGTGGAGCCTCCTGCAGTGTCCCGCCAGCCCTTCCACTAACGAAGCTTAAGTGGTGCCAGCTGTCGAGGGAACGTTAGCCTAACGGCACAGGCAAGACAGCGAAGGGTGGGTTTGGAGCCGAGCGGCAGTAAGCCGGAACTGGCACACAAGGGTCTTATATATTCATCTGTAATTAGTGCGAATTACGTCCTCTGTGTGACCTCAGGCAGGTTACTTAACTGCTCTGAATCCTAGTTTCCACATCTGTAAAACGGGATAATAATATTTCGTGCTTCTTATGGCTGTGATGATTTAATGAGATAATCCACTAGTGTATAGTAAGTGCCTAATCATTGTTATCTGACTCTTAAACTACCTGTGTGTTTGCATAGTCTAAAATCTGCTTTTGTTCTAGGGAGTTAAAAAGAAGCTGGAGATGGCAACTAACAAGACCAAGAGCTGGAAGGACAGAGTGGCCCAGCATGAAGGGTTAATTCGATTGATAGAACCAGGTAACACATTCTTTGAAGTAATCAGATATTTAGTCAATTTATTTTTCTGTTTTATTTGTGTACTTGAATTGTGCTAAAAATAAAACCCCAAAAAACAAACGTCCTCAGCCCAAATATACAGAAACCCAGCTGTTAACAGTAAATTTCTCTTGAATAATCACTTGCCCTCTGATAGATAAGAAGGCCTGGTTAATCCCCTTTGTATACATCTTCTAGTTGTTTTGGCTGGTATAACCTTTATAGAAGTTCCTCAGAGAAGAAATAACGTAGAAAAGTTACTCCTTTGTCTGTGGAAAAATGATAATGTTAATTGAAGAATATAAGACTTCCTATGTTTAATGCATGTTTGTCTCTTAGGTTCAAAAAACCCTCACCTGATCACTAACTGGGGCCCTGCAGCTTTCACCCAGGCAGAACTTGAAGAGAGAGAGAAGAGCTGGAAAGGAAAGAAGGCCACGGAGTGAGCAGAAGTCATGTCAGTTATGTAGGTTCTGAGTATAACTGGAAAGCTTTATGCTAAAGACAAAAGGACCTGGCTTTGCTGCTTCTAACTCTTCTTCTTTCAGTGCCTCCTGGTCAGTATACTAAGGAAGCCTTCTTACTTATCTGCCTGTAAAGAAGGGCTTACCTGAAAAGAAAAAAAACGTCAGCATCGTCAAGCTCTTTATTTACCCTTTCTCTGAAAACTTCAGCTTCTGAAAGTTCCCGTTAGCTCCCTCAGATTGCCGGTGGGGCCAGCGCTCGGACAGCGCAGTGGCGTCCTCATCGACCCGCGGCGTGTGGCTGGCAGCGAGCGGCGCTCAGCTCACCGGCTACCAGAACCTCTGCGGGCCGGGCCGTTGTTCTTCCTCCTCCGAGTGCTTGTTCCTAAACTAGATGGGCCAGCCTGCTCGCCGTGGCCCGCAGTTGACGTGGACTGCCTGTGACCACGGATGCTCTACTGGAGAAGGCGTTTCTCTCACACGTGGCCCTCGTTCTGACTAAGCGGTTGCCATCTGTGTCTCTGGTTGTGCAGGTTCATGCAGTGTGACCGGTTGGCATCCTGGCCCCAGCGGCGCTATCTCAAGGAGGCAGAAGTCTTTCAAACAGTGCTTTGGCTGAGATAGATACTTACGAGTCAAGGACAGCACAGAGATGAACTAAGTAAATCCCATTTGGAATGATGTCTTGATACTAACTGAATTCCTCCTAATATTTAAAATGGTTTCAACTGTCCAAGTGCCGGCAGACCCCTTGGTTTTACTTTTGTAGTTACTGTACAGAACATTTCAGGTGTCCGTGAATGCTTGTCCTAATCAGACCTTTTCCTTGATAAATAGGGATATGATCATTTCTAGGAATCATTCATGAAAAAAGTTTTAAAATGTATTTTTGTGACGTGCTATGTTGAGAAGGAACAAAATATTTATAATTTTCAAACATTCTTACCTAAATGTTGTACAATGTAATATGCTGAACTTAATTTTTTTGCTAATTTTCTAAGGTATATTAAAAGTGTTTTGTATGGTTTTTGTTTGTTTTAGTAAAATGGAATCAGTAAGAAAATAAAAAAATACCAGAAGAGCATACATTTTCAACTGTCTGATTTGACAGGACAGGAGAGTAAGGTTGTGTGTATGTGTGCATGTTTTCATATAATGAGATGAACTCGGATTTAGGGACACTTCCTGAAAACACTGGGTTTGCAGTTTGGAGCCCCCAAACCAGTGCTATCATGAAGTTAGCTATGGCCTCCAATTTGGCATTTGAGTCACTCATGTGGGAAACCGTGGTGGATGTGTCAGCTCACAAACGGGAATTTACAAAGATGATTTCTCCCTCATTGTTGCTGTGCCCTCCAAATCCTCTTACCTCTGCTTTCCCGAATTTTCTTTTTATGCCTCTTAGTTTTTCTTTCAGTTTTACCAGAGTAAACAGTGTGGTTTTTTTTGTTTTGGTTTTACACAGTTGCCAAGATTAAAACGCCTCTTGTGGATTAAGCAGGCCCACTCAGTCCAGCGTGATTGTCTTGGAAAACTGATCATTTCCTTCTAGAGGAGAGAACACACTGGCTGGTGTTTTTTTAACTTTTTTTTTTTTCTGCGTCGGGTCTTAGTTGCAGCACGCGGGACCTTCGTTGTGATGCTCGGGCTCCTTGCTAGATGCGGCTCGCGGGCTTCTCTCTAGCTGTAGCGTGCGGGTTTTTTCTCTTCTCTAGTTGTGGTGCGCAGGCTCCAGGGTGCGTGGGCCCTGTAGTTTGCAGCACACAGGCTCTCTAGTTGAGGCGCACGAGCTCAGTAGTTGTGGCACGCGGGCTTAGTTGCCCTGCAGTATGTGGGATCACAGTTCCCTGACCAGGGGTCAAACCCGTGTCCCCTGCATTGGAAGGCAGATTCTTTACCACTGGACCACCAGGGAAGTCCCTAACTTCTTTCTCTCCTGCAGTGGTTCTCAACCAGGGATGATACTCCCTGAACCCCCCAAGCAGAAATCTGGAGGGGCAGTGTCTGGAGACATTTTAATTGTCACTCCTGGGTTTGTTACTGGCATCTACAGGGTAGAGGCCAGAGATGCTACTAAACGTCCTACGATTCACGGGATGGTCCCTGTAACAAAGACTTAACATGGCCTAACATGTGACTAGTGCTGAGGTGGAGAAAACCTTCTCTGCAGAAAGGCAAGATCGAGGTTCGGAGCACAACAGTCTCTTAGAGTCAGGGTTTCCCCAGGAGGAGCAGCAGGAGTGACCTCTTTGGTGTAACTGGGGCGCATGTGGAGGGAGAGTGGCCGCGTGCTCTGTGAGCAGGCAGAGAGCAGAGGGCGGGAGCCTTGGCTCACCCCGTGCGGGGCGTCGTGCTTCAGGAACGTTGTAAATGCCTTTTCAGCATAGGTGCAAAGGGAATTGCTTTGGATATGCTTTAAAGTCTCCCTGGGATGCAGGTTGCTGGGGCGTGAAATGTAAAGCTGCCGTGACCTTGATCTCTTCATGTGAGTGGCTGAGCACGGGGAGGGGCTGTCGGAACCATTCGGCAGCTGGTGGGGGATGAGTGTTCAGATTTACGGCCTGGCTGGTGATGTACCTCACGGAGCACTGGTGCCTGTTACACTTGGCAGAGCCTCCGTCGTGCCTTCAGGGTCGTGCCAGCAAGGCATCGCTGCCCTAGTGGAGCAGGGATCAGGTGACGCCAGGCCATGGGAAGTGGGGAAGAGGCGCGGCCCAGCTGTTACCAGTTCCTAGTAGGGGCTCAACATTTACTGAAAGAATCAGTCTTGGGAATACTTTAAGGTCTATCTGTTTCTTTCCTCTTGCTCTCCCTCTACTTCCTGCCTTATTT
Source organism: Stenella coeruleoalba (assembly GCF_951394435.1). NCBI lineage: Eukaryota > Metazoa > Chordata > Mammalia > Artiodactyla > Delphinidae > Stenella > Stenella coeruleoalba. The sequence goes on along the minus strand of NC_137154.1, from coordinate 45,538,887 downwards.
TGATATTCATTTTGAGACCTGTAAAAGTCACCCCTCAACTTTAGGAAGCCGTATGGTGATATCTACTCAAGCTAAAGACAACACCTACCCTATGGGCCAGCGGCTCCCCCAAGGGAAATGAGGCAGGTGTCCACAGGAAGGCCCTGCAAGGAGGTTCACAGCAGCTTCATTCAGGATGACCCAAACCAGCAACAACCAAAGTGCTCATCAGCAGAGAACAGATCAATGAATATGGTATATTCAGACCAAGGAGACCATACTTTATTTAAAAAGAGTGTCACTGAGAGATGCAGCAACATGGATGAATCTCACAGACATTATGTTGAGCAAAGAAGCCAAACACAGAGAAAATACTGTTTGATTCCATTTATATTAATTTCCAGAACCGGCAGAGCTAATCTGTGGATTTCGAAGTCAGAATTGTGGTTAGCTGGGGGTGGGAAGGGTGGTTATTGACTGGAAACAAGTGAACCTTCTGGGACGCTGGAAATGGGCAGCGGTTACCTAAGTAAAATATATCAGCTTTACACTCAAGATTTGTAGTTTGCTCTTTGTAACTAGTGCCTCTAGAATGCTGGACTGGCTAGTCCCTAGGGGTCAGCTGGTCCAAAGCCCTCAACTTTGCACAGAAGGACCTGGAAGGGGATGGGCCAAATCTACCCAGGAACAGCTGCCCCTCTTCCAGGATGTGGTTCATGACAGCACCTGCCCCCTGCTGGGTCCTTTAAATACAGTTGATGTCACACGTTTTTAATCTCAGTTTTTTCTATCTCCCATCACGCAGCTGGTTGCGTGTCCCTGCTTCACCACTCAGGAGTGGCCCTGACCCCTCCTAGTCGTGTGCTCAGCTTCCATTGACCTTTCTGAGGTTGCTGAGTCTTTGGCCTTGGGTAGTGGGTGAATCTGTGGTGGACACTAAATTCCATCCAGGGTTAGCCTGAGATTCCTTTTCCACCTCTACCACGTAGATGCAGCACACTGACTCTCAGGGCTGTGCACCCACAGGAGTGAAGGCCTTCCTCACTGTTTACGTCCACCTCCTCAACAGCAGTCCTCAGGGCCCGGCTGAGGGCCAGCGGGACGTGATGAGTGGGAGAGGGAAGCTTTGTCTAGCAACCCCCATTCTGTTCAGCCCTGAGCCCCGCAGCCTGCCCTTCTTCCCCATCTGAATCTCTCATTTCCTGTCCCGTATCACCCAGCCTCTTCCCCTTAACCAGCACTCTCTGCTTTGACCAGCAGCCCACAATGGGTCTCTAAATTACAATGTGTCTTGGTGTGTTCCTCTTTGGGTTCATCCTGTATGGGACTCTCTGCGCCTCCTGGACTTGGGTGATTGTTTCCTTTCCCAGGTTAGGGAAGTTTTCAGCTATTATCTCTTCAAATATTTTCTCAGGCCCTTTCTCTCCTCTTCTCCTTCTTGGACCGCTATCATGTGAATATTAGTGCATTTGATGTTTTCCTAGAGATCTCCTACACTGTCCTCATTTCTTTTCATTCTTCTTTGGTTCTGTAGCAGTGATTTCCACTACTCTTGTCTTCCAGCTCACTGATCTGTTCCTCTGTATCATTGAGTCTACTATTGATTCCTTCTAGTGTATTTTTCATTTCAGTTATTGTATTCTTCATCTCTGGTTGTTCTTTATATTTTCTAACGCTTTATTAAAAGCTTCTAATTTCCCGCTCTGTGCATCCATTCTCCACCGAGTTCTTTGATCATCTTTACGATCATTACTCTGAACTCTTTGTTTCGGGTAAATTGCCTACCCCCACTTAGTTCTTCTGGGGTTTTGTCTTGTTCCTTCATCCCTAGGGGGCCCCGGGGCTAGGGCTGGCTCACTGGCGGGCAGAGTCAGGGTCCCGAAGACTCTGCGTCTGCTGCCCACCCACTGGCAGGTGAAGCCAGGGCCTGGGGTTAGTGCCGGACTCCTGGCAGGCAGAGCTGGTTCCTGGAGTCTAGCTGCAGGGCCCAGGGATCCTGGAGTTTGCTTTAGATCAGTTGCTGGGCAGAGGGTGGTTCCTGACACACCTGGGTATGAAGTTCAGGGTGTCCCGAAGGTTGCGTTCGTCTGCAACGGGACGAACAGACGAGTGGACAAGTGGACAGGGCCAGCCAGGCCCCTGTTGGGGAATTGTAGTTTTCTTCCCCCTGGTGGGTAGAGCTGGGGTTTGGCCCTCTGGTGGGCAGGGCGTTGTCTAGGGCTGCGTCTAAAGGCAGCTGTGGGCTCTTTAGTCTTTAGGCAGCCTGTCTGCAGAAGGCTGGGGCTGTGTCCTCGCCCAGTTAGCTGCTTGGCCTCAGGCGTCCCAGCGCCGGCACCTGCAGGCTGTTGGGCTAATGAGCTGGAGGAAGACTTTAAAAATGGCGCCCGCCAGCAGCGGCGTCCACGCAGCAGAAGTAGCTCCTGAGAAGAGCTGCTGCCAGTGACTTTGTCCCCAGGGCGAGCCGCAGCCGTGCCCCCTGCCTCTCCGGGAGACTCTCCAAGACCCGCAGGTAGGTCTGGCCCAGGCGCCTATCAAATTATTGCTTTTGCCCAGGTGTGCGTTGGACTTTGTGTGCGCCCTCTAAGAGTGGAGTGTCTATTTCCCCCGGTCCTGAGGGGCTCCTGCAGTTAAGCCCCACTGGCCTTCCATGCCAAATGCTCTGGGGGTCGTCTTCATGGTGCTGAACCCCCGCCTGGGCTGGGGGCCTGACGTGGGGCTCAGAACTCTCGCTCCTGTGGGAGGACCTCTGCACTATAATTATTCTCCAGTCTGAGGGTAGCCCACCCGGGGGTAATACGGTTTGATTATATCGCGAGGCTGTCTCTCCAACCTGTCTCGTTTTGGTTCCTTCTGTTACCGAATTAAGTCCTATGGACCCTACTTGGGCCCTTTAGCCCAATTGACGCTCTCTGCCTTGGTGGGGTAGAGTTCTTTTTCGTTTTGGGTTCAAGCAGCCGATAATAAAACCAGAGCTGAAATTGACATACCATAGGCCTACCCGGCGGCCAGAGAACAGAGAAGCCGGAACTAAGATCAACTTCTCCCACCTGGCGGGAAGGACTTAATTTTAAAAAGACAAAGGGAGGAGAAGCAAGGCTTACGATGCGGAGGCATATGCAGTAGTCTGCGGGGGAAGGGGCAGGGCTTTTTCTGAGGGAGTGGGTCCCATCCCCCTTTTATCCTTTTCTGGTCCTTAATATCTGGTCTTGGCTGCTGGTAGGTGTGTTATTTAATATGCTAATGTAGTAAAATCAATGTATAATGAGACTTGAGGTCTGTTGGAGGTCAGATTCATCGCCATCTTGGCCCCGGCTGGTTCTATCTGGGTTTTTCTTTTTTCTTCTTTGTTAAGCCATTAAAAATCTGCTTTTCTTATTCAGTAATGTAGATTTTACCAGAAGGCTGATTAAAAACTAATCTTTTGAAATGTCACCAAAATAAAATCCTCGACAGATACAACACAACTAAGTATATCATTAAAATATATTCTTAACAGAATAAAAGCCTAGAATCGGAACATTGGTTGAAAACATAGAAGCTCTACAGAAGCGGTAAATTAGGAGCTAGTCACATTTTAAATTTGCCATCAGTGTTTCTTTGTTGAAGCCCAGAAGATAGAGCAAATTGAACGTATGGTATAAGTTAACACCGTGGTTTGTTTTTTTTTTTAACCAGATTCTGGAAAAGTAGGATTAAATAAGGAGAGCTTTTAGATTATAAACTTAAATATCCACTTTTGCTGGTTTTTCTTTTTTGTGTGACTAGTTTCATTTCTCATCTCTGGACCCTTTAAAGATTTATGTTCACTCCTGCTAAAGGGTATGGGGGGCGTTGGTAGGCTGTGAGCAGGGACACTCCTGCTAAAGGTGGGTGTTGATGGGTTTTGAGCAAAGACTTGGAGCAGCTCTGGCAACATTTTTTTATGTCTTTAGTTGTAGAAGATCTTTTCTGGTAGGTTCCGGTCTTTTTCACCGATGGTTATCCTGCAGATAGTTGTAATTTTGGTGCGCTTGTGAGAGGAGGTGAGCTCTGGGTTTTTCTCCTGCAACGTCTTGGCCGCTCTCTCACATGGTGGGTCTCTGAGAGCAGCCTCCCTGGGGTCCTATCTTCCATGTCTTCTCTCCTCTGCTCTCAAAGTCTCTACTCCTCCTATGGGTCAACCAGGACCATCCTGGGCTGGTTCCCCCGGGAAGATGCACTGTAAGCCCACAGGCTGGTTTCAGGGGTGCCGAGACTGCGGTCACCTCCATGCTCACCTGTCCCGCAGCCCCTCCGGAGCCCAGGCCCCATCCCCCCATGCACTGCCCCACGCCGCCGACGGGGCTCTCTGTTCCCATGTGGAGGCCATTCGCTCCTGAAATATTTGTTCACAAGGGACATGCAGGGAATCCAAAAAAAGTAGATTTCATCCCCAAGTCCCAAGGCCCTGTTCTCCTCACAGCACAATTAGCTGTAAGATAAAGGGACAGTGTGAATGGCTTCTTTCTACAGTGGCTGCCCTCACAGCCTGAGATTCTAACTGGTCAGTGCTTGGCTTTCAAAAGTACTGAGTTGGAAAGAACCTGGATTCCAGAGTGACGCAGACCTGGGTCCTACTCATGGTTCTACCTTGCGGAGTTACCTTGGGTGAGCTGGGTTCAGAGTCTGCGTTCTCAGAGGGAATGTGTCCTTCTAAGGGTGTCACACGTGGAGGCATATCTGTCCCTCATCGGTGAGGGAATACATAACCGGCTCAGGTTTCTCCACTTCGCAGAGACATACTCCCTGCTGATGTGTTGTCTCAGTGCATTTCCTTAGAGTCTTGTGGTGAGGGGTTTCCATCTTGGCTGGGGCAGGTCCCCTAATGGGGATTTTGCCAGCAGGCTGGTAAGCTCTGAGGAAATCCCACAGGTGACTTAGGTAGGTCAGTCATGGGGGCTACACTTCCACAGGCAGGTGTCACTTGTGAGTGAATAAGCTAGGGCCTAGAGTGAAGGCTCCTCCCAGCCAGGCTCCCACTTGCCCAGTCACACCAGCTGCTTGGAGGGCCCCAGCAGGCTGCAAAGTGGATCTCAAGGGTCTGGGATGGCCGCTTCCCAGGAGACCCCCAAGGACCCCAGGCTCTGCTTTCCCCTCAGAGATCTTGTGTCTTCCTTGTGGCCACTTCAGCTTTTCTCTGTGGTGGCCAGAGCTGTTCTCCACAGTACCTTCTGGGGCCTCACCCAGCGTTCTTGCTGATTCTCCCTCAGCACCAGTGGGGTACGGCTCCCACCGGTGCTTCAGCTCTGATGAATTCTCCCAAAGGCAAGCCCAGTGCTTGGGAAAGGCAGGCAGCCTCCTCGTAAATGTTGGCTTGTTAATAGCCCCTTTCTGAAATAAATCCCTGGTCTCAAATATGTCCCCAATACAGTCCCCCTGGGCATCATCAGCGCTTGATTGACCCACCCTACAACTCTCCTCTCATCGGTGGCTTTTACCCCACCCTATCCTGAGGTTGGGGACACGTTTCCCTTTCTTCTTAAAGAAAGTTAATCCCAGCATACTCGGAGGGTGGACCATCAACTCCAATGACGCAAGTCCTAGTTTCCTTTCTTCCAGCCAACCCTGGGAGACTTCATGCCAATGGAGACGCTAGAAAACCCAGAATTCCCTTGGCTGGACAGGCTCCATGTGATTTTAAAAAAGCAGTAATGTTTGTAAGATTTTTTCTTATCACAAGGTAACACCCACACAGTGTGGAAAATGGACAGGGATGCAAAGAGAACAGGATCCTGCGCTCTAACCCGTCCCGCAAAGACAATCCCACACCCAGAGCCACCGGACCAGGTCCTCGAGCAGCCCAGGTTCTCGAGCGGCCCCGGCCCGGAGGCAGGGAAAGGTCCCCGCTTTGTGGGGAAAAGCCCTCGTGCGGGGCGCGGGGACCCGCGGGGCCGCCAGGGGGCAGGCGTGTGCCGCGGACCCGGGTCCCGCCTGGACCAGGCGCTCTGCTCCGCGGCTCCCGCGGGCTCGGGCCAGGCGTCTGGCGGGGGCGGGGGGGTGGGGGCGCCCAGGGTGGAGGAAGCCCCGCGCGGGCCCCACCGGGAGCGAGCGCTGCCGTCAGCTCATTTTATCCTCAACAACCCGGAAACTTGACGCTGCTTTCCTATTTTACCGATGAGGAAGGTGAGGTTCTGAGAGTTAGGCAGTTGTCCAAGGGGACACAGGTCACGAGGGATCTGGGGCAAAACCCAGGTGTCCGGACTCCAGGGCCGCTCCCAGCCATTCCCAGCACGTGCGTGTGTGGGCAGGTTCAGGCCGGCCAGGGGGCCACATGGGGCGAGGGTGGGAGCCCCCCGTTCCCGCTCAGCCCCTGGGGATTTCCTCTTGGGGGCCTAAGGAGGGCCCTGCTGGCGCCCGGAGGCATGTTGATCATGCCTCGCCCCTCCCCCGACCCCCGAGGCACACAGCCCGGGGCCCTGTTACTGAAGGCGCCTCGGAAAGGGGGCAGCCCTCGGCCCTGTGCGGGGCGCTTGGCTGGAGGCTGCCGTTAGGGGTGAGAGTGGGTGAGGAGGGAGGCGGAGCAGCCAACAGGCAGGGGCCTGTTTCCTGCCTGGCCTGACCCCGGCAGTCCCCGGGGAGGCCCCAGCAAACTGAGCAAGGTCATCCAGGGCGAAATTCCAGCCTGCGCCCTGAGCAGCAACTTCGCTTTTCCCAATAAGGCTCAAGAAAGGACACGGAGTGTCCTCCCCACACCCCCTCCCTGTCAGCACCTCTGCTTTTGTGAAGCCTCCGCTGCAGACAGTCTGCCTGGAGAAGAGACAAAGATAGACCCTGGGACAGATAAGGAGAGACAGCGGGCACAGATAGGGCGAGGGACACAGATGAGGAGATGGGGGTGCAGGGCAGCAGCCCATGCAGTGGGTCTGGAGCCCCAGAGGTCAGAAAAGCTTCCCGATCGCGCTTGCTAAGCCACGACTGGGCTCTGGTGTTGGAGAAAGATGCAATCGTGGTGGAAACAGAAGGGTTTTTGTGTGGTGGGAAAGTGGATTGGGCTGGCAGCCCCGCCCCTCTGGGCCACTGGTACGCGATGTGCGCCAACCTGGGACTGGTGGGTGAGGGTGCTGGAGAGTCAGTGGGGAGCATGGCCTCCGAGCCTCCAGATGGGGGGCCCTGTACCTGCGGTGGAGGGGCAGGTGGGGCACCCTGGGGCAAATGGGGTTGCGTCCAGGCTGCTCAGTCTCTCCTGCTCAGGACCTTCTCCTCCTCTGTATAGAATATTTGCACCCAGCACTGGCTGTTTGGCTTGGCAAGTGAGCAAGGCCACAAAGTCGTAGCTGGCCTGCGGGCGCTCAGTCAACGTATGCAGCTGAGTCAGTCACCACTACTTCCCTCACCCCCTGGGGGCAGGAGCCTCGGCTCCGCCCGCACACACAGACACATCCACACAGGTATGCGCAGACGCCATGCGGCTGAGTAATAGCCGCCTCTCCGAGAGCACGTGCCTGCGCACATGCGCATAGGTGAATGACGCGCATGCACCTGATTCTGAGTCACCAGAGCTGTTGAACCCTGAGGGAGGGCACCGAGAGTATGTTCTGCCTTCCCTATTTAGACGCAGGTACCCAATATGTATGCGTGTACGTGCCGCCGTGCATCCTGCCGCATCGTGCCAGGGGATCAATAAATATTTGTGGAATGGATAAATGAGTGAACAAATGAGTAAATGAACAAACACGTGAAGATGTGAGTGACACCCACACTGCTTGGAAACTCCTGTAAACTCGGTAAAATCGGTTGGGGCAGTGCTGCAGGGTGGGTCCCGAGTCTGTGTCTGCAGGGAGTTGTCTTGCTCCAAATATAGCCTCCGTGGGCCGGCAGGGAGCCAGGGCTGCCTCCCAGACCGTGACTTCACTGGGCCTGAGGCCCAGCCTCGGAGGAGTTGGAGAAAATTAACAGAGAAGAGGCCCCAGCTTTCCACAACCAGGGCTGAAGTGTGAGACTAGAGCTGGTGGGTGACTGTGTACTCAAATGTCAGCGGCTTGAGCTGTAGGGCAGAGGGTTCTGCAGATGGGCCCAGAAAGGACCACTTCTGGGTTGGGATCCTGGGAACTACCTCTCCTGGATGTCTTGGGCCAAATGTGCGGGAGGCACAGCCCCACTTGAGGGCGGGGGCAAGCACGGTGCCTGGGTCCCTCTGGTGGGTGCCCAACCAAGGCCTCTTAGATGGTCCCCCATCTGGGCAGGCCTGCTTGCAGGGCCGTTCCCCATCTGCAGCTTGACTCTTCCTTTCTCTAGCGGCTATGCCTCTGCCCTATTTCATCATCCAGAATATTGCAGCATTACCCCAGCTGATCTTCCTGCCTTAAGACTACCCCCTCTGGTCCATCTTGTTCACTGCTGCCAGCATTATTTTTCTAAAATACAGACCTGATTATATAACTTTTCCGCTCAAAATCTCCATAGCTTTCTGCTTCCATAGCTCCCCCCTATTTAGCAGTAAAGTTGGATTGCCTCAGCCTGGTGCCCAAGTCCCTTTCATAACCTGGCCCTGCTCTACCATGTGTGTTTTGAAAGGCTGATGTATGAAGGGATCGTTGGTTATGTACTGATGGGTGGATTCGTGGACGTTAGGCTGACGGATGCTTGTAGGGATGGAGGGGCCCATGGACTGTTTGATTTGTAGACGAATTATGAGATGTCTGGATGATTGGGAGGCTAGTAGTGGGGGTGGATGGGTGGCTGGGTGGCTGGTTGGAAGTCAAGGCTGTTTCGGTCGCAAGGAACAACCCGCCCCCCGCCACATGTCATCAGGAAAGGGGCAGGGGATGATTGTGACCTGGGTGCCTTGCAAACCTCACTGGCGCCCGGGCCTCACGAAGGTTGGGACTGTGGCTTCTCGTGTCTTGAGCAGCTCTCGGTCTGGTCGCTTCTGCTCTTTGGTGCCCTCACTCACTCCTCTCCCAGCTGGCTTGGTTTTCCTCCTCATGGCCCAGCAGTCGTCCTCTCAGCTACTCTTTGCTCCTTCCTTCCACAGGTTTTTATCAAGTGACTGGTTATGTGCCTGTTTGCACCTCAGCCTTGCTTCTATGTGCTGAAAAATAGACTGTGAACAATAAGCTACTGCCCTTGCTGAGTGTGCTTTCTAAAGGGAGAGACAGACGCTAAGCAGTTACATGCGAGGTGGTTACATGCTGTGGAGCCAGCAGCGCAGGGCGAGGAGGTGGGCTCCCTGTCTCTGACCAGGGAGTATTTGAGCGGAGATCTGAACAAAGCGAGGGGTGAGCCCTGACGATATCTGGGAGAAGAGTGTTCTAGGAAAAAGGAATGGCAAGTGCGGTAGCCCGGAGGCGGGACCCCTCTGCATGTTTGAGGAGCATCAGTGATGCCCATGTGGCTGATGCAGAGTGAACAAGGGGAACAGAGGTAGGAGGTGAGGTCAGATTAGCAGAGGGACTGATCACCAAGGGTTTTACAAGCCATCGTTACGACTTAAACTTTTACCCCAAGAAAGAGGGGAAGGCATTGGAGGATGTTCAACACGGAAGCGACAGGCTCTTATATTTTCAAAGGGCCGTCTGGCTGCTGTGTTGAGAACAGACTGAAGGGGCTAGAGGTGGAGGCACGGAGGCAGTTAGGAGGCTCCTGCAGAAATCCAGGAGGTGGACCGGGGCGGCAGTGGCAAAGGCGCTGACAGGTGGTCCAGTTCAGGATGTGCTTTGAAGGCACAGTTACCAGGATTTGCTGATGGATGGGCTGTGGGTGTGAGAGAGAGAGGAAAATTCCGTCAAGGATGACCCTAAAAGGTTTGGCCAGGGCGACTACGAAGATGGAGCTCCCGTTTCTGAAGAAGTAAGTTGTCTTTTTGGCAGGAGGCGGTGCAGGGAGAGGCGTTACATCACAGTTCAGATTGCATTGCAGAGTGATGCTCAAGGGCGGATATTAAGATGCAGTTGGATCTAAGAGTCTGGGGTTCAGGAAGGAGCTCTAAATTGGGGTCCCGATGAGGGGCTTGTGCCATGTAGATGGCATTTAAAGCCAGGGGACGATGAGCTCATCTAAGGAGAGTGCAGACAGGCAAAGGGTTTGAGGCAGGACCTCTTGGCCACGCCAGTGTTTGAGGTTTAGGGGAAGACCAACCTCCACAGAGACCTGGATGGAGCGTCCAGTGGGGCCGGAGGGAGAGCAGCAGACGAGGGGGCGAAGAAAATGTCTGAAGCTGGAGGGAGTGAACGCCACCTAGAGCTGCTGATGGCTCAGGAAGGACGAGGCTGGAGTGAAGGTTTGGTGGACACAGCAGTTCCTGGTTCTCAGTCCTGCCTGGTGTTTGCAGGCTCTGCTTCCGGGGAGGTGGTCGTGCAGATCAGCCTGGACGAGGAGGAACTGCAGTGTGGCCCCCGCCACCCTTGTCTCGGGTAATGACACGGGGACGTGGCGGGTGCCCGAGGTCCCCGCAGCTCCTGAGCTGTACCGTTGCTCTGGGTCCCACTCTTCCAAAGCAGAGGCGAGCAGCAGGCTTGATGGAAAACTTCAGTTAACAGGAAACTTAATGGAACAAAAGGTTATTGTCGCTCAGGATGGAGTCTGCAGCATGAAGGGACCTGACTTTTCAGTAATACCTAACATTCGCCCTCTCCGGGGAAGGCACCATGTGATTGGCTAAGTCTGTCACCTCGAACACAGACAAACTCTTTGGGCAGAGACTTTTGCCAAGCTACTCAAGTTGTGTATTTGTGTGTGTATACACACGCCCATATATCCCACAAACATGAATATACGTGTATATATAGTGCACACAGAAACATAGTTGCCTTAGTTGAGGAATCCCAAGAACCAGGCTGTGGTCTAATCAGGGTTAAGGAAGTAGAACTGATTTCACTTAATACATATGATATAACCCTCAGGATTTATGCAGAAAGAAATGTTTGTGTCCATTTTCCTCAGCAAGGGGAGGTACTAGGCTGCAAATGCTCTTTTCTAGTATAAATGGGCTGTGAGAATAGTGACTTGATAACTGGGTGCGTATGTCATGAATAAAGGAATCTTTATTTAGGCCAGTGAGCCAGCAGGTCAGACTGGACCAGACAGATGGGCAGAGGCGGCTGGACAGAATGTTAAAAGGGATGATAGGTAGCTGGCCGGATGAGTAAATTGGATAGAAAATGACAGGTAGATGATGACTCCAGATTGATGGGTATGTGGATGGACAGTGACTGGAGAGAGAGATGGCTTGATCCCTTGTGGCGGTGGTGCTTCAGAATCATCTGGCCGGCTTGTGAAACACAGGCTGCTGGATCCAGCCCCCAGAGGTTTGGATTCAGTAGATCCGTGGTAGGGCCTGAGGGTTTGCATTTCTAACCAGTTTGCAGGGGATGCTGGAAACTCCTGGATCAGGAGCCAGGGACCATGCTCTGAGAACCACTGCCCTCTGGGGTGCCTGGGATTGTCCTACAAAACAACAGCCAAGGTGGCATTGCCAGGCCAGGTGGAGGGATAGGGATGGCATCCAGCAGGTGTCCAGGCATCCTGTCACTGGCAACAGGCCTTTGTCCACGGTAGGCCTGGGGGCCCATGGCTCTTCCCCTGGAGATGTAGCACCCTTGCCACCGCCCAGCACTGTGTCTGGCTGCCTCCAATCCCTGCCTTCCACAGCTAGGGTTAAATGGAGTCCATAAGGTGCGTGCCTTTGGCCAGCGAAGGCTGGGGGGCGGACACATGGAGCAATCAGGGGCAGTGCCCCGGCCAGCCCAGTGCACGGGGCAGAGACCTCCCTTCCCTGAACCCCTGCATGCCCCCTGTACCTCGGGAACTGCCCTCAGAAGTGCTGGAAGCCACTCCAGTGTTCCTTAACCTCAGCATCCCAGAGAAGTTGTTCTTGTCAGGCCAGAACCGGCCAGGATGGCTCTTGGGGCTGCTCCCGGCGGCCCTGGGGCGCAGTGCGGCTGGGCGGGCAGTGAGGACGCCCCGGGCTGGAGGCTGTGGGTCGTGGCCCCCACAGCCCAGCTGCAGACAAGCAGAGCGGCCCAGGCGAGCCCCCTGCTGGCCCAAACCATCCTTCTGTTTGTCACCCCTGCTTTCTCAGGTTTGCTAACCTCGCGTCTCAGCGGGATCCTCCTGAGCAACGTAGAAACATGCTCAGGTCTCCCTTGCCTTAAAAAGCGAACAGGCAGCCCCTTTGACCCCGTGCCCCCTCCAGCTGCTGCCTCCCATTCCCGGTAAACGCCCTCCAGAGAGCTGCTCGTTCGCCTGTCTCCGTTTCTCCCCTCTCATGTACCTGCCCGCCCACCAGAGTCTGGCTTCTGCCCTCCGCCCTCCACTCAGACGCCCCTGTCAAGTCACTGGCTTCTTCCAGGACGCCAAGCGCTCAGCCCCTCCCCGGCTCCGCAGCGCCCCAGCCCTCCAGCCCTCCGAGCACTCCTGGCTTCTCCCACCGCTCTTCTCCGTTCCGTGTGTGGCACCGCCTTCCCCTGCTTCTCTCCGCACCCCTGGCACCCCTCCTGCCAGGTCCGCCCTCCGCCCAGTGCCCTGCAGCCACAGGCTGCCTCTCTTCCCTCTTCCTCTGAGCTCTAGCCCTCGGCTTGGATGACCGTCCCTACTTTTCTGTCCCCCAGATGTGCGCCTCCAGCCCCTTCCTGGCTACGAGGCCATCCCAGAGGCACGGCAGCCTCCACGGGCCCGGGGCCAAACTTACCGTCCTGTCCCGTCTGGCGGCAGCCCTGGCCAGCGCCCAGTGAGAGGCACCAGCCAGCCGTGCCCCTCAGAAACTTGGAGGCCTTTGACACACCTCTCCCCCTGGGCCTCTGTGGCCAGATGAGCACATCTCGCCCCATCTTATTGCCTCAGTCGCTTTGGACTGTGTGCAGCACTTTGCATCGTCACTGCCCCATCTGAATCCAAACCACTGTCCTTCTTCCCTGGACCACAACGGCCTCCTAAGTGGTCTTCCCACATCCTCTCTTACGTGCCTCTGGCCCTTTTTCCATGTTGCAGCTGCTTTGCGCACGGATTCTGCTCTTGTTTTTTTTTTTTTTTTTGATGGCTTAGGTGCATTTTATTGATTTTCTTTCAGAATCCTTCTACAAAAGAGCAAAGTTAAAAAGCAAGTCCCTGGCAAGAGGCTGAGGACCATTCCTCTTTCCAGAGAGCCCTCCCCCTCCCCACGTTCCCCACCTGTGTCACTGCTGTGGTTCACGGGGGCAGAGGGCCTGTTACTCAGGACAGTCAGAGAAGCTCTCACACACACAGATGGGAGACGACTCGCCTGGAGAGGGTAGGGCCGGCTTAGGGTCACAGCAGGAGCTGGAGTCTCCAGGGCAGGAGGGCAGGCTGCGTGTAGGCTGGAGGCCCGTTAGACACGGAGCTCAGCCAGGCCTCCTCAGGAACCTAGAAAAGGCTGTGAAATTTGCAGTATCAGGTTTCGGAAAACACAGGGTCAGGGTCAGCGGAGCAGCTGGTAGTGGGGAAGGCCAGGCCCAGCTAATTTCCTGTCAGAGTGGCCCAGAGGCCCCAGCCCCTCTCCGGCTGGCCACAGGGGAGGAGATGCCGGGAATGGCTCACATTCCTCTGGCTGGGGCCACGCCGGACCTCAGGGGACCTGTGGGGAGTGAGGAGGTGGACGTGCTGAGGCCGGAGTTGGGGGCCCTCTGCAGGGACCAGGCCTCTGCCGTCCAACCCTTTGGCTGGAGGGGGGCCAGGGGCTGCAGAGCAGAGCAAAAATCCATCACAGCTGCTGGAGCTTTAGGACAAAGGAGCCCAACCTTACATTTCAGATGAGGAAACAGAGGCTCAGACAGGACCAGGTCTCGCAGGATCACACAAGCATCCTGGTTGTAAGCCCCAAACTCTGTTTCTTCTGGCCAGGGCTGCATTTCCTGGAAGGCCCAGCTTTGCTGAGCTGTGTGACAGTGGGGGACAAGCGGGCTAGGTCTGTGCCCCTCTTGGAGGGAGGCAGGAACCCTCGCTTCCAGCCCGGGATGCGTGCTTCCCAAGTGGTCTAGCTGTGGGGTGGGCAGCCCATGTGGGGAGGGCGTGCGTGTGAGCTGTGAGTCAGCTGAGGGCCCGTGTGTCCTCCCAGTGGAGGACCGCAGCTCATTCCACGCACAGATGGAACTCTCGTCCTGGTCCAGCCCTAGGAGGCTGAGGCTGTGGAGTCCTGGCCTTGAGTGGCCTCTAAGTGGCCTGGCCAGGCCCAGGGGGAGGCAGAGGTCATGGGTCCCTGGCCCGGTTGAAGTACGATGCCGGGGAGGACGAGCCGGGGATGCAGTCACACAAGCCTGGGTTCAGACCTGGCTCTGTCAGATGCTACTGTGGGACCTTGGGCCAGTCAGTTAACCTTTCGAAACTACTGGCCCCTCAGCTGCAAAGCAGGGAGGGGCTACTCCATTTCTCTCTGTCCATCAAGTGGTACGGTGGCTCTGTGACTTGGGCAGGTCTCCTGCCTGACACTGTGGGACAGAACCCCTCCCAGAGCCCAGAAGGGCTGCCCATGCCCTCACTCCACGGGTGCCCCCTGCTGCCCCCAAGCAGCAAGTGGCCTCCTGGGGAGGCGGGGCCAGGGCTCCGCGCTCCACCTGGCCATCCTTCCCTGTCTCCCGGCAGTTGCCTCTGAGGCTGGGGACATTTTCAGGTGTCCCAGGCATCCACCCACCAGTCAGGCCCCAGGTCCTACAGATGCCAGCTCAGGCCTGTCTCCGAGGCTTCCACATCTATCCAGCCGCACTGCCTTCTCAAATTTGAACAAGCACGGCGGCCGCGAGCTGCCCTCCCTTCTCACTCTCCCCCGTGTGTTCTTCACTAGGGAGATCTTTTTAAACCGCATCACAACCTGGTTTAACTGCCTTCCCTGCCCTCCTCCGTGCACCTTTGCATCCGTGAATTCAGCATAAATGTCAGTCACTCAGGGAAGTCTTCTGTGATCCTCAGAACTGGGCTAGGATCTCCTCCCATCTTTCCACAGGCCCCGTCACAGCTTTGATTACACTAGATACCAAACCTTGCGTGTCTGGATAATGGCTTATTTCACTTGGGGTCCAGCATAGCCAGAACAGGCATCAGCACACAGCAAGCAAGAATGATGGACAAATGCCTGAAAAGATGGACACGCCATAGTTTGGGGTGATGGGCCCATTCGTAGTAGGTTCCCTCCTACAGTCAGAGGTTTGGGGGAACGTGTGCCCCTTATTAGGGCTGACCATGGCACCTCCCATACCAAGGCCCTGGGCAGAGACATAACTTCTGGTCACCTCCCTTTGGTGAGGCTCAAGTGATGGGGTCATGGCAGGGACCCCCAGCCCCACCTGCTAAACTCAGCTGCCCCCAGGAAATTTGGATGTTGACAGAGGCAATGGGTGGGCCCGTGTCCGACAGCGTCTGCATGTATAAGTGCCTACGTCACTGGGGTGTGTACACGTGCAAGTGTACGTGTGTGAACACGTAGCGCTTGTCTGTTGCCTGTGTGTCAGGACTCTGTTTGCGTGTGTGTGAGTGTCCCCCTCAGGGCCTTGCAGCAGCTCCTTCCCAACCCAGCCCAGACCCTCGAGCCCATACCCTCCGTAACACCTCCACCCTCTGCCTCCCTCCTGCCTCTCCCTGGGCCATCCCCCATGCAGCATCCCTGCCCAGGGCCCCGGTGCCCTACACACACCTCTGTAATTTCGTGTATCACGGCAGTTCATCTGTATGATGCTGTATTAGTTTTCTGTTGCTGCTGTAACAAATTACTACAGACTTAGTGGCTTAAAACGGCAGATTTATTACGTTACAGTTCTGGAGGTCAGAAGTCCAAGATGGGTCTCACTGGGCTAAAATGAAGGTGTCAGCAGGGCCGTATTCCTTCGTGGAGTTTCTCCCAGCTTCCAGAGGCTGCCCACATTCCTTCGCTCATGGCCCCTTCTGTCTTCAAAGTCAGCGATGGCTGACTGAGTCTCTCTCTTATCACATCACTCTGACGCTCGCTTCTGCCTCCCTCTTCTGCTTATAAGGACCCTTGTGATGACATTGGGCCCATCCGGGGTAGTCTCTCGAGGTCAGCTGATTAATAGCCTTAATTCCATCTGCAACCTTAATTCTTCTTTGCCACATCAGGTAGCATCTTCACAAGCTCTGGGGATGCGGACACAGACATCTTTGGGGGCGGTGCAGGGACGACATTATTCTGCACATCAGAGATGGTCTGTCCCTTCTTTCACTTGTGAGCTCTTTGGGCCTGTGCTGTGTCTTACACATCTGCAGATGCCTCAGGAGCAGAACAGTGCCCAGCCCGCACTAGGTGTTTATTATATGTTTGTTGGATAAATCTGATTCAGCCAACAATTTGTGGGGAATCCATTTTGTGTTGGGTAATTTTACATATATCATCACAGCTTTTGTTCCCATTTTATAGGTGAGGAAATTGAGGCTCAGAGAAGTTAGGAACCACCCAAGGCCAAAGAGTAAGTGACAGAGCAGAAGCTCAGTGGACGTTGACCTCAGGTAGACAAGGCTGACACCTTTGTTCCTTTGAGTCTGGAGCTCCAAGAGAGACAAGCCCCTAGACCTTTGGTGGTGGCCATGAAAATGCACCTCTCAGGTTTCAGACTGGCCCCCGCTGCAGTGTTCTGACACCCGTCACCATTTGCTCTCAGGTCCCCGGACTGCTCTGACAGGCAGTCTTGGCACGAGGTCTCCCCCACTGGCCTTGTTGCTTTCTTAGATCTGAACCGCAGCCTAAGACTCTTCTGCTCCACCTTCTGTCCTCCCTTCTCTCCTCCATAGGGGTCAAACCTACATGAGTCTGATGTCCCTCCCAGCTGCCCCCCACTCTCTGCCCACCTTCCCTCACAGGTGTTACCCCTAGAAATCTCTTGCACATAGAATCCCGTCTTCCTGTCTACTCCTTTAAGTACCAGAACTGACATAAATGGTCTGAGGAAACAGTGTAAGAAGAGGACCTGAGGCTGTCTCACTCTGAGGGGAGGGGAGGAGGATGCCAACCTGGCTGGTGGGTGCCCCAGGTGGTCCCTAGAGCAGGTAGTAGCTCAAATGCTAAATATTTCACTGGTGAGGACTTGGGAAAATTTCCTAGAGGGGAAGAATTCTGTGGCAGGGGTGATAATTCAGGCATTTGAAAAATAAGGGGGGAACAGTGCCTTCTAAAGGTCGGCTGGTTACTGCTTGCTTGTCCTGACGCCCCACAGAGGGAGGGAGAAGGACAGCGAGCCTCTAACAAGCAGCCAGTGGGTGAGTGTGACAGCAGGGAGCCCGGGTGTGTGTGTGCCTGAATAGGGGCCCTCACCCCTGGAGTGGGGGGCAGGTACGGCTGAGTGGCAGGTGAAGACAAATAGAGTTGCAGAGCTCCAGGTGAGTCCGAGCCCTCAGTCAGGGTAGTTGTGTGAGGACCGGGCCCAGCTGGGGAGATCTGGAACCCTGAGACCTGAGCTGAAGGCATCTGCATAGCACCCCTGAGGTCACGGGTGCTGCATCTTCCCTGACCCTCTGGGCTGGCAGGGGTGACCCACCCATGAGAACTGCCATCTCTGCTGCACTGAAAGATGCCACAGAGGCCTCGCCCCCGCAACAGTGCCCTCCCAGGAGTTGCCCCTGCTTCCTCTCCTGTCTGCCAAGGACAATGATTAGGGTTGAATTCCAGAATAATCTGGCTGGGGACCTGCTGGACCTGATAAGGGGAAAGAGACTATCTTGTGAAAGAATAGGAACTATTGTGGATACTGGCAGGAGGAGGGGGACGCTCCTGGGATTGGATTTTGAGAGTGCTTGATGAAGGGAGCTGGAGCATAAGACCGGATAAGCAAGATTCCATTGACGTGAGGACACTTTGTTGAGACACAAGATTTAATACCCTAGCTAGGATGCCAGGGGATGCAGCAGACTCTTTGAGAGGTCTGGAAAAAGCAGAGGCCGGCACTCAACGAAACGGAAATACCCAAGTTCCCCTGGCAGATGGTAAAGAAGAAATTTACGACAGCTGAGGAAAACGGGCACCTAGAATGATGTATTATGTAAGGCCAGTAGTGACGGGCAAGGCAGAGGGCAGACAAGGGGGCTTGCCCTACGGCAAGCTGTAGAGATGGTGAACAGAGCATGGTGCTCCTAGGGGCAAGACGGACAGGCAGCCAGTAGGCTCTGCTTCACATCACCGGCCAGGAAAGCAGACGGGAGCGGAGGAGCAGGAGGCAGGGCAATAGCAAGTCACGGTCCCTTGCTGAGTTCCCAGACCTGAGCCAGTTTTCAGACACGGAACCCGTCGACTGAAGAGGTGGCCGAGCCTCTAGGAGGAAGGACCCTGCAAAACTGCAACCAGTATGTATCATGGGGGTGCCTTCAGTTTTTCCCCAGAGGTCTATGGCCATTTGTTTGGGTGACTGTTCACTAGAGAAAGGGGAGCAGTCGACAGAGTTTGGGTTGACATTAACACCTGGAGACTCGAAGCATCATCACAGGCCCTTTTTCAGAGCGGGACCTATGGAGGTCAGGTAGCAAGTGGAATCCTGGCTACAGTTCAGCTTGCAGTGGGCTCACTGGGTCCACAACCCACCCGGCAGTCCCTTGTACTCCAGTGTTTAACTAGAATTCAGGTGCTCTGATAGTAGGGGTAACCCCACATTGGGTGCCTGGCCCAGTGGGTAGGAGCTCTCATAGTAGAGAAGGCCAAGTGGAAACTTCTGAAACTGCCTTCTCACTCCCTCACCCTGCTCAAGGTAGTAAATAAAAAATAACATCTCATCCTAGGGGTTATGGCAGAAACGAATGCCACCATTAACCACTTAAAGGACGAATGGGTGGTGGTCCTACCATTTCTCATTTAATTCACCAGTCCGACCTTTGCAGAAATCGACAGATCCAGGAGGAAGACTGCAGACTGTCTCAGGCTTAACCAAGTGATAGCCCTGTTTGCAGCTGCTGTGTCAGATGTGGAATCATTGCTAGAGCAGATTAATAAGGGCTTAGGTATGTGGTTTGCGGTCATTTGGCAAATGTGTTCTTTTTCCACTCCAGTTTGAAAAGAGGATCAGAAACAGCTCACACTCACATGGGCTGAACAACAATATTCATTTACAGTTTTGCCTCAAGGCTACGCTTGTCATAGTATAATCCCTTTGTGGTAATATGCCCTTTGTCATAATATAATCCCCAGAGATCAGGGCCACGTGAGTACCACGGTGATCCACTACATCAATGACACCATGGTGATGAGACAGGATGAGTAAGAGGTGCCTCTGTGCTGGAGGCCTGGCGAGACCACATGCAGTTCAGAGTGTGGCATATAAACCTATGAAGACTCAAGGAACTGCCACTTCACTTCGTGAAGTTTGTAAGGGGTTCAGTGGCCAGGGGTATGCCAGGATATCCCCTCCCAAGTAAAAGAAATTGCTACATCTTGTCTCTCACAATGGTGAAGACAGCACGGTGCCTGGTACCCCTGTTTGGGGTTTGAGACAGCATATTGGTGACATGGAAGGCTGCTGGCTGTAGGTGGATCCCATAAAAGGAACAGGCACTGCAGAAGGTCCAGGCTGCAGTGCAAGCAGTCCTGCCACTTGGGTCATATCATTTGGCAGAGTCTCTGGTGTTGGAAGTGTCAGCTGGGGGAAAGGGAAAAGATGTAGTATGAAGCTTGTGGGAAGCCCCAGTGGGAGAGTCACAGGGCAGGCCCCTGGGATTCTACAGCAAGGCTACGCGATCGGCAACAGAGGATCACACACCTGTTGAGAAACAGTTCCTGGCACGTTACTAGGCTCTGGTTCCTAAGCTCTGGAACATTTGACCAGGGCACACCATATGGGGCATCTGAAACTGCCCATTCTGAGTTGGGGTCTGTTGGACGCATCAATTCAGAGTCAGATGGGCCTGGCAGTAGAATATTCATAAGATGGAATTGCTCCCTCTGGGGTTGAGCCTGAGCGGGGCCAGAGGGCACCAGTAAACCGCATGAGGACATAGCCAGTGCCTGTCCCCTGGCTGGTACCTATGGCCACATGGAGGGTCCTGTACAACCAGCTGAAAGAGGAGGAAAAAGCCTGAGCCTGGTTTATGGATGGGTTGATGTGGTACATGGGTGCAAACTGAAGATGGACAGTGGCTGCCTGACAGGGTGTAAAGGGAAATGGAAAATATTCCCACTGGGTAGGGCTGTGAGCAGAGGACTTGGTCATGTACTTCGTGTACAAAAAGTGGCCCAAGGTAGTGAGAAGACACACATGCTCTTGGGCAATGGCCAAATGGCCTGTTTGGTCAGGGGCCTGGAAGGAAAAGGATGGGAAGACTGGGGACAAGGAGATGTGGGGTAGAGACAAGCGGATGGACATACGGCAGAAAACATGAAGATTTTAGGGCCACGTGTTAATGCCCATTAGAAAGCACCCAACACATTAAGGCAGTGAATTTAAGCAAGTAAACAAAATGACCTGGACGGTTGATGCTAGCTGGTCCTTATCATTGGCTACATAGAACCAGCACGATGAGCATAAGTGGAGTGGCCACAATGGCAGAGGCAGAAGCCATGCAAAGGCTAACGTGGGCCCCAAAGCACAGACTCCCACATACCAAGGCCATTCTAGGCACTGCCGCCCCTCAGTGTCCAGCCTGCCAGCAGCAGAGACCTATGCTGAGCCCTCACGTGGCACCATTCCCGCCTGGGGCAAGTCCGCTACATCAGGCCCTTTCCATCCTGGAAGGGCCAATGGTTCATCTTCACAGGAATAGAGAACTCTCCTGGGTTTCCCTTTCCTGACCACAGAGCCTCAGTTAGCACCACTGCCCAGGGACTTACAGAAGGCCGGATCCAAAGGTGTGGAATTCCACTCAGCTTAGCATTTGGCCAGGGACACAGCAAAGGTCCTCTTGCACTATAGTTCATGGCTGCCACCAGGGCGCTTAGAACTCCTATGTCCAGGAACCAGCAGGGATCCTTGACCCTGATCAGCAGAAGGCAGGGCTGCTTCTACACCATGTGGGCAGGAAGGAAGGTGTGTGCTGGTGATCTTCTAGCTGCCTCCAAGTAAGCCCCACTGTAACTGAGAAAGGACCCGTGCAGCAGCCCTGACCTGAGACAGGTCTAATTACCAAGTCTTCAGGTCCCTCCTCCCCCATCAAAGGTTTTGGTCACATCACAAGGCAAGCTGAGGTTGTTGAGAGTGAGGGGAATTCAAATTGGAGAGTGGGGGAGGGAGAGCGTGAGATGAACTCCATGACAGGGTAGTTAGCCCTCCGACTCCCCTCTTTCTCTGCTGAGTCTCCCTTAGGAAGAGAGGCCCAAGGGAAACAGGGAGGAACTGCTCTCTGAACCTGGCCACAAGGGGTGGACTGCAACCGCCGTGAGAAGACTTCCCCCGGGTCTCTGACTGCAGGGACTGTGCGTGACTGTCTGCCCCAGCTGTGCTTTCTGGAATCTACTACTGTGTTTGCTTCCCTGGCTGCTGCCTGCTGATGACTAAGCGGGGTAGGGCTCCCAGGCAGGCCCGCCCTTGGGAGGTGTGGGGTTCCTCTGACGATTCCTGAGGACTTCTCACCTGTCTCGCCAGGCTTCCTTGGAACTGCTCCACAGTCTAAGTCTCCCACCCAACTTTTCCTCCTCCCTCCCTTCATCTTTCACAAGGTCACACCTGCACCCAGGTCTCCTGGCCCTCCCAGCCTCCCCCGCTTTCCTTTCCATTCCGGGCCTGCTTCTCAGAGGACTGGGGCTAACACACCTGCCTCCCCAAGCAGGGTTCTGGACCAGCAGCCTCAGCGTCACCTGGGAGCTTATTAGACATACGGAATGTCAAGCCCCTTCTCAAACCTACTGAATCAGAATCTTTATTTTAACAAGGTGATTCATACACGCACTATAATTTAAGAAGTATTGATTTATAGATGATTTGGTCTTGTTCAGCAAATCCTTTAAATCTCAGTTTGGAATCTCAGTCATTGCA
This sequence comes from Stenella coeruleoalba, assembly GCF_951394435.1. NCBI lineage: Eukaryota > Metazoa > Chordata > Mammalia > Artiodactyla > Delphinidae > Stenella > Stenella coeruleoalba. The sequence continues at coordinate 45,517,045 of NC_137154.1, read as the reverse complement.
AAGGTGAACCGTTGGAATCACAAAATCGCAGATCTGGGTCCTTCATTTTATAGGTCAAAGCCTGCAGAGCTAAGGCGAAGGTTCAGCGTCATATAGTGAATTAGAACAGAGCCAGCACCCGGGTCTCTCGCCTCCCAGCTCTTTCCACTTTGGCTCTGCTGTGAGCAGGCCACTTGCTCTAAATCTGCATTGCCTAGCATGGTAGCACTGGAATGTGGCTAGTTGCGGTATAATAAAAAACAAAGTTTTTTGGGGGGGGGGTCTTTGTCCTGGGTTTGCGGTACAGAGTTGCTAAAACATTTAGAATTTCCTGAGTGAAAGGAGTGCCTTTGTTATTCATAATGAGTCCCTTTGACCACACGTGTGTTTATGTGAATGCAGTGACTCAGGCTGGCGCCCCTAGATAGCTTTAGGATGAGGACTGGTTACCAGAAGGAGAAACGTGTGAATAGAGTGGGAAGCTACAGCCTCTAGGGGGGCTGGAGAGTGGGTTATGGAAACATCCTGAACAAGATCCAGAGAGCTTCCCAGTTGGCGACCACACGGAAGTGCGGGGAGGGCGGCACGCCACTCACTGCTCCCGAGCCTGGCCCCACACGTCTCTTCCACGCGGCTGCTGTTGTTTCCTTTACGCCAAACCAGTAAACATAAGCAAAGTATTTTCCTGAGTTCTGTGCGTTCTTCATGGCCCCTGGGACTTGCAACTGGCCTCTGAAGGGGGGCAGTCTTATGGGACCGAGCCTTTAACTGTGGGGTCTGTGCTGACTCTGGGGAGGATGTATCAGAACTGGGTGCGCTGCTGGACACCCAGCTGGTGTGGGAGAACTGGAGAATGGAGTGGGAAAATGACACGCATTTCATAAGTGGTGTCGGAAAAAAGATAACACAGTGGTCCAAACTGAGATGTGCTGTAAGTGCAAAATACACACTGGATTTTGAGGACTCAGTATGAACGAAGACTATAAAATATTTCATTAATAATTTTTTCTACTGATTACATATTGAAAAAGTGTTTTTGATAGATTATCGTAAATATATTATTGAAAATAAGATAAAATGTTATAAAATTAACTTCATCTATTTCTTTGTTTTTAAACAGTTTTACTTATTTATTTATTTGGTTGCACTGGGTCTTAGTTGTGGCAGGCAGGCTCCTTAGTTGCGGCAGGCAGGCTCCTTAGTTGTGGCATGTGGGCTCCTTAGTTGTGGCATGGGAACTCAGTTGTGGCATGGGAACTCTTAGTCGTGGAATGTGGGATCTAGTTCCCTGACCAGGGATGGAACCCGGGCCCCCTTCATTGGGAGCACAGAGTCTTATTCACTGCGCCACCAGGGAAGTCCCTCTATTTCTTTTTACTTTTTAAAAAAGATACACAAGTGGCTTGCATTATGTGTCTATTTGGCAGTGCTGCTCCAAGCCCTATCTCTTCATCAGCACTGCTTTATTTTTGGCTTATTTCATAGCTCTGGTTGCTGGTTGCCGTAGCTGAGGGCATTTCCTGGTTATCAGCCTAAAATCTTGAGATTATTCAGAAGTTCTTTATGAGATAATGGGGTTACTTAACAACTCTTAAAAGAACTCGTAGTGAAATATCTATAAATGTCAATTTTCACTGAGAAGCAAACCAGCCGTACCATTAACAGTTAACGCTCTGGCTCTGGAGTGAGGCCACTGGGCGGAGGGTTTGGGAGGTAAGAATAAAGAACCTGGGCTGAAGGTGTTGGGGAGTGGGGCTTGCGCTCATGTGCTCCCTCGGGTCTGCATCTTTCAAGAGCCCGGAGGAGAAAGGCTTTGTCACAGGAGCCGCGGGGGCAGGGGCACCAGGCCCCAGTCCTTCTTCCTTGGAACCTAGTGCCCTTCTCCCCGTCACAGCTAAGACGGGCGGAATGAAGGGCGTCCTGACACTTGTGCTCAACTCCCAGTCCCCGTTGCTTCCCTCCTTACTGAATGTCAGGGACACAGTAGGAGAGAATGGCAGGTCCCAGGGCCAGCCATTCAGAAGAGAGGCCTGGGGCTAATGAAGGCCTGAGGGCCCTGGCCTGGGTCGCATGAGCCCTCTAGACTGAGGAAATCTGAAGGCTTAAGAGGGGGATGCCACTGCCTCACCCTGGGGGTCCCCCTCAGGGAGGGCTCCTGGATGTCAAGACTTAGAGGTTCAGCCCTGAGGAGAACCTGCATTCTGATGGCTCCATTCGAGATGTAGTTAGAGTCCCCAAGGTAAACTCCAAGGGCTTATCTAGAGGAACTGTTGTCCAGAACTGAAAGCACTGATCCTTCATCTGTGCTGTTTAACTATTTCCTGAAGCAGAAAAACCTCCTTCCAAACTAGAGTTACATTTCTCCTGCCTAAAGTTCTCACAAATTGCCATGTGCCACAGGTGGTGGGACTGCGACCGGGAAGAGGTGAAGCACTTAACCAACTTCACACAGCTCACCGGGGGCTCAGGGTGGGAGTGGCGGCCTCACGTCTCTCACCTAAACTCCGCAGCAGTGCGTCCAGAACCCAGAAGCTCAGGCCAGCCTGTCCAGTGTCTCTGGTTACTTCCTGAGCAAAGGGCAGTGATGACATTAAGAGAACCAAGGCAAGAAATGGGTTATGCTGCATTTTACCCTTGAACTTTTAGCCCCACGTATGAATCATAAATGTTGCCTTCTGAGTGCTAAGCAATGCACAGTGAACTTTATTTCAGTAAATGAGGGATGGTTCTTCTTAAGAAATAAATTTAATTCAAGGTGGTTAGTGAATGCAAGGCATGTAGCGCCTTCATGAAAGTTACAAGAATCCAGTTACAAAAGCAGCACTGTGTAAAGTCTCAAATAGCTGCGGGTACAACGGGCTCCATATTTTACAGAGTACAAAAAATTATTTCATATACAAAGAAAAATACAAATAATGTGCAAAAACCATTTTCACAGGTGGCGATTTATAAACTGAAAATGATAGAAAAATCCTTCATTCTTATCATCCCCCAATTTCTTATATATTAACACAATTCTATTTTCTAGTGTGTAGATAATTTTAAATTTGAAAATCTGATTTATTTTTAATCTACAAAGCGGCTTTTTAAAAAGGGAACCATTTCACTACTGAAATTTTATGAATGAATCAGTTAATTTTATATTAAATTATAAGCAGACTATCTGAAAAACAAGGATATAAGAACTCATATATACATATTTTTGAAATATTAGTTTGGTATTTAACATATTAACATTTCAAAACAAATGTAATGATCTAGCTACCTACGACTCCAGCCAACCGCAGCGGCCGTTGCAGAAAAGCTGTTTCTGTGTGCCATGAGAAACAGTATTCCTGGTGTCTTAAGCTGAACAAACACAGGCTATCAGAAGTAAAGAAAACCTAAAGACCAAACAAGTCCCTACTGTTCATGTGCAGAGGTGCCGTTTGGGTATCCAGTCACGCCACAGTGCGACCTCGGTTTACACAGCCCTTGTCATAGGGGTCGTGTGGTCATAAACAGCTGGCTTCTGTCTCTCAAACATCTCCACTTTATTAGTTCAGTGCAAGTGTCTGTTTTGTGAGTTAGTGCATTCAGCTTTTTGCATGTTATTTTGTGTAAGAAGCCGTCAGGGAGCAGAAGAATACATGGGAACACAAAGTCCTGCATCCTCAGGGCACCTTTGGCCTAGAAAATTCAGTGTTTTGGAAGCAGTATTTTCCTGCATTGGCCTGGTGATTACTGCATCATTCTCTGGACAATCTTTTTCCATCAGGATAATCTTGTGTGCCCCCCTTTGCCTGCCACTGAGCACTGATGGTCTTGCTGTGAACCCCAATGGTCGAGCAGGTATCACGGAAGCACCTTTGACAGCACCAGAGAACTGAGCATCTCTAAGGTCAGGTAGTAAGAATAGGAGCCTTTGATGGGAAACCTAGTCTATGCAGAATGGAAGATAGTCTTGGAGGATTTTGATTTTTGCTTGTCAGAAAGCTCTCCAAGGATATTAGGACCTTGGAGAACAAAAAGGATCTATGTATCTTTCATGAAGAAGGACCCAGGTGGGTGGTAGCCACTTTGCCTAGGGGATGGATGACGGTCGGCTCAGGAAGCATTCTTCTGATCCCTAACCATGAAGACCCTGTTAGAACAACCTAGTGCAAGATACAGGGAGGGCCTAGGGCTCTTGACCAGACCTGTGTAACACACCCACTCAGGCTAAGCAGGTTTAGCAACTGCTAAAAGAGGGGAATGGGTTAAGTCTGGGTAGGAGAACCTTAGGCCCTAGGATGACTCATCAGAACCAGCAGGAAGCTGTCAGCTCCTCAAGGACTCACACACTTTTTTCCTATCTGGCAGCACAAGCCCCTCCTCCCTCTTCTGTTTGGGTTGACCATGGGCATCAGGCGTCAGATATACAGCTCTGGATCCTGTCCATCCACTGCTGGGCACTCTGTCCATCCTGGGCACAGAAGTTATACACACGTTTGCTGGTCTTGAGCTGTAAAATCAAATGAAGAGAACCAGAGATGAAGGGCAGGGCTAGTCTATGGCTTTGGGCAAGTGTGCAAATAAACCCCTGTGGCCTCCCCTTTCCGTTCTGCCCCAGAACCTCTGTTATTTTCTCTGTCTCCCACTACCATACTGTCATTGCCTTTAGAGTCATTATACTTTCCTGGCCCCCAAAGTCAAGGGGGATGTCAACAGAAGGGCCTGGCAGAGAAGAGAGACACACTAGGAAAGCCTGACTTTGCATCTTCCCGGGGCCTTCCTTGACTGAGGAAGAGGGTCGGGAATGGCTGGAGTCTCTGGCCCCGCCCACGCACTGCACCAGTGCAGCACAGGCGCCAGGAAGGCCGAGCTTCATCCACACCACTATGGGGTTGGCTTTCATGTCCCCTTTCCATCCCCTTCTCTAAGTCTTCAGTTGGGGCCACACTGGCAGCCCAGAGTCAGGGAAATGGCTTCATAGCCTGAGCAGGGCCGTAGAGTATGACCTGTGTTCCATATGAAGTTCTGCTTGGCTCTGGGGATTAGATAAGTCCCCTATCATGTGGCCCATAAAATGCCCCAAGGCCCACCTAAGGACTGCTGAAGATGTTAGGGCAGACAGTCATCATGTGTGACTAAGGATGTTTTTTTGTGGATGATCAAGCATGAAGATCAATGGATACAAAGGGAAGTAATATCTGTTCTTGACAGTAGGTGGTGAGTGAATAACTAACAATATTTAACAAGGCGTTCATCTGCTTCCACGTGTAGCTGGATCCCTTTTAAAGCAGTCTTTTGTGCAAAGCGATGTGCAGCCTTTCTGAGACATGTGGACAGCAGGGAGAGGTCAGCTTTGGGAATGAAGAGTGCTGGGTTCAAGCTCTGTAGCAATTCCCACAGCCGGGGTGGGTCTGTGACCCATGTGCAGTTACCACCAATTGCTGTGAGGCCCCATGATTCTTGGAGGTGGATGGATTGTAAGGGATCATGTGCAAATAGAGCCAGGAAAAGGCAAGATCGACTTACATCAAAGAAAGCCTTGTCACTCGTGTGCTTTGGGGCTCCCATGCTGGGGCCAGCAGGGATGACCATTTCTACCTCAGCCAGATCAATGTGGCCTTTACAGCTTGTGTCCTCACCCGAGTCATAGTATCGCAGCTGGAACCAAAAAGATACATGGGATATAAGAGACAGAGAAAGGGAAAACAGCATGGCTTTTCAAAATGTATTTGAATACTTTCCCACATCTTGCTAAACTATGCCTGGAAGAATAGACAAGAAGTTAAAAATGCTGGTTGCTTCTAGGAAGAGGAATTAGACAGCTGGGAGAAAGGCGGAAAAAGACATATTTTTTGAAATTTGAACAAATAAGTGTATTACACATAGAAAAAGTCAACTAACAACTGTAAAAAAAAAATATATATGTAACATATAAAAAAGGGTTAATGTTTAGAATATATACCGAATTCCTAGAATTGAGAAGAAAAAGATAAACAACCTAATAGAAAAATGGTCAAAGGATTTCAACAGGCAAGTCACAGAAGAAATGTGAGTGACCTATAAACATCTGAGAAGATGAACAACCTAACTGATCAAAGAAAAGTAAATGAAATCAATGAGATTTCACTTTTCACTTAGATTAAGAAATATTAAAATGGCTGACAATATTCAGGTTGAATGGAAGGCACTAGGTATTCTCAAACACTGTTAGTGGGGATATAATTAGAAGCCTTTTAGAGCACAATTTGGCAATGTGAACTAAAATTTAAAATGTTTATACCTATTGATACACCTTTCCCACCTCTAGAAATTTATCCTACAGAAACACTCCCACAAGCATGCAAAGACACACCTATAAAGAGGTTTCCTTCAGCACTGCCTTTATTAGCTAACAACTGAAAAGATATCTGTCAATATGGTGTTGGTTAATTAAATGATGGTACATCAATAATATGGAATTCTATACAACATTTCAAAAATGTTAAGATCTATTATGAACTGGTAGGAAAATATGTCCAAGCTATCTTTATTTATTTATTTATTTATTTATGCGGTATGCGGGCCTCTCACTGCCGTGGCCTCTCCTGTCGCAGAGCGCAGGCTCTGGACGCGCAGGCCCAGTGGCCATGGCCCACGGGCCCAGCCGCTCCGCGGCATGCGGGATCCTCCCGAACCGGGGCACGAACCCACGTCCCCTGCATCAGTAGGCAGACTCCCAACCACTGCGCCACCAGGGAAGCCCCAAGCTATCTTATATTTAAAAAGCAAGTTTCCAAATAGCATGTAGATATAAAGTGACTTTTGAAAAACAATAAATAGCTCAACATTTGAATGAGTGGTTACTGTGTGTAAGGACTGGACATCACTCTAACTAAATTAGTCTGGACTTCACTCTCTATAATCTATTACGGCAGGAATGTGTGTGGCGCCTCCGTCTCTGTGGTTCTGGCCTCAGACTTTTCTCTGCCTCTCCATTCAGGCATAGTGTGAGTAGGACTAAACAGAAAAACCATATACCTTTCGTGTTAAAGCAATCTAAAAGACTGGCAAGAATGCAAATATAATTTGATGTAATTGTAAATTATAGAAAAATTATGACATTCTCCTGTTATATTTAGTGATTTAATGAAACTTTTCTACACAGTGTAGGCTCTATGGTTTCAGAGACAATGTTGTTTAAAGTCCAGCCCCCTAAAAAGGGCTTCCATTACATATCTGTAAAAACTTCTCTATATTCTTCCACAAAGATTCTGTGTAACCTTTATGAAACTCCTTGAGCAGAGGGAAAGGGGGTCCCCATGCAAAGTATTCATCTGTCAGGAGTCATCTAGGTGCAGGTCCAACAAGAGCACTGTACTGGCCTAACAGTCTGTATCTTTCTGAACAGACTCCATGTTGGACATAAATGCATTGAGAAGCTGCTCAAGGCTGACTGGTCAGGTCCAAGGTACAGTGAGGTCTGTGGTCAGAACGTAGGAGGCCATGCGACTCTCACTAGTGAAGGGTGCGGAAGGGCTGGGTTCCACCCCAACCAAGATCACTGGAGCAAAGATTCTGACACTCAGGATTGTGCGGGGTGCTACAGCCACAGCAAAGGACCTAGCAGTGGGGAAAAGGCTTCCCAGCGTGGTCTGGGAGGGCCAGTCTAGTACTTGCCCACTGTGGATTTCAGGCTTGGGTGGGCACATCCCCTTCTGCCTATTTCAGGGCTCCCTCCATCCTCTGTTGCTGTCACCTCTGAGGGATAATGATGCCTTCTTTAGTACCAGGTACAGTGATGGGCACAGATAAAGTGTTCAATAAATGTTTGTTGAATACATGAACACCCTCGATTTTGAATGGATGTGTTATGCTGCAAAGATGAAGGTCATCTGTCTTCTGGGGAGTATTCATAGGCATGGGTTCTGTATGTGCATGTGGTATGCAACAAGCTGAAAACCTCAGGTCCTCTCGTGGCCTGGGTTTTAAGAGCAGGTAGCAGGAGATAACATGAGCATTAAAAAGCAGAGTTCTATTGCTTTTAATGCTCTGGGCTCAGCAGTCACTGCCTCTGCCTGCACACACCTGCACTCTCTCAGAAGGCTGCTGCACTCAGTCTCAGGACTACTGCTCCTCACTGGGTCCATGGAGGAGCCTCAGGCAGCATATGAGAGGCCTTAGGAAAGCATTCTGTACATGAAGGCTGTGCCTTTCTGCTGAGAGTCACACAACAGCCGGGGACTGAGCCTAGCCTAGGGAGAAGTGATTTCTATAGGCTGTGATGGTATTTATTACCTGATGTTTTGTTACATCCAAAACGAACCAGCGGGGCTTCCAACCTTTCAGCAAAGCCCCTCTTTTGTAGAGCGTTCCCTCAAAGGACCTAGAAATAATGATGACATAGCAGTTAATTTGATTTTTCATTTAAAAAGTGCTGTAAAGGGGATATCTGTTGTTTTTGTTGGTCAAGCCTCTATTTCCCCCAGATGATCCAAAAAAGATCCATCAGAGCTCCCCCTAGAATTTTTCTATTAGACCTTTGGGGAGAGGCTGCCTCTTTCTGCTGGAATTACCAAACGTGTGAGGTTTGGAGCTCTCAGTAGCCATTTTTTATACCATGTTGGGGTAGATGCAGCCCATGGGAGAAAGCAGAGCTGGCAAACAACAGAAGCCTGAAGATGCTGTGTAAGAAACTGGCACATCCTTGGCCTTCCCAATTTATGTGAGTAAATTCCTCTCTGCTTGAGCTGGCGTGCGCTGGATTGCTGAAGTCTGCCCCTGAAAACGTGCTCACTAACACACATTCCCTCAAGAGATCTGGCAGACATGAGACAATAGCAATCAGGACCCGCCACAAATAACTACAACCTCTTGGCATTATTTTAGTTGTAATTTTGACTTTTCCTCTTCCAAGAACCATCTAACGCATTTAAAACAGAGACAAAGGATTAAAGCGGATCCATTTTAAGTTTACAGAAGGCGGCACGGCACAGGCCTAGCTTATTAAGGGCCTGCGGTGTGGCCGAGGGCAGGGTGGGGAGAGCTTTTTCAGTACACCCGGGAGGGCTTAGCAACGTCAACCTGTTTTCATCATTCTTGGACGTGTACTGGCTGTACAGCGTGGCTGCTCTCCGGTCCACTCCGTTGGATGGGGAGATGCTGGCGTTCTGTTCCTCCCCCATGCTGCTGTCTGGGAGATGCAGCAGAGACCTCTTCTGATAGGAAGGGAGGTTGGTAGACACAATTCCTGGGGAGCCCAAAGGGTGTCTCTGGGGCTGAAAAAGACAGAACAGGAGCTAGGAAAGCTTTCCAAAGACTTTAAGCAACTGATCCGATAATTTCACTTCTAAAAATTTACCTCAAGGAAAAAACTGGACCATATATATGTATATGTAAAATATATATAAAAAGATGTTTATCCTGGAGTTTTTTAGGAAACTAGCAGAAAACTAGAAACCACCTAAATGTCTATCATTATGCGACTGCTTAAAAAAAAAAAGGTATTTCCATACAATGGACTTCTAGACAGCCATTAAAAATGATGCTGATTTACATAACAGGGACAAACTGAAGGCCATGTACGCCACATATTAAGTAAAAAAAAAATGCAGGTTTTTAAAACTGCATGTATAGTAAATCCCTTTTATATGTGTGTTTAGAATTATAAAACAAGTTTGATGGCATAATGGTTTATTTCTAGGTTATAAATTTTGGGTGATTTCTGTCTATTTCATAACTTTCTGTATATTGTCTTATTTAAAGGAATACACATATCTCACTTTCATAATCAGAAAAAAAATTAAGAAACTATTTTATTCTTCTGAGAAAAAAAGCAGTAAGACACCACCTACCTGTGGCCTGTCTGATAACAGCTCCTGAGTTGCCATCTGAAGGCAGGAGAAGGCACCCCAAGGACCCCTTCCTACCACATTGGAGGCTTCCTTCTACACTCCCTTCTCCTTGACTCCTCTGTGACATCTGACCCTGCCAACCTCTCCTTTCCTGAACTGCTCTTCAGAACACTCATCTGTCCTAACTTCCCTTCTGTTGCCCTTGGAGTCAATCTGATGTGGGTTTGACTGGTGGCCGCCCCACATATCAGCTGTGTGATCTGAGCCTGTCCCAGCGTGCCTGAGCTGAGACGCCACTCCCTCCCTGGGTTAACAGAATGCAAAGTGTGGGTGGTGCTCAGCACAGCCCTTCCACATACTACAGGTGAAGGGGCTGTGAGAAGCAGAAAACAGGAGTATTTGGTTTAAAAATATTTTTACAATAAATGTTTCTTAATTCAGAAACAAAAAGGGGGTGTGAACAACGGAAAGCAGCATATTTTGCTCATTTGAAACATTTCATTTTCTCTGATTCTTTCTCTGGCGCGGATAAGGTCTTGGCATTCCCCTCCTCCCTCATGTGGTAGAAGATCAGCTGAAACCACAGAGGCGCTACACCAGGAGTAATTTCCCCTGGATACAGGGCCCTGGAACATAAGTGTTATGTCACTGTGGTAAAGTGAGGCACTCAGGAAGTACCCAGTCACCTGGAGCTTTCTGCCCTGGACCCTCAGGGCATGACCCTCCCTTTGGCCATAAACCTCCTGAATTACCTGCGGCAGAGGCCCCACCTGACCTAGCGCCCTCCAGAAGCTCAGAAGTAGCACTTCAAAGGGTTTTGCCAACTCACACGGTCTGCTCTGGGCTCTTCTTTAAGGTCCACAGTTACCCGTTCCCATAGCTGCTGCCACTTCTCAGCTGTTTGGTTCAATTTATGCTCCAGTCTTTCAATTTCCTGCAAAGTAATTAAAAGGAGTTTTCTGACAGATAAGTATTTCATAGAAATCAGGATGTTCCCAGAGCCACACCCCCTCTGTACTAGATGAACAGCGTGGCCAGAGGGCAGTGAAAAACCATGGTAAGCATGGGGCCTCAGAAGCCTCCCAAGCCAGGAACAGAGGTGGGAGCTCTAGCTGGTGTGATGCATTGTGGCAAAGGTGATTTATTAGGACCTGTAACCGGGCCTTTTCGTACAGATGGCTTAAATAGATGAAATAAATATCCCCAACACCTTCACCCTTGGCCAGCCCATAGGACATCTGATGGCCACAGCAAAAGGTCAAGCACTGGGCCGGTGTCCAAACTGTAATAGCTGAGGTATATGAGAAGTCTGTCCTTGACAGAGGAACCCCTCAACTCTGATGATTCAAACCAGATGTAGAAAAAATGAACCAAGAAATGCCCAAGGAATGGAGTTTCCTTCAGACAGGGAAGCTGGAGAGCAGAGCGGCAGGCTCTGTGACCGTGTTTTCACTGAAGCACGCTCGTCCTGGTCAGGAAACTGGACGGAGAAGACTCTTCAGGAACTGTTTGGCCCGTATCTGGGCTCAAACCCTTTCCTCAGGGCTGCTGTTCTCATCAGGGTAGCTACTGCCAGGGTGGCTTCACTCCAGAATATTCCTTGTAGAAGATGGTTGGCAGTGCTCCCATCAGGCCATCAGCTACCCACACTTCTGACCAGAGGAAGTAAGGCACCCACAAAAGCCATAGCCCAGGCCTGACTCAGGCTGCTTGGCCAGCTGAAACAGCTGCGAAGCTGCAAACGGCTCCATTTGCTCGAATGCTTCCTTCTAACGCTGAAAAGCTCATTTTTACTGAGACTCTTTGCCAGTACCTGAGCCTGGTTCCCCACTGATCCATGGGAGCAAATCTGGTGTCCTTATGCTCCTGTAGTGCTAGCTATAGTGCTAACCCAAAGTAAGGAGAGCTATGTCCAGGAGCTGGTGAACCAGTCTTAACTAAGCTCAGTTCCTGAGGCCTCATGTGCCTCCAGGTCCCCTGGTGCCCCAAGAGTGTGTCTACACACGGCTGACTTACACTGACAAGGCTGGTGAGAGCGTCGGGCTGAGCACAGCTGACATCATCGTAGCATGGCCACACTGTTCTCCTCTGGCTCTGGGGCCCAGCTCCTCTGGTCAGTTCAGAGTCTTCGGAGGGGAACTGCTTAGGGGTCAGCATTGTCCAGTCATATGAAGGCCCTGTGGAAAGGGTCTCCTCTACATAGTAATCCCACTTCTTGAGGCTGGAAACATTTACATTGGGCTTCAGGGCCTGTATAAAGAAAATTCTGAAATATAGTTTCATCTTGACCCCAAAGTGCCCCAAGCTTACTGGCAGGCCAGCCCCTAACATTGCAGGGTCCAGGGAAAAAGTATGAATAGAGGTTCAAATACCATATATCTATATATTTAAACATTATACATCAACATAACTATTAGATAAAATATGTTCTATGCTCCTACCTTGACAAATATAACTTCCTAATGACCTAGAAGGCCAGGCTCCAATTGAGAATTCTTGGACTTCTGGGAATTCTACACCAGGAAGTGGTGGCACTGGGAAAGCTGGTCCCAGCTCCCAGTTCTTGGCCTAAAGCCCTGCTCCTCTTGACCCAGCTCTGTCCTATATTCTGAGGGTCTCTTATGAACATGTGTATATACCCCAGCCCATGCAGCTAAACTCTTGTCTACTCCCTGTCCAAACAGCTACTCCTTAGCTGCCCTTTTAGCTTAGGGATACATTCACTGGCTTGGGGAAGTGGTCTGGTGACTAACTTGAATTTGGGCAAGGAATCTTGAAGTGCCACAGCATGGTCTAGATGAAGGAGAGGCATCCAAGCATGTACCCTTGGTTTCTCATACACCTCACCTCATGAGAAGGGTGCATCTGGAGAAAGGCCAGGGTGAGGTCCTACTGCATGGGGCCCAGGGCCAGGCCTTCCTTGCTCCTGAGTAAGGTGGTCTACTCCACTGCAGAGCCTATTTCATGCAGACATGCATGGCAGAGGATGGCTGTCCCTGAGAGGTCATCCTTCTTGGGCTGGGCTCCAAACATCCCTGCTTCTCACAGGGGTTCTTCCATGGCTTTGGTACAAATGGACTTAGGGAAATCTTTTCTGCTTACACGGCCTGCTAAGGTTTCAAGTTTTGTTTGTTCTTTCTTCCCAGGGAAAGTTGACTTGCTCTGACTTTCTTGAAGTTATCCTTTCTATGGTTGGGGGGCCAGCTCCTAATTTTTGTGGTCAAGAATTTGGTATCCGTCTCCATTCCATCATAACCTAAACCCATAGTGTATCAACTTTTAAATAGCTTCTGGTATGAAACCTAGTCGAATGTTTATAAAACGCTTAAACAGCTTATATATGCTCAAAAAGTAAGGAAAACTTTAACACAAAATATTCCAAAAATGAAACATAAATGCTTTCTTTCTGTACCTCTGTTTCCACTGGTGAATATAAATAATTAAAGAAAATGGGACTCCTCTTGTGCATTCTATCGATACACTCCCAAATACAAATTCCTCTTTTGGCACGCTTGTCTCCTTTATCATCAAATAAAGTTCCTGTAGATCCCCCCGCCAAAAAAAAAAAAAAAAAAAAATCAGCAAAACAGAAGTCAGATAAATCAACAGTTTGCCTAAAAATATGACACATGTAGCAGATGAAAAATGGAATATTTCACACGGCTCTAGAAACAGCAGCGCACGTGCAGAAGCCTTAGAAAATGACTGCAAAGCTAAAGATAGGAATGGACTTCATAGCTATATGGAAACAAATCCAAATGGAAGAAAAACCTGGGATAAAGTTTTCCCAAGCATTTAGCAGGACAGCATGACTCCCTTCCAATCGACATCCCGCGTCTATATCTAGATTCATAGAGGTCCATGCCAGGAGACATTCTACACATTTTTCAAGAGAAAATGGAAGGAAAATGATTTGATGAAACTCAGTTAAAAACATAATTTTATGTTTCTTTTTAAAGTTGTTGGCTGTTTATTATGAAGCTATTTAAAGTGTTTTCTTTGGTAGTTTATATATACCACAAATCATGGTCATGGAGACTTTGGATGTCAGAAGGATGCGGTCCGTATCCTTGGATGACTTAAACACAAAAGCTGAATTTGTTGGGGGGGGGGGGCACTTCAGGTACTATATTTGTACCTTTCAAACAGTCAATCTGTTACTCACATGAGCCCACTTTATTTTTAATAGAGAGGAAGATGTGTTAGGGTGAGGCAGGAGGTATTTCTTTAAAAGGCCAGGAAGGGTGCCTCTCGTAGCAGTGCTGTCTTGCTTTGAATGAAAAGATTCAGGCAAAAGTCAACAAGCATTTTATTTATCATAAAAGAGGGTCTCATACCCAAGGCTGCACAAAATCCTATAATATGAGGGGCCCCCAGGACTAATTAATGTTTCTTCTCTACCTTTCAACTGTAGAGTGCAGAAGAGTAGTTCTCAACCCTGGCCACTCATTTAAAAAAAAAGGGCTTAAAAAAATCCCAGTGCCTAGGTCTCACCTCAGACCCATTAAATCAGAATCTCTGAGGATGGGCCCCAGACATCAGTCATTTAAAAAAGTTCTCCAAGTGACTCTAATGTCCACTGTAACCAGCTCTACTTAATGTCTTCCCAACACACGGGTGCTTAAAAAATTAAGGTTTCTGATTATGATGTGTGGAATGACAATTTTATGAGTCAACAGAGGTCTGGAAGTACAAACAGGAAAGGAAATGGTCTCATCAGTGCTGTCTCCTTTACCAAATGTATGAAATATCATGCTAGATAATTTTAATAGCATGCACTGAAAAGCAGTATTTCTTTGCTTTCATATTTTAAACTGAGAACATTAGTAAATATTTTCAGCCATTAAGAGAGTCTTCTTTATGAATATTCAGGTATATATAATATACTGAAAATAGTCAATATAATATACTGATTTTCTTTATTTACTTGTCTTCTTAACAAAAATACTCATGTGTATCCCCCTTTCCCCCCAACTATAAAAACAGCAAAAGAAAGAATGTAGAAGTCCCCTTGGGGAAATGTTTTCACAGGGGCTGACTGGCTTTTGAGAATCTACTCTTTACAACTATTACTGCTATTAAAAATTATAATAACAATGGTGATGTCTAAAATTTGTTGAGTTCTTTGTGCTAGCAACTGTGCTAAGAAATTTACAAATATTTCCTAATGGGATCATCCTGGCCCAAAGGGGTGGGTGATATTATTATCCTCATTTTAAAGATGAGGAAACTCAGAGAGGTACCTAACCTGTCCAAAGTACTTGGCTGGTAACTGGCAGTGTTGAAATTTAACTATTCTGTTTGCTCCAGAGCCCATGGCTGTAACTGCTATACAGACTGCTTCCAGGGGCAGGCAGCTTACCTACCAGAGTGTACCAGGGATGGAAAAACTATGAATCAAGTGTTTCTCCACTAACAGTGATACTGCTTGGAGATAATAAAATAGTAATAAGCAGATTTAACTTTTCAAAGGTGCTACATGATGACCACTTGGAGCCCCTAAGAGCTAACACAGCACATAATCTCACTCACTCATGTCCATTCTACTTTCGTAGTTTGTAGAGTAAAACCTTAAAGTGGCCTTGCCACACTCGGGGGTGGTTATTTTATTAGTGTCTTTAATTAAAAACACATAAAACTAACAAGAAAGATGGAATAAGGGCATGCAAACACATACCGTGCTCTAATCTTTCATAGTCTGAATCCAGGAGAAATGTTTTAAAGCGATTAGACACATAGTGGAAAGCCAAGAACTTTAAGTAATAGGGATTGAATTCAAACTCAGTTGGATACTGGTTGTGAACCTGAAACACACAAGGCAAAGAAAAGAATAAGAATCAAATGGAACAAAAAGTGGATGCCATGCCACTGAGTGCTGACCTGAAATATGCAGGGGACCATTTGGTCACTCAGTCAACTGAATCCCTACCATGAGTGGAAGTCGGAAAGGAACCAGCCTTTTGACAGACACCATGCTAGGGGTTTTTTTTTATAAACGTAATCTCATATAATCTCCATAACAACACTGCAAGATAGGCATTCTTTTTTTCCGGCTTTATTGAGATATAACTGACATATAACATTGTGTAAGTTTAAGGTGTACAATGTGATGATTTAATACACGTATCTATTGTGAAATGATTATCACAAGAGGGTTAGTTAACACCTCCATAACCTCATACAATTACCTTTTTTTTTGGTGGTGGTGAGAACATTTAAGATCTATTCTCTTAGCAACTTTCAAGTATAGGATACAGTATTTGTTAACTATAGTCGCCATGGTGTACACTGGATCTCCAGAACTTACTCCTCTTATACCTGGAAGACAAACATCTCTCCATCCCCCCGCCCCCAGCCCCTGGTAACCACCGTTCTACTCTGTTCCTATGAGTAAGGCTTTTTTAGATTCTACCTATAAGTGAGATCATACAGTATTTATCTTTCTCTGACTTATTTCACTTAGCATAATGCCCTCAGATTCCATCCACATTGCTGCAAGTGGCAGGATTTCCTTTTTTCTCATGACTGAATGAATTTCTCATGTTTATATATATAACATTTTCTTTATCCATGCATCTATAGATGGATACTTACATTATTTCCACTTCTTGGCTATCGTGAATAATGCTGCAATGAATGTGGAAGTACAGATATCTCTTTGAAATAATGACTTCATTCCCTCTAATATATCCGGAAGTGGGACTGCTGGGTCATACGGTAGCTCTATTTTGAACTTTCTGAGGGACCTCCATATTGTTTTCCATAGTGGCTGCACCAATTTACATTCCCAACAAGGGTTCCCTTTTCTCCACATCCTCACCAACATTTGTCACCTCTTGTCCTTTTGATAACAGCTATTCTAACAGGTGTGAGGTGATGTCTCATTGTGGTTTCGATTTGTACTTTCCTGATGATTAGTGAGTGATGAACACTTTTTCATGTACCTTTGGCCGTTTGTATGTCTTTGGAAAAATGTCTATTCAGATCCTGTGAAGATGAGAATTATTACCCTCCCCTCCCCCACTTTACAAATGAGGAAGCTGAAGATGAGCAAGATTAAATAATTTACCCAAGGTCATTCACAGCAACTAGTGAGCCCAGATTTGAACCCTGGCTTGCTAGGCTCCTCGGGCTGTGCCTCCTTCACTACTTTATACTGTGCTAGATACTTGATATGCAAATTATCATAAGTTGTGGTTCTTGCTTTCTAGGCATTTGTGGTGTAATAGTGTGTAATACAGTAAGAAAAATTATGCTTACAGAAGTTTGGCAGTGACAGGAATGAGAAGAGAAGGTGGTGGTTTGGGGCGACAGCAAGAGACGTTTTCCCGACAAAAGAAATGTCGGGAAATGTAGGGCAATGTAGAAGGAGCCAACAGAGAGAGAATAAACTGTGGAGAAAGAGCTGATAACTAAGAGAGTAAGGCCCTGGGAAAGCAAGAATGAATGAGGCTAAGGGTCCAGAAACAGGGAACAGCCTTAAAAATGAGGAGGGACAGAAGAGTAGATAAAAAGAAGGGTATGTTCAAGTGCCAAGGGAAGGGGGAGGAGCTTATGCCTTTTAACATTAATTTTCCATCAGTAACTTAGTGAGGTCACTGGGAGAGGAATAAGGATGAGGGAATGACATGGGAGGGTGGGAGGAAGGCAGAGTCCGGAACGGTCACTGAGCTATAGCGTGCTCTAGGCAACCTGTACGCAGACTCCATGGAGCCATCTCATGTGGCAGAAGATAGGCTGATGACCTTGTGATGCTCTCCAGTCCACCCAGCAATCTCACCTTTGGATTGCTCACTCTCTCATGACCAGTTAGAGAATTTTGCTTGGTTGAGATAAGTTCCAATCATAATTGTATTTACTTAAAAGCTGTTTCAAATGAATACTGGAGGCAGGCTGTCTAAAAGCCAGCTTTCCTCTCCATGTTTTAATTTGGCAATGTAGACCAACACTTGGTCAGCCAAACAGAGCAGACATGTGTGCAATATGTTGATTACCCAACAGATCAGTGGGAATTTAAAGTCATGATCTGGATATCAGTGATTTTATCAATGTTTATCATTTGATTAGAAACCTAGTTTTCTGTGATGATTAAAGGTTTTTTTTCTATAACATTTTTTCTGGCTTTTACATTGAACTAAAATTTTAGATTATAAGTAATACAACATAAAATGGATGTTAAGAAGATGTATTAAAACAGAGTTTGACTCTTAAGCAATGGGCTTGTGTACTGTGGACCTGCTTTCTTGACCTAAGCCACTGCCCTTCCAGTTGGTTCTGGTCTCCCCAGGACAGGAACACTTTCCCTGAGACAACTGGGATGTGGCTCTGAATAGCGAGGTTGTGCGCCATATGCTACGTTTTAGAACTTAAACTCTTTAGCCTGGGTTCCTGGTTCAGAATCAGTAGCACCACCTCAAGGGGCTGGTGCACACATGATGGAGGGGGGTGACCTGGATTGTGGGTGGTGTGACAGGAGAAGGAGACAGGTCCAAGAGGATAGAACTTGGTTCTCTACCAATCTGAGAATCTCAGGGAGGAGAATCTGCAATGTGCTTGGGCAGGGTGAGCTCCAAGAACAACTTTGCCCCAACAGCCCCTGGAATAAACCTTGGTAATCACAGGCCAGACCCTTGGCTCACTGTGTCCAGGGGAAGAAGAGTTCAGGGCTATTTCCACTGACCCAGTCCATGACAGTTCAAAAAACTCTTTTAAAAACTTATTAAACAAAGCTCCAGAATAACAAAACATTTCTCTCAATGACTGTTCTCCATAAAAACCACTTGCCTCACACATAACTGTATCTTTCCTTGATTATTCTGATATTTAATGCGCTTAGGAATATAATTTTCATGACCCACTTCTGAGGTAAAGTAGAATGGAAATGATGACGAATACGACCTTAAGTTGAACTTACAGGCATTTCAGGGAGATCAGATGCTAGGACTAGAAGCACTCCTCTACAAGTGGAAAAATGCTTTCATAGCCCACTGTACTGAGTGACTGGGCTCACCACAAACCCTGCACTCCACAATTACGTTAGAAAAGCTAACACTTCTCCAAGGCCGCTGGCACCAGCCTTGCTTGAATTGGAATTGGTGCTTAGAAAACATTAAGGTGTGAGAGCTTGGGGGCAGCAGTGTCTGCATCTGTGTGCCACAATGGCACCTGCAGTTGCTAACTGCTTGGGGAAAAAAAACAGTCTGTCCTCATACTGGAGTCAGTTATCAGGTCTGTTGGAAGTGGAAGAGAAGATGCTGAACAATTTGTTTTTTTTCTTTTTTTTTTTTTTTACTGTGCAGCAACAGTTTAAGCAACAAGCATGAAAATTTCTTCAATGAAAAAAAAAATCAAATTGACCTGAGTCAAATGCTGGGTTGATTAATGCCTAGATAACCACATTTGGAATCCGACATTAAGAAATACAAGGGATTTTCTGAAATGTCTTTTTACCATAATGAGAAACAAAGACCTGATTGTATTCACAAGACAAAATCTGGTGCTTTCTCCACCATTTAGTCCTACATCCCAGGGACTCAATTTTTCCAGTTAATTGGCTTTTTTTCCTCGTCAATGGGACACCTGGCCTCTTCTGCTGTATCCCCCCACAGTGGTCTCCACAAGGCACAATCCACGTGCTTCCTTCTCCTTCTGTTAAGTATTGTTTTAATAGATGAAATGGGATCAGGCCAAAGAGACTGCCGCTAAGAACTTATTACAGGGAATGCATGAGAGTTTAGAGGTTTGTTAGCCGCAGGATTTTTTTTTAAACAACTTTAATGAGGTATAACTGACATACAATAAGCTGCATATATTTAAAGTGTACAATTTGATACCTTCTGACGTCTCCACACATCTGTGAAATCATCACCACAATCGACATAGTGAACATATCATCCATAACTCCCAAAAGTTTCCTTGTGCTCCTTTTGCATCTTCCTGCACCCTCCTCTGCAAGCAATGACTGATTTGCTTTTTGTCATTACAGATTAATTTGCATTTACTAGAACTTTATATAAATGGAATCATAAGTATGTACTCTTTTTTTTTTTTTTTCGGTACGCGGGCCTCTCACTGTTGTGGTCTCTCCCGTTGCGGAGCACAGGCTCCGGACGCGCAGGCTCAGTGGCCATGGCTCACGGGCCTAGCCGCTCCGCCGCATGTGGGATCTTCCCAGACTGGGGCATGAACCTGTGTCCCCTGCATCGGCAGGCGGACGCTCAATGACTGCGCCACCAGGGAAGCCCTGTACTCTTTTTTTGTATGCCTTCTTTCACTAAGCATAATTATTTGAGATGCATCCATGTTGTTGGGTTAGCAGTACTAAATTCCTTCCTACAGCTAAATAGTATTCTACTGCATGGATATACCACAATTTGTTTATTCATTCACCTGTGGATGGACATTGGGTTGCTTCTAGATTTTTGGTTATTACATATAATGTTGTTGTGAACAGTTATGTATGAGTCCTTTTATGGGCATAAGGACTTCATTTCTCTTGTGTAACTGCCTAGGAATGGAATGCTGAATCACCTGGTAGGTAGGTATGTTTAAATTTTTAAGAACTGTTTTCTCAAACAATGGTATAATTTTATATTCCCACCAGCAGTGTTAGAAAGTTCCAGTTCTTCCACATCCTTGCTAACACTTGGGGTGGTCAGTTTTAAAATTTTAGTCATGAAAATAGGTATTTAGTAATATCTTATTTTGATTTTAAGTTGCATTTCCTAATGATAAATGATATCAAGTATCTTCATGTGCTAATTTTTCACCTATATATCTTTGATGGTCAGTATAAATGTTTTGCCATTAAAAATAATAGGTTGGGGGCTTCCCTGGTGGCGCAGTGGTTGAGAGTCCGCCTGCCGATGTAGGGGACGCGGGTTCGTGCCCCGGTCCGGGGGGATCCCACGTGCCGCGGAGCGGCTGGGCCCGTGAGCCGTGGCCGCTGAGCCTGCGTGTCCGGAGCCTGTGCTCCGCGGCGGGAGAGGCCACAACAGTGAGAGGCCCGCATACCGCCAAAAAAAAAAAAAAAAAAAAAATAGGTTGGTTGTTTCTTATATATTGTTTTGCGAATTCTTTATATATTCTTGATACGAGTCCTCCAGCAGACATGATTTGCAAATGTTTTCTCCCACTCTGTGATTTGTCTTTTCATTTTTGTAACAGTGATTTTTGAAGAACAAAAGGTTTTAATTTTGACAAAGTCTAATTTATCAATTTTTTCTTTTATGGATGATGCTTTTGGTGTTGAATCTAAGATATCCTTGCCTAATAACCCAAGATCACAAGGATTTCTTCCTATGTTTTCTTCTAGAAGTTTTATAGTAGATCTTACATTTAAGATCTATGATCCCTTTTGAATTAATTTTTATATCGATGCAAGGTATGGGTCAAAGTTAATTTTTTTTTTGCATCTGGAAATCCAATTGTCTGGTACCATTTGTTGAAAAGACTAGTCTTTCTCTACCTATTGCTTTAAATTTTTTTCATTAAAAATTTTTAATTGAAATATAGCTGATTTTCAATGTTGTATTAGTTTCTGGTGTATGGCAAAGTGGTTCAGTTTTATATATATATATATATATATATAATGGTTTATTACAGGACATTGAATACAGTTCCCTGTGCTATATATATAGTAGGACCTTGCTTTTTATCTATTTTAAATGTAGTAGTTTGTACCTGCTAATCCCAAACTCTTAATTTATCCCTCCCCACCCCGTTTACCCTTTGGTAACCATAAATTTGTTTTCTAGGTCCGTTTTTGCTTTGTAAATGTTACTTGTATCATATTTTAGATTCCACAAATAAGTAACATCGTATTTCTACCTATTACTTTTGCATCTTTGTCAAAAACCCGTTGTCCATATATATGTATGGAACTATTTCTGGACAGTATTCCATTGATCTGTTTGTCTATCTTTGTACCAATTACCACACTGTCTTGATTATTATACTTTTATAATAATATCAGATAGTGCTAGTCCTCCACTTTTGTTCTTTTTCAAAGTTGTTTTGGCTATTCTAGATCCTTTGCATTTCCATATGGATTTTAGAATAAGTTTGCCAATTTCTACAAAATAGCCTCCTAGGAGTTTTATTGTGATTACACTGAATCTTTAGATTAATTTGGGGAGACTGACATCTTAACGACATTGAGTTTTCTGATCCATGAACAACAGGTATTTCTTGATTTATTTAGGTCTTTAATTTCTCTTAGTAATGTTTTATAGTTTCAGTGTCCAGGTCTTTAATGTATTTTGCTAGATTTCTTTCATGTTTTTTGATACTGCTGTAAATGGTAATGATTTTTAAGTTTCAGTTTTCCAATGGTTTATTGCCAGTATTGATTTTTGTATACTGAGCATGTATTCTGCAGCCTTGCTAAACTCATTTATTCTAGTAGCTTTTTTTCTTTTATGGGGGGGGGCGGGGATAGATTCCATGGACCATCATGTTATTTGTGAATAAAGATAGTTTTACTTTTCCCTTTCTAGCGTGGATGTCTTTTTAAAATCATTTAATTTTTTTCCCCAAATGTTCAATTTAATTTAAAAAAAATTTATTTTGGCTGTGCCAGGTCTTAGTCGTGGCACGAGGGATCTTCATTGTGGCATGTGGACTCTTAGTTGTGGCATGCGGACTTCTTAGTTGTGGCACGCAGACTCTTAGCTGCGGCATGTGAGATCTAGTTCCCCGACCAGGAATGAAACCTGCGCCCCCTGCATTGCGATCATGGAGTCTTACCCACTGGACCACCAGGGAAGTCCCATGAATGTCTTTATTATTACCATTTTCTTGCCTTATTGCATGGCTATGACCTTTAGTACAATGTTGAATAGAGGTGGTGAAGCAGGCATTCACATCTTGTTCCTGATCTTAGGAGGAAAGTGTTCAGTCTTTCACTATTAAGTATGATGTTAGCTGTACTTTTTTTTTAATAGATACTATTTTTAGTTTGAGAAGATTCCTGAGCATTTTCACAAGGAATGGATATTGTATTTTGTCAAATGCTTTTTCTGCATCTATTGAGATGATGTATGGTTTTTTTAAAGTTCCTTAATATGGTGAGTTACACTGATTGATTTCAAATGTGAAACTGACTGTGCATTCCTGGAATAAACCCCATTTGACCATGGTATATTACCTTTTAAATATATTGTTGAATTTGATTTGCTGAAATTTTGTTTAGAAAATTTGAATCTATGATCATCAGGGATACTGATCTATAGTTTTCTTTCCCTGTCTTTGTCAGACTTGGGTAATGCTGGCCTCATAGACTGAGTTGGGAAGTACTCCCTTTGCTTAAATTTTCTGTTAAGAGTTTTTGTAGAACTGCTATTATTTCTTCCTTAAATACTTGGTAGAATTTACCAGTGAAGCCACCTAGGCCTGAAGTTTTCAGTGTGGAAAGATTTTAACTACAATTTCAATTTCCTTAATAGACATAAGCGTATTCAAGTTATGTATTTCTTCTTGAGTGAGTGGGGTAGTTTGTGTCTTTCAAGGCATTTGTCCATTTCAACTAAATTTTTAATTTTATTGATGCAAAATTGTTCACAATATTCCCTTATGGTCCTTTTAATATCTGTAGAATCTGTAGGGATGTTATCGTTCTCATTTCTAATATTGGTAATTTGTGTCTTTTCTTTGATCAGTCTGGCTAGAGGTTTATTAATTTTATTGATCTTTTCAAACAAAAGCTTTTGGTTTCATTAGTTTTCTTCTTGGCCACAAGATCTGGGGGGCCTAAAGGCAAGTCTGTTTCAAATAAATTTAGCCTTATTGTATTATGTAGAATTGGGAATGACAGGCATCTCAGCCTATAAATTAATTCTATGTGAGCATTTCCCCAAATATGCTGATGAACAGAGTTTTAGGCCTCTTTCAGTCATCATCTGGATTCTGTTGTTCAAAATAATTTTGCATTTATCTTGATGAAGAGAAAAAATATATAGATTTAAAATACTAAGACTAAGCTGTTTGAGGCATTTTGGTTTTGTTTTCCATTATGGAGTAAAATCTGCCAATTTCACTTATTTATAGGAAGAGAATCTGAAATGGAATTTGGAGAAATATGAATTTATAGGGTCTTATTTTTTGCCCATATGCCATTAAGTACTTTGTAAAATTTAAAGGCCCATAAAAGTAAGCTATGACTCAAATCCCAGGAGAGATCAACATTTTGGGAATAAAATATAATAAGTTAAAACTGGATTTTGCTTTCAGGAATTAGAAATATTAAGCTACAAGAGACCCTATATTTAATGGTATCAACATTTTAAAAATTATGGGTATGTTAGACACACCCTAGAAAAATAGGTAGCTAACACTAGTTTTTGTTATTTCACAGATTAAGATTTAATAAACATTAATTGTATACCTTCTGTACTGTGCCAATCACTTCACATAAGATTTTTAATCCTTCTGCTATATACACATATATAAAGAAATTGAAGCACAGAGAGGCTGAATAATTTGTTAAAGATCAAAAATTAGTAAATGAGACTGATAGGCAAACTCAGACTTACTTTATGGGCTCAAATATTAAAAGCTTTAATGTGAAGTTGCTTTGTTATAAATCAGCTTGGAGTGTGTCAACTTTTGCCAATTTTCAGTTGACTGGGAAGCAGGCAGACACCAGAAACTCTTGAATACACCATGAATCAATTAACTGCAGTTATTTTGCCAATATGCATGGATAAATTTTAGAGTAATAGACCTATGTGAGGGCGACTTAGCTCCTCACACATGCACTCACAGGGAAAGCTCATATCTTTAAAAGGCAAATAGGTTTTCTCTTTGGAATAGGACCTAGCATAGTGCTGGCATATGGTAACTGTAGGGAGAATCATACCACAAAGCCAGACCAGAGTGAGTCAATTTACAATTTGAATAAACTTCAACGGCAAAGTTATAACGGTTACTTGCTTTTCTCAAAGTAGCAAATAATGAGAAAGTTCTAAGACGCACTCAAAGATTTACTCTAATGCTGGAATAAAGGAGATGCTTTTCATATACGTCATGCTTTCATTCATATTATACATATCTTTTCCCTTAGTATTATATTTTAAAAAGAAATTTTAGGTAAAAAAAATTTTTGTTTTGTATTTGGATGTATTTTCCTTCTGAATTTGGTTCAACTATTTTAAGAAAAGGAAGCATCCTCTAATGATATCATTTGAGCTAAGCCAATTTCTTTTAGAAGCAACAAAAAATCTGCCAGATGTTGCTATTATGAAACTGTGATCTAGCATTTATAATTCATCTGACACCTGGATACACTGGCACAAACAATGGCTTTTTATATGATGAGGCAGTTCTAATTTGAGATCAGCGCTTCATCTGTTTTCTTTGTAACTCTATTAGTACTAATGGGCAAGTCTAGGCATACGTCCATGGACTGCCTTTTGGCATTCGGCATGTTAGAAAAGGTTAATAAGCAGGGAACACATTCCACCTGGGGAAGTTTTGCTAGCTGCTGCATAATTTTGCACTTATTTTTAAAAATGTTGTTGAGGCTTGGCTCTGTTTTGTGCTCCTGAGAGACTGAGGATAGCACTAATTCGAACTGTCTGGCAAAAGCCAGAGTCATGTAGAGCATTAGTGTTCACTTGAAAGGTATTCGAAGAAGGCATTTTCTAATGCCTAAAACCACTATGTAGGAGATGATGAAACGCTACCTTATAATTAAGTCAGCAAGAATCAAAAGCTCTATTTGTTAACTACAGTCTTCTGTTTTTGAATGAATAAATTGTCCCTTTTCAGCACAAAATAATCTACTTCACCAAAACTGACACCTATCATAGCCAAGCATTCTTTAAATACTGCAATTAATGTCATACACTCACTTTGCCATGACTTGCCTGAACTTAGGTTATTATGTGTGAGAGTATTAAGTTGAAGGGTTCAGACAAAGTTTTAAAAATTTATATTTTAATTTTTTTTTAATGTAGTATGACCAGATTTGAAATCATACTAAAGGGGTCTTCAGACCCGGAACAATATTATTTTCTACAGTTTGTGAAGCATTCACTTACAAATAATTGAGTTTTCATTAAAAGTCAACTTTTGTTTTCAGTTTCAGAACTGAAATTTCTTACTGATTGTGAGTAGATTCTTTTGCTGACTCTAATATTTAGGTATGCAGAATTCTGCAAGTTGAATATGGGTATTTAACACATTTAATACTGTATTTAACTTAAGCCAAATTCAGCCATACAAACTCAGTCCCCAGCAACTCTCCCTCAATTAGAGGAAAGGAATTTTTAAAAGGTAAAAGTTGAAAACGAGGTGGGGAGAAAGGGAGGGGAGACAGTAGCAGGCCAAGAAAATTCAGAAAGATGGAAAACAGAAGGAAGAATAGCAGAAAATGACAGGAGATGAGAAGCTACACTGGGATGAAAATGATTTGAAAAGGTAACAGTTTGCCCTGTAAACCCAGAAAGGCTCAGGACTCAGAGGCCCAAGTCCTATATAGGAGGAAAAGGGGGGCTAAAAATGAGAACTAGTTTTAAGTCTAGAGAGGCAGTGGTGAGACCTCCAGGGTCCTTTCCTATCTCATGTAGTCTTTCCTGCCTCATGACTACCTTCTTGCAAGCAAGAGATTAGAGGTGTGTTCTCTGGAAAAACCAAACTTGATAAGTTCTGGACTTGGGAACACCATGCACAACTGGGTTAATGATGAGACTGAAAACAGTACAGAAAAAGTAAAACTCTGCACACTTAACTGGGATTTCCCTGGACCAGGCAGCCAGGGTTATAAGTACTTTCCTGGGTATCACAATGGCAAATTTTTCTCTAGAGAAACTAGAGAGCTGCTGGGTTTTTTTTTTTTTTTTTAGAACTCCAGTTTACTAAGAAGTTGGACTTACTAATTAAAAAATTTTTTTCATATTCAGTGAAGTATAATTTAAATATACTAAAATTTCCCTATTTTAAGCCTACAGGTTGATTAGTTTTGGTCACTGTTCATTTGGTTATACATTTGTATAACCACCACCACAGTGAGGATACAGAACAGTTCCCTCATCCTATAAAGTTTGCTCATGTCCTTTCGAAGTCGACCCCCTCCCCTGACCACTGGTACCAGGCAACCACTGATCTGTTTTTCTACCACTACCATTTTGCCTTTTGTAGGGTTTCCTATAAATGAAATCATATATTGTGTAGTCTGTAGTCTTTTTTACCCATTTTCCCCATTTTTATTGAGAAATAATTGGCATACATCACTGTATAGGTTTAACGCTACAGCATGATCGTTTGAATTACATATACTGTGAAATGATGACCACAATAGGTTTAGTTAACATCCACCATCTCATATAAATAAAAAGAAAAAAAATTTTCTCCTTGTGATGAGATTTTTTCTTTTATTTTATAAATTTATTTATTTATTTTTGGCTGCATTGTGTCTTCGTTGCTACGTGCAGGCTTTCTCTAGTTGCGGTGAGCGGGCTTCTCATTGCCATGGCTTCTCTTGTTGTGAAGCACAGGCTCTAGGCGCACAGGCTTCAGTGGTTGTGGCACTCAGGCTTAGTAATTGTGGCTCGCAGGCTCTAGAGCGCAGGCTCAGTAGTTGTGGCACATGGGCTTAGCTGCTCCATGGCATGTGGGATCTTCCTGGACCAGGGCTTGAACCTGTGTCCCCTGCATTGGCAGGCAGATTCTTAACCACTGTGCCACCAGGGAAGTCCCTTATGATGAGATTTATCTGACTTTTTTCATTGATCATGATTTTAAGACTCATCCATATTGTTGTGTATATTAACATTTCATTCCTTTTGCTTGCTGAGTAGTATTCCATTGCATGCATGTACCAGAATTTGTTCATCTGTTCACCAGCTGATGGACAATTGGTTTGTTTTTCATGCTACTCCTTTATAGTCGCACCCGTTCCCCTCCCCCACTATCTCCAAACCCTCACAACCAATAATTTATTCTCTATCTCTATAATCTTGTCATTTTGAGAATGTTATATAAATGGAATCATACAGTATGGGACCACTGGAGATTGCGTTTTCTTCACTCAAAATCATGCTCTTGAGATCCATTCAAAGTGTCGCTTGTATCAGCAGCTCACCCCTTTTCATTGCTGAGTAGTGTTCCATGGTATGGATGCACCAGTTTGTTTAGCCATTTACCTGTTTCAGGACATTTTGTCCCCTCCCTCCTGCAATTTCTGGCTATTATAAATACAACTTCTATGACAATACTTTCATATTTGAACCAAGTTTCTTATAAAAAGCATACTGTTACGTCATGTTTTATTTAGACCATTTCCATTTTTAATGCAATTATTGGTATGTTAGGGCTGAAGTCTGTCATTTTACTTTTTGTCTTCAGTTTGTTCTATTTCTTTTTCTTTCTGTTTTCTTTTCCCTGCCTTCTGTGGATTACCTGAACATTTTTTAGAATTTTATTTTGATTTATCTATAGTGTTTTTGAGTGTATGTCTTTATGTAGCTTTTTTAGTGGTCGTTCTGGGTATTACATTACATATCTTGTTACTGTCGACTGGTGTTGACATTTTAGTGAAGTGCAGAAACCTTACTTCCCTTTACATCCGTTTGTGCTCCCCCACTTATAATTGTCTTAACTATTTCCTCTACATATATTGAGAACATCAAAAACTGTTATAATTTTTGCTTCAACCATCAATTTAGAAAACTGAAGAGGAGGAGAAAAGTCTATTGTATTTATCCATATTTTACTTTCTGTTGTTCTTTTTTCCTTCCTGATATCCCAAGATTCCTTCTTTCATCATTTATTTTCTGCTTGAATAATTTCCTTTAGCCATTTACATCTATGATCCATTTCAGGTAAATTTCTGTGAATGATGTAAGGGTCAGGGTTCATACTTTTTTATATAGATATACAGTTATTCCAATACTATTTGTTGAAAAGTTTCCTTTCCCCATGTCTCATTTTATAATTGTTTTCTGTGGGGGAAGTTGTCATTAGAGTTTTAATCCCTCATTTGTGGAAACAGCAGTTAAACTTACTTCCTTTAAACTTTATTTCACCCTTTGAAATCTGAGGATGTTATATGAAAAATATTATATGAAAAAGGGACAGTTACAAACTTTTATTTCAGCCATAAAAAAGGTTTAAGTTAATTTTAGGATAAAAATATGTGAAACCAAAAATATGGATATTTTCAAATACCTATGGATGATATCTTAAAATAATCAGTAAAGAAGTTTATAAACAAGTGTCCTATTCTCAGTTTAATTCTTTTAAAAAAGTTGACATGGGAATTCCCTGGCAGTCCAGTGGTTAGGACTCCATCCGTGCCTTCACTACCAAGGGCCTGGGTTCAATCCCTGGTCAGGAAACTAAGAACCTGCAAACAAAGCAGTGTGGCAAAAAAAAAAAAAAAAAAAAAAAAAAAGTTGACATGGATTCAGTTTAATTCTTATTAAAAAAAGTCTACATGGGTGACTTTACCTGCCAGTCCTCTCATTCCCCACTGTTTTGATTACTGCAGCTTTGTAGTATTGTCTGAAGTCTGGGACAATTATGCCTCCTGCTTTGTTTTTTTTTCCTCAGAATTGCTTTGGCAATTCTGGGTCTTTTATGGTTCCATATAAATTTTTGGATCATTCTAGTTGTGTGAAAAATGTCATGGGTAATTTGATAGGGATTGCATAAATCTGTAGGTTGCTTTGGGTAGTATTGCCATTTTAACAATATTAATTCTTCCAACCCAAGAGCATGGGATATCTTTCCATTTCTTTGAGCCCTCCTTAATTTCCTTTATTAATGTTTTATAGTTCTCAGTGTAAAAGTCTTTCACCTCCTTGGTCAAGTTTATTCCTAGGTTTTTTTTTTTTTTTTTTTTTTGGTGCAATTTTAAATGGTGCAATTTTAAAAGGTACTTTTTTTTTTTTTTTACATTCCCTTTCTATTTCATAGTTAGTGTAAAGAAATACAACTGATTTCTGAATGTTAATCTTGTATCCTACTACTTTACTGAATTCATTTATTAGATCTAGTAGTTTTTGTGTGGAATCCTTAGGGTTTTCTATATATAGTATCATGTCATCCACATATGGTGACAATTTTACCTCTTCCCATCTAATTTGAATATGTTTTATTTCTTTTTCTTGTCTGATTGCTGTGGCTAGGACTTCCAATACTATGTTGAATAGAAGGGGTGAGAGTGGGCATCCTTGTTCCAGATTTTAGTAGGAAGGCTTTCAGCTTTTCACCATTGAGTATTACATTGGCTGTGGGTTTGTCATAAATACCTTTCATTATGTTGAGATATGTTCCCTGTGTACCCACTTTGGTAAGAGTTTTTATCATGAATGGATGTTGAATTTTGTCAAATGCCTTTTCTGCATCCATTGAGATGATCATGTGGTTTTTGACTTTTCTTAATGTGGTGTATTACACTGATTGATTTGCATATGTTGAACCATCCTTGTGAATGTGTGATGAACCTCACTTGGTTGTGGTGTATGATCTTTTTTATGTGTTGTTGGATTTGGTTTCCTAATATTTTGTTGAGAATTTTTGCATCTATATTCATCAAAGATATTGGCCTGTAATTTTCTTTTTTGGTGGGATCTTTGGTTTTGGTATCAGGGTGATGGTGGCATCACAGAATGTCTTTGGGAGTGTTCCCTTCTCTTCAGTCTTTTGGAAGAGTTTGAGAAGAATCCGTATGAGTTCTCCTTTGTATGTTTGGTAGAATTTGCCTGTGAAGCTATCTGGTCCTGGCCTTTTGTTTGCAGGGAGATTTTTTAAATTACAGATTCTGTTTCACTTCTAGTGATCAGTCTGTTCAAATTATCTATTTCTTCTTGATTCAATTTAGGTGGGCTGTATGTTTCTATAAAGTTGGCCATTTCTTCTAGGTTGTCAAATTTGTTGGCATATAATTGTTCATAGAATTCTCTTATGTTTTTTTGTATTTCTGTGATATCAGTTGAGATTTCTCCTTTTTTATTTCTTTTTTCTCTTTGGGTTCTCTCTCTCTTCTTCTTGGTGAGCCTGGCCAGGTTTGTCAATTTTATTTACCCTTTAAAAGAACCAGCTCTTGGTTTGATTTTTTCTGTGTGTTTTTTTTTAATCCCTATATGTTCTTTAAGTGTGAACACCACATTATGAAGATTGTGATTTTAATTTTTAAAGATATCCACTTTTATACGCCAAAGACATTAAAAGCAAGTCAACTGCTTCATCTGGTATTCAACTGCATAAAGAGTGATTTTTTTTTCTTTTTATAAATTTATTTATTTTTGGCTGTGTTGGGTCTTCATTGCTGTGCACGGGCTTTCTCTAGTTGCAGCGAGTGGGGGGCTACTCTTTGGTATGGTGCTTGGGCTTCTCATTGCAGTGGCTTCTCTCGTTGTGGAGCATGGGCTCTAGGCGTGAGGGCTTCAGTAGTTATGGCACATGGGCTCAGTAGTTGTGGCTCACGGGCTCTAGAGCACAGGCTCAGTAGTTGTGGCGCACGGGCTTAGTTGCTCTGCGGCATGTGGGATCTTCCCGGACTACTACTTCTTCCAGGGATCGAACCCATGTCCCCTGCACTGGCAGGCGGATTCTCCACCACTGTGCCACCAGGGAAGCCCAAGAGTGATATTATTTCAATGCAGGGGTAAAATTGGTTGAGTGTACTTATTAAGACAACAGAGGCATCCAGTGAGGAGCCTTAAGAACCTTTCAAGTGAAATTTTGACATTATTATATTCAAATTGGACATGAGGAAGAGTAATTCTTTAAGAAATGTAGAGCCACTGAAAGTTTTTGTTTGTCTGCTTTAAAGGTTTTTTGTAAAAGAGAGTAACAGCTTCGTATCTGAGCATTCAGAAGATGTTATTAGCAACTCAGGACACCCTAGATGGTCTTGATGAAGGGTGGTGAGAGCCTCAACAAGGCTGAACCAGGTGGTCATTCAAATTTTCATTTATACATATTTATTGAGGGTCTACTACATTCCAGAGACTAAAATTATAATTGCATTAGATATTAGGGATATGAAGGTTAATATAACATAGACCCTTCTCCCAAGAATTCTCAGTCTAAGTAGAAGGCAACAGACACGTACAAATAGATAGATGCTAGTGTACAGATGCTACTGAAGAAGTCTGTACACGGTTCATAAGAATACAAATGAAGGGGCCAGGAAAAGGTTCAAAGATTACTTAGAATCATGGAATAAAATATAGTGCTGAGAACAGTGCCTGGTGCATAGTAAGCGGTCAAGAAATATCAGTAATGATGACTGCAGATGGTAGTGGGATATAGGCATGAAGGCAGGAAATAGCCTGTGCATAGCATAATAAGACAATGTGCAGGATAAGAAGTGCTTTCATGAAGAACTTGTAGGCGTTCAGCTATCCAGAAGTGAGAAAAAAATGCTTGCTCCTCCCCTTTAGTCTCAGTTAAGCTTTCTGTTTCAGAGACAATGGGCTTCAAACTTCTCCCTCATGTACTTGTCGAAAGATGTCTGAATAAAAAAGCTAATATTCAAACAGGAAGCAAATATATAATTTGCTGCAAAGAGTTTAAAAGTATAAGCTCAACCTTGTGACCAGCTTCTCCAGATACTACTCAAATCAACTAAAATTATTCAATAGGTCTTTTCTTTAAGAAGCTGATGGGAGCAATCAAAAACATAACCTCCAGTGTTTGTGTATGTAGGGGATGGGGTCGACGGAAAAGTCACTGCTAATGGGTATGGAGTTTGTTTTGGGGTGATAAAATAATCAGAAGTTGCTTGTGGTAATTGCACAACTCTGAATATACTAAAAACTACTGAATTATACACTTTAAATACATTTTTAAAAAAATTATGAAGTGAATTGATAAAGCTGATCAAGTGATTAATGGAATAAAAAACAAAACATAACCATACATAAGATGATCTAGTTCCAATACTGGTTCCTAAAAACATTTTTACTTTTCTTTCCAACAGACACTTGAGGCCAATGTATTTCAATTTCAAAGAGGATCACTGTTCTGACAAATATGTTTGACATGCCAGAACCCATTCACTGTTGTGGTGCAGACGAAACAGGCTATAAGTGTCAACCTTACTTTTTCTAGGCCATTTTAGCCACTGGTGCCAATGCCTTCAACTTTTAAACCCAGTGCCATCCAATTCTCAAGCCCAATACTGACCAAGGCCTGAGATGAAGGTAAGAGGGAGCCCAGAGCATTCACATCTCCCCCACTCCCAGCTCCTACTGGGTTTGACTGGATTATATACCTGGGTTTCTGTCTGGTCTCTTTTTTAAAAAATAAATTTATTTTATTTATTTATTTTTGGCTGCGTTGGGTCTTCGTTGCTGCATGTGGGCTTTCTCTAGTTGCGGCGAGCGGGGGCTACTCTTCATTGCGGTGTGCAGGCTTCTCATTGCGGTGGCTTCTCTTGTTGCGGAGCACGGGCTCTAGGTGCACGGGCTTCAGTAGTTGTGGCGCACGGGCTTAGTTGCTCCGCGGCATGTGGAATCTTCCCGGACCAGGGATGGAACCCGTATCCCCTGCCTTGGCAGGCAGATTCTTAACCACTGTGCCACCAGGGAAGCCCTCTGTCTGGTCTCTTGATTAGCCCTAATTATGTCACCCAGTAGAACTGAGCCATTGTTCTCAACCTCAGAGGCTTGCCTGGTCGGGCCCTGATTCTTTCTCTAGGGGTTTAGCTCTACCTCCTATATTTTCAGGCATACAGTAGGGTCCTCCCCAAATGGGAAGACCACGTGCTGGATTTCAGGCTTGGCCAACACCTAGAGAGTTTTACTGTTCTACACTAGATCAAACCTTCTTCGAGAACAAGCCAAGTTTGCTCCGTTACATTAGATGGTAATTTAGAGTGCTGCCCACTTCACTTGGGAGCCAGCTCGATAGCCAGCTCAGCTAGCCTAGTTTCAGAAACCAACTAGTTTTTTCTTTTCCATTTCCAGGAAGCTACTGCTGAGATTTTCGCAAGTCTTACGGCTGAGTCCATCAGAGCTGTGACATAAAGGTACCTGGCACAGCAATGCAATGCTCAGTAAATGCTAGGTCTTTTCTTTCTCTCGTATCAAGTCGATTTAAGCTTGCTCTACTTACCTGGTGTACACAATCTAAGAACTGTAGGAAGACTGGAGTGAAACCACTGCCCTGACAGCTGAGGGTCAAGCTGCTCCGCTGACTGAATTTATGACCAAAAGAGAGCCACTCTTTTTCGACCAGCATCCGGAAGCCTTCAAGTGTCCTATAAAAGGGGTCACTGAGTAACTGAACCAGGGAGGTCACCTAGGGTACAAGCAGGTTGGATACTTCATTACTTTCAGTCCTGAA
This sequence comes from Stenella coeruleoalba, assembly GCF_951394435.1. Taxonomy (NCBI): domain Eukaryota; kingdom Metazoa; phylum Chordata; class Mammalia; order Artiodactyla; family Delphinidae; genus Stenella; species Stenella coeruleoalba. Next base: position 45,482,966 of record NC_137154.1, on the reverse strand, counting down.
AAATTCCTGCTTCTAAGACAAAGCACTTCCTTTTGATGACAGCTAATTAACAAGCAAAGTTACCTGGATGGCAAATTTGTTCACTAACTGCTCCAGGACAGCTAAGTGAATTAATTCTACAAACTTTCCATTAAAAACTGAGACTCAAATTCATTTTGGCTACATTTTCCTTCAGAGGAGAATTAAGAATTTAATCCTTGCCTGGCCAGTTTGCTGACTGTGGCCTTCTCCTAGGTTAATTAATAAGGTCAGAGGATCAGTTCAAACCTACATCTACTTTTTGGCAGATGTAGATTAATGTTTTACTGTAGATTATACTCGTACTTTTCCTTTTCACTCTGGAGTGAGTAAAGAAGGGGCTTACAGAGAACCAGAGAAAGGACTGACAAAACATGGGAAGGATGGTCCATGTCCTACACCGCTGGTCATGCTTGCATGATGCTTCTGTGGTGTGGGAGCCTGATGCTCTGAGCCAGAGCTCCAGGCTCTGTAGGGCCTGGAAACTCACGGCACAGAGCTTTTTGATGGATACCAGGTGGTGTTTAACAGAGGACTTTCTCTGTCCATAAACACATTAGTCATTATACAAAAGATTCATCTGCAGAATTTTAAAATAACTGAATTAAAATACAAATATAAAATTAAATATCTGAAAATATGTTTTAATAATTTACTTGTGCAGTGATGTCCCAGCCTTCTTCCAAACACACCAAAACTGAGGAACCATTCTCAAGTACTTCTGATACAACCACAGCAAGCTGCAATATCCTGTGAAGCTAAGAGTTAAGAAAGGAGGCCACAATTAGACCAAGTGCTTTCTGAGCACCAAGAACAGACAGACTTGCTATCAACCTTAGATAATCAAACAAGTTAGGGATTAAAATATTTGGACAAAAGAATCATATGAATTTTAAATACTTAAAGTTCTTTGTCAAAATCAAGATTAAACAATGACACATTTTAAAACAATGTGTTCAAGTGATACTTAATGAAATAAACTGACCGTACAAGATTCCCCTCAAAGCAGAAGAGCTATAATTCTTTCCAGTGGAAAAGAGTGAGGCTCTATGTGGCCCTCGCAACATAGTTATTAGATTTAAAATTTGTTCTTATGTGATATAGTGAGTTCTATTTCCGACGGCTACACAACTTTGTAAATATACTAAAAAGTACTGAATTGTATACTTTTTTTCATTTAAAAAACCTCTAATATTAGAGAAAATATACCTACAAAAAAATCTCAGGAGAAAGAAAAATATTACAAAATATATATAATGCATCTCCCCAGAGAAATTACAAAAGATATTGCTTCTATCAAATGTGAATTCTATACTAAAGTATTTGTACTGTGTATTAAATGGGAAGAAAACTTTTATTTGTGCTCAGCTTTTTAAGCCAAGACAACTGACTCCAAGTCCCTAATGAACAATTAGGGTGTGAGCAAAGCACATAGATTTCAAAACTAAATGTGTAACATTCTGGTTTAAAAAAATTTTAAACATTACTTGACATAACTTGTAGAATGAATCCAACTCTGAACTAAAACAAAACACTCCCACCCCCATATTTTAAACAGAGGTAGGCTATTTTTTTAAATTATTTTTTTAACGTCTTTACTGGAGTATGATTGCTTTACAATGGTGTGTTAGTTTCTGCTTTATAACGAAGTGAATCAGCTATACATATACATACATCCCCATATCTCTTCCCTCTTGCGTCTCCCTCCCACCCTCCCTATCCCACCCCTCTAGGTGGTCACAGAGCACCGAGCTGATCTCCCTGTGCTATGCAGCTGCTTCCTACTAGCTATCTGTTTTACATTTGGTAGTGTATATAAGTCCAAGTCACTCTCTCAGTTCATCCCAGAGCTAGGCTATTTTAAACACAGGAACAAGGCACATGTCCTCGTCAAGAATGGGAAGGTCCTCATTCACTGTTCCTATAACACAACTATTACCAGGCCTGAATTCTCTTGGGCTTAGCATGTGCTCTGAGTTAACTTTTAAACTGCCAATATCCCAAGTGGGGCAATGTTTTCCATTGTTTTTAGTCACTAACTTCTGATATGAATCCACTTTGAAGTAAGGAGTAGAACACAGAATAGGAGAAACATAGATGGATAGGTTGAGTGGTAGGAACACTTTGGGGCTGGGGCTTATAACTTAGGGACAGCAGGGAGTATTGATCAGCTCCTTCCATGGGTACTCAAAGTATCCTGAATTGCCTTAACAGTAATTAACACAGCCTCATATAATAGCTAATTGTATATGTGGCTGTTTTCCTAGAGTTTAAGTACCCTTGAGAATAGTCACTGCCCTGGGTACTTACATCATTTCCTGGCTTTTTTTTTCTTTTTAGTCCAATGTACTGTGGGAAACAACCCTTTTTCCTCCTCAAGAGAAGCAGGAGGAAAAAAAAAAAGGCGGGAGGCTTGGAGGTCAATGTGGACAGGGGATAGAGGGGCTGTGTGCTCCTACAAGGGGGGAAGGAATAATGGACATAGCACCAGGGGCCTAAAGACAAGGCTGAAGGCTGTATTGCAGAGAGGCTCTTGGCCAAATATCTGCATCAGTGTCTAAAACATGCATGTCATAAACACCTTTCTTTCTGTGGTTTGGAAGAAATGTGGGTTAGGTGTGCTGGCATAACTATTTCTCCTTAATTTCTCAATAAGCGTTCAATTAAAAACATCCCAAGCTTGACTTAGCTGAAAGAAGGATATGTGGTTTTTCCTAAACCTTAGGTAGGCTTCAGGGCAACCAATGTGCCTTTGTTGGGCTGGCTTGGGAGTGAAGCCACAGTCCAGAGACACAGAACAGGCAGAGACAAATAGAAAGTGAGAAAGTAAGAGGAAAAGCCCCTTGGAGTCACCTAGCAATCACATCCTGTCCTGGATCCTCACTCTGTTAGTAACAGAGCAGGAGCCCTATACATACATGTTGTTTAAATTCGTTGTATATCAAAAAGTTTCCATCTAAAAATAATAATCTCCTTCTTAGCATCCTATGGAGACCAAGCAAGTTTCAACAACAGAGAGAAAAACCCAGGCATGGAGAATTCTACCCCTTCATTTCCTGTATCACATGGTTCCCTGGAACTGAAAGCCCTTTACAGAGGGCACACAATCAAGGGAGAATGTCAGGTAGTGGGGAACATAATATTTTTTTCCTCAAATATCAATTCTGTATACCCTTGGGCCTCTCTTTTCTTGAGTTATAAGATAAGCTGCTCCAGACATTACCTGTGGGAACCACTCAGAGTCTCCCAGGGCTCTCAGGAAGGTCACTTCTGAGTCAGTAGGGATGGTGCTTGGGACACAAGCTCTCATCAGTTTTTTAAAACTGGCTTTCACTTGTCGGATGTCATGAAATTCAACAGGAACAAACTCACAATTTAAAGCAAATTCTAACTTGAAGTTCTGTGGATGAAGATGCAGAGAGAATTAGGCAGACGACGTGTTATAGGTAAAAAAACAATGTTTTCAACAGGGTAATGCTTAGTGATATACAGTTAGTTGAGGCCAAAGAGCTGCAGGGGCTGCAGTGGATCAAGAAAGTCAATCATTTTTTGCTAATGTGTCAGTATTGCTGGAAAGAGCCATTCAGTAAAGTCTAGTGGTTTGACTTAGCTTGCTGTCATTCTGAGAACTTGAAGAGGCTACTAGTAGACTGGAACCTGATGGAGCTTATAGGACGAAATATAAGCTACTTACAAGGCCATGAACCTGGAGGTCTAAGGAGGAACCAATGACGCCTGACAGCATGATTAATCTAAAACTGTAAACTAAGTCTCCCCAAGATGTGAATTATAATTAAAAGGTAATATGCTGTTGAGGTTCCAGAGCTCTACAAATTAAAGTTTATAGACATACACATTTGTTTCTTATTATGCAAGTAAAACATAGTCATTGTGAAAATGAAAAAAAAAAAGCAGAGATAAACACTGAGAAGAATATAAAAATCACTATCTCACTGCCCTACGACTACTAATATTGTATTCTTTTAAAGCCAATAATAAAAAAATACATATACAGTAAAACATGAAAGGCTTTGTTCATTTCTAACTTTTGGACTATTTTTCACTCAGTATGACACATATATCAATCTTTGTTTCAGTATTTTTATCATTTATATTTTTAATCCATATGGAATTTTTTCTATGTGAGTTCGCAATTTTAACTAAAGAATGCTAAATTGGTGGCCCATTGAAATAGTTTATTTTGATAATCTAGTTGCCTACTTCTGAAGACGATTTAAAAGTTCTCTAACTTCTTACGCCAAAGAATGAATTAATTTTCTCATGTTCTTTTCACTTTCTTCACATTCTGCCCAAATTACTCTACTGGATCATCTGCTTTTCTAAGAGTAAACTGCTTTTTGGAGATTGGCTGTACAATAATATGAATGTACTTAGTTAGCACTGCTGAACTGTACATGTTAAGATGGTAAATTTTATGTTATTTGTATTTTACCACAATTAAAAAAAATTGCTGCCAAAGACTTACATATTGGGTCTGTTTCATGTTTTATATTGGTTACTTTATTTTTTAAAGGCCTATTAAAATTTTAAAATAAAAAGTAAAAACCCCCAAGTTGTTTTTCTTAAACAGCATTACCAATGTATATTAAGGAAAAAAAAAAGTTTCTTTGTCTTAGTAATTCCACTTTTAGGAAGCTAGCCTAAAGAAATAATCTAAAATGTAGGAAAAAATCCTCTAGTGGATTGTATCTCCAATAAAAAATAAAAATAAAAAGCTATATGCTTGAAAATGTGACTGCAATTTTACATATAGATGATAAAGAAAGAAACCGAAACATCCAACAAAACAGAAAGTTATGGGACTTCCCTGGTGGTCCAGTGGTAAAGAATCCACCTTCCAATGCAGGGGACGCGGGATGATCCCTGGTAGGGGAACTAAGATCCCACATGCTGCGGGGCAACTAAGCCCGCGCGCCACAACTATTGAGCCTGTGCACCTCAACTAGAGAGGCTGCGTGCCACAAACTACAGAACCTATGTGCTCTGGAGCCCGCGTGCCACAACTACAGAGCCCATGCGCTCTGGAGCCCACGCGCCACAACTAGAGAGAGAAAACCCACACGTCACAACTAGAGAGAAGCCCGCGTGCCACGCCAAAAAGATCCCTCATGCTGCAATGAAGATCCCACATGCCATGATGAAGACCAGACACAGCCGAAAAATAAAAATAAATAAAAAGAAAATAAATATTAAAAAACGGACTGAATGTTTAAAAAAAAAGTTATGCAGTGATTAAAATAAATATGAAATGTATTACACAACATGGAAAGATGGCTTGAGATAAAGAACTTAGCACTATGAGAACATGAGTTCTTTTCTGTTAGTTTTTTTTTAATCTTTTTTTGCTTTAAACATTCTATGCAATTCAAAACATATTATTACAATCCAGATATATTTACCAAGACATTTAGACATTTATATTCCTGAGTATAGTTCACTGTGCTATACAGTAGGCCCTTGTTGGTTATCTACTTTATTTTTTAAAATTTTCATAGGAAAATTGACTTACAGTGTCGTGTCATATTGGTTTTTTTTAAAACATATAAAAAATAGTTTACTTTTCAGAAAAACTAGATTCCTTTCCATTTCCCAACCATACTTGAGCTAGGTATACCTACCTTATAAAGCAGGAGTTATCAACCATCGTGTTCGACACACTGTTAAGATTATGAAGAATTTGTTACTAAGTATAAGATATTAAAGTATGTGAATTAAAAAAGGTAAATAAGGGCAATTCCAGATTGTTTAGAATGAGTCACTCTCACTTATTTGCTTTCCTATGTTTCCTTTGTTGGGATAAAAAGGTGTGGAGCTGCAACTAGGCAGCGCTGTGCTGGCTAGACTGTGGCACACCTCAGACAGATATGCACCCATACCCTACAGACACAGTTGAATTAATAAAAAGCAAAATGTGAAGGAATATACAAAAATCCTAATAACTATTGTGCCAGAAATTATGTTTGGAATTATGGAATTATGTTTTTAAAATACAGTATTTTATTGATGAAAGAAAGAAAGAGAAAGGAGGGAGGGAGAGAGGGAGAAAAGGAGGAAGGGTCCCAATTGGTCAGTCTTTCTTACTCATATATGCATGATCACACAGCTTATCTGAGGACTGATGTGCAAAGGGAATAGCAGAGGTGAGCATTCAGGAGACAAACCTTGGGGAGTGACTCAGATCATAAATAAGAGGTGTGCTGAAGTGGGCAAAGTCTGTGCTCTGGGAAAGACACTGGTGCCAAGGAGGCTGTGCAGGCATCCCTGGACTACTGTTGAAAAATGTCCCAACTATTTTCTGGATATAAAATTATCTGCTGTATCAGAAGACACGTGTACATATTTAAAAATTGAGCGTTACCCAGCAGTTTCATTCCCTCTACCCTAAAGCTTGGTGACTAAGTGACTGCAGTAGTCCAGGCAGTGGGAGAAGAGCTAGCAAAGCCAGACTGCCACTGAAGAGCTGACTCAGTCACTGGCATCCTGAGGACCAAGCATGTGGGATCCTGCTCACAGCCTCCATTTTACAGTTCAGCTGAACATCTGTCTAGATTGTCCAGTGCTCACTGGGGCACTGGACTAAACTTTGAGGGCATTTCTGAATTAACAAATACTTTTAGGGACTTCCCTGGTGGTCCAGTGCCTAAGAATCCGTCTTCCAATACAGGGGACGCGGGTTCGATCCCTGATCACAGAACTAAGAGCTCACATGCTGCAGGGCAACTAAGTCTGCGCACTGCTACTACTGAGCCCGCACGCCACAACTAGAGAAGCCCGTGCGCCACAACGAAAAGCCCGCGTACCGCAATGAAGACCCAGCACAGTCAAAATAAAAAACAAAAACAACCCCCCCCCCAAAAACCCCAAATACTTTTATTTCCCACACACCTGTCAGTAGTAATTAAATTTATTCTGTAATGTGTGAACTGCAAAAACATTAAACCCCAAGGAATTATTGTTGCTTTTGGAGATAGAGACTATCTTTACAATTTATGGGACTTGAGCATAGTGAAGCTCTGTAACATAATAATTTAAAAGTAAGAATAAAGGGGCTTCCCTAGTGGCGCAGTGATTAAGAATCCGCCTGTCAATGCAGCAGACACTGGTTTGAGCCCTGGTCCGGGAAGATCCCACATGCCGCAGAGCAACTAAGCCCGTGCACCACAACTACTGAGCCTGTGCTCTAGAGCCTGTGAGCCACAACTACTGAAGCCTGTGCGCCTAAAGCCTGTGCTCCGCAACAAGGGAAGCCACCGCATTGAGAAGCCTGTGCACCGCAATAAAGAGTAGCCCCCACTCGTCTCAACTAGAAAAAGCCCGTGCAGCAACGATGACCCAATGCAGCCCAAAAAAAAAAAAAAAAAAAAAAAAAAAAAAGTAAGAATAAAGTTGATTACCAGCTAATATCTTACATTTTCTGACATGTCTTAGGACGTGTCACTCTATATAGTCTTGAGAACCCTTAAAGAATGTAACTTAAGAAGTGTAGCCTTGGCCTTCCCTTGCCTCCATATGCAGTGCCATGCTCTTCTTTCCACTCTTCCTTCCTGCAGCTTTATCAATAGGTTTACAAGAACAAAAACATCTGTTTTGCCATGGGCACAGATTCCTATGGAAGCTGAACTAAGACAGTGGAAAAACACAGCCTGGATAAGCCTTATTTTTTTAATGTACACTCCCTAATATTCATGATATTTATGCTGATTTTAAAAATGATTATGAATAAGCACTTGTTTTCATGCCTAATAAATATGCATTGTGTGTATGCATGTGTATCTCTATCTATATAAGTACAGGTAGACATACATGTATACATATACATGAGCTGATTTTTTTAAAGATTATTAACTCCAGGTTAAGACTCCATGCAGCAAAAAAGAAAAAAAAAATTTCTAGGAAAGCTGGTTTATGAAATAAGTTTTATACACTGCCTTCACGTATCCATGAAGTTTCTAAGTGAGAAAAAGAAATCTTACCCTTAGCTGCGACTTCTCACCAAATATATAAAGGGCTGCTTGGCGTTTCAAGAGCTGGTTTTGCAGGTAAGTGCTGTTACTGAAGGACGTCGAGTGATCCTTGCCTGCCAGCCGGGCGCCAACATCAACGAAGGATGTTGGAGAGCTGATCAGGCGAGCGCTAGAGCGAAGACTTGCCCAAACACCTTCACAAAAGTCAAAACAATTGAGTGAGATAATCTGATGTGAGAATGACACTGAATAGGGGAAAAGATGCATGCTCTGTGGGTACAGTTTTAGAGGTAACAGCAAATTAATTCATCTAAGTAATCATGTATCATATTGGTCATTTGTCATTTACTTTTGCATCATATAAGCATTATTAATATAGTATTTCAAAAATCATTTGGCTCAGAGGAACCTAATAAGTCACCCAAGTCAATTCTATTTTTGTATACTGATATAAATTCAGTAATTATAAGTAAATACTGGTATCATAAATAGAGTGCACTGGCTCTAGGAAAGAAAAAATGTGGGCAGGATGCAATAATGAAGCCTAGGAAGGAGAACGTGGAGTAAATTTCTCAGGGCTTCAAAAAAGAAGGAACATTATTCTGCTTTAGTCAGTCAATTTAACCATAAAACCACATTAAGAAATAAATTAGAACTTTACTAAACCCACTAACATCTGAGAATTAATATTTGTGTATCATGCCAAAATAATGTAATTTTAAGTCAGTATAAGTTATATTTTAGTCTTTTTTCCCCCAGTATCCAGGAAAAACAGTGAGAAGTTATAAATTTAGTAATGTGCATTTCACTGAATCTTAGGAAGCTTTATTTAAAAGGTATAGTCAGAAGCAGATGTCTTCTAAGGGAAAGGTCAAGCTAAGCTACTGGAAGGATCTCATAAGTTGACCTTAATTATATTAATTAGAAAAATCAAGGATTTCTAATATGCAAGTGAGACTATCAAATATCAAATATCTAAACACAAAGGCATATAATAAGTCCCAAATTTGACAGAGCTCCTTACAAATGCCCACAGACTGTAGCGTTCAGGCTGGTGACGGAGTCACAGTGGTGCATAACACTGCCACTGCTTCCCTAAAGTGCATTCTCTAGATTTGGAAAGGCTCTTTGAGAAGCTTTAATCTTTGCCAAATGTTAAATCAAGCCATGTTTCTAGGTGACTACAAGTCATCATGATAATGTCACATCTGCTTCTCTTTATAAGCATCTATAGGGTCAGGAGACCAGTTCTCAAGAAAAGGTATTGTAAATTTCTGCTTAACATGGATGAAACTTTCTATTACAACCTATGAGTTTTCTTAGATGTTACAGCAAGTGTTAATTTTTCGGTAAATGGCATCACAGAGGAAATTCAGAATGTGGATGAGAATAAAGATAATTTGACAAACAAATGTGAAAAAAGTCACTTGTAACACATATGCTTTCATATGAAGATGGTTAAAAAGAGTGACACATCAGGACAGATAATACAGTACCTTGATAATGGACTCTTCCCTTAGCTGAAGATTTGGGATTTGACTGAGTAAAACATTTATCTCTGTACCCATGCACTGGTAGGCAAGATTAAAGAAGGAAGAAGGAATGAAATGTATATAGCAGCAAACATCAGAGCAAATGGAGTAAGAAAAGAACAGGTTAATTTTAAACATTAAGTTAATGATAGGGGAAAAATGTAAATATATTAAAAGCAGAAGATTTGATTAACAAATAAAAAGCTGCACGGTCACACAAAAAGATGAATTGAGTGCCTGTTAAATGAAATTTCAGCACTTGTTTATAAATATTATAAATAAGCACAATGAAATGGACAGCGCAGCAAAGAGTGCCACTAAAAAATTATACCAAATGGAATAAGCTTTTGGAGGTTGTCATTTGGTGAGAAACAAATTTTTATAATAAAATTAAGGAATTTGGGGAGGGGTGAATACACTGGCCCTAGTATTTAAGGAGGCTGACTGATTGGCAAATACGATGTGTTGTACAACATGTTTGTTCTTTGAGCAAGGCCATCATATCAGGAATGAACCTCTAACAACCATTTGGAATAACAAAGGGCATGTTTTTGCAGTAGAGCATTAAGCATTGCCACACTATCTTCTTTTTTTCCTCTTTTCATTTGGAAATTCCATTTATTTTCCATAAGCAGATAGATAGTTACAAGCAGCAAAAATTTATGACCCTGTGACAATACCCAATGCCACTAAAAATACAGCTTGTGATGGTTGACGTAATGACTTCTCCTAAAATCCCTATTTGCACCAAAATGATAGGCAGTATCAAAGATAATACTTTTGTAATTTGAGTAATATTGTTTTTTTCCAACAGAAAGAAAGTGCTTCGTGACTTATCGCAAACTTTACCTGGTAATAACAATAATGGTGAGCGGTAAGTTACAGTTATATTCTTTGCTGAGTAAAGGAACTGCTCAAATCACTTAAGGAAAATGATTCTGTACTTATTGAGGATTGAAAACATTAATGGCAGGATTATTAAGCTATCCATTTCAAAACTGCATAAAATATGACATAATTTGATAAAAGAAAAATCATCATAAGTGATTTTTCATTTCTGCCTCACTCCTTTGGAAGTAGGAAATGAAGGGCCTTGATGGCTTTAGTGGCCAAAGGAAGTCAGAAAGCTAAGGGTTCCAGAGGCACTGGCTGATTATACACAGAGAATGCTACTGCAAGACAGAACAAAGACCTGGAACAGCATGAAAAAGGCACAGGGACTCCTGTGTGCGAGCCAGCTACTCTCCTTTCTGCCAAGGTTTTAAGCTTTCCTATTGGAATATGGATCATTAAACGCTTACAGTGAAGCCTGAGTGGTTGGTTCCTGATTCTGAGATACTGTTCCCTAAATATATCATTTTCTTATGCTAGTCCCTTGGCCTAGAATGACTTCTCCCATTTCTTTACCTGACAAACTTCTTATTCCTTAAGATCCAGGAACAATGTAAACTCCTCTGAAAAGCATTCTTGACTGTCCTCCTAGAGTTGCAGACAGCTCTATCTGAACTCTGATCCCATTGCACTGTGATTACTTGCACATTTTATTCTACTTGATTGTGTACTCCAAAGGGCAGGGACCTAATCACATTTACTCTTATATCCATGCTGAGAGCCTGATATCTAGGTACTGCAAACATTTGTTGATTATTTTCTTTTTGAAAATTGATACATATGAGCTGTTGTAGTTCTCTACTATACCTTCAACTCAATTATTTGCCCTGAAAGAATGAAAAGGGTATTAATTTAAAAAAAATTAAGCACTTTCTCAAACAGAGCCTCATTAATGAAAAACTGCCAAGTGTTTATCACCTAGCAGAAAATCAGCAATGAGAAAACGGGCTGTACTGATATGGGGCCAGCAGGGCTTGGAGAACTGTACGTCCATCTGGCAATCACGTTAACCAAAGGCATTACACTACTGCATTGGTGGCGAGGTCTGCTTAGCTTCCTGAGTGATTCCTAGGTGTCAAATACTTGTCCTGAGCATGTAACACCGACCTGGAGCGGTGTTTTTCCAGACTGCAGGGTCCTCCTTAGTGGTTTGTGAAATCATTTTAGAAGGTCAAACCAGTATTTTTAAGGAAGTGAAACAGATTAGGGTGGAAAATACTATAAGCACTGCATGTGGTATAGATGAATATTGTTTCATGAAACTTTCGCTATAGTCTATATACATTTTGCATTGTGACTTAGTACTACCTTTGTGATATAAAATGTATATGTATACATATAGATATAAAATGTATTTCTTACTGTGAGCCATGATCAAAAGAGTTTGAAAGTTACTGGTCTAGGCCTAAGACACATTCTCCTTTATCTGCTTGCCTTTGGCCAGTGAGAAGCAACCTGGCTTAAGGTAATTTACATACAAATGTAGACTTTCCTCCCATTTCAGTGGAGTATTATGCAACAATAATGACAACAACCTCAACAATAATAATGGAACTAACATTTATTGAGCTCCTATTCATAACGAGCCACTTACTAAGTTAAGTGCTTTACATATATTATTTCATTCATTCCCCATAACTATTCTAAAGCTAGAATACTTTTTATTATCTCCATTTTACAGATGAGGACACTGAAAATTACGAAGTTTCCTGAATTGCTTAATATCATACACTAAGTGGTAGGACTGCAGCTTGAATCTGAATGTAACTGAACCAAACTCTTTATGTCTTGTCACCTAAGCAACCATGTGACCCTGGATCTGTCCAGCAGGGTCTGGCTAAGGAGACTGTTTCAGGGAAGAAGTGATACAGTTCATCCCACCCATGGGAGTGCAGTGTTGTTCAGAGCATGAGCATTTCCTAAGCAATGGTATTGTTCTCTCTACTCTGTTCAGAACAAAGGAGAGAAGGAAAAGAGATGCTTGGGTTGGACGTGACGACAGGGTATATTGAATTTATGGATGTGACCTTATGCCTAGCACAGTGCATGAGGTATAAGCTATATTCAGTGAAGGCTGCACTGAAATGGACTGACCTAATCCTAGTCCCAATTATGCTCTTGGCTGCTAAGTGATCTTGGCTAAGTTACATCATCTCTCAAAGCCTCCTAAAGTACCTGTCCTGGAGGTTATTTCAAGGATAAAATAACACTGTAGAGGAACTTAAAGGGCTATGAAAATGTAAAGGATGAAAAATTTAAAAGCTGCCTCCATGTGGCTACTTCTCAAATATACCCAGGTATTTCATTTTTATATTTAAGAGGCAGATTTTCTCATGGCATTTTTCTATACAACAAGATAATTTATCCAAGTTGCAAATACTTGCATTTTCCCCATGGGGCATAAAAGCTATTGTAATTTTAAATGAAAAGCAATTCACATCTTCATTTTTTCTTAACTGGTTTTTGCGTCAAAAAGGTTGCTTCCCCTGGCTTAGGAACTCTTCAACGTGCATGCTGAACGCTAAGTGACCACCCTCACTGAAAAAGGGTGAAGGAGAAGGTGAAGGTCAGTCTAAACCCTGGCTCATCAGAGTGGGAAAGGCACACAGTGTAAATAACATAAGAAGGAAACCTGCAATTAAGATTCTATGACAATGAAAGGAATGGAAAAACAGTGAAAATACAGACGAGGAAAAAGGAGAAGGTTAGGAGGGAGATTTCGAGACAGGAGGCTCTTCCCACACAGGGTAAATGAGGAACTGCTGGAGAAGTGGTACCCAGCTCTCTGGAAGAATGAAGAGACTCTGTACTCGAGGGTGGGAACAAGGAAATGAACTAATGTCAGGGCATGCAGGTGTCTACATATAGTCTTGCCCTGGCCAATCTGAGTGTGCGTCTACCTGCCATGTTCATGTTAATAGGGAATCTTCTGAGAATTCCCAAACTTGCTTGCCCCAGTCCATTCCTGCTTCTCTATGTGAGAGGGATGATGCTATCAGAGGAGACAAAGGAAAGCAGCGCCAGGGATCACAGAAGAAGTTGAAGGTGCCAGGAAACAGCCGTATCTCATCTTCCAGTTAATCACTGGGACCTTGGGAGATTTGGAGGCTTTGGGAATGAAGAATTAAGAGATGGAGTAAAATAATAAGATTTGCGTTTCTGGATCCTAGCTTAAGATACCAGAATGAAGGGACCTGGTTAGGAGCAAAAAATTGTCATAAGGAAACACACTAAGTTTACAGGAATTTTCAGAAGAAAATATTTGGGAAGGGGGTCAGAAATAATAATTATGGCCTCATTATGCATAGAAAAGGTCATAAACAGATTAAATAGGAGATTTTAATCCTAAAATGTAAATACAGCCTTCCAGGTACCTTTGAGAATAGCAAAGAATGGACTCATGACTAGAATGTAACCACTAGTGGGGATTCCCTTGTATAAAAAAGCCATGAGTCTGAGGCCAATATAAAAAAAGCAAAGATAATGTAGTTGAAACAGATTGGTGAATATCCTTGTGCCTTAGGTACCAACACAGAAGGAGAGACAGTTTTGTACCTAAAATTTATATTATGGGTCACCTGGCCCAATGGAGGAAGAGATAACATGTTGTTGATGAAGTTTACAAAGGCAAAACTCAAGAGCAGGGTGGGGATGGGAAGACTTCAGCTAACCAGACATATGCCAGAAGTTGCACCCTACTAAAAGTTAAAGGGAAAAGTTTCTGACGTGCCTGCTAATATAAGCTTTCAGATGGCAAATAAAGCAATAAGAACTGCAACGTCGAACCAAATTCTGACAGTTCTTGGCAACAAAAATACCAGAAACCTTAGGAGAAAGTCACTGTACTATCTTTTAGTTCAGATTCACCAAGAAAGAAATGATGAAAAGAATGAAGTTTGTGTCTTCAACTTTAAAACAATAGTATTTTAAAAGTTCCGGAAAAAGTTACATATGACTGTTATGGGTTTAACTGTGTCCCTACCCCCTGTCAAATTTCTTATGATGTAGTCCTAACCCCCAGTACCTCAGAAAATGTGACCTTATTTGGAGATAGGGTCATTGCAGATGTAATTAGATGAGGTCACACTGGAGTGGGGTGGACCCCTAATTCAGCATGATTGGTGTCCTTATGAAAGGGGAAATGTGGAGACAGATGCACAGGGAAAATGTCATGTAAAGATGAAGGCAGCGATATGGCTGATGCTTCTACAAGCTAAGGAATGCCAAAAATTGCCAGCAAACCACCAGAAGCTAGGGGAAAGGCGTGGAACAGATTATTCCTCATGGCCCCCCGAGGGAGCCAACCCTGACAACACCTTCGTTTTGGACTTCTAGCCTCCGGAACTGTGAGACAAATGGTTGTTTAAGCCACACAGTTTGTGGCACTTTGTTACAGTAGCCCTAGCAAACTAATACAATGACCTTAAGGCCTGATTAGGAAGATACTTGAAGAAGGGTGAAAGCTCTTAGGAAATTCTGCCATCATAGAAAGTTCTGATGAGGTAGGGAAAAAAGCATCTAAAGAATCAATATGGCTGCCAGGAGATGTGCATAGTAATCTTGGTTTTCAAAAGGAAAAAAAGTGAATTTTGTAAAATAGAGTCTTTACGTTGATTCTGAACCACTGTCTCTTACTCCTCAAACTAGCACTTCAGAGAACAGGAGTAAAGATAACAGGCACTGGAGGCACAGCCTTTGAGTCTGGAATCATGTCTCCCTAACTGTCTATGCTTCTGTGCTCAGCCTTTCTACACTGCAAACTTGGAGCATCATGGAATGCTGCCAGAGCTGAGTCACCATTTAGATATGTTCCCCTCCTCTCCCAGTGCTTCCAAACTCATCAGTATGTTAAGATTTCAGCAATTATTATACCTCTTGTCCCACGAGGCTAAACTCATCTGTCACCATGCTAGTAATAAATTTGATCATTCGTTTAGAAAAGGGTAATTAAAAACAAATTTAACCATAATTAGTTGATTTGAAGTATCACTATCTAGAAAAAAGTTTTCTGCTTTTAAGGTTGTATCAGTGCTCAGTTATAAAATCAATCTTACTAACCTCCTCGAGCAAAGCTATTGGATGGGTTTACATCCAAATGTCCTGGCACTACCTGCTTAAGCACAGTGGACATTCTTGAAGTCCTCCTTTCAGTCCCTAAAGTCAGCCAAAAAGAAGAACAAAAACCATGTCGTTCGGGTTAACATTACTCAAATGACAAAAAGTTATCTTCATGTGTAGCATGTCTAATTGCTGCCAAACATTGTACTTTTTAAGTACCCAAAGCTTTAATAGAGATAACAAGGCACTGTTACTATTTCCTCAGAGATACACACATCTGCAAGATTATAGAGAGTTAGGTTTGGCAAGTGCAATCAGAGAATTTAATGATAAATGAAACAAGGCATGCATGGTGTTACTTTACAAGAAAAGCCACTTTCTGCTTATGTTGAGCTATTCAAATAGCTGATTAAGCCAAGGAGACCAACTTCTCAAGTCACATGCTCCTGTGTCTAACACATTAGGGTTACCTCTACATGAACCCTTTGGGGTTCCATCACATGATAACTGAAACAGAATATTAGTACAAGTCTTAATGGCTTCATCCAAATCTAGTGAAAACAAACTGTACTGCAAATCATAAAAGGCTGCAGAAATTTCAGGAATTTCAAAGTTATACATGATGATTTTAATAAATATACATTTAATAAACAGATGTTCAACTTACACATTCAACTCTGTAATATTTTAAAGTCTATGTAAAACAGATTCCAGGAAAAAAAAAAATCCCACATGACTTTATGTTTTCCACCACCTCTCCTATTACTCTTTTAAAAAGGAAATAATTAAATCTCTAAATTTGGTTACTATTTACTAGAAGTTAATAGTGGTACCCTGATGTCTAAATAAAATAAAGTTATAGCCCCACAAGGTAAAACATTAAGGGGTCATGTTGAAGGAACAATGCAAATAACTAAAGAGACTAACCCTAGGAATGAATATGACCTTTCACAGTTGTCAAGAAGAAAAATATTATTAAATCTTACCTGGAGACAGAGCAAGTGCTGGCCTGACAGTAAGGGTGTTATTGCCACTGAGTTTCTGATGGACAGAAACTGCACTCAGTAAGGCTTGCAAGTACTTTTCTTGTTCTATGCTACTGGAAGATTCTAAAGAGGAGGTAGGAGCTATAAAAGGAAAAGATATTACATAAAACAAACTGTATCTATGTTAATAAAACAGGCTCTCTCTATATACATACGCTTATTCTTTCTATATATGGTCTTCAAGTTACCATACCCAAATATAGAAACCAGCCCCACTTAAAGCTCCAAACTATTAAATGGCTAACCCTCCTATGATATTGGTTTCACCACACCTACTTCTTGATTGCCTCATCATCCTCCCAGAAAGAGCCCAGGTCTGGAAAACCAACATACAGCCGGTCCTTCCAAGCACAGGTGCAGTTTCTCATCAACCAATCAACTCAAAATAAAGATTCATAAAAGACAACATGTCCTTGATGATCTCCCCCAACCACTCTGTCCATGCCACTGTTTGGGAGCAGAGGATGGAGCAGTTTCCCTCAGCATCCCAGAATGGGAAGAGGTGAGAATATCCCAGTACCAGTAATTTTATTCCAATTCTGTCACATAGGCCTAGGGGATATGAACTTGTAGAGGGTTGTTGTGGGAAGAGAGGAGGAAGATGAGAAGACAAGAGCAGCTGCTGCTCAATTCCCTGGTCCTTTTGAAAGAGGATCAAAAAGTATGCACAGATGGAAACAACTGTCAGAGCAAGTCTGGGTTGGAGGGAGTCTGAGCCTGGCTTGTGTGGAGTAAAACAGAATCACTGAAATTGGCCCAGGCACTTTAAAGTGGCATCGGGAGGGATTCACTGGAAAGACAATAGATATTAACAAATTTTCTTACAAGGTGAATAGGAAATAAATAATTAGCATTACTATATTTTTGTATTTTATCAACTTTAAGGTGCCATCATATTTTATAAACTCTAAAATGTCATCAATTATAAGATGCACCACAATTTTATGTACTAAGACTAAAAAACTCTGCCATTTAAACCATGACACAATTATTTCTGTCACATGAATTGTAAGTTGCATTCCAATTTCAGAGATATTAAAATGTGAGCAAATGTGTGAGCTCAAAAACGTGAAATATAGTAAATTTATATTGAAAAATAAGAAACCAGTGGAATAAAACAATTTCAATTTTTCTAACTAAAAGTTCAGTGATATGTGCATTAATGCTTAGTGATATGCTCATTAATGCATTAATGCTGAAATGATTCTCTCACTTTATATAACCTACATATGCTGTGTTCTATTATACCCATTATGTGGCTTGGGAGGATTCCTCTGGGCAGAAAAAGTTAAAAGCCAACTGCCTTCAATTACACAAAAATGCCAGGTGAAATAATAAAAATAACAACAACAACAATAATAATATAGCGTGGTGTGTGTCATGCCCTCAGTCAACTGAATGATCAAAGATGTACTGGCCAACTTTTAACTTTCAGGAAGGAACAGATGAGAATAAAGAAGAGATATCAAAAAGCACATGGTTCTACGTACTGAACCACTGAACTTGAGTGAGTTCATTTCCAAAGAGGAAAGAATGCAGCAGCCATCCCTAAACTGGATCTGATATCTTAGCGGTCCTTGTTTAATTTTATTGAGCATCTACTTTAAGCTAGAAGTTATGAGAAAGCTTAGCAAAATATAGCTCCCGACTGACCTCAGACCTCAGACATCGTGCTCAAAAATATCACTTAGTGTATCTTTTTTAAGTTGGCCCGTGTGTGTGTGTGTGTGTGTGTGTGTGTGTGTGTGTCTTGTAGGAATGAGATAGGATATCTTATACCACATGGGACAGAATCCCTATTTGCTTCTGAAGCAGTTAAATATATTTAATGCTTCCCAAAAGAAAAGAAAATGATTAGTATATGTAATCTGTTTCCATCTGTGGATACTCTGGTTTGTGAAGTGAAAACAGCCTAGAACCAAAGACTTCATTATGTTAATTTCTATTAAAATCCAAATATAAACAGACATATTAAGCAAGATGGCAAATTCAAGGTGGAGCCCCACATTGTCAAGTCTAGTTCTTAAGCTGTACATGTATATAGCACCGTGGAAAAGGCTATGTGTGAGAGGCTCGATGAAAGGGTACAACTGGCATTCCCAGATTTTACTTCCTTCATTTTTTGGAATACTCTGAAGTGGAAGGATCAGAATACTGCTGTAAGAGAGCTGCTTACCTGCCTGAGGGGAGTTCTGAGATTTAAAAAGGCCAACTACTCCCTTCCCATGGAATCCTCCAGATCGCAGAAGAAGGGTACTGCTTCTTGAGTTCTTCCAACATACAACAGGCAGGCGATTGTGTCGATAGCAGCGGGCTACTCTTGGTAAACTACTGTCCTGTACAGCTTGAGGTACAACTAAAAGGCCAGGATAGCTTTAGGGACATGGAAGGGAGAAAGAGAATAATTTGGATGGGCGAGGAGGGGTGGGGAGACGAGAAGAAAAAAGAAATGGAGAGAAAGAGAATATAAGAACATGAATATCATAATATCATAGTAATTTTCTAAGACTCAAACATATTGGTGGAGTGGTAAGACACATATTTCAAACATGAAACTAAGTTTTAACTCAGTTCTTTAGGGTTTGAGAAGAAAAGGCCTAGATGGTGAAGACAGCTAACTCATCCACTAATCTGTATTATTATTATTATTTTTAATAAGCCTACTTCAGTGATACTGCAGCCTTTTGCTAAGGAACAAGCTTAGAAAATGAAAACGTTACAAAGAATTATTAAAAAGGCTTCTGTTAAACATGATTTCCCTTGCCTTATACATGACTTGAAATAAAGATTGCAAGATTAATGTATTTTTAAAAATTAATTAATTTATTTATGGCTATGTTGGGTCTTCGTTGCTGTGTGCGGGCTTCTCATTGCAGTGGCTTCTCTTGTTGCAGAGCATGGACTCTAGATGCACAGGCTTCAGTAGTGGTGGCTCATGGGCTTAGATGATCTGCGGCATGTGGGATCTTCCCGGACCAGGGATCGAACCCGTGTCTCCTGCACTGGCAGGCGGATTCTTAACCACTGCGCCACCAGGGAAGTCCCAAGATTAATGTATTAGTGTCAACTTTATGAGAATGACAAATCAAACTGTCAACTCATTGGATTGCTGAAATGACAACAGAGAATAGAGTACACTAATATTTAGACTGCCAGAGATGGTGAAAGGATTAAAAATCAAAACCAAATGATCTTTGGTATGAAAACAATTCGTTCAAATGTCAAGTACGTTTAAATATTTTATTAACACTACATGTTGATAATTAAAAAAAAAGATTAGCTCGTAAAGTTACAGGATATGATGCTGGGAAAATGAAAAACAGGCAAGAGACCTTGTTTTTAAAGATTACTAAGTACTAGAAGACAGGCAGCTTTCAGAGCATTTCTTTCCTTTAGTTTATTTAGAAATATTAGACCAAAGAGATTTCATATTAATAACCTCCTAACCTCTAATCCATGTCTTTTTTTGTGACTTTTTTTATTATGGTAAAATATACCTAACATGAAATTTAACATGTTAGCTGTTTTCTGTGCACAAATCAGTGACATTAATACTTAACCAGAGATACCTTGGAAGTATTCTGAAAACCTAGTACTTCCATGCTTCAGGAAGTTACAGGCTGTATTCTTCTAATACCACAAACTGATAAAGAGACCTAGCTACAGACATAATCATTCAAGAAGACTTGAAAAGCAGTTCCATTATTTAGGGCCCTCTATTTCTTTTTAGAAATCCATATCACTAGCACCTAGGTCAAGAAATGGACCATAACCAGCATCCCCTGTGTCACCTCCCAATCACTATTTCTTCCTCTTCCTCCTCAAAGATTATCACTATCCTTGACTGCTAACAACATGGATGAGTTTTGCCTGTTTTTTTGAATAAAAAAGGAACGAATAGAATTTATTTTTTTGTGTCTGGCTTCTTTTGATCAACAGTATGTTTATGAGACCCATCCAAGCCTTTGCATATAACTGTAGTCTGTTCATTTTCATTGCTATATAGTAGCCCACTATGTGACTATACTATTTATCTATTCTTCTATTGTTGATTTTGAGTAGTTTCTAGTTTTTGACTATGTAAGAAACACGTTGCCATGAACATTCTTGCAGTTGTCTTTTGGGAGAACATATGCATTCCTAGATGGAGTAGAATTTCCAACAGATACATGACAGATTGTGCACTGTTCAATACATGTCTAGAAGTTTAGTAGATGCTGCCAGACAGCTTTCTAAAGCTGTTTAACCAATTTACAGTCACACCAGCAATAAAGAGTTCTACTTGCTCAACATTTTTACTAGCATTTTGTATTGCTGGTCTTTTAACTTTTAGCCATTTTTGCAGGTATAAAGCAGTCTCACTGGGACTTTAATTTGTATTTATCTGAAGACTAATAGGTTGAGCATTGTTGGAGGATGGAGGGAACCAAAAGTACCCACCAAACTGAGAAGGCATCTTGAGACTAAAAAATCAGACAGGCAGCCCCATATAATTAATGGATCAGTTTATTACAGGGTAACTAACTCATAGGGTGGGATCTAGATCGGGTGAATAATGATGAGGAAACATTCTCAACTGCACTCCAAGCCACTGAGGGGCCACTGGGACAATTTTATAGTTAACCTAGGGTATGGGGGTAGGTGCTTGAAACAGGATGTGCATTCTCAAGTTAAGAGATATGAATAGGTAACTAGTCTCATGGGTACTGGGAATACTTATGGGAAGGTTTTCATCATTGTTTGGGGACTAACAGAGCATAGAGGCTACCTAATGATAATTAAACAATATCTATTAACTACAAAGCTCTTGATGACAGAGAAGTGATTCACTGCATAGTACAGTGCTTGGTAGGGTCAGCGAAAGACAGGAGAAACCGTAAGGGCCCAAGATGGCATCAGTTATGCTAACAGCCATACAAGCATCTTTTCAGATATTTATTGCCCACCAGGATATCCTCACAAAAGAGGATATCCTCTGCCATTAGTTATTGCCTTTTTACTCTCTTAATGATGTCTTCTGATATATAAGACTTCTTAATTTATCAATTTTTTACTTTCTGGATAGTGTTTTTCCTGTCTTAAATCTTTCCCTACTTCAAGGTCATGAAGATATTCTCCTGTCTTCTGGAAGCTTTTAATTATTTTAACCTTTTACGGGTAGATCTACAGATCAATGGGAATTGATTTTTGTCTATGCAGTGTAAGGTAAAGGTCAAAATTAATTTTTTTCTTGTATGGATATCCAGCACCATATATTGAAAAAAACATCTTTTATCCACTGCTCTTAAGTGCTATCTTTATCTTAAACCCAGTGTTCTTATATGTTGAGATATTTCTATATTCCCTCTTTTGCTCTAGTGGTCTGTTTGTCTATTCCTGTGTACCTCCCATACTGCCTTAATTACTGTAGCTTTATAAGAAGTCTTGATATCCTGCAGTGTTATTCTATAAGACTATCCTGACTACCTCTAGCCTTTTGCATTTTAGTGTAACTCTTAGAATCATCTTTTCAATTTCTGTAAACATTTTTCTGGGATTTTGATTGGGACTGCATTGAATCTATAGATCAATGTCTGGAGAAATCACAGTTTTAGAATATTGAATATTCTAGTCCAAGAACATTAAATATCTATTTATTTGTATCTTTAATGATCCTTAATATTGTTTTGACTGTTCCATGTAGAGGTCTTACTCATCTTGTATTAGATTTATTCCTAAGTACTTAATGTTTTTTAGTGCGACTTTAAGTAGTATCAGTAGTACTAAAATAACATCATTTAAAATTTCATATTTTAATTATTTGTTTTTGGTACATATATGACTAATTTTTGTATAATGACCTTGTACCAGTGACCTTATTAAATTCACTTATTAATATAACAAGTTTATCTGTTGATTCCTTCAGATTTTCTATGTGTATAACAGATCATCTGTGAATAATACAGTTTTATTTCTTTCTTTTCAACCTTTCTGACTTTTATTATCTATTTTTCTAGTCTTTTTGTACTTCCTAAGACCTCTAGTACAACACTGACTGGAAGTGGTGATAGTGGGCATTCTTTTCCTGATCTCAGAGTACAAGTTTTCAATAGTTTACCATTAAGTAATTTTTGCTATAGGATTTTTTTAGACACTTAGGAGATTAAGGCGCTTCCCCTGTATTTCCAATTTGCTTAGGGTTCTTCTGTAAAAAATCATAAATATATATTACACTTTATAAAATGCTTTTCTGTATACAATGAACTTAAAACACTTCGTAATTCTTTTAATGTGGTGAACTATGCCGATTAATTTTCAATTGTCAAGCCAGTTCTGTATTTTTGTAATAAACTATACTTGTTTATGATAAATTCTGCATGAAATGAAACTTTTGTCATTATGAACCATCCTTTTTTATTGCTAGTAAAATTTTACTTTAAAAATCTACTTTAATATTTATATAGTGACAATAGGTTTTTTTAAAGGTAGTTTTGCATGGTGTATTCTTTCTGTTCACTTTCAACCTTTTTGTAATCTTGTACATTAGATAAAGCCCTTAAAAGCAGCATAAAGCTTAAAAAAATTCTGATTATATTTTTCTTTTAATTGGAGCATTTATCAATTTATAAGTAACATAATTACTGATATATTTGAATTTAAATTTACCATCTTACTCTTTGCTTTCTATTTGTCCCATCTGTTCCATACTTCCTTGTCTCTCCTTTCTTGCCTTCTTTTGGATTATTTTTTATTATTCCATTTCCTTCCTTCTAATAGTTTGAGGGATTTATGTTATTTAATATCACCATAAGTTCTTTATAATAAGTGTTCTAATAAGTGGTCTGTTAAGATTTTATTTTGTTTCTGACAGATTGAAATGATAAATAATGTCTGTTTTCTCACTGTCAGGTATGATTTTGATAGCAAGCTTCTCAAATAGTAGGACATCACACCTTACACCTTCGCTTACACTTATATACAAAGAGAATATAGTTAGAACGATAGAGTATCAGGAAAATTACTGCATACTCAACAAAATCACAGCCTTTCAGTACTTAATGCAAAAATTTTATCTGTCCCAAATCTCACACTATACTCCCAATCTGTTTCTCAAGTTTCACATTGGTATTTGTACATTTAAATTGTCATTTAAAATGAGATATCTATAGTTCTTTGAGAACAGTAGGATTCAAACTAATAGTAACATTAAGACAACTTTCTAAGACATGTACAAGGCTTACAACTTACAAAGTACTTTCACAGCATTATTGTATTTAATCAAACCAGTAATTTATAAATGCAAAGAATAGAATTTACCTGGAAATGAAAATGATTAAACTTGTGGATGGTAGAAATGTAGTTTTAAAAGATATAAAGCATGGAATAGGGCTTAACAGATATATAAAACAGCAATAGACAAAAGAACAGAAAAAAGAACGTGTTCATTTACATTCTTTAAGTAATATCTCCTGAAAAAATTCTAATTAGACAGCATAAGGAAACCCTACCTACACTTGGGTTAGCAAATTACAGCCTGTGGGCCAAAACTGGCCTTGCCCATTTATTTATGTGCCGTCTATGGCTGCTTCAGTGGCAGAGTTGAGTAGTTGCAATGAGAGAACATATACCCTGCAAAACTGAAAATATGTATGTACTATTTGGCCCTTTAAAGAAAAAGTTTGCAGACCCCTGACCTATAGCAGATTTTCATCTCTCCTCTCTGCCTGGGCAAATTCTATCCTTACTCAAGTTATCTCAGACATGTTAGAAGAGAGGCAAATGGGAAGAGAAAGACAAATATGGGAAATTCATAAAGCGGACAAAAACTTTTACCATTCACTTTCTGATCTAATATAGGCACTGTTCAGTGATATAACTACTTCTGAGAATGTCAGTGAGATGCTTGCACATGCTGCATAAAAAGTGTCCCTTAAACACACATACCCCTGGACACCTTGCTCCTGTTTTCTAGCATCTCTCTTTCTCTCTGTGCTATGGATGCAAATAGCCCATTCAAGATGCAAATGGAAGGAAGGAAAGGTCTCTTTTTGGACACCACCAACAGACTTACCTCCGGCAGAGTGAGTACATCCTGTTGGAGGCAGTGATTCGAAAGTACTCTGGTTTTGAGCGAGAAGAGCTGCTACTTATGGTTCCCAAACCTAAACGCTGATAGTCTCTGAAACAAGCTTTTTCCACTAACTGTTCCATTGTAGATTTCTCCGAAGCCTTCAGGGTGGTACTTGTGGGGAGTTCACTATCATCTGAAACTGTGATGGCAGAAACAGGTTTTGAAGAAATGATAGCTCAAAGTAGAGGATTAAAAACTTCCTTCTGAAGAGGATACTTAACCAAGAGAGGTTTATATTAGGGCTAGAGGTGCTATGTATACCAAAATTAAATCATGT
Organism: Stenella coeruleoalba; assembly: GCF_951394435.1. Classification (NCBI taxonomy): domain Eukaryota; kingdom Metazoa; phylum Chordata; class Mammalia; order Artiodactyla; family Delphinidae; genus Stenella; species Stenella coeruleoalba. The sequence continues at coordinate 45,458,049 of NC_137154.1, read as the reverse complement.
AACTTCTCTGAGGAATCATTATGCTTAAACATAAATTAAAACTGTAATAGTCAGGAAATAAAACATCAGGAGCTCAACTAACTCAAAGTGTCAGGGAAATTAACTCAAAATTTCTAAAAACAATCTAATTTTGAATTCATTACCCATATTTTTCTGTTTCAGTCAGGCTTGCTTATTAATGTCCACCTGTAGTGATTTCTGTTTAGGACTCTATAGAATAAACATTCATACTTTGTGAGAGACTAACCTGTCAGTAAAACTGATCTCTAACATGATCACTACACAAACTCATCATTCCAGGTTTCAGTTAACTTCAAACAGCATAAATTTTTATTAGAAATTTTTATATTAAGTAGAAGTTCACTAGTGGGAAATGACCTTTCTTAGGTATGAAGGAGTTGTATTTCGTAGAAGTTATATTTTGTCAGAGGATGTGGTATATATGGGAAACTCCCTCACAATTTTGCAATCGCAGGTTACAGAATCCTTTAAGATTTTAGATGTTGGAAGAATTCCCAATAATGAAGTATTTTAGGGAGGATTTTAAAAAAAACAACATTCCTAATTGGTACTGCATGTTCTAACTAAAAAAAAAAAAAAATTTCCATGTTAAAGACTATCTTTACTTACTTCCCTGTTTATTTTTAAAGTGAGAGAAGTCAAATTAAGCTTTCAAAGTTTTTGGAAATGTACTCAAAGTTCTAAAGTCAAAGGGAATGATATGGCTCTCTTCCATTAAAAGGAAAAAAAAAACCCCAGCTTATCTCTATAAGACTTTGTGCTTTAGTTTGTGAACTTCACAATGCAAATATATCATTAGGTATCAGTTTTATTTGTGTTGGCCTCTTCAGAGGAGCAAAGAGCATTATATAATTTGGTCTTTTGGTGGAATAACTATCATAGAATAAGTTTTTGTTCTGTGAAGTCATAAAATCTTTGAATTAGAAGTCAATAGTGATGGGTAGCAGTAGTTTTTGTATGGCTTTCCATGTGACTGTGAGAAGCCAGGGTTCCAATAAATGGTCTTTTCACTGCCCCCAGAGGCAAGCCCGTAGATACACATACTGAAATGGAGACCTTTAGCTAGTGAGCTCTCTAAAGGTGAGGTTTCTATCTTTAAAATGTTCTTGTTGTTATTAGTAGGAGTAAAAGTAGCAGTTGTATAATCACTGATTGAGTCTAAGAGCCTGAGAAAGAAAAGGGTACAATGGCATCCTCTCTATTAGACCAGATTCTCTCTAGTGTTAATTCCATAAGCATACTTGACACTAGGTTAAGGAATAACCTTTTGCTGCTAGTTTTCTGCCTTTATTTTCCTGACGGAGAGTTATCTCCACTTCCCAGATTCTGCTCTTTTAAATATTTAGCAGGCACTTTTTTCTTATCATCTAAGAGTGCCTTCATCTTAGGCCCCCATTTTGATTAAGAGCACCCACAATGTTCTTACCAAAACCTCAAATCTTCAACTTTGAATATTTAATGCCCTTATTTCCTTATTCTTATTCCATAACAATAACGTATGGGGGACTACTTTATACCTAAATTTTCTATGTAGCGGGGTTTCTTTCTTTTTCCCTTTAATGAGACCCACATAACAGTGGCCAATCAGCTCTATGGATTTGGTAGAGGAGGAATATAACTTAACAAAATCTTATCTGAACAATGGAATATTGGGAAAATAAAAATTTTTTTTTTCCAGTTCTGAGAAGCTGGTAAGTGCCTCTCATCTTATTAGATAGATCTAGGTTTTTGAGAGTCAGGTTTAAGTGCAACTATGTCTTAGTCTCTTGTTCTTACTCTTATAAGAAGAAAGATACAAAGTTCATTCATGAAGGAAAAACAAGTTCTCACATACCAGATATGTCATCCTCTTCATTCCATCCAGGACGGTTCACTCTCTCTTCCACAATTGTCCCTGTCCTCCTCTTCAATAAATACTGCCGCCCAATCGTCATTTTCCCTGCCCTTTTGGCACCTTTCACAATTGTTTTTGAGAAGGTGCTACAAGTCACAAAACCAAAGAGAATGTCAATTTAATATGAAGATGCCACTTATATGTTTTGATACCTACGTTGCTCAACTTGTTTCTTCTCTATTCCCACAGCCACTAGCATTGTCCAGACCTTCATTAAGCCTCTCTTTCTTTAGATCACTTTTTATATGTCAGCAGACTAATTTCCCATAAAACACTGCTGTCATCAGGACACTGTTTTAGGCAAAAAGTGCAAGAACCTAGAGTGGGACACAAACTACTTATCATTCCCCATCTAAACTCCTCAGTTTGGCTTTTTGGTCAAGCATGTCCTTAACCTACTCTGGTTATCCATGCCACTCCCCCCACCAGTTCCCATAGACTATGCTTGCGGAAGTCCTCCTCCATGGAAAGCCAGCCTGCCTCCTTCTCTGCTGATTCAAACTCTCTACTAACTCATAAGTTTTTCTTTAAGATCTTGACAATTGTAACTGGCAACACCTTTACTTATTTCTTAAGTGTTTTAAATGTGTATGTGTGGTGTCCTGCCTTCTGACACTAGAAGCCTTCTGAGATACAGAAAAGAGTAAAATCATTCCCCTCTTTGAGAGGAGAAAAAATAAGAAACCAGAAATTTGAGTATCCTTTTGAGAGTCAGCTTTAATTAAAGAGAAACTAGGATTTAAGTCATTTGGACCTAAAAGTACTTTATTTAAATGGTTTACTTTTTCTTGCTGATAGAAATTCTGGGTATAGATATCTACAATTCAAAGAATTAAACAAAGAACCTATTTCCTGAATAATCATATTGAGATGAAGGTTTCAAGTAAGATTGTTTTTGATTATGTTCTTGTTTATTGCAAAGAACAGAACTCTTTTTGTGTTTTCTTGTCATTCGATGAAAGGTGGTAAGGATTCTTTTGTTGTCAAATAGTTTTGCCAGTCCTTGTCTTTAGTGATCTGAAGTGTAAATCTGAGGGTTATGAGCATGTTTTACATAGTTGTTAGAAATCACAGAATACTGGTACTTCCTAAATTAAGCCTATTGTGAATCACTTCAGGTGTAACTTAAACTTAATGGGATTTTTGAATTTTTTCCAGCTAGAGCTATATCTTTTGTTTTATATATGCAAGACAATTCTAAGATATTTAAGAATTTAAAATTGCTATATCTCTGTTGTAGCTTGACAGAATCAGCTTGATTTTATAGATATATATAACCAACCCCCCCCTGACAGTTTCTAAACATAAAACACCATACAAAACTTTGTTTCTTCCATAGAGGGCTGAGATAATGAATATCACAGGCTCCCCTGTGACCCCACAGTGCTAAGATAAGATGCTTAGCTCACCATTGTAATTGCCTAGAAAGCTGCTCATACTTCTTCAGCATCTCATATCTGGCTATGCGTGGTCTCTTTTGCTCACCAGGTAACAACGGTACAAGTGGCTAGCTATGCAGTTTAGAAATGACTCAAATCACCTATAATCCCCAACCTATCCCACTTTCAGGCAAAAAGAAGGCCTTTTCTCCAAAATCTGCAGAGTACTCCCTAATATGTAATTTGTACTAGCAGATGTCCAAATTCCAGGTGTTTTTGATGATGAATGGACTGAAATGTTAAGCCTTATATTTTATCACTAACTGAAGAGAATTTTAAAGCAATTGTTATTTTGTAATAACTGAAATTTAAAAGTTTCAACATGAATTCCTCAACATTTTCATCAGAAAATAAGTATTCCTACTAAAGAAATATGACAAGTAAATGCAATGCCTGATCCTGGATTGGATCCTGTACCAGACAGGAAAAAAAGTAGCTGTAAAGGCTCATAAGCAAAATTTGAATATGGAATCTGGGTTAGGTAAAAGTTTTATGACAATTAAATTTCCTGGTTGTGATTACTGTACTGTGGTTATATAAGATAATGTCTTTGTTCTTAGGAAATGTATACTGATGTATTTAAGGATAAAGGGGCATTATATATGTAACGCAAATGGTTTAGAAAAAATATATATATGAGAGAGAAAATGATAAAGAAAATGGAATAAAACAAACAACTGGTGAATCTGGGTAAAGGGTATACAGGAATCCTTTGTACTATGTTGTAACTTTTCTATAAACTTGAAATTATATCTAAATAAAAAGTTACAAAAAAGAAAAAATAAACATTCTCATCTCTAGACCAGAGCAAAACTGTCTACTAGGCCTGGATATTAATGAAAACTGAAGTTAGAAAGCGATCAGTACAGGAAAAAGGGAAAACAGAATTTCACATTCTAAAAATGCATCATGAGCAATGGACATGATTGTTACATATATTGATGCTGCTGTTCCATAACTCCTGAGCTTGGTTCAATGGGTGTGACAAAACAGCAAACAAAAAGAACAGTCACATATTGACCCAAAAGATAGGTCACTTCGCCTGACAGTCAACTATGGGAGGGCTGAAATGAAGAAACCTGTCTTCTTACCGAAAGGAAGTGTTCTTTTCCTTCTGCTTGGGTAAAATTATTTGTGGGGTAGTTTGTCCAGCAGCAAAAGCAAAGGTGGTAAAAATGGACTGAGGATAACGAAACTTCATCAGCTGTTTCTTAAAGATCTCTACTACTTCTGGACTCACTTCTTCATCAAATGCTACTTTAATCAACTAGGGACAAAAGAAATTAAACATATCAGAAACATTAAGGATTTCCAGATAGCTTCCCCCAAATTACTGAAATAACAAAAAAATAATAATACTAAATGGCAAGAGTTTCGAAGTTGAAGGGACCTTGGATATCATGCAATAAAATTTAAAAATTTCAAAAATAAAAAAGGCTCAGAAAGGTTTACTTGTTATAGATGGTTAGTTGGCAAGGAAAATCGTGTATCTTGAAGTTGAGTTTCTTTAAGACTATCTTTTCTCAATTTCTTTTCATTTCTTTTCTTTTTTTTTTTTTTTTTTGGTTGAGCCACACAACTTGTGGGATCTTAGTTTCCTGATCAGGGAATGAACCCAAGGCCCTCGGCAGTGAAAGCACAGAGTCCTAACCACTGGACAGCCAGGGAATTCAAGACTATCTTTTCTATGATGGGATAGGGAAATTAACTTATAGTGGCTGGAGTAGGAAACATGTCCTTCTCATTTATTAACTGTTGGTTCTAGATAGGGAATTTGGCCTAAGAAGTTCTCTTCCTACCCAGAGATACTATAAACCTAGGAAGAAAAAATTCAGTTTGACTAGAATCCTACCCAGTAGACCCATGCAGCATTCTAGTTTAGAGTCCTTTGGCAGTTGGAATAGTGAAGAAATCTCTAGGAGGTCAGTACTCTCAGGTGACCAGAGAAGGTCTGGGCCTAGAGATCAGCAGACTTACATTTCACACAATTAGCATATGGAGGTACTAGGGAGGGCTTCTTGCCTGGAAGGAACGAGGCAAGAACTGGAACCCCTGCAAATCTGAGAAGTCAGAGACAAGGCAGGAAGAGTGAGAAGAGCACAATGTCGCAGACCGAGAATTATAAAAAAAGGAAAACTAAGAAAAGATCACTCTTCCAAGTGTCTGGTTTGCATCAATAATTTCACAAGTTCTGATACGTTCAGAGCTCCCTGAAAAAACCTTTGCTTCATCAGGGGTTACTTAGAACCTTAGACCTAGCTATAATTCTCAGAGCTCTACCTTTTCCACAGAAGAGCCACAGGGCATTTCCTTCTGAAATAGATCCCAAGAGATGCTTTCTGTCTAAAGACTTTATCAAACCCAAACTAAGGTATGACTTGGCACAGAATAAGAGTCAACTGTGTGTGTCTGAATTTCTAAGATCACTGAATATCAACAGATAATCTGTTATTACTCTGAGTTGACTGCAGGGCTCAGGAAATGGAGGATTAAATCCAATACCATTCAAGAGTTGACTCAATCAAAGATTACCCTCTCAGACCCTCTAATTCTCCTCATCCTCTAACTCCTGACCATATGATCAAAAGAAAGTGGCCATGACATCATTTGTAGAAAACTTTTAAACAGCAGACAAATGGCTCCCTTTCTTAATACCTGAAAAGATGCTGATGTGATCTGCAGTCCTTCTTGCATGTTCTGTTGTAGCTGGTTCTGCATTGCGATCTTCTTCTCCTTGGTGATGGAGGCAATGGGAAAACTTCGCACAACTGTCTGCTCACCAACTATAGGAAGACAGGGTACAGACTAAGCAACAGCACTTTACAGCTCATTTATTTTTTAAAAATAAATTTATTTATTTATTTTTGGCTGCATTGGGTCTTTGTTGCTGCATGCGGGCTTCTCATTGTGGTGGCTTCTCTTGTTGCGGAGCACAGGCTCTAGGCACGCGGGCTTCAGTAGTTGTGGTGTGTGGGCTCAGTAGTTGTGGCTCACGGGCTTAGCTGCCCCGTGGCATGTGGGATCTTCCCGGACCAGGGCTCGAACCCGTGTCCCCTGCATTGGCAGGCGGATTCTTAACCACTGCGCCACCAGGGAAGCCCTTTTCTAGAGCTCTTTTTTAGAGTCTCTGCGCTCATTTCACCAGCCTCTGCCGGAGAAATGTGTCTGGAGAGGACAATGTCCAGGAATGCAGTGAGAGAAAGTGCCACGACTCTAGAATCGCATTCATTAGTTTTGTTGCATGGCAATTCATTCCTGAGAAAGAATCCTTTCCCAGAATGAAGGAACTGTCCCAGCCTGCCAGGCTTCATTCTAGTTCCCCAGCCTATTATGTGCCACACAAGATCATCTGGTTTAAGGTATCTTATAGGAAGGGTAGGTTTTATACAGAAGAAAAGAAGTATCTTCAAATATTGAAAAGACACTTATCATATTTAATGTAATAATAAAGCAAAACAGAAAAGATTGTTAAAGTTTGTTTCTGTATAAAGGTGCTATACTATGTATATGTGCCTTCAGAAGATATATGATTGGGCTTAGGCCCAAGATTTTCAAGAGTTTAAATATTAAAGCAAGAAAGGGAAAATACAAATAATTATTTATCAACTACCTGAGGGTATGAAGATGAGCATCTAGAAAAGAAGCAGCACACATGAAGCTTCCCTTGGAGAGCTCACAGTTCCCCATGGGGGAGGAAAGTCACATGCAGAATACAGAATACAACAACATGCAATTAGCTCCTAGGTTTGAGGGAACACGGCTTTAAATATTTCAGAAGGGGAGAAGACTTCTGCACGCTAGATGGCTAGAGACTGATTCCTGGAAGAAGTGAGAGAGAAGGTGAGCGTTGAAGAGAATGTAGGTTTGGATCTGCAGAGGGGGAAAGGGTGGGCATTTCAGGCAGTGGTACAAGTAACAGAAAGGAGGAGCAATGGGCAAGGCCCCTCAGCTAGTAAGCCAAAGGGGGTGAGATTTAAACTAGGTTTATCTGACTTAAGAGCCCATATATTAAGTAATCTACTTATTATTATCAGAATTCCTCAGTCCCTGAACTTTTGAATTCCTAACCTGGAAAATTCTCTTATATTAGACTCGTACCTAGAGCCTAAACAAAATCAAGACATACACAGGATTTAAGTTCTAAGATGTATTAAATGACTTATATAACACATGTCAAATGATCAGATTTCTATGTGGCATTAAAGGAGAAATTTTAAAATTTAAATTAACTTAAAAAGAGAAATAAAAGAGGCAAATACAAAACTTTTCTCTGATGAAAATAATTTTCCTAAAATGTGAAATTAACCCAAAAATTGTCAGGAAAAAACAAGAGACCAATACAAGCTTTCACACTAAATATGGCTTTGATTTCTTTAAAAGACATAAATTAGAGCAATTTAAATGACCAAGTATCTCATATATTTATATGCCCAAAATATATGTTTATGGCCACTGAGCTCACAAAGGTTTTAGTAAAAAAATGCTTTAAGTACTAGATATTTAGTTTTAAAAATACACTTGCTTACAAATACAAATGTAATTTATTTACAGTAACATGACAGGAGAGGATTGAGAAATTTTGCTCTCCTTTTCACTCTTTTTCAAAAGAGCACAACTATTCCTGCTGATTCATTTTCTTTATTGAATTTTACAAGCTTTTTGCTTTTCATGTGGTAAGCAATCTTTATGACCAATAAACCATCTTGATTCTATCTAAGCAAGGGATTATACAACTGTGAGATGTTGAAGATAATACAGTTTATAAATCTGAATTCCACTGTCTAACAAAGTGCATAACACATAGTACACACTCATCAAATGCTATTGAATAAATAATTTCAGATGAGGAAAGAATTCTAGTGACCATTTATCCCAATGTTTCTCAATCCTCAGTATGTAACAAAAATACACAGATGCCTGGGGGGGGTTCCCCCTCCTAGAATCCTATTACAGATTCTAATTCAATTGTTCGAGAGTTAGGCCCAGAAAAAAACCTTTTTTTCTAAAGCTTCCCAGATAATTCATGTACGCAGGCAAGGCTGAGAGCGACTGCATTATCACCAAGCAAGCCCAATTCCCTAATTTTATCAAAGGGGAAATTGAAACTCAGAGAGGTTAGGGGACTCACTTAAGATATCAAGATTGGTCAACAGTGATCTAAACCTGAGCTTCTTGATTTGGAGTCCAATAATTTTACCTAAAACCTTATATGCTTTTCCTATCAACCAGAATAGTTTATATAGAGATTTAAAAAAGATAATTCAGACTTGATAAGGTATGCTATTCCTTGCTAATACAGAAGATTGTAGAGCGTAGTAGTAAGTAGAAGTTGAGGGAGTTTAGTGAATAGAAGAGAGGTATCTTCTTAGAAGAGAGGTCTGCTGAATAGAAGAGAGGTCTGCTAAGAGAGGAATGGGGTTAGTTGAAATGGAATGAGAGAAGTGGGGTTAGTTAGTTAGTGCTGTACAGCCCTGCAATGCTTAGCACACCCTTCCACAAAAGGGATCATGAGTCTGGAAAACCTCAGCCTTACAGTTTACTGCAGGACTCAGAAGGTGGGGCAAATCAGCAGAGGATGTTAGTAGCTAGATACTATGAATATCCCTAAGTCACAAAATGCTGCCTCATGAAATTATTATAGTTTCAGCGGATGAACCGTGGTTTGCTCTCTAGAAGATACCTTTGGTTCTTCAAATAAGAATCTATGATCCAAATTATTATTAGCTTTGACAGACAAAAGTTCTAAAAAAAATCTGTGTAGTAAAAAGGCTTACTCTGAATCTGAACTGACTCGCAAATCACTGCACACAGATGGCATCGAAGCCTCATGCAGCACACAGATAACCCTGTTCTGATGGCATTATACGAGCCATACCTAGCTGATCATGGGGAGCCCCTCTGAACAGAATTCTGTATGTGGTGAGGAACAAGGCTCCTTCTGCTGGCAGGAGCTGAGGGCCTCCAAGAAGGCCTCCAGTGGCTTCTTCTCTTCCATCAGGATCCAGCAGGACTCGAAGACCTTCACAAACAATTTCTTCTCCAGGCAGTAGAGCAGGTCTAAGAATCTTGGGCTAGCAACAGAGAAAGTTAATTTAAACACAACTCTAGTGGGATTTCCAACCCTTAGACCAAGGTTATCTTTCCAGTTACAGAGCTAAAAAATTTGAGCCAGACTTCCCAAGTAGCCAAAATGAGTAAACAGATTTGGGAAGAGGCAGAAATGATGTTTCTATATCCAAATGCAAAAAGATTCTTCTCAGCATTGCTTATTCACAGTAAAATCACTGGAAATTACTAAACATTTTGAGATACCTATTCAATGGAACATTTTGCAACCATTAAAAAGAATGACATGGATCTATATATGTGAACATAGAAAGATGCCAGAATACATGGCTAAGTAAAAAAAGAGCTACCAACCAGTGTGTATATTATGATCCCCTTTTAGAATATGAACCAAACTGTTAAAGGTGGTGCTATCATGGTTAAGAGTAGAGGTCGGGGTGAGGAGGACCATGGGGGACTTTCATTTTGTACAATGTGTGCTTCTTTAATGTTTCAATTTTATACAAAAGCATTGTTACTTTGAAAATTGAAAAAACAAATATTTTTTAAAAATGGATGCATCTTTGAAGAGCCTTTCTTAGCCTTTTATAAAGATTAACACAAAAAATGGCCAAGCTATGACCATTTATACATCTTGGGAAGTAAGGAACCACATGATACACTTCCCTGAAGGGTTCAAAACAATCCATCTCTCCTGAAGATATAATACGCTTATTATTTTTTTTTTTACTGAGCAATAAAAACTATATAAATCAGCACTATTCTTTTTGTTGGCTCTAGGAACCTCAGAGCTAAATGTAAAGCCAAAGTATAATGATCACTGTGTGTCAGATTTCTGATAGAATTATCTCTCTTTTCCATCTGGCTTCTGATTTCTCCTTTGAATTTATTTTTAGTAGTTCTCTTATACAGGTAAGAGGGTCTTGAACCCTGGTCCCACAGAGTGGTGCCAGACTAACTGCAAAATAATCATCTGGGAGGCTTGTTAAAGTACAGATTCCCAGGCCAAGCCCCAGGGTACTCCTATTCAGGAGGCTGGGCTGGGATTCAGGCCTCTCAATTTTTGATAGACTTCCCAGATGTTTGCGATGTATGCTTGTAATGCATACAGATTCAGGAACCTGGTGATTTTATGGTAATTGCCTTAAGTCATTTTTGGGGGGAAAGAGGCAGGGCATAAAATCGTGGCTTGGGCTTGGAAGTTAGAATGTTCATAATTTATGCCTCGCCTATAAAAGTAGACTCAACAAGAGGTTATGATTGCTCCTTTGTTGATCCACTATTCTGTTTCACTATACTTTTTTATGAGGATCTACATGTAAACTCCTCTCAAAGTTTAATGCATCATTAAAACTAGAGCTGGTCTCTGTAGAAGGTTAGGAGAAGGTACTTTCTGGGGCACAACTGTCTACTGTTGCTATTTTTAAGAGATTTTATACTCTGAAAGCATGTAGTCTGGAATAATTACCTTCTGTATAGGTGGAAGTCTTCTACTCTCTCGATGCACTGCTTCTAGGGTTTCAACGTGCATAGCTACAATTCCTGGGATGAATCAGAGTATTCAAAATGAAAGAGTACCAAACAAGCAGAATTAAAACAAATTCTGGATATTTTAGAATTAAAAACTAATCATAGTTTGGTGGTTCCTCAAAAAGTTAAACACAGAATTACCATATGACTCAGTAATTCCACTCCGAGGTATATACCCAAAAGAACCGAAAATAAGACTCAGATACTTGTACATGAATATTCATAGTAGCACTGTTCACAACAGCCAGAAGGTCAAAACAATCCAAGTGTCCATCAACAGATGAATGGATAAATAAAATGTGGTATATCCATACAATTACAGTATTATTCAGTCATAAAAGGAAATGAAGTTACAATACCTGCTACAACTGGATAAACCTTGAAAACATTATGCTCAATGAAATAAACCAGACACAAAAGGACAAGTGTTATATGATTTCACTTATATGCAGTATCTAGAATAGGCAAATTCATAGAGATAGAAAGTAGATTAGAGGTAACCAGGGGCTAGAGGGTGGAGAATGGGGAGCTGTTGCTTAATGGGTACAGAGTATCTGTTTGGGGTGATGAAAAAGTTTTGGTAATAGACAGTTGGTGACAGTTGTACAACATTGTGAATATAATTAATGCCACTAAATTTTACACTTAAAAAAGTTTAAAATGGCAAATTTTATGATATATTTTACTATAATTTAAAACTATTGAAAGAAACCAATTGAAACAAAAAATAAATAGCAGGCTAAACTACATGGAAGCCAAGTATTATGCTGGAGAAAACAGACCCATAAGAATAATTCTTATTCAGTTATCTCTAATATTCTGGTTCTCTGATATCTGCAAAGTGATTACCTGGTATCATGCAATGCAGGCTCTTGATGTGATCCTGAGTAACTCCACTCTCTGTACAAACTTTGTCAATAAATCGGGTAATGAAACGCACAACAGAATTGGCAATGTCATTATTCTCTGAATCTTCAAACCCACTTTCTGTATCATAGCTCTCAGCTACACTTCCTGCAATACTAAGAAAGTCAAGGAAAGAAATCATGGTCAGTAAAACAAATGACTACTATATCACAGTGATCTTCCACAGCAATTTAAACTTGCTCAAAGGGATGTATACTCAAGTAGAAACCTCACTTAACTCCATGGCTTCTCTATAAGTGATAGTGGTGAAACACGATGTTCTGTTTGCCGACATTTGGAAGCTATTGTCGGGCATTGTTCTTTGGATCCAGATTTGTTTTTGTAAGGAATACCTTCTGTCATTTTTCTAAGAGGAACTCACGAACCACAGAAAATAAAACAAAAAGAGACTTTAAATTTTATCTGATACTTGGACCTTCTAAAAAAACTTGTCCTTCCAAATTAATTGCCACATGGAGCCAGACAAAGTAATATGGCTATCTTTGGCCTTTGGCAACCGGGGGACATGTCCCTGGTAGGCAAAGTAAAAGAACTTTTTTCAGCAAGTAGCATATTTTTCCAAATGGAAGAACAAAATTGTCCTATGAACCCTTCTCTTGCCAATATTCTTCTTTCTGTCAGTGAATCACAACCATTTTGGTCACTTTGAAACCATCATTTGTCTGTAGGTGATACAAATCATGCAAAAGAAGGGAATAAATTTGAAATGGAGCAGATGTGAAAGTGTAATACCTGCCCGTGTTGCCTTTTTTTTTTTTTTTAATTCAATAAATACTCCTGCCTCCTATGACTTCTTTTAGACTGCTAGTCATGGAAAAGACTCACTGCCAATTCTAAACTACTCACTTCTCTTTCTTCCAAATCCAACCACATTAGCTGAATCAGTGTTAGAAGTAAAGCAAAGCAATGAATTTGGCCATCACACCATCCCAAAGCATTAACAAACTTAGGTGTCTTAGCCACTCACTATGTAAATCAGATTGTAGAAAATGTCATGAAAGAAAAAAAAGGTATGAGCAAGTGATGGATGTGTTACTTAAGACAAGGAAGTCAGGAAGGCCTCTCTGGGTGGGTGACATTAGAGCAGAGAACTAAATGAAGTGAGGGAGTGATTCTTATGACTATTTCAGGAAGAGTATTCCAGATTGCAGGAACAAGAAGTACAAAGGCCCTGAGGCAGTATCATGCCTCGAATGTTGAACAGGGATACCAGTTTCATTGACGGAAGAGTGATAGGAAATAAGGTCTGAGCAATAGCCAGGGGCCAGATCCTGTTAGGCCTTATGGTTTTATTCTCAGTGGTATGGGAAGTAGTAGGGTTAAGAGCAAGGAATGGTTGAGGACATGATTACAGGCAAATGCAATGGATAAACTGAGGAAAAGGAGGGCCAAGAAACAAATAATCACTTTGACAAGAAGGAGTTCATTAGTAATTTTCCAGAGTGCTTTCTGTAAATTGCTGTGGTGGAAAGTGACTGAAGGGCTGGATCAGTAGTGGTTGAGACATTTGAAAAATCAGAGGTCATGAAAGAGAAGAGAGTATGGGAGGTGATTAACAATAGTTGGATGTAGTGAAAGTCTTTTAATAGAGAAAAGCTGAGCAAGTCTGAAGATGAGGAAAATGGTTGCTTTTTGAAATATGTATAGCAATATTTGCCCGAAATACTTTATATTCTGTGCTAAGCCAAGAAGAATAGGAGGGTCTCTGTGTGTCCACATTTGGTACCTGTTTGTGACAATGCTGTTGCTCCCACTTTCCCAGTCTCCTGGTGCTGATGTTCTTAGGAGCTTGTTTTTACTTGTATCTAGTGGAACTAGCAGATTGACCATGAGGTTTGCAAAGTGAATGGCCTGACTGAAGACAGTGCTTTCCTCACGTTGCACCAGCTCCTGCTGAGCTGATTTGCTCAGAGTAGGCCAAAGGCGTAGCTGCTCGGCTGCCAGGTCCATTGCTGTCTTCTCCTGGTATTGGTCATCAGGCAGTTTACCCTAAAAACCAAAGCAAAAATATCCAAATCTGGGACTTCCCTGGTGGTGCACTGGTTGAGAGTCCGTCTGCCAATGCAGGGGACACGGGTTCGATCCCTGGTCTGGGAGGATCCCACATGTTGCAGAGCAACTGAGCCCGTGCGCCACAACTACTGAGCCTGCGCTCTGGAGCCCGTGCGCCACAGCTACTGAGCCCGCATGCTGCAACTACTGAAGCCCGTGCTCCCTAGAGCCTGTGTTCCACAACTACTGAGCCCACGTGCTGCAATTACTGAAGCCCTCGCACCTAGAGCTTCGCACCCCTCGCACAAAAGAAGCCACTGCAAATGAGAAGCCTGTGCGCTGCAACGGAGAGTGGCCCCCGCTCGCCGCAACTAGAGAAAGCCCGTCTGCAGCAATGAAGACCCAACGTAGCCAAAATTTTAAAAATATAGTAAAAATTAAAAAAAATCCAAATCTATCACTTGACATGAGCTTCAAAAAACATGGAAGATGTTTTAATAATTCATCTATCAAATACCTATGTCAGTAAAAATGAAAATATATAAACAAAATATAACAACATGAAACATAGTCTTTTTTTCTGAGCTCCAACAGGCCTTGAATGGAACCACATGACAAACACAAGGAAGCAGCAGCAAAACAAAGATGTACACACTTCTCATTGCTAACATTTCACTGCATTTATCTATCTCTATGGCTCTATCTCCTTCAAGTTGCCAGTTATAACAAATCGTTGACCTGAAGTACCTATTAACGCTCAGGTCAAATGTGCCAGTAGCATTTTCGAGTACTCTGCTGTTTCTTTTCTTCTGCTCTTTGGAGAAGAAGATAGAATGACCAAAGTCACAAAAAATCAGAGCTAGGTTTCTTTGTAAATATGGGAATCAAACATTATCACCACATGGGTATATAGGTGTCCATGGGATTTTAAAGAGGGGTTTCCTATAGGCTGAAGAGTTAAACAACAGCAGTAACCCACATCTGCACAGCACTTTACAGCTTATGAAGAGCTGGTATATCTATAGTCTCACCATACCTAAACTGGGGATCAGAGACAGACTTTTATAGAATAAAGGACACAGAAGCAGTGACATGTATTTGCTCTATGAACGTTTTTGAGATATACCAATGTTAGCACCACATCTTCTTTAAAAATTATCAAAAGCACCCCACCAGGCCAATTATTTCTAGAATATGACTTTGAGCTAATACTTTTTGGATCTTCTACAAGTTACCCCTTTTCCAAGTGCATCTGGTGTTTTGAGAGTTTTAAATTAAGAAAAAACAATTAAAGCTAATTGTACAACAATAATTTGCAATACCAGATTGATGTCATATAGTGCTATTTGTTATTTAAGTTTCTGTTCTTATCATACTCAATAATAGATCAATAATATGTTTAAAATTACTTGAGGTCATAGAAATATGGGACTACTAGGTAGTTTCAGTTAGCTATAGAGGTTCATTTATCTCATGTAATATAAGGCAAATTTAAAATGGAGGAAAGGATCAGCAGCAATGTATTAGCCCAGCATGTAGGATTAAAAATTACTCTTCAATTATATTTCAATAAAAAAATAAATTAAAAAAAACTTAAAAAAAATTACTCTTAAAGTGAACCAACACTGATAATCAGCCCTTAGTGCTGCTTTAAGTTCAATTAATGAGGACAGTAATTTCTAACAGTTATTATTTAGTATGTGCCAGGAACTCTTCAATGTCCTTTACTTGTATTAGACATTAAAGTCTTACAATAATCTAATCTATTGATTTTACCAATGTAGAAATAAGGCACAGAAAGGTAAAGTGAATTGCCTAAGACCAGACAGCTAGTGTATGACATTTCAAAATTTCAGAAAAATTTAAACTGCTCTTTCAAATTAAAACCAATATTCTTTATTTTAAACTATTTTCTTGATAGTTTCCTTAAATTTATTTTATGGTGATAAAAATATATGGAAACATATAGAATACTCCTAAAAGAAGACCTAGATTTATTGCTGGCATACTTTTGAGCATTTATTTAGGAGTCAACTGACTTTAATTTGACATTTCTTCAAGAAGTTAATTGCATAAAGACATCTGCCTAGGTATTTTAGGGTTATTCTTTCTGTTCAACTTCCTATAGTTGTTTCCAGCGAATTCTTATTTATTAAAATACAATAAAACAATTCTAGTGCTACAGAACTGTAGTAAGAAGTTATTATGGAAAAAAAATGTCAGAAATCAACAGGAGAAAGATGCTCACCAGAGGGCTTCCTAAAGTAAACCCCAAATACACTGGTAGGAAGTGGCTAGATTTCCTTTGGCCCTGGGAACACCTGAGTAAGCTTTCCTTGAAGCCAGGACCACAGCCCCACACAAATACCTTTCTTTATCTTACCTTTTGCTTCAGATGTGGGGCATGATTGTCTTCCTTGGCTGAGAGATACAGGGATCGAACCTGTTCCTGCACCGCATTGTAAAAGGTTGTCTCCCAAAATTGCTGATTCGTCCAAATGGGGTGGTCCTGTACACAGGTGTAAGCAAACTGGCTGACTCCAGGGGCCAGTTTCTGTGAGAACACACAATATACATCACCATGGGGCTGACAGAGTCATGACAGTTCAGAAGGTTACAGGGGCCGCAGATAATCATGAATGTGATAAAAGGATTTATCTAAACAATATCTTATGGCAGTGCAAGCTTAGCAATCATCAACTTACATATTTTTAACTGGCAACTTTGGGCTTGCTATCAAATCCTTCAGAGTCTCTGTCACTTTATCTATTAAAATGGACATTTTAGCAACAGCTAAAAATCAAAGGAATTATATGAATTAGAGAATATATGAAAAGTACCTAAACACTGTACTGTGCACACAGCAAGCACTGTAGAGTTGGTAGCTCTTATTACAATTAGGACATATAATAAAATTCATGACAACCTAAATATAAAACTCCAGATAATTCAAAATTTCTTCTACTTGGTAATAGAGTACATTTTGGTGGGGTTAGGGGGACACTAATTGAAATGCGAGTGAGCCTACAGCTTCGCCTTGCACACAGAATGAGGGCATATTATGAATCTGGGACTCAAGAGGAATTGCACCCTCCCTCCTGCTCACTCCAGCCATTTACCTCCCTACCGAGGCTGCTGTCTGGCTCACAAAATCCATAGATGACTGTCCCAGGCTTCTGGGGCATTTTCTGGTAACCAGGTCTGGATGTGAGAAGGTAATCTCAAACCAAACCTTCCTTTCCAGAACTTCCTGCTGGGCTTCTAAGTAAGAGTAAACCCTACTCTGTGATTAACAACAGAGGGAAAGAAAACTAACTCTGCAGTCACTTGAGGCTCTTCATAAATCTTTATGCATCTCATTTATACTAAAAATCTCGTTAAGATGCACATTATTATTGCCAATTTAAAGAAGAGAAAACAGAAATTCAAGGTTTAAGTGATTGCCCAAGGCCATATAGCAATTACATAAGTGGTGGAACTAGGTTTCAAGCCCAAAGTTTGTTTCCAAAGTCCCTGCTCTTTTTGCTATAGCAAATTATCTTGCAAAGAAACTGAAAGCAAATCATAAATAAATTAAATACTGTTTAGCACAACTATCTGTTTTTTTTCCTTCACTTTAGGATTTTGTTTCCCAAAGTAGTATTCTGCCTTGAAACCTCTGATATGATTTTAATTAATGCTGCGTTTTAAATTTTACAGACAACTTAGTTGCCAAACTTCAGTAAATGATTTGAGTCACCTTTCCATAGCTGTTTCTTTCACCTCTAAAAGTTAAAGATGTTTCAAAAAATTTTAAATCATTATTTCTCAGCAAATACCTGATAATACTTTCAATAGACAGATAATTTTTGTTCCATTTTATTCTTTAGAATTGAGTTAATTTGTTTTCTATCAGTAAAGTTTTTGATAATGTAAGTTTTATTTTGAAGTAATTCAATAAGCGAATTCTCTTCTAAAATGTTGGACACTGAAGATCACTATTAAGGTTATATACATAGCAGTTATGTAGCAAAAAGTTGGTTCATTTCTTAGGGATGCATAACAAATGTATAAGATTCCTGGTAAAAATCATATGCTCAGTACATGCTAATTAATTTCCTTCTTGATTAAGAACAGACTAAACCTACAGCTGGAATAGGCACCATGTATACCATGAAATGTAGTACTTATATAGTTGGAAGTGGGGTGGCTGTGATTTTGCCTAGTAGAGTCTGTGTACTTCTGCATCCCATATGTAAGTCCCTTTCAAGATAGGCCTATGCACTGCTGTTGGGATGATCGTCCATAACTCTTTTAAGGGCTATAAGCTGGAACTGACCATGAAGCACCTATCAGGAGATCCCCAAGGGGAAGCTGTGCAAAGACTGCTCATTTAAGACACAGCTACTCTCCACCTATGGGAATCAAGGACAAAATGTGTGTGGTTCTGTGAGCCACAGATACTGTGAGTCACATACTCCTTCTATACTCTACTTGAGGACACCTGAGATGTGGGTTGAACTGGGTTTATTTTTGCCCCAACCACTCTAAGAAATAACAATGACCTCAGTGGCAGTGCATAGGCCTATTGTGAAAGAGATTTTAAAGGCATAAAATTTAAACAAGGTAAAAGCATAATTCTCAACTGCCTTTCCCTTGAGTATAGCCAGAGGCAGCACCATTTCTTACAAACACAATGTAACAACAGATTCTAAAATTTTGGAGTTCTGAAATTGTATTAATATAGATGAGCTCAGAAAAACTGAGCTCTTAACAAATCCTTATCAGTTTCTCACATGTGGTCCTTTTAGGATCATCAACAAAACAGAAAGTTATAATTAATTATAAATCTCTTATTACAACTTGACAGAGCACTGTAGGAATCTGAGAGTCTAATGAAGCCCTGCCTCTCTCTTTCAGCAGTTTTCTCACTGATGCTGCATATTCACTTTCCTTGGCACATACCAGTTATTATCTACCTGTTTATTCACAAACTACAAGTGAATATGTAAAAACTTCCCTAAATCTTTTGAACAAAAGTGGACTGAATGTGTTCCAAGGCAGAAAAATGGTGTAACAGTGACAGTGGCCCAAAGGGTCAGAACCCACAGCTTGTTTACTAGGTGAGAACGACAGCAAGGTGAAGAGATTATAGGATAAGCACTTTTTGGTGGCAAGTCAGTCACAAATGGTGATGGCATCTGATACATGCATAAGAAATCATTAATTCCCCAATACTTTAAATATTATTATTTTTCCAAATATGAAATGTGCTTCCTTTCTTTGTGGTTTCCTGCTATGTCTTCTCAAGTGCAAGCAAGGGGCACTGAGTTCCTTGCTGTTCAGATGGGCAGATCCACTGCACTGGTGGGTAGGTGTGTTCTTAGGGCCAGCAGAGGGCAGTAGCACCTTATTCTGCCTAGATTCCATCCATATAAGGCTTTTTAAATAAGAATTGCAAAAATGGAGCCATGCATTCTGACTGGGCTAGAAAGTTGGGTGGAAGGTGAATACTGCATGCCCTCACTGTACATTTGAGAGACCCCATAAAGCAAATGGATTTGCCCAAGGTCACACAGCAAGATGGGTAGAAGAAAAGGGAACAGAGATAAGGTTTTCCATTATTCTATGTCATTTCTGTAAGATACAAAAACTAAGATATTTCACAAAACAAAACTATAATTATCTAGAGAAAGAGGCAATGATACTGCTTAGGGGTTCAGATTCATTATGTTCTATGATAGTGTTAATAGTAGTTTTAGTAAACAAAGAAAATAAGCACCTGTAGATAAAACTATCTCATGATTCTGATCACTTTTTTGGTTTGAAAAAAAAGACTTTCCCAAGATGGTTTCTCGAATTGGCCCATATGCCAGCGTTATGACCTTTTATTTTGTACACAGATGAGACTTAATCCACAATGAAGGTTTGAGGGTGGTGGTAATACTGTTGTCAAATGGCATCTTTTTTTCCTCTTCAATTTTGGCAATAATATTTATTTACATTTCATAATAATTCTTATGATTTTATCCTAAATAAACAAGTGATATTTTGCCATGCAATTTTATGAGATGTTTAAGAATGTGTTGACTTCCTTCCTTATCTAGAAAAAATAGCTCTGAAGGTACTAGATTAAGAATACCATTCATTTTCCACAAAGCATTCAAAGGAAACCCAGCATGGGACAAGATATGGAGAATAAACTTCACGGGGCTCATTAACCAGCAGGCCAGATTCAAATCCAAGTAAATGGATACAAGTCATCTCAGAGACGAGTTGGTCAAGGGAAGGTTAAGATATCAGTATGAGAGGCCTATCTAAGGACTGTCTGGCTAGATACGTTTGCTCTCCAGCCCCAAGGCTTCAGTTAGGGAGTTCAGAGGGAAGCCAGATTTCAGGAGAAAAAGCTCCTGGGAGGAGTGATTCCATAAATATGTAGTGTTCTTAAAAAGAATAATTAGAATACAAAGATTCACTGTTTAAATTGCTGGGTATTTCCTATCCAGTTCTGGACACTGGAATACAAGTGTACCCTACGGCACAGTTCAGGGATGGTGCCAGCCAGCCCTTTTATGATTCTACACTGGCCTGTGAAGTCCACATATTAAGTCACTTGAAGAATTAACATGGACATATATATACACTACCAAATGTAAAATAGATAGCTAGTGGGAAGCAGCCGCATAGCACAGGGAGATCACTCGGTGCTTTGTGACCACCTAGAGGGGTGGGAAAGGGAGGGTGAGAGGGAGGGAGACGCAAGAGGGAAGAGATATGGGAACATATGTATAACTGATTCACTTTGTTATAAAGCAGAAACTAACACACAATTGTAAAGCAATTATACTCCAATAAAGATGTTGAAAAAAATAAAAAAAGAATTAACTTCTGAGTATTTTCTGATGAACTTTGGTGAAATGCTTAGTCTTGAGAGACAAACAAAAGGGAGACAGGAATGGGGAAAACGTGTATTCAAAACCTATATTTATCAACTCTTAACCACATCTTAAACATATTTGCTTTGTGCATTTTTTTAAAACAAAGGACATACAACATTATGGATCTGGTTGAAGCCTACTGTGTACCTCTGTTGATCCCATTTCTCTCCTATCCTAGAGGCAACAATGATCCTGAATTAGGTATTTTTCATTCCTATTTATGTTTTTATACCTGTTTATATCCATAAAGAATATATAGGATTATATTGCATTTTATTCCTTATTAATGCTTTTCAAAGTATACATCTTATATTTCATTGATTTATGTAATATTTAATTAAACTATATAATTAATTGGGACAAAACACCTAGCTCTTTGTAAACAAACAACTCAGAAGGGACAGAAAGACAGTGGCCTACAACAACGAATACTGTGTTCATTAGTCAGTGGGGTTTACAGAAAGGTGAGTAATCAAATTAGTTAAACGGAGGTAATGTGAGAATCTACCATAGCTTTTCCTGTTCTACTACCTGATACTGAAGAGTGCAAGTAACCTCAAATGCGTAATGGTCTAAACCTCTCCTGGGCTGCTTAGAAGATCCAGGCACAAAATTTCTACACAAGAAGTATATTCATTCACAAGCATTGCCCAGTATTCATTTGATGTGCCAGTGTCAGTAGCTGGAATGACAGGGTTGAAGTCCTTAAACTATGTATCCTTCTAATGATTCTCTGTATGAAGCTGCTTAGTAAATATTGAGAGAAGAGAGGATGAATCAATTTCTTTCCTTTGTGGTCCAGAATTTAGTAGAAATCTAATACTAGCTTGTTGTCAAGTCCTTTGCCTGGGTCTCGTATTCCTAAAAACACAAAACTGGATCTAAATCCCTGCCTCTTTTTGGTAGGTTTTTAAACTTTATATAAATGGTACCATATTGTGTTTTATTCTGCCACTTGGCTTTTCACGTATTATGTTGCTAGACTTATTAAGGTAATAATAATTATTGCTATTATAACTAACTTGTACTGATCTCTCACTATATACATTTGTCAACTTACTTAGTATTTATAGCAATCTTATGATCCACTGAGGTAAGTACTATTATTACCCTTGTTTTAAAGGGGAAGAAACTGAGGCACAGAGAAGTTAAGTAATTTGTCCAAGAGAATATTGCCAGGAAATGGTGGAGCAGAGCTGGGATTCAAACCTAGGTAGTTTAGCTAAGAATTTAATTTCTTAATCACAATTTAACTATTGTGTGAAATTCCACTGTATGAATATATAGCATTTCCTTGTTCCTGTTAATGGATATTTGTATTGTTTCTACCTTTTAGCTATTATAAACAATGGTTCATGTCAACTGTCAACTTCGATTATTAGCTTCAGTACTATTTAATATAGTTCCTGGAACTACTTGAGAGGAGCCTAAGAAATATTCCCATTGTTATCTGTACCAATAAACATTTTTGGGTTATTGTACATTGGTTATTTTTCTAATGAGAAATTATTTCACATAGACTTTTTACAGATCTACTATTTGAAAAAATTAACAATAATTCTTTAATATAAAATATCTAGTCAGTGTTTAAATTTTTAATTTATCTTATAAATGTTAAAAAGTTTGTCTTTTTCCTTGTTTTTTATTTTTATTTTTTTTTTTACAGTTTGTTTGACTCAGGAAGGACCCAAATAAGGTCCATATATTACATTAGTTTATATATCTCTGAGGTTGGTTTTAATCTACAGATTTCTTTACCACCTGTCTGTCTGCCTCTCTTTTTTTCCCACCACTTGCAATCTGTTTTTTGAAGAAACTGGATTATTTGTCCAACAGAACTTCCATCCGTCTAGTGGCTGCTGACTGCGTCCCAATGGTCTCACGTGACCTATTCTTTTGTCCTCTGCATTTCCTGCAAATTGGTAGTTGGATCTAGAAGCGTGATCAGATTCAGGCTTGATTGTCTGGCAAGAATATTTCATGGAGATACTATTGTAAGAGGCAAATCTGGTTGTCTTTCTGTAATTTTTTTTTTTTTTTTGCGGTACATGGGCCTCTCACTGTTGTGGCTTCTCCCATTGCAGAGCACAGGTTCCGGACGCGCAGGCTCAGCGGCCATGGCTCACGGGCCTAGCCGCTCTGCGGCATGTGGGATCTTCCCGGACCGGGGCATGAACCCGTGTCCCCTGCATCGGCAGGCGGACTCTCAACCACTGCGCCACCAGGGAAGCCCCTCTTTCTGTAATATTAAAGGCCATTGATGGTCAATGCCTAGATTCATTAATCATTAAGAGCAATAAAATACTGATATTTTCATTCTACCATTACCTCCTCACTTATTAGCTAGAATGTTTCTATAAAGAAAAAGAAAGCAGGTTAAAAACATGATTTTATCCCTTCATTTATCAGTTTTAAAAACAATGACTTGGGGACTTCCCTGGTGGTGCAGTGGTTAAGAATACCTGCCAATGCAGGGGACACGGGTTCGAGCCCTGGTCTGGGAAGATCTCACCTGCCACAGAACAACTAAGCCCGTGTGCCACAACTCCTGAGCCTGTGTTCTAGAGCCCGTGAGTCACAACTACTGAGCCCACATGCTGCAACTACTGAAGCCCGTGCACTCTAGGGCCCGCATGCCACAACTAGTGAGCCCACGTGCTGCAACTACTGAAGCCTGTGCACCTAGAGCCCGTGCTCTGCAACAAGAGAAGCCACCACAATGAGAAGCCCATGCACCGCAATAAAGAGTAGCCCCCGCTCGCCACAACTAGAGAAAGCCCATGCACAGCAACAAAGACCCAATGCAGCCAAAAATAAATTTAAAAAATTAAAAAAAAAACACCAAAAATTTAAAAAATGACTTGTTTTTCCAGCATCTATTACAGATGAACAATTACTTTTTCTTTTTTTAAATTCATATTTTTACAAACTCACAGATTTTAAAACATATTTTATTTAACTATTCTTAAACCTGTTTAGAAACAAGCCAAAAAAAATCTATCCATAAGTGTTTATTGGAAGCTGTGGACTGATGAACCTAATGATGATGTTTATAACAGCACTGGGAGGAAACAGCATACAAAGACTGGGAGGAAAAAGACAAAATGAAAATGAATTAAAGGTAATAGAATTCTGAACAATTTATTTTCCTTCTTCAAAAATAATTTTAAGAGATTTTTAAATTAAATGTGGCAGACTGAATATTCTTTTGCTCCCTGAACTCCACTGAAATGACAGCAAAAGAAAAACATTTTTTAAACATACAAGAACAAAGAGAATGAGAAAACAGACACCAGATAAATGATGTTAATAAAATTTTAGATGTCATAAAATGGATTTATAAGCAGTAACAAATGTTGAAGATCAGATAAAGCTGAAACCCCTACTACACAGAGAAGGAAAGCCCTTTTCACACTTTAAAAGAGTAAATTTTAGGGTATATGAATTATATCTCAATTTAAAAGATGGAAACAACCCAAATGTGTATCAACTGATGAATAAAATGTAGTATATATGTACAATGTAATACGTGCCAGTAAAAAAATGTGAGGTACTGATACACGCTATACCATGGATGAACCTTGAAAACATTATGCTAAGCAAAAGAAGCCAGTTATGAAAGATTACATATTGCATGGCTTCATTCATGTGAAACGTCCAGAACAGGCAAATACATAGAGATAGGAAGTAGACTTGTTGTGGCCTAGGGCTCGGGGGATGAGGAGAAATAGGTAGTGACAGCTAATGGGTACGGTGTTTCTTTTTGTAGTAATAAAAATGTTTGAAAATTGCTTATGGTGAAAGGGAATACACTAAAAACCACTGAAATGTATACTCTGAATGGGTGCATTATTATGGCATGTGAATTATATCTCAATAAAACTTTTAAAAAAGGTTGCTATGTATACTTTATTTTATCACTTAAAAAAAAAAGGTTGCTGACAGGAGAAACTGGGCAAGTACACATGGAAACTATCTGTCTTAGCAACTTCTGGTAAATGTCAAAATGCTCTGAAAGTTTACTTTAAAAAAAAGATGGAAGAATATATAGTATACTGACACTAGTCAAAAGGAAGCTGGCGTGGCTATGTTAATAGAAGATGATTTCAAAGCAAAGAATATTACCACAGATAAAGAAGGTCATTTCATAATGGTAAAGGGTCAATTAATCAAGAAGACATAAAACCCCAGAGTGTTTATGTACAAACAAGAGAGCTTCAAAATACATGAATGAAATCTCATAGAAATGCAAGGAAAAATACACAATTATATTTGGAGATTTCAATATCTCTAAGTAATTAATGGAAATGTAATCAGAAAATCAGCAAGGATATAATAGACTTGAATAACACTATCAACTAACTTAACCTGATAGACATTGATAGCACAACAGCAAAAAACCCACCCTTTTCAAGTGCATAAAAAACATTTATCAAGAAAACCTGCTCTCTGGGCAGTAAGTCTTAATACATTTAAAGGGATTCAAATAATACAAAGTATATTCTCTGACCAAAATGGAATTAAATTAGAAATCAATAGCAGAAAGGTATCTAGAAAAATCTTCAAATATTTGGAAACTAAACAACTCATGGATCAAAGGGGAAATAAAAAAGGAAATTAGAAAATACTTTGTACTAAATGAAAATGAAAACACAACATATCAGAATTTGTGAGATGCCACTAAAGCAATACTTTGGGGGAGATTTACAGCAATAAATGCCTGTATTGGAAAAGAATGGTCTCAAATCAATGACCTTAGCTTATACTTAGAGAGATTAGAAAAAGAAAAGCAAATTAAAGTCAAAACCCGCAGAAGAAGGCAATTAATAAAGATTAAAGCAGTAATCAATGAAACGGAAAACAGAAAACCAATAAAGAAAACCAATGAAACCAAAAGCTGGTTCTTTGGGAAGATTAATAAGATTGATAAGTAGTCAATTAGTCAGACTGCTTAGAAAAAGAAAAAAGATAAAATTACTGCTATCAAGAATGAGAAGTAACATTATTAGAAATTCTACAGATATTAAAAGGATCATAAATACTATGAATAACTTTGTTATTGACAATATTGACAAATTAGATGAAATGGACAAATTCTTTGAAAGATATTTATACAAACTACCAAACCTCAAACAAAAGAAAACAGATAACCTGAATAGGCCCATATCTATTACAGAAATAGAAATTTTAGTAAAAAATCTTCCCACAAAGAAAACTCTCAACACATGGTTCCACTAGGAATTCTACCAAACTTTTGAGAAAGAACTAATACCCCTTCAACACAAATTCTTCCAAAGTTTGTCAAAAATGTAGATCTTCCCACATGTTTGACCAAGGTGTAAGGCAATTAAGTAGAGAAAGGATAATCTTTGCAATACATGGTGTCAGAGCAATTGAATCTTTGATCATATCTAGTACCATATAGAAATATTAACTCAAAAGGAATCATAGACTTAAATGTAAAACCTAATACTCTAAGGCTTCTAGGGATATTTGCAAATCATAAATTTGCTAAGGAGTTATATCCAGAATATGTAAAGAATTCTCAAAACTCAACAGTAAGAAAACAAACAATTCAGTTTTAAAAGATGGGCAAAATACCTGAATAGACACTTTACCAAATATGATACACAGAAAGCAAATTAGCACATGAAAAGACTCTCAACATTATCAGTCATTAGGGAAATGAGAATAAAAATCACAATGAAATATCACTACATATCTATAGAATGGCTATAATTAAAAGCAATGACATTAGTGTGTGAGGAACTGGAACTCTCATTCACTACTGAAAGGAATATAAAATGGTAGCACTTTGGAAAAAAACTTGGGCCATTTCTTAAAAAGTTAAACATACACCTACCATATGATCCAGCCACTCCGTTCTTAGGTATTTACCCAAGAAAAAAATGAAATGTATGTCCATACAAAGATCTGTATACAACTATTCACAGTAGCTTTATTTGTAATGGATAAAATCTGGAAACAACAAATGTTCACCAAAAGGTTAACTGCGGGATTTTTTTTTTTTTTACAATGGAATACTACTCAGCAATAAAAAGGAATAAACTGCAACAACATAGATGAATCTCAAAATAATTATGCTGAAGAAATCAGACAAAAAAGATCATATACTGTATAACTACATTTATATATAACCACAGAATATGCTAACTACATGCAAATTCTGTACTGACAGAAATTAGATCAGTAGTTTCCTGGGGATGGGGGTGAAGGTTAGATGAGATGAAGAGATTACAATGAAACATGAGGAAACTTTTGGGGGTAATGAGTATGTTCACTATATTGAGTGTGGTGATGGTTCCATGGGGGACATATATATATGTCAAAACTTATCAAATCAAATTGTACAGTTAAACTATGTAAGTTTATGTGTTAGTTATACCTTAATAAAGCTACTAAGGGCTTCCCTGGTGGTGCAGTGCTTAAGAATCTGCCTGCCACTGCAGGGGACACGGGTTTGAGCCCTGGTCCGGGAAGATCCCACATGACGCGGAGCAACTAAGCCCGTGCGCCACAACTAGTGAGCCTGTGCTCTAGAGCCTGCGTGCCACAACTACTGAAGCCCACGTGCCTAGAGACTGTGCTCCGCAACAAGAGAAGCCACCGCAATGAGAAGCCCACGCACCGCAACCAAGAGTAGCCCCCGCTCACCACAACTAGAGAAAGCCCACGTGCAGCAACGAAGACCCAACACAGCCAAAAATAAATAAATAAATAAAATAAATTTATTTTTAAAAAAAATTACTAAAAACACTTAGCAAATGTACACATAAGTTTGTATGTAAATTTTACCTCAAAAGAAGAAAATGCAAACTCTAATTACAATTCTCGCTACAAAACGACATGCGTGTTGAAGTACTGGAATTATATGTTGACTATAATTTGCTTTAGAATACATCAAAAATAAGATGGATTGATGGATGGATAGATATATACAAAGAAAGGATAGAAAAAATGTTAATACTAAACTCTAGATGGTAGGTTTATGGATGTCTACTGTAAATTAAAAAAATTTTCTCTCTGTTTGAAAAATTTCATAATAAAATATTGAAAAAAAATAGAGTATTAGTCTAGGCATTAGTATCCAACTAGTAGGAGTTCGAGAAAGAAAAATAGGAAAAACAGATGATTAAATAAATGAATAAATAAATAAATCGAAGGGCATGGATTTTCAAATTGAAAGAGCCATCTCATGTCTGGCAAACTGAATGAAAAAAGAACCACATTAAAGTATATCATTAGGGACACTTAATCCTTAAAGGAGAATCCTATAAAGAAGCACAAGGAAAAAAATGGGTGACACAAAGGATTAGAAATCACTACGGCATCAGACTTTTTGCCAGGTAGGGTGGTATTTATGTGGAATGGAAGGAGGGAGGGAATTTATAAGTAAGAATATGTAGAGGTGGTATGGTGGTGAAAGTAGGAGATCTAAATTTTCATATTCCAAGTAAACTGATAACATCTAACATTGTAAAATTAAGAAAAAGCAGTAAAAGCATGTTAGAAACACTAAGCCAAATACCAAAAGAAACATCTGAACAATTGAACATGATTGTCTCTGGAAAGCAGATCTTGGAAGTAAGGCAGGGACCTTTGTTTTTTGTTATAAACCATGTAATCTTTATATTTCTGACTTATATACATATATTACTTTGAAAGGTATTAAATTAGAAAACACTTTAAAATGCAATTATTATATGTGGAATAAAGTTAAATAGAAAATAATTTTTTTATTTTATTTTGTTTTTTTTTTTTAATTTTTATTTTTGGCTGCATTGGGTCTTCATTGCTGCATGCGGGCTTTCTCTAGTTAGGGCGAGCGGGGGCTACTCTTCGTTGCGGTACGCGGGCTTCTCATTGCGGTGGCTTCTCTTGTTGCGGAGCACAAGCTCTAGGCGCGTGGGCTTCAATAGTTGTGGTGTGAGGGCTCAGTAGTTGTGGCTCACGGGCTCTAGATTGCAGGCTCAGTAGTTGTGGCGCACGGGCTTAGTTGCTCCGCGGCATGTGGGATCTTCCCGGACCAGGGCTCGAACCCGTGTCCCCTGCATTGGCAGGCGGATTCTTAACCACTGCGCCACCAGGGAAGCCCCAATAGAAAATAATTTTTATTAGTTACTTCTCAGAGAATATTCTTTTGAAACCTGTTTTTACAAATATGTAAATTGAGACACGGAAAAGAAATATGTTTAGACTAAGTTAGTGGATGGGTCAACTTCTATTATAATGACCTAGAAGCAAGTGTTAAAGGTCTTCCATTATCTCAGAATTTTGTTCTTACAAAATATGTGGGCCCTTGAGTGGTCTGGAAATAAATCTCTATTATGTCATGTAGAGTTTTTACTCTCTAGCAACCACAGGTATAGTATTTATCCCTAGTACTTGAGAGATTTCAGAAAAATGACAAATTCAAACTCCAAACCTTGCAGGGCATGTTTTAGGCTCAGCTAAGATTCAGCAGGTTATTGAAATTTTGCCTACAAAATCTCTATTCCTAGGTAAGAATTGTATTTCAAATGATAAACCCAAAGTTCTAAAAAACGCTGAAATAAAAAGTTTGGCCAATTGTGCTTATTTTACTATATTATCAAGGCAGGAAAGTAGTCCAAAATAAGATTTTCAACTCTGTGGTTTGAAATGAAATGTTTAAGGTTTTTTTTTTGGCCATGCTACATGGCTTGTCGGATCTTAGTTCCCCAACCAGGGATTGAACACGGGCCCTTGGCAGTGAAAGCATGGAGTCCTAACCACTGGACCTCCAGGGAATTCCCCAAAATGTTTACAGTTTTAATCCTAGGTTAATTAGAAAAAAATTAATCAGGATATTGTAAAGTTTTGCTGGATATTAAAATTTTGTGATTTGGCCTCAATCTATTATGCAATCTCTGTCTTAAGGATACATTTCTTTTTATTAAAAATTCATTCATTCATTCATTTAATTTTGGCTGCATTGGGTCTTTGTTGCTGCGTGCGGGCTTTCTCTGGTTGTGGTGAGCGAGGGCTACTCTTTGTTGCGGTGCGTGGGTTTCTCATTGCAGTGGCTTCTCTTGTTGCAGAGCATGGGCTCTAGGCACGTGGGCTTCAGCAGTTGTGGCTCGCAGGCTCTAGAGCGCAGGCTCAGTAGTTGTGGCGCACAGGCTTAGTTGCTCCACGGCATGTGGGATCTTCCCAGACCAGGGCTCGAACCTGTGTCCCCTGCATTGGCAGGCGGATTCTTAACCATTGTACCACCAGGGAAGCCCGAGGATACACTTCTATAAAGATACCCATTAACTGAAATCTAATTTACAAGAGGCCATTCCCTTGACTTATACTGCTCAGAGTAGATGATCTATACTGTTTCTTTCTCTTTGTTCATTAGTATGTACAAAATTCCTCCTGGAGCACAGAGGAATTTGATCTAAGCAAATAGATCTAGAGTGAGAGAACTGACATTTGGAACAATGCAACAGTTTAACAAGTGAGGGTGGAAGAGGCACTGACAACCATTGGTTCCAATGCCCAAGCCCTACTGTCTTGGCAGATTGCAGAGATGGAGTGACAAAGGCAAAGATGCTATACATTTACCCAAAATAGCACATGTTCTAAAGTAACTCATTCCTCCGCTGATGGAACTGAATATTGTTCCTAGATAAAAATTATAGATTAGCTAGTCTAAAAATAGCTTTGGTGATACTAATGATTCTTGGATTTCACTTTATCAGAGATGAAAAGAAAACCACCTTTCTAGGGCTTGGAGAGTCTTTTCAGTGACCTGAAGTAATCACTAAAAAGCAATTTTTACAGTGTGCTACACAGGTCTAAAGAGATTTGGATTAGTGTCGTATATAAATATGATGACATTGGATTTGGCAATGATTTCTTAGATATGACATTAAAGGCGCAGGTATCAAAAGAAAAAAGACAAGTTGGACTTCATGAAATTAAAAATTTTGTGCATCAAGACACAATCCACAGAGCAAGAAGGCAACCCACACAATGGGAGAAAATATTTGCAAATCATATATCTGATAAGGGATTAATATCCAAAATATATATAGAACTTCTAAAACTCAACAACAACAACAGAACAACTTGATTAAAAATGGGTAAAGGATTGAAATAGACATTTCTCCAAAGAAGATATACAAATAGCCAATATGCACATGAAAAGATGCTTAACATCACTAATTATTAGGGAAATGCAAGTCAAAACTACAATGAGATACCACCTTACACCCACTAGGATGGCTACTCAAAAAAAAATCAGAAAATAACACGTGTTGGTGAGGATGTGGAGAAAGGGGAACCCTTGTACACTGTTGGTGGGAATGTAAAATGGTATAGCTGCTGTGGGAAACAGTATGATTAATTCCTTAAAAAATTAAAAGTAGAATTACCATATGATCCAGCAGTTCTACTTCAAAGGAATTGAAAGCAGAGCCTTAAAAAGATATCTGTGCAGGTACGTTCATAGCAGCATTACTATTATTCACAATAGTTAAAATGTCAAAGCAACCCAAGTGTCCTTCGACTGATGAATAGATAAGCAAAACATGGTATATACATACAATTATTCAGTCTTAAAAGGGAAATTCTGTAATATGCTATAACATGGATGAACCCTGAGGACATCATGCTAAGTGAAGTAAGCCAGTCACAGAGAGACAAATACTGTGTGATCCCACGTATGTGATGCACTTAGAGTAGTCAAAGTCATAAAGACTGAAAATGAAATGGTGGTTACCAGGGGATAGGGGGAGAAGTGAATGGGGAATGATATTGTTTAATAGGTACGGAGTTTCAGTTTTACAAGATGAAAAGAATTATGGGGATGGATGGTGGTGATAGCTGCACAGCAATGTGAATGTATTTTATGTCACTGAACTCTACACTTAAAAGCAGTGAAGATGGTATATTTTATGTTATGTGTGTTCTACCACAATAAAAAAAGAAAAAAATGAGCTCACAATCATGAATGGTAGTAGTCATTCACCACAGCCTTGGTAATTCAGAAGGTATATTATGAAAGCAAAACTAAGAAAATTATGGTGTACCGTCCGTGCTAATTTCATGTCAGCTTAGCTCTGCCCCAGGGAGGTGGGAAGATTCGATACGGAAAACACTTAGCATAGTACCTGGCAGTTAATATGTATTTAGTAAATAGTACAACTATGCCAAGGTTGTACTAGGTCATGTGCAACATAGTTGCATTAGGCATAGTTGTACTAGGTCATGTGCAACAGCCGAAAGCCCATGTGGGAAGTCATGGTTATCTCCGGAAAATATAAGCGCCTGCCTGGGTAGAGGAACAGTAAGCAGTTTTAGGGATATACAGAGGCAGCTGGGCAGTCCAGACACCTAGAAACCTGGCAACAGTCATCCAGCTCTAGATGTCCTGCATGTTAACAGTTCACTACTATATTAGGATAAAAAAGACAAAGATGTATCCCATGGAAAAGCACATTTATTTTCTTATGTGATTAAACTTTAGAATTTAAATCCTCTGATTAAATTTGGATAATGTTATCACTGTCTTAGAGACTGTTCTGATAACAAAGAATCTAGAGAGAAAACACAATCAGAAAGCTTTGATTTCAAGTGATTTTTAACTTGAGTTTTATTACCAAGTAAATAATCTTAAGAAAAATGAACTTCTTCCTTACACTATTTTCTACTTCTTACTAGATGAAAGCAGAAATCACAGTACTGTTAGATTACAATTTTGAGGTACATCTTCTCCTTCCTTAGTTTCCATCTACTCAACTTTTCTAGACACACAAAGACACACACACCGTTAAATTATTTTGTTAGAATTATAAAGAGCAAAGTAAGTCCTGAAAGCATCCTTACAAACAACAAAATCAACATCTTGGGTCCTAAATTTATGTATTTTATTGAAATTTTGACTCAAAAACTTAAGACTCTTGTCAATGACCAAATAAAGACTCAAATTGTAGGCTGCATCCATAATACACTCAATTGCAGGTGAAGTAACGGCAACTGTTTTCTAAGGGTTATATTTTGAAACTGTGGTCTTCAGAGAACAAGTGATGGACAGCCGGTATGAGTCATGAAGCTGGTGCCCACGCAAAGTGGAGGCCACAGAGCAGTGAGTACTAGGGCTGGACATTGAAGTGCTTCTGACCGATAGAATATTCTCAGATGAGTCACCTAAGTTCATTATAAAGACAACACCTTTTTGACTTGGATGTGTATCTGATAGAGGCAGACCAACCTATTTTTGAGAAGAAAAACTCAGTATTATGAGTTGACTATATATAGTGGGGGAAAAGGTT
Source organism: Stenella coeruleoalba (assembly GCF_951394435.1). NCBI lineage: Eukaryota > Metazoa > Chordata > Mammalia > Artiodactyla > Delphinidae > Stenella > Stenella coeruleoalba. The sequence continues at coordinate 45,424,961 of NC_137154.1, read as the reverse complement.
ATTTCTTGAAAAGAAATACGCCCTTGTTTTTGAGGAAAACAGCTCTTCTTCAATTTCAGTTCTACTGTTCCTTATTTATTTTGGAAAGATTCATTAAAACTGAGCCTCTAGAATGATGAACAAGCTGTTGATCTAGTACTGTTTCCCAAGAAGAATTATCCACTGAATCATAAAGATCAGGTCAAAGTTACCTAAGTGTTTGCATGGTAAGTCCACAACTATACCCAGAATTCTAAAAAATAAGTAAATAACAGTATTATCTGGCTAAAAATAACTAAGACAGGTCCAGGCTAAGAATAAAATAGCTGTAAAGCTATACTAAACTCTTCTAGGGGATGGTTTTTAAGCTCCAAGGGATCATTTCCCACTTCTAAGGATTTTAGGAACACCAGAAAAATCCACCTATGCACCCCAATTCCCAGCTTTTATGTCCATTTATTAATGTCTAAAATTTTACTGTTCATGTTTCTTTCTTATAGTTTAAGGTCTAGTTCCTACTAAAAGGCAAATATCCCTGAAGGTTTGGGGATACCTTTAGCCAGTTGCCTACCAATGAATACGAAAAAGGCTTTGAGATTAAGTTTCCTTAGCAGGGTAGAAAAAGCAGTCATTAGGAAACTGGAAGCCTGATGCAGGAGAAAATAAGAGGGCCAATGAAGTTGGAAAAGGGCATGGAACAAGGCTGGGGAAATCATCTATCTCCTCAGTTTGCCTGGTCAGTTCTCCCTGGGAGGTCCAGCTTGGGTCCTTGGAATATGCAGAGAAACGTTCCTAATTCATGGAGAGGTGGGAGGAGTTCAAGTTCAACATACCTAAGTGACAGTAGGTTTTTATGCCTATCATCAAACACTTGCAGAAGTATGCATATCTGCTGGTGTGAGAGCACAAATGTGAAAGTATACAGGCACACACAAACACATAACATGTGTTAAACTTAAATCACTTATTTTTTTTTTGAAGTATAGACTCCCTAAGTTAAAAGAAACCTCAGAGATAGTTGAATTTTTTCATTGACACATGGGGATGTTAAGACACACAGAAGTAAAGTGACATAATCAAGGTCACACAGCTACTTAGAGCAGTATTGAAACCAGGAAATGTTGTTTTATAAGATACTAAATAATTTGGCCACATCCTCTCTTTCTGGACTTCCTGAGTACTATTCACTTATGTAGATGTCATCCTGCAGGTGAAGGAGCTGAATGCTCTATGTGCTGAACATATTCTTTGCTTTCCCATTGCCATGACATTGGTTAAACTATTTCTGCCACTTGGAATCTCTCCTTCCAATCCCTAATGGTTAAAATCCTATTCATTCTCCAAAGGCCTATTCAAAGGTCTCTTTCAAAATGCTTTTCCTGGTTACTCCTTCTCTATTTCCTATCTGTTAGGACTGTTCGTGCCTCCCTAAACTTCATATGTTGAAGACCTAACTCCCCAGTGTGGTTGTATTTGAAGGAACTAAGGTTAAATGAGGTCATAAGGATGGGGCCCTAATCTGATAGGATTAGTGCCCTTATAAGAAGAGATACCAGAGAGCTCTCTATCTCTCTCCCCCTCCCTCTCTACTCCCCACACATGCATGAGGTAAGGCCCTATGAGGACAGAGCAAGAGGTGGATTCAAGCCACAGAGTCCTTAACCAGAAATCAAATTGGCTGGAACCTTGACCTTGGATTTCCAGCCTCCAGAACTGTGAGAAAATAAAATCCTGTTGTTTAAACCACCCAGTCTATGGTATTTTATTGTGGCAATCTGAGCAGACTAAGACATTATCTTATATAGAACTTTGTTTATACTTCTCTAACAATTATTTCATTCTATTTACATCTAGGACTATTTTTGCTCAAGAATGTGCTAAAATGCCATCTTAAAACCTCTCTCAGAATTATATAAGATAGAACAACTACTGACAGATTTTAGCTGCCAATGTAGTACAATGTAATAGCAATAAAGAGTATTAGTATTTGTATTACAACAAAAATGATCAAGGTACAGAGGGTTTTTTTTTTTTTTAAGAAGTAATACCCTACTGTTTTATAAGAAAATGTATTATGTGAAATCAGTTCCTATATTGTTCCTATCTTCACATGGTCATTAAGAAATGATAATAAATATTTATTAATAGGCCAAAATTTATTAGGTTTTAAAAACTAAGCATTAAACTATTAATTAAACACAAATAATTAAAAACTTTTGTGTACATATCATCTCTCTCTTAAAGCCATCTCTGGCACATCTTGGAATCAACTCAAATGTCTGGTTAAAGTATCTTAAATATGAGTATTGGGGATATACAGAATGCTTGTTGAATTTTTAAAAAGTTAATTACATGTTTTCCAGTGGTTTGCTTCTAACATTACAATATTCATTCTAATTTTATTAGCTAGAAATGTCACCCAAGAGTATAATAAAACTATTTAATTTCTCACGGTCATTCCAGCTGGTTCTCTGACTTCTTCCTGGTAATCCCCTGCCGTCAGTACTGAAGCAGTCCTATGACTGAGCGTTCTCCCTGCTTTCATTTCCCCAGTACTTAATCTCCCTCTGAAAGTGGTCTCTCTTTATCTTTATGCCTCTCTCACCACAGAAAAATCTATCAGTGACAAACAGGGACAACTGCAAGGCTGCAGAAATTAAAAACAGACTTCATGAGTTAGGTACAAAACGTTTCCCTTTGGACATAAAGGGAATTTGCTGAGTCACTGAGTTAAGTATTTATAGCACCACATAATTTATTTTCTGCTGTAATAACTTCTTCCGTAATTCAGCAACTCCTCCACAAGTCTCCATCAAATCTATGATTACTCAAAAATGCTAACAATGCTGACTAATAAGAAGGAAACAGTGCTACCTAAGCAAAATTAAACTAGAAGAATAATCTATGTATAAAGTGCTTTTTAGGGACAAGTTTTAATAAAATCTTTGCTTCCATTATCCACAAAGAGAGTCATAAGTTTTGCATTTTACATTCTTTTCTCAATTATGTTATCAGGCTATATCTCATCAAAAGTTTTTAAATTCCTATCCTTAGCCCTTTCCCTACTACACTCAAGAATTCACAACCAGAAGAAGCTAAAAGCTATAGGTTGTAAAGTCAGCCTCCTATTAGCTACATCTGGCTGCAGATGTGTTTCTTTTTTGGCTGTCAAAAGCCTTTTAAAAAAATTAAGCCAACATTTAAAAATGAAAAGATTCTACATAAAAGCTAAATTTCTAACTTCTTTTGAAAAACTGAAAGACGTGGTAAAAATATTCCTGCATTCCTGCATGGTGACAACTGCTGAGGCTGACGGGCTGCCCTCATTAGACAGTCTCTTCCTTTGGCCTGCTTTATTAATTCATTTGCCTTATTTGTTTGGCCTCCATAGGCATTTGGTTTGTCTCCCTTGCTAAAAGCAAACCATGCTATAGATAACTTTGTGGATCTCTCCTTAAGTACTCTCATCAACACTCACCTGCTACACTAGCCTATTAAGCGTCTTCTGTTCCTCTAACCTCTCAAACCTCCTGAACATCTTCTACACTGCTGTTAAGTTTCTGAAACACAAGCAGGTCACTGCCCTGTTCTAGAGAATGCTATTGCATGCTTCTTAGTGACTAGAGAATAACATTAATCTAAACTCATAACATGACATTCTAGGCATTCTGTGATTAGATTCCAAATTACCTTTCCCATCACATTTGCTAAGTAGATTGACACTATCCGAAAAGGAAGTGTCAAGTGGTCTGCTATGAAGTTCTGCTCTTTTCACCATTTTAATCAATGACTTAAATAACAAGAAGTATGATTTTCAGATTTCAGGAGGAGAGGGAATAGGAAATATTTATAATTTATTTACGTTCATCCTGTGAGATGTGTACCTTAATCTTTTTACTGCCTTTGACAAGTGCTCACCCATGGAAAACAAAAAGATCTGGGGTCAATGGTGTTTTAAGATTACACAAATGTCAATCATAAAGATACATAGCTCCTTTGCCTTTTACAGCATAGTAAGCATTCCTAAAGCATTTCTGGATATAGAATCTTAATTTTTCAAGACCAAGAAGAAAAGCAAGATGACAGATAAAAGACATAAATAAATTGAAGCAATGGTTACATAAAATAAGATTTGCATTTGGACAGAAGGCTTTCTGCACCGCACTGGTACCTAAGGATATATTATACTATAACCACGAACATTTTTCAGAGTACCAGAGGTGTGTTTAGCACTCTGCAGGGGTCTGGGATGGTAGTTCTAAAATGTACTGTCACTTATAAGGTTTTAAAACACTGGGATGAAGCCCTGTGAAATAGAATAGAGTTGTGTTAGGAAGAACAAGTAACTGCCAATTGTGACACAGCATCCCACTAGAGAAAGAGTTATGCTATAAAAATTTTAAGTTTGTTCATTCCAGAAAAGGTGATACAGTCCAGATAACTTTTTTCTTTTTTTTTTACTCAATCTTTTGGATTCAAATTCCATTCCTGGTGGACCAGTTTCTCATGATAACACTTTGGCATGGAGCATGCCCAGATGTTAGCTGCAATGCACTTCCCAGAAGTCATGTCAGCTTCAGTTAACTTTCTTGAATGGAAAAGATCACAGATTTCAGTTTTGGCCAAGTATAGTCTCTGCAACTCCAACCCCTGACCCCCAATTAAACAAATGAATTTGTTTTGTAAGAAAAACAATAAAGCAAAACGTGTTGTTTTTCCACAGGCTTTTCTTGTAAACCACAGGTCTCTCTCTTTTAGTTTTTACATCTTCATTGGAGTATAATTGCTTTACAATGTTGTGTTAGTTTCTGCTGCATAACAAAGTGAATTAGCTATATGTATACATATATCCCTGTGTCCCCTCCCTCTTGTGCCTCCCTCCCACCCTCCCTATCCCACCCCTATAGACGGTCACAAAGCACCAAGCTGATCTCCCTGTGCTATGCAGCTGCTTCCTACTAGCTAGCTATTTTACATTTGGTAGTGTATATATGTCAATGCTACTCTCTCACTTCCTCCCAGCTTACCCTTCCCCCACCCCATGTCCTCAAGTCCATTCTCTAAGTCTGTACCTTTATTCCTGTCCTGCCCCTAGGTTCATCAGAACCATTTTTTTTAAGATTCCATATATATGTGTTAGCATACGGTATTTGTTTTTCTCTTTTTGACTTGCTTCACTCTGTATGACAGACTCTAGGTCCATCCGCCTCACTATAAATAACTCAATTTCGTTTCTTTTTATGGTTGAGTAATATTCCATTGTATACACGTGCCACATCTTCTTTATCCATTCATCTGTCAATGTACACTTAGGTTGTTTCCATGTCCTGGCTATTGTAAACAGAGCTGCAAAGAACACTGTGGTACATGACTCTTTTTGAATTATAGTTTTCTCAGGGTATATGCCCAGGAGTGGGATTGCTGGGTCACATGGTAGTTCTATTTTTGTTTTTTTTTAAGGAACCTCCATACTATTCTCCACAGTGGCTGCATCAATTTACATTCCCACCAACAGTGCAAGAGGGTTCCCTTTTCTCCACACTCTCTCCAGCATTTATTGTTTGTAGACTTTTTTGATGATGGCCATTCTGACTGGTGTGAGGTGATACCTCATTGTAGTTTTGATTTGCATTTCTCTAATGATTGGTGATGTTGAGTATCCTTTCATGTGTTTGTTGGCAATCTGTATATCTTCTTTAGAAATGTCTATTTAGGTCTTCCACCCATTTTTGGAGTGGGTTGTTTGTTTTTTTGATATTGAGCTGCATGAGCTGCTTATATATTTGGGAGATTAATCCTTTGTCAGTTGCTTCATTTGCAAATATTTTCTCCCATTCTGAGGGTTGTCTTTTGGTCTTGTTTATGCTTTTCTTTCCTGTGCAAAAGCTTTGAAGTTTCATTAGGTCCCATTTGCTTATTTTTGTTTTTATTTCCATTTCTCTAGGAGGTGGGTCAAAAAGGATCTTGCTGTGATTTATGTCATAGAGTGTTCTGCCTATGTTTTCCTCTAAGAGTTTGATAGTGTCTGGCTTTACATTTAGGTCTTTAATCCATTTTGAGTTTATTTTTGTGTATTGTGTTAGGGAGTGTTCTAATTTCATTCTTTTACATGTAGCTGTCCAGTTTTCCCAGCACCATTTAATGAAGAGGCTGTCTTTTCTTCATTGTATATTCTTGCCTCCTTTGTCAAAGATAAGGTGACCATAGGTGCCTGGGTTTATCTCTGGGCTTTCTATCCTGTTCCACTGATCTATATTTCTGTGCCAGTACTATACTGCCTTGATTACTGTAGCTTTGTAGTATAGTCTGACATCAGGGAGCCTGATTCCTCCAGTTCCGGTTTGCTTTCTCAAGATTGCCTGGCTATTCGGGGTCTTTTGTGTTTCCATACAAATTGTGAAATTTCTGCTTCTAGTTCTGTGATAAATGCCAGTGGTAGTTTGATAGGGATTGCATTGAATCTGTAGTTTGCTTTGGGTAGTATAGTCATTTTCACAATGTTGATTCTTCCAATCCAATAACATGGCATATCTCTCCATCTGTTTGCATTGTCTTTAATTTCTTTCATCAGTGTCTTATAGTTTTCTGCATACAGGTTTTTTGTCTCCTTAGGTAGGTTTATCCCTAGGTATTTTATTCTTTTTATTGCAATGGTAAATGGGAGTGTTTCCTTAATTTCACTTTCAGATTTTTCATCATTAATGTATAGGAATGCAAGAGATTTCTGTGCATTTTGTATCCTGCTACTTTACCAAATTCATTGATTAGCTCTAGTAGTTTTCTGGTAGCATCTTTAGGATTCTCTATGTATAGTATCATGTCATCTGCAAAGAGTGACCCACTGTCTACTTGTAAAGTATGTTATAAATTATATTAGACACCATTAGTATTTTCACAAAAGTTAATGACAGATTCTCAGGGTTTTGGGATCCTTAAATACCTCTCAGTCCAACTGTGGAACTTTTAAGACACTGATATCCAGTCTTCAGCCCGAGATTTTGGTTTCACCTGGCCTTTGATAGGAGTTTTATATCTGTTGTCTTTAAAAGCACTCCAGGTGATTCTAATGTGAGCAGGGTTGAGTGGATCCAGGTAAAAGGATTAGAGCTCATTTAGAGAAATAAATGATTGGGAATCAGGGGACTTGGGCTATTATACTGAATGCTGAATAATCAATTCAACAAACTTTTTGGTGAAATGCTCTGTACCATTTAAAGATGGGGGTGGGTTTCAAACCTTTTTTTTAAAATGCAATTTTGGCTTTTCTTCAAATGAAATCTTATTTGTAATTCAATGTATGCGAAAGAAACAAAAGGGAAGTGGGTTGGGGTTAGGAATTTCTCCTCTATTGCATTAGCCTTCCCACTGCTCTTCTAAGTAAGAAGCTATCTCTCCAATCCTATAGCATTTTCATCCTATAGCTTTGATGGCACACTTGTTCCTTATCCCAAGGTTGCATATTTCACTTTTCCTGGAGTATAACTGAAATGAGGACACGCGTTTGTCATAGAGCTGTGGGTGGGCAAAATACACGTGCTCATAAGAACCCTGCCCCTGGAGGATCTCTATCTGCTCAAGCCCTGCAGCCTGTGTCTGGTTTCTGACTTCCCACTTAGGCTCTCCCATGTGTCCTCTGAGGTAAATCAAGAATTAACCACTGTTCTCCAATTATTCTTGGTAATACTAAAAGAAAGCCTAACAAAATAAGTTATGTATTCAATCATGTAAACACATTCCAAACGTTTCATGGAAACACCCTAAGGTAGTCAATATATAAACCAAAGCTTTTGAGACCTAGATATTGAAATAGTGTAATTACTTCCTGTTACTATACATGATGTCAACACTCCAAAGTAGTTCATGTACTTTTAATTGCATTATTTAAAAATGTGGAATATTCTTTAAATAATTTAAAATCTATAGTCTAATGTTTTCTTCCAATCCTCATGTTGCCCATGAATACCCTGTCTAGTCCAAAGCTGTATAATTCACAGTCATGTCCCTGCACTCCCCCCCACCCCCGCCCCACCAAGTTCATTAAGCCTGGATAGATCCCTTCTCAATTTGGGGGGATATAAACATTTTATACTATATTCTATACATGGTGATAGCAAGGTAAGAGAGATATACTTTTGGGAGAAGTCTATTTTCTCTAGAAGATGAAAACTTTTAAACAAATTTTTATGTTTTGATTAAGTTATTCTGTTGTAAAACTTTTACCTTTAAATCTGTATGTCAGGAATTATTTGACTGCCCTGGAATCCTGCAACGGGATCTAGCACACCAGGTATACTAAGGCTCAGGCAGAATCAGACTTACAGAAACTCTGCAGCCCTGCCCTCATCTTCCAGTATGACTTTTCAGCAGATGGAATGCTTCCTCCCTTCAAATGTACTTGGAGGCGCCAAGAGAATACATCAAATTCCATGCAACTGTAGAGTAAGTTGGAGCCTAGCTTCAGCTCATAATTATATTTCCATTCTCATTGTTTTCTTGTAAAATAAATTAGTTGATTTTTAATGGCACTAAATAACCTACAGAAAGACTGCTTAAATTAGCAACTTTCTTTAACTTCTATTTGAAAGCAGGAATTTTGCAACTTCTCTTGATCTCCTACATGTGATTCTCTTGTGCTGTTTCACCCTTTGGCCTTTCTTCCTTTCCTCATTCCACAGATTTTTTTCTCTTCTCTCTCCTCCCAATAGGGTTTGGTAATGATCTCTCTTTAGAAGCCTCTCAAATTTAAGCCTCTCATTGTTTTCTTCACAGATCCACACAGAAGTTCTATAGCAAAGGCATCAAACTGGCATCCTGCAGTTCTTTTGTTTTACTTTGAATTTTATTGTTAATAATTAGGAAAAATTTGATTTGGATGGACCTAGAGATTATCATACTAAGTGAAGTAAGTCAGAAAGACAAATACCAAATGATATCACTTATATGTGGAATCTAAAATACGACACAAATGAACATATCTACAGAAAGACTCAGACACAGAGAGCAGACTTGTGGTTGCTGGTGGGGGGGCGTGTTGAGGGAGGGATAGAGTGGGAGTGTGGGGTTAGCAGATGCAAACTAGTATATATAGGATGGATAAACAATAAGGTCCTACTGTACCACACAGGGAACTATAATCAATATCCTGTAATAAACTATAGCAGAAAAGAATATGAAAAAGAATACATAATGTATATATAAAACGGAGTCACTCTGCTATACAGCAGGATTAACACAACACTGTATATCAACTATACTTCAATAAAATTAAAAACAAACCAACCAACCCCCCCGCCACCCGACAACAAAACAACCCCCCCCCCCCAGATCTCTGTCTTATTTTGAAAAGTGCAAGACCCAGCAACACTTGCCCACATTTCTGCCTAACAACAAAAGAATGGAACTAAATAGAAGATGTTCTCTTAACATGGAACAAGCATTCTGCAGTTCTATATACTTCCACTTCAATCATTTACATTACCAGTTTGGTGTCTTTAAGCATTTGAGTTTGCAATCTCATCAAAGAGGATAGGAAGAATAGATAGCAGGCCTGACTTTTAGATTCCTTCCACCCCAAAGTGTCAATGTTTAGTGACAGTCTACCTTTAAATCCATATATTTGCCATGATATCACTGGGGAGTTAGTCATATACTGTTTGTTTTCAGTTTAAGTAATCAGCACATGACCTTTCAGTAGGGAGTGTATAGCCTGATAAGTAGAGTGGTGTGCAGATCTGTATGTGTGAATTGGTGGGAGGGCTGTTCTTATGGAGCCCCTGGAGGGTTATCACAAAGTTCTCTTGATCCAAGAGCAATACATAGACCATGTCTTCCATTTGTCTACAACTCCCCTCCTTCCTCACATCACTGGTCTGTTATTGCCATCAAAACTCAGCACAACTTTTGCACAGTGCTATTTATGCTAAGAAAATGCAATAAATACATCTTTGGTGCTTCTGAAAACAAAACAAACAAAAAAACTCAGCACAGAGCCAATAAGAATTAACTGGACAGTTGGTTTGGGTGTTGATTCTTGTGTTAGACAACTGATGTGTCCACCTATAGGACTTCTGATTGGCTTTCACCACATTTATAACACTTCCTGGGAGAACTCAGCTGAACTTGACACAAGGAAAAGGAGGAGGAGAAAGTGTAATAACAAAAATATCATCAGTAGTCATTAACATTTATTGAAGGCTTATCATGTGCTGGTCAGTAAAGCACTTTACATGTGCTACAGCATTTAATGCTCATAATAACCCTATAAGGTAGATACTATTATCATCCTTATTTATGGCTAATGACACTGGCAAAGAGAAGTAAACTAACATGCCTAAGCTCACAGAGCTATTAAGTCCCAGTCAATCTGATTGCAGTGCCCACTCACTAGATGGTAAGCTTTGTGAAGGTGGAAGGAAGTTGTATTTTGGAAACTGTATACTGTGTAATGGTTAAAAGGATGGATTCTGGAGTTCAACAAAACTGGAATATAAAGTCTTTTCAGAAAACAACTTTGGGTTTTGTTGATCCTTTGTACTGTATTTTTGTTTTCCCTTTTCATTAATTTCCTTCATTAAGGACTGATTGTGTAACAGACACAATCTAGGAGATGGGGATAGATCAGTGAACAAATGAAATTTTCTGCTTTCCTGGAGCCTACATTCTAGTGGCAAGACCCAGAAAATAAATGTAATAAATATATGTGATGTGCACATACCCACAAAAAAGCAGAGAAGGGGGACTAAGCGTGGAGAGGGATGGGTAAAATTTTAAACAGGGTTATCAGGATAGGCCTCACTGAGAAGGTGACATTTAAGCACAGATAGGGAACTGAGGGACAAAATCATGGAGTTAATTTAAGAAAGTGCCTCTGAGTATGATGAGAAGCAACTGCGGGGTTTTAGCCGAGGAATGACATGATTTGATGTATGTTTTAAAAGGGTAACTTTGGCAGCCGTGTTGACAATAGAATGTAAGGGGCAAAGGTGGAAGCAGGGAAACCAGTAAGAGGGTAATAATCCAGGCGAGAGACTGCCATGGGCTTAGGAAATGTTTTTTAATTTATAAGTTTGTCTATAGATTTCAGTCTCCCCACCCAGTGCCAAAGGCTCTAGGTTCAGGGTACAGCTGGATGCTTTCAGGTTAGCTGCAGCTTTAGCCAGCAGCAGCATTCCACCTTGATTCCTGCTTCCTTTTCATTTTTCACCCACGAAGATTTCCCTGACGTTCTTGTGCTTAGTTATGCATTTACTAAGATATTTTATTTTACACTACATGTTCAGTGTTTTATTGCTGGTGGTGGGAGTGCTGGCCAGGGATGTTTCAGAACATCTAGTATGCTACACTGTCAGAGTGGAAGTCCCTGGGTTTGAATTCCACCTTTTCCCATTTAATAGTTGTATGACCTTGGCAAGTTATTTATCTAGACTCAGTTTCCTCAAATGTAAAATGGAGAATATAATATCTAGATCATGGGGTGGTTATAAAGATTATGATCTTCTAATGCACATAAAGTGCTTAGCCACAATGCTTGGCACATAGGAAATGCTTAATATACTTTATCACTATCATCATCATCATCATCAACATGCCTGCAGCATTTTATACATAGTAGGTATTCAATAAACGGTTGCTAAAGTGATCTATTGAAAATAAATTACAAATAGCAGTGTGCTCAGTGGAAAAGACATGCAGCTGGGTTGTCTCTAAGTATACATCACAACCAGAGCCAAATGCATAAAAATGTTAGGAGAACTCTTGCCACCCACTCACTCCCTTTAAAAAAGTGAATACGGGCTGCACTCAACTAACTGTAATTCATTAAATGTCTTCAGTTAAACACCCATGCTGTCTTTATGGCCACCTTCCACTACCCCAGGAGCAGAAGTGAAGGGGGAAGTAACTAGCCAAATGTCAGACTCTACAATCTCATGCCTTCAAGAACAGTCAGGGGATGCAAACAGAGGGAAATAAAGTAGGATTTCTTCTCTGTAACTTGTGGGTCCCACCAAGATGCTAGCTCTTCTTTCTTCCAGGCAGTGCTTTCTCTCAATTGACATGGTGGCAATGGGTAAGATGCTCATCAGGTTCCTTGGAGGAGGCACAGGGTTTCCTCTTTTCATGAGACTATTACACTCATTAGCTATTTAAACAAGATACTATCAGATAAAAGTTTAACTGATCTCTATTTTAAAGTGAGTATAATTTAAAATTTCTCATAAAATGTATCAAGTGTAAATCGATGTTATTTGAATTATAAATCACAGTCTGGGCTGGTCAATGCAAGTAGTTCTAGAAAAGTAGGTTAATATTTGATCTCACTAAGAATGTTTAGCTTTCCACAAGGAAAATTTTATTTTATAACCTGAACTAATCATGAAGGGAATCTGGCATATAACAATGGATGGCTAAGAGAGAACTCAATTCCTCTCCTGAAATCAGTTCTACAGTCTTTGTGATGTTTGTGGTGGCTGGACATCATCCACCATCTCATCATTCCCTACAAAGGACAGCCCAGCACATGTTAATAATATAACATATTACCATATGATCCAGCAATCCCACTCCTGGGCATATATCTGGAAAAGATGAAAACTCTAATTCGAAAAGATACATGTGGGGACTTCCCTGGTGGCACAGTGGTTAAGAATCTGCCTGCCAGTGCAGGGGACACGGGTTCAAGCCCTGGCCCAGGAAGATCCCACGTGCCGTGGAGCAAGTAAGCCCGTGTGCCACAACTACCGAGCCTGCGCTCTAGAGCCTGTGAGCTACAACTACTGAGTCCATGTGCCACAAATACTGAAGCCTGCGTGTCTACAGCCCATGCTCTACAACAAGAGAAGCCACCACAATGAGAAGCTTGCACACCGCAAGGAAGAGTAGCCCCCGCTCACCACAACTAGAGAAAGCATTGTGTGCAGCAACAAAGTCCCAATGCAGCCAAAAATAAATAAATAAGTAAATAAACTTATACAAAAAAAAGATACACATGCTCTAATGTTCATAGCAGCACTATTTACAATAGCCAAGACATGGAAGCAACCTAAGTGTCCATCAAAGATGAGTGGATAAAGAAGATGTGGTACATATATACAAATGGAATATTACTCAGTTATAAAAAAGAATGAAATATTGCCATTTGCATCAACATGGATGGACCTACAGATTATCATACTAAGTGAAATAAGTCAGAGAAAGACCAATATTATATATCACTTCTATGTGAAATTTTAGAAAGAATACAAATGAACTTATTTAGAAAACATAAACAGAACCACCGACATAGAAAACAAGTTTATGGTTTACCAAAGGGGACGGTGGAGGGAGGGATAAATTACGAGTATGGGATTAACAGATACACATTGCTATATATAAAATAAACAACAAGGATTTACTGTATTCAATTTCTTATAATAACCTATAATGGAAAAGAATCTGAAAAAAGAATATATATATTATATATGTATAAAAACCAAATCACTTTGCTGTACACCTGAAACACAATATTTTAAATCAACTATACTTCAATAAAAATATATTAATGTATTATTGAATAATAAAAATCTTCTCTGAGGTTTAACAAGTTAAATGGCTTCAAATATGGCTTACTTTTTTTTGACTCTGAAAATATCTTTGTGGGTAAATTTTTAAAATTTCATAGTGAATTCTGTATATAAATACAAACTATCAAGTATTAGAAAATCCATGAAAAAAAATTATTTCATGAGCTTTCACCCTGTTTTCTAAAATCTAGATATGTGCGTTTCAGACAAGCCCAAATTTTACCAACAGATGACAAGAAGTCAGACCATATGGTAAGAATTTTTAAAAATAGCATGATTGATTTTATTTTAAAAATGGGAATAATAATAGTTATTATTATCCCATGCATATAAAGCATTTAGCTTATTAGTTCCTGGTATGTCAGAAGTACTCAATAAAAGTAGTTATGATTTTTATTATTCTTTTATTTATTTTCTTTCAATAGCCAACAGCTATAATAGTTATGCTAAAATTAACATTAATGCCTGTCATAGCCACAAGACAATTTATGCATGGGGTCTTACTGATGTCATTATTCCTAATCTGTCATTCAGTTTAATTGGGCCCTAGTGACGTTGGGAAAATACACAGACAATTGCTTCTGTAGTTAGATCCAGAGAACACACACACGAGAAGGTTACACGCAATGTTCAGTTTGGTGTGAACCAAATTAAACAAATAAATCAACCAGTATTAGTAAGGAAACTAAGTTAGGTAAAAGTAAGTAATTACACACACCACCGCTATATAGAATCTTTTCAAGAATATTTAAATAAATGGTGTCTAATCCATTCCACATAAATATTTTAAATCTGCATTTATAACTCTCCTTTTAAGGTTAGGCTGTTGCCCAAATCACTTATGAAAAATTTCTGGAATTTAGCTGAGGATTCTATGTAACCAAGATTCTGATCTTTTCTTAGTATATTAAACACCCTTTACAATAACTGTACTTACACTATATTCTCTGAATCTCTTACTACAGTAGACACTATTCTCACTTAAGGCACCAAATTCCAGAACAAAAAAATATAAATATTAAAAACTAAGAAGAGAGTAAAGTCGGACCATCCTTCTGTTCCCAAGCACCTGGTTTGACCACCACGTTGAATGGTAGTTTGTACTTCAAACTCGACTCTGCTACATGATAATAATGGAAGAAAAGGTCTCTCCTCCAAGGTGGTTATTTCTCAGAGAATGACTGGGGTTAACAGTTTTGACTGAATATTGATAATAAATCCTGAGGTTGAAGGTTAATTATTGGTAACTAATTATCCTTTGTGAATAACAACTTTCTCTAGAACATTAATAAAAGTGTCTTGATTTGTATAGCTTTCATGTATATTAATGTTGAAGGATGCTCTAAGACTGGCTGAAGCAGAAGAAATAACAGAAAGAGGGTTCTGAAAAGAGGGAAACGAGTAGAGAATGACAAATAAGCCCAGGAAAGCATGGAAAGTTGATTAGAAAGCCTGATGGAGAATGCCCCCATGTGAGGGAGGGGACAAAACTCACAGCATAGCCTGAACCCACAGGAAATGGTAGGAAGAGAAAACAGAATTCCCACAAATCATGGTGTCATTACGTAAGGGAGACTATGGAGGATTAAAAAAAGTAAAGAATAGATTAGTCTCCTTAATCCTTGACACTCTCCTACTAGTTTAATAGTTCACTTTGTCTGTACCTTTTCTACTTAGTACTAGTGATTTTCATGCCTATCTATCCTACTGCATAATCAATGGAGAGCAGAAATCATGTCTTATGCATCATTGCAACTCACACAATTCGTAGTACAGAGTTTTACACAAAGTAGACAGAGACTTTGTTGAAATAAAATTTTCTACCAAAGTGGTTAAAGTAACTTTACATTTACAAGTAACCATGTTCCTTCAAATCTTGTTCTTGCTATTAGTTTGTTTAAACCTTAAAAAAAAATTATGAGGGTAGAAGTAAAAAATCCTCGTTATTTATACAACATTATTCAAATTCCTTAACATGGCACACAAAGCCCTGTATACACTAGCCACAGACTACCTTGTCTTTCTGCCTCCACCTCTAGTCACAATTCCCACTAAGTGGTTCATGGTGTTTTCTCTGCCTGTAGTATTTATGTCTTCCCTGCCCACCCACTTCTCACCTCATCCCCACCTGTAAGACAAATGCCTATTTATCTTTCAAGGCACAAATGTCCTAATTTTTTTGTAGTGTTCCTTGCTGCACCAGGAATTAATGTATGTATAGTACTTACATTATACCTGTTTTAGAACACTTACGTTGTGATTTATTTTACTAATCTATCTTTTCTGTAAGCATGTGTGCTCCTTAAGGGCAGAGACCTTGACTGTTTACTTTGTATTACTAACACTTGGGACATGGTGGTTGTAGTTCAATGTCTATTAAACTGAATTGTACTGGTAGGCTGTCTTATTTCCCCAAGAATGAATAAAAGGGCCTCCGACCTCTGAGAATATAATATGAAAAAGTTGAAAAGTCCAGAAAAATGCTCCATAAATACTTGTTAATTCTTCACTGGAATACACAATAATAATTAATATCTGTTCTTGAGTGTTAGAGTAAATTATTCTATAATTGCCTTGTATCACTAGTTTAAACTATGAATATTAAACTAATATTAATAAAGAACAGTAATTCCAAACTAATTATATAATTATAGAGGTTTTCCAGGAGGACCAGGAGAAAGGAGCAGCCATGTAAAACTGGAAAGAAAGAGTGAGAGAAGCAAGAAGAGGTTGTGCTGAGAGGGAGGAGGAGGAATGCTAAGCTGTCCTAAAGAAAAGAAGAAAATAAAAGGAGGAAGTAAAAGTAAGATACTGTTTTTCTGGCCATTCTAAAATTCTGCTGCGCTGGAGGCATCTGCTATAACGAACACATTCATTCACATATCTTTTCCAGGCCAAATTTGGATTGAGCCCAGTGTTGATGCCTGTCTTCACTTTGAAACGTTGTCCTGCTGTCATTTTTAAGATTAGTATTTGATTTTACAGCACAAAAAAGATGAAAAAAGACCCTTCATCACCCCCCCTCTTTTTTTGGCCAAAAATGTAATTCTTTGAGACCTGTTATAGGAAATGCAATGTATCCAGATCATGAAGTCTAAGAAAAACAAAATTCTTTTCCTATTTTGTAGATTTTTAAGAATCTCTCTCGTCATTTACCAATGGGGGAAAAATGAAGACTGATGAAATATCTAGTTTTTATTACTATAAGATTTTTCTTCTAGCAGCAATCTTCCATCAGTTAGAATCTATAGTAGGATCATATCTATAGTAGGATAAGTAGGGTCCATGCTAATGACTAAGAGGCAAAGCCAGTTAGTTATTCAAGAAACTTCTAAGTCATCAAAGAAATGCAAAACTGCATGTGGTGTGACTCTGAGTACTTAGTAGGTTTTATATTAGAAATATGTGGAAATTAGAGATTTATAAATAATGATGTGTGATAATTATTTATTAAATTAACCATAATATACAGTTAATCAGCATCTCCTAACTTTGCCTCCTCCAAGCCAAAGCTTAATGAAACATCCTTGCTGGATAAATGGATGAAATAATTGGAGGAATGAGGAGGTAGGAGTGATGCCAGTTCAATACCTCTAAGCAAAGAGACAAAAAAACCCAAAACTCCGAGAAGTATGCTGCATAATTGGGACTCACATGGGGAATTGTATTATAGTTAAAGAATACGAGCTTTGGAGTCAAGTACAACTGAGTTTGAGTCCTGGCTCTGCCACTTACTTGCTCAGTGGTACAGATTCTCTCTAAGCCATAGTTCCTTTGTCTTAAAATGGGAATAATACTCTCTGAGTTGGATTAGGTACAGTAAACCAAATGTAGCATCTTGTACACAGTAAAAAGTCAATAAATATTATTATTCCTATCACCTTCCTCTGGATTTCTGTTCTTTACTATGTTCTATTAGGTGCACAGGCTTACGTAAGAGATATACAGCTTTGACATGAAAGACACAGACATGAAAGACATAATGGGAGGGATTTGGCATACTTTGATAGACTCTGGACTATCTCTTACATAAGAGATATACAGCTGTGACATGAAAGACACAGATAATAGATTTTAGTTTATTTTGCGGGGGCAGGTGTTGGGTGCAGAATTACTGCTAGAGTCTGGTGGCAGGAAGGTCATCGTTCAGGAAATCTACTAGCAAATTCTGTGATTCTCCATGCTTTAATGTTCACTTTCTGATGATTAGGTAGGCCAGGTTTACACAAATGACTTTTTTCAGATTTTCAACAGATTTTCTTAACATACTATGCTGAATATACTTACTTTGGGCTTTTATATTTTGAAATGGAAATGATACCTAGGTCTCAAGTTTTATTTAGTCAGATAAGCTAGTGGATATTCATTTAGAATGTATAAGCAAAAGTTAAAATTTAGCAATGGAAAAATTAAGGACTATAAACTCATGTAGAGAGAAATGTAAAATTCATTTCTTCAAACTGAGAAATCAGGCTTTACATCTCATATTTTTTCTAATATATTTATTAAAAGATAATAGTTTAATTATATATTACATTTGAATTAGGTATAAATTGAAACAATTCAGAAGGTGACTTAAGCACTCAGGGTGTGAAAAAATTTTCATTAATAATTAACAGCCCTAAAGAAATCTTCTAAAAAAATAGGTGAACTTCAAGTATATTACGCTCAGTGAAAGAAGCCAGACATAAAAGAACATATATCGTATGATGCAATGTATATAAAATATCCAGAAAAGGCAAATTTATAGAGACAGAAAGTATATTAGTGGTTGCCAGAGAGTGGAGAGTGACTGTAAATGGGCATGAGATTTCTTTCTGGGGTGATAGAATTGTTCTAAAATAGGATGGTGGTGATACTTGTACAATGCTATAAATATACTAAAAGTCGCTGAAATGAAACTTAAAATGAGTGGATTTTATGGTATTTAACTTATACCTCAATAAACCTGTTAATAAAAATAAATCTTCCATGTAGCTGGATTTTAGAAAACATATTTTTACATGCTAAATGAAACGAGGATTTTGAAGAAGAAATCTATTTCTACTGCGAACGAGAGCCTGAATAATGCTCTTATGGTGAAATAAGACATAGCTCAAACAGTAAATCAATAAACATTCTCAAAGTGCCATCTGCATATGGAGATCTTTGGAATTTGGGAAGGCAACACATCAGGGTGCTTGAATTGAGGTAAATAGGGTGTTGCTTTTTCCTCCCCAGGTAAACATAAACCACAGTGCGTACCAAAGGAGAAAGTGTCATCTCTCCTGGGAGTCATTTTGAGCATCGGTAACCAACAGATGTGCATCAAAGACATAATGGGAGGGATTTGGCATACTTTGATAGACTCTGGACACTCTCCAGATTACTTGGGTTATTAAGAATTGCAACAGGGTGACCCTAAGTTACACAGGTCACTAGGAGAAGGTACTAAATGGTGGTTCATAGTAGAGGGGTCCATGGCCTTCACTGTTGCTCAGTGCTATTGCTAGGAAAGAGCAACGCAGGGGTATCCGATTTTGGTTCCACTTCTGCACTGAGTATTGGTTTTATCTTATGCTTTAATTAATTTTCTTCCCAAAAAAGTAACATTTAGACAAGAACCCCTGCTTTAAACTCTGCATATATATTCTGGTTCTTATTTTAACAAACATGATCTTTGAATAAAAAGGACCTAAGTAAACAAAGAGTAGACCAATGTTATTCATTAACTGTGAAATGGTTCCTCTGTCAGTAGTTAATTAATGGATACAACACTAGACCGTATGCTTCTTGAGGGTAAGGACCATGTTATTCATCTGTAACTCTGCAACAAACATAAGCACAGGGCTTGGCACACCTAATAAATGTTTGCTGAACTGAGAATGAAAGCACCATATAAATAATAAACATAACATGAATGCAAAAGATTATATTATTTTTCACCATAAAACTAATCCTAATAATTTAAACCTAGCTGTTAAGGCACTACCTTCAAGAAAGGCTTTGAAAAAACCACATTCACAGAAAGACAGACAAGATAAAAAGGCAGAGGGCTATGTACCAGAAGAAGGAAAAACATAAAAGCCCAGAAAAACAAGTAAATGAAACGGAGATAGGCAATCTTCCAGAAAGAGAATTCAGAATAATGATAGTGAAGATGATCCAAGACCTCGGAAAAAGAATGGAGGCAAAGATCGAGAAGATGCAAGAAATGTTTAACAAAGATCTAGAAGAATTAAAGAACAAACAAACACAGATGAACAGTACAATAACTGAAATGAAAACTACACTAGAAGGAATCAATAGCAGAATAACTGAGGCAGAAGAACAGATAAGTGACCTGGAAGACAGAATGGTGGAATTCACTGTTGGGGAACAGAATAAAGAAAAAAGAATGAAAAGAAATGAAGAGAGCCTAAGAGACCTCTGGGATAACATTAAATGCAACAGCATTCGCGTTATAGGGGTCCCAGAAAGAGAATAGAGAGAGAAAGGACCCGAGAAAATATCTGAAGAGATTATAGTCGAAAACTTCCCTAACATGGGAAAGGAAATAGCCACCCAAGTCCAGGAAGCGCAGAGAGTCCCATACAGGAAAAACCCAAGGAGAAACACGCCGGACACACAGTAATCAAATTGGCAAAAATTAAACACAAAGAAAAATTATGGAAAGCAGGAAGGGAAAAACGACAAATAACATACAAGGGAACTCCCATAAGGTTAACAGCTGATTTCTCAGCAAAAACTCTACAAGCCAGAAGGGAGTGGCATGATATATTTAAAGTGATGAAAGGGAAGAACCTACAGCTAAGATTACTCTACCCGGCAAGGACCTCATTCAGATCCGATGGAGAAATCAAAAGCTTTACAGACAAGCAAAAGCTAAGAGAATTGAGCACCACCAAACCAGCTCTACAACAAATGCTAAAGGAACTTCTCTAAGTAGGAAACACAAGAGAAGAAAAGGACCTACAAAAACAAACCCAAAACAATTAAGAAAATGGTCACAGGAACATACATGTCAATAATTACCTTAAAGGTGAATGGATTAAATGCTCCAACCAAAAGACAGAGGCTTGCTGAATGGATACAAAAACAAGACCCATATATATGCTGTCTACAAGAGACCCACTTCAGACCTAGGGACACATACAGACTGAAAGTGAGGGGATGGAAAAAGATACTCCATGCAAATGGAAATCAAAAGAAAGCTGTAGTAGCAATACTCATATCAAATAAAATAGACTTTAAAATAAAGAATGTTACAAGAGACAAGGAAGGACACTACATATTGATCAAGGGATCAATCCAAGAAAAAGATATAACAACGGTAAATAGTTATGCACCCAATATAGGAGCACCTCAATACATGAGGAAACTGCCAACAGCTCTAAAAGAGGAAATCAACAGTAACACAATAATAATGGGGGACTTTAACACCTCACTTACACCAATGGAAAGATCATCCAAGCAGAAAATTAATAAGGAAACAAGCTTTACATGACACAACAGATCAGACAGATTTAATTGATATTTATAGGACATTCCATCCAAAAACAGCAGTTTACACTTTCTTCTCAGTGCACACGGAACATTCTCTGGGATAGATCATATCTTGGGTCACAAATCAAGCCTCAGTAAACTTAAGAAAATTGAAACCATATCAAGCATCTTTTCTGACCACAACACTATGAGATTAGATATCAATTACAGGGAAAAAAATGTAAAAAACACAAACACAGGGAGGCTAAACAATACGTTACTAAAAAACCAAGAGATCACTGAAGAAATCAAAAAATACCTAGAGACAAATGACAATGAAAACACGACGATCCAAAACCTATGGGATGCAGCAAAAGCAGTTCTAAGAGAGGAAGTTTATAGCTATACAAGCCTACCTCAAGCAACAAGAAACATCTCAAATAAACAACCTAACGTTACACCAAAAGGAACTAGAGAAAGAAGAACAAACAAAACCCAAAGTTAGCAGAAGGAAAGAAATCATCAAGTTCTGAGCAGAAATAAATGAAATAGAAACAAAGAAAACAATAGCAAAGATCAATAAAACTAAAAGCTGCTTCTTTGAGAAGATAAACAAAATTGATAAAGCTTTAGCCAGACTCATCAAGAAAAAGAGGGAGAGGACACAAATCAATAAAATTAGAAATGAAAAACGAGAAGTTACAACAGACACCGCAGAAATACAAAGCATCCTAAGAGACTACTACAAGCAAATCTATGCCAATAAAATGGACAACCTGGGAGAAACGGACAAATTCTTAGGAAAGCACAACCTTCTGAGACTGAACCAGGAAGAAATAGAAAATATGAACAGACCAATAACAAGTAATGAAATTGAAACTGTGATTAAAAATCTTCCAACAAACAGAAGTCCAGGACCAGATGGCTTCATAGGTGAATTCTACCAAACATTTAGAGAAGAGCTAACACCCATCCTTCTCAAACTCTTCCAAAAAATTGCAGAGGAAGGAAAACTCCCAAACTCATTCTATGAGGCTACCATCACCCTGATACCAAAACGAGACCAAAATACTACAAAAAAAGAAAATTACAGACCAATATCACTGATGAATATACATGCAAAAATCCTCAACAAAATACCAGCAAACAGGATCCAAACACACATTAAAAGGATCATACACCATGATCAAGTGGGATTTATCCCAGGGATGCAAGCATTCTGCAATACATGCAAATCAATCAATGTGATACACCATATTAACAAACTGAAGAATAAAAACCATATGATCATCTCAATAGATGCAGAAAAAACTTTTGACAAAATTCAACACCCATTTATGATAAAAACTCTGCAGAAAGTGGGCATAGAGGGAACCTACCTCAACATAATAAAGGCCATATATGACAAACCCACAGCAAACATCATACTCAATGGTGAAAAACTGAAAGCATTTCCTCTGAGATCAGGAACAAGACAAGGATGTCCACTCTCACCACTATTATTCAACATAGTTTTGGAAGTCCTAGCCACAGCAGTCAGAGAAGAAAAAGAAATAAAAGGAATACAAATTGGAAAACAAGAAGTAAAACTGTCACTGTTTGCAGATGACATGATACTACACATAGGGAATCCTAAAGATGCTACCAGAAAACTACTAGAGCTAATCAATGAATTTGGTAAAGTAGCAGGACACCAAATTAATGCACAGAAATCTCTTGCATTCCTATACACTAATGATGAAAAATCTAAAAGAGAAATTAAGGAAACACTCCCATTTACCATTGCAACAAAAAGAATAAAATACCTAGGAATAAACCTACCTAGGGAGACAAAAGACCTGTATGCAGGAAACTATAAGACACTGATGAAAGAAATTAAAGATGATACCCACAGATGGAGAGATATACCATGTTCTTGGATTGGAAGAATCAATATTGTGAAAATGACTATACTACCCAAAGCAATCTACAGATTCAATTGAATCCCTATCAAATTACCAATGGCATTTTTTACAGAACTGGAACAGAAAATCTTAAAATTTGTATGGAGACACAAAAGACCCCGAATAGCCAAAGCAGTCTTGAGGGAGAAAAATGGAGCTGAAAGAATCAGACTCCCTGGCTTCAGACTATATTACAAAGCTACAGCAATCGAGACAATATGGTACTGGCACAAAAACAGAAACAGAAATCAATGGAACAGGATAGAAAGCCCAGAGATAAACCCACACACCTATGGTCAACTAATCCATGACAAAGGAGGCAAGGGTACACAATGGAGAAAAGACAGTCTCTTCAATAAGTGGTGCTGGGAAAACTGGACAGCTACATGTAAAAGAATGAAATTAGAACACTCCCTAACACAATATACAAAAATAAACTCAAAATGGATTAAAGACCTAAATGTAAGACCGAGCACTATAAAACTCTTAGAGGAAAACATAGGAAGAACACTCTTTGACATAAATCACAGCAAGATATTTTTTGATCCATCTCCTAGAGTAATGGAAATGAAACCAAAAATAAACAAATGGGACCTAATGAAACTTAAAAGCTTTTGCACAGCAAAGGAAACCATAAAGAAGACGAAAAGACAACCCTCAGAATGGGAGAAAATATTTGCAAACGAATCAACAGACAAAGGAATAATCTCCAAAATAAATAAACAGCTCATGCAGCTCAATATTAAAGAAACAAACAACCTAATCCAAAAATGGGCAGAAGACTTAAATAGACATTTCTCCAAAGAAGACATACAGATGGCCAAGAGGCACATGATAAGGTGCTCAACATCACTAATTGTTAGAGAAATGCAAATCAAAACTACAATGAGGTATCACCTCACACCGGTTAGAATGGGTATCATCAGAAAATCTACAAACAAGAAATGCTGGAAAGGGTGTGGAGAAAAGGGAACCTTGTTGCACTGTTGGTGGGAATGTAAATTGATACAGCCATGGAGAACAGTATGGAGGTTCCTTAAAAAACTAAAAATAGAATTACCATATGACCCAGCAATCCCACTACTGGGCATATACCCAGAGAAGGCCATAATTCAAAAAGACACATGCACCCCAATGTTCATCGCCACACTATTTACAATAGCCAGGTCATGGAAGCAACCTAAATGCCCATCGACAGACGAGTGGATAAAGAAGATGTGGTACATATATACAATGGAATACTACTCAGCCATAAAAAGGAACGAAATTGGGTCATTTGTAGAGATGAGGATGCATCTAGAGACTGTCATACAGAGTGAAGTAAGTCAGAAAGGGAAAAACAAATATCGTATATTAACATATATATGTGGAACCTTGAAAATGGTACAGATGAACTGGTTTGTAGAGCAGAAATTGAGACACAGAAGTAGAGAAGAAAACGTATGGACACCAAGGAGGGGAAAGAGGCAGGGGTTCGGGTGGTGGTGTGATGAATTGAGAGATTGGGATTGACATGTATACACTGATGTGTATAAAATGCATGACTAATAAGAAAAAGAAAAGAAAGAAAAGCAGAAGGTGAAAAATTTCTTAAAATGTTTTGACTTCTTACTATGATCTGCCCACCTTTGTAGACAATTTATCGGTATTAAATTGATCTCTAAAAAATATATAAAAAATTAAAAAAAAGAAAAAGAAAGGCTTCATAAGTTAAAGACACATGAAATACATACAAGTTCGTAGAAGTAGAAAAACGTGTGAAGGAACTGTAGAGAAAAAAAAAAACCCTAAACTTATGGTGGCTGTGGTGTAACAAATTCCCTAAGATCTAATATAGATAATGTTGCAAGTGGAACATCTTTCACTCTAAGTAAAGCTCTAAAAGATAAACATTTGTGGGCTTCCCTGGTGGCGCAGTGGTTGAGAGTCCGCCTGCCGATGCAGGGGACGCGGGTTCATGCCCTGGTCTGGGAAGATCCCACATGCTGCGGAGCGGCTGGGCCCGTGAGCCATGGCCACTGAGCCTGCGCGTCTGGAGCCTGTGCTCCGCAACGGGAGAGGCCACAATAGTGAGAGGCCCGCGTACCGCAAAAAAAAATAATAATAATAATTAAAAAAAAGGATAAACATTTGTTTCATTTAGGCCAATAAAGTACTTCGCTTTTATGAGAATGGTAAGTATATACATAATTATCTTTTTATTAAAAAGAAAATACATGCTGAAAACTATAAACCATTGATAAAGGAAACTGAAGATGATTCAAAGAAATGGAAAGATATCCAATCTTCTTAGTTTGGAAAAATTAATATTGTTAAAATAGCCATACTACCCAAAGCAATCTACAGATTTAATGCAATCCCCATCAAAATGCCTATGACATTTTTCACAGAAGTAGAACAAAGAATTCTAAAATTTATATGGAATCAAAAAAGGCCCAGAATTACCAAGGAAATCCTGAGGAAAAAGAACAAAGCTGGAGGAATAACCCTTCCAGACTTCAGGCTATACTACAAAGCTACAATAATCAAAACAGCATTATACTGGCACAAAAACAGACATATAGATCAATGGAACAGTATAGAGAGCCCAGAAATAAACCTGCACACCTACAGTCAATTAATCTATGATAAAAGACTCAAGAATATACAACGGATAAAAGACAGTCTCTTCAATAAATGGTGTTCGGAAAGCTGGACAGCTACATGTAAATCAATGAAATTAGAACACTCCCTCACACCATATAGAAAAATAAACTCAAAATGGATTAAAGACTTAAATTTAAGACATGACACCCTAAAACTCCTAGAAGAGAACGTAGGCAAAACATTCTCTGACATAAATCGTAGCAGTATATTCTTAGATCAGTCTCAAAATATACAAGGCAAAAGAAATAAAAGCAAAAATAAGCAAATGGAACCTAATCAAACTTAAAAGCTTTTGCACAGCAAAGGAAACCATCAATAAAATGAAAAGACAACCTATGGAATGGGAGAAAATATTTGCAAATGATGTGACCAACAAGGGGCTAATAAGCCAAAATATACAAACAGCTAATAAAACTCAATATTGAAAAAACAAACCCAATCAAAAACTGGGCAGAAGCCCTAGACATTTTCCCAAAGAAGACATACAGATGGCTAAGAGGCACATGAAAAGATGCTGAATGAACATGCTCAAAAGATGCTCATTGCTAATTACTAGAGAAGCACAAATAAAAACTACAGTGAGGTATCACCTCACACCGGTTGGAATAACTATCATCAAACGTCTACAAATAATAAACGCTGGAAAGGGTGTGGAGAAAAAGGAACCCTCCTACTCTGTTGGTAGCAATGTAAATTGGTGCAGCCACTATGGAAAACAGTATGGAGGCTCCTTAAAAAACTAAAACTAGAGCTACCATATGATCCAGTAATTCCACTCCTGGGTACATATCCAGAAAAAATGAGAACTATACTTCAAAAAGATACATGCACCCCAATGTTCACAGCAGCACTATTTACAAGAGCCAAGACATGAAAACAACCCAAGTATCCATCAACAGATGACTGGCTTAAGAAGATGTGGTGTATATATATATATATATATATATACATACATATATATATACACACACGCACGTGAACACACACACACACACACACACACACACACACACACACACACACTGTGGAATATTACTCAGCCATAAAAAAGAATGAAATATTACCATTTGCAGCAACATGGATGGACCTAGAGAATATTATACTTAGTGAAGTAAGTCAGACAAAGACCCTCTCTGACTATATGATATCACATATATGTGGAATCTAAAAATAATACAAATGAATCTATATACAAAACAGAAACAGACTCATAGACATAGACATAGAAGACAAACTTATGGTTAACAAAGGGGAAGGAGAAAGGGACAAATTAGGAGTACGGATTAACAGATACAAATTACTATATATAAAATAGATAAGCAACAAAGATTTACTGTATAGCACAGGGAATTATATTCAATATCTTGTAATAACCTATAACGGAGTACGATCTGAAGAACATAAGTGTGTCACCTTGTTGTACACCTGAAACTAACAGAATATTGTGAACCAACTATACTTCAATTAAAAAAATAGCTGGTTTACTTAGAAAGAAAGAAAGAAGGAAGGGGGGGGAGGGAGGGAGGAAGGAAGGAAAGAAGGAAAGAAGAAAGGAAAGAGGAACGGAAAAAGGAAAGGAAAGGAAAGAAAGAGGCACCTGATCCATCATCTCGCCTACGTCCTTACCCAGAGCAGGCTTTGACTTCCACTATTAAAAAAAATACATGTGTGTGTGTGCGTGTGTGTGTGTGTGAAAAAAGTGAAAAAAGCAAGGTGAGAAAAGTGTGAATGGTTTGATCATTTTAGTTTAAAAAAAGATAATTTTATCTGCATATCCTAGCAATAATACACAACTTTTTTTCCCAGGAAGAAATCAACTGTCAGAAGAAATGGAGTAGAGGTGGGAAAGGGAGCGTTTATGTTGCATTTTGTATCTTTCTGTACTATCTGAATTTTCTAACCATGCATATGTACTACTTTAAGAAAATGTCCATCTGACTGATGAAACTGTAGACCAGTTTGGTTATTTATTTATTATTTATTATATTATAAAGACTAATGTAAGTTCCTAGTGGCCACATCAATGTTTTGTTCATCTTGCTGCCCAAGATGCTGCCTGGCATAGTAACCTTTTATATTTCCATAAGATAGAAGTTCAGAAAGTATATAAGAATCAATATGATCCACTCCCTAACCCTCTCTGTTGGTTATCAATGCAGTACCTCTTTCCTCCAAATCTATCTTTCTTTGCCTTGCTTTGTGGTACTGGAGCTGGACCTGTTAAAATTTCTCCTTTGCCAGTTGGCACAATATTAAGCTTTGTCAGTAGGGACAGAGCAATATGAAGTGGTTTCTTTTCCTGGTTCTGGTGTGCTTTTTTCTTCTTGTTCCTGTGACATGTACCTGCTAGCCGTGTGTGGGACAGCCAGTTGTGCTCACCACTCACCCTAGTGAGTGGGTTCCTAGCAAGTCTTGCCAGAACTCCAGTAGGCAGTTTCCTGCTTGCCAGTCTTAGTCTGTGGCCCTTCAGTGAAGTTCACCTCAGTGCCATCCAGTGGCCACAGAAACACCTCTCCAACAAGGTCTGAATCTCGGTCTTGTTGGGAAGTGGCACACTCCAAGTTGAAAATTCTCTTTATTTCTTAGTAGTTGATCCCCTATTACTACTTAATAACTCCTTATATTAAAATTTTCCTGTTCATATTACTGGTATGGTTTCTGGTGCCTAATTGGACCTTTCATGCCCAAATCAAATTAAACCAAAAGAAACCAAGTAAAATCAAGCCAAGTCAACAACAAAAAAATTAAATCTATAAACCCATCATAAAACATAAGTTTGTATTATTAAGTTTAATAACACAGAGAAGAGCATGGCATGTAGCCCAGCTTGTTAACTAATTGCATTAAAAACTTCCACAAAACAAAAAAACACGATGTGATGGTTTTGTACTGTGTAAACTAAACTAAGCTAGAACTGTATTTCCCAGAATTCTCTTTCCTCCATGATTCTAGGTTAGGGTTGACTACAGAGAAATTTGTCTAAAATTTGGAAGGCAAAAATGAAGCAGCAGCCATTATACTCTGAAGGTCAGTATAGGATGCCAGGTGCTGCTGTATCTCATACACTTTGTTGCAGATCTGCTGGACCATCTTGATGTGTGGACAGAACTGTGCTCACATTTCCTGCAGTTCCTTCTGGATCTCTTCCTTTAGCTGCTCCTAGTCAGGGCCAGGCACATGTGTAGCTCCATGGCCAGTAATGCTGCTTCTTTTCCAGGTCACCTGCTTTCTTGAGGTTGGAGGACTTTAAAAGACATACATAGATTCTAGTTTGTCCTCGTTCTTCCCTGTATCATGCCCAGCTTTTCTTCCTGACTGCTGCCCTGATGATCTATAGTGACTTCAGGGCCACAGGCAGACCCTAATTCAAAGCTTTCCATAAACTTCTTCCCCAGCTTCTACAACAGAATAAAAGCTGGTCCCTATAATAGATTCCTTACTTCCTACCACTCATGGTGCTTCTGCTATGATGATCAAACCCTCACTAATATACACTATAAAAGAGATAAATGATCCAGCTTAAAAAAAAATCTTAAGTAATTTGGATTTCCTGAGCAACTGAGTTTCTACTGTCAATTCTTATTTCCCCTATGTTTCTTATTTATTTCTACATAATATCTAAGTTTAAAAAATAGATGTTAAAGTGGGAAAATATTTAAACGCCATTTTCTTTAACAAATGCCCATGTGAGGGCCCATATGAAGGCTAGTTAGAACCAAGGTTTTTGGTTCCTCTGAGATAGATATGGAGACAAATTTCCTTGGTGGCCTAAGATACAGGAGAGCCTGGCCTATTTTTGTAACATTATTCTCCATGCCAGGAGGGGAATAAGATGAAGAACTACTAGGGAGAGTTCTGAGAAGACGAGTATGTATGCATTTAAGAAAAACTAGAGTGGGCCTGGAGATAAGTTTAAGCTGATGAGGGAAAACCAAAAGATGATGCCTAAGCTCCAGATGGTTGTCATTAGTTTCTAAACCCAAATTCATTTGTTTAACATTTTTGAGATTTGTCCTTGTTTCCTGAGCATGCTCAGTATGACCTGCCAGGTCTCAGAAGTATGAGTCTCACAAATTCCATTTTCTGTTTTAGAAGAGGATGGGAGGGTAAGGAGGAAGAAAGAGGAATGCAAGTGAGTTAGCAGCAAAGAGTTCCTGATTATGGAGAACCTTAGGGTTAAGACCTTTAACCTAACAAATCATTTGAAGTAAAGTTTTTAAAAAACTGAGTTTATCAAGAAGTATTTATTGGGTACCTACTAAGTGCAGGAGGGGGGCTAGACCTTATCAGTTAGAAATGGTGGATGAAACAAAAAGGATGGGCAGAACAAAAAGAGTAAGAGAATACTGCCAGCATCTAAGGGCATGGATCATTTCATCACTCAGCTAAGGCACTTTATCTGGTGCCTAGTTCTCTACTAAAACAGATCTAGGAATATTTGATAATCTCTCCTGACTTAGCGCCCATGAAACATGGAGTAGCTTTAGCCAGAAGTCCTTCCATAAGTCCTGGGCTTCCTGAAGCTACCTGCACACAGCTGCACAGTGAGTCAGCCTGGCTATCACAGGTTTATTGCTTCCTACTGTACATTTCAGAAGGACGTATTCAATGTGCTGTTCAGAGTGTGGCTATTTAACTCCTTACAAGTCCTTCATAGGAAAAGAGGGAATAAGAGTTTGCTGGATTTATTTGCCCTAAGACTTAATCTCTCTATGAAAACGCATGTATAGGACAACTACAATAAATGACAGAATTAAGAAAAGCACTGAACACTCTGGAAAATTTTCAGAAGGTTCATAGAAATTGCCGGTGAAGTTAAATTCTAATTTCTGCCTCCATTTATTTATCTAGCTTGTTAATTTGTTCATTCATTCATTCAACAAACATTTGTTGATTGACACTGGGATACAGCAATGAATAAGACAGATAATATCCCAGCCTCATGAAATTTATTTTCTTTGGTTGGGGAAAACAGTCAAATGTAAACTAACCAACACACAACACAATTTCAGGTGTTATTAAGTGCTCTAAAGAACAATAAAGTAGGGATGGAATGGTGGGGTTATATCTTAGGAGATGATTTAACATTATATATTATATTTTTTACATATAGCATGCAATAAACATTGTAACAAATATAACCACAGATATGTCTTAGATACACTAAGGGGATGCGATTGATGTAGTTCCATGATAAATCAAACTGAATACATCTATATAAATCATAATGACTTATATATAGACCAATGAGACTTACCCTATAGAAAGCACTGGTCAAAG
The DNA here is from genome assembly GCF_951394435.1 of Stenella coeruleoalba. Taxonomy (NCBI): domain Eukaryota; kingdom Metazoa; phylum Chordata; class Mammalia; order Artiodactyla; family Delphinidae; genus Stenella; species Stenella coeruleoalba. Next base: position 45,394,090 of record NC_137154.1, on the reverse strand, counting down.
GGAGTAATGCTGCAGCAATGTTATATTCTTCTAAACTTGAACAATCCTTAAACAAAACAAAGAGAAATGAGATTAGGACATTTACCAGAAATCACAAATATGTGGAAACAAAAATCTATGATACATGATTTACTGTCCTAAGGGGTTTTTACTTTTATTTCAAATTGTCATTAAGGCTTACGTAGATAAGTGTGAAAAAAAAGTATGAAAAAATACTGTCCCGAAGCACATTGTTTTTTTAAAAAAATATGTTTTATTTTTTTTAATTAAAAAAAAATTCTGTTTTTTGCTCGTGCCACGTGGCATGTGGGATCTTAATTCCCCGGCCAGAGATGGAACCCATGGCCCCTGCAGTGGAAGCATGGAGCCTTAACCACTGGACCACCAGGGAAAGTCCATTCTTTTAGAAATGATATAAAAATACATTTGAGAAAGATGTTTTCATACACTATTGGTGAGTAGCTACTTTTACTTTCCTGTTTTACAAAAGTTGTGTTTACAGCTGTGCATATTTGTCCAAAAATTTCTGGACGAGGTTTTAGTACATTTAACGACTATATTTCATTGAATCTGAGATACACATTTTCTCCCCACATTTTAACTTCTCTGAGACTGGGATGTATAATTGAAATAATATATTTTTTCTTAGTCTTACACATGAAGGGTTTATAAAATTCTGTTATTGATCAGGCAAGAAATACCACTGATGCCAAAACCCCTTGGGTGAAATGTTGTTGGGGAACGGGACGGTCAGAAAATCTCAGTGGGAATGTAAAATGGTGCAGCTGCTAGGAAAACAGTATGGCAATTCCTCAAAAACTGAAAAGTAGAATTACCCTATAATCCAGAAGTTCTACTTCTGGATATATACCTAAAACAACAGTGACTTGAACAGACATGGGGGGCCATGGCCTGGAACAATGTTCAAGGGTAATACCCTTAGAGAGGTCAGGTATAGTAATTTCAGCCCCAACCTTAGACAATATAACTATCGCCATCAAAATGCAAATTCATCAGCTATTCATAGGTTTGTATGAATTGATTTTAAACTCACAGAGCTGAGACCTTAATATCAATTATTCCAATGCAATTCCTCTACTTTTCAGATGAGAAAAAGAGGCCTAGATGTCAGCCAGTACTGGAATTTAGATTTATCTACCTATCAGCCTGGTGCTTTTTCCTCTAAACACCGCCTTTTGTACTTGATTACTTTCCTCATATTCTTGAGGAGGCGGATATGAGTTTTCTGAGCTGCCAGCACTGATTTTGGAATGTGAGGGAGGGAGTACAGGCCTCAACAGCAGAGCAGTTGGAGGCTTAAAGCTGCAAAAGGGCAATGGTGCCAGGGACAGGGCCGCTAGAAAAAGGAGAAAGAGTCAGAAGCAAAGAGAAAATACACCATAGACAACCTTGGTCTATTTCAAAATACTACTATGACTTGGCAGGGCTGAGGGTGTAGTTCTGCCCTGAGGAAAAAAAGGAGGAAACTTTCTTTCAGAAGTCATGGCCCAAAGGCGGGCATCTCTTCTAATGCTAGTCTTGCTTAGCATGAGTACATTTGGTATTATGATCTGCTAAAAGAGTTCTTAATAGAATTTCATGCATTTTTAACTACGAAAAACACAGCTATAGAATACACTAAATGTCCAACTCCAGAAAACACTGAAACAATACTGGGTTACAAGACAAATCTCTGTAATAAAGAATCATTCTCATAGACGTGACATTCTTTGACCCAATTTAAAAAAAAAACTAAAAGGTAGGCTCAAACTTCCTATACTGTCCTAAAAATAATAGTTCTAATTAATTCACCACACAGAGTAAACATTTATTGGATAAATGAATAAGTGAATGAAAAAAGGAATAAATTCAAGAAGAGAGAGAAATGAGGAGAAGAAGCTAAGGACAGAAACCTGGGAAAGATATATTTATAGAGAAGGAATAAAGGAAAATCAAGATGGGAAAGAGAAGTAGGAGAAAGCAGTACTATAGTTGTCACGAGAAGAAGAAACGACCAATAGTGTTGAAGTCTCCAGAGAAATTCAGTAAAATGAAGATTGAGAAAAAGCCAAGAAACTTGTGAATCAAAGAGGTCACTGGTGACATGATGAGGGTATAAGTGAGTAGAGTAAAAAAGGTCCTGAGTGTAAATGCTCATAGTTGTAAAGGGAAGGAAGCTGTTTGAGGAGTTTGACATCCAAATGGGTAGCTGAATGAATCTTGGTAGGGCTGAACCAGATGAATACTAAGATTCTATGTAATCCTTTGATTCTATACGAATTAGAAGGGACCTAAGTACACCAAGGAGGAAAATCCGAGGGAGAGAGAGTTGAAAAAGAAAGGTCACTGATAGAACAAGGTCTCTGTGATATGGCTGCTAATCAATATGGTCCCCATTTCTAAGGGGGAAACATCTCATTTCCATAAAAAGCAAATAAACAGAATTTATATTAACCAGCAGGATCTCTGAATATTTCAGCAAATATAACTTATTAGGAGAGAGAAGCTTGTTTCTACAACGGAGACTCAGGCCTACCTAAGAGGCTTCCATGGGAAAAGCGGGGAGAGTGTCCTCAGACTGTTGTGCAAACACTAGTTTTATGGAGTACTGACAGCTGTTACTTGGGGGGAAATTGGGGAAATGCTGGGTAAACAAAATTAAGTGCGATATTTTTGTTTTAAAAAACTGTAGGACTTCTCAGGGCTTTATACTGTGACTGGATGAAGGGAATTTGGTGGCAGCATTTCCAACCTAATTTGACTAAGAACATTTCTTTTAGAAAGCAATTGAAAAATATATATATATTTAAATTGAGGGCAATTGCTATTTTATTATTATTATTTTTTAAAATTATTTATTTATTTATGGCTGTGTTGGGTCTTCGTTGCTGTGTGCGGGCTTTCTCTAGTTGAGGCGAGCGGGGGCTACTCTTCGTTGTGGTGCGCGGGCTTCTCACTGCAGTGGCTTCTCTTGTTGCGGAACACAGTCTCTAGGTGTGCGGGCTTCAGTAGCTGTGGCACACGGGCTCAGTAGTTGTGGGGCATGGGCTTAGTTGCTCTGTAGCATGTGGGATCTTCCCGGACCAGGGATCGAACCCATGATCCCTTCATTGGCAGACGGATTCTTAACTACTGCGCCACCAGGGAAGTCCAGAAAAATATATTTTGAAAAAATGATTTACTATCATAAAATATCTTCTGAGAGCACTCCAACCAAAAGATCATTTAAAAACTTAGTTATGAGCTTTTATTTCTTGACTTATGGTCATATACTGACAGGCATTTTTACTGTAAAGAACTAAAAATGCTAGATAATATATTTAAAAATCTTTAATGCAAGGCAATGAACTGGCAAGAAAGTAAGGAACACTCAGGCCAAAATATAAGTTAAGTGGGAACCTGGAGAGATACAGCACTAAAGTGCAATTTTACCTCAAGAACAGTTGGTGAGCAAAGTAAATTTGAGTATTAGTTTTGAACAACTCAAAGGACTCAAAAGATAGGAGACAAAACCCAGCACTCGCTAAAGGTAGGAAGTCCATTAGGAGAACTACCTTATGGTAGGGACCCCCTAGGGTCACCTGAAACACCAGATGGAAAGTCTGAGATATAAAACGATAATTCAGCAAGGGAAGTAATGAATATGTGAGTAAATTAAGCATACACTGACTATATAAAACACAAAAATAATGTCTTTCAGTATTAAAGAAAAATAAGATACAACCAAAATATACAACCACGGTAGCACAGACATTGTAAGGTGGTGGACTGGGGCTGGATTTTGATAAATTAAGTAAACATTTAAATTTCTCTGTGTTATTGCCAAAGGAACAGAATGGGTTACAACTTCTAAACTAGTGGGGGAAAAAGTGGACTGAAAGAAAAATAACCCAAAGGAAAGCAAGAAGGAGGAAAAGAAACTCAGAAAAAGGAAACAATCAAAAAAGAACAAAATAGGATAGTAGGAATAAATAAAAATATAATAGCAGAAATAGACCAAATACTCTGGTTAAAAGACAACTATTGTAAGAAGAAATGGGAAGATGTTGGTAAAAGAGTACATATAAGATGAATAAGTCTGAGAATCTAATATATAACATAGTGACTATAGTTGATAATACTGTATCATATAATTAAAATTTGCTAAGAAAGTGGAACTTAAGTATTCTCACCCCTCCCCCAAAAAGGAAATCTGTGAGGTGATGGATGTGTTAATTAATTCGATTGTGGGAATCCTTTCACAATGTATGGTATATTAAGTCATCATGCTGTACACTTTAAATATGTTATAGCTTTATTTGCCAATTATACCTCACTAAAACTGGAAAAAGTATATAGGCCATGTAGGAAAACACCACACCTTTTTCCTATTCTCTGTCATCTCCATGGATTTTATAAAATAATCCCAGAATACGGCAAAAAGGGTGAATCATCTTTTTCTTCCTGACTTATTCCTCACCCTCTTGCTTAGGACACTGCTATGCACAAGAATGTCATCCCCTGTGTCCTAGCACATCTGAGTTTCTTTAACAGAAATGCCTTGCATGTTTCTGAAGACTGTCATGAGGCCCAAGGCAATAAAGTTCAACAGACTTGAGCTGTAATCTTCTCCTAAGGAAATGGCTGGGATGCCAAGATGCCTTTTGACTTTGATTTCACAGCAGGGCTTCATTTGTAATGATGCTGTCCAAACTTTAAATGACAACAGCTGTGATATGAAGTCCCACACACTCATTTATAAAAATTTCCCACAAATTAAAAAAAAATTAAACAATGGGGAATTTCAATCCATGACCAATTAGCAGGGAACAGGCAATCATAAAACATTTAGGGGCTATTTATTATCTTATAAAATGTTTACACATTGTAGTGCATGTCTCAAACCTGAGCGCCAGTCAAATGCTGATTGCAAAATATAAATATAAAATTCTTTGCAAATCACGTTAGAGATATTCTAAGTTAATTAGATTGAAAAATGGAAAAAATTTTGAAACAATAAGTACAACTATTGACATAGCAATAGCATTCCGGAATAGTGCAGTTATCTGTTGGGGAATCAGTCCATAAATACACATCCTGAAATCCCCTGTGTTTTGGCCACGTAATAGCAAAGTAGTTACAGACATACCAGACAATTTATAAGACTGCAAGGACTTGAATGACTATACATGTTTTATTCTGAACTTTGCTATGCAGCTTACCTTTAATTTTCCTCCTACAACTGAAGAGTGAGCCCTGCAATCTTAATTTCTCATTACCCTCAATTACTTCATATTTTGATTTGCATACCTTTGGACGGTCACGACCAGCATTCCCATTTTTGTAAAACTTTGGAACCTCTCAAAAACGATATAGGTAAACATTAAAGAAAAAAATAAGACTGAAAGGCAGAATGTCTTGCAAAACTGACTTTTCTTGAGTTTAGACTTGATATAGCTCAGAAAAAATTTTTTTTGAATTGTCCAAAACACTGAGAACATTTGTATCTTCTACGTAGGGACAAAAATTAAAACTACCAAAGCCCCAAATACCTCTGTATATCATGTTAGTCTTCTGCTCAAAAATGTCAGCTATGTTCTGACCATTACAGGATAATGACCAAACTCTTCTGCCAAACTTGTAAACCCTCCGTGGTGTGGACCCATCTCCACACTTACCCAACCATATGGCCCTCCTGCTATAAGCTGCAGGTCTAGTCAGTCTGCTTTATTTATCATCTTCTATTCTATATCATAATTACCTCCTACCACATCTAATACCCCTAGAATAGCACCCATGCCTTGCTTTATCATTTACACTCTTCTTCCTTGGCACCTCCATATGCATGCCCTCGTGTTTTCCCACCCTTTCTAAGTACGGTGCTAAGTACAAAATAAGCAGTAGGACTCATTGTTGTTTCGGCCTCAGGTTACATTTTAATGCTAAATCTACAAATATAACCATTGAGGATGTATCACAAGTTTGAACACTATGGTTATTTAATATGTACCATTACTCCCATTGAGATAGAAGATGAATGCTAGACTTGACAAATATTATCAAGCTTTGCTTTAAGTTTTTGAGTGAATGGCGCAAGTCCGCTTCAATTTTATGTCTGGAAACTAGGACACTGCACCTGGCATATAGTAATAATAGTTAACATTTATTGAGTGCTTACTAAGTATCAAACATATTTTCAGTATGAATTTACAGAAATTATTTCATTTAATTTTTACAGCACCTCTAGGAGGTAGATACTATAATTATATCCATTTTGTTGATGAAGGAACTGAGTTTCTCAGAGGTTAAATAATTGCCTGAGATTACATGGGCACAAATGACAGAGCCAGAGCTCAAACCCAGGTAGTCTCACTCCAATGTTTGTGCTTTAAAGCTCTATGCCCCGTTGCCTCTCAAATGCAATTGAATCTAAAGATGGCATCTGTGGAAACATATAATTCAGGCAAAAGAAGAAATTTTCCACTAATTATAAATAATTTCCTCAAAAGAGGCTGAAACTATACTACATCTGTGAAAAAGCAATTGAAAACTTAAAATGTGGCTGCTAAAATTAAAATGCAAAGGAAGGGCTGGAAGTTAATTTTTTTTCCCTCATGGTAACCTTTTATTTCATCTCTATCTTCATAATTTCTTAAAAAATTAAGAAATACAAAGGATCATGTCAAAGCTTCTAAAATACGCCTAATAGGAGTGCTGGAAAGAGAGAACAAAGTAGGTAGAAGAAAGCAAAAGAAACAATAAAAAGAATTTTGTCTTCATATGCAAAGAGTCCAGCGAGTGTCAAATAGGACAAATGAAAAAAGATATTTGGTACAATGAATAAAATGTGGTATACTCATACAAAACAATACTACATGAAAGTGAAAATAAATGAATTATAATTATATCCAAAATCATGGATGAATCTCCCAAACAAAATTTTGATCCAGAGAATCAAGGCAAAAAGAACACATCACCACCATATCATCATCATCATCATCATCATCATCAGTCACTGCTGAAACACACATTCTTAATTAACATTGGCCTCTATCTCTATTTACCACATCAAACACACCATTGTAAACACGTAGGATTTCATAAAGTCTACTATAGCAATGTCAAAGAATTACTTTTATCAAATCATACTGACAAAGGAAAATCTAACAAAATCAGGTCAAGTGAAAAAAAGATCACCAGTTCGGATGATTTTATGCTAAGTGTTTTAAAAGAAAATGATTTGATGTCAGAGGATTAAAGGGAGTCCCTTAAGAAAAATAATGAAGGCTTTAAATATTTTTGCAAAATGATCATCTTTGAGACAGTGCTGTAAAAGCCAAACATAAAGTAAGTCATAATGCTATTTCGTTAAGAGAATTATTTTAAATACCTTTCCCTTCCCCAGACAAAAGTGAGATTCATACTTTGGTTCTAAAAATATCAGCATATGGTAAAAATTATAACCTAAATATCTGTTAAAATTTTATATTTCTTCTTTGAAATATAATGTATCAAACAAACCATTCCCCCACTATTTGGTATGAAATTTTAGTTCCTATTTTATATGGATTTACTGGTGGTGATAGTGAAGATTAGTTCTACTCTTAATGATCTAAAGGATGCAGGAGTGATGGTCTCTGTCATATCTCTATTTAATTCTCCAGTCTTGTGTCTGTAGAAACCAGACAGATCTGGAGGATAAAAGCAGACTACAGCAAATTCAATCACGCGGTAGCTCCAATGGCAGTTTTATAATAAAGATGTTTTGTCTTTGCTACAGCAGATTATCATGGTCGTGGGTATGTTGCATGCAATCACTGATGTGGTGAATAAGTTCTTTTCTATCTCTATCAGAGAGGAGGATCTGAATTTGGACCATTTGAACATCATATAGAATATTATGCTGATTTACTACATTGATGACATCATGATAATCAGGCTGGATGAGCAAGAAGTGGCTACCATGTTGGAAACCTTGGTGAGACATGCACTCCAGAACATGGGAGATAAACCTTATAAAGGTTCTGGCCTGCTGGGACATCTCATTCAAAGTAAAGGACAATTTGTTGTATCTTGTATCTCCCATCATGAGGAAGGAAGCAAAAATTCTGGTAGGCCTCTTCGGGCTATGAAGGAAGCATATTCCACATCTGGGATTACTGTACAGGCTCATACCAGGTGACACAAAAAGCTACCAGCTCTGAGTGGGGCCCAGAAGAAGAAAGGGCTCTGTAGCAGATCCAGGAATTAAAAAGCCCTGCTTACCATCACAGTCAGTGACCCACTTAGAGAGTTTGCACTTTCCATTGCTGTAACTCTGAGTTGTGCAAGGTTATAGATTCCAGTCCCCAAAGGAGAAACATTTCTACCAGGGGACAAAACAAGAATCTCATTAATCTATAAATTACAGCTGTCACCAAGGCACATTATACTCCTAATGCCCAGAAATTGGCAGACAAGAGGAACCATAATTTTTTTTTAACATCTTTATTGGAGTATAGTTGCTTTACAATGGTGTGTAAGTTTCTGCTTTAAAACAAAGTAAATCAGCTATATGTATACATATATCCCCATATGCCCTCCCTCTTGTGTCTCCCTCCCACCCTCCCTATCCCACCCCTCCAAGTGGTCACAAAGCACGGAGCTGATCTCCCTGTGCTGTGTGGCTGCTTGCCACTAGCTATCGATTTTACATTTGGAGGAGCCATCATTTTGGCAGAAATAACTGAACCTGAATGCCAGGGAGGCAGGGCTAATGTCACATAATGGGAACAAGGAGGAATATGTTTGGCACCCAGTTAAGTCCTTGGGTACCTCTTGGTACTTCCTTGCCAAATTCTGATGGAAAATGAACAAGTGCAGCAACCCTAGGATGAGAAACACAAAGTGACCAGAGACTAAGACCCCTCCAGGATGAGGGTCTGGGTCATAAGAAGGGAAGTTAGCATCATTTGCAATCCTACAATCAGCTACATCTGCAGGGGCAAACGTTTTTCCCACTTACCCTCTTCTAAGTTTCCCTCAGCAAGAAAGGCACACTACAATTCTGGAGGAACTGCTCCTGAATACCTATGAAGAAGTGGAGGCGAGCACCACAAGGGATGAACATGAGAATGCCTTATCCAAACACCCCTTCAAGGGAGGACTTGTTGCCTCCATGACTGGCAGTGCTGTCAACAGCCCTTCCCGAAGCAGCAAATATTCAATGACTGATTAAGGTGTGGGTCCATACGCAGCCATTCTGACTTAACGTGGGACAACTTCAGCTCCAGAACTTTGTGTGGGTTAGGCTGAGGCTATCCTTGAGCTCACAATATTGCCTGACTTCCCCTTTTGCCCAATTCTATTTATTTTCCCTCCCTCCCACAGGTGTTGATCCAAAGACCACTCCCTAACAAACATCCTTTGCACTAAACTCTGCCTCAGAATCTGTTTCCAACCTGAAACAACTTCCTAATAAAGTAGTAGCACACACTGTTTTCTGGGGAACCCAGGCTAAGAGAGATCTGTAGTTTGAAAAGCTCACTATTGGCTATGGGACAATGAATGCATTTGGGCAGGAACAAAAGTGGATGTGGGAAGAATGCTTAGATGGGTATTATAACAATCTAAGTGGGATGATGGTAGTTTTGATTGGGGTATTACAGGTGGAGGTAGGAGACAAGTGGATCGAGTTAAAAGGTTTTTATGGGGTAAAAATCAGTATAACTTGGTGTTAGAGATGAAGGAGAAGAAGGTGTCAAGGATTACTCAGGTTTTAGTTCGCGCAACTGGATCAATGGTCGTGCCATTTGCCAAGATTAGGGACAATGGAAGGGAATCAGGTTTGAGGGTTGAGGGGTAAAGGAAATGCATGATCATGACTTCAGTTTGTAACCATTAAAGCTGAGCGTCTTTGACACATGAAAACGAGATACCAGGTATCCAGCTGGATATAAAGGTGTAGCTCAGAGAAAAGGTCTGGGGCAGAAAAATAAACTTACGAGTCATCAACATGTAGGTGGTAGTTTAAGTTGTGGGTGTGAAAGAGACCATCCCTGAAGTGAGTATAGAATGAGACAAAAATTAATAAATAATATAAGGCTTTAAAAATTAAAGGCCAAGTGGAGAAGGATGAGCTTTCAAAGATGGAGAAGGAATGGCCAGAAAGGTACGAGGATATGTAGAAAATGTTGCATCATGGAAGCTAAGGAAAGAGAGTGCTTCAAAAAGAAATTCTAATTGATAAACTGCTTCCTCTATCTTCAAAGCATGGAAAAGCCAGTGGACTTAACCACGAAGAGATAACATGAATAATTTATATACTTTACATAGTTTCAAGGTAGCTACTATAACATATTTTTTGTTTGCTTTCCTATATTCCCCTTCCCCTCAAAAAGACCGTAATTTAAATTCCTGTGGAAAAAAAAGAAAGTGAATTATAAATCTGCCACATTTAGAATGGCTAATCTGTCACATTTAGAAGGACTAATAAATAAAACCTACAGAAAAGCCTTCTACATTAGAAAAGCCTTCATGTATATAAGTGAGGTTATGAACAAAAACAAACACCTCTTTTTAGCGTTTTAAATCCATAGGTTAGGGACTTCCCTGGTGGTCCAGTGGTAAAGAATCCGCCTTCCAATGCAGGGAACGCGGGTTCGATCCTTGGTCTCAGAACTGGGATCCCACATACCTCAGGGCAATTAAGCTCGCGTGCCTCAATGAGAGAGCCCATGTGCCGCAAACTACAGAGCCCGTGCACTCTGGAGCCCACGCGCCACAACTAAAGAGAAGCCCATGCTGCAACAAAAGATCCTGCATGCCTCAGCGAAGACCCTGCGTGCCACAACTAAGACCCAACGCAGCCAAAAAAATAAATGAAAAAAAAAATCCATAGGTTATCATTATGCTGCTTTTATAATATAAGCAAAAGATAAAATAATCAAATACTTATATAACCAACTACTGCAAATAACTAGAGACAATTTTCTTCATGATTTATGTTGTAAAAGCAATGATAACATAAGATCAGAAAAAAAACTTAACTCGCTCTTATTTTCAATAATTCTGGAATGCCATTGTGAAGAGTTAAAAATGGACATCGGCAGAAAAATTTTAAATTGTAAGACTCATTGGCAGCATTATTTATGAAAATCTTTTTGAAAGTCAAAATCAGTTTCCACACAATGAATGAAATATGTGAAAAGTGAGACGCAATTAACCACATCTCACCATCCTTAAATATAAATAGGCAAGGAATTATCAATCCTATGGTTAAATACATTTTTTTCTGGTGCACTGATAAGAAAGACACTCAGTAAAATGTAAAGTGTTACCTAAGGTCAGTATAGTAACATGAAAGCATTTCTGGGAATCCTAAGAAAACAATGTTTGCGAATTCTGAACTTACTTCTTAAAGACAACATAAAACTAGACACTGGTCAGAAAATCAAGCCCCTCTGGATTGGCTTTGGCCTTCTCAACCCTGCGCCCTCACTTTCACTGGCAAAGGTCACCACCTGTGACCTCTTACTTGCAAACCAAATGGATTATGTTTAGACATTTAATTTAACTTCTATACCATTTGTTAAGATTAAACACATATTTTCTCATTTTTAAAAACTACTTTCCTTTAAAAAAACTCACAAACTTTCATTTCTTTATAAAAGATCTAGGAAAGGCAGGTAAGTGAAAAAAAAAAAAAGAAAAATATCTTGTCATAAATCCCACAACCTTTAAACAACCAATGTAACACTTTGGAGTCTATGCTTCCTATTTTTCCAAGTCACAAATTGTATATTTATTCATATAATTTTTTTTTTTTTTTTTTTTTGCGGTACACGGGCCTCTCATTGCTGTGGCCTCTCCTGCTGCGGAGCACAGGCTCCGGACGCGCAGGCTCAGCGGCCATGGCTCACGGGCCCAGCCGCTCCGTGGCACGTGGGATCCTCCCGGACCGGGGCATGAACCCGCGTCCCCTGCATCGGCAGGCGGACTCCCAACCACTGCACCACCAGGGAAGCCCTATTCATATAATTTAACTTTACTTTTATATAGTCATTTCATCTTTAAAAAAAAATTAATTTTTCTTCCAGTTTTATTGAGATACAATTGATGTACAGCACTGTGTAAGTTTAAGGTATAGAGTATAATGATTTGACTTACATACATCATGAAATGATTATAACAATAAGTTTAGTGAACATCCATCATCTCATACAGATATTAAAATAAAGGAATAGAAAAAAAGTTCTTTCTTGTGACAAGAATTCAGGATTTACTTTCTTAACAACTTTCAAATATAACATACAGCAGTGTCAATTATATTTATCATATTATACATTACATTCCTAGTACTTATAACTAGAATTTCATACCTTTTGACTGCCTTCATCCAATTCCCCCTCCTCTGACCCTCCACCTCTCGTAACCACAAATCGGATCTGTTTTTCTCTGAGTTTGTTTGATTTTGAAGTATAATTGGCCTACAATACTGTTAGTTCCTGTTATACAACATAGTGATTTGATATTTCTATACATTTCAAACTGATCACCATGATAACTATAAGTCTAGTTACGCTATGTCACCAAATATATTGTTACACAGTTACTGACTATATTCCCCGCAGTATACATTTCAAACTATGCCATTTATTTTGCACCTGGAAGTTTGTACCTCTTAATCTCCGTCACCTACTTCTTCCCCACCCCCCCCATAAACACACTGTTACAACCCTGGATTTTTACTCACCTCCCCCTGCATTTACTGTTTTTGACAACATATTTTACATTTTTTTTTTGTTTTGTGTATCCCTTAACTACTTATCATGGATAGATGATTTTTACTACTTCTGCCTTTTAACCTTCCTACTAGCTTTACACGTGGGTGATTTACTACCTTTACTGTATATTTGCCTTTACCAATTAGATTTTTCCTTTTGTAATTTTCATGTTACTCATTGTGGCCTCCTCTTTTTCAATTAGAAGTCCCTTTAATATTTCTTGTAAAGCTAGTTTGGTAGTGTCAAACTCTTTTAGCTTTTGTTTGTAAAACTTTTGATCTCTCCATCAAACCTGAATGAAAGCCTTGCTGGGTAGAATATTCTTGGTTGTAGGTTTTTCCCTTTCATCACTTTAAGTATATCATGCCACTCCCTTTTGGTCTCAGAGGCTAGATCCTGGGGCAGCTGCCTGAGGGGTCCAAGGTGTCTCAGAACTAGTGCTGGCCCGCTGGTGGGTGGAGCTGGGTCCCAGGGTCTGTGACTGCAGGGCCCTGGGGGCCCCAGGGCTAGTGCTGGCACACTGGTATGTGGGGCCAGGACCTGGGCCCCCGGGTAGACTGGGCTACATTCCAGGATGGCTGTAGGCTCAGAGGCTCTTAAGGCAGCCAGCCTGCTGATGGTGGGGCTGGGTCCTAGTGCTAATAATTTAGAGATTCCAAAATGGCGCTTACCAGCACCAGTGTCCAGGTGGCAGAACAAACTCAGAATGGCTGCCGCCAGTGTCTATGTCCCCAAGGTGAGCTCCAGTTGCCTTCTGCCTCTCTGGGAGGCTCTCCAAGATCAGCAGGTGGGTCTCACCCAGGCTCCTTTCAAATTGCTGCTTCAGCCTTGGGTACTGGAGCATGTGAGATTTCATGTGCGCCCCTGAAGAGTCTCTATTTCCCAGAGCCTTCTCACTCTCCTGAAAGTAAGCCCTTCTGACCTTAAAAGCAAACATTCTGGGGGCTCATCTTTCCAGTGTAGGACTTCCGGGATGGTTAGCTCAATGCGGTACTTGGACCACTCACTCCCTGGGAAGAACCTTGGTAATTGTAATTATCCTCCCATTTGTGGGTTGCCCACCTGGCAATATGGGTCTTGACTACACTGAGTCTCCAGTCCCTATTACTTTACTTGTTGTGGTTCCTTCTTTATATCTTTAGCTGCAGAAAATCTTTTCTGCTAGTCTTCTGATCTTTCTCATCAATAGTTGTTCTGTAAATAGCTATTATTTTGGTGTGCCTGTGGGAGGAGGTGAACTCACAGTCTCCCTACTCTACCACCTTGGCCTGCATTCTTCCTAGTCACTTCGTTCTTAAATTAATTTCCTACCTTGGCTTCTATGACCCCATTTTCTCCTTACACCTTTTCTCCTCTTACATCTATGACCCTTTCATCTCAATGTTTATAGGTTTTATTATTCTGCTCACCCCTTAAATGTCAGTATTTCTCAGGTTTTTTTCCCCATCCTTAGATCTCCTCTCTTATAGTACCTACTTTCCTTAGGCTGGCTCAACCATTTCTATGAGATAGAGTGCCACTGTATTTCCAGCCTAGACAACTCTCCTCAGCTCCAGCCGACTGGGCTCTTCCAATTTGTTGTAGAGACCTCAAACTCAATATATCTTAAACTGAATTATCTCCACCCCTCACATATACTTTCAAGCCTGACACTCTTCCATACTATCTTGGTAAAGCATCTATTCAGTCGACTAGCCAGAAACCTTTTCTATCGCATCATACTCTCACATTCAGTCAGATATCAAGTTGATGCTTCCAGTGTTATCCTGCTTCCATTTATCCATCCAACAAATATCTTTAGTTGAACTAGGTACATTGCACTGGGGGCTCTGAATTAAACAGTTATATAATCATTGCCCTCTTTTTTTTTTTTTTTTTTTTGTGGTACGCGGGCCTCTCACTGTTGTGGCCTCTCCCGTTGCGGAGCACAGGCTCCGGACGCGCAGGCTCAGCGGCCATGACTCATGGGCCCAGCCACTCCGCGGCATGTGGGACCCTCCCGGACCGGGGCACGAACCCGTGTCCCCTGCATCAGCAGGCGGACTCCCAACCACTGCGCCACCAGGGAAGCCCATCATTGCCCTCTTGAAGCTGAATCAAATACTGTTAATTCTGTCTTTATCACATTTGTCATCTCTTCCCTCTTCTTCATATTTACTACCTTTGTTTGGGCTTTCACCACAGGTATAACTTCTTTACTCCAACCAATTTCTGAGCCTTTGGGGAGTTCTGTATCAGAGCTCAGAATGCTTCTCTGTTTTCCCCCATCTTCCTAATTTCAGCTTTCTCATGTCTGAAAAATCAGTTAACACTTGTTCATGTGCTGTCTTTTAAAATTTTGTGCTAACATTCCTTTACCTGTTTTCTTTGTCCTTGTAGAATTGTGTTTATCTTTTAAAAATCCCTCTACTATCCCTTTTAGTTGAGTTTCAGAAGGGAAATGGAAATAAATGTGTGGAGATAAGTGACCAGGCGCCCCAAATCAAGTCATTCTAGAGTTTATAATTTCTAGAAGTTTCTCTATGCCACCATTTTTAGAATACTTTAATATCTCTTCCTTCACATTTCCTAGCTATGTGATTTTCCAGCAAGAAAATTCGAAATAGCCTCTAGTTCATTCCTTAAAAAAAATTATTAGTACTTATATAGTCATCTAGTCACCGAGGAAATAGTAAATAAAATTCAGTAAGTAGGTAGATGTATTAGGACTGTATAGCAACCATGTACAACTCATTAGGCAACACGTGCAAATATTAGTGACATACCTTGGGCCTTAAATCTCAGGTGGAAATTAGGTCTAATTTTTTATTTTGGAACACAAAGCCTACCTGCCAAATGATTGGCGTGACAGCCTATCAGAAAATTCTTTCTGATCTTAATTAAATATTTTAGAGAACTATGCATGTTTCTTCTACAAAACTTTTGGAATGAACACACACAAACACACATACACACACAGAGCCATGGTATTTTTGAAAGGATACGAGAGTTAACCTTGAAACTGAACAATCAACCAGATATTTACTTAATTCCTATTCCTTAGGGGAAAACAAATCACACCACTGGCCGGAATTCTCTGGGAAAAAAAAATCAGACCTTTTCTTTCTAGGTGTAGTTTTCCTAAATAACACACAAACATACAAAATAGAATTCAGCTAGCTGAGAAAAGGCAGTAAGGGCTGTAGAAACTGAAAAGGTGCTGGACATGAGGAGAGAAGTGGCAAGGTTACTGGAAAAAAGAGAGGAATCCTTGTCGGAGAAGACACATCAGGAATAATTTTTTTTTTTTTTTTTAATGAAAAGACAGGCAGAATTGGGATGGAGAAAGAATATATTCTAAGTTGGGCAACTAAGCTTTGTACAGGAGTAGGGGAGGAAGGTACAGGAGGGAAAGGCAAAAGCAGGCCAAGCTCCTTACACAGAGAGGAGTTATCAGTTTTGAGTGTAGTTTATTAAGACCCAACATGGACACTCTGGGCACTAGTATAAGCACACATATGCCTTAGTAGATACCTAGTCTGTCTTTCAGAGCATACACATAAAGGAATTTTGTGATCAGGCTACAGATGATTAGACTCTCCTCCACTAGATAAGGTTTTTATTCCTTTATATGCGAAAAAAGACATCATCTAAGAGTTCCTTACCATTTTACCTTTTTATCCCTGAGATTTTAGTGCTGTATAGAAAAGTTGTCCTTCAAAGCACTGGTTTGAAAAGACTAGCTGCAGAAGAAGGCCTATTTTCTGAAACAAAATTGACTGGCTAGTAGAGAGTGAGTTTGGTTGTGGTACTCAGTGCCTTTATTTCAGAATGGTAAGTGTCAGGTGAGTGGCACCCCAGTCAGGGAA
Source organism: Stenella coeruleoalba (assembly GCF_951394435.1). Classification (NCBI taxonomy): domain Eukaryota; kingdom Metazoa; phylum Chordata; class Mammalia; order Artiodactyla; family Delphinidae; genus Stenella; species Stenella coeruleoalba. Next base: position 45,377,499 of record NC_137154.1, on the reverse strand, counting down.
GTATGAAGTGGAGAAAGGCCACGTCTTTCTAATGTTTTGGTGTTCTGTCAGGGCTCCACAACTGCTCCTTCCCTTAATCCTCCCACTCATTGTGTACACTGCCACACTTCCTTCTTTCTCTTCTTCAGCTTGCCTCTCCTCTCTTCTTAGTCTATTTGCCTATGATGCCATTTCAGAAAATTGAGGTCCCTGGACCAGCAGTAGTAGTGTGACCTGAGAACCTGTTAAATATGCAAATTCACAGGCTCCACTCCAGACCCACTGAATTAGAAATCTAGGTGTGGGGATCAGCAATCTGTGTGTTAACAAGCTCTCCGGTCATCCCAATACATGCTAAACTTTGAGAATCACTGGGCTACAGTGTACAACTATCCTTTCTGATACAACCGTGAACCATTCTAGAAAAATAGGGCTATATTTGACTTGATTTTAGATTTAGGTGAATGTGTGAACGATTTTGTGTTATTCAAATTACTCTACGTTTGCTTAAAGTAACCGGCACCAAATACTTTAGACTAAAATCTAAGTGCTTAGAAGAAATAAGTTTATGTTATTTAGTTTATACTTACATGTTTTCATTTTTTCAACCAATAAATATGGGCCTACAAAGTGAAAACTTGCATACGGTCCCTACATGACAGGGCTTACAAGGTAGTGGAACCAGCAGAGAGGCCTAACAAGATGTAATGAAAATCAATGTGTTCAACATGCCACAGGAGAAAGTGAAGTAGAAAAAGTTGTTATGGGAGCATAGACGAGGGAGTGATTCCACCAGAGCAATCAGAAAAGGCTTTATGAATGAGGGGTATCTGAGCTGAACTGGAAGATGAATAGGCTCTTTGGATTAATTTCTCTTCCTTACATCTCTAATTTTTTCCTCTTATATGCCAGTTAATGGCTATTTTGCATATGGTTTTAGATGCAGTGTTTAAAAAATATATAAAGGTTAAACATGACGATATATATATATTCTGTATGGGAAATGAGGCCCAGTGATTTCGGTTTTAAGAAAAGCATTATTATTTGCCTCAAGACAAGTTTCCAATATTGAGCTAGTTTATGTTTATTTAAACTTTCCTTTAAATAAATCTGAAGAAATGTTTTTATGGTTATAGACCAAAACCTATTTTATTGTTTAAAGACTATGTGTAGTATATTGGAAAAAGCACAGGACAGAACAACATTAAGACCACATTCTTATTCACAGTGTGTCACTATATGGTGCTGTGGTCTTGAGGAAATTACTTCACCTCTCTGGACCTTAGTTTCTTCATCTAGAAAAGTTTGGACTCAGTGATCTCTGAGGACCTTTATTTTTATTTCTTCTTTGTCAAAACCCTTTTGAATTCCATTTATAATTTCAATTGGTTCAATTATTAAAATATTCATCAAGAGGGGAATGCCTCTTTTTCTGGCTATCTAGGCAAATATACTCTACAAATACTTTGGCTACAAAAGTAGATTCCAGAAGCTAGTCGCATGAAGTTTACAGAACACAATGTTAGGCTCAAAACGTGTTCATCACAGACCACATTAGGAAAGAGTGTCCTTAAAATTACGTTACTTCATCTCTAACAAGAAGTGTCTCAAGAGGCCATGGCAGTGGTCAAAACCTTGGCTGAATGACTTTCTGTTGTATAATTGACAGAAAAGTCATTCCTCAAACTGTAAAACCTGCTCTGAAACATACCCTAATTAAACAACAACAATAACACAGATAAGGCCAGAATTGAATTTCATAACGGAGAGCATAAGAGATTTAAATCAAGTGGAAGATTTTTTGCTACAGTGAGACTCTACGAAAACATGGTTAGAATATTTCAGTCCAAATATAATTCTTAGTGCACAGAAAAATAATGACAACTGTTTACTATGGTTGTGAAATTTTGAACCTTTCAAAAAGTTGAGTAACCTTAAAGAATGAAAAGTTATATAAAAAGGAACATGTCTTCTTGACTCTAAAGTAGGTTGTAGACCATTTTCTAGCCTGGCTCCTCCTGGTGCATGGCGGTCATGTTCTGAACTGCAGGAGGGGGGGATTTAGTAGTGACCTTTTGGAATGAACCATGTTACTGGCCAAGTGTCTGTACCTAATTGATTTTCCTCACCCTTTTAAAAGTGCATCTCTAATTCCTGGCCCTAAACACCTGCTTAAAGTTCAGCCAATTTCTGCCGTGAGATCCAAGTTAAGTGAATTTCACTGAAGTGTGAAGTATGAGGCAGGCACAGAGTTCATTATCCTGACTGTGGTGATGGTTTCATAGGTGTATACACATGTTAAAAAAGTTATCAAGTTGTACACTTGAAATATGTCCAGTTTATTATATGTTAAAAGTTCAGTTTAAAATGTTACAAAAAACTACTATCAGTGCTATGGTAAGAGTATATAAGAGATGAGTACAGGGGCCATTCTGACCTGAGAATACAGGAAAGATAAAAGTTGAGCTGAGGCTTGAATGATATGTTCACCAGTTATGGGGGAAATTGAAGGATAGTGGGCATTACAGGACAAAAAAACTGAACAAAGGTACAAAGGCAAAACATAGTTTTGTCATTGTACTGTAAAGAATGTGGCTGAGTGGAATTTAAACTAGTAAGATGACATGTGGTGATAAATACAAGGCTAGAAAGAAAGGCATAGCTTTGATGCCATTCTAAGATAACTTGACTTTACTTTGTAGGTGACTGAAGTTGAAAATTTTATACACATCTGAATTTGCTTCCTTGTAAAACCCCACTTAAATTACAGTAAAGATATTATTTTCTCAATGCAATCCCTAGCAAAATTCCAATGGCACTTTTCACAGAAATAAAACAAAAAAATCCTAAAATTTCTATGGAACCACAAAAGACCCTGAATAGCCAAAGTAATCTTGAGAAGGAAGAACAAAGCTGGAGAACACCAGACCCAGCTGAAGGTAGGTGTACCATACTGAAAATGAGCGAAATTAAGTAAAATATTACATACCAAACGTTAGGACACCTAAACCTCTTACTCTATTGGGCTCCTAGAACTCTGGCAGCCAGGTTTCTACATTCCAGGGAGGAGACCAGATAATTTTCTGGGAAATATGACCAGCTCCATGCTCCCACAAAAAAAAAAAAAAAAGGAAAAAAAAGAAAATTAAAGCTATTGATACTGAGGGTTATCCTATAAACAGACAACCAAATATTACCATACATCTGAGCAAAGCTTCTAATATAAAAGACAAAGACCAAAAAAAAAATTGACTGAGAAAACTATGGAGAGACAGAAACCAAGCACCTCTCCCCCTCCCCCACCCCCCTCTCTCTCACACACACACACACACACACACACACACACACACACGCTCTTTGTCAATATCCTCAGACAGATATGTGAAGCTATTACATTCATGAAATAAAACTAGAATACCAAAAACGAGAATATTCAGAGAATAAAAGTGTCTTTGGGTATGAAAACATATGATAGCTGAAATGTAAAATTTAATAGAAGGTTTGGAAGATAATGTTGAGGTAATCTCCCGGAGGGTAAGTCAAAAAGGCACAGAGAGAAAATAGAAAATAAAATTAGAGTACTGGTCCAAGAAGGCCAACATCTGAAGAGTATAAATCCCAGAAGAACAAACTGAGGAAATGAAGGAAAGGATATCAAAGAAAATAACTGAAGAAAATTCCCCGGAATTTAAGGACAGGAACTTCCAGATTAAAAAGGCCTATCAAGTATCCAGCACAACACATGCAAATAGCCCAATGACATCAGGGGACATCATTGTGAAATTTTAGAAGACTGGGGTCAAAGAGAAGATCTTACAAGCTTCCAAAAAGAAAAAACACAAGTTTCATGAGAAGGGTAAAGGAACGCAAGCATGGTTCAATTCGGGATATTTATCCATTTAATCCATTTTATCAACACAATAAGGGAGAGAAAACCATATTATTATAATAGGTGCTGAAAATCCATAAAAATATTTATCAGCCAATACATAAAATAACCAAGTAAAACAGTGATACAAGAAAGCTAGTAAGATATAATAAGAAACATCCACTAAAACCAAATAATAAATATTACCCTAAGTGACAAAACACTAACCATTTCGATCGGGAATGAGACATGGATGACTTCCATGAAATTTTTATTTAACACTGTCTTGGAGGTTCTGGCAAATAGAATAAGACATCAAAGTGAAACAAATAAATGGTGTAAACACTGGCAAAGAAGAAATAAAACTATCATTTTTGGGGACTTGTACTATTATACGCCTAGAAAACCCAAGCACTATAATAGCAAACAGAAATTAATAAGAGAATTTAGTAAAATGGATTGATATAAAATATACAAAATCAATAGCTTTAATTTATTTTTGGAAAAAGTAACTAGAATGGAAATGGGAAAAGCACTCCAGTCACAACAGCAATATGAACTATCAAATACTAGGGAATAATACATTTAAAAAAGCAAAAAACTTACGAGAAGTAAACTTTAGAAGCTAATTAAATGGCATAAAACAAACCAGTTATTGGTTGGGAAGACTTAACATAATAAAATATTAACTTTCCCCAAATTGACATAAAAATTAAATGCAATTTCAATTGGGTTTTCATTCTCAGTTCTAATGGAATATTTTGGGGAATTGAATATTATTATCTTAATGTTTATATGAAAGAATCAATAGCCAGGAATGGCTAAAAAAATACAGAAAAGAATATCACTGTAGGATAATTTGTTTTACCAGAACATAATAAAGCCCCTTAAATCAATATGGTATTGGTTAAGATATATATAAATATCCATGGATTAGAATAACAAATCCAGAAATAAGTTACAGTATATATGAGAATTCAATACATGACAAACGTGGTAATTCAATTCAACAGTAAAGCAACGAATTATTTAGTAATTTGTGCTGATATCAACTGGCTATCCTTTTGGAAGAAAATAAAATTGGACACTTATGATATACTACGTAATTATAAAAATAAATTCCAGATGGAATAAGAATCTTGCAAGAACATTTAGACAAGATGTATATCTTAGGAATGAAAAAAAGGGTCTTAATTAGAATGAAAATACAGAGGCTATTAAAAAAAAAAAGAACAGCCAAAATCTGAAAAAAAAATTAAGTTTTTCTATGGCAAAAGATAAAATACAAAGCCAACAGATGAATAAATGTATTTGGGAAAAAAACTGAAAGGGCAATATGTACATTAAACAAAGTGTTCATACAAAATGGCTAGAAAAGGTCAAATAACCCAAAAGAAAAGTGGGCAAGAGGTATGCATAAGCAAGTCACAGAAGAACAACTCCAGAAAGGTCAAACAAACATCTAAATTGATGCTAAAATTCAGTAACAGTCAAAGAATTGCAAATTGAATGAGCAATGAGATTAGCTGACTGACTGGCTGGCTGGTTGATTCATTTATACCTGATTCACACATTCAACAAATATTTACTGAAAATTTTCATGGGTCAAATACTGTTTAAGGTGCTGGGGATCAGAAGTTAACTAAACAAAATCCGTTATGTGTAATTTTTGCCATATCATTTTTGCCCATCTGTCAAAGAGCAAACATTGAAAAGAGCAACTGAACCTATCACTGGCAAAGATGTGGGGAAGGAGATACCCTCAATAAATTGGCAGAAACATGAAACATAACAGCCTTTCTGAAAAGCAATCTGGCAATACCTATTAAAAATACACACACACATATATATACAAATATATAGCCTTACATATACCACACACACATACACACACACACACACACACACACACACACACACACACACACACACTCTTTGAGCAAGCAATTCCATTCCTAGGCATCTAACTTACAGAAGTACAAAACTAACACAGTAAACAAAGACATATGTTGTTTACTGAAGCTTTGTGTTGGAAAAAAACTGTACAGAGAGTAAATTCCCATCAATAGGGAAATGCTTGAAAAAAACTGGGTTGCAGCCACACCATGAAATATTATACAGTAATTAAAAAGAATGTTTAGAACCCTGGTTCCCAAACTGTGAGATGAGTCATTCTGTAGTGCTACATCAAAATCACAGAAGTGACATGGTATATAATTCTAATGTTCAGGGGAAATACAGCATCTTTCAACATCTCTTGACCTTGCATGAACAACTAGCTGGAGGTAATGCACATTTTCAACATTAGATTGTGCTACATTACTATCAACAACGTATCTTTGTGAAGCTGGGGTATTCAGTAGTTGTTGTGATTTAAAAGCAAGTACTATAATTAAAGCAAGATGGAACGGGATATGTAGGTAGTGCAAATCATGGTTTGAACAGCTATGAAGTACTTAACAGGAGCACACATTCCATTAGTAAACAATTGTAGTTATTTAAAAATGAAATAACAGTATTAATTTTTTCAATTTATGTGTATTTTTTTCAAATGGTTATTCACTTTCAAGGACATCAATACATATTAAGCTGGCTCTAATTACTTAAGAAGTGAAGCTGTTAGGTATTTCTTTTTGGCCCAGGGGGCACCAAGAAAACATTGCTGAGATACTAAGGACTCTGAACTCAGGAGGTTTGGGAACCTCTTAAACCTGTAGTTCAAGAAGTCAAAAATAATAGAATAAAATGAAAAAGTTGACAAAAAGGAATAATACAAATAGAGGAAAAATTACAAAGGCAAAGGGTATTTCTTCTTAAAAAAGAAGAGAGAAGTCAATAATACACAAATTCCTAGGAAAAAAATACCAAAGAAAAATGAAAAATTTCAAGTCTATAATTAGAAATTTAAGATATTCCTACAAAGAAAATACTAAGTTCAGATGGCTTTACTAATGAGCTCTAACAAACTTTCAAGGAACATGCAATTTCAATCTAATATGCACTATATCAGAGAGAGATACAGAGGAACACTCCCTACTTCATTTTCTGAAACTAAATGTGACCTTGTTCTAATACCAGTCAAGGACAATATAAAAAGGTATAGGTTAATTTCAATCATGAAAACAATCATGGGAAAAAAACCCTAACACATAAAGGCCAACAATGCATAAAAACAATTGATAGCTGCAGAAAAAGCATTTCATAAAATTCAATACTTATTAATGATAAAAACTCTTAAACTAGGAATAGAAGAGTACTTTTTAACCTGATATAGGACACTTATCAAAAACCTTTTAGCAAATACAAAGCTCAATAATGAAACTTTAAAAGTCCTATCACTTTTATTTAATGTTATACTATAAATTCTTGCCAGACAATAAGAAAAAGAAATAAAGTGTATAAAATTTTTAAAATAAGGCAAAAAGCATTACTATTACTGGATTATATGCTTGCCAACACGAAGTACTAAAAGGAATATGTAGACAAATTATAAGAATTAAGGAAGTTTGCAATATTAATGAATACATTTATATTTCTATATATCAGAAAAAAGCAATTAGAGTATGTAATTTTAAAAAGACACCATTTGTAATATAAACAACAGTAAAGACAAAAAAAAATAGGGCAACCAGAAATAGATCTAAAAAAAGATGTATAAAATCTTCACAGAGAAAATCATAAAATGTTATTAAAAGACATTAAACGCCTATATACATTAAGAAATATACCATGTTTATGGATAGGAAGACTTGCAAAAATGTCAGTTCTTCCTTAAATTAGTCTATGGATTCAATGTAATTTTAATCAAAGTGCCCATAGATTTTTTTATGGAATCCAACAAAGTGATTCTAAAATTATATAGAAAAACAAAGGGCAAAGAAGAGGCAAGATATTTCTTAAGAAGACATAGCATGGGGACTTGACTCGTGGGTATTAAAATTTAATATAAACTTTAGTTAAGACTATGAGATGCTTTTGTGAAAACAGGCTAACAGATTAATGGAACAGAAATCCTGAATAGACTCATATACTTATAGAAATGTGGTGTGTGAAGAGGGGGCCACAGCAAATCACTGGAGAAAAGATATTTATAGAAATAAATCATTCTGTGGGCAACCGGTTATACATTTGGAAAAAAATAAACTGGCTCTACCTCATACAATCCACAAGAAATCAATTTCAGATAGATTAAAGGACTTAAATATGAAAGGCAAAATTATTAAACTTTTTAAGTGGATATGAACATATCTTTATGACCTCACTGAAGGGAAGTATTTCTTGCACAAGACATAAGAAGAGTACAAATCATAAAGGAAATGCTTACAAACTTATAGTCATCAAAATGTGCTAGAAAGACAAGGAAAAGACAACCACAATCTAGGAAGAGATACCTGCAACATGAAAGGATTGGTGTTCAGAACATATTAAGAACTCCTCCAAATCAAAGAGAAAAAGATAAACAATTCAGAAGAAAAAAGGGCTGAAGAAGCAAATAAGAATTTCCTTACATAGAAAACATGCAAAGCCAATAAACATGAAAAATTATTCCACTTTATTAGTTATCAGGGAAATGCAAATTATAACTACAATGATATACCCTTATATAATAACCAGACTGGCAGAATTTAAAAATTAAGAATTTTTTAATACCAAAAGTTGGCAAAGATGTGAAGTAAAAGAAACTCTCATACACTGCTGCAATAATGTAAATTTATAAAGATATTTTAGAAAATAATTTGTCATAATCTAGGAAAGTGAAGTTGCACATACTCTTGACTCAGCAATTCCATTCCTATGTGTTTATTCAGGAGAAATTCTTACACAAGTGCATCAGTGTATAAGAATGTTCATACAACATTGCTTGAGTTACAACACTGCTTTCATTGCTGGGGCAATGAAACAGTCCAAATATCCTTCAACAGCAGAATGGACTCACACAGCAGTGAATAAATAAACCATAACTACATGTATCAACACAGGTGATCATTATGAGCAGTTACTCAAAAAATACTTACTGTATCAATGAAAAAACAGGATGATTCCACTTACATGAAGGTCAAAGCAGTCAAAACTAAACTGAATTATAGTTTAAGAGTACACATATGGGGTAAACCACGAAGAAAAGCAAAGGAATGAATAACATCAAATTCAGGAGAGTAGCTCTAAGGGAGAGGAAGAGTCAGAGAACAGTTGAGTGGAACTCCCAAGAACTTTAATATGAATGTTCTATCTCTTAAACTAGATGTTGGGTACATGTGTGCTTTATTACTACTCTTTAAACAATACATATGTCACAATTACCATATCACAAATAGAATTTCATGAATCACACAATGACTACTTGAAAACAAGGTCAAGTTGAGATGCATGATGGGTAATGATTCTCAAGGTTTACACACTAGCTAAGTGTTCCACTAGTAAACACTAGCATTACATGTACAGTTCATATTTCTGCCTCAGCAAAAATACAAATTACTATTTATCATGGATTGTTCTCAAATAATCAGTATATAGAATGTCAACCCTACGATTATCAGCAGTCCATTAAATTTCCATCAAGTGTCCCTTAGAAATGTATAGTAAACACTCAATGAGATCTGATATAACTAGGTAAGAATTTTAAATTCCATTTTCAAAATCATTTTATTGTCCAGAATCTTCAGAAATTATTGTTGGTGTTTCTACACATTTAGACAGATGTAACTGAGATAAGTAAAATAAAACAAACTTGCAGAAAATGAAGATTGCTACTTAAGGATTTTCCTGACCTGTATCAGAACTTATTACAGGAAAAAAGCAATCTAAGGATGGAAATCTGGACTTGGTTCGTTGATCTGATTAGATTCAAAAGCATTAAAAATTGGTGGTGGTGGGGGGGGTATGAAAAGGCAGAGGAGTTTTAGGGTAGTGAAAATACTCTGTATAATATCATTATGATGGATATACCTCATTAAACATTTGTCCAAACCCAATGAATGCACAGCACCAAGAATGATGCAAACTGTGGACTTAAGGTGATTATGATGTGTCAATGTAGGTTCATTAATTGTAACAATGTACCACTTTTGTGGGAAATGCTGATAATGAGGGAGGCTATGCATGTGTGGGGGCAAGGGATATATGGGAAATCTCTATACCTTTCTCTTAATTTTGCTGTGAACCTAAAACTGTTCTTAAAAAATAAAGTCTTGCGAGTCAGGTGTGGCCCACCTGGGTGGGCTGTGTGGGCTTCGGGGAAGAACACGCAGCCACTCAGGGGCAGGTTCTTGGTGGAGGAAAGCAGGCAGGTCACCCACGGCACCCCTGCCACGCCGAGGACACTCAGGAGCCTGGCGACCCAGGAGCAGCCACCGCGCACCAGGAGCAGCACATATCTGAAAAAGAAGTCCCTCCTGCTGACAGAGAGATGGCAAACCCTACAAGCTGGCTTAGAGACTTTACCTACAAAACGAGAAACCGTGCGGCTGACAGGGTCTTGGGGCTCCAGTCTGGTGTCAGGCCTGAGCCCCTGAGGTGGGAGAGCCGAGTTCAGGACACTGGACCACCAGAGACCTCCCTGCCCCACATAATATCAATTGGCGAGAGCTCTCCCAGAGATCTCTGTCTCAATGCTAACACCCAGCTCCACCCAATGGCCAGCAAACACCAGTGCTGGATGCCCCATGCCCAAAATTAGCAAGACAGGAACACAACCTCACCCATTAGCAGAGAGGCTGCCTAAAATCATACTAAGTTCACAGACACCCCAAAACACACCACTGGACACAGCCCGGCCCAACAGAAAGACAAGATCCAGCTCCACCCACCAGAACACAGGCACCAGTCCCCTCCACCAGGAAGCCTACACAGCCCACTGAACCAACCTCACCCACTCGGGGCAGACACCAAAAACAACGGGAATTACAAACCTGCAATCTGTGAAAAGGAGACCCCAAACACAGTAAGTTAACAAAATGAGAAGACAGAGGAAAATGCAGCAGATGAAGTAGCAAGGTAAAACCCACCAGAACAAACAAATGAAGAGGAAATAGGCAGTCTACCTGAAAAACAATTCAGAGTAATGATAGTAAAGATGATCCAAAATCTTGGAAATAGAATGGAGAAAATATAAGAAACGTTTAAAAAGGACCTAGAAGAACTAAAGAGCAAAAAGAACAATGATGAACAACACAATAAATGAAATTAAAAATTCTCTAGAAGGAATCAATAGCAGAATAAATGAGGCAGAACGGATAAGCGACCTGGAAGATAAAATAGTGGAAATAACTACCACAAAGCAGAACAAAGAAAAAAGAATGAAAAGAATTGAGACCAGTATCAGAGACCACTGGGACAACATTAAATGCACCTACATTCAAATTATAGGGGTCCAAGAAGAAGAAGAGAAAAAGAAAGCATCTGAGAAGATATTTGAAGAGATTATAGTTGAAAACTTCCCTAACATGGGAAAGGAAATAGTCAATGAAGTCCAGGAAGCACAGACAGTCCCATACAGGATAAATCCAAGGAGAAACACACCAAAAAACATATTAATCAAACTATCAAAAATTAAATACAAAGAAAAAATATTAAAATCAGCAAGGGAAAAGCAACAAATAACATACAAGGGAAACCCCATAAGGTTAGTAACAGCTGATCTTTCAGCAGAAACTCTGCAAGCCAGAAGAGAGTGGCAGGATATATTTAAAGTGATGAAAGGGAAAAACCTACAACCAAGATTACTCTACCCAGCAAGGATCTCATTCAGATTTGACAGAGAAATTCAAACCTTTACAGACAAGAAAAAGCTAAGAGAATTCAGCATCACCAAACTAGCTTTACAGCAAATGCTAAAGGAACTTCTTTAGGCAGGGAACACAAGAGAAGGAAAAGACCTACAATAACAAACCCAAAACAATTAAGAAAATGGTAATAGGAACATACATATCAATAATTACCTTAAATGTAAATGGATTAAACGCTCCAACCAAAAGACATAGACTGGCTGGATACAAAAACAAGACCCATATATATGCTGTCTACAAGAGACCCATTTCAGACCTAGGGACACATACAGACTGACAGTGAGGGGATGGAAAAAGATATTCCATGCAAATGGAAATCAAAAGAAAGCTGGAATAGCAATTCTCATATCAGACAAAATAGACTTTAAAATAAAGACTATTACAAGAGGCAGAGAAGGACACTACATAATGATCAAGGGATCAATCCAAGAAGAAGATATTACAATTGTAAATATTTATGCACTCAACATAGGAGCACCTCAATACATAAGGCAAATGTTAACAGCCATAAAAGGGGAAATTGACAGTAACACAATCATAGTAGGGGACTTTAACACCCCACTTTCACCAATGGACAGATTATCCAAAATGAAAATAAATAAGGAAACACAAGCTTTAAATGATACATTAAACAAGATGGACTTAACTGATATTTATAGGACATTCCATCCAAAAACAACAGAATACACTTTCTTCTCAAGTGCTCACAGAACATTCTCCAGGATAGATCATATACTGGGTCACAAATCAAGCCTTGGTAAACTTAAGAAAACTGAAATCATTTCAAGTATAATTTCTGACCACAACGCTATGAAACTATATATCAATTACAGGAAAAAAACTGTAAAAAAAAACACACACATGGAGGCTAAACAATACACTACTAAATAACCAAGAGATCACTGAAGAAATCAAAGAGGAAATCAAAAAATATCTAGAAACAAATGACAATTAAAACACGACGACCCAAAACCTATGCAATGAAGCAAAAGCAGTTCTAAGAGGGGAGTTTATAGCAATACAATCCTACCTCAGGAAACAAGAAAAATCTCAAAAAACAACCTAACCTTACACCTAAAGCAATTAGAGAAAGAAGAACAAACAAAACCCAAAGTTAGCAGAAGGAAAGAAATCATACAGATCAGATCAGAAATAAATGAAAAAGAAGTGAAGAAAACAAGAGCAAAGATCAATATAACTAAAAGCTGGTTCTTTGAGAAGATAAACAAAACTGATAAACCACTAGCCAGACTCATCAAGAAAAAAAGGAGAAGACTCAAATCAACAGAATTAGAAATGAAAAAGGAGAAGTAACAACTGACACTGCAGAAATACAAAGGATCATGAGAGATTACTACAAGCAACTATATGCCAATAAAATGGACAACCTGGAAGAAATGGACAAATTTTTAGAAAAGCACAACCTTCTGAGACGGAACCAGGAAGTAATAGAAAATATAAACAGACCAATCACAAGCACTGAAATTGAGATTAAAAATCTTCCAACAAACAAAAGCCCAGGTCCAGATGGATTCACAGGTAAATTCTATCAAACATTTAGAGAAGAGCTAACACCTATCCTTCTCAAACTCTTCCAAAATATAGCAGGGGGAGGAACATTCCCAAACTCATTCTACGAGGCCACCATCACCCTGATACCAAAACCAGACAGAGATACTACAAAAAAAGAAAATTACAGACCAATATCACTGATGAATATACATGCAAAAATCCTCAACAAAATACTAGCAAACAGGGCTTCCCTGGTGGCGCAGTGGTTTAGAGTCCACCTGCCGATGCAGGGGACGTGGGTTCGTGCCCCGGTCCGGGAAGATCCCACATGCTGCAGAGCGGCTGGGCCCATTAGCCATGGCCGCTGAGCCTGCGCGTCCGGAGCCTGTGCTCCGCAACGGGAGAGGCCACAACAGTGAGAGGCCCGTGTACCGCAAAAAAAAAAAAAAAAAAATACTAGCAAACAGAAACCAACAACACATTAAAAGGATCATACACCATGATCAAGTGGGGTTTATCTCAGGAATGCAAGAATTTTTCAATATACGCAAATCAATCAATATGATACAACATATTAACAAACTGAAGGATGAAAACCATATGATCATCTCAACAGATGCAGAAAAAGCTTTTGTCAAAATTCAACACCCATTTATGATAAAAACTCTCCAGAAAGTAGGCATAGAGGGAACTTACCTCAACATAATAAAGGCCATATATGACAAACCCACAGTCAACATCATTCTCAATGGTGAAAAACTGAAACCACTTCCTCTAAGATGAGAAACAAGACAAGGTTGCCCACTCTCACCACTACTATTCAACGTAGTTTTGGAAGTTTTACCCACAGCAATCAGAGAAGAAAAAGAAATAAAAGGAATCCAAACTGGAAAAGAATAAGTAAAACACTCACTGTTTCCAGACGACATGATACTATACATAGAGAATCGTAAAGATGCTACCAGAAAAGTACTAGAGCTAATCAATGAATTTGGTAAAGTAGCAGGATGCAAAATTAATGCACAGAAATCTCTTGCATTCCTATACACTAATGATGAAAAATCTGAAAGAGAAATTAAGGAAACACCCCCATTTACCACCGCAACAAAAAGAATAAAATACCTAGGAATAAACCTACCTAAAGAGACAAAAGACCTGTATGCAGAAAACTATAAGACACTGATGAAAGAAATTAAAGGCAATACAAACAGACGGAGAGATATACCATGTTTTGGATTGGAAAAATCAACGTTGTGAAAATGACTATACTACCCAATCTACAGATTCAATGCAATCCCTACCAAACTCCCAATGGCATTTTTCACATAACTAGAACAAAAATTTTCACAATCTGTATGGAAACACAAAAGACCCCGAATAGCCAAAGCAATTTTGAGAAAGAAAAATGGAGCTGGAGGAATCAGGCTCTGTGACTTCAGACTACACTACAAAGCTACAGTAATCAAGACAGTATGGTACTGGCACAAAAACAGAAATATAGATCAATGGAATAGGATAGAAAGCCCAGAGATAAACCCACGCACCTATGGTCACCTTATCTTTGATAAAGGAGGCAAGAATATGCAATGGAGAAAAGACAGCCTCTTCAATAAGTGGTGCTGGGGAAACTGGACAGCTACATGTAACAGAATGAAATTAGAACACTCCCTAACACGGTATACACAAATAAACTCAAAATGGATTAAAGACCTAAATGTAAGGCCAGAGACTACAAAACTCTTAGTGAAAATATACGCAGAACACTCTGTGATGTAAATCACAGCAAGATCCTTTTTGATCCACCTCCTAGAGAAATGGAAAGAAAAACAACAACAAAAAACAAATGGACCTAATGAAACTTAAAAGCTTTTGCATAGCAAAGGAAACCATAAACAAGACGAAAAGACAACCCTAAGAATGGGAGAAAATATTTGCAAATGAAGCAACTGACAAAGGATTAATCTCCAAAATATACAAGCAGTTCATGCAGCTCAATTTCAAAAAAAACAAACCACCCACTCCAAAAATGGGTGGAAGACCTAAATGGACATTTCTCCAAAGAAGATATACAGATTGCCAACAAACACACGAAAGGGTGCTCAACATCACTAATCATTAGAGAAATGCAAATCAAAACTACAGTGAGGTTATCACCTCACACTGGTCAGAATGGCCATCATCAAAAAATCTACAAAACAATAAATGCTGGAGAGGCTGTGGAGAAAAGGGAAGCCGCCTGCACTGTTGGTGGGAATGTAAATTGATACAGCCACTATGGAGATCAGTGTGGAGGTTCCTTAAAAAACTAAAAATAGAACTACCATATGACCCAGCAATCCCACTACTGGGCATATACCCTGAGAAAACCATAATTCAAAAAGAGTCATGTACCACCATGTTCACTGCAGCTCTATTTACAGTAGCCAGGACATGGAAGCAACCTAAGTGTCCGTCGACAGATGAATGGATAAAGATGTGGCACATATATACAATGGAATATTACTCAGCCATAAAGAGAAACGAAATTGAGTTATTTGCAGTGAGGTGGATGGGCCTAGAATCTGTCATCCAGAGGGAAGTAAGTCAGAAAGAGAAAAAGAAATACTGTATGCTAACACACATATATGGAATCTAAAAAAAAAAAAAGTGGTTTTGACGAACCTAGGGGCAGGGCAGGAATAAAGACGCAGACGTAGAGAATGGGCTTGAGGACACGGGGAGGGGGGATGGGTAAGCTGGGACGAAGTGAGAGAATAACACTGACACATACACACTACCAAACGTAAAATAGATAGCTAGTGGGAAGCAATTGCATGGCACAGGGAGATCAGCTCGGTGCTTTGTGACCACATAGAGGGGTGGGACAGGGAGGATGGGAGGGAGGCACAAGAGGAAGGGGATATGGGGCTATATATTTATACATATAGCTGATTCATTTTGTTATACAGCAGAAACTAACACAACACTGTAAAGCAGTTATACTCCAATAAAGATGTTAAAAAAAATAAAGTCTTAAAGAAAAAATAAAGTTTTGATAAAAATAATTATTAAAACCAAAAAGCATTAATAAATCTTTTGCCAGTGGTTAATGAGAAACTGGTAGTCCATGGCACTCAAAAGCAAAACAGTTACCTAAATTAACACCTATAAACAACGGTAATCAGGCGCCTATGTAACCAAGTCAGTGTTGCCATACATATTTTAATTCAAATAAGAGGAACAATAAGCCTCGCCCACTGTATCAAAGTTCACTAGAGAATTTGAAGGAAGATCATAATAAGCTCAAGATGCTAAATTTCTATCACAAGGTTCAGCTAAGAGGCCAGAAAGTTTCTATGACTACTCTAAAAGATAAATGAAATAAGATCCTGTAGCTGCAGGGTTCAGATGTGTAACTATCATAACAAAGTTTAACCTTTAGGTGACTGAATTACAGTACAAACTGAGGTCACAGCCTTACAGGGTCTCATGTTAAATGAGGGTATTGATGGGGAAGAAGAGTGGAGTGACTTTGCAGTATGTCAATTTAGCTAAGCTGGAACTACAGTCCCCAGAATTCCCTTCACTGTACAGTTCTGAGTTAGAGTTGCCAGAGATGTGGAAGGTGCAAGTGACGCAGTACACATGCTTATGTTCAGAAGTAAGTGTAGGGTTAGGCGCTGCATGCACATACTGTTACTGATCTGCTGGCTACCTTGTCAGTCAGGCCTGCAGCTCCTTCAGCTGGATTTCCTCTTTCAGGATCTTCGAATTTCTGAGCTAATGTATATGCAGCTCTGTGATGAAGAGAATTAACTTTTTCTGCAAGCAAACTTGAAGGCTTAAAGGCAGTTTGCTTGCAGAAAAAGTAGGGACGTGATGAGATATTTGTATACCCATGCTCACCACAGCATTATTTGCAATAGCCAAGGTAGAAGCAACCTAAAATGCTCATCAACAGAAGAATGGATAAGCAAAATGTGTTATACTCATACAGTATAATATTATTTGGCCTTAAAAAGGAAGGCAATTCTGACACATGCTACAACATGAATGACCTTAAGGATATGCTAAGTGAAATAACCCAGTCATGGAAAGACATATATTGTATGACTTCACTTATATGAAGTACTTAGAGCAGTCGAATTAATACAGATAGAAAGTAAAATGATAGTTGCCAGGGGCTGGGGTGGGACGTAGGCAGAAATTGGGAGTTACTGCTTAACTGGTACAGAATTTCAGTTTGGGAAGATGGAAGAAGTTCTGGAGATGGATGGTGGTGATGTTTTTGCATAACAGTGTGAATGTACTTAATGCCACTGACCTGTACACTTGAAAAGGGTTAAAATGTTAAATTTAATGATGTGTATATTTTACCACAATAAAAAAAGTCCAACTAGAGCTCATTCATTCTTTGAGTACTTCCGTACTTCCTGAAATATAAAGCCTTTCTCATGTTTTATTTGCTCTAGTCCTGGCCCTAGTAATTTCTTCAAGGAGTTATTTCTTCCTTTTAATGGAGACTCGTATTTAGAAACCAAGATGTGGATACTAGGTGTGTTCATTGTTATACGGGGGTGTCTCTGCTGCCTGGCCCTCTCAATAAATACAGCTAGGAAATATATATATGCACCCTCCCCCCACATATTCACAGACATACACACACATTTCCACATATTTTTTCAATGTATATATGTTGAAAACCATGAGTTGGCATTATTAGCCCTAATTTATTCAAAACCATAAGATTCATGCTAGCTTCTCTTTTTCCATACTTATACTTTCTTCTTTTATCAGTGAAAAACCTGGCTACAATTATCCTCAATACCTTTACTTAATTTGGTCAGTCTTCTGACTATAAATAGTACTCTTATTCCACTGGGCCACCGATACCAATTCATCTACTCTCTGTGTGTTTGTAAGTATGGGATTCAGCCTCTGTCTGGCTACCATTACCCTGCCTGAGCCTGCCCAATGGTGCTTGGATACGGGAGGAAGGAAGGAAAGAAGGAAGGGGAGAGAAAGGGGGAATTAAAAAATTTTTTTACTTGTTAGTTGGTTTTTGCTGGTAAAAAGAAATACTATTGAGTTTTGTAGATTGGTCTTACATTCAGTAACTTAAATGAATCGTCTGAGTAGTTAATTTGTCAATGTGGCACTTTTTCCAGGCAGAGGATCATACCATCTGAAAATAATGACAGTTTTTTCTTTCTCTTCTAATCCTTGGATCTCATTTTCCCCTTGTAACATTTTTTGAGAAAGAATTCACATGTAACATTGTATTAGTTTTAGGTATACAACATAATGATTTGACACATTGTTAACAGTAGTGATAAAAGTAAGCATCTTTATCTTATTACAGTCTTAAAGTGAATACATAACATTTCTTCAATAACTATAAGGCTTGCTATAGGTCTTTGGTATGTAGGTTTTACCAAGTATGGAAGCTTTTCTCTAATAACAGTTTGCTAAGAACTTTTACACAAATATACATAGAATTTTATTAAATGCCTTCTCTGTACTGATTAAGATAATCATAATCTTTCTCCTTTAATCTATTAATGTGGTGAATTATACTGAAAGGATCCAGGGACCAATTCTACTATATCATGATGGTTTGGTTTTTTTTAATGCACTAATATAATCAATTAGCCAATATTTTATTTAAGAGTTCTGCACTTACCTTGATAGGAAAAGTGGGACTAATTTTCCTTTCCTTCTACTGTATTTATTTGGTTTTGGAATCATATTTACACTAGCCTCCTAAGATGATATTAAAAATATAATGCTGATTGAAAAAGAAACAGAATATGTACTACACCATTTACATAAATTAAAAATACATGTGCACTAAATAATATGCAATTTTAAACAACATCTACATTGAAAATAATATATTAAACACATTAAAATAATTGAGGGAGATTGGGAGCATAATGGTAATAAAAATAAATGAATAGGGACTTCCTTGGTGGTCCAGTGGTTAAGAAACCACACTGCCAATGCAGGGGGCCCAGGTTTGATCTCTGGTCAGGGAACTAGATCCCACATGCCGCAACTAAAAGATCCCACGTGCCGCAACTAAAGACCTGCGTGCTGCAACTAAGACCCAGTGCAGCCAAATAAATAACTATTAAAAAAGAAAGAAGAACTTTAAAAATAAATGAATAAAACAAGAATGGGACCTTGCATGGACCAAAGATGATATGGTGTTATGAACTAGAGAGGACCACGATTGCTCCTACTAAGCAAGGATGAAAAAAAGGGTCCTGAGATGATAGAATTTATAAGAGGAATCCGGGGGACATCTAGTCCAACCTCTTTGACAATGCAGAAATCCTTTTTCAGCTTTCCTGAAAATGACTGAAGAGTATTTGATGGATTGCATATCTATAAAGCTGTCCTTTTCGCTGTTGAAAAGTTTTAAATGTTGGCTCTAATCTACCCCTTACAGACTTACCAAATCAGAATCTCTGATGATGGGGCCCAGAAATGCACATTTAAAAATTTTAAGGAAAGCTTAATAAATGACTACACCAGATAACAGGACACTGATTTTTCAACTCTAGTTACATGTCAAATTTACCTGTGGAACTTTAAAAAAAATACAAGATGCTTCATCCCTGGGATTCTAACACAGTAGATACGAACACTCATGCTTTATATATTGGGTGGGACAAAAGGTTCGCTTGGTTTTTTCTGTAAGATGGCTCTAGTAGCACTTAGTTGTCTTTAACTTCATTTGAAACAATTTTGTTAGACTGTATGTGACAGCTGTCATATCAGCGTACATTTAAAAAAAGACTTTTCAAAATTAGTGAATTTCTGTGTAGCCATTTCAAAATTGAAGATGGAAAAAAAGCGCATTTTCAGCATATTATGCTTTATTATTTCAAGAAAGGTAAAAACACAACTGAAATGCAAAAAAAGGATTTGTGCAGGTATGGAGAAGGTGCTGCGACTGACTGAACGTGTCAAAAGTGCTTTGCAAAGTTTCGTGCTGGAGATTTCTCACTGGACGATGCTCCATGGTCAGGTAGACCAGTTGAAGTTGACAGAGATCATATCGAGACATTAATTGAGAACAATCAACATTATACCACGTGGGAGATAGCTGACATACTCAAAATAACCAAATCAAGCATTGAAAATCATTTGCACCAGCTTGGTTATGTTCATCGCTTTGATGTCTGGGTTCCAAGTAAGTTAAGCAAAAAAAACCTTCTGGACCATATTTCTGCATGCTATTCTCTATTTAAATGTAATGAAAACGTTCCGTTTTTTAAAGAAATTGTGACAGGTGATGAAAAGTGGATATTGTACAATAATGTGGAACGGAAGAGATTGTGGGGCAAGTGAAATAAACCACCACCAACCACACCAAAGGCCGGTCTTCATCCAAAGAAGGTGATGTTATGTATACGGTGGGACTGGAAGGGAGTCCTCTATTATGAACTCCTTCTGGAAAACCAAAGGATTAGTTCCAACAAGTTGGTCCCAATTAGACCAACTGAAAGCAGCACTAGACGAAAAGCATCCAAAATTAGTCAACAGAAAAAGCATAATCTTCCATCAGGATAACACACGACCGCATATTTCTTTGATGACCAGGCAAACCTGTTACAGCTTGGCTGGGAAGTTCTAATTCATCAGCTGTATTCACCAGACATTGCACCTTCGGATGACTATTTATTTCGGTCTTTACAAAACTCTCTTAATGGAAAAAATTTCAATTCCCTGGAAGACTGTAAAAGGCACGTGGAAGAGTTCTTTGCTCAAAAAGATAAAAAGTTTTGGGAAGATGGAATTATGAAGTTGCCTGAAAAACGGCAGAAGGTAGTGGAACAAAAGGGTGAATATGTTGTACAATAAAGTTCTTGGTGAAAATGAAAAATGTGTCTTTTATCTTTACTTAAAAAACTGAAGGCACTTTTTGGCCCACTCAATATATCATTGACAGTACTGTCGACTGGGACAGTATTTGCCAGCTATATGTGAACTTTAAATTTTGCTTTCAAGCAGAGGTTGTGAATTATCAAACCATCGATCTAGGTTTTCTTTCCTAGATATTTCTGTGCACAGAGATACAAAAGTGAGCAGAGGCTAGCTCTGGCAACCTGTTTAAGGATGGAAGCTGTGGAGAACTGAAACTCTAACCAGATAAGGTAAGCAGCTACTTATATTACATTCACTTATTCATTTACTCATTCATCCAAGTTGTACTGAGACACTATTTCATGCCAGACATAATGGAGAATATAGGTACACCAACAGGTAATTTCATTATATGTGGTAAGCGTTATTGTAGGATCATGGTGGATAGAATGGACGCAGTACAAAATACAGTAGAAGCACACAGAAATGGCTACCAACCTAAAACTGATGGGCCAAAGAAGGCTTCCAGGAGGAAGTGACATCTAAACTAAGAGTAAAGGATGACTAGGAGTTAACTAGGTGAAAGGGACAATTGAGGGAGTAGGGAGTAGAAAAGAATAGTGTTCCAAACTAAGGCAGTAAGATGTGCAAAGGCCAGAGGACTGACAGCAGTGAAAAATGAGGCTGTAGCGGTAGGAAGGAGCAAAGATATGATCAGAATTTACTTTGAGGGCACGGGGAAAGGATTTTAAGTTGGGAAGTGATGAGATCCAACCTGAATTGTAGAAATATCACTTTTGTAAAGCAAGGAAACAGATAAAGTAAGGGGATGGGTCAGGAGAGAGGTGGGGAGACCAGTTAAGAAGTTGCTGCAGTAAAAGAGGTAAGAAACGTTGGTGACTTAAATCAGGATATTGGAATTTAAGGACAGAGAAAAGTGGATGGGAGTTGAGAGACATCAGGAAAGAGACATAGGAACGCAGACTCTATAGGACTCAGTGGCTGATCAGACGTGAGGATAAGACTAAGAGACTAATTTCATGTTTTTTGCTTATTTGGTGCCATTTGTTAAACCAGGAAACTCAGGAGGAAGAGGTTGTGGATGGTGGCTGAAAATGGGGATAAAAGGTGATTATTTCAGTTTGGAACATAACATCTAAATAGCTTTGGGACATTCAAGTAAAGATGGAGAGCAACCAGCAAGATATTCAATTCTGGAGGAAGATTTGGAAGGATTACGTAGAAGACAGTAATGGGGATGAATAAGATTGCCTAGGTAGAATCTTAGACTGGGAGAAGGTTTAAGATTTAAGATAAACATTTAAGATTTTAAAATAAACATCACGACTTGCAGGATGGGGATAAGAAGGTTTACCAAAAAGACTGAAAAAGAGATTCAAAAGAAGTAGAAAGTCAGGAGAAATGGTATCATCAAAGATAAGGGAAGAGGGGGGCTTCCCTGGTGGCACAGTGGTTGAGAGTCCGCCTGCCGATGCAGGGGACACGGGTTTGTGCCCTGGTCCGGGAAGATCCCACATGCCGCGGAGCGGCTGTGCCCGTGAGCCATGGCCGCTGAGCCTGCGCGTCCGCAACGGAAGAGGCCACAACAGTGAGAGGCCCGCATAACGCAAAAAAAAAAGATAAGGGAAGAGCGTTTTGCACAGAAGTGGCCAGTGGTCATCATCAAATCTACCATGTGTCAATAAACAAACAAACAAACAAATAAATAAGAACTGAAGAGTTTCCACTAGATTTATCAATGAGTTCTCATTGGTTGAGTTGGTGATAGCCAAAGATTTGGCCTAAACCTTACAGATGTTAGAACAGCTAACTTCTTAATGAATTTTCTCCTATATCTGAAATTCAAAGTGTTGACAACCAAGTTAGTTCCTTATTAAGTAACTTAGAAAAGTAGACTCTTATTTCAATAATTACCACTTCCATGAAATTATGTAATCATTCATGTATTCAAATAATATCTGAATACTTTCTATGTGCCAGGTACTGTGCTGGATGTTGGGTATACAATGATGAACAATAAAAACAAGGTCTGTTTTCACTCAGTTAAGGTTAGGGTTTTTCAATAGCAATTGCTATTTAGGAAAAATAAAAATAAAGATCCACAAGTTTCCAGAATTTAAGTTCCTGATCTAAACTTAAATTTAGCTATATAGTACCTATTGCCACAGTTTTTTGTTTTGTTTTGTTTTGTTTTTTGTTTTTTTTGGTACACGGGCCTCTCACTGTTGTGGCCTCTCCCGTTGCGGAGCACAGGCTCCGGAAGCGCAGGCCCAGTGGCCAAGGCTCATGGGCCCAGCCGCTCCGTGGCACGCGGGATCCTCCCGGACAGGGGAACAAACCCACGTCCCCTGCATCGGCAGGCGGACTCTCAACCACTGCGCCACCAGGGAAGCCCTGCCACAGTTTTTGAAGAACACAGTATATCAGTGACTTAAAGGCAAGAATAAAAAAAAAAATTAGATTTAGGACTCACCTTTCAAATTACAAGCTGTGTGATTTGAGAAAATCACTTAATTTCTTTGAGCCTATTTCCAGAGGGTAGTAGTGATTGTGGATGACCCTGTTTCAAAGCCAAAAGAAAGCTGAGGTTGTCTGAGGCAGTCGGAGGAATAGAGGTACCCAAGAAGGAAAAGGACAGAATAATTATGGATGCTGACTAGATGGTTCTCTTACAAGGGGCGTGGAGAATGAAAGCAGAGTTGAGGAACAATGGTGGCGAGTAGGAACGGACTTTGTTTAACTGACCCCTTCTGCTTAGGTCATCCTTCGCAAGAGGTAAACCAAAGAATGACAAAAGAAAAAGAACGTGTCCATGGTGAAGCTTGTTGACTGAGAGCTTCATTATAGCATGACCTGGTTGAGCTGTTCCGTTAAGAAACTCTTATCTCAGTATTTTTAGTAAAATCTTTTCCTCTTTGGCTGGTCACATTTCTCAGAGAGCTGTCTTCCAATGTCCTGCTTGAGGGAAGGTTGCCAAAGTTCTAGGAGCTGAAGGGGGAAAGTTGTCGACTGGTATTCTTAATATCTGACACTCACTTTACTCCCATGTTTGCAGCAAAACAGTATTTCCCTCAGCCAGACATAGTGTTTCCCTGGCCTGTTCACGCTCTGTCTCTCTCTCTCAAAAATACACAAACCAACCAACCAACCTCTAATACTCTGCCAGGGTAAAGGAGAGGCAGCTGGCTGTTAACACAGAACTGGAAAAGATCTGAGACGGGACTCTAACTGCATCTTAAGGAGACTTTCAACTAATCCTCTTTTTAATGTTTTAACTCCATCTTAACCTCCTGCTTTCAGCAATAACTTGATATCTCTAATTCCTGAGCCCTGTGCAGTTCCACAAACTGGGGTGCTTTAAGGCTTGTACAAATGTTAGTTAGGAGAAGTCTTTCTTTGGGCTGCTAAGTAAAGGCAATCATCCATCAGCTTTCTAGTTTCTAAAATGTTGTTGCTGTTGTCTCCTATCCTGTTTTGCCTGTGGGTTTACACATTAAAAAAACTCTTTACTTTTGTTTTAGGGTTTTGGGGTAGTAGCTGAGGTTAAATGTATGTATTCAATGTTCACTTTAACCAGAAGTTACTCTATCTACTTATCTCATCTCCCACCACCTTTCTATATTACACCTGGCAACATGGAAATATTTTTTAATTTTCAAAAACACAGGTGCTTTCCATACTTTTTTCTACTAGCAACTTCGTCTGTTTGGAACACTCTCCCTCCCAATCCTTGTCTGACAAGTGCCCTCTGTGACCACCTCCTTCCCACTCTAAACCCAGTAACCCGTAACAGCATTCGTAGCACTTTTTCATACACCTCTATCAGTGCATATTCCACTATATTATAAATACTGGTTTACCTGTGAGTTTTTCCTTCTAGACTGTGAACTCCTTAAGAACCAAAATGATATCTTAATCATCTCAGTATGTCTAGTACCTATTACGGAGACTAGTACATGATAGAAATCAGTAAATGTCTGGAGGAGGAGAAAGGAGGAGAGGAGTAAAATACATACCCTGCTCAAGCAAAAGATGTATTCTACTGATTAATATACTCTTTTTTAAAAAACTGAAGTACAGTTGACTTACAATATTATGTTAGTTTCACGAACACAGCAAAGTGATAGTTTAATATATATATATTTTTTTTTCTTTCTCAGATTCTTTTCCATTATATGTTATTATAAGATATCGAATATAGTTCCCTGTGCTGTACAGTAAATCCTTGTTGTTTATCTATTTTCTATATAGTATTGTATATCTGCTATCTCATACTCCTCATTTATCCCTCCCTCCTTCCCCTTTGGTAACCCTAAGTTTGTTTTCTATGTCTGTGAGTCTGTTTCTGTTTTGTAAGTAAGTTTATTTGTATTATTTTTTAGATTCCACATATAAGTGATATCATATAGTATTTGTCTTTCTCTGACTTATTTCACTTAGTATGATAATCTCTAGGTCCACATGTTACTGCAAATGGCAATATTTCACTCTTAATTGCCAAAATATACAAAGAGGGCTTCCCTGGTGGCACAGTGGTTGAGAGTCCGCCTGCCGATGCAGGGGACACGGGTTTGTGCCCTGGTCCGGGAAGATCCCACATGCCACGGAGCAGCTGGGCCTGTGAGTCATGGCTGCTGAGCCTGCGCGTCCGGAGCCTGTGCTCCGCAACGGGAGAGGCCACAGCAGTGAGAGGCCCGTGTACCGCAAAAAAAACCCCACAAAGATTTCATACAATTCAATATCAAAGAAACAACCCAATCAAAAAATGTGCAGAAGAACTAAATAGACGTCTCCAAAGAAGTCAGACAGATGGCCAACAGGCACATGAAAAGATGCTCAACATCACTAATTATTAGAGAAATGCAAATCAAAACTACAATGAGGTACCACCTCACACCGATCAGAATGGTCATCATCAAAAAGTCTACAAAGGGTGTGGAGAAAAGGGAACCCTCCTACACTACTGGTGGGAATGTAAATTGGTGCAGCCACTACAGAAAACAGTAGGGAGGTTCCTTAAAAAACTAAAATACAACTACCAAATGATCCGGCCATCCCACTCCTGGGCATATATCCGGAAGAGATGAAAACTCTAATTTGAAAAGATACGCGCACCCCAATGTTCATAGCAGCACTATTTACAGTAGCCAAAACATGGAAGCAACCTAAATGTCCATTAACAGATGAATGGATAAAGATGTGGTGTGTATATTCAAGGTCAGAGTGCCAGCATGGTTGAGTGAGGGCCCTCTTCAGGGTTGCAGACTTCTTGTTATATCTTTACACAGTGGAAGGGGCTGGGGAGCTCTGCTGGTTTTCTTTTGAAAGGGCATTAATCTAGTTTGTGATGTCTTTATCTTCATGACCTAATCCCTAATACCATCACCATGGGCACTAGGTTTCCAACATATGAATCTGGGAGGACACATTCAGAACACAGCACTTAACAAAATTCTCTAATTTGCTACCTCTTACATAGGACTGGTCATCAGCAGTGCTTGAGTGTCCTTAAAAACTTGTAGATTGTGGAAAGTTTGGGGTTCCAGAAGATAAGCCATTTTTCTCATACTTTTAAACCTCTAGGTGGTTTCCTATATTATTCAGAGCCCTTAGCCTAAGATGCCCAATATAAGAATTTATCCAGTAACCAATGGAATTTTATAAAACAATTTTGTTGGTAACTAGAATTTTCAGCCTTGACAAAATCTGAGGCTTGACTGTGAAGCCCATCCTCTTTAATAAGGCAGGACCCTTAGTTACTTTTGGAGATACTGACCACTGCCAGTTGAAGTCATAGTAAGCCCACTGTTGAGTAGCTTGCTTGCTTATTTATGTATGTATGTATTTATTTATTTAAGCAAGACTTTCTCAATGAAGAGAAAGCCACTGATTCACATTCTGGCACAAGTTCCTTACCTTGTCACAGACTACTACTTTGAATAGCACTGTGTTAGACCATCTCATTATATCCTCCATGTATCTTAACTTCTCTTCCATATTCTCCATCTTCTTGTTCTCTCTGCTCCACTATGTGTAATTGCTTCAGATCTGTATTCCAGTTCACTACAAGCCTCTCACTGCATTTAGTGTGATGTTTAACCCATCCAATGAGCTTTTTGTAATTATGTACTTATTTCTTTGTTTACTTATTTTACCCAAATAATTTCAAATATATATCAAAATTGAAAGAATTTTACAGTGAACACCTGTATACTAACCACCTAGACTGTCATTAACATTTTACTACGCTTGCTTTATCATTTAGCTATTCATCTACCTATCCTTTAACCCATCTTATTTTTAGTGCATTTCAAAGTAAATCGCAGACATCAGTTATACTTCCCCCAAGTACTTTAGCATGCATATCATTAGAGGTCAATATTTGTTTATAGGTTCTTCTTTTGCCGTATAATTTACATACAATAAAATGCACAAACTTTTAGTGTTCACGGGGTTTTGACAAATATGCCATAATGTTTTTGAGATATATCTATGTGGTTGCACGTATCATTAGCCTGTTTTTTTTGTGTGTGTGTGTGTGTGTGTGTGGTACACGGGCCTCTCACTGTTGTGGCCTCTCCCGTTGCGGAGCACAGGCTCCGGACACGCAGGCTCAGCGGCCATGGCTCATGGGCCTAGCCGCTCCGCGGCATGTGGGATCTTCCCAGACCAGGGCACGAACCCGTGTCCCCTGCATTGGCAGGCAGACTGTCAACCACTGCGCCACCAGGGAAGCCCCAGCCTGTTTTTTTTTATCGCCGATTAGTATTACATTGTATGGATATATGGCAGTTAAAGAAAAAAGCATTCTCTGATTGATGGGCACCTGGGCTGATTCTAGTTTTAGGCTATTATGAATAAAGTTCCTACGAATACTTTTGTATAAGTCTTTTTATGGTCATATGTTTTAATTTTTTTAAGGTAAGACCCAGGAGTGAAATTACTGGATCATAGGCTAGGTATATGCTTAGCTTTATAAGAATCTCCCAGTCTTTTTTCTAAAGTGATTGTAACAGTTTACATTCTCAACAATAAAAGCTGAGAATTCCAAGTACTTTACAACTCTGTCAACATTTGGTATTGTCAGTCTTTCCAATTTTAGCCATACTGGTGGTTATATAGTAGTATCTCATAATGGTTTTAATTTGCATTTCCTGGATGACTGATACAGAGCAGTTCTTCATGTTTTTACTGACCATTCACATATCTTATTTTGTGAAATGTCTGTTCAAACTGTCCATTTTCAAAAACTGGTTTGGCTTCACCTTATTAAGTTGTAGGAGTTCTTTATATAAACATGACATCAGTTCTTTGTCACGTTTACATTTTGGGAATATTTTTTCCTAGTCTTAACTATTCATTTTCTTAATGCTGTCTTCTGAAAAGCGTAAGTTTTAATTTTGATAAAGTACAGTGACCTTTTTTTCTTTTTTGGTTATCACTTTTTGTGACCCGAGAAACTGTTGCCAGTTATAAAGAATATAAGTGGCAATAAAGATTCAATTAATTATTAAAAAAAAGAGAAACTGTTGTTCATTCCCAAGTCACGACTCTATTCCATGCTTTCCCCTAAAAGCTTTATTGTTTTATATTGTATGTTTATGTCTGTGCTCTACTTCAAGTTAATCCTTGTGTTTGATGTGAGGTAGAGATATTGGTTCACTTTTTTTCCATATGGATATATTCAGTTATTTCAGCACTATTTGTGGAAAAAACTTTCTTCTCCCTATTGGATTGCTTTGGTGCCTTTGTCAAAAATGCCATAAACGCGGCTCTGTTTCTGAGTGCTCTTTTCCACTGATCTATTTGATATGTCAGTATCACACTGTCTCGATTACTGTGGGTTAACAGTAAATCTTGAAATCTGGTAGTGTTAAGTCCTCCAAATTTGGTCTTTTTCGAGATTGCTTTGGCCATTCTAAGTCCTCTGCATTTCCACATACATTTTACAATTATCCTGTCAATTTCTAGAAAAAATTCTGCTGCAGTTTTTATTGGGATTTCATTCAGGCTACAGATTGATTTGTGGAGAACTGACATCTTAACAATATTGGGTTTTCCCTATCCTTTGAGTTTTTACTTTACTGATTATATAATCTAAACTTACCTGGCCATTTTTTTTTTTTTTTTAACCTGGCCATTTTTGTTAGTTTCTTGTTATTTGCTTATTTTGTATTCGATCCTTTACTTCTTTAAGTATTTTAATTATTATATGTTCATACTGAATAATTCCAATATATAAAGCCTTTGGGAGTCTCAATCTGCTGTTGGTTGTTTCTGTTGACACTATTTCATATTGGCTCATTTCTTTGGTATTTGGTCATTTAAAAATTGTGAGTTCATATCTTACTGAATTTTATCTGTGGGAATCCTGACTGCCTAAATTGTGGCTGCATTATTCTAGAAAGGATTTATAATTGCTTCTTCTGGAGGCAAGGGTGAGGGGCATGCCGCTGAAGAGGGATTATTTTATTCCTCTTCCGGTGTCCTAACCTGATGTAAATAAAGCTCTCAGGTTCAACCAGCTCTCTTTACAGAAGTCGACTTAATTGTGCTCACAAATCTGGTTTCCCTACCTGCTAATAGCTCAGAATTTGGTTTTTCCTATTTGTCCTTTTCTTGAGAGTAGAGGAGGGGCCTATTATAGATTTCCTTTTCTCCTTGGGAAAAACTATATATCAAAATCATGGGGTATTTTTGTTGTTGTTTCAATTTTCTAAGATCTATTTCTACATTAGTGAGAGGGTCCCTCATAACATGCAGTTTATCATAATGCTGGAAATAGAGGACTTTACTGGGTTTTTAAATTATAATTTACTGTGAAAAGATCTTAGCTAAGATCCTGACACAAAAATCATAGATCTGCTAAAATGAAAAGAGTTAAGGCCATGATATTTTTGAAGAGATTTCTAGTAATCTCAGTTACAAAAAACAACTAAAATACGATCAGTTATTTGAGATGAGAAGATACATAGGAATAATCTATAATCTCTATAAACCAGTCCTTTAAAAAATTATCTTGGCAGTGAAAGAACCTGATAAACAAAATAACCCCTTGGCAGTACTCATGTTCCATTTAATTTTCCCTTGAGGACAGAAAAGACAGAATAACTTCAAGATCATGAAGAGCAAAAATTACTAAAATTTCTGAATCACTACCTAAAAATTGGTTCATTTAATGTTTCTATCTTAAAACACCAACACAGATGTTTGGCCTCTCTGCCTTGAAATTCTATGCTTTTGTAAAGAATGTTCAGAATGTCATGTTAAATCCCCGCAAGTAACATTGTTGCAACAAGAATATAAATATTAATAAATCCCAAGTTGGTAATAAATAACCCATTAAAATAAGAGTATCACATGTGAACCCATTTATAACTGAAAAGAGCCTCTCTATAATGTTAAACAACAGCATATGCTGGAAGAAAGACAGGATATATTTTAATGTATTTATGAAATAGTGAATTCAAAAATATTAAGTGTTCATCAGTACAGGTGTATCTGGAAACAACACCAACAAAAAAATGCAAGCTTTTTACCCCTAGAATATGATTATTCAAATGAAAAGGAGTATTTTTGTAACCCAAGGGTACCTGGCTATTCTATAAGTAATTACTAATTAGTATATGCTAAAATTAAGTTTAGAGAAAGCCTTATAAATTAGTTCTTCAGTTAATTACAGCACATAAAGTACAAATGGAAAAAAGCTCCCTAAAACAGTTTTTATAGTTTTATCACCAGTTATAGGGAATCAGGAAATTACCTAACTTTATAGCTTCTGGTGACCTTGATCTATTAATCAAATTCCTTTGTTCTCTATAATGACAGTACCAAAGTAACTGTAAGAAAGTAACAAAAGTAGCAAAAGACATGAGTTTTTTTAGGGTAAATTTATTACGTCTTATTCTTCTCATAAATGTTTGATAATTTCCTTCCTATAAAAATGAGAATCATTTTTTAAGTTATAAAATATGCTTGTTATATGTTTTATATAACTTAATTATGCTTGTGTGTATGTGTGTGTTTCAAGCAGAGAAAAGTTTAAATGGAAGTCAAAACTCCTCTATCTATACCAGAGATAACCATTATTAAGGATTTAGTGTAAATATCCTTCCAGATTTTTACCATGATATACATACATACATATATGTAATTTTAGATCAAAAATAGAATTATATCTACTTTATGTAACTTCCTTTTGCCCACCTGGCAATACATAACAGAAGCTTTTTCATATGGGTACATATTATAGAGCTATATATTACAGCTGTACATATTATAGAGCTACCTCTTTCTATTTAGTAATTGAACAGTATTCCGAAGAAGAGTTCTACCATAATTAGATTAATCAAAATCCAAATGGTAAACATTTAGGATGCTTTCAATTTTTGCTATTATAAACTATTACAGCTCGTCTCTTATGCTCTAAAGTAAGAATGTATTTCCAGTAAAGGTGAATCATCTCCTATCGTGCCAATTTGCTTAAACAAGATTACTTTTTTTTTTCCGGTACGCAGGCCTCTCACTGTTGAGGCCTCTCCTGTTGCGGAGCACAGTCTCCGGACGCTCAGGCTCAGCGGCCACGGCTCACGGGCCCAGCCGCTCTGCGGCACGTGGGATCTTCCCGGACCGGGGCACGAACCCATGTCCCCTGCATCGGCAGGCGGACTCTCAACCACTGCGCTGCCAGGGAAGCCCCAAGATTACCTTTTTGATGCTAGATTTTAAGTTAGAATTTCTGAGAAAGGTATCACTTGAAATGGGTTTTAAAAGATAAATATACCCGGGCTTCCCTGGCGGCGCAGTGGTTGAGAGTCCGCCTGCCGATGCAGGGGACGTGGGTTCGTGCCCCGGTCCGGGAAGATCCCACGTGCCGCAGAGCGGCTGGGCCCGTGAGCCGTGGCCGCTGAGCCTGAGCGTCCGGAGACTGTGCTCCGCAACAGGAGAGGCCTCAACAGTGAGAGGCCTGCGTACCGGAAAAAAAAAAAAGATAAATATGCCCTGCAAAAAAATGTAACAGTAGTACCCTAAGACATTAATGTGTATAAGTTATAAGATTATAAATAATAATGATACAATTAACACCCATATACACAGTTTAAGAAATAGAGTATTACCATTACCTTTGAAGATCTCTATGTTCATGTCCTTCCTCTCTGTCTCCTGGAGGTAATTTTCTTCAATATTTTGCTTATTATCCCTTGATTTTCTTTTTTCCCAGTTTTATTGAGGTACATTTGACAGATAAAATTGTAGTATACAATGTGATGATTTAATATATGTACACATTGCTTTTCTTTTTAGTTTTAACACATATATTCTATCCCTAACTTAAATCTCTCTAAATAATATATTACATGCTTTGAATTTTATATGAATGAAAGCATATTGTAATTGAATTGCCTTTTTATTTTTGCACAAAATTATCTTCTTTAAGATTCATCCACATTATTCCTTATAGCTGCAATTCATTCATTATCTCTGCAAATAATGTTCTAACATAAGAAAATAGAACAATTTATCTATACATTCTACTGCTGGTTGGCATATGAGTTGTTTCCAGTTTCCTGCTATTTCAAACAATGTTCCTATGAACATTTTTGCGCATATCTCTTGGTGTATGTGGGTAAGATCTCCTCTAAGAGTGGAATCACTGGGTCATAGAATATGTTCATATTCAGCTTTACAAGAAAATCTTTGTACCATTTTACACTCTAACAAGCAGAGTTTACATGCTCCATTTGTTCGATAACTTCACCAATACTTAATATTATACAATTATACAATTACTGCAAAACAGTGAATGTAAAATGCTATCTCATTGTGGTTTTAATTTATATTTTTCCAGTTATTGACACAGATCGTCTTTTTAAAAAATGTCATTTTATTTATACACTAATTATCCAACTGGATTTCCTTTCCTCTGGGATACTTTAAGTCTCTTGCCCATTTAAAATTTGGGTTGTCTTTTTCTTATTGATTTGTAGGAGCTTTTATAATCTGAGTACTAATCAGTTGGTAGTCATATGCTCTGCAAACATCTCTCACTCTGAAGTTTACATTTTCATTCTCTTTATGGTATTTTTTGATGAATTTTAATGTAGTCAATTTAATGTAGTCAAATTTACCAATCTTTTCTTTCTAACTGAGGTAAAAGTGGTATATAACAATATTTTCTTTTAAGATTGGCACTATTTTTACCATGTTTAACAAATCTTCCCCTCCCCCAAAGTCATAAGGCTATGCCATTTATTCTCTTTGAAAGACTATATAGGTTGGCTTTTCATATTTAAGTATTAATATTTAATCCACATAAAACTGATTTTAGTGTATAGTGTGAGGTATCGGTACATTTTTCCTGTACATGGTTCATTATGTGTACATGGTCACCCAACTGTCCCAGTACTAGTTATTGAATTTTTTACCTCTTTGTCACTAATCTGAAACACCAACTCTGTCATAAATCACATTTCCAAACATGTGTACATCTGTTTATAAACTCTAAATTCTGCTCTACTGGCCAATTTGTTTATGATTGTGCCACACACTGTCTTAATTACTACAATCTTAAACTAATTAAAAAATTTCTTAAGTGTTATTGAGGTATAACTGACAAATAAAATGGTAAGATATTTAAAGTGTACACTGAGGTGATTTGATATATGTATACATCGTGAAAGGATTCCCACAACTCCGTTAAATAACACCTCTCCTTACACATTTATCTGTCTTTTTTTTTTTTTTTTTTTTTTGGTGAAAACATTTAAGTTCAACTCTTTTAGCAATTTCAGTTATATAATAAAGTGTTACCAATTGTAGTCCCCATGTTGTACCTTGGATCCTCAGGCCTTATTCATCTTATAGCTAAAAGTTTGTACCACTTATCGACCTCTTTCTATTTCTTCCACCTCTCAGCCCCTGGCAACCATTTTCTACTCTGTTTCTAAGAGTCTGACCTTTTTTGTTTTTTAAGGTTCCACATATAATACCATGCAGCATTTGTCTTTCTCTGTCTGGCTTATTTCACTTGGTAGAATGCCTTCAGGGTTCATCCACGTTATTGCAAGTGGTAGAATTTCCTTCTTTCTCATGGCTGAATAATATTCCACTGTATTGTGTATATATACCACATCTTCTTTATCCATGTATCCATGTATCCACTGATGGACATTTAGGTTATTTCCACATCTTGGCTATTGTGACTAATGCTGCAGTGAACATGGGAGTGCAGATACTTCTTCAATAGCCTGTTTTCATTTCCTTTGGATATACCCAGAGTGGAACTGCTGGATCATATGGTATGGTTCTATTTTTAATTTTTTGAGGAATCTCCATACTATTTTTTATAGTGGTTACACCAATTTACAGTCCTACTGACAGTGCACAAGGGTTCCTTTTTCTCCATATCCTTGCCAATACTTATTATCCCCTGTGTCTTTGATAATAGCCTTTCTAACAGATGTGAGGTGGTATCTCGTTGTGATTTTGATTTGTATTTTCCCGATGATTAGTGATACGGAGCACATTTTCACTTACCTTTTGGCCATTTGTGTGTCTTCTTTTAAACTAATTTTTGATATGTGACAAGGCCAATTCCCAGGCTTTGCCGTTTGTTTTAGGAGCATGTTGATAATTCTCAGACTTTTGCTCTTTCTGTTGGGATTCTGATGGGAATTGCAGTAACTCTATAGATTATTTTGGGGAGAACTGATATCTTTATAATACTGAGTCTTCCAATCCATGAACATGGTATATCTTTCCATGTCTTTAGGCCTTCTTTCATCCACAAATGTTATTATTAATTATATCCTGTAATTCTCACTTTCCAATCTACCAGAATTTAACATGCATTTTACTCAATCTCTCTGGAGTTCCACAGATAGTCTTTGAAATCTTAATATTTAATCACATTTTTCTCTTTGTACAAAAAGTTTAAGAAAGAATTTTTGCATCACCTACAAAGAATACGATGCCAATGTCAAGGGACAGGATAGGGAAATCAGATTATTTGCTTCTCCTAAACTGTGTCCTCATTATTGTGTGGGAAGTTTACCTCTGTAAGATAATACATGTATGTTGAAGCCAACTGGAAATATTTTTTTTGTGTGCTTTACCCACACAAAGTACTTAGTAAACGCTTAACTGAGTAATTCATTTATCATTTGGATTACCCACCATTCATTGCCCTCTGCTTTAATAGTACAACTGAAGACTGACTGAAAAGGGCTGACATGAATACAGACATTAAGTAATATACTACTGAATGTTTTAAAGATGACTTTTCATTTTCAGAAAGCTTGCTTATAGAACTAGTAAAATAACCTAATATTTTTCAAGAAAAAACAAAGAAAGAATAAAAAACTCTTAATATTTATGCCAAGTAATACATAAGTGTTTCTGACAGAAATGGTATGGATATTGGCTCTTCATCCTATTAGGTGCAGAAGGCTCAAGAACCTGATATATTGGTAATTACTGAATCACCTGGAAAAATAAAAAGTATTCTCAAATAAGAAGGATAATCTGAAAGAACTAAAAGTTACCTGTAGAGTACAGTTCATCATCCTTATTATGTAGTCGAACTGTTGATGGTCTAATATTGCCCGGTTTTGCTGAACATGTAAACCCAGCTCATCAGTGAGACACTGTCTTGCTGCCTTTCCTTTAAGGGCTCTCAGTGCAGCAGGAAGGGTCTGAGGACAAGAGAGGAAGACATGAACAAAAGGTACCACTGGAAAAAAAGTAACTTTCAATCATACTGAAAACTCACGTGTATCCTATAAACCATTTAACAGAGTTATTAGTAGAATTAAACTGCTAGAAAAGAGTTGATGTACTGTTAAGGACAACAGTAAACAGATGGATTTATAGTGATTTTTTAATTTGTAAGGCAGCATGAAAATAAGTAGGACTAGTTTATGTGATACATTTAAAAAACAATAAACTTCATTAAAAAAAACTCATCAAAATTGCGGTCACCAAAATAACTGTTGCTTCAGATTATGAGTCAAAACCACAGACACTTAGACACGTTCTTGCAATAACTGGTCACATCTCCATGGCAAGAATAGAAGGAAAAATTAAAATGACAAGAATCATGGGTGATTTTATACTTTTCAAGTGATTAGCAACTTAATCACTACTCAGTTTTAATTTATGACTGGAAAATTCTGCAATCTCTTCTTATTTCAAAAGCATAATTAAGAAGGAAAAAAACTCAGAGCAACAAACAGAAATCTCTAGGTGTATGTACTAAAATTCTTTCACTTCACCCACAAGAACGCCTCTTCCGTTTCACCTTTAGAGCTGAATTAATTTACTTTACATAAAGTAATAACTTAACTTTGAAAACCTAAAATGAGAACAAAGGGGCAAAGAAGAAGGAAGGGAAGAAGACTGAGAGTAGGGGGACCTAATATTGTTACCACGGGTACAGGAAACAGGCTGTGAAAGCTGAAAGCAAG
This sequence comes from Stenella coeruleoalba, assembly GCF_951394435.1. Taxonomy (NCBI): domain Eukaryota; kingdom Metazoa; phylum Chordata; class Mammalia; order Artiodactyla; family Delphinidae; genus Stenella; species Stenella coeruleoalba. The sequence continues at coordinate 45,341,017 of NC_137154.1, read as the reverse complement.
AGAAGCAAAAGAAAGTCTGTAACACTTCAACCATAAGAAAAAAATGGATACCAGAAAAACTCAAAATATAAAGAGGCTTGAGGTCATTTAGTGCAAGGGTAAAAACTTCATTTTACATGTTTTACTAGCCCCTTGTAATAAATGTTCAGAATTATGATGAGTCACTAAGGAAAGGTTACATATGTTTAGTATGTTTTATTAAAGAAGGCAAGAAAATGTGCTTTAACAAGGCATATTTAAATGAATACCACAATTTTTATAATTCATTACTTGTTCTAACTAGATTCTTTGTAATAAATAAAATTATATTTTAGATGTTAAGTTTCTAAGTAATATGCCAAAATAGAATTAATGAACAATGTTTAAAAGTTCCGGGGGGGGAAATGACTATCAATACTTCTCTGGTTGCCATATAATTAGGCTTGGGTAAGATTTTAAATCTTAGACACTGTTCATTTAAAATGATCAAAACAATGAAAGGATACTTTATAAGGAAAAGGGATTGAATCAGAGAAGCGGTCAGTAGGCAAGCTAAACATAGAAATCTGAAAGGGATGTGATGAATGCTTACTTGGGAAAGATGGCATTTTATTACCTTTTCAGTCTCCAATGTTTTATTTTCAAATATGAATGAGATGCAGTTTCTAACAACTTCCAGTCTCTGTGCACTGTTGAAAACTGTTGTCACCTTATCCATTATTGAAACTAGTAAAGGAGTATAAGGAAAACACAAATTAAACTCCTTCAGCAATTACAAAAGGGGAATATTACTGTTTACAGTTTATGACTCTGTTTACATGACCAACACTTAAGCGTTTTTTTCCCTTGTTACATGACACTGAAAGTATTTCATTTCCTTACTTTGATTACATTTTTAGGTTGTGAAGTGGCAGTCTAGTCAATGGGTTATTTAGGATAATTTCACAGGATAGATTCTAACACTGTACTTAACTCTTAGGCAAATTAATTCATATTTACATTGCTCAGTAAATTTTTTTAAGGTAATAATTTTTCCTTTAATTGTAAACAAACAAACAGATAAAAAATATTTTGGGTACAAGATCATGACAAAAATAGCAAACACTCATATGTAAGAGGACTGACTACTAACAGACAAAGAAGTTGATACTTCTAACATATTACCAAAGAAAAACCACATACCACAAAAAATTAGGTTCTACAAATCTGAGTACAGGTGACCTGAAGAAGCACTGCACACAAAGAGAAATGATCATGGCCAAAGAATCACTATAAAAATTTGGGAGAGTCACTTCTCAGTTCTGTGAACTTAGTACCTGTCAACTTTACAAGGTTGGATAATTCTAGTGTACTACATAGGCTTACATTACTTAAAATAAATTTAACTTATTAAAAGAATATTAGAAAGATATAAATTGAAGCAGTATTTGTCAAATAAAAAGTATAATTTCACAAAGAACTACACTATATAATTTGTACAAATGAGGCAGTATCAATAATTCTTAAGCCTTATACTTTATGGCTGCTCTTACCTAACAAGAAAGACCACCATATCTTACTCTTAGCATTCCTTTCATTTCATCAATACGAAATTTTATATCCTTCAAATAATTTTTTAAACTTTTAAAAATCTTGAAATAATTATAAGCTTACAAAAAGTTGCAAATTATTACAGAGAAGATCCATGCACTTAATCACCTTCCCCCATGGTGATATCTTAACATAACTATACTGCTTTATCAGAATCAGGAAATCAATCTTACTTGGTTTTTACTGTAGTTTTCTTGAAATCACTTAAAATCATGTAAGATTAACATTAATGACCATGACTGTAAAATAGATCATTTCATATGACTTTTCTGTCTGAAACATGCATTCTTAATTTTGCACTCTGGTGCTTCCCACATGTGTAGGTCAGTGGCATAGACTGAAATTGAAATTGATCTATATTTAGAGTAGAAAACTTCTTAGTCTCCAAATAAGACCACATGCTTTATTGAGAGAGTAACATCTTTAACCTATGTTTATAAAATTTTAATTCTAAAATCTTTTTAGCAGCATTTTAAATTTTCTTTAGGATGAACCATTAAAAACCCCACATTTTCTTATAATGAATCTGTTTACCATCTGGGAATTATTATTTTCCTTTGGAGACTATGACTTAGTTCATTCCCAGAAGAAAGTTCTTCACTTAGAGTTACTGATGTATCAGGCATTGGCCAAATCCCCAGTTGTGGCATTCTAATACTAGCTTTCTAACATTTGATAACAACTCTGGTTTGTGGGTATTTGACCTCCCCAGGGCTTCCTTCCCAAGGCTTTGGCTTTCAAATGCTATTTCTAGCATTTGAAATAGCATTTGAATAGTATTCTTCAACACTCTGGTCCCTCTGAGGAACAGCTGGAAACTAATTAACCTCTCAAAATGTGAATGGCTCTTAAAGTGACAGAGCAATTCTACATTCAGATTAAATGGGTATCATGTAAAATGAAACATTCATACCTTTTAATTTTAATACAAGGGAAATCCTAATTCTGATCAACTCAAATGAACCAGAAACTGGGACAGAGGTCCCTGTATTCGTCTTTCACTCATTCATTCATCATTTGTTCTTTTGTTCATTCATTCATTCATTCTAGTTTTACAGGAAGTGCATGCAGGGACAAATACTGAGTCATGTGTAACTCTTTCACTGACTACAATGAGACATTCCATATGCATCTAAAAAAAGAATTTGATGCTGATTGAAAATGAAAGTAAAGAGATTATACAAAAACAATATTGAGACAAGGCTACAATTCAAGCAAATTAAAATTTAAACCAACTTCTAATCTGTTCATGTGGGTATTTAAAGAAAGCATTCAACTAGCTCATGGATATTAAAGTTAAATGACCAAACCCTTCAAAAAATAACTACCCTAACATGTCTACTTCTCCTCCATTCTCTTCTCTATGTGAAAGTACAATCAACACTTAAGTAAAAGCTGTTACTACTTAGGGAAATAATAACAAATTAACATTATTAAGTAAATAATAAGTAATATTAACATTACTATATAACATAAATGTTAAGATACATAAATTATTAACATTACAACATAAACAACATAAATAATTAATAAATAATTAAACAACATAAATAATTAATATATTATTATCCCGGAATTTTAATAATAAAATTTCACTCACTTCCAAGTAATGATGGAACAGTTTGTAACAAACTAAAACTCCCACCAGGAACAATTATATAAAAGTAAGATAAAATGCAAAAGCCATCTATTTAAATATATCAGAGTGCTACAGAAACACATGGATTAGAGGACCTAAAATTCCAGAGAAAGGAAAAGACCAAAGAGGTAAGTTAACAAGTACATCCACTTTTTCCCTAAGAGATTTGCCAATATTGAGTACAGACAGGAAGCTGAGAATCTGGGCTTGATTATGGCAGATGGCCAGGTTGACCAGCAAAGTTTCTGTTGAGAGCTGAACAGACAAAAGTGGATGTATGCTATAGTCCTGAAGTAAACCTCTAAAAGAACAGTAAACGTATATAAATAACAAGTTAACAGATATAAATTATGGAATAGAAAATAATTTATTAATCGAAAAGAATGAAAGAAAGCAGGGGAAAATGTAAAACAAGAGGATCAAATAGAAAAAACCCAGTAAATTATATTAAAGCCATTACTGTATGAGTAATTATATTTATATAAATGAGCTAAATACAAGTAATATACTACAATAGTCAAACTGGAGGAAAAAAACCCTCACATGCTGCTTACAAGAGGCATACCTTAATTATAAGGACCCAGAATTTGAAAATAAAAAAATAAAAAACGATAAACCATACAAACACTAACCAAAGGAAGGCTGGTCTAGCTGTATAAAACTCAAAGTACACTTTATGCCAAGTGTTACTAGAGACAAAGCAAGACATTCCATAATGATTAAGGGGTCAATCACCAGGATGCTATAATATTTGTAAATATATTTGCATATAACAAATCAATTTCAAAATACATAAAGAAAAAATGGAGAGAACTAAAATGAGAACTAGGCAATTCTATTACTTATCATGGGAGACTTTAACACATCTCCCGCAATAGCTGAAGAAAAAGAAGAGATAAAAATCAGTAAAAAAAAAAAAAAAAAAAAAAAAAAGACAATGCACAGAATGGGAAAAAATATTTGCAAATTAACATGTTTCATAAGGGACTTGTATACAGAACATACAGAGACTTCTTAAACAAAAAGACAAATAGCTCAATTTAAAAATGGGCAAAGGGGGGCTTCCCTGGTGGCGCAGTGGTTGAGAGTCCGCCTGCCGATGCAGGGGACACGGGTTTGTGCCCCGGTCCGGGAAGATCCCACATGCCGCAGAGTGTCTGGGCCCGTGAGCCATGGCCGCTGAGCCTGCGCGTCCGGAGCCTGTGCTCCACAACGGGAGAGGCCACAACAGTGAGAGGCCCGCGTACCACAAAAAAAAAAAAAAAAAAAAAAATGGGCAAAGGATCTGAACAGAGACACTTCTTTTCCAGAAAAGATATAAAAATGGCCAATAAGCACATGAGAAGATACTCTACATTAGTAGATGTGGAGAAACCAGAATGCCATACATTGCTGGTAGGAATGTAAAATAGTGTGGTTGTTTTGGAAAATAGCCTGGCAGCTCCTCAAAACATTAAACACAGGCTTATCATATAACCTGACAATTCCACTCCTAGATATTTACCTGACAGAACTGAAAACATATGTCCACACAAAAACTTACACATGAACGCTCACAGCAGCACTATTATTAGTAGCCAAAAAGTAGAAACAACCCAAATGTCCATCAACTGATATATGGATAACAAAATGTGATACACACCCATACAATGGAATATTATTCAGCCACAAAAAGCAATGAAGTACTACACATGCTACATGGATGAACCTTGAAAATATCATGCTACATGAAAGAAGCCAATCACAAAAGATCACATATTGTACAATTCCATTTATATAAAATGTCCAAAATAGGCAAATCTATAAAGACAGGAAGTAGATTACCGCCTAAAGCTGGGGAAGGAGTGGTTTTGGGGGTGGGGTGGGGAGTAACTGCTAATGGGTATGGGTGTTTCTATTTGGAGGAATGAAAATGTTTGAAATTAGACAGTGAAAATGCACTCTGTGAAGATACTAAAAACCACTGAATTGCACACTTTTTTTTTTCTTGGCTGCGTTGGGTCTTTGCTGCTGCACACGGGCTTTCTCTAGTTGTGGTGTGCAGGCTTCTCATTGCGGTGGTTTCTCTTGTTGCTGAGCACAGGCTCTAGGCACGTGGGCTTCAGTAGTTGTGGCTCACGGGCTCTAGAGCGCAGGCTCAGTAGTTGTGGCGCACAAGCTTAGCTGCTCCACGGCATGTGGGATCTTCCCGGACCAGGGCTCACACCCGTGTCCCCTGCATTGGCAGGCGGATTCTTAACCACTGCGCCACCAAGGAAATCCTGAATGGCACACTTTAAATGGGTGAATTTTATGGTATGTGAATTACATCTCAATATAGCTATTTTTAAAAAAGAGAAGATTCCACAGTGGGAGCCGTTAGGCTAATCGTTACCCTGTGAGGGGTACTGAATGGAAAAGTGTTTCTAGGTATTGATAGTGCTGATTCTGGTTGCACGAATTTGTTCACTTTGTGAAAACTCATCAAGCTGTGCACTTCTGTTTTTGTGTCTTATATCTTAATAAAAGGTTTACTTTTTTCCTTTTAAGATTTATTTATTATTTATTTTTGGTTGCGTCGGGTCTTAGTGGCAGCACATGGGATCTTCGTTGAGGCATGCGGGATCTTTCAATGCAGCGCGCAGGCTCTTCGTTGCAGTGCACGGGCTTCTCTCTAGTTGTGGCATTCAGGTTTTCTCTCCCTAGTTGTGGCACACAGGCTCCAGGGTGCGTGGGCTCTGTAGTTGTGGCACAGGGGTTCCAGAGCGCGTGGGCTCTGTAGTTTGCAGCACTTGGGCTCTCTCATTGAGGCACGTGAGCTCAGTAGTTGTGGCGCGCGGGCTTAGCTGCCCCGTGACATGTGGGATCCCAGTTCTGCGACCAGGGATCGAACCCACATCCTCTGCATTGGAAGGTGGATTCTTTACCACTGGACCACCAGGGAAGTCCTCAAAAGGTTTAGTTTTAAAACAAATAAATGGACAAATACATACCAACAGGTGGACCTGCGGGCACAACACATTTCTTTTCCACTCTTGAAGCAGGAGGTGCATTCTGGTTCTTGGCAAGATTTTCCTGTATTAATTCTTGTACCCGAGTTTCATTAATCTTTGGGAAAGGAAGAATATGAACTCGCAAGTGGGATCCTTCTGTTGGACGTGGAACTTTCTGAAACGCCATATGAGGGTTTGGATTTTCCTGCGATATGAAACATATGTAAAATGATTCCAAAGTTAAAAGAACAATGGCAGATTGTCAGCCAGAAACTGAAATCAGAGAGATGAGACACTGTACATACATTCAAATATATGCCATAAAATACAGAGTATTGGAATCTTACTTCTTACATGATTTACCAGCAGCATCTGATACAGCTGATCACTCTTTTTCCTCTTCAAGGAACACTTTCTTCACTTGGTTTTTAGGTCGTCTTGTTACATCTTTGTTTATTTTTCATCTCCCTAATCTCTTAACTATGTGAATACCCCAGGGCTCAGACCATGGGCCACTTTTCTAATTACACTTACTTTCTTGGTGATAACTTCCAGTCTTTTATCTTTAAACCATAAATCACCAATGATTCACAAATTTTTATCTCCAAATGAGCTTCCTCCTGAACTCCATACCTGTATATTCAACCACCTGCACATAGTGTTTCCATCTGGATTTAAAATAACATTGTAAATATATGTCCAAAATGGAGCACTTAATATTCACCTCCTCCAAATCTGCTTTCTACAGTCTTCTCCACTTCAGTAAATGGCATATTTATTTTTTCCAATCACTCCGGTGAAAAGCTTAATCATTAATGCCTTTCTCTAATACCGAATTATCCATTCCTCTGCAAACCTTTTACACTTTGCCTTTAAAATACGTTTATAACCTGACCACTTTTCAATACATCTTGGTTCAAGCCAATATCTCTCATGTTGCTACAGAACATTCTCTTAACCAGTCTCCCTGCTCCACCCTTTGCTCCTACCCTCACTCTATTTTTAACACCGCAGACAGAGTGATCTAGTTAAAATGTCAAATCATCACCTAACTACTCTGTTCATTCAAATAGCTCTTCATCTCATTCAGAGTAAAACCAAAAGTTCTTACAATAATTTACAAGATATGGCTTCTCTATATGACTGTGCCCTACTACTGTTTCCTTCATTCATTCTGCTCCTGCTACACAGGGCTTCTAATTCCCGCCTCAAAGTCTTCACACTTAACTGTTCCCTCTGCCTGGAATGCCTGTCTCCCACCAGTTTGTACAGCACCCTCTCTCTTTTCCTGCATGTCTTTGCTCAAATGCCACCTTTCGTGCCCACCCTATCTAAAATGACACCCCCCAACACAGTCCCTATCCCCCTTACTATATTTTCCTTGTCACCTTCTCACATACTACAAATTCTATTTAACTTGTTTATTGTCTGTCCTTTTCTCATTAAAATGAAACTCAAGAGGACAGACATTTTGATCAATTATAAACTATTTTTTTATCCTCTGCTGTATACATATTGCATCTAGAAACTGCCTGGCACATAGCAGGCACCCTAAACTACTTCCTACTGTATGCTAATGAGTGGGACACAATGTTGAATACATATTAGAATTGCAGTAATTAAATTAATTGTGTCAGTTAATATTTTCATAGACCCTTAGGGCTGGCATGGACTTTTATCCAGCTACCACTTAAGTAGAATTATATTTCAAATACTACGGGCAGAGTGGAATCCATCCTTTTTACAAAGTTCTCTAAAGAATGCTGCTATAGGGGCTTCCCCGGTGGTGCAGTGGTTGAGGGTCCACCTGCTGATGCAGGGGACACGGGTTCGTGCCCCGGTCCGGGAGGATCCCACATGCCGTGGAGCCGCTGAGCCTGTGCGTCCGGAGCCTGTGCTCCGTAACGGGAGAGGCCACAACAGTGAGAAGCCCGCATACCACACACACACACACAAAAGAAGGCTGCTATACAATCATTCTTAGGCCAATTCTTGCATTTATTATTCTTTGCAACCAGAAAATTTCTTTTTCCTCCTGAACCTGTGTTATTCACGTTGTACATTAGGCTCAATACTGCCCTATACATTCTCTGGACAGTTAAAATGGCCAACTCTCATCATCTACCAGAGCTGCTCCCCACAATTCTTTTTGGTTATTTGACCCAGACCCAGACCACAGCAGATGATATAGGGAGCATATCTCAGCAATACAATGGAAATAATACTCCTTTAAGTGTCAAAAGCCTGGGTTCTAGTTTTTGCTCTGCTCATTATGTGATGCTGGATAAATAACTTTGCCTAAGTATATACAGGCATACCTTGTTTTATTGCACTTCACTTTATTGTGCTTCGTAGATACTAGGTTTTTTACAAATTGAAGGTCTGTGGCAATCCTGTGTCGAACAAGAGTACTGGCACCATTTTTTCCAACAGTATTTGCTAACTTTGTGTTTCTATGTCATGTTTTGGTAATTCTAACAATATTTCAAACTTTTTCATCATTATTATATTTGTTATGGTGATATGTGGTCAGGGATCTTTGATGTTATTATTACAAAAAGATTATGATTTGCTGAAGGCTCAGATGATGGTTAACATTTTTTAGCAAAAAAGTATTTTTAAATTAAGGCATGTACATTGTTTATTTAGACACAAATACTATTATTGCACAGTTAACAGACTACAGTACAGTGTAAACACAACTTTTATATGCACTGAGAAACCAAAAAATGCGTGTGACTCACTTTATTGTGATATTCGCTTTACTGCAGTGGTCTGGAACTGAACCCACAATGTCTCTGAGGTATGCCTGTACTTACGCTTTTCTTAAAAGGTTCCTGAGAAGGTGAAATCAGATTGAAAACTTGTTCTTGCCAAAGTAGCCCTCATACACACTTTGTATTTTCCCCTTATATTGTCAGCAAAGACAGGAAAAAATAAGTAAATTCCTATGCCAAGTCTTCACAATCACCACTTTCTAAACTATATGTTGAAAAAACTGTTCCAAAATTACACCTGGATTAACACCAATATCACTAGCCCAGAATTTCTGAAACTGCCCTTTTCCAAAAGCAGCATGTTTTTTCTCTGTTCTTTAGGCACAATATCTAAGATACCTCGTCTTCTCAAAAGTTATAAATATCAACTTTCTAATACCCATTGGGCAGATATTTCTTTCAGGAGGGGGAGGTAATTCATGTGGATTTTGAGTTTGAATCATTTAAAGTACATTCTTCACTACTTCCATTTCTATCTATACTTATTTTCTTTATAATAAAATAAAAACTTTAAATATACTTCCTATGATATAAATAATATTCATTAAAACAAATTTGAAAAAATGGAAAAATAAAAGTAGAAATCTTCTTAGTGGTGCCAGTATCTTTTCTAGTATATTTTCTCTCTCTCTTACTATGTATTCTTCTCTCTTGCTCCAAAAATGACTTAAGGTGGTTTAGAAAAATAAAGATACACATATTGATTGCTTCTAATCAAAATTCTGTAATGTTATGGATTCATCCTAAACTTTGTAAGGAAGATCAAAGATCCAAAAACAGTCAAGGCAATTCTGAAGAAGAGTAAATAGAGAAGTCAAACTTTCCAGATATCAAAATTTATGCAAACCTTTAATAATTAATACAGTATAGTAACTGGCATCACTGAAGGGTTAAAGGGCTAATGGAATAGAGAAGCCCAGAAGCAGGACTATATGTGAAAATGTGATAGAGACAGGAAACACTATAATTCAGAAGGAAAAGTTAGACAATTCAATGAGAGAAGGTAATACAACAAAGTAATTTTAGCTCATGGTCTCTGATATCAGACAGCCTGGGTCAAATCCTAGCTTAGCCACTCACTAGTAGCGTGACCCGGTGCAGTATCAATTCTCTTACCACTTGGGTTTTAGTTTCCTCATCTGTAAGGAAGATAATAATATAATACCTACTTCACAAGGTTCTTGTGAGGGTGGAACAAGTTGTTATAGGAAAGCTTTACAACACACACACACACACACACACACACACACACACACACTTCCCCAGAATAAATCTGAAAGCTCTTTTCTGAAAGTTTAGAGTATATTCATTTGAAAAATGTTTAGTCACTGCATATTCTATGGCATGACACCATGCCTCTGAAACTAAAACCACCTCTTTCTCCCAGGGTTCCCATCATATCACCAGCTACTTATATTTTAACAACAATGACAACAATAATAGTACTCAATGAGGGTTTAAATAAAAATCACTTATTAAAGAAAAGATATAGCTATTTGTCACTAATAGTATTTTTTTTCTCATAAGCAATTTGAAATATTGTAAACCAAATCCATATACAATTCAGAATAATAAGCATTCTAAAAAATGACTTTAAAACAAAGTTCAAAGCTGAGGCTATCCTTTAGCTGTACAGATAGTCTTCATAAAAATTCAGATTATGGGCTAAACTTACTAAATGATAATATATTCAGCTGTGTTTAGAAAATTCAAAAAAGGCTCATGCTCCAAGATCTAGTACTATTTGGTTTTCTGGCGGCCGTATTTGTACGCTGCTGCCCTCTAGCGGGCAGTATGGTAAATATAAAGGACCACACTCACCACCTCACACCCACCTTAGTCACATAATGACTTCTGAGAAGATAGCAGAAATGAGACATTTTAAGGCTCGTTGAACTCTGCATGTTCTTGGAAACATGCTATAATTTGTAACTCCAAATGCGTTTAGATCAATCCCTTGAAGATTACTGAGCTCATTAAAAACCGCAGCCCAATTTCATTGTTGAATCTCCGTGTTGAAATAAGGAAATGCATTATTTTCCAACAGAACAAAAAAGCAGCCAAATATTCATCTTTGATTTTAGAGAAGTGCAAATATAAAGTAATAACCAAGGACTTAGACAACTACATACTTATGGTGAACATAATTCTGTCCAAAGCAACAAGAAAGCTGGCAAAATGCACTATCATTTAGAGGGAATTTTAAAGTTGGATAATGATTTTCAAGAAGTGGGTTCTGTAATCCTGCTTTTAGAGTATACTATAGCAATGGGAGGTATAATGATTTTCTCAGACTTGAAAAAATGACACACACACCATCTGGTCTGGAAACATGGATTTTTCTTTCTCTCTCTCTTTTTTTTTGGCAAGCTAAATGAGAATATGCTTAGGGCTTACAAAAAACAAGGCTGAGAAAGCACTTCAAATAAAAGCAAAGCAAAGCAAGACAAAACAAAAAGCCCCAAACCCTACTGGAAATTCAAAGTAGGCACACTGGGAAAAAAAATTTCTTCCAACACATTGGTCTCAGCAATGAATGACAAATCAATGTGACCTTGTCAGGGTTTACCAAGTTTCCCATATTAATTTAGGTATTTAATCATTATTTAATGTGCACCAATCATACCTAGACCTGTGTTACACAAATTCTTAAAAATCCTTTTAAATACAGCCGAAACCAATACTATCAATTGGACTAAATCGTTAAACACTGAAAAAATGTAACTGGACTTTTTAGAGTTGCCTGGCTGTGAACATGTTTGATGGAAAGAAACACTCTCAATTTTCCATCCTCACAGGTCTTTCAATGATCACCTAATAGAATTAATGTCTCATCCTTAATACAAAGAAATTTGGTATATGACTTCAATATGTAATGTGCTGGTTGCCCTAATTCAGGGTTTCTTAACCTTGACACTAATGACATTTTGGGCTAGATAATTCTTTGTTTGGTGGTGGGGGGCAGGGAAAAGTGGGTGTCTTGTATACTGTAAGATGTTTAGAAGCATCCCTGGCCTCTACTTACTAGATGCTACTAGTATACCCTTTCTAGTTGGGACAGCCAAAAAATGTCTCCAGACGCTGACAAATTTCTGGGGGTACAGAGTTTGCCCCTGTTAGAACAACTGCTCTAATTCATGACTCTAGACGGAGGCTTCATGGTCTAAGACAAGTCTTTTTACAAGTACCAAGAAAGCACAAAGTGACTAGCTAGGAGACCTAATACTCTCACTCACCCGCTGGCATGCAAATTAAAGCCATAAAAGGATAAAACCACACACCTATTAAAATGGCTAAAAACAAAGCAAAACAAAAAACAACTGAGGATACCAACTGTTGGTGAAGACACAAAGCAAACAGAACACTCAAATATTGCTGGCGGGAATGCAAAAATGGTATAGACTTAAGGAAACAGTCTGGCAGTTTCTTACAGAGATAACATTTTGCTACCATTTTTCCAGCATCCTACTCCTAAATATTAACTCAGGAGCAAAAATATTCAAGTTCACACAAAAACCTGTGCAAATGTTTAGGGTGGTTTTACTCATAATTGCCAATACTGTCCTTCATTTGCTCAACAGATAAATAAAACTCTGGTATAACCATACAATGGAGTACTGCTCAACAATAAACAGGAATGACATACATGCAGTGGCATGGATGAGTCTGAAATGCATTATTCTAAGAGAAAGAAACCAGACTCGAAAAACTATGTCATGACATTATGGAAAAAGCAAAAACTACAGAGACAGAAAACAGATCAGGTGCCAAGAGTCTGAAGTGGCAGAGCGATGTGACTCTAAGGGAGCATTAAGAAGAAACTTGGGGCGACAGAAATGCTCTACGCCCTCAGTGTGGTGGCGGTGGCCACAAAACTCATTCGTTTACCAAAACCCATCAAACCGCACGTTAAGAAGGGTAAATCTTACTACCTGTAGATTACACCATGGTAAACCCGACTGAAAATAGACAAGCAAACCAGACAGGGTGGAGGAAGGAATCTGATTTTTACGCTTTGGGGTGGGGGCCTCATTTCATCCTAACAATCTAAGTAAGTTGTTTATGTTTTGACTTTTTAAGATGAAAGATGACTGTAATATTTTACTTCCTTCCTATAACAACAAAAACAAACCCCTTTATTCACAGTTGGCAAAGAGTACAAATATCATCAGTGTAGACTGAATGTGCCTGGGAGTGAAATTAACTTTCTGCAGAAATGTAAAGGGAACAGATCTTATGTGATTTAGAATGGCTACTCCTGCATTTGGGCTTTGTTCTCTCATTAGTTTTCAGACTTATTTGTTTCAACATTGGGCAATGAAATACTTATTAGGCACAAACAGAAATCTCATATTATTTTATAAGAAAGTCCAAGTCCTCTCATTTTTCCTTTAATTTTTAAGAAAACAAATTACACAGTCTAGCAAATGTTTATGTACTACCGCAGATGAAAAACAAATTAGAAAAACTGCACTACGTAAAACAGTAAAACACATGTCCAATTGATTTCTTGCTGCCTTGGAACAGATGTTTATAAAGCTCTTGATCTGACCTATCCTAATATTCTCATTTTGCATTCAGCTAGTTGTCTTTTATAAGTGTATACCAAGAATCACAGAGAAAGAGCAGGTGAGTAGCTACATGTGCTGTCATGTAGACATCAAGAATTCTGATAGCCAAAGTAGGCAGACACAGTATTATCAACCCGGCATGGAAAGAAAAGCTGTACCAATGTATGGCCAATAAAAATCTTCATGGTATAACTTTGCCAACACATACACATTTGTCTCTAATGGATTTATTCCTTTCCTTCGTCTTCATTCCACCTTCCCTTTCCCTTCTCCACCAAACTCACCAAACCCTTTTCTTAATTATTTAGGAAGCTTCAGAAAGTTAAAAGAGCAGCTAAACCCCGTTGCAATTCATCCTACTCAGGTCTACTCACATTCCTACAATTCATCCCTACTCACTGAAAAGCACTATAAGGGAATGATGATAAGAAACTGGACAGTTAACGTTTGTTTTTGAGGTACTTCAAAGGGAAGTGAAAGAGAGAGGCTAGATACACATACCAGACTTCAGTGCAATAAAATATTTACAAACATCTGAATGGAATCACCAGGTCTCAATTCTAACCCAATAATAAGGAAACAGTCAAATTATATGGTTGGTTTTTGCTTACCAAAAGGGAATTTTAGAAATGTGATAAAAAAAAAAAAGACTAGTTAAAAATAGAACCATCTGGATTATTTTCCTTGCATTGAGACCATCCTTCCTCCCTCCCCTCAACTTCCTGTACAACCCAAGAAAGTAACTTTACCATCATGTCTGTTTTTAACTTTGTATCTACTTCAGATAAAACTTTGTATTTACTTCAGAAAAAACTTTGTATTTACTTTAGGACCATCATGGATTTAGAATCACAGAACTGGAAGGAATCTCATAAAGTCTGATGATAATCCACTGGAATATTCTCAAATACTCATTACTCATTCATCATGTATGTGTATCCCCTTCTCAAGGATATTAGTGGAATCATGTACCTAGAAAATGCCTGGAACTAGTAGGTACCTAATATACATACTGAATGAACAAATTTGATTAACTTAAATGGAACAGAATTAGACTGTGGAAGGGAAAAAGCCCAGCGAGGGCTCAAGAAATGCAGAGTACATTTGAAGGGCGATTTCCATATCTTACCTAGTAATACATCCCTCACGATGATCACTTTAAAAGTGCTATTCTATAGGATGGGGGCTGTTTGTGTTTTACAATCACCCTTAAGAACATATAATTACTAGATATTTATTTTATTGCAGTTTTCAGTTTTGTTTTGGCTTAGTGTAAGCTACGTATCATTAAATTTAAGTTACAGATTACATTTAAGCTATCATTATACTTCAGTTACTTTGTTTTTGCATCACAATGGCTTGGCACACTCCCTTACATACACTGCATATTCTGTCCTGTGACAGAGACAAACCTGGGTCACAACCCCAGCTCTGGTCACTTACTGGCTATACAATTTTGCAGTTCTGCAACAGTCTTGTAAAAATGCAAGAAATAGATATTCAGTTATTAAAGGGATCAGTCCCAGAGTCTCAAACACTGATTCCCATTTGATGTTTTGCTATTCTTTGAGATCCATAAATAAATCACTCCTAGTAGGCCAGGAAAAAACCTTTCTAATCTTCAGTTTCCTCACATATCAACACCTGCCCTATCTACCTCACAGGGCCATTTTCAAGTCAAATGAGAAAATACATTAAAGAGCTTTATAAAGAAAAAAGTATAAAGTCAGCCTTTGGAAGTACCACTATTTTTCCAATTGGAGATGAGCCAGCCTAATGGAGTGAAAGAAGATAGTCTTAGGAACTGGATAGAGGAAAATTCCTGAATTTAAAATCTGGATTCAATCACTTAATAACCATATGATCCTGAGCCAATTATTCCCAGTAAAATGGGGATAATGACACCTATTTTACATCGTTATAAGGATTAGAGATGATGTATGTAAAGTGCTTAATTCCATGCCTGGCACGTTGTGCTGAACACTCAATATTTATTATTATTACAATACGTCCACAGAATTTTCTCATGTGATCACGCTACACGTTCGTTCTATACAGCCATCATATTGACAATAAATGGCAAAGACCAGCACAGAACACAAGTTTTCCTTCTGACAGAATTCTTTTTTAAGTTTCAGCATACTAATCAAGAAACAGATTTATTATATTGGACACAGTTATAAATGTGGAATTTAGGATATCAGTCCAAGGGATAAATTTTAAAATAACTTCAGGAATAAAATTCATAAATAACTGAATAATATGAAACAAAGAAACACAGTTTAGTATTCATGTTTTTATCCAATTGGTTCTCAGATTTCGAATGGATGTGACAAAGCACTGACTAATGATCCAACATCCAAAAAGGTCCACCTATTCAAATAATGAAGTTATACAATACCAGTATACTGACCCAAAATCTTTCTTAACTGTATTTCCTTTAAAATGCATCTTCCCTCAACTTTCCCCTGGAAAACCATACTTCCCACTTACTTCCCTTTACTTAGTAAAAAGATTCAACTCTGAAAAGCTTCACACGCAGGAGATATCATTAGCCACAATCCACTTTTCTGTGTGCATCTTAGGTTTTCTTCTTTCCTGGTATCCAAATGCATATTTTACCACATTCCAGTCTTTTTAACTTACTGTATTTCTTCTCTCAGGGAATATTTTCACCCTTGAGTTTCTGTAGTCACCTGACAGTTTTCTTTCTTTCTTTCGCTTTTCACTCCCTATATGTTCAAAACAATACAACTCAAAGTTTTTCCTGATACAGTGGACAATCACTGTACAAAGCTAGAGCAGAGTAAATTGGTCAATTCTGTCTGACGCAGTTCTGGTTTCCAATGAGTCTAATCTTTACATCTCAAAAATGTTCAATACACTCTTAAGAAGACAGAGACCTAAATGAAAATCACAATGAAGGCAAATGACAAACTGGAAAATTGTGACTAATATGTTTTTGTAATAGAGCAATTGACAGGAAAATCACTTTGAAAAGTGAGGTCTATTTTGATGCCCAGTACCAACTGTAATATCTTGTAACTCATAGTCCCAAAGGTTTTAAATCAGAACAAAAGAGATAATCACTAGGAATACAAAGCTTTTTAATTTTTCAAACAAAATACTTTATTAATACTTTTAAAATTAATGGCTGTCTAAATAAATACACTTACTTACATTTTTGAATAGTTGCTCAGCAAGTTCTCTGACATGCTTTATCATCTTCACTGGGTTATTTTCTTCAACTTTAATTCGCTCTACTTCAAAAGCTACCAACTTGGAAAAAGAATCAAATGGTAAAACATCAACTCCCAAATATGCTGAATATAGAAAACTGTGTGAAAATTTCACACAATTTGCAAACCAGAAAGCATCCAAAATGTATACTATTATTAAAACAAATTGTTTTAGATTTTTACTGTGTTTTGCCTCTATTTTACAGTTACAGAGTCAGTCAAGCCCTTGCATGTTCTGGTGGTCTCTCTCTGCTGATTTAGGGTCTTGGAAAAAGTCATTTCTGGAACTCAGATTCTTCTCTCATTCTCCAGGTCTCACTCAGAGAATTCTCTCAGAGAATTTCAGATGGTCAGAAAGTCTTCAAACATTTCCCTAACTCACAAAATATGAACCAAATGTTCAAGTTGGGTCACTCTAGTCCTAGCATGCTAACAGCATGATTTGAAACAAGTCACTAAAACTCCTGAGCTTCAGTTTCTTCATCTCTAAAATAAGACGGAAGAACAAGATGACCTTTAGGTTCCTTCTAGTTCTCAAATTTTATAAACTCTGATCCATTTCCTAACCAACTAACTTACTGGGAGAACTGTGTTAGTGTGCACACTTGAAGTAGAGCAAAGAGTACTGACAGGAAAAAATGAGGTATAGGGAGGAGGTAAACAGATGGATTTTTTTTTAAGGGTATAATGTAGGAATTCTCATGCAAGGAACTAATAGATTCACTGGAGCAGACATATAAAACTATGACTCCACCTCTTCTAGGCCAGGATTCAGAAGGATTGCCAAAGAAAGTCAAACGTTTCTTTCCTTCTAGCAGGTCTATTTGATGGGAGTGTGGGGACAAGACAACACACAGTGCAAGCTGTCACTCCAAGCTCCATAAGCCTTGTGTGTGGCAGGCTGCCCTTGGCTAAATGAAAACAAGGATCCCTTTCCCAGGAGCAAGTGTAATTTTCCTAAAAGCACATTCCCCTGCAAACCAGTTAAATGGCCAAAGAGGGTAGAAGAAGAAATTACTTAGGTCTGGTGTCCCATTTTTTTTAAGCCCTTGACTGAAGTAAACATACAAATAACTGGTTTTCAAGTAACATCATCAATAAGACATCAAAAATCATCACTGTAGACAGAACACAGAACTGGATGAACACTAAGGGGAGACCCAATAGGAATCTCACACAGAGTCCTTGCCTTATCATTGTTTCCAAACTGAAGAATCAATCTATCCATCCATCCATCTATCTATCTATCTATCTATCTATCCATCCCTTAAGTATATAAATGAACATAATAAAAGACAAGTTGCCATATAAAGTTAGAGACATAAAATAAAGGCTAATGCAGACTAGTGGCTCTCAGAGTCCTCTACTCTGGGAAAGTCTGGAGGAGGTGGTGAGATATGAGAAGAGTATCGAAAATGGACTGAAAAGGAGAAAGAGAGCACTTCAGACAAGGGAAGCAGTTACAAATACAGTCAGAGGCTGTGGCAAGCCGGCAAGCAAGTTTTCTGGAAGTAATCAATCTGGGTTATTAGTTGTGATGAAGATGCTAGAGAGAGCTACTAAAGGAATTTGGATAGAAAGCAAAGGGTACATAAACCAATGTTACTATTTAGAATGCTTCAGAGACTAATAAAGCATAGGCGCTAGAAAGGACCCTGGGGAGCACCTAATTCATCCACATAAAACATTATGTATCAATTACTTAGTTCAAGATCTAAAGGCTGGTATATGTTAGTATTAGATAACCAATGATCAATCATATTAGAGAATCAGAGATCAACAGTGATCAGAAAAAATTGTCCACCGCAGGGCAATCTCTCCTAGATCTTCACATGCTTTGTGTTATTATTAAGTAAAGCATTTGGTGCAGATCTCCATACTCAGAACTAAAACATATGCCTTTTCTTTCATTCTTACCTTACTTAACTATCTTTACAGAGAATAAAAGACCCTTCTCTGAACCAAGCATCTTTAAAACCTTGATTCCTAACTTCTCTATATAAAATAAGACCACCAGAAGCATAATATGATCACTATTACTATTCTTCACTACCTTGGGTGCCAGGAGTGTTTTTCTTTTATAGACTTCTAAGAACTTTTACATTTAACTTTTACATTTATTGGTTCCAATATAATGTTCTTCCAGAAACTGAAATGGGAGTAAGAGTCATTGTTCTATCCACCAGAATGGGCTGCTATGAACATAGTTAAATGATAAATGGAAAGATGCATTACAATAAGAAAATTCACAACTAGCAAAAAATAGGATCCTTATTGTGAGTTGCATCTGCCCTAACTTTTCCTTTATATGGCCAATTCCTTGAAGATAGAGACTAAATCTGTCTTAAATATACTTAGTATCTCCTAAGGGAGCTAGACAAATGCTGATTATTGATTAGTAAGAATGGCTTAGCTAAACGCAAAGAAGGTGCTAATTCTTACTTGAAATCTGCTATATTTTCCAAGGATTAGTACTTAAGAAAATACCCTTATTTGTGGTTCTATCTTTTACCGAGGAACTGAAATTGTATCTTCCCTACTTTATTTTCCAAGCTTTGATTAAAATAAAGATAACAGTTAAAAAAAAAAAAAGAATGGCTTAGCTAAACTATGGCTCTAAGACACTGATAGATTAAATGTAACTGCAGTCTGAAATAAACTATTTATACATTGAACTTAGATCTTTCTCTCTATAAAACTGATAAGTTCTATCTATACAATCACTGTCAATTTTTCAAAAAGATTTTAATCAAATATTTAAAATTCAGTTGTTCAAGGGAATTCCCTGGTAGTCCAGTGGTTAGGACTCCACGCTTCCACTGCCGGGGATACAGGTTCCATCCCTGGTCAGAGAACTAAGATCCCGCAAGCTGCACAGCGGAGCCAAAAAAAAAAAAAAAAAAAAAAAAAAACTCAGTTGTTCAAGATTTTTATGTATTTCTGAGACATCCAATAATTATAGTTTTTTCTAATTTTTCTAATCCACATTATAAACATCAAGATCTGATATGCATAATAATAAATATTTTTGATTTTGATTAACTGTTTAAAACACTACTTCTCTACTTTTATCTACTAGTCTAATTTTGTGTGTAAATAATGCATTCATTTGATAAGAACTATACCTCATCAAAAAGATCACAGGATCTATAGGGAGGACCTCTTTCTGAAACAAAACCTGCAAATGCCATTCCATTGAGAACTTTTGTGAGGAAATCATTCTCAATCAAACCACGCTGTCCCAAGAAAGCTGTCTGTAAAGAAAGAAAATGTGAAATGAATAAGTTATCACTTAGTAATGGATGAATGATCAAAACATAAATATAATAGAAAGATCAAAGCCTGAATAAATGTCTTCATGCATAAATGTGTTGTTAAAAAATACATTCCTCTCTAAAAGGGTTTTGATACCTGAAATACTACATGTATTGAAAAGAATAAAAATGAATCTGTCTGTAAAGCATGAGGGGAAATCAGAAATAACCTCAATTTTAAAAGAAAAATCAACTTAAAGTTACCATACTATAAAGGAAAATATGTCAGCTCCACAGTACTATTAAAGATTATCGTACACCTGACACTAACACAACACTGTAAATCAACTACGTTCCAATAAAAATATAGAAAAGAAGAAAAATATTATCACCTAACCACAAAAAGCAGAGATTTTAAATAATCACATTTGATAAATTAAGGTCAAAATACATGGCTAGAAAAAGATAACCAAGTTGTTTTATTAAATAGAGTCTACATTTTGGATACATACAATATGATATTATATCTTACCTTGTGAAAATGTATTACTGGTTCTGCATGAATTCTTATGAGTTGTAAGCATGATCTATATCCTTGGAAAAGCTGTGCAAATAATCTAAGAAAAACTGCACGCACTTCTTTATCCTGAAAATATAAGAAGAAACATGTTAGATAATTAAATTGCTTAAAAAAACAAACGAAAAATCACAAAGTCGAAAAGTTGGAAAGAACCTGAGAGATTATTTAATAAATCTGTCTGTGTTTCCTACACAGAAGACTCATTTGTGGCAGCATTAAGTGATGGACATCTAGTCTGTCCCACTGTTGGAGAGTAGAGGCCATTAAATAGTTCTTTTAAAAGCTGAACCAAACAAAACTTGCTTCTAGTACATCCAATTTTCCTCTCAGAAAAAACCATAAATCACAGGGTCTCCCCTTTCACCATGTTAGAGAAGGGCATATTTCCCAAGTCATTTGATTTTTATATCCATCAAATGAATTACAGTCACAAATACAAAAGAAAACACTCAAGACTGTATCTTAAAGGCTTATGAAACTGTTCCAAAGTTTATCCAATTTATAAAAATCTATTCTTATATTAATAAGGTATGACAAAAATCTGTTTTGATAATTCAGATTTTTAAAAAATCATAGTTTTAGAACTCTAAGGAAACTTACAGATTTATTTAGTCAACCTCTTATTTAATTGACGAAGAAACAGTTAAAAATGCTTCATAATTTGTCAAAGGTGTGCAGCTCTATAATGTTCCTTACTGACCACAAAGCTCATCTCTAAGAAATGCAATAATCAAAATTAAAAAAGAGTCTCTGTTATATATTCACTCTTTTATGGCTTCCATTTGGAGCTACATTCATCCACTCACTCCTTAAACTTAATTCTCTCCTGTAACCAACAATCTGTTTCCATTTTTTGTAAGCTTCCCTTTTTTATCCTTGCCTGAGCCTTTTGATTTGATGCTTGACACAGTTTTTCAGGCTCTAATCTATGTTCTGATTTTTTGTCCCATACTTACTCATGCCTCCTCAGAGCAACAGTCTTAGCTTACGCCCCCTCCCAGTCAGTGTACTGCCTGAGGCTTCTCCTTGAGCAGGTCACAAGGTCAGTCAGTGACAATTCTCCTAATTTCTAATTTGGCACACCTTTACTAGGCTGTCCATCTAACTCTCACTATACTCAGCTTCTTTGAAAAACATACAAAGAAAAGCAACTCTTTTGAAAAACATCAAATTTAAATATTAAACTTCTTACCAGCATTTTTGAGTGAGATAAAGCTGTTCGTGGAGGGGGGAAAGCATGATCTGCTACTTCCAAATCTGGGTGTAGAATCTAAAGCAAAGAAGCTTTGTTACATAAAAGATTGTAATATCAATAAAATCTATTATTTGATCTACCTGGGGCATTAAGATGAAAAAGTGTCAGTACATGAATTACAATATATTCCCTCCATGAAATACAATGAGTTAGCTGAGGCAGCTCTGTATGTACTATGTGAAAAGCAAGAAAAAATATTTAATTAAAAAACATGTTCTAGGGACTTCCCTGGTGGTCCAGTGGTTAAGAATCCGCATGTAAATGCAGGGGACACAGGTTTGAGCCCTGGTCCGGGAAGATCCCACATGCTGCGGAGCAACTAAGCCCATGTGCCACAACTACTGAGCCTGCACTCTAGAGCCTGTGAGCCACAACTACTGAGCCTGCGCGCCACAACTACTGAAGGTTGCGCGCCTAGAGCCTGCGCTCCGCAACAAGAGAAGCCACTGCAATGAGAAGCCCGCGCACCACAACAAATAGTAGCCCCGGCTTGCTGCAACTAGAGAAAGCCAGCAGGCAGCAACGAAGACCCAATGCAGCCAAAAATAAATAAACAATTTTAAAAAACCCACGTTCTAGAAAAACACACATAGTGTGATTTCATTTATTTGAATATAAAACAAAATAAATCCTAAATCTATATATGTACATGCACTGATATATATATATATATATATATATATAAATGAAAATGTGAAGTTCTGAAATACACACTAAACTGTAAAACAGTAGTCACTTCTGGAAACAGAATGGTCTAGGGCAGAGTTATTTGTCTATACACTTGAAAATCTTAAGCATTTGTTTTTATGTTTCTTAGTGTAGTTAAAAATTAGTTAATTAATTACAATACTGAGGAGAAAGGAAATAAATTTATGAACCTCAAAGTCCAGAGGGGTAACAGTATAACACAATGTGACAAGTATTACAAATATATAAAATAGTAATATATGAATATAAAGTATAATTAATTCAACCTAGGGAAAGTTAAAAAAGAAGGTAACTAACATTTGTCTTAGGCTTTGAAGGAAAGCAGGTTGGGGAGCAGGTGGGAAAGAAAGGTCCATGCAGGACTTAAAAGAAAAAAATAACTTTGTATCATTATGTAGCAAATTTTTGTCTTTGCAGAATCATTTTCAAATACTCAGCGTTTCGTAACATACTTACAATAGACCAAAAGGCTCAAAACAACACTTATACACGACACCAAAATATCGATAATATTTACAATCCAATCACCAAATCATTACTACAGTATAATAACATCTTCATGTCTATAAAATTATCCGTGATTATTATACAGTTGGAGTACTGTGTAACCATTTGATTACAATTATTTACTGACCAAATGAAGCTCATATACTTGTGTGTCAAATCTCCCACACAGTCCATCAAATGTGATTTCTTTTTGGTCCTGTTTTGCCAGTATACTATGCTCTCATGTACACTGTCGTACATAATCCACCACAGTGCTTGAAAACTACATAAGTAGGCATACTCAGTTTTATCAGAAATGAATTTTACTCATTGATTAAACTTGGTGGCACAGGTGTTGTAGGTTAAGGTTTACCAGTGTGCAGCAGAACCTCTACCAAGAGCCACTGATTTAAGAACTAAAATCTTAATCTTTGTTAATTTTGGTACCTAATTCCTGCATAATTAAAAATATCATTAAGTAATCATACATAAGATTTTAAAACTTATTTAATTTTCTAGAAACATAAAACTTTTTTCAATCACTCAAATACTACCTTCTCAGCTTTTGCTATATCCATATACGACTGATGCAATTATTTACCTAAGATTTTTCTTTAAAATGTCTTTAAATTATCTTATCTCTTTAAATCTAGTATTTTCTTAGATGATACCATCTGTGAAGTCACAGGTTTTGTATGCTATTTTTAATAAACATTATAATACATAATTATTAAAATAAAAAAAGTTGCCACATACCACCCCAAATCATCTCGATACTTCACTCTGGGAAACAGTCATTTGTCATCCTTTGTATAAAATATTCATCCTATTGATAAAGACTAGGAAACAGAGGCCTAGAGATGTAATGTGATTTGCTCAAAATATCAAGTGGCAGGATGTAGACTGGAATTTAGTTCTCCTAAGTCCTAAACTAGTTGCTTTTTACTCTATCACACCTTGTATTCCAGATTACAAATTATATTAGGAAAAGTCAGTCTTCTCTAAATGTTCCCATTCCACAGAATCCACTATAACAACATAAGGACTAACAATTCTGAGAATAAATCCCTCCTGGTAATCCTAGACTTCTGAGTTCCTAAGTTCCTGTTTAAGGGGAAAAAAAAAAAAAGATTTTAAACAGTTCAGACTGCAATACTATTCAAGAAGAATATGAAGGTCTTAGTTCTAGTAATGACTTGAAAGGGAATGCAAAATTTCTAAGTTTCAAATTTCTGATGATGGATAAATGGGCACCTAAAATGTTGTCAGTAAAATAAAATACTGTACTTTTAAAAATAAACAAAGGTTGACAAAAGAATTAAATTTGTTTCAATGAGAAACACCCAAGTCACAATATTTCTTAAAACTTCACTGCATAGAATGCTGGACATTTAATCTATCACTAGGTTACATCTTTTTTGTAGTAACTTGGAAACACTGACCGGTTGCTATCACATTGTTTTGCAAGAAGCACACCTACCAAAGAGAAATGAGATGTCAATAAAGAAGGCGAAGGAAAAGGAACAGGTGCTAGCTTCTAATGAGGAATGTTAGGAGATTCAGGGATTTCAAGGCATAGTCTGGTCTTGTTTTCACAAGTGTGTTTCCAATACCTAGCACAGTATTCAGTATATAGTAACTACTAAATAAGTATGCTGAGTGAAAAACTGAATGTAGAACAAATATTCAGTTAGGATTCAAAGTATATTCTTTAGATAATATCTAATAAATCATCTTATTCTAACTACTATATGAGAATATATTCATGTTTTAAGAAGATATCTTTTTTAAGTAATTACACTGTCAATAAATGATATCCAATTATCTTAGTTTAGATTTAAATCAAGAGAAAATTACTATAAAAAATATATCATACCAAAGAAAGAGCTGCTTGAGTCTGATGTAGAAGTGGTTCCGGAAGGGAAGAGAGGTGAATACATTCAGGAATTTTAATAGTGCCTCCATCCAAATCAGCTATGATTACATCTAACTGAAGAAGACAAAAAAAAATTAATCTGTAATTAATAAAATGTATGTCTAGACTGGCTTCCCAGCTATAGATATATCTCCCAGCTTCCTCTGAAATTAGGTATGGTGTGTGACTAAGTTTCTGCCAATGGAACATGAAAAGTGATGTGCACACTCCCAGGTACTCAAAACAGAGGGGATGTAAGGCCCTCCTATGGTCTCTTTCCCCTTCCCATAGCTGAAACTATGAACTGGCAGTAACCCAACCCTGAACATTCAGAGGATGACAATGCCTGAGTGGATTCTAGTGGAGGAACAAGAAGCAAAGAAGTTTGGACCTTGAATGCATTCATGGAGCAAACTGGTCTGACATAATGGAACACTTCTATCTACAAACTGCTGCATAAGCGCTAAATAAAATTCCATTTTGTTTTAGCCATTGTATTTTGCATGCTTTATTACAGGAGTTAAGCCATATCCTAAATAACACAGTAATCATTATAAGAGTTAACAAGCAAAGCAATTAGTATACATCAAAATGGTACTGTTTAGGTAGTTAAGAAAGAAGCTGATTTTTAGCATTTTACAAAGTCTGTTTTAAAATAACAGGTAGGGGGCGCAGGGGGCCTGGGAGCCGCGGGGTCGGGGTGGCGGGGTGCGCGAGGGCGCCGGTGGCGGCGCTCGGCCTGCTGCGTTAAGCGCTGAGTGCGGGCGACAGCGTGGTCAACAAGGTGACCCAGAGCGCCTTCCCATTCCCCGTAACCCTGTCGCTGTGCCACATCCTGGCGCTGTGCACGGGTCTCCAGCCTCTGCTCCATGCCTGGCGTGTGCCCCTGGCGCCACTTTTCTTGTGCCCTGGGCCCCAACCGCATCAGCAGCCCAGCTGCCTGTGGCTGCCGCGTTTCTAACGGCGTTACATGCTGCCGCTTGCCTTCGGCAAGTACTTCGTGTCTGTGTCCGCGCACGTCAGCACCTGGAAGGTGCCCATGTTCTACGCGTACACTGTCAAGGCCACCATGCCCATCTCGGTGGTCCTCCTGTCCTGGATCATCATGGAGAAACAGCACCAAGGTGTACCTGTCACTCATCCCCATCATCAGTGGCGTCCTGCTGGCCACAGTCACCAAGTTGTCCTTCGACATGTGGGGGCTTGTCAGCGCCCTTGCTGCCACACTGTGCTTCTCACTTCAGAATATTTTCTCCAAAAAGGTATTACGAGAGTCAAGGATCCACCATCTCCAGCTGCTGAGCAGCTTGGGCTGCCATGTTGTCTTTTACATGATCCCCACGTGGGTCCTTGGTGGACCTCTGAGCTTTCCTGGTCAGCAGCGACCTGACCTATGTGTCCCAGTGGCCTTGGATGCTTCTGCTCCTGGCTGTCAGCAGCTTCTGTAACTTTGCCCAGAACGTCATTGCCTTCAGCATCCTCAACTCCATCAGCCCTCTGAGCTACTCGGTTGCCAATGCCACCAAGAGAATCATGGTCATCACGGTGCCCCTGATCATGCTGCGAAACCCGGTCACCAGCACCAACGTCCTGGGCATGATGACGGCCATCCTGGGGGTCTTTCTGTGCAATAAGACCAAGTAAGATACGAATCAGCAAGCCCGGAAGCCCTCCCTGTCACGATGGGGGACCTGAGCAGTAAGGAGCATCATCGGAGCCCCCTAGAGAAGCCCCACAACAGCATCCTCTTCCCCCAGCACGGGGACTATCAGTACGGCCACAACAACATCTTGACAGATCACTTCTAGTACAGCCGGCAGAGCTACCCAAACTCATACATGTTGTACCATTATGACATGCAGAGTCTAGCAAGCAGGGCAGGGTGTTCTGCCAGTCCTCCTCTCCACCCCCCAGAAGTACCAGAAACTTCTGACAACCAGTGAAAGTATAACCCAGCTGAGGGGGGGATTGGTTCCACTGCTTTAATTCCACTGCTCAGGTAGGCACAGGACTGGTGCAGGAGTGGAGCAGAGGAGTGCGAGGGTTATTGAAAACATCTCCAGCCACAAAGATGGACTCAGCTTTCTGGTCAGCCCCATGGCTGTGTGCAATTCTGGTAAACGTTCCCCAGTGCAAAATTACTGCAATTAGCATTGAATTCTTAGAACCTAATTCTCTGACCCATAAGTCAGACTTGGCATGTGCCCGGATCCAGAGGGAAGGATGGCCGCTGTCTCCTGGGCTCCTTCTTCCCTTGCCGGAGTAGGGCATCCCTCCTTTTGGAGCAGCAAGGAGGAGAGGACGCAGGGCTACGAGAAGGATCATGGGGAAATCATGTTCAGTGTTTCAAGCTCTATTTCTCTAATACTCATTTTGTGTTTTCTGATGAGCCTTCACCGCTTCTGTGCTGACTTAGTGGGATGTTTGGTGGGGAGATGTTGGTTTTATGAGGATCTTGCATTTTTCTAGGGCATATTTTGTAGTTGTCTGTGTTATGCTTCAGTCCCCCTTAGGGGATGCAGGATGCATGAGGACTGGCTTATGGTTGGAAAACCCTTTTGTTTTTAAGCATTTAAAAACAAGAAAAGTTGCTGGTGATGCCTATCTCAGCACATTTCTGCATTTAGTAGGATGGAATGAAGTGTTTTGAAGCGCTCTTTTAGTGACCACAATCTCTGAAAGTGACATGAACCAAGAATGTCATCTCAATAGTTTGTGTCATAAATGAGAGCTCAGCACTCTGATTCCATTAGCTGTTCTTGTGGTGTTTATATGAGGATCTGAATCATGTCCCTGTGAAGGGGCAAGCACCAAGCTAGGACTTAGTTTGCCAAATCAGAGTCTGGTCAAGAAAAATATGTGGGTTTTGGTAGAATCACATCATTAGGAAGATTATGTGACCCCAGTGGGTAACCCATGTGCTGAGGTCCAGGTTGGGACACCTGGCATCACAAGAGACTGTGCCCTCGGAGGGGACCACTTGCTTGGCTGGTGGGGTCTTCGCTGATGGCTGCCTTCTTACTTCAGCCCTGTCCCCAGCCTCTTGAACAGGCACTTGGCTTGACCAGCAGATGGGATTTTGGGTCGCCCTTTACCTTCTGGTATGTAAGACAGTTCTCTGTTCCAAGAGGAAGTACCTACTGTAGCTAAAGCTTGACTACTATTTGTTTTTGATAAATGGAATTTTGTATTTAGAGGTTACATCTTGTCAGCTTATGAATGGACAGCTCCTGGAGAGGTCACAGCGTCCCCCCTTCTGGCCTGTGAGTTTAGTACCACTGGCCTCAGGAGTCCCTGTTTTTCACTGGCTTGCTTTTTAATTACTTTGGCCCCAAGTTCTAAGACAATTCTGTGTAAAACAGGAAGGGGCCGTCCTGAAGGGTGTTATTTATGAAAAGAACGTGCTGTGTGCCTTCACCAGAGGCAGTAGAGTCTGCAGTTGAACAACAATAAATGGGGATAATTTTGCACAGCAAAAAAATAAATAAAATAAAATAACATGTAAAAATGTAATAGAGAAACTAGCCAAAATTGTTGAAGTTATTATGTTGATAATAGGATTAAAATTAATTCTAATTTATTAAATAAAAAATTAAGAAATTTACTTTTGTCAGCACTTGGTTTGTCTAACTTCCAGAGACAGTTTATATTCAGTAGGAAAAAATTACCTACAAACCAGATGAGTGTGTTTCTAATTAGTACTAATAAGGTTTTACTTAATGATTACTGATTTACACAGATTTTTATATGGTGATATCAAAGTTAAATAGGAACTAGATATCAATATATAAGGTTAGAAAGAATGATTGATATATGAATAAGGGTCCTGTTTATAACTGCAATGTAGAATGGTGTTTTGTCAGTTTACATAACACCTATGACTTAATTACAATTGTAATTATGTAAAACTACCTACAGAGCTTACCTCTTTGCTGGCATTTAAAACTAAAACAAAATTAGAATTACAACTTTTCAGGATTTGTGAATCACAGATGTCATATAGCCCAACCTTTCAGTGAAGCATTTTTCTTAAACCCCCTGAAAAGTGTCACGCAACCTGTTCCTTGCACTCTACTTACACTACCTGAGAGTACACTCTTCACATAAGGAAACCCAGTCTCATCATTGGGCAGCTCTATTTAGCTGAAAACTCTTATACTGAGGAGAAAGTTGTTTCCATATCCACTATACCCACTGATTCTATTTCAGTCTCTAACCCTTTTTTCTATGACAGCTACTTAAATATTTATCTTTAGCTATCAAATAACATTAGGTTATTACCTGAGAAAATTTCCTTAGGGCCTCACAAAATAGTTTCCAAACTCTTGACATCCTAGAGGTCCTTCTCTGAAGCCCATTATTTTGTTACAGTCCCTCTTAAAGTGCAGTACAGAGAAATAAATCTGTTATTTCAGAACTGGCTGAATACAGAGCATTACTTTCTCTCTCTGGTATTTTATTCATATGGCACTGAGAACAGAATAATATGGTGGAGCTCATACTGAACTTGTATTCCACTAAAACCCTTCACTCTTTTGCAAATGCTTTTTGTATTTTAGTTATCAGCCAATCAGCATTAACACAGGCCTCATTTTGAAATACAAATAAATTAAAGCACTTATAACAAAAGTATAAATTAATGGATAATTTTATCTTCCTTTCTCATATACAGGATGAAGATTACAGAAAGATAAAACTTAACATGCCAAAAGAGGGGAATTTTAAAACATTAATGAATTCATTTTATAAGTCTCCTGTACTTGCTATAAGGAAAAATTAATGTATTTAGATTTTTGAATGATGCTTTTCTTCCAGCCAATCTTTTCTACTAGTAATGCAACAGATCCGAAAATAGTAATTAGTTGAAATGTTACAGGACTCAAAAAAATATGATAAACCTCTGACCACAATAACCGGCAATTTAAAGATGAATACTGGAGACCCTCAAGATGGTGGAGGAGAAAGATGTGGAGATCATGTTCCTCCCCACAAATACATCAGAAATACATGTGGAACAGCTCCTACAGAACAACTGCTAAATGCTGGCAGAAGACCTCAGACTTCTCAAAAGACATATATATTTTTTTCCTTTTTCTCTTTTTGTGAGTGTGTATGAGTATGAGTCTTTGTGAGATTTTGTCTGTAGAGCTTTGCTTTTACCATTTGGCCTATGGTTCTGTCTCTCCGTATTTTCTTTCTTTTTGCATAGTTTTTAGCACTTGCTATCATTGGTGGATTTGTTTTTTGGTTTGGTTGTTCTCTTCTTTCTTCCATTCTTTTTTTTTCTTCTTTTTATTACTTATTAATGTTTTTAAATAATTTTTTATTTTAATAACCTTTATTTTATTTCATTTTATTGTTATTTTTCTTTCTTTCTTTTTTTCTCCCTTTCCTTCTGAGCCACGTGGCTGACGGGGTCTTGGTGCTCCAGCTGGGTGTCAGGCCGCTGACTCTGATGAGGGAGAGCCGAATTCAGGACATTGGTCCACCAGAGACCTCCCGGCTCCACGTAATATAAATGGTGAAAGCTCTCCCAGAGATCTCCATCTCAATGCTAAGACCCAACTCCACTCAATAACCAGTAAGCTACAGTGCTGGACCCACTATGCCAAGCAACTAGCAAGACAGGAACACAACCCCACCCATTAGCAGAGAGGCTGCCTAAAATCATAATAAGGTCACAAACACCCCAAAACACACCAGCGGATGTGGTCCTGCCCACCAGAAAGACAAGATCTGGCCTCATCCACCAGAACACAGGCACCAGTCCCCTCCATCATGAAGCCTACACACCCACTGAAAGAACCTTAGCCACTGGCGGCAGACACCAAAAACAACGGGAACTACAAACCTGCAGCCTGCAAAAAGGAGACCCCAAACACAGTAAGATAAGCAAAATGAGAAGACAGAAAAACACACAGCAGATGAAGGAGCAAGGTAAAAACCCACCAGACCAAACAAATGAAGAGGAAATAGGCAGTCTACCTGAAAAAGAATTCAGAGTAATGATAGTAAAGATAATCCAAAATCTTGGAAATAGAATGGAGAAAATACAAGAAGCGTTTAACAAGGAACTAAAGAGCAAAAATGATGAACAACACAATAAATGAAATCAAAAATTCTCTAGAAGGAATCAATAACAGAATAACTGAGGCAGAAGAATGGATAAGTGACCTGGAAGATAAAAACAGTGGAAATGACTACCACAGAGCAGAATAAAGGAAAAAGAACGAAAAGAATTGAGGACAGCCTCAGAGACCTCTGGGACAACATTAAATGCACCAACGTTCGAATTACAGGGGTGCCAGAAGAATCAAGTCCAGGAAAAATAGAGAATGCTATACAGGATAAATCCAAGGAGAAACACACCAAGGCACATATTAATCAAACTATCAAAAGTTAAATGTAAAGAAAAAATATTAAAAGCAGCAATGGAAAAACAACAAATAACATACAAGGGAATCCCCATAAGGTTTAACAGCTGATCTTTCAGGAGAAACTCTGCAAGCCAGAGGGAGTGGCAGGACATATTTAAAGTGATGAAAGGGAAAAACCTACAACCAAGATTACTCTACCCAGCAAGGATCTCATTCAGATTTGACGGAGAAATTCAAACCTTTACAGACAAACAAAAGCTAAGAGAATTCAGCACCACCAAACCAGCTTTACACCAAATGCTAAAGGAACTTCTCTAGGCAGGAAACACAAGAGAAGGAAAAGACCTACAATAACAAACCCAAGACAATTAAGAAAATGGTAATAGGAACATACATATCGATAATTACCTTAAATGTGAATGGATTAAATGCTCCAACCAAGAGACACAGATTGGCTGAATGGATACAAAAACAAGACCCATATATATGCTGTCTACAAGAGACCCACTTCAGACCTAGGGACACATACAGACTGAAAGTGAGGGGATGGAAAGAGATATTCCATGCAAATGGAAATCAGAAGAAAGCTGGAATAGCAATTCTCATATCAGACAAAATAGACTTTAAAATAAAGACTATTACAAGAGGCAGAGAAGGACACTACATAATGATCAAGGGATCAAACCAAGAAGAAGATACTACAATTGTAAATATTATGCACCCAACACAGGAGCACCTCAATACATAAGGCAAATGTTAACAGCCATAAAAGGGGAAATTGACAGTAACACAATCATAGTAAGGGACTTTAACACCCCACTTTCACCAAAGGACAGATTATCCAAAATGAAAATAAGTAAGGAAAAACAAGCTTTAAATGATACATTAAACAAGATGGACTTAATTGATATTTATAGGACATTCCATCCAGAAACAACAGAATACACTTTCTTCTCAAGTGCTCAAGGAACATTCTCCAGGATAGATCATATATTGGGTCACAAATCAAACCTTGGTAAATTTAAGAAAACTGAAATCGTATCAAATATCATTTCTGACAACAACGCTATGAGACGAGATATCAATTACAGGAAAAAAACTGTAAAAAAAACCATACACATGGAGGCTAAACAATACACTACTAAATAACCAAGAGATCACTGAAGAAATCAAAGAGGAAATCAAAAAATATCTAGAAACAAATGACAATGAAAACACGATGACCGAAAACCTATGTGATGAAGCAAAAGCAGATCTAAGAGGGGAGTTTATAGCAATACAATCCTACCTCAAGAAACAAGAAAAATTTCAAATAAACAACCTAACCTTACACCTAAAGCAATTAGAGAAAGAAGAACAAACAAAACCCAAAGTTAGCAGAAGGAAAGAAATCATACAGATCAGATCAGAAATAAATGAAAAAGAAACGAAGAAAAAAAGCGCAAAGATCAATATAACTAAAAGCTGTTTCTTTGAGAAGATAAACAAAATTGATAAACCACTAGCCAGACTCATCAAGAAAAAAGGAAGACTCAAATCAACAGAACTAGAAATGAAAAAGGAGAAGTAACAACTGACACTGCAGAAATACAGAGGATCATGAGAGATTACTATAAGCAATTATATGCCAATAAAATGGACAAGCTGGAAGAAATGGACAAATTCTTAGAAATGCACAATCTTTTGAAGCTCAACTAGGAAGAAATAGAAAACATAAACAGACCAATCACAAGCACTGAAATTGAGACTGTGATTAAAAATTTTCCAACAAACAGAAGCCCAGGACCAGATGGCTTCACAGGCGATTTCTATCAAACATTTAGAGAAGAGTTAACACCTATCCTTCTCAAACTCTTCCAAAATATAGCAGAGGCAGGAACACTCCCAAACTCATTCTACAGGGCCACCGTCACCCTGATACCACAACCAGACAAAGATGTCACAAAGAAAGAAAACTACAGGCCAATATCACTGATGAACATAGATGGAAAAAATCCTCAACAAAATAGTAGCAAACAGAATCCAACAGCACGTTAAAAGGATCATACACCATCATCAAGTGGGGTTTATCCCAGGAATGCAAGGATTCTTCAATATATGCAAATCGATCAATGTGATAAACCAAATTAACAAATTGAAGGAGAAAAACCATATGATCATCTCAATAGATGCAGGAAAAGCTTCTGACAAAATTCAACACTCATTTATGATAAAATCCCACCAGAAAGTAGGCACAGAGGGAACTGACCTCAACATAATAAAGGCCATATATGACAAATCCACAGCCAACATCATTCTCAATGGTGAAAAACTGAAACCACTTCCTCTAAGATCAGGAACAAAACAAGGTTGTCCACTCTCACCACTACTATTCAACGTGGTTTTGGAAGTTTTAGCCACAGCAATCAGAGAAGTAAAAGAAATAAAAGGAATCCAAATTGGAAAAGAAAAAGTAAAGCTTTCACTGTTTGCTGATGACATGATACTATACATAGAGGATCCTAAAGAAGCCACCAGAAAACTACTAGAGCTAATCAATGAATTTGGTAAAGTAGCAGGATACAAAATTAATGCACAGAAATCTCTTGCATTCCTATACACTAATGATGAAAAATCTGAAAGAGAAATCAAGGAAACACTCCCATTTAGCATTGCAACAAAAAGAATAAAATACCTAGGAATAAATCTACCTAAGGAGACAAAAGACCTGTATGCAGAAAACTATAAGACACTGATGAAAGAAATTAAGATGATAGCAACAGATGGAGAGATATACCATGTTCTTGGGTTGGAAGCATCAACATTGTGAAAATGACTATACTACTCAAAGCAATCTACAGATTCAATGCAATCCCTGTCTAACAACCAATGGCATTTTTCACAGAGCTAGAATAAAAAATTTCACAATTTGTATACAAACACAAAAGACCCCAAATACCCAAAGCAATCTTGAGGAAGAAAAACAGAGCTGGAGGAATCAGACTCCCTGACTTCAGACTACACTACAAAGCTACAGTAATCAAGATAGTATGGTGCTGGCACAAAACCAGAAATATAGATCAATGGAACACGATAGAAAGCCCAGAGATAAACCCAGGCACATATGGTCACCTTATCTTTGATAAAGGAGGCAAGATATACAATGCAGAAAAGACAGCCTCTTCAATAAGTGGTGCTGGGAAAACTGGACAGGTACATGTAAAAGTATGAGATAAGAACACTCCCTAATACCATACACAAAAATAAACTCAAAGTGGATTAAAGACCTAAATGTAAGGCCAGACACTATCAAACTCTTAGAGAAAACTATAAGGAGAACACTCTGACATAAATCACAGCAAGATCCTTTTTGACCCACCTCCTAGAGAAATGGAAATAAAAACAAAATAAACAAATGGGACCTAATGAAACTTAAAAGCTTTTGCACAGCAAAGGAAACCATAAACAAGACGAAAAGACAACCCTCAGAATGGGAGAAAATATTTGCAAATGAAGCAACTGACAAAGGATTAATCTCCAAAATTTACAAGCAGCTCAATATCAAAAAAACAAGCAACCCAATCCGAAACTGGGCAGAAGACGTAAACAGACATTTCCCCAAAGAAAATATACAGATTGCCAACAAACACATGAAAGAATGCTCAACATCACTAATCATTAGAGAAATGCAAATCAAAACTACAATGAGGTATGACCTCACACCAGTCAGAATGGCCATCATCAAAAAATCTACAAACAGTATATTGTGGAGAGGGTGTGAAGAAAAGGGAACCCTCTTGCACTGCTGGTGGGAATGTAAATTGATACAGCCACTATGGAGAACAGTATGGAGGTTCCTTATAAAACTAAAAACAGAACTACCATATGACCCAGCAATCCCACTCCTGGGCATATACTCTGGGAAAACCATAATTCAAAACAAGTCATGTACCACAGTGTTCATTGCAGCTCTATTTAAAATAGCCAGGACATGGAAGCAACCTAAGTGTCCAATGATAGATGAATGGATAAAGCAGATGTGGCACATATATACAATGGAATACTACTCAGCCATAAAAAGAAACGAAATTGAGTTATTGGTAGTGAGGTGAATGGATCTAGAGTTTGTCACACAGAGTGAAGTAAGTCAGAAAGAGAAAAACAAATGCCGTATGCTAACACATATATATGGAATCTAAAAAAATAAAAAAATAAATAATGGTTCTGAAGAACCTAGGGCCAGGACAGAAATAAAGATGCAGACGTAGAGAATGGATGTGAGGACGTGGGGAGGCGGAAGGGTAAGCTGGGACAAAGTGAGAGAATGGCATGGGCATATATATACTACCAAACGTAAAATAGACAGCTAGTTGGAAGCAGCTGCATAGCACAGGGAGATCACCTCGGTGCTTTTTGACAACCTAGAGGGGTGGGATAGGGAGGGTGGGAGGGAGACGCAAGAGGGAGGAGACATGGGGATATATGTATATGTATAGCTGATTCACTTTGCTATAAAGCAGAAACTAACACACCACTGTAATGCAATTATACTCCAATAAAGATGTTAAAAAATAAAATAAAATAAAAATAAAGATGAATACTTACAAGCTCATGAACATCAGTTTTAAAGACAGAATGTACTCCAATAATGAAAGGCGTTGGGGAACTCAGAACTTCCAGTAGCTGAGCCGGGAGAATAGGAATATAAGGATAACTGGAAATAATAAAAACATACATGAGATATATTTGTTCTTCGGTAATATAACATACCTTTCTTTCATTTTTATGCTGTGTGAATTTTAGATTACCTATGTTTAGAAATTATCAATAATATTCGCCGGGTTGTTAATATTAAATTCTTGGGGAAAAAAGTTTTTTAAAAATCTTCATGTGAAAGATATGATCCAATATAACAAGATATAAAGTAAACAAGGGCCGCTTCCTTATCCCTTACCCCTAGGCAAGCAGTCTCTTTAGGTTGTTCAAACTTGCTTGAAATAATTTTTCCGTACACAGCAATCTGACATCAGGTGGTAATACTGACTCCCTGATCGGTCCGCTCCCTCAATATTGGTGATGGTTTATTGGTCTATATAAAACAATCATTCAAATTCCATTTTCTATACTTGATTTTTGTATTTAATAAGAATGGCAAGGTACAAAAACAAAGTTTTAGAATGCTCTATTATCCAGGAGTTAAGAAAAGCTCATAGGTTAAAAAAATTTTTTAATAAAATCTGTAGACTGTCTAAATTTTTTCTAGTTTGTATAAACTTAAGTTTCCTAGATATTGTGATTATCAAATTGATAAAAAAGAGTATCAAAATAAAATATTCTACTTACAGCACTCTAAGTCATCACTTGTTTAGGTTGTTTTATTTTTTACTTTTTATTATGAAAAATTAACTTCCCTCTCCCCCCGGAAAATAGAGAAAAAAGGAAAATAAAGCCCCATGTATCTAATTCAGTTTTGACAATCACCAATGCATGGCCACATACATATTTCTACCCATTTTTGTTCTCTTCCCTACCATATTGTTTGGAGCAAATCCCAGACGTATCATTTATACATACTTTAGTATATATCTGAAAAAGATAAGGGCTCTTTAAAAAATAAAACCATAATACACTATAACCCCTCAAATTAATAATAATTCCTTAACAGTAAATAGTCAGACAGTACTATCTTAAGATTTTTATCTCCTACTATATTCAAAGGGAATTAAATATTGCTGACAATACTATTCAAATTAATTATTTTTTCATGAAATAAATCACCACTCAATAATAGACAACTTGGAAAAGTTCCAAATTCCAGGCTAATTCCTATCAGAATCATGACTCCTACAACAATGTAACTTTGTAACATATGCCCTTGTCATTCAAAACTGTCGTGCTATGATGTTTTGACTGATCATCGATAAGTAATGCATGATTTGGGAATAAATAAAGATACCAAATAAAAACTCTCACCTATATTTAAGAGGAAACATTAATGATTCCAGGGCTCTACAAGCATCACTAAGTCTCTGGAAACTTGCAGAATGGAAGAGAACCTTATTTTCTGTGAGGACTGCACAGAAGAGGCTGAGGACATTCTGAATTCCTGAAAACACAAAGAGCAAATGATTACCAAATGCATTTAATTTTACATGTGCTGCCAACGAAGACTTAGAATGACATGGAATGAAAAAGCCAATATTTTAAAAATCTCTGAAGAAAAATATTTGGTTAAACTATAAATTCCATAGAGCCTAAGGGTATTTCTTTCCCAAACTTTCAGTTTTGTTTGTCTAATCAGTGTAACACTCATTGAATATATTAGTTGTTTGGAAATACACCATTACCTTCTTTTCAACTTAATCTCCAAGGTCTGTACTTAAATTTCTGTTTTAGATCCTTGGCATTGTTCTAATAACATTTTTCCCTTTTAAAGTCCATTTGTCTGATGTTAACATAACCATACCAGTTTTGTTATTGAAATTTTCCTGGTATATCTTTTTTCCACCTTTTTACATCAACCTTTCTCTACTCTTGGAAATAGCACATTGCTGACAACTTTAAAAATCCCCACTAAAATCAACAAGAAAAAAGCAACGTAAGAGAATAATATGAATTTACAATTTACAAAAGAGGAAATCAAAATGATAAACATGAAAAGAAGCTCCAAAACTTCTAATAATCAGAAAAATTCAACCTAATAAATTCATGAGGTATGATATTAAACCTACTACAATATCCAAAATCAAAGCCTGACAATTCTAAGTTTTTATGAGGATGGCAGGGAAAGGAACTATCATACATACTGCTGTGAGGAATATAAAGAAACTTAAGATGCATATACCCTACCATCTAGTTATTATAGTAATTTTAGTAATTCCATTATTAGTTATTTATCACAGAAACTCTCTCACATGTACCCAAGAAGATAAGGTACAAAAAGGTACGTTGTAGAAGTATTTAAACAATGAAAAAAGTGCGCACACCCTAAATGTAAGAATGAAGAATAAATTATAGTAAAATCATACTATAAATTAAACTTCCTCTGATTGAAGATGGCAAATGTTGACTGAAACAAAAAACTAAAGTTTTATTATTCAAAATTTATAAAATGAAAAGCAATTATACTCCAATAAAGATTTTTTTAAAAAACCACCAAATTTATAAAATGAAATAATTATTAAAGAAATTTAAATACAATTTTCAAGTGATACGGCTTTTGGGGGTAGGTCTGTAACATTTATACTTGTGAATTTAAGATAGATTAAAACATCACTAAGACTTTTGGGATACCTTTACAGCAGTGAAAATAAGAGAGCTAGTGCTACATATATCAACATGAATAACTCTCCCAAATATAATATCGAGTGAGGAAAGTAAGGTATAAAGTGATGCTATAGAATGACAGCATTTATATATTGTTTAAAACCATACAAAATGCTACTATATATTGTTCTGGTATATACAAACATACAGTCAAAATATAAAGATATATCTGGGACTAAAAAATACCAAATTTGGGATAGTATATAACTCTGGGATGAGAAGGCATACGCAGGAAGTTTCAACTATATCTATGATGCTACAGTTGTTAAACTGGATCATAGATACGTTAAACATTTTTTAACGGGGGGGGGGAATAATTTAAGGCTTACAGAAAAGTTGTAAGAATAGTGCACAGGGCACCCATCTACCCTTCACAATGATTCACCTAATGTTAAAATTTTGCTCCATTTGCTTTAACATTTGTACTTATGTACTAGCATGCCCTGACTCTTTTCTACAAACACACACACATTTTTCTGAGCCATGTGAATGTACACATCACGACATTTACCCCTAAATACTTCAGTGTGTTTTTTGTAAGAATAAAGATAATGTCTTCCTAACCACAGTATGGTTATCCTCAGTAAATTAAACATGTTGCAATACTTGAAGTCTAATCTTACATTTGTATTCCAATTTTGTCCACTGACTCAATGTTATTCTTTGGAGCTTTTCCCCTACCATCAGGATTCATTCTAAGCTCAATATTCCATTTAGCTGTCATGTTTCTTTATTCTCATTCAATATGGAGCATTTCCACAACCTTAAATTTTTCTTTTACTGAGATAAAATTCACATAACATAAAATTAACCATTTCAAAGAGAACGATTTATTCATTTGCTCACTAAACTATCTTGCATCCTAGGAGTAAATCCTACTCAATCATGGTCTATGATCCTTTAACATGTTGTTGAATTTGGTTTGCCAATATTTTGTTGAGGATTTTTTCATCTAAGTTCATCAGGGATGTTGGCTTCTAGTTTCCTTTTCTTGTAGTGTCCAAGTCTGGCTTTGGTATCAGGGTAGTAATGCTGGCCTTTTAAAATGAGTTTGGAAGTGTTCCCACTTCCATTTTTTGGAAGAGTTTTTAATGGACAGGTATTAATTCTTCTTTAAATTTTTGGTTGGATTCACCAGTGAAGCCATGTGGTCCTGGACTTTTTCTTTTGGGAATGTTTTTGTTCACTGATTCAATCTCCTTAGTAATTGTTCTGTTCAGATTTTCTATTTATTATTTCATTTTGGTAGGTTGTATGTTTCTAGGAATTTATTCATTCTTCTAGTTTACCTAACTGTTGGTATTTTCACAGTACTCACTTATGATCCCTAGTGTTTCTGTGGTACCAGTTGTCATGTCCCCTCTTTCATACCTGATTTTACTTATTTGAGTATTTTCTCTTTCTTTTCTAAGTCTAGCTAAAGGTTTGTCAATTCTACTTATCTTTTTTAAGAAACAGCTGTTAGCTTCATTGATCTTTTCTACTGTCTTTTTTTTTTTTTTTTTGCGCTACGCGGGCCTCTCACTGCTGTGGCCTCTCCCGTTGCGGAGCACAGGCTCCGGACGCGCAGGCTCAGTGGCCATGGCTCACGGGCCCAGCCGCTCTGCGGCATGTGGGATCTGCCCGGACCGGGGCACGAACCCGTGTCTCCTGCATTGGCAGGCGGACCCTCAACCACTGCGCCACCAGGGAAGCCCTCTACTGTCTTTTTATTCTCTATTTCATTTATTTTTTGCTCTGATCTTTGTTATTTCCTTCCTTCTACTAACGTCAGGCTTCATTTGTTCTTTTTCTAATTCCCTGGAATGTAAAGTTAGGATATTTGAGATCTTTCTTTTTTCTTAATGTAGATATTTATCACCGTAAACTTCCCTCTTAGATCTGTGTTTGCTGCATCCCGTAAGTTTTGGTGTTTGCTTTTCCATTTTCGTTTGTCTCATGATATTTTTGATGTTTTCATTGACCCACTGGTTGTTCAGGAGCATGTTGTTTCATCTCTATACATTTGTGAATTTACAAGTTTTCTTCTTGACACTGATTTCTAGTTTCACACCATCCTGGTTGAAAAACACACTTGATATGATTTTAATCTTCATAAATTTATTAAGACTTGTTTTGTAGCCTAATATATAATTCATCCTGGAGAATGTTCAATGTGTGCTTGAGAAGAATGTGTATGTATATTTTGTTGCTGTTGGATGGAAGGTTTTGTATATGTCTGTTAGGTCCATCTGCTATAACATGTTGTTTAAGTCCTTACTATTTGCCTTATTGATTTTCTGTTTGGATGATTTATCCATTGTTGAATGTGGGGTACTGAAGTCTTCTACTATTATTGTATTGCTGTCAACTTTTCCCTTCAGATCTGTTAGTATTTGCTTTATATATTTAAGTACTCTGATGTTGGGTGCATAAATATTTACAGTTGTTATAACCTCTTGATGAACTGACTATTTTATCATTATATAATGACTTTGTCTCTTATTACAGTTTTTGGCTTAAAGTCTATTCTGTCTGATATCAATGTAGCTACCTGTGCTTTTCTTTGGCTTTTATTTGCATGA
The DNA here is from genome assembly GCF_951394435.1 of Stenella coeruleoalba. Classification (NCBI taxonomy): domain Eukaryota; kingdom Metazoa; phylum Chordata; class Mammalia; order Artiodactyla; family Delphinidae; genus Stenella; species Stenella coeruleoalba. Next base: position 45,299,806 of record NC_137154.1, on the reverse strand, counting down.
GATATATTTTTATATAGCTTCACCTTCAGTATATATATATCATGAAAGCTGAAGTGAGTCTTTTTTCTTTTAGGCTCTGGTGAGGACAGCAGTCAGCACCTAGCTCTGTGTTAATTAGAAGCTGTACCCTGTAAAGTATGCAGTCAAACACCTTTTAGGGAAACACTGGGAGAAGGGTATTTTTGCCTGCTCCCTCCGCACTGAGCCTGGAGGGATAACCACAGTAAGTGCTCACACACCCATTAAGAACTGCTTCTTTGTGTTCTATAGTCTTATGGGACTTGTGAACACAAACTCTGTTGGCTTTCAGAGCTAGGAGTTTGAGGGAACCATTCCTCAGGTGGGAGCCTTAAAAGTTGATGTTCAAGATGTGTGGCCCCAACCCTTTGCTCTTCAGGGAGAAGCTGGGCATTGGGGGTTCCCTCTCCATTATTTGGTGCTGTGCAAGGAGTGGGGTTTATGGCAGGAGTGTATCTCCATCATTCCTACCCATTTCAATGTGGGTATTTTCTTAGGAGCCCAAGGTACAGGAGTAACTTAACTAGTTTCTGGATTTCTCTCACAGGGAATTGCTCCATGTGTAGCTCTCTGTGAAAGAGTGAAATTCAGGAGCCTCCTATGTTGCCATCTTGGTCCTGAGTCTCATCTAGCCCTCCTATGACTCTCTCATTACCAGGATTTTCCTGTTAAATTTCTAGCAGGTCTGCCACTAGCCCCAAATAGGATTATAACTTAGACAAGCAGAGTTAGAGTTTTTTCCCTTTCATTTCCTTCTGGATTCAATATTATTTTTCCTGACAATGATGTTGTGGGCTTAAGCTTTCCCCGCTTTTGGCAGCAAAGTTGCTGGTTTTATGACCAGCCCTGCCCTGGCAAAACTATCATTTTCACTGATAGTACTGACATGTGGGAAAGATGGGAGCCACCCCAGGTAAGAATGCTGCAGGTTCCTACTATTCTTATCCAAAGGTCTAGCATGAATAAATGCTTCTGAGTTTGTTGTTTGCTTTTGGTCAATTTCCAGAGCACTGAAATAGTTGTACAATAACTGCACAACAATTTCTGTCTAGTTTCACACTGATTCTTTAGGGAGAGGACTAACTCTTCATACTGCCATAACCAGAATCATTATCCTTGGTGATGTCAATTTTGTTCACCTAAACTTTTGTTTATTGCTATCTAACTTCTCTAATGTATACTTCGTATTTTTCCTTGTAACTAATAAGCAATCTGTGTTCAGACACTTTAGACCATGCAAATATCTTGTTCCTCACCAAAATTTCTGCCTAGATTTAGCATCTATTGATAATTACTATCTGACTCAGTCTTTACTATGATGATCATAAAATGCTTTTCCAAATCCAGCACTTCCTCCACATTCACCAGTCAGCACTCAACATTCTGCAATAAGCAGAACCCTCATTTATTCCCCCACTAACCTGCTTATTTATATATCCATTATCAGTATGGACTCATGGATTTTTTTTTTTGGATTTCTATTTTTTTATTCCAACATTCTATAAGTCATTACTGCCCTTAATTATTTTTGTGCCAATTAAGTCCTAGATTTAGACAGTGGGCACCCCTTTAAACCTAGTTCCTGTGTCCCTGTGACATGAACTCAATTTTTTTTCTTCTTACTTTCTGTCTTGACAAAATAATCCAGGCTCATATTTTACCTACTCTGTCCCTGCTCTGAAGTCAGCCACTTCTCCAAGGAGGCTGGTTGCTTTTTGTGAGGAATGGCATTAAAGATCAAGGATACTGGGGTTTAGGGTAAATGTTAGATCATTTCTTCTAGGGTGTCTTTGTTTCTGGGCTACTTCTGCAGATACAGCAGATACATGAACGCATATACATGAATAAAGACAAACAGACACACACACATATACATATATTTGAGAAATCCTGAGTCCATATCATTACTTTCAATTCCAATCTATTCTCATAGGGTCTCCCCACTGACTCCAATACATATTTGCATGTCCCTTCTTCCACTGAGAACCCTGGATTCTAATAACATAAACACATTTATTCATTTGCTAAATTTTATATATAAACTGCATGATTTTTTCAGCCATTCTAACTCAAAAAAATTACACCAACTAAAAAGGAGTTAATAATTTATTTGCAATTCTCTCCAAAACTGAGGTTATATAGTCAAATACTGTGTTTATAAGTTACTTTGATTAGTTTTTCCTCTTCAGTATGGTTATGTTATTCATTTGAAAGAGAGTGGAGTTTGTTTCTGTATGTTTTCAGTTTTAATTTTTTTTTATTTCTTCCCATCATGATTGATCTAATATTATTTTCTGAAGACGTGAGACCTAAATAAGTTTTGAGAAGTCAAAACTACATAAGAAGGTCTACTCAGAGAAGTGTCACTCCTTCCCTGAATTAATAGTATTGTGCCAATATCAATTCCCTGGTTGTTATAATGTACTATGATTACATAAGACATTATTGTTGGGGGAAGGTAGGTGATGTATTCTTGAGAATTCTCTGTACCATTTTAGCAACTTCTCGTGAGTCAAAGCCTTTAAAAATAAAAATTTATATTAAAAAAGTCTGCAGTTGTATTAATTTCCAATGGCTATTATAATAAATTACCACAAACTTAATGGCTTAAAACAACATGAATATATTATCTTAAAGTTCAGGAGGTCAGAAGCCCTACTCTTGGCTTTTCCAGCTTCCAGCACCTGCCCACATTCCTGAGCTCATGGCTCCCTTCTATCGTCAAAGCTGGTAAGGCCGTTGAGTCTTTGTCCCTTGTGTGATGTCAGAGTACACCACTCTGACACTGACTCTTTTGCTTCCCTCTTCCATCTTTTAAGGACCTTTATGATCACACTGGGCCCACCTAAAGGAGCTGACACTCGAGTTGTATTTTGAAGGATAAGCGGAAGTTAGCGTTAGGGAGACAAGAGCATCAAGGCTTTCAAAGTTGACAGAAGACCATATGCAAAGAAACAGAGGACTGAGGAAGGAAAAGGCACTCAGAGAGACCTACAAGTAGTTTTGCCAAGGGTAGGTTCATGAAGAATTTGTATACCATAGTAAGGAGTCCAAGCTTTTTTCCTGAAGACTCTAGGGAAGAACTTTTCCCTTTCCACTCCCATGTGAACCCTCTGTAATCCCTCACACAAAAGATAATCCATCAGAAAATAAAAGTCATAGCTGGCATCATGTAGTAGTAGATAAACTGTGAAGAAGGAAGGCATGCACTTTTAAGGGACTCTAACCTACTTATATCAGTAAAAACAATCAATTTGTGATATCAAGGGGTGAAATATTGGACTATATTTACTAATAGAGGATTTATGTCTCATGTATTAGAAATGAGTTGGGATAATATTCTAGTGCTTAAAGGGTAAGTTTCTCATTATCCAGAAAATTATTTAATGTAATATAGAATAAAATTTACCTGTGACTAACTGAAGGATTGCTTAAACTTTGTATTTTTAAATATAACATGCTTTCTTCAGCTTTAGATAATTAACAATCTCAAATATTTTAAGAAATTTAAGAATTTTAAGAAATTAAAAATCAATGTTTTTATTCCTAACTAGCAACACTTGTTGCTGTGTTCACAGAGTTATTTAGAAATTCATTTTCTTTGAACTACTAGTCATAATCAGCTTTCTAAATAACCTTGAATTGTTTCCTAGTCTTTGGTAGCCAACGTCCATCCAAAGCTACACAATAACAGTGGAGAAAACAATATGAAAAACAAACATTCCAGTGATAATTACTGCTGATTTCACTATAATGGTACATACACATCCTGTTGATTATTTAAATAGTAAAACATTCTGAAAAATTACTTCCTGATCTTAACTTTTCTTTAGGGGTTAAAGTTCTAAAATTCATAGCATCAAACATTAATGAACGTATTTGTTTCCCGTTTTGAAAAAACAACACCCAAAACTTTTCTCCAGAATCCTCCCCTTCTCTGAATAATAACGGTATGTTACACAAATAGAACACTACGTCTCAGCTTTCAAATGGGCAAATTGAGGAACTGAAGGACATGGTTTTCAAGACAGCCTATATTTCCAAAAGCCTTAAACAATTTACTATAATTCTGTCAATCCACAATGGAGAAAACTTAACAATGGTTATGGCTTAATACAAGTCATGAAAAAGGAGATTTCTCATTCATTCGGTTGTTATTTGTTGAGTAGCTACTATGCACAAGGTATCAGGAATACAATAATGAAGAAAAACAAAATCCCTACCCTCCCAGATTACCTAAAGCTTTATATAGTTTAGTTTTGTAACTACCATTGAGAAGCAATGTTTAATATTTGTTACAAATTATTTCCAAATATATTATAAATGGAAATCTTCTAAGTAAAAAATAACTAAGAAATGTAACTGAACTGGGCAAGTATGCATGGCTATATTTTAGTGGTTATGAACATGGGCTTATTCCCTTGAACGTGACATGAATTAAATACACTTTACATACTTATAAGTAGAGTTTAGCAATCTGGTAATCTTTAAATACAAGAAGTCATTTAACAAATACTTATGACCACAAAGAATTCAAATCTAAAACTGTATATCTATAGCCCAAGTAACAATCCACAGAAGACCAACTCAAGCAAAACTTTGTAAAAAGGTATAGCACATTTCCTTCCTGTTGAACAACACAATTGGTTCTCTGGGTCAAGGGTAATCACATCAACCCCAAATGGTCCAGATTCCTAGTCTGTGCCTGTTCTGAATGACCAGGTTTTTAAATCTACTTTAGTGTTTAAATTTAAGAAGCAGGAAACAAAAGAGGCTTTAGGAGTGGAATAGCAAACAAAGGGAAAGGATAATATAGAGTGAATAACTGGAGAATTAAAGCAAGGAACAAACAGGAAGCAAGTGCCTTGGCAGAACGAACTCTTTTAATTAAAACTTTCTTCTCCACTTTCTTCCCTGCCTCTACTGTTAAACCTTTACCTAGCTGCTGAGATATGCTAAAGTCTAGGGATAGATATAAAAAAAATTGAGGCAGGTTTGTAGGAGCTCACAGCTCAGTGAAGATGGCAGGTTGGTAAAAAAACAGTTAACACACAACAGAATAGAGACCTGTAAAAAATGCCACAGAGCACAGAAAAGAGGATAATTTATCCTGCCAGCATTTGTAAGTTGCATACTTAATTGTTGGAATAACCATATTTTATAAGAATATTAATCTCTAAAGTGCTCAAAGAGGAACTTCCCTGGTAGTCCATGGTTAAGACTCAGTGCTTCCACTGCAGTGGGCCCACGTATTTGATCCCTGGTTGGGGAACTAAGATCCCACATGTTGCGCAGCGCGGGGCCAAAAACAGCAAAATGATATTTTATACAAGAGAACTTTGTGACAATGGTGGATAACAGTTAATAGTTATCTTGCCTCAGACATCTGCGTTCATTAAAGGATAACTCAAGTCAAAGACAGAGGTAACTATTTAGTGGTAGCATTTAAACGCCATAAAAGGAAAATGGAGAAGATCGTTTTGAATCAGGATTCTTATGAACTGTCCTCAAATGATATCATGTAGCAAGCACATACTTTATGTGTAATTCTAGCAAGCGTAGTACATTAGTCAACAAGCACTCCATTGGTCAATGACTGTCAGTCTTTGGTATTTTTAAAATGGTTTCCTTTATAAAACTAGCATAAATATTTAATGTTTAATTTTGAAAAGAAAACAATCGATTTCCTGATAACATTCTGACTACTTCTGAATGCTCAAGCTTCATCAAACATCTTACCATTTCATGAAGGCCTGTCATGGCTCTATACCGTTGCTTACGTTCTTCTTTCTGCCTAGAACGTCCTTCTTCCACTTTTCTAGCTAGTAAGAGTTAGCTCTTAGTATCTCTATTACTGCACTAATTATACTGTACTGTAATTTTAAAAATGTATCTGTTTCTCCACTAGGCTAAAAGTATTATCTGGGATAAGGGCTGAGGTTGTTTCATCTTTATATCCTTAGTGACTAGCACAGGACCTGGCACATGGCAATGGTTTTGTAAACATCCGATGAGAAAAATATACTCCTGCAGATAGGCATTATAGAAAGTTTATTCTTTGTGCTATTTATCACCAAAACGTAAATTGAACAGTCTTCCCTAGAAATTTTAGGACTCTGTAATAAAGCAGACATGGTAAGAAGTTTCTTCAGAAAAGTGCTCCAGAACAGACTAGTGAGAAGATTTGTTTCAAATCCCCAAGACAAACAGTTGACATCTCAACTGCCAAAAAATGATAGATTTCCCTGGTGGTGCAATGGTAAAGAATCCGCTTGCCAACGCAGGGGACGTAGGTTTGACCCCTGGTCCAGGAAGATCCCACATGCCGCGGAGCAACTAAGCCAGTGTACCACAACTGCTGAGCCTGAGCTCTGGAGCCCGCGAGCGACAACTACTGAGCACAGATGCCACAATTACTGAGCCCGCACGCCGCAATAAGAAGCCCGTGCACCATAACGAAGAGTAGGCCCACTCGCCGCAACTAGAGAAAGCCCGCGCGCAGCAACAAAGACCCAGCACAGCCCTAAATAAATAAATAAATTTATAAACGGTCAAAAAGCGATTAATCATAAATATAGTTACAGTAAAACACTACATTTCCTATTTCCTTCTTTCCCACCTAGAGCACAATATGCCATTTATAGTAACGGTCTAAACTCTTGTGCCCGCAAATTCTCCAACTACCATTTTTTCTTTTTTTTAATTTTAAAAATTAATTAATTTTCGGTCACATTGGGTCTTCGTTGCTGCGTGCGGGCTTTCTCTCTCTTCATTGCTGTGTGCGAGCGGGGGCTACCCTTCATTGTGGTGCACAGGCTTCTCATTGCGGTGGCTTCTCTTGTTGCAGGGCATGGGCTCTAGGTGCGCAGGCTTCAGTAGCTGTGGTTCACGGGTTCCAGAGTGCAGGCTCAGTAGTTGTGACGCACAGGCTTAGTTGCTGCGCAGCATGTGTGATCTTCCCAGACCAGGGCTCGAACCCGTGTCCCCTGCATTGGCAGGTGGATTCTTAACCACTGCGCCATCAGGGAAGTCCCTCCAACTACCTTTTAAACTACATGTATTGAGAAAGAAAACGGCTACTTCAGTTTTTTCCATTATAACTGAGAATAAGACTAAAACAACTAATAATGCTATATGAATAATCTAGGAAAACTAATGAAAATAGTAATATGATCCAAGACACTAGATTTTGATCATTTAAGGAAAAAGAACAAAAATCATTCTACAACTGATGCACTCATCATGTGGTTCATAAATTTACCAATCAACATATTCTTCTTAAAGGTGTTACCTTTAAAGAGAACCATTTTCCACAACCTAAGCCTTCATTCTTTCCTCTGACATCTTTCTTCTATTTCAGGAACATAAATTATTTTTGATACTCTTATAAAAGTTAATGTCACTTTAAGAATAATTATATAGCATTACAAACAGAAGCTTTTCCAGAGGAAGACAAAAGAGAGAATGCCAGAAGTTTTCCATTAAAATATTTAAAAGCAGAAATAACTTTCTAAATAGCAAGTTATGGTTACAATCAACATTTTAAGGATATTTATGTAAAAAGGAAAAATTATGTTTATAAGATAAACTGAAGAAAAACTCTAGCTATTTTAATAATTTTAAAAAATCTATATTTAGTATTAGATATAATACACAGAAATATTGACTCAATAATTGCTAATGAAAAACTGACTAAATATGGGTGAGCAAAAAGAAAGTATGCATATAAAAAAGTTTATACCAAGATGGAATCATGAGGAAATAAAAATCTTGATCAGAGCAATAATGAATAAGGAGATTGAAACGGTAATCAAAACCTCCCAACAATGAAAAGTTCTGGACCAGATGGTTTCACTGGTGAATTCTACCAAACACTTAGAGAAGAATTAATACCAATTCTTCTCAAACTCTTCCAAAAAACTGGAGAGGAAGGAACACTCCCTAAGGCCAGAATTACCCTAATAATAAAGCCATGTAAGGACTCTGTAAGAAAAGAAAACTGCAGGCCAATATTACTGATTAACATAGACACAAAAATTCTCAATAAAACACCAGCAAAATAAATTCAGCACATTAAAAGGATCATATACAATGGTCAAGTGGAATTTACTCCCAGAATGTAAGGAGAGTTCAACATATACAAATCCATCAACGTGATATACCACACTAATGAAATTAAAGATTAAAAAAATCCTATGATTATCTCAACAGACGCAGAAAAAACATCTGATTGAACATTCTTTCATGATAAAAACTCTCAACAAATTGGGTATGGAAAAAACATACCCCAACATAATAAATGCCACATATGACAAGCCCACAGCTAACATCTTATTGAATATTTAACAGTGAAAGCATGAAAGCTTTCCTGCTAAGATCAGGAACAGGACAAGCTGCCCACTCCTCTTCAACACAGTACCGGAAGTCCTAGCCAGAGCAATTAGGGAAGAAAACGAAATAGAAAGCATCCAAATCCGAACGGAAGAAGTAAAACTGTCTCCATTTGCAGATGATATGATCTTATATATAGAAAATCCTAAAGACTCCACCAAAGAGTTGTTAGAACTAATAAACAAATTCAGTAAAGTTACAGGATATAAAATCACCATACAAAAACCAGTTGCATTTCTATATACTAACAATGAACTATCTGAAAAAGAACTACAATAATCCCATTTACAGTAGCATAAAAATGAATAAAATACTTAGGAATAAATTTAACCAAGGAGGTAAAAGATCTGTACATTGAAAACTATGACACTTTGATGAAAGAAACTGAAGAAGACACAAATAAATTGAAATATATCCCATATTCATAAATCAGAAGAATTAACATTGTTGAAATATCCATACTACCTCAAACCACCTACGGATTCAAGGCAATCAAAATAATTATATTTTTCATAGACATAGAAAAAAAATCAGTCCTAAAATTCATATAAGTCCCTAGATAGCCAAAGGGATCCTGAGAAAGAAGAACAGAGCTAGAGGTTTCACAATTCTTGATTTTAAACTATATTACAAGGCTACAATAATCAAAAAGTATAGTATTGGCATAAAAACAGACACATAGATCAATGGAATAGAATTGAAAGTGTAGAAGAAGCTCACACTTATGCAGTCAACTAATATTTGACAAAGAAGCCAAAAATATTCAATGAGGAAAGGACAATCTCTTCAACAAGTGATGCTGGAAAAATTGGATATTCGTGCACAAAAGAATGAAATTGGACCCCTAACTCACACCATTCACAAAAAATAACATGAAGTGTATTAAATAATAAAAGTACCAAAACTATAAAACTACTAAAGGAAACAGGGAAAAATCTTCTTGATATTGGTCTTGGCAATGATTTTTTGGATGTGACACCCAAAGCTCAAGCAGCAAAAGCAAAAATAAACAAGTGGGACTACACCAACTAAAAAGTTTCTGAACAGCAAAAGAAACTATCAGCAAAACGAAAAGGCAGTCTACAGAATAGGAGAAATTACATGCAAACCATCTATTTGATAAGATATTAATATCTAAAATATATCAGGAACTCATACAACTCAATACCAAAAAGAAAAAAAAAAAGATTAAAAAATGGGCAAAGGACTTGAATAGATGTTTTTCCAAAGAAGATATACAAATGCCAACAGGCACATGAAAAGATGCTCAACTTCACTAATCATCAAGGAAATGTAAATCAAAACCACAATGAGATACCATCTTACAACAGTTAGAATGATTTTTTTTTTTGTAAGATGTTGGGGGTAGGAGTTTAGTAATTTATTTATTTATTTTTGCTGTGTTGGGTCTTCGTTTCTGTGTGAGGGCTTTCTCTAGTTGTGGCAAGTGGGGACCACTCTTCATCGTGGTGCGCGGGCCTCTGACTATCGTGGCCTCTCCCGTCGCGGAGCACAGGCTCCAGAGGCGCAGGCTCAGCAGCCGTGGCTCATGGGCCCAGTCGCTCCACGGCATATGGGATCCTCCCAGACCAGGGCTCGAACCGTGTCCCCCGCATTAGCAGACAGACTCCCAACCACTGCGCCACCAGGGAAGCCCCTAGAATGATTATTATCAAAAGAGAAGAGGGAATTCTTCTACACTGTTGGTGGGAATGTAAACTGGTCCAGCTACTATGTTAAACAGTATGAAGCTTCCTCAAGAAATCAAAAATAGAACTACCATATGATCTAGCTATTCCACTTCTGGGTATATATCCAAAGGAAATGAAATCACTATCTCAAAGAGGTATCTACACTCATGTGTTCATTGTAGCATTATTCACAATAGCCAGGACATGGAAACAACCTAAGTGTCCATCAACGGATGAATGGAAAAAGAAAAAATATATATACTACACTGGAATATTATTCAACCATAAAAAGGAAGGAAACCCTGTCTTTCATGACAACATGGATAGACCCTGAAGGCACTATAGACCCTGAAGGCACTATGCTAAGTGAAATGTCAGATAGAGAAAGAAAAATACTCTATATATTCTCATTTATATATGGAATCTAAAAAAAACTGAACTCATAGAAATAAAGAGTAGAATGGTGGTTGCCAGGGGCTAAGGGGTGGGGCAAGTGGAAAGATACTGGTCAAAGCGTAAAAATTCCAGGTATAAGATGAATAAATTCTGAGAATCTAATGTACAGCATGGTGACTATAATTAACAATACTGTATTACATCCTTGAAAACAGTGAAAAAAGTAGATGCTAAATGTTAACAGCACACACACAAATGATAGTTATGTGAGGGGATGGAGGCATTAACTAATCTTATTGTGGTAATTATTTTTCAGTATATACAAGCATCAAATCACCACATTGTAAACCTTAAACTTATATATGTCAATAAAATACCAATAAACACAGATGTTACATGCCTAATGTTGTTTTACTATGGAAACAAAGTGACAATAGCTAAAGGCCCAAGATCATTTTAGTCTGTGACTTTAAAAATGTCTAATAAGTAGTATACTATAAAAATTAGGAAATAAGTATTCTAAAACTAATGTATTTGTAGTTAAAAACCAAATTATAGGTTAATATATATGACAAAAGATGTCATGAGAATTTCACAAAATTATTTGGGTCAAGGAAGGATACCTGAGCTATGGATTAGATTAAAAAATCGGAGGGGCTACAGCAACCAGTTCTTGTGAATATAATCTTATTAACGTAAAAAAATTACAATTTTCCACACAAAACACAAGTCTTCAGGTAAACAAAAACAATTCACATAGACTACAAAAAGATACAAACAAATAAATAAAATAGGTGTTAAGTTGGAGATGAAGATGGTTAACAGAAAATTTTAAGGAATGAGGCGGGTAATGGCAGCAGTCCACATAATTACTTCAGGCAAACACAGAGACCTCTGAAACTGTGAAAAACAAATTCATTATCATAACAATCCTTGGAGAGAAGAACCAAGGAAATGCTATCATTACATTTAGACTTTTTTACAGGAAAACTAGTCAAGGCTACAAAAGAATCTTAGAGTCTTATCTGCTTCCTGTCTGTGCTTTGTAAAATCTACCACCACTACCCCACCCCCAACCCAGGTAGTGAACTCTGATAATGGTCTAATACTGACCTTCAACAACAGTCCAACCAAAATGACTGGTGATAAGAGCATGCCTTTAGCAGAATTATCAGTACCACATGCTCTGAGAACTACAACTCTGCATACAGTGCTGTTTTAGAAGCATCTTTCTTTCTCCTTTCCTTTCTTATCTTTTCCTTATTCTTTCCCTGGAAAAGTAAATTTTGAATATGTAAGCAAAAGATAACTAAGCTCAAAATACTAGAGAGTAAAATAATGACATCTGATATTCAAATAGCTAATCACTGTGTTATGGTGCACTTCATCCATACACAGAACTCTCCTAGGAGATATGACTGCCATTTTCTTCATGGCTAGTGTATTAATTTATTCAAGAAAAACCGATGCCTTCTGTGCCCAAGGCACTATGCAGATACACAGAATGCAAAGAATAATAAGACAAGGCAGTTCTTGAAGCTCCCAGTCAAGTCAGGGAAAACTCCCTATTAATAAATAAGGAAAAAGCACAGAGTAGAACTTCCATACTCTCCCTTGAAGAAAAAAAAAAAAAGAACCTGGGACATTTGACCAACAGTTTCCTACAGCCTGGATTTTGACAACTGTAGTCTCTTGGGCCAACGTGTTCCCCATCTTCTGTATTTCCTATGATCAGAATCAGATTTAAGTTCTCTGGCAAAACACAGGTAGTGTTTGGCAAGGTTAGGAACATAATATCTGCCTGTTTTTCTTCTGCAAGGGTTGTAAAATGATGTTCTATTTCGATAATTTCTTTTTCCTTTAATTTTGAAGCTTTTCTAGAACTTTAGAGAAACTGAATTATACAGGATGCATTCTTTCTTGTCTGGTTTTTTTTTTTTTTTTTTTGCGGTACGCGGGCCTCTCACTGCTGTGGCCTCTACTGCTGCGGAGCACAGGCTCCGGACACGCAGGCTCAGCGGCCATGGCTCACGGGCCCAGCCGCTCCGCGGCATGTGGGATCCTCCCGAACAAGGGCACGAACCCGTGTCCCCTGCATCGGCAGGGGGACTCTCAACCACTGCGCCACCAGGGAAGCCCTGTTTTTTTTCTTTGAATATAATTATTTTCAAATTAATCCATATGGTAATTGTAAGGCCAGCAGGTCCGAGGAAGGGCCCAGGGAGCCAGACGGAACCCCCGCCAAAGTGGCTGATGCAACCGACACCTGACATTGCCACACTACTCGGCCCCGGTCTTCCGGCTCCCCGAGGGGCGGAACCAACCGCTCTGAGGCTGATGCAACCGACACCTGACATTGCCACAACGCCTGAGAGATTACCAAAAAAGGGCTGCTTCACACAGCAAGCACCTCCCCTGCGTCCACCCCTATAAATTTTGTTCGCGCCCGCACCTGGGCGCGACTTCTCTGGCCCCTTTCTCTCGGACCAGTGAACCTCGCCCGGGAGCGTTCCCAAATAAAGCATGTTTAAGCTCTCCTCCGTTATTGGTGCCGTTCCTTACAGTAATATGTATCAACAATTCATTTCTTTATATTGCCCAGTAGTATTCCATTGTATGGATATGCCACAGATTATTTATCCATTACCATAACCATTATTCATTACATTTATGGACACTAAGCTTGTTTCCAGATTTTCACTATTATAAAAATATGGATATGACCATTCATTTACAAATATTTTTTATGGACAATGCTATCATTTTACTTAAGTAAACGCCTAGGAGTGAAATGGCTGGATTATTTGGTTTATTTAACTTTTTAAAAAAGTCAAACTGCATTCCAAGGTAGCTGCCCCATTCACACTCCCATTAGTAGTAAACTGAAGTTCCCATTCCTCCACTTCACGTAGCCCTCTGAAAAGCTGGAATGCTAATGTTCCTCTCCCTCCTTCTCAAGGGATTGTGCACCTTCTCCCAACACAGCAAGCCACACCTCATTCTTCTTTGTTCCCAGTGGCCCTCAGGCATCCCAAATATGCTAATTTTGTCAGTGCTCCGAATATGGCAAGACAGAAACCATTTCCTTGGCCCAGCACTTTGTAAATCTGGAACATTGGACGGACACTGCACTTTTCTCCTTCCCTTTCCCCCAAGGAGAAGCTGCAAGCTGGGCGTTCTCTTCCAGTGCTGGCTGTGCTGGCTTGGGGGTGAGGCTGACCAGGTAAAGTGAACTTGCTCTTCTTACCTGTTTCAATGTAGCTGTTCTCAGCTCTGTGATCAACTGGGGTACCACACTTTCTTAAGTAGCTTCTGGAATTCTCACAAAGGATTTTTGGTCTGTATATAATTGTTAAATTGATGTTTCTGTGGGAGAACGAGGACTGGGACCTCCTATTGTGCCATCTTGCTGATGTCACTCCCTAAATTCTCACTCTTGACTGTCCATCTCCTTCACTATTTAAGCATAGTTATTTTAATATCTGATAACTACCTTCTGGTGCCCCTGGGGGCCTTTTATATTGTCTATGGTTTCTTTTATATTTCTTTCAGATAGCTTTAGTCCTCATGTTTCTGGTTATTTTTTTTAACTTGATGGTCTGCTTTATTTTTTTTTAATTAATTTTTTCATTGGAGTATAGTTGATTTACAATGTTGTGTTAGTTTCTGCTGTACAGTAAGGTGAATCAGCCATACATATACATATATCCACTCTCTTCTAGACTCCATTCCCATATAGGTTGTTACAGAGCACTGAATAGAGTTCCCTGTGCTATACAGTAGGTTCTTATTATCTTTTCTATACAGTAGTGTGTATATGTTAATCCCAATCTCCCAATTTATCTCTCCCCCTTTCCCCCTTAGTAGCCATAAGTTTGTTTTCTACATCTGTGACCTATTTCTGTTTTGTAAATAGGTTCATTTGTACCATTTTTTAGATTCCACATGTGTTATCATATATTTGTCTTTTTCTGTCTGACTTATTTCACTCAGTATGACAATCTCTAGGTCTATCCATGTTGCTGCAGATGGCATTATTTCGTTCTTTTTCATGGCTGAGTAATATTGGTATATGTATATTGGTATATATGGTATATATGTATATTGGTATATATGGTATATATATGGTATATATGTACCACATCTGCTTTATCCATTCCACCGTCGATGGACATTTAGGTTGCTTCCATGTCCTGGCTATTGTAAACAGTGCTTCAATGAACGTTGGGGTGTCTGTATCCTTTCAAATTATGGTTTTCTCTGGATATATGCCCTGGAGTGGGATTGCTGGATCATATAGTAGCTCTACTTTTAGTTTTTTAAGGAATCTCCATACTGTTCTCCAATAGTGGCTGTAACCAATTTACATTCCCACCAAGAGTGTAGGAGGATTCCCTTTACTCCACACCCTCTCCAGCATTTACTGTTTACAGATTTTTTGATGATTGCCACTCTAACAGGTGCGAGGTAATACTTCATTGTAGTTTTGATTTGTATTTCTCTAATAACTAGTGATGTCGAACATCTTGTCATGTGCTCTTGGCCATCTGTATGTCTTCTTTGGAGAGTACTGGGCATACATGTAAAAATCTGTAGATATACTGGAGGCCTAGAATGCAGTTATCTTGCTCCAGAAAGGATTTACTTTTACTCCTACTATAAGGCTAAAGATAGTAGCATTAAGGATCATTTTAATCTGTTTCTAGGAACTGAAATGATTTCAAGCTGTACTTCAGGCCCTCAGGGGGACTGTCTACTTGTGATTTACCCTCTCCCAGGATATGGTCCTTTATGGTCCCAACTCAAAGCAAGAGAGCTTTGTAAAGGAATTTCCCTTGGTAAAATGTGAACTCCGATTCTCCCCTTCGCCGTTGGATATCAACAGTACAGAGATCAGTTTTTCAGTAACTTCTTTCAAAATCAAGAGATGCTTGAGAAAAAGTGGTCCCAAATATCTGGTTCACTTCTCTAGGTTTTTTTCTTCTCTTGGACCATAGTTTGGTCATTATTTACTGCTTCTGACGCTTTCAAGTAGAAGTTGTTTATACTTGTATAGCTTTCCTAGTATTCATTGTTAAGAGGGTTAGTCTGAATTACAAAGGCCATCATTACTGGAAGAGAGGTCCAGGTTTTATAAATTTATACTTTATCTATAGCAGTTTTTCTCATCAGGAGTGCTACTAGTATTTGAGGTAAAAAAATCTTCTCGTGCACATATATTATGCATGAAGAATGTTTAATATCCCTGGGTCCTAGGCATGAATGCCAGTAACAATCCCTCCCCTCCCCTTCAAATCATTGTAAAAATGCAAAAGCATGAGAGGTTTATAAGGCACTCATTAAGTATAAGATCAATGGTAGCATTTGGGAATGTGAAATTTTGTGTCATATCCTTCTATTCCTCTTCATGGTAGACCTTTGCTTTGATTGACCCTTTAGAGGTATACAGGCCCTCTTAACTGAAAAAGGTCAGGTGAATAGTGGTTAGATAAAGTCAATTAAGTCAGTGATTAGGAGGGACCATGGACATGCTGTAGGTAGTCCATGAACCCCTAAGATTATATCTAAAAGTTCGTGGAGGGAGGTTTTAGTCAACAAGATATTCTTTAGAAAAGTACCACCAGGGAGACAGTACCTATTTCACACGTTAAGGAAAATAGCTTTAATTAAATTAGAATTTGGTTGAGATGACTCAATGAGCAGAAACTTTCAGGGAGGAAGAGAAGGAATATGTAATTTTTGAGAGTTTAAACCCCTAAGGTGGGGGCAGATGTAATAGAGAACTACTACTTTGGGGTTGATGTAACCTTTCATCTTTATTAGGATACTAGAAACTCTACTTGTACTTACATTAATCTCTTCTAAGGCTTTCTAAATTTCACTGACTGAAGTCACAGCAGAAGAATTAGGATGGGGCCAGTAAAGAAAAAGGAGAGATAAATTTCAGAGTTAAGCAGGGAGTAAAATTCAACATGAGATAGGAGGGAAATAAGAAGGTAGAATTTTTGTGCAAGGAATTAAGAATTCCATGGAGAACTACTAGACTGAGCCCCAGGAAAGGGAAGGTTTCAATTCAACTAGAAAAAGACAAACACAGATGGAGAACAATGAGAAAGACTGAATCAAAGAGAGTGGAACACTCTTACACAGGTACATATAAAGGATAAGTACAAGGTAAAGTAAGTGGGAATCTCTGGCAGCATTGGTCTAAAACATACTCATTTTTAAGTTATAGTACTCCTTTAATGAAGTATGAGCTGTCCAATGTACAGAGGGCACTTTCTAGTGTCCTCCCCCTAATACGTCATCCTAGCCATTGCTAGAAAACTGAAGTCTGATACAGGTGGTGGGATGAAAAGGATGGGACTTTTAGTTTTATCTGACAAGGTTTCTATAAAAGCAATTCATCTAAGGAAAAACAAAATATACTATCTATTCGTCTTTTAAAGCACAGAAAATATGTTTACTTTCTAAAAGCTTAATTGACTTAAGAGCAAAAGGGGCCTGGGTTAATTTAAAAAAAGAATGAATACTAGTTAAGATTAGAACCCATATAATTATATAGTTTACATATCAGTTATCTAATGGTTTGCTTTTTATTTTCCTGATTTATGTCAGGTGATGTAGGCTTAAAATAAATCTTTTTTTCATAGGCTTTTATAAGAACACTGAAAATGGGAGAAGGAGACATACCCAATTGCTGGAACAGGAGAGCCGCACTAGTGCCTGTGACAGGAAGACTATCATGCAAGGGAGTCTGGATCAGCTGTCTATCTCCTGCACCCAAGGAAAACAGCTTCTGCAGAATGGGCGGAAAACACACACACACACCACAAATGATTTCTTTTCAGATATTTTCTTAAGATAAAAAAATCCCTTTGAAGTTCAAATTTAAAGCAGATGATGACCATGTAAGATCCAATTAACAGATGTGAAGGGCAATAATGCAGCCCAAAACATTCAAGTTACTTTGTGTCCAAATGAATACGGTACAAGAAAATTCAGTAGTTGAAAGGTGAAAATTTAGTAATCATGAGATACACAAATCACTGATAATACTACTTCATGAGATACACAAATCATTGATAATAATACTTAACTAAAAAATAGTAAAATGTTAAAGCTAACATTTATATGACAGTTATATGTCAATAAAAGTGGAAAAACAAAAGAAATACAGTAATATGAACCATGCATGTAATTTAAAAATCTCTAGCAGCTACAATAAAAACGTTTTTAAAATTAAAAAATAAATAAAATAAAATCATGTCAACAAAATTCCCATCATAATAAAGGCTCATAAAACAACTCGGCTGCTTTAAAGTTTAGGTCCAATCATGACCAAACTCACATTTCATAGTATGCCCTTGTAGCAGAAATAAGAGAATGAGGGAGGAGAGTGCAGGAGGAAAAAAACCTTAAGAGTAACCAAAAGGCGCTAGGAAAGACAGGAGACAGCTAAAAAGGCAAAGGGCACGGGAAAAAGATGCCATTTTTACTATGAGTAACATCTCTATCAGACTGAGGATAAAAAACTGTAATTTTTAGAGGGCTGTCCTTTTCCTCAATATTACATAAGAATAAGTAAAATAAGCGATCAGCTAATCAATTTTAGGACTTAAGGAAAGGAGCCTTTAAAAAAAAAAGTTCTCTAGAAATATTAAGTCATAGCAACTGAAGTTCTCATTTTTCTACTTCAGAGACGAATATAAAAATTTCAGGACATACAGAAGATGAAAAACATGCCACTTTGAGAAAGTTTTATTTCAGTAGAAGAGTTTAATGTCCTCATGGGCTCAATCTATGACAAAATCCTTGGGAAATTTTAAGGTATAGATTATATTTTCCAAAGAAGATCTGTGATTTTGGACAATGGTTAACATTATCATTACTAAAGGTAGCAAACTGAAATGAGAAAAATAAGCCCTCCTCTTTTGAAGCTTAAATGCAAGCTATTCTATTAAAGATTACACACAACATACAAAATGGTTTTAGGACCACATATAATTGCTTTTAACCAGGGAAATGAAGAAATGAATTAATCTATCCAGAAGTAGTTATAATGTTACAAAGAATTATATTAAAAGTTTTCTTAATGTTACCTCCTAATTTTTATCCCTGAAAAAATTTTTAAGTTAATAAAATGAGGCGTAATCACAGAGAGGAATAATAAGAAAGGTACAAAGAACACATCTGAAGTTCAACTTAAAAAAGTGTATTTCCAAGAAAGCGTAAGGTAGAGTTCAAGTTACACAGAATATGACTTCTAACTATGCTATGTGAAAGGTGAACCCTGTGTTAAAATTAACCCTATGACCTAAGAATGGAATCTTGAGTCTCTAGAAGGCAGACCATAGGGACAATGCTTAATTAAACTAAGATCCTTTTTAAAATGAAAATATTTAAAGAATTCTTTCTTTCCTTTTCTTCATAAATTAAATTTACTGGAGGAGAGGAGAAGAGAAGCAGGCCCTCTTCATCTCCCTTTTTATTCTATTTACCTGAGACCCTCCAGCCGCTGGGACAAGACACGCACACAGGTTTGCAATGAGACTTTCCAAGGAGACATTCAGAGTGTCCACATATACAGTATAGATCAAACCCAGGCAAGCCTGAAAAGAAAAGATGCATGTAGTTATTTCATGGAAAAAGCAAGCACTAAAAATAAATTGTTGTGACATCTGCTTCCAGGAAAATTTCTCTTTGAACCTAGTAGATTCTACAGTGACCATGGAATAAACTTTAAGCAGCAAATGTTATTAAGTTTATTAAATTTTCCTCTAGAACCAGAAGCTCTAAATGAGCTTTTGAGATGAGTTTATAAAAAGCAGAAATCCGTAATTCGTAAAACAGGTGTTTGTGCTTAGATAATCACTCTAGCAAATTTGTGGGGCTTAAAACTGTTTCTGTCTCAACTTATTTTGCAGAACTCCAAATTTCAAGATAAAAACTTAGGAACTTTATCTTGTTTTGTGATTCTTATAAATTCAGAACATTTATTCTACAGAAAAACTTAACTTCTGTGAATTATTACAAAGAATAGCAAAATAGAGACAAGATATGATTAACACTTGAAGCTCAGAAGAAGGTAGGTGGTAAAATGGAAGATAAAATGGAATCATATGAATCTCTCAGTTTATTAAAACTTATAACTAAAAAATTAGCATCTGTTAGGAGTTAGCCACTGTCATTGAAATCTTGACACTAAGAATATATATAATCTCAACAATATGAAAAAGTTTTCCAGAAATTATGTATCAATTTCCCAAATCCTTGAGAAATTTTAAGGTATAGTTTATACCTTCCAAAGAAGATCTGTGACTCTGGACAATGGTCAACATTACTATTATTAAAGACTGCAACTGAAATAAGAAAAATAAGCCCTCTTCTTGCAAAGCTTAAATGTATTTATAACTAAAGTAAATTTTTTCCACATTTGCAAATTCTAACTATCTAAAAAAATAAAATATCTGGAAGTAAACAATATTTTAAAGCTATATGGATAGCAGTATGATCACAACTATTTGAAATCACAAATACTTATCCTATTTCCTTGAACCTGGACTCCTAAAAAGAAGATCAACAAAAATACACTAAGTTGTTATATTACTAATGCATTTTAAATTTGATACAGGTAATCAAATGATTTCTTTAGGATTCATAAATTTTGGAGTCAGTAAAGATGGGACCTATTTTAAAACAAACACTACATCCTTAGAAGTTTAAATAGTCATATTAACTTACTCAGGTACTTATTTTAACCAACATGAAATACATTTCTTCTGTTCACAGTAATTTTATTGATGAATTCCTAATCAATTTAATGATATTTTAGATACAAAGAATTTGTTACCGTGGTTCACTCAAAATAGATTTATACAATAATACAAATCAATAATGACAACTATGAGTTCTTTACCCTAAAAATTTCTGGATAATCTAATCTGGATACCAACACCAGGCTTTTGGGAGCAAACACTTCTGCAGGCTGAATTAAACCAGGCACTTCCACTTCACCTTCAATCTCATCTTTCTTTGTTCCCTAAAGAAAGAGACACTGTAATCAACAGACGAACAATTTCCTAGGTTTATAACTCACAAAATATAGACATACCACACACTTTCATGTACTTTACAAAATCCAAAATTAATTACAAAATACAATTTACAAAACTAAAAATAAACATACTTTGAGAGGAATCTGAGAAGCAAGTAGGCAAAGAAATTATGAAACAGGGCATACTTATTTCATTTTTGAAAATTCCTTAAGCTCCAGATATATACCACAATTTTATTTGAGCATTTGGTTTCTGTGTGAGGTACCAGTAATCAAAGGTAAGTAAGACACATTCATTAGTGACCCATACAAATACAAATGACACTCACTTAATGGAAATTCAGTTTTCAAGGAAAGAAAAAATCTGTTTTAGAAGTAAGGCACTACTTTTCATTTTTGCTTTTTGGACTTCTCCCAATCTTTCAAACAAAAGCGATAATCATTTAGGATTATGTTGCAGAATACTCATTGCTCTTAAAAGTAAAGCCCAATCAGCTCTAAATTCTTTTTGCTCAGAAGCAACAATGTTGATTTTTTGAAAACAGAGGATATTTTTATACACAAAACTGAGTTTCAGAATGTACCTAGTGCCACTGAACTGTACACTTAAAAATGGTTGAAATGGTAAAGCTTACGTTATGCATATTTTAGCACAATAAAAATATCTAGAATTGTTTTAAAACCCTAAATGTTCAGTGATTAAATACTAGTTAATTAAATAAACTTTGAAAGATATTATTCTCATTAGTCAACAAATATTTCCTGTGCACCTATTGTTCCATAATACTACATGACGCACTATAAAAGTTCCAAGTGAAAAGAAAAAAAAAACAAGGTAGTATTCAGACTTATTTCTATATAATATTCTAAGATGCTAGGACATCTTCCCTAACTAGAATCCTCTTCTCTTTCTTTTCCATTAATCAAAGGTCCAGCTTAGGAATTATCTTCCTTCCTGAAGCCTTTCCTTTACTGATTTTTCTCCTACTATTAATTCTTAGCACAGTTCATCAACATATCACACATTTGCTCATACTTATCTCTCCTGCCAAACCTCTCTCCCAAATGCCACAAAATGCCATATCCAACTGCCTGCTTGACCTCTCCACTTAGATGACTAATAGGTATCTCAAACATGTCCAAAATACAGCTCCAATCTTTCTTCCCAAACTCTACTCTTCCTGCAGTATTCCCTATCTCAGTTAATGGAAATTCTATCCTCCCATTTAGCAAATCAAAAATCCTGATTCCCCTCTCTTTCATAACCCGTATCCAAACTGTCAGCAGTCCTGATTTCTTACCACCTCCACTGCTACCACAGTACTGTGAGTCACTATCATCACTTGTCTGGGTTATTTTAACAGCTTCCTTTAGTCTCTCTGTTCCTCTTTAGCCCCACTTCGCTTCCTTGCTGCTCCTCAAACATGCTGGGCATGCTCCCACATAAGGGTCTCAAGAACTTTGTTATTCCTTTGCCTGGAACAGATACAATAAATAATTCCCTCATCTCCCTTGGGTCTCCATTCAAGTAAACTTCTGCTCTGTTAAGCCTTTGTTGGCACCCTACTTGAAACTGCAATGCCCTAACACTCCCTATATCCCCTTCCTTAATAAAAATAAAATATATTTTATTTTTCTCCACGGCATGACAACATATTATCTATTTCACTTATCTTTGTTTTCTGGTTTGTTTATCTCCTCCACTAGAATGTGCTCCACAAAGACCAGGATTTCTGTTTTGTTCACTGGTAATTTCCCGGTTACTAAACCAAGAGCTGGCCACATAGTTGATACTTACTTAATATTTGTTCACTGCATTCATGCAGGAATGAATTTTCTTAGAATAGTTTTCTGGGTATTTTACCAAGGGAAGCTTTTTCCCCCTACTTGTTCAGGCCAAGAACTGTATTTCTGTCTCCTTTGGAGCCCGTATAGTTTCTATACAGTGAAATATAACCAAGTATTAGATGTCTATGGAATGCACATATCCAAAGGGAAATATCTGTTTACTTTTTATTATGTGTGATAAGATCCATATGCTCTTGAAAGATTTTCATTTGTTACAAAGCAAAAGCTAAAATTAGGTTGGGTGGTTCCTGGAATTCTTAGAAATAATAAAAATATGATGAATATGAATTTACCAAAGATTTCCACACTTAATGAATCATATTCTTTACGGATTACTAACAAATTTTGTCCTTTCAGGACAAAAGAATGACTGAAATTCCTGAAAGAGATAAAGCTATCCACAATTTTATGAGATTGTGATACATGCCCTAGAGTACCGTGAGAAGTCAGCTTGAGTAAGTGCATAACCATTTCATATAAATGACCATTAACCTGCATTAACCTAAACATAAAATAGAATGCCTTGGTCATTTCTTAAAGCTATCCTTTTATTAAACATTCACTAACTGGAATAATTATTAACAAGAAAGAAAAAAGGTCCGATATAATGTTAATCAATATTAAATAAAAACAATTCCATTTTTCTTTTTTTTTTTAATTAAAAAAATTTTTTTTTCTTTTTTTCTTTATTTTTGGCTGCTTCGGGTCTTCATTGTTGAGTGAGGGCTTTCTCTAGTTGCCGCGAGCAGGGGCTACTCTTCATTGCAGTGTGCAGGCTTCTCATTGAGGTGGCTTCCCTTGTTGCAGAGCACGGGGTCTAGGTGCGCAGGCTCAGTAGTTGTGGCAGGCAGGCTCAGTAGTGGCTTGCAGGCTCTAGAGTGCAGGATCAGTAGTTGCGGCGCACGGGCTTAGTTGCTCCGTGGCATGTGGGATCTTCCCAGACCAGGGCTTCAACCTGTGTCCCCTGCACTGGCAGGCAGATTCTTATTGCACCACCAGGGAAGCCCAATTCCATTTTTCTTTACATCTCTTTTTAACTTTTTATTTTATATTGGAGTATAGCTAATTAACAATGGTGTGATAGCTTCAGGTGCACAGCAAAGGGACTCAGCCATAGTCTTTACATCACTTTTTATTATAGATTTTGACCTTTACTTTGTAAATGTGCTATAAATCATAAGATGCTGTTATTCTTAATTCCAATAGCTCTCCTGTAAGAATACAATGTCCCAAGTTTAGAGAAAGTTCATATTCCTTTTTTCAAACCAAAATGTACTGCTGTGATTAAAAAAAAAAATTCTTGTTTATAATAAGGCTTATTCCAGGAGATAGTAATGACGTGGTTTTGGTTAAATTTTTCTATAAGTAATATATCATGTAAGGGAATAGGGCCTCTTCTTTATAGCTGCTAGAATACCTTTTGTGTAATAACTATGTAGTGATACTAACTTTGTTTTGCATTTTACAATGACAGATTTTCACATGTCGAAAAGATGTGAGAAACTTAACAATAAGCAGGAAATCAAAAACACAGGACACAAATGTAATAGATATTGTAATAATGATTGGAAATTTAACATTTTATAGTATAAAACATTTTTACGTATTTTATCTCATTGAACAATATTTACAAGCCTTCTTCTAAGCTAAGATTATTCCTTGGTTTTAGTAGGTCCCATTAAAGATACAAATTTACCTTAAATACTGTTTACTGAACTGCCTCACACTGACTTGTAATGTGGCCTTATCTCTTATACGTATCATAAGCACATGCCACAACTTGCCCATTTATTGATATTTTTTCTACCTATTGTTACTACGGACCACATCTGCTAGTGGGATTCCCAGCTTCTATGTAGTTTACATTCGATGTAGCTCTCATAGTCTTCATGCTTCAATAATATGGGATATATTAGTACCCACCATAGCAATCTTTCCTTAAAGTACTATTGCCTTTTAAATATATCCTAAGATCAAAATGCTAAAAATTATTAGAATACTGACTTTATGGAATGACTCCATATAGCAGATAGGCACAATCTTTAAGAAGCTTATCCTATCACTCAGGTCAAATACTTCAGTCTCATCTCTGTTGTACTCCTGATGCTTGATTCCTGTCTATTCTATCTTGAAAAGACTAGTTGCACCCAATATCATCTGTGCTAAGTTCATTTTCAACAACACTGTTTCATACTAACTCTCCCTACAAAATTTTGTCAAACACTCATTTTAAAAGGAGGATGAAAGGAATTATGCAAGTAAAAAACTTCCAGTTCTGCATTTCCTTTTTGAAAAGTAAGTAATTTATTACAGTGTACCATTATATAGAGTTGCCTCAGTTAAGCAATTTAAGGACTTTAAGATTTTCCAAAATTGGAAATAAGTTTTAAGTAGTTGCAAAATTCTGTAAGGTCTACAGTTCCCCCAGCAAACTTCTTCATTTCTTGCCAAATAATCCCTTAATCATGTTGACACGTCTATATGACAAAACCTAGTTTATCCTTGCATTGGTCTGGAAAATAATGACTACATGAAACATACAAATTTTAGGATAACAAGGCTTCAGACAAATCAGGCCACTAGTCTTCAGCTCAGAATCCAGTTTACCTCTAGCAAAGAGAATATCCTGATATTTCCCCCTTCAGCAGCTCCTGTGTGCTACAGTATTCCAAAGGTAGGACAAATTCATTTGTAGGGTTACTATACATTCACCCAGAAAGCTCCGTAATTTTAAGTGGTGCATAGTCCGTAATTTTAAAAAAAATATATACTCATAAGGCAGCATTTTCCAAAGTGTTTTCTGCTGGAAGCTAACAGATACTGCTTAGCCAAAAAGATCTAATCAAAACATTTTGGAAACAGTAAGTTAAAGCCAAGTTAAAAAGGTTTCTTTACTGCAGGATTTTTCAGACTTTGATATGCAAATATTATTTCTACAATGCCAAGCAAAGGAGATATAATATAAATTATTTCTCCAACTTACTGGACCACTGAAACCCTCTTTATTACAGAGCATCAAGAGGACCTAGTGCCCTATAGAACACATGCTGAGAAAGGCTGTCACAAGCTATTTTGGGACAGAAAATGTACAAAACTGAAATATGTATATATTCCTGTGTTCTATATCCTTAGGAGGCTAGGTTAATACAATGTTTATTTCATAAATATATTATTATACTTAACATCTGTTTCATTAATTCTCACATTTCATAAAGTAAAATAAGATTTGAAAAGATTAGAAAATGGACAAGACTGCTGGGAGCTAGGGTGCTTTACAGCTGCCCTAAGAAAATATTCAGCATGCCTGTGGCCCATTTGCACCAGATGAGTTAGGAACTTCTACTTTGGACCAGTGGTTCTCACACTTCAGTGTGTAACAAAATCACTGAGGGCTTGCTAAAATAGATTTTTGGGTCTCACCCGTAAAATTTCTGATTCAGGTCTGAGAATTTACATTTCTAAGAAATTCCCCAGTGATACTGATACTGCTGATCCAGGGACCGCACTTTAAGAACCACAGTTCTAGGCTAATTAATATGAGAATATAAAAGAAAACAATAACTGTAACATATATTCTACATGCCAGACACTGTACTAAGCATCATACCAGTGTTCAGAATTCATTTATACAATCAAGAACTTACTAAATACTATTTTCTAGTAAAGGAAACCAGGACTCCCTGGAGAAATGACATTCTATATTTGGGCCAGAAAAATGTACAAAATAAGACTATTCATCTTAGTCAAAAAGTAAAGAATCTGTCAAAGACTAACAGAATCAAAATAAATAAAAATCGCAGCTGAATGAAACTCAACAAATACACAAAAATCCATGAGTTCATATGATAATTTTTTAATTGGTCACTACTGAAGATTGCTAGGGTACCAATCTACTATTTTGAAAATTTTTAAAAATAAGGGGAAACAACTGTCTTCTCTATCAAACTGTGGTCAATGAAAGTTCTTTTTAATAGTTGAATTTCAGTCAATAAATGCAGCAGGAATAATAGTATGAGGAAATTATCTTTTGCAATTCCTACTGAAATAATGTATTTAGGCAATGATCATCAATAGATCCCAAACGATTAAGTCAAAGGCTGGCACTACCCCAAACCCACAAATCAATCATAAATTACTAAAAGTAGAACAACCAGAAAATAAGTTCATCTTGATGTAACACAATAGGAAGTACAGTGCAATTTTTGCTTTAAAAATTGAACGTGAATCCAATTAAGCCTCTAGATCTAAATATTACTTTATGGAAACTATAGAGAGTAGAGGTACAAGTTAAAAAATAACATGGAGAATTAATCAGCCAAATCCAGAATATAGAGCATTCCATAGGACAAATGACCCAGTTCTTCTACCACCCCCAGAAGAGGGACTGTTACAGAAAGAAGTTAAGAAATATCAACCAAATACAATGTGTGGAACTTGTTGGAATAAACCAAGACATTTTTGAGACAATTTTTTTAATTTAAAAATATGTAAGTTGGATATTAGATAATATTAAGGGGTTATTCAAAATTGTAATTAATTTTGTTAAAAATTATAATGGCAGATTGGTAATCTAAAGAAGATTTTACCAGTTAGAGATACATACTAAAATATTTGCAGGTGAAATATGGTATCTGGGGTTTGCTTTTAAATGTCTCTCCCTAAAAAAAAAAAAAAAAAAAAAAATCAAGGATTTAGATTTTAAAAGATTGACAAAATGCTGATAATTTTTAAAGCTGGGTCAAGTGTAATGGGATTTATTATACTACTCACTTAAATTTTCTATTTGTTTCAGAATATCCATAATAAAAAAATGAAAATAAAACCTTCATTGTGCACCTACTATATGTCAATGTTATTCCGAAGTACATTCATTCATTTCACCCCTTTTCTTTGATCACATTTCGTTTGCTAACATACCAAAATGTCTTTAGTCTGAACTGCATCATTATTGGTTCATAAACACGTTTACAAACACATTAAAAGACTCCAAAGTGATACAACTAAATAAAAAATTTAGACAGGTCTATCATTTTTTAAGGTAAGTCATATAAAGCAACGTCACATCTATCATATTTTACTGATTACTTAAAAAATTTTATAATCACATTGCCTAGTTGGATAATTCCGGGAATATGTTATCAAAAGTTTAATGCTTGTGATTTTTGACAGTGTTACTGTATCTTAGAGAGATAAGAGCCAACATTTTTAAAGTTGCACAATTATACTTTGGATAGTTTGTATCCCTAAGTTCCTCTTCTTTAGGCTTCCAAATAATGTGCCATAGTATATTTGGTATGAAGTAATTCACACAAAATGAGAATTAAAAGATCTATTTTTCAATTGATGATATGATCCAAAAATAAAAGAAAAACACATTTTTAAAAAATATTTTTAGGGCTTCCCTGGTGGCGCAGTGGTTGAGAGTCCGCCTGCCGATGCAGGGGACACGGGTTCGTGCCCCGGTCTGGGAGGATCCCACATGCCGCGGAGCGGCTGGGCCCGTGAGCCATGGCCGCTGAGCCTGCGCGTCTGGAGCCTGTGCTCCACAACAGGAGAGGCCACAACAGTGAGAGGCCCGCGTACCGCAAAAAAAAAAAAAAAAAAAAAAAAAAAATTAATTAATTTATGTCTGTGTTGGGTCTTCGTTTCTGTGCGAGGGCTTTCTCTAGTTGTGGCGAGCGGGGGCCACTCTTCATTGTGGCGCGCGGGCCTCTCACTATCGCGGCCTCTCTTGTTGCGGAGCACAGGCTCCAGACGCGCAGGCTCAGTAGCTGTGGCTCACGGGCCCAGTTGCTCCGCGGCATGGAAAAACACATTTTTTTTAAAGTACATAATTAACTGTTCACATCGAAAATGGGAACAACATTAATGATGACCTAGAAAGGAACACCATCTGGGCTTTAATATTATCTTTTTCAAATATTACCTCATTATTTTTACCAATTTTTGGACCAATTCCAGAAGATATTATCTCTCTGTTCTTCATACAGAAAAGCTGTTACATAATTCTGGCTAGCATCTACTACCTAAGCGAACTTATATAGGAGCCAGAACTCTTATAACTTATTTACATTTTCAGAATCTTAAAAAACTCATATGAAGCAGACACTAACTTTCTGTAAGGTGACTGTAAATACTAAATAAATTACAATGTTTTGGTCCAGTTAAAATGGCAAATAGGAAAATATCTGAGCTAAAAAGAAAAATAATTTTGAAACATTGATTCCAAATATACAAGAACCCTAATCTTGTTTTTTGTTTTTGTTTTGTTTTGTTTTGTTTTTTTGCGGTACGCGGGCCTCTCACTGTTGTGGCCTCTCCCGTTGTGGAGCACAGGCTCCAGACGCGCAGGCTCAGCGGCCATGGCTCACGGGCCTAGCCGCTCCGTGGCATGTGGGATCTTCCGGACCGGGGCACAAACCCGTGTCCCCTGCATTGGCAGGCGGACTCTCAACCACTGCACCACCAGGGAAGCCCCTAATCTTGGTTTTTAATATTATTCCATACTCAAATGAGCCAGGGCTCCTTGGAGAATTGGCTGATTTCAAGGCTGAGGAAGGGAAGGAAAAAGATGATCCTGGATCAGCTTGTTATGCAAGAAAGTTTAAAAATGCTAAAAAAAAAAAACCCTGATGGGGCTTGTCAAGAGAACACAGGAACCACTCTGAAGGGTTGCCCACTGGTCAAATCTTGGACAATCTGTGCATTAAAACAGTAAAAACCATTAATTATATACTACTGAAGAAAAAGAAACTGGAATACATGAATCTATAACTCACATAGATAGACAAGACAGAAAACGTAAAATGTCAACTGCTGACTGGTAAAGGTACAGGTAGAGAGTGTGCATAGTTGGAAAATAATCATTTTGCAACCATCATAATAAAAATTGGCACAGGCAAGAATCATCACTAAATGCTGAATCTGGCAGGGGGGATAATTAATGAGTAGTAGAGTATTTGCATAGTCTTAAAGTATCTTATCAGTCATGGCTTATTAGTTGCAAGCAAAGAAAAAAAAATAGCAACTATACAATGGAGGTAATCTGACAATCACCAGACTAGGTACTCAAAAAGAACAGCATCAGGAAGGCAGGTGGGTAGCAGACAGACATTGTGTACTTCCAGATGTGTGCCCTTAGTAGGACATACACTTAGTATTCCAAATGTTGGTAGTAATCCAATTACTGATGTATAACCTGAATCTAAAGTGAGAGACATCAGAAAAACAAAAACTATTAAGCATTCTATTTAAAAGGGGCATTGGGACCTGCATTATTTGAAAATGTCAAAGGCTGAGCAACTATTCCAGATGAAGACAGACAAAAGATAATTAAATGCAATACAGAATTTTAAATTACATCCTGTACTGGAAGACCAAAAGGGGGGGCGGAGCATAAAGAGCATTAGGTCAAATGACAAAATTGAATGGATGGTAGATGAGATAAAGGTATAATATTGATATTGATTTTCTGATATTGATAACCATACTATGTTTACATAAGAAAATACTTATTCCTATGAAACATACACTGAAGACTTTAGGGCAAAGGGAAATGATGCACACAAATTTGTCTCAAATTGTTCTGAAAAAACTTTCTGTGTGTGTGTGTGTGTGTGTGTGTGTAAGGAGAAAGAGGGAGTAAGGGAAGGAGAGGGGTCTATTAAAGAGAATTAATATCTATGATAATAAAGAAATGGGACAAAATATTTTAAATGGGCAAACATAGGTAAAGGGTATATAGATGTTTGCAATATTCTTGTAACTTTTCTGTAAGTTTGAAATTATTTCCAAATGAAAAGTTTGAAAAATATCCAAGAATTCCTAGAACCGCTCCAAAAATGCCTGCTATAATGTCATCCTGTATTGATTTCTGTTAAGTTTAATTGGGCTTCCTAGAATCTCTTTACACCTGCTAAACTGTCTTTTTTTAATCAGGTTTATAGAGGTATAATTGACAACATTTTAAGATATTTAGAGTGGTGATATGACATATGGATACACTGTTAAAGGTATCCTCCATCCAGTTATTTAATACATCCATCACCTTAGATACTTTTTTTGTGTGTGGGGGGGAGATGAAAACATTTAAGATCTACACTCTTAGTAAATTTCAATCATACAATACAGTGCTATCAACTGTAGTCATCATGTTTTACTAGAGATCCTCAGACCTTACTAATCTTATGGCTGAAACTCTGTATTCTTTTACCAACCTCTCCCTATTTCTTGAAAGCTTCAGCCCCTGGTGACCACCATTCCACTCTCTATTTCTCTTGAGTTTAACCTTTTTTGTTGTTAAGATTCTACATATAAATGATACCATACAGTATTTGTCACCCTCTGACTTATTTCACTTAGCACAACCATCCATGTTGTTATAAACAGTAGGATTTCCTTCTTTCTTATGACTGAATGTTCCATTGTGTGTATGAAATATATATCTGTTGTGCATATGTATTATGCATGTATATAAAACATCCTTATCCATTCAACTATTGATGGACACTTAACTTGTTGCCATATCTTGGCTATTGTGAATAATGCTGCAATGAACATGGGAGTGCAAATAACTCTTCGATACCCTGTTTTCATTTCCTTTGGATACATACCCAGAAGTGGGATTACTGGATAAGGCAGTTCTATTTTTAATTTTTTTAAGAACCTCCATACCATTTTCCATAGTGGTTGCACCAATTCACATTTCCACCAACAGTTCACAAGGGTTCCCCCCTTCTACCTACAGCCTTGACTACACTTGTTACCTCTTATCTTTTTGAAAACTGCCATTCTAACAGGTATGAGGTGATATCTCATTACGGTGCTGATTTCCATTTCCCTGATGATTAGTGATGTTGAGCATCTTTTTATGTACCTGTTGTATGACTTCTTCGGGAAAATGTCTATTCAAGTCCTTTCCCATTTAAAAATTGGATGGTTTGGTTTTTTGCTATTGAGTTGCATGAGTTCTTTATATATTTTGGATATTAACCTCTTAACAGATATGTGGTTTGCAAATATTTTCTCCCATTCAGCAGGTTGCTTTTTGATTTTGTTGATAGTTTCCTTTGCTGTGCAGAAGGCTTTTAGTTTCATGCAGTCCCACTTATTTTTGCCGAAAGTCATTGGCAAGACCTTTGTTAAGGAGCTCACCCCTTAAGTTTTCTTTTAGAACTTACTCAGTTTCAGGCCTTACATTCAAATCTTTAATCCATTTTGAATTTATTGTTGTGTATGGCATAAGATAGGGATCCTGGTTTTTTGTTTGTTTGTTTTTGCATATAGCTGTCCAATTTTCCAAACACCATTTATCAAATTGACTATCTTTTTGCCACTGTATATCCTTGGCTCCTTTGTTGCAAATTAATTGACTATATACACATGGGTTTATTTCTGGGCTCTGTATTCTGTTTTATTGATCTACATGTCTGTTGTTATGCCAATACCATACGGTTTGATTAATAAAATTTTGTAATACACTTTGATATTAGGAAGTGTGACTCCACCTTTAACCTCCTTTCTCAAGAATACTTTGGCTATTCAGAGTATTTTGTGGTTCCATATGAATTTTAGGATTCTTTATTTCTGTGAAATATGCCACTGAACTTTCGATAGGGACTGCACCATATCTGTAAATTTCTTAGAGCTGTATGGACATTTCAACATTATTATGTCTTCCAATCCATTAGCATGGGGTATCTTTCCATTTATATGTGTCTTCTTCAATTTATTTCATTAATGTCTTACAGTTTTCAGGATACAGATCTTTTACCTCCTTGGTAAAGTTATACCCAGGTATTTATTCTTTTTCATGCAATTATAAATAGGACTATATTCTTAATTTCTCTTCCTGATGATTTGTTGTTAGTGTATAGGAACTCAATTGATTTTTGTTTATCAATTTTGTGTCCTGCGACTTTACAGAATTCCTTTGTTAGTGCTAACAGTTTTTTTGTAGTCTTTAGGATTTTTTATATGTAATATCATGTCATCAACAAATAGAGACAGTTTTATTTCTTCCTTTCTGATTTGAATGGCTTATATTTCTTTTTCTTGACAAATTCTTTTAGCCAGGACATCCAATACTATGTTGAATAACAGTAGCAAGAGTGGGCATTCTTGACTAGTACTGGATCTTAGAGGAAAAACTTTCAGCTTTTCACCACTGAGTATGATGTTAGCTGTGGACTTGTCATAAAGGGCTTTTATGATGCTTAAGTATGTTCACTCTATACGCAGTTTGTTGAGAGTTTTATCATGAATGGATGTTGAATTTTGACAGATTTCTTTGCATCAATTAAGAAGATCATATGAATTTCATCCTTTTATTTTGTTAATGTGGTGGATCACATTCATTGATCTGCATATGTTGAACCCTGCATCCAGGAATAAATCCCACTTGATCATGGTGTATGATCCTCTTAATGTATTGCTGAATTTGGTTTGCCTTTATTTTGTTGAGAATTTTTGCATCTATGTTCATCAGGGCCTGTAGTTTCCTTTTCTTGTAGTGCCCATGTCTGTCTTTGGTATCAGTGTAATGCTGGCCTTGTAAAATGAGTTTGAAGGTGTTTCCTCCTCTTCTCTTTTTTTGGTGGGGGAAGAATTTGAGAAAGATTGTTATTAATTCTTCTTTAGATGTGTAGCAGAATTGACAAGTAAAGCCATCTGGTCCTCGATTTTTCCTTGGTAGGATGTTTTTGATTACCAATTTAATATCTTTACTACTATTGTTCTGTTCATATTTTATATTTCTTCATAATTCAGACTTGGTAGGTTGTATGTTAGTAGGAATTTATTCATTTCTTCTAGGTTGTCCAATTTGTTGGTGTGTGTTTTTTCATAGTAGTCTTATGAGTCTTTGTATTTTTGTGGTATCAAATCTAACATTTCCTCTTTCATTTCTAATTTTATTTGAGTCCTTTCCCTTTTTATCCTGCTGAGTATAGCTAAGGGTTTGTCGATTTACCTTTCCAAAAAAAAAAACAACTCTTTGTTTCACTGGTTTTTTTTCTATTGTCTTTTTACTCTGTTTCATTTATTTCCACTCTGATATTTGTTATTTCCTTCATTCTATTAATTTTGGGCTTAGTTTGTTCTTCTTCTAGCTCCTTCAGGTATAAACTTAAGTTGCTTATTTGAGATTTTACTCTTTTCTTAATGTAGGTGTTAACTGCTATAAATTTCCCCCTTATATCTGCTTTTGCTTTAGCCAATAAATTCTGGTATGCTGTATTTGCATTTTCATTTGTCTTAAGGTATTTTTTTTATTCCTTTTAGTTTATTCTTTGACCCATTCAATAGAATGTTGTTTAACCTCCACATATTTGTAAATTTTCCAGTTCTCTTCTTGTAATTGATTTCTAGTACTATACTTTTGTGGCTGGAAAAGAAGCTTGATATGATTTCAATCTTCTTAAATTTATTGACTTGTTTTGTGGCCTAACACATTACCTATCCTGAAGAATGTCCCACATGTGCTTGAGAAGTATGTTTATTCAGCTGCTGTTGCATGGAAGATTCTATATACGTCTGTTAGGTCCACCTGGTCTCACATACTGTTTAAATCCAGTTTTCTGTATTGATTTTCTGTCCGGATGATCTATCCATTGTTAAATGTGGGGTCCTTAAGTCTTCTACTATTATTGTATTGCTATCAATTTTTACCTTCAGATTTGCTTTATATGTTTAGGTGCTCTGATAATAGATGCATAAATATTTACAAGTGTTATACTCTCTTGATGAGTTGACTACTTTATCATTATACAATGACTATCCTTGTCTCTTATTACAGTTTTTAGTTTAAAGTCATTTTGTCTTATATTAAGTATAGCTACCCTAGCTTTCTTTTGATTTCCATTTGCGTGAAGTATCTTTTTCTACCCTTCATTTTCAGTCAATGTGTGTCCTTAAAGCTGAAGTGAGTTTTGTTCTAGGTCTTTTTGTTTTTTTTAATCTATTCAGACACTCTACATCTTTGGATTGGAAAATTTAGTCATTTTACATTTAAATTAATTATGTATTTACTACTGTCAATTTGTTGTTTCCTTGCTGTTTCAAATTCTTTATCTTTATTTTAGTATATATTTACCATTACAAGTGAGATTTATACTTTCATATGTTTTCCTGTTACTAATTAGCACCTTTTCATTTCAGCTTAAAGAAGTCCCTTTAACATTTCCTGTAAAGCCAGTCTAGTGGTGATTAGCTTCTTTAGCTTTTGCTCGTCTGCAAAACTCTTTCTTCTCTTCTTCGACTCTGAAGGACAACTTGCCAGGTGGAATATTCTTTTTTTTTATGGTACGCGGGCCTCTCACTGTTGTGGCCTCTCCCGTTGCGGAGCACAGGCTCCGGATGCACAGGCTCAGTGGCCATGGCTCACGGGCCCAGCTGCTCCGCACCATGTGGGATCTTCCCAGACCAGGGTACGAACCCGTGTCCCCTGCATCGGCAGGCGGACTCTCAACCACTGCGCCACCAGGGAAGCCCCAGGTGGAATATTCTTAATGGACACTTTTTTTTCTCTCAGCACTCTGAATAAATCTTGCCACTCTTCTCTGGCCTGCAAAGCTTCTGCTGAAAATTCTGATCATCGTCTTATCAGGGTTCCCTTTTATGAACCAGTTATTTTTCTCTTGCTGTTTTAAGATTCTCTCTTTGTCTTTAACTTTTGACACTTTAATTATAATGTGTCTTGGTGTTGGTCTCTTTGGGATCATCTTATTTGGAACTCTCTGGGCTTCCTGGATCTGAATATCTGTTTCTTTCCCCAGGTTAGGAAAGTTTTCAGCCATTATTTCTTCTTGTAAGTTTTCTGCCCCTTTCTCTTTCTCTTCTCCTCCTGGGACCCCTACCATGCGAATGCTGGTTTGCTTGATGTTATCTCATAAGTCCCTTAAGCTATCTTTATTCTTTTCCATTTTTTTCATTTTTCTGTTTTAATTAGATGATTTCCACTGTCCTGTCCTCATGTAAACTGATCCTCTCTCCTGTGTCATGTAGCGCGCTATTGAACCCCTCTATTGTATTCTTCAGTTCACTTATTATACTCTTCAGCTCTGTGACTTCTATTTGGTACTTTCTTACACTTTCTATTTCTTTGTTGAAATTCTTACTTTGCTCATCCATTCTTCTCCTGAGCTCAGCATCTTTATGACCATTATTTTAAACTCTTTATCAGGTAAATCACTTATCTCCACTTCATTAAGGTCTTTCTCTGAGGTTTTACCTTGTTCTTTCATTTAGAACATATTCCTATTTCTTCATTTTCCTTGACTCTCTGTGTTGGTTTCTATGCATTATTTAAAACATCTACCTCTCCTAGTCCTGAAGGAGTGGCCTCTTGTAGGAGATGAACCTTATTATTCAAACCTGCCCTAGCTCTTGGTTGTCTCTCAAATCTTTATGATGGTCCAAGCAGTCTACTTTATTCTTAGTGCTCACCATAGTTGAGGGTATACCAATACCTGATAGTGTTCCAAAGGGAAGGATCATAGTCAGCACCTAGATTCAGGTGGATTGGAAGCCAGACCTTCAGGTAGCAGCTTTTAATGTATGCAAATATGTATCTTTCAGTGGAGACTGGGAGATGGGTGTTACTGTCTGCTCCCTCTGTGCTGAGCCTTGGGGGATAGCCAGTTAAGAACTTCGTTTGCTACAATCCTGTGGGACCTGGGAGCTCAAGTCCTGTTGGCCACAGAGTCAAAGGTTTAAAAGGGTGTGTCCCTTGGGAAGCAGCTGCAAAATCTGGGGCGCCAGACATGTGCACAAGCTCTTTCCAAGAAGAAACCAGTGAGCGGGAGCAGGCTAGAGAGGGAACAGAGATGGCACCTGCCAGATCCCTGGTCTCCAAAGAGAATCAAAATTAGCTCCTAGATGTGTGCTAAGTTAGAAACCTGATCCTCAGGCAGTAGCTTTTAAAGTATGCAAACACGTGGCTTCCCTGGTGGCGCAGTGGTTGAGAGTCCGCCTGCCGATGCAGGGGACACGGGTTCGTGCCCCGATCCGGGAAGATCCCACATGCCGCGGAGCGGCTGGCCCTGTGAGCCATGGCTGCTGAGCCTGCGCGTCCGGAGCCTGTGCTCCACAACGGGAGAGGCCACAACAGTGAGAGGCCCGCGTACCGTAAAAAAAAAAAAAAAAAGTAGGCAAACAGGATTTTTTCAGGCAGACTGAGAGATGGGTGTTTCTCCCTGCTTCCTCCGTGCTGAGCCACAGCAAATCCTTGAAAACCCATTAAGAACTCTTTGCTTGTTATAGTCCGGTGGGTCTCATGAATAAAAGCCCCATTGTTTTTCAGAGCTAGGTGTTTTTGGGTCCTTACCTCAAGTGGAAGTCTAAAAAGATGGGGGCTAGATGCAGGGTCCAAACCCTTCGCACCTCAGGGGAGGAGCTGGAAGTTGTAAGTTGCTTCTCAATTGCACGTCTCTCTGCCAGGGGACATTTATGGTGAGACTGCATCTCAGCCTTTTCTACTCACTTCAGTGTGGGTATGTTCTCGTTTGCCTGCTGTATAGGAATTGCTCAGCTAGTTTCTGGATTTCTTTCAGGAGAAATTTCTCCATGTGTAGCTGTGGATTCAGTGTGTCCATAGGAGTGAGTTCAGAAGCTTCCTATGTCACCATCTTGGACTGGAACCCCCTACATTGTCTTAATGTATTACTTTTCTGTGAGTTTATTTGGGGGGTAAGGGGTTGGTAATGATGGAGAGAAGAAAAAGAACCCAAATAATCACAGTTTCATTAGATAATTCTAGGGAGTTGTAAAGAGGTACCCTCAAGAATATGGAAATAAAAGAAAATACTGCCTTCTCAGCACTGACTTATGTTCAAAAGATCAACAGAGAAATGAAAGGTCACC
Organism: Stenella coeruleoalba; assembly: GCF_951394435.1. Classification (NCBI taxonomy): domain Eukaryota; kingdom Metazoa; phylum Chordata; class Mammalia; order Artiodactyla; family Delphinidae; genus Stenella; species Stenella coeruleoalba. The sequence goes on along the minus strand of NC_137154.1, from coordinate 45,262,546 downwards.
TGAAAAAGATAGCAAGGCTCTCAACAAGAGAACATTCTTATTTAGACTGAATTGACCAAAATGGGAATTCGATTGGCTATTTGTTGGCAACATCCACCCGAACACTAATCAGGACAGAAATGACTAGAATCATAGACATCTAAGTTCTCTGTCTGAACTGACAACATAAGCCCTAATTTCAAAAACAGTTGGCCCCGAACAATGCAGGGTTTAGGGGTGCTGACCCCACTGTGCAGTCGAAAATCCACATATTAACTTTACGGTTGGCCCTCTGCATCCACGTATTCAACCAACTATGGATCATGCAGTACTGTAGTATATAGTTACTGAAAAAGATCTGTGTATAAGTGGACCCGTGCAGTTCAAGCCCATGTTGTTCAAGGGTCAACTGTATAAACAACGGGCTGTGTTAATCTGGCAGGTGTTAAATATTTGACATCAAATATTCCTTAGTTTGATTCCACAATCAAAATGCTTCTGATTTTGATACGGCTTCCCACAAAGATCTGACAACAAGGAGAAAATGTGCTGATAATATAGATAATGTATATTTTGTTCTATATAACCTTTTAACTTACCACTGTAAATTAAAAAGCTAGCATGCTGGTTTTAATACATCAGTCTAATGAACTTGGATAATGTGAGTCTGTACCATGAGAGGTGGTTTGTCTCCTCTTGTACTGAAAAATGAAATTTCTGCATCCAGAAAATTCAGATCTTGGCATTTAATTAAAATAACAAAAATAACAAATGCTCCTTTGTGAGGTCATTTCAGAAAGCAAGCCAATCCTTTTCCCTGGTGGTGATACTCATTCATCTGTATGTAGCAGAAAGCATAGCAGATGATAATGCAATTGGCTCACTCAACATCCTGCAAACTGTTTTATAGTTTCCTTCTCATACTATAGGGCCTTGAAAGCAAAACAAACAAACAAATAACAACAACAACAAAGTTTTTCTGATTCCTTTGGGGGGGGATCTGCATGCAATCTGACACAAGGAAACAACCCATATGACACTTAAAGCAGAAGTCACCAATGTGTGACAGTGGCTACACATGGGAGAACGGATTTTTTTAGTGTGATTATTGTGAAGGCTGTATTGTCTGGTACCCAACATCATAGTAATAAAAGGTTGAAAAAGCATGAACAGCCCCAAGCTAGGCAGTTCCTAGTAAACAGAACTGGTTCCCTGCTCACCCCTTACCCATGAAATTACATAAACTACCCAATACTTTCTCATAAATCCTTTTCTGAATAAATTAGAGACAGTAGATCCAGTTGTTTGAAACTGAGAGAACCCCAGCTAATTCTCTGAAAGACCCAGTATTTTTAATTTCTATAGTTCTAGCCTATTAATGTCAGTCCCATCATTTTGATACTACCACCACTAATAATAATGAGTTAACAGTTACTTCAGCACTTAAAAAATAATATCAAGCATTGTGATAAGTGATTTATAAACATTCTGATTAAATGCTCTATATTCTGTGAAAGACACCTCAGGAGAAAGACTGAAAGGGAAAAACCACAGGTTCATCATGAGAGGACACAAATCTTCTTAATAAACCAATTTGCAGAGATGCTATTCTTAGAAGTATGCAGATTATGAACAATATTTTAAAGAAGAACAATTAAACCTGGACAATAACTTTACCTTCTTGCTCTCTTCTTCAACAATATAGTACCTCAGTCATTTTAAAGTAGCTCATAGAACTCAAACTTGCTATTCTAACAAAAACAAATATGGCATAATAAAAAGATTCCTAAATGGTGTCTCTTTGGCTATAATTTGGCTAGAAAAGTTGCTGTACCTGAAGATTGATCTCTGCCTCATAAAAGGTTAGGCATGAGCAGTAATGTCGATCTGAGTCAATATCTGTCAGGACCACCACAAAAAACGTTGGCTGCTTCCTCTCTCTGGACAGCTGCCACCCTCCAGGCTGACAAAACTAAAGGAGATAGAAAAAAAAAAAATTGTCACATCTTAAAAGTATAAGGTAAATTTATTAGTTATAAATCCCTGAGAAATGTCTCCCCATTTAAAAAAATTCCAGATGTGATATGTTACTTCAGCCAATATTTTTCAAAAATCACTTGCAGATTCATGATGTAGAATACTTTCACTAATATGCATATGCATTTTATGAAGACAGCCTAGATTTTCCACAGACGCCACTCATTCTGAGACCAGGGTTGGCACATGTAGGAACAGAGCACTAAGATGAAAACTTTTCACCATTAGAACAAATCATGAAATAAGTTGAAGATAAAGTGCTCAGTACCTACCATGGACAGAAAACAGAATTATTTTAAAATATCGTCATTAATCTAAGACTCTTCAATTCAGTACAATGAAAAAGACATCTTGTTCATCAAGACAGACCACATTCTGGGCTATAAAATACACTTTAATGTATTTAAAAGAACAGAAATCATATAATGCATGTCCCAGACCACAATAAAATTAAACTAAAAATCAATTACAGAAAGATAGCTGGAAAATCCCCAAATACTCACAGATTAAACAACACACTTCTAAGTAATACATGGATCAAAGACAAAAATCTCAAAAGAAATTTTCAAATATTTTTAATTAAATGAAAATGAAAATACAGCTTAACATTTGTGGGATTCAGCAAAAGCAGTGCTTAGAGGGAATTTTACAGCGCTGAATTCATAGAGAAGAAGAAAAATCTAAAATCAGTCATCTAAGTTCTATCTTAGGAAACTAGAAAAAGAAGCGCAAATTAAATCCAAAGTAAACAGAAGGAAAGAAATAATAAAGTTAGAGCAGAAATCAGTGAAATCTATTACAGGAAATCAATAGAGAAAAGCAACAAAACCTAAAGCTAGTTCTGAAAAAAACATTAAAATCAACAAGTCTCTAGCCAGACAAAATAAAAATAAAAAAGAAGATACAAATTACTAATATCAGAAATGAAAGACAGGACATCACTATAGATCCTGTGGACATTAAAAAGATAATAAAGGAATACTATGCATAACTCTGTGCCCACAAATTTGATAATCTAGATGAAATGAACCAATTTCTTGAAAGATATAATCTGATAAGACACACAAGAAGTAGACAATCTGAATAGGCCTATATCTATTAAAGAAAATGAATCAATAATTAATAATCTTCCAAAATAGAAAGTATCATGCCACAATGGGTTCATGGTGAATTCTACCAAACACTGAAGGATGAAACTAAAACATTCTCTACAATCTCTTCCAGAAGACTGCAGCCAAAGAAATACTTCCTGACTTATTCCATAAAGCCAGCATTACCCCAATGCCAAAACCAGAAAAAGAAATTACAATAAAACTATACATCAATATCTCTCATGAATGCAGATGCAAAAATCCTCAACAAAATATTTGCAAATTGAATGTAGCTATGTATGAAAAGAATTACAAACCATGACCAAATAAGATTCATTTTGGGTATGCAGGGCTGGTTCAACATTGAAAGTCAATTAATCACATCAAGAAGCTAAACAAGAAAAAGTACATGATCATATCAATAGATACAGAAAAGGCATTTGAGAAAATCTAACACCCATTCATGATAAAAACTCTCAGCAAACTAAGCATAGAGGGGAAGTTCCTTGACATGACAGAGAACATTCACCAAAAACCTACAGATAACATCATACTTAATCATAAGAAACTAGAAGCTTTCTAGCTAAGATTAGGAACAAGGCAAGGATGTCACCTATTACCACACCTTTTCTAAATTGCACTGAAAGTCCTAGTTAATTCAATTAGCCAAAACAAGGAAATAAAAGGTTTACAGATTAGGAAGGAAGATGTGTAACTGTCTTTGTTCCCAAATGACATGACTGTCTATGTAGAAAACCTGAAAGTAATAAGCAATTCCAGCAAGTTTCCAGGATACAAGGTTAATATACAAAAGCCAACTGCTTTCCTATATACACCAACAATCAACTGTTACTTGAAATTAAAAACACAATACCATCTTCATACATTAGCACCCCCAAAAATGAAATACTTAGGTATAAACCTAATAAATTATGTATAAGATCTATATAAGAAAAATCACAAAACTCTGATGAGAAATCAAAGAACTAAGTAGAGAGAAAGAGAGAGCAATTCCAATGTTCATCAATAGGAAGACTCAATATTGTCAAGTTTCAATTCTTCCCAGTGTGATCTACAGATTCAATGCAATCCCAAACAAAATTCCAGCAAGTTATTTTATGGATGTTGATAAACTAATGTTAAAGTTTATATGGAGAGGCAAAAGACCCTGAACAGCCAACTCAATATTGAAGGAAAACAAAGTTGTAAGAGTGACACTATCTGACTTCAAGACTTATTATAAAGCTACAGTAATCAAGACAGTGTGGTACCAGTCAACGAAAAGACAAATAGATCAATTAAGCAGAATGGTGAGCCCAGAAACAGACCACACAAATATAATCAACTGAACTTTGACAACAGAGCAAAAGCAATACAATGGAGAAAAAATAGTCTTTTCAACAAATGGTACTAGACCAACTAGATATTCATATACAAGAAAATGAATCTAGACACAGACCTTACACTCTTCACAAACATTAACTCAAAGTGGACCATACACCTAAATGTAAAACACAAAACTATAAAACTTCTAGAAGATGACAAGGAGAAAACCTAGGTGATCTTTGTTCTGGCAATGACTTTTTCGATACAACACCAAAATCATGAACCAGGAAAGGAATAATTGATAAGCTAGACTTCATTAAAATTTAAAACTTCTGCTCTGTGAAAGACACTGTCAAGAAAATGAGAAGACAAGCTAAGGACTGGGAGAAAATATTTGCAAAACACATATCTGATAATGTACTGTCATCTAAAACATACAAAGAGTTTTTAAAACTCAACAATAAGAAAGTGAACAACCCAATTAAAAAGGGGGCAAAAGATCTGAATAGATACCTCTCCAAAAAAGATATAAAGGTGGCAAATAAGCAAATGAAAAGATGTTCAATATCATATTTCATAAAGGAAGCAAATTAAAACAACAAGATACCATTACATATCTATTAGAATGGCCAAAATACAAAACAATGACAATGCCAAATGCTGGCAAGAATGTAGAGCAACAGGAATTCTTATTTATCGCTGGTAGGAATGCAAAATGGTACAGCCACTTTGGAACACAGTGCACCAGTTTCTTACAAAAGTAAACATACTCTTACCATACAATTCAGCTATTTACCCGAAGGAGTTGAAAACATATGTTCACACAAAAACCTGCACATGGATGTTTATAGCAGCTTTATTCATAATTGCCAAAACTTGGAAGTAACCAAGATGTCCTTCAGTAGGTGAAGGCACATCCAGGTGACAGAATACTTTATTGTGCTAAAAAGAAATGAGCTATCAAGCCATGAAAAAACATGGAGGAAACGTAAATGCACATTACTAAGTGAAACACACCAGTCCGAAATGGCTACACGTGGTATAATTCCAACTACTTAACATTCTGGAAAATGCACAGCTATGGAGAGCAAAAAGATTAGTAGTTGCCTGGGGTTGGGGAGACATAAATAGGCAGAACTTAGAGGCTTTTTAGAGCAGTGAAACTATTCTGTATAATACCGTAACTGTGGATACATTTTATCATGCATTTGTCAAAACCTTTAGAATGTACACTAAGAGTGAAACCTAAGGTGAATTACAGACTTTGGTTGATAGTCATGTGACCAATGTAAGTTCATTCATTGACTGTAACAAATGTACCACTGTGGTGGGGCATACTGATATTGTGGAAAGTTGTGCGTTTGGGGAACAGAGAATATATGTGAATTCTTTGTACTTCCTGCTCAATTTTGCTGTGAATCTAAAAGTATTCTAAAAAGTAAAGTCTATCTCTAAAAACATGAAGAAAAAATATCTGGATAACAATATTGTTGAAGAGATGGAATAGAAATAGAAAGGAGCTCATCAATACAGCAGCTCTCTGTGCCAGATTGCCTTCTGTTACCCTGCTTAATAACTGTGTAATTTGGAGCACTTTATTTAACCTCTCAGTGCCTTAGTTTCCTCATCTGTAAAAGGCAGAATATTAGAACCTATCTACTAGTATTCTTGGGACGCTCATACAAGGTAACACATGAAAAGTACTCAGAATAGCCTTTGCCATATAATTCCATGGTAAGTGTTAGTTATTATGATTATTACCCCCTTTGACCTAAGCTTAGTTTCTATCATCACAGCTATAACACTTTCTTTCCCCTTCTTTACTAGTTTTTTCCTGCCTCTCCTTTCATTGCCTCATTGACTCCTTGACTCAGTCTAAAGAGACATCAAAAAAGTAATATTTGGATGACTTCCTACATTTAGAGAGACACATTAATCAAGTTCATAGCTTCTCTACCAAATGAAAAATTCTACCAGACTCATTTCCTTGAGCAGACATCATAAGGAATACATAAAGAAATAGCATGAAAACCTTAAGGACACATTAATTAGTTAAGTGAAACTATTTTTCTCTACTACATTTGTGTTTTGAAATAGTAATTCATTGAACAAATATTTATTGAGCACTTCAGTTTCACTTATTCTGTGACGTCTTCTCTGAAGCTCCCCAGTTTCTCTAGCCCCCTCCAAACCAAAGAATCAAGCAGTTCCACTCATGTGTTCCAAACGATTTTATACATTCTTATTATAATAAATAATTATAATAACCTTTTCTTCCTATATATAGCACTAAACATATATTTTACTAACATGGTACAGAAAAGTTGACTTGTCAATTTGTTTACATGTATATTTCACCCTCAACAATTCATTTATCTAAGTTCCATGACTTTACATCTTTGGCTTTCCTGTGGCCACCATAAGCCTTTTTCATTCTAGAAAAGTAGCCCTCAAAGTGTGGTACACAGAATCACAGGAGTCCCGGTGGTCAAAACTATTATCATATTAGTACTAAGAACTGGTTGTTTCTTTCACTTTGTCGACATTTACATTAATGGTGGAAAAGTAATGGTGGGTAAAGTTGCTGGTAACTTAACAGTAATCAATGCAGCAGCACCAAACTATACTTGTAGTCACTGTATTCTTCAAAGCTACACGCACGTTTGCAGTTTAAAAAAAAAAAGTTTCTGTTAATAATTTCCTTGATGAAGCAATAAACATTTTAATTTCATTGTAACTTGACCCTTGAGTATACAGTATTGTTTCAAAGAGTAAATACACATAAAGCACTTTTGCTGCATACAGAAGTATTATAGTTGTTTAGCGAAAAACTACTTGTGTAGATGTTTAAGTTGTGAGCTGAACTGTTCCTTTTTTCCCCCCAAGAACACCATTTTTTACTTGAAAGAATAACTGACAAACATGTTTATATAGTCTTATGTATTTGGTAGACATTGTCTCAAATGAATGAAATGGGCCTGTCACTTCAAGATACAGATCTGAGACTGTTTGTTACCAATGATAAAATGAACTTTCAAGCACCATCATGAGCCTGACAGCTTTGCATTCCTGATTAATATGACAGTATTATTAACTAATGTAATATTTTAAATACTATATGTGTCAACATTTGGAATATCAGCATAACTCATTGATCCCTATTTACCAAGTGACTAATGCATGATGTTATAAAATCATGCATGGATAAAAGATCTTTCAAAGTGCAAAGCCAACCAATATATTTTATTGTAGCAGAGTAAAAAAAAGTTCATTGATGCATTTATATATCTCACATTGCAACTAGCCTTTAAGATATTATTATTTGTTGAGTGTTGGTGTAGTATTCAAACAAGAGTTTCCATAAGTATCTGAAAAGGCTATAAAAATACTCCTCTTTCCAACTACATATTCGTGAGACCTGATTTTCTTCATATACTTCAACCAAAACAATGTACTGTAAAAGCATGAATGTAGAAGCAGGTATGAGAATCCAGCTGTCTTTTATTAAGCCAATATCAATGATATTTACAAAAATATAAAACAATATCATTCTTTTCCCTATCTTTTTTGTTATGGAAAGTACAGTTATTTTTTCAAAAAATATGCTATTTAATATGCAATGGTTTCCTGTCCTTTTTAAAATAAATAAATAGCTTAAATTTTTCTAGTTGTCAGTTCTAACACTAAAATTGATAAAACTACATAAACAAAACTCTTTGCAGATTCTCAGTCATCTGTGAGAGTATAAAGTGTGAGACCCCCAAAGTATGAGACTTGCTATTCTAGTAAGAATGAGTGTTAATGTGTAACTAGCCTTGGCTTAAGCTACTTAGGTAGCAGAAAGGTATAATCTTTGGCAGAACCAGGGAGTTTTAACAGGTTAAACTTCTGGGTTTAACAAAACCCAGAAGTGTCTTTCAAAATACTCGTGTCTGAGCTTGGGTATGAAATAATATAATGATACAGGGCCTGTGTCATCAGGTCTACTCATTCGACAAACAAGTCTTCTGATATAAAGTGAATCAGTTCTGTGAATTAATAGCAAATAATCGCATTCTCTTAGAGGTCTGTCATTCATTATCACAGCTGCTCATCAGGCTTGGCAAACGGTACTAAAAGCTATACACCATAGAATAACAACTATATATTTTCACATAATTTAAATGAAACTATAGGCTTTCAGTAAGGATTAAACTAAATCTCTTTATGTTAGTTCCAACTCAACCAACTTTACTGATTTCTCAAATCAAAGGTACCCATCACAGAGAAGTGTTCACAAATAACAAATTAACTTTTGTAAGCGAATAGATATATTACTTAAATAAGCCATCAGATATTTTGCTGCTAAAACTAGAAAAATCAACTCATGCTTACTTTTCTCAAACGCTTTACACATACAGTGAATATAATAAAAATATTACAGAATAATAAAAGATGTCCATAGCATTACTGTGACTAATTTTAATGATCTCTCAAAGGTGAAATGTTGTAGAAGGTTCTTGGGATAACAGTCACTCAATATTTTCCAAGACCTTCATATACGCATCTATAAATTTACAGCTCACTAAACTACATTTTACTGTTCAACCTCTAATTAAAAAAATTAAAGGTGTCCCTTTAAAAAAAAAGAAGCCTGTAAGAAAATTCCTTCTCATAGAAAAAAATAAACACATAACATCCAGAAGGAGAATATGAGAGTTTAGGTAGGAAGACCTCCTTAGTTATTTAAATGGCCTCATTTCCCCAAGTTAACATTATAACAGGAATTCTGATTTTAAAAGTATTAACAGTAAAACTTCTGGGAAATTCCAAGGATCCTCTTTTTGTATTCAATAAGTACTTCTTCAAAACTAAGCTTAATGTGACCACAACTAAGATAGTAATGGTAATTCATGCTAGGCCTGGTCAGATATTTTTTACTTAAATTTTTCACAAAGAAGCTGCCAAGATAGCTGGTTACACTGGTTACACATAAGACCCTTTATTTCATACATAAGAATACAGCTACGTAATTATTTTATACTATGCAGTAATATTATTAGAATCATACTTCATAAGAAATTTTGATGTTGCATTCTTAAATGAAATATATTAATACACAATAAATAAACAATAGCTCACATAACTGAGTTTACAGAAATGTTTTTTCAATGGATGAAAAGAAAGGCCTTAACCTCCAGTTAAATGTCTACTTTTCAAATTCATTGTATCATAAGATTAAGTAATAATCGAATTTGGTGTATCAGGAGATGATCCCACTATTAATGAGAAGTACTCCTCATAGGATGTGGATTTGAAATATAATAATGCTAACTGGTTTAATCATTTCAAACCTTAACTAAAAGCGTGCTGAGAAAGTAATAAACAATGAGAGGGGAATTCCATGGCGATCCAGTGGTTAGAACTACGTGCTCTCACTGCTGAGGGCCTGGGTTAGATCCCTAGTCAGGGAACTAAGATTCCCCTCACAGTGTGGCCAAAAAAAAAAAAAAAAAAAAACCCAAAAAACAATGAGGGAGTGGACACTGCATTTCTTGAACCTGAGCTCGAGTCACATTTCTGACAGGAATGTGAGAGAATGTTTAGACAGCTGGAAACAGAGTAGTCACTAAAAGATAGTAAGCAGAATGATAAGCATTAAACAAACAGGATAAAAATCAGGATTTTGCTCTCCCTAGTGTCTTTACTGGCAAACAGGGGAAAAAAATGCTATCACAGGTGCAAAACCTAAACTGTTTAGAATTGACTATCATAACTGACTGGCCTACATTTTGCCCTCCTTTTCCAAGTCACTGAGGAAACACATCTACTTGGAGTGATACTATCAATGGACATACCATATATATGTGTCTGTTTCATAAATATGCAACAATGTATGTTTTTGACTATTCCCTTCCACTTGACTCTCATCATCTCCCACAGATCATGCTCATAAAAATTTTACAACATATCTGGGAACAGCCAATATGGGGATTCCTTTTCAGGATGTTATCTGTCTTTATTCAGTTCCAGTTTTCTTCAAGACCTTGGCATAACCTGGAAACAAATGATACCTCAAGGGTGCAAGGTTAGAACTGACAGACATTTTTAGGCTCCACATTTAATGCATTACAAATACCAACTTTGTTTACTTGTTTCTTTAATTGCCCAAATGTATGAAGTAGATCATGTGCAAACAGGCCACCCATCTGCAAATAAAAGATAAGTGCCAATAATCCCTCATATTTGTGAAACACTTTATATATAATTGTATCCCACAAGGTTTATTTTACAAATGATTAAACTGTGGGACTCGAGGGACATTGTTCCAGCTAATGATTAAGAACTCTCCAGACAATAGGGGCTTCTTAGACAATGGGTGAATTTCCAGGATGTCCGGCCCCCTTCCGAGAAGGAGGGAGATAACAAAATGTAAAAAAGGTGTCTGTCAAAGACCAATCAGGCAGCTGGGGAGAAGGAGGGAGATAACAAAATGTAAAAAAGGTGTCTGTCAAAGACCAATCAGGCAGCTGGGGACAAGTTCCCTCTCTGGTCTGAGCCTAAGCCGGGACCAATCAGCAGGAGAACACAACCAAATCTATAATTTACATACGGGGAAGTGGGAACCTATAAAACTGACATATTCGCGCCCAAAAGGGTTCCTTCTTCGACCTCCTGCGTGAGGACCAAGGAACCCCGGTGCACCGGCCTTCAATAAACCTCTTGCGTTTTGCATCGACTTCCGACTCTTGTTGTTTCCTGGGCGAGTCGAAACTCCTAGGAGACCGCGCAGGTCTAACATTTGGGGGCTCGTCCGGGATTCCACTCGCCCCGGACCACAAGAACATCGGGAGTTGGAGGTACCAGGTAAGCTCGAGCTTGATTGTCTGTTTGTCCCTTGTTCTTTGTGGGCCATTATCGGAGGAAAGCCGTAAGAATCGGCTTATTATGGAATCTGTATCGGACCTCTGGCTAGGCAGACGTGCTAATAGCCGGCGTCCATGAGCCCTAGGGGACGCCCTGGTGGCTCATCTGGAAGGAGAGGCAAACTCTGTCTCCCCTTCACTCGGTTTCGGCAGTTCCCTTGGTGGTAACTGCCATCTGAAGAAGTTTCGGTTTTGAAGCGAGCTCGCGGTGGCCCATACGTATATGTGTTTCGTGGAGTTTTAACTGTTTCTGTATTGTGGTCTATTCTTCTTCTCTGACGGACGACAATGGGACAAACTATGACGACTCCTCTTTCCCTTACCCTAAGCTATTGGACCGAAGTTCGGGCCAGAGCCCATAATTTTTCGGTAGAGGTAAAGAAAGGAAAGTGGCAGACTTTGTGTGCCTCTGAATGGCCAACATTTCAGATAGGATGGCCCCCCGAAGGATCCTTTTTATTAGACAAGATTAAGCTGCTGAAGTCTAAGATATTTAATATAGAGGCCCACGGACATCCAGACCAAGTACCATATGTCTTGGTCTGGGAAGATTTAATTCTCTCCCCACCTCCGTGGGTCCGGCCCTTTGTTTCCTCAACAGGTACGTCCGCGCATACATCAGCAGCGTCGGAGATATTAGCCTTAAAGAAAAATCCCAACACGGAGAAGCTACCCGACGCCGCGGATCTACCGAAGGCGATTTATCCTGACCCGCAGTCCGATTTGCTTCTTTTGGATTCCCCACCGCCTTATCCTCCGGCCCCGAATCCCCTACCACCTAGAGGACCCCCAGCTCCACTGCCCTCGGCACCAAGGGAACCATCCATGATGGAAGAAGAAAGGGGTCCCTCAGTGGGCACTAGGAGCCGGAGGGCTATCTCCCCGGACTCCACTGCCCTACCTCTTAGAGAATATGGCCCCCCCGATGGCCAAGGGAATAGACCTCTCCAATATTGGCCCTTTTCCTCTGCAGATCTTAATAATTGGAAAATGCATAACCCAACTTTTCCCGAAAATCCACAGGCCCTTACCGCTTTAATAGAATCTCTTGTTTTCTCCCACCAGCCCACATGGGATGATTGTCAGCAGCTGCTCCAGACTCTCCTAACGACTGAGGAGAGGCAACGGGTTCTTTTGGAAGCCAGAAAAAATGTATTAGGCGCCAATGGGCAACCTACCCAGCTGCCTAACGAGATTGATGCTGGTTTCCCACTCGTCAGGCCAAACTGGGATTTCAATGCCCCGGAAGGTAGGGAGCGCCTGAAAATGTATCGCCAGGCTCTGGTGGCGAGTCTCCATGGAGCGGCCAGACGGCCCACTAATTTGGCTAAGGTAAGGGAAGTAACTCAGGGGCCCCAGGAATCGCCAACTGTGTTCCTGGAACGTTTAATGGAAGCCTTTAGACGCTTTACCCCTTATGATCCAACTTCGGAGGGACATAGGGCTACTATAGCAATGGCTTTCATAGATCAAGCGGCCCCTGATATTAAGAAGAAATTACAGAGGCTAGATGGCTTGCAGGGATTTTCGCTTCAGGAGTTAGTAAAAGAGGCAGATAAAGTATATAACAAAAGAGAAACAGAGGAAGAGAAGGAAGAAAGAAAGCAGAAAGAGCAGGAAGCCCGTGAAATAAGACGGGATAAGAGACAGGAGAGGAATTTAAGTAAGATACTGGCCACTGTGGTTGAAGGAAGAAATATAGGGGATAGAAATAGGCAGGAAGGGCGAACGGCAGACAGAAGGCAGCCATTAGACAAGGACCAATGTGCCTACTGTAAAGAAAAAGGACATTGGGCGAGAGAATGCCCTAAGAAAAAGAATGGAGGAAGGCCAACCAAAAACAAAATCTTAACATTGAAAGAAGACGACTAGGAAAGTCAGGGCTCGAACCCTCTCCCCGAGCCCCGGGTAACTCTTAAAGTGGAGGGGGAACCTGTTCAATTTTTGGTAGATACCGGAGCCCAGCACTCCGTCCTTCTCCACTCAAAAGGTCCTATCTCAGCTAAAAGGTCATGGGTACAAGGAGCCACTGGGAATAAACAATATTCATGGACCACACGAAGGACAGTAGATCTTGGGATTGGACGAGTAACCCATTCATTTTTGATTATTCCGGTATGCCCCTATCCTTTGCTGGGAAGAGATTTACTCTCCAAAGTAGGGGCTCAAATCCACTTTCAGCCAGAAGGTCCCACCATAACTGATAATAAGGGAAGGTTACTTCAAATATTGACTATGAAATTAGAAGATGAATATAAATTATACGAGCAGCCTTCATCCTCACGAGTTAATGTTACTAATTGGGTAACTCGGTTCCCTCAAGCCTGGGCAGAAACTGCCGGAATGGGGATGGCCAAAAATCGGCCCCCGGTGCTAGTGGAACTCAAGGCAACTGCCACCCCAATAACAGTCCGTCAATACCCCATGAGTAGAGAAGCCAAAGACGGTATCCGTCCCCATATACAGAGGCTACTAGACTTGGGCATCTTAATAAGATGTCAATCAGCATGGAACACTCCTCTCCTGCCGGTAAAGAAACCAGGAACAAATGATTATCGGCCGGTGCAGGATCTACGAGAGGTAAACAAACGGGTGGCAGACCTCCACCCCACAGTTCCAAACCCTTACAACCTCCTGAGCACTCTTCCACCTCAACATACGTGGTATACTGTTTTGGACCTTAAAGATGTTTTTTTCTGTTTAAGACTCTCTCCCCTGAGCCAACCCTACTTTGCCTTCGAATGGAAAGATCCAACATCGGGAATGTCTGGTCAGCTGACATGGACACGGCTACCTCAGGGATTTAAGAACTCCCCGACCATCTTTGATGAAGCCCTCCATCAGGATTTGGCATTATACAGAGAATCAAATCCCCAGGTAACATTACTCCAATACGTTGATGATATTTTATTAGCTGCTGAGACCCAAGAAGATTGTATCAAGGGTACTGAAAAACTGTTAACGGAACTTGGAACCCTGGGATATAGAGCCTCAGCCAAGAAAGCACAAATATGCCAACAACAGGTCAGTTACCTGGGGTATCTATTAAAAGGGGGGCAAAGATGGCTCACGGAGAGCAGAAAGGATACGGTGGCCCAAATTCCGGCTCCCAAAAACGCCAGGCAGGTTAGAGAATTTTTGGGGACGGCCGGATTCTGTAGACTATGGATTCCAGGGTTTGCTGAGCTGGCAGCCCCATTGTACCCCCTAACCAAAAACAGCACTCCTTTCGTTTGGGGCGATAAGGAACAACGGGCTTTTGACCAAATCAAACGAGCTTTACTTTCAGCTCCAGCCCTAGGACTGCCAGATGTAACCAAACCTTTTCATTTATATGTGGCTGAAAATAAGGGCATTGCAAAAGGAGTATTGACTCAGAAATTGGGTCCCTGGAATCGCCCAGTTGCTTATTTGTCAAAAAAATTGGACCCTGTGGCATCAGGATGGCCCACCTGTTTAAAGATAATCGCTGCAGTGGCCGTTCTAGTCAAAGATGCTGACAAACTAACTTTAGGACAAAATCTAACTATAACAGCTCCTCATGCCCTGGAAAATGTAGTCCGTCAACCACCGGATAGGTGGCTAACTAATGCCAGGATGACCCATTACCAAACCCTGTTGCTAAACTCAGATCGCATCAAGTTTGCTCCAGCCACAGGACTCAATCCAGCCACCTTGCTACCTGATCCTGACTTGGAAGGCTCCACCATCATACATGATTGTCAGGAAGTACTAGCCGCAGCACACGGCAGTAGGCCAGATCTGATGGACCTGCCCCTCCCTGATGCTGATTTCACCTGGTTCACGGATGGGAGCAGTTTCCTGGAGGAAGGTAAGCGTCGAACTGGGGCAGCCGTGGTAGACGGAAATCAAGTCATATGGGCAGCGGCGCTACCACAAGGGACCTCAGCCCAACGAGCTGAATTAATTGCCCTGATGAGGGCATTAGAGATGGCAGAGAATAAAAAAGTAAACATCTACACAGACAGTAGATATGCGTTTGCTACCGCTCATATCCACGGTGCCATTTACCAACAGAGAGGGCTACTAACTTCAGGTGGCAAAGAAATTAAAAACAAAGACGAAATCGTGGCTTTGTTGACTGCACTCATGCTTCCTACTAAAGTCAGTATCATCCACTGCCCTGGACATCAAAAAGGAAATACCCCAATAATTAGGGGAAATAATATTGCTGACCAAGTGGCCCGAGAAATAGCATCGGGAGAAGTCATTTTAGGACTGTCAGATAAAGTTCCTGAAAAACCAGGCCGCGATGAAGAAATCATCCCGGCCACAACAAAAGGAACTTTGTCCCCTCAGCAAGCAGAATCCATGTTACAACAGATGCACAGATGGACACATTTGGGGACTAAAAAGATGGTAGCCTTGTTACAAAAAGCCGGGTACGAAACCCCTGGAATGACAAAATTAGCTGAACAAATTGTGCAGGAATGCGTCCCATGTCAACAGGTAAATGCTCACAAAGGGAAACTTGAAACTGGAAAGAGACTCAGGGGGGACCGCCCAGGAACTTACTGGGAAGTGGACTTTACCGAAGTGCGTCCTGGAAGGTACGGTAATAAATACCTTTTAGTTTTTGTAGACACTTTTTCAGGATGGATAGAGGCTTTCCCAACAAAGAAAGAAACAGCTGCTGTAGTAGCCAAGATTTTAGAAGAAATTTTTCCTCGATTTGGAGCATCAAAGGTAATAGGGTCTGATAATGGTCCAGCCTTCGTCGCCCAGGTAAGTCAGGATGTGGCCAGATATTTGGGGACTGATTGGAAATTACATTGTGCCTATAGACCCCAAAGTTTAGGTCAGGTAGAAAGAATGAATAGGACTCTAAAAGAGACCCTAACTAAATTGTCCTTGGAGACTGGCGGTACCGATTGGACGGTGCTCCTTCCTTTGGCCCTATTCCGGGTTAGAAATACACCTTCCCGATACCATCTTACTCCTTTTGAAATATTATATGGTGCCCCGCCTCCCCTCCTCACTTTAGGAAAAGAAATAAAACCTGATTGTCAAAATAACACTGACTTATATGCTAGGCTACTGGGACTCCAATTGGTCCAGAAAGAAATATGGTCCCAACTCGCCAAGGCCTACCAACCGGGAACACCGGGAGAAACTCATCCTTTCCAAGTCGGAGACTCCGTATACGTCCGTCGGCATCGAACCCAGATGTTGGAACCTCGATGGAAAGGACCATACACCGTCCTCCTCACCACCCCAACGGCCATAAAAGTGGACGGCATCGCTGCCTGGATCCATGCTTCACATGTGAAGGCTGCACCAGTGACGGCATCATCAGGAT
Source organism: Stenella coeruleoalba (assembly GCF_951394435.1). Taxonomy (NCBI): domain Eukaryota; kingdom Metazoa; phylum Chordata; class Mammalia; order Artiodactyla; family Delphinidae; genus Stenella; species Stenella coeruleoalba. The sequence continues at coordinate 45,245,888 of NC_137154.1, read as the reverse complement.
GGCGGGCCCAAAGAACCGACAACCCGCTCAAACTCAAGCTTCTACGAACCTAAGACTTATAATTTTGGTTTTACTGCCTTTACTGACTGACTAGGAATATCTGCCGGGATAGGAACAGGAACCACAGCCCTCATACAACAACCCCAGTATTATGCAAGTTTAAGACAGGCTGTAGACATCGACCTTCGAGCATTAGCAAGTTCCATAACTCAACTAAAGGAATCACTCACCTCACTTTCAGAAATGGTGTTGCAGCCTAGATTTGCTGTTTCTTAAGGAAGGGGGATTATGCGCCGCTCTAAAAGAAGAATGTTGCTTTTATATTGATCATTCAGGAACCATTACCAAAACCATGGATAAACTAAGGGAACACTTAGATAAAAGGCAAAGGGAGAGAGAGAACGAAAAAGGATGGTTTCAATCATGGTTTGATAAGTCCCCCTGGTTTACCACCTTAATCTCTACTCTGTTGGGACCTCTTATTGTTTTATTGTTGATTTTAACTTTTGGACCATGTGTTCTAAATCGCTTGATAGCATTTATTAGAGAACGTATCAGTACTGTACAAGTTCTAATGTTAAGACAACAGTACCAAAGTTTACGAACAGAAGGTTGAGATTCCATGATTGGAATCAATAGTCACAAGAAAAAGGGGGGAATGTGGGACTCGAGGGACATTGTTCCAGCTAATGATTAAGAACTCTCCAGACAATAGGGGCTTCTTAGACAATGGGTGAATTTCCAGGATGTCCGGCCCCCTTCCGAGAAGGAGGGAGATAACAAAATGTAAAAAAGGTGTCTGTCAAAGACCAATCAGGCAGCTGGGGACAAGTTCCCTCTCTGGTCCGAGCCTAAGCCGGGACCAATCAGCAGGAGAACACAACCAAATCTATAATTTACATACGGGGAAGTGGGAACCTATAAAACTGACATATTCGCGCCCAAAAGGGTTCCTTCTTCGACCTCCTGCGTGAGGACCAAGGAACCCCGGTGCACCGGCCTTCAATAAACCTCTTGCGTTTTGCATCGACTTCCGATTCTTGTTGTTTCCTGGGCGAGTCGAAACTCCTAGGAGACCGCGCAGGTCTAACATTACCAAGGCTATGAGACGTTAAGGTGATACAGCTAGTGTGTGATAAAAGCAGGACTAGAATTCAAGCCTCTGTATCTCTACAAACTGTGTCTTCTCACTGCTGAATTATCTTTGTATATCACCTTGTGGATATTATTTTATATTAATATGAATTTACTGTAGAAAAATCAGAAAAGAAAAAATGAAAATGAACTAAGTTCTTTAACATACAACCTTCCCTTGCAACCATTTATCTCTGGATGTACTTTTTATATAAAATGGGATATATTATACATATAGTTATAAGTCCTGCTTTTCTCCACCTTCTGTAACATGTGCGTTTTCCCATGTACCTACATATTTTTAAGAAAATTATTTTTAATGACTGAATATTACACCAGCATACAGGTAAGCACCACAACATAACTAATTCCCTACTGTGGGTTGTTTATGTTGTTCACAGTTTTTTTTCTTAATAATTCTGGGACAAGCATGGTATTAAATAAATCTTCCCAGGCATGTCTCATTATGTTTTGTGGGAAGAACTGGTTTTGTAGAGCACAACCAAAATGAGCACAAAAAATGTTTAATTGCCCTTGAATTCCTTTTTAAAGGTTAGGCAACCCCAAAATTATTTTGTTTTGCTGATAGAATTCTAAAAAGGACAAAAAAGAAGTGATAACAAAGAACTGTTATTATGAACTATATTCTGACCAAAGAACTGACATGTGAAATAACGTTTAAGAGAAGCCTGAAGAAACTGAACTCCATTGTCAAGCCAGGCCATGGCAATGTCAGGTGTGTGCTCTTTACTTTAGACAGATATTTTTCAAAAGTTCAGAGAAAACACAGTGGTTGTAAGACTTTGGAAGAGAAGCCAATCTAAGAGTTGGGAAACTTTCAAATATTTTGTTATCCACAGAATAATGGGTATCACACACATGTGCCTAATTTTAGTGGACAGCTTTTGATGAAGTATAATTTTAAAGGACTATCCAAAACAATCTGCTTTGAATGAAACAATTTAAATGGGTCACCTAATGCTTTCAGTAGATATTTTATTCAGATATTTTATTACTATTACACAACATTACACTGTCCTCATCAGTATAATAAAACTTTATGTATAAGATAATATGATTTGTCTGCCTAGAGAATCCAAGCAAACTGACTAAATATTGTTTGAGTAAATAGGAGTTTAGTCATGTAGCCAGATATAAGAACATATAAAAATCAACAGCTCTCCTTGAGATCAGCAACAAGTAATTTCTAAAAAGATCTTATTCGTAACTTTAATATGTCCTCAAAGCTACAGGATGAGCTAACCTAATCTCTCAAGTTTTGAACACTTTGGCATATCAGTCTCATGAAGAGCCCTACACATAAGCCTCTAAATATAAAAATTTCAAGAAGCAAACTCCAAAGAGAAAAACGAACGTTTAGAATAGCTTCTAACATCCAAGTTTTGAAAAAATACAACTGTACATGATTTACAAATTTAAAACAATTCCAAGAGCAAAAGAAAAGTTATTAATGACTTCTAGTTAAGCATGGCAGATGAAACAATGAGTTTACCTCCGAGAGCTCCTGAAATCCCTCTAAAATTGCAATTAAAAAGAATACAAACAGCAAAGTAAAATGAAAGAAGATAACAGGTTTAAAATGACAATAAGAGGGACTTCCCTGGTGGTGAAGTGGTTAAGAATCCGCCTGCTGGGGGTGGGGTGGGGGGGAGTCAAGATGGTGTACTGCCAGGACATGCGGAATTCAAGTCTTCTCACAACTAGGGCACCTACCAAGCACCGGTGGGGGACCACAGACACCTAAGGGGATGGGAGGAACCCCCAGAAACTGGGTAGGATGTGGGGCATGGGGGGTGTGAAGTGGGGGGAGAAGTGGAGGCAGGAAGGGACTGGCGCCCCTGAGGGGCGGCTGGGGGAGGGGAAGGGCTCCCACACCCGAACGGGTAAATTGGGGAACCACTGGGACAGCAGAGGATCCAAAGGGAGTGTGGCCAGCCTTCCCCTGCCCACTTGGACCCCCAGGAACCTGCTGAGATCCCGGGCCAGATCCTCTGCCCACCTAGGCCATCTCCAGCCACTCAGGTCCTGAGGGAGTGGGAGGGAGGGATGAGGGGGGCAAAAGTAAATGCCGGACCTCTGGGATCCACACCCCTGAGGGGTGGCTGGGAGAGGGGAGGAGTTCCTACACCCAGCAGGACCCACCCATGGTTAGGGGTCCAGCGGTGACGGGGTAGACCCAGGGGGAGGGGGGCAGAGGAATGGAAGGGAACGGGGCCAATGCTTTCCCTGTCCACTTAGGCACCAGGGAGCCGGTTGAGCTCCAGGTCTAATCCTCTGCCCTCGGAGCCTCCCTCCTGCCACACAGAGCCAAAGCCCTGCCCCTACACCCCGATCCAGGGCCCTACCTCTACATTTGGAGACGCCTTCCAATGTGCTGGGCCTAAATCCCACCCACACACCCTCACTCAGGGCCCCACCTTCAAACTCTGGAACTCCACACACCAGAGGCCCTCCTTTCCACGTGCTGCCTCTCCCCTTCTGCACAGGTATTAAGCAGAGACCCCGCCCCATACTTGAAAGTCGCCTCGCCTAAGCCCCGCCCCATGCTCAAACACCACCCCACCCCCACACGCCCCCTGCCTAGGTCCTGCCCCACCCTAAACCCCACCCCTGCCTAAGTTCCACCCCCGCCTAAAGTACACCCCCACAGCCAAGGCTTTTTTTTTTTTTTCCTTTTCCTTTTTCCGCTTTTAGATTGGGGTTCTGTTTTACCTTGTTGATTCATTGCTATTGATGCTTTTATATTTCCTAATAAATCTTTTATTTTTCTAATTTTATTTTATTCTTTACAATTTGTTAGTGATCTCTCCTTTTGGCTTGTTGCTCCACCCGCCTTTTTTATTCTTTTTTCTGATGTGGTTTAATTTTACCTTGCTGTAGTTGTTTCAATTATAGTTTTATTTTTCCTAATATATTTTTTATCTTTCTAATTTTATTTTGTTTTTATTCTTTGATATTGTACTGTTCCTTTCTTCTTTCTTTCTTCCTTTTTTTTCTCTTACAGCACCACAAGCTTGCGGGATCTTGGTTCCCAGGACAGAGGTCGGGCACGAGCTCCTATGGTGGGAGCTAGAAGTCCAAACTGCTGGACTAACAGAGAACCTCAGACCCCAGGGAATATCAACTGGACTGAGATCTCCCGGAGGTCCTCATCTCAGCACCAAGACCCAGCTCTATCTAACTGCTTGCAAACTTCAGTGCTGGATGTCTCAGGCCAAACAACCACTAAGACAAGATTACAGCACCACCCATCCAATTAAAAAAAAAAAAAAAAAAAGAAAAGACAAAAAAATGTTACAGATGAAGGAGCAAGGTAAAAACCTACAAAACCAAATAAATGAAGACAAAATAGGCAACCTACCTGAAAAAGAATTCAGAGTAATGATAGCAAAGATGATCCAAAATCTTGGAAACAGAATGGAGAAAATACAAGAAACATTTAACAAGGATCTAGAAGAACTAAAGAGCAAACAAACAGTGATGAACAACACAATTACTGAAATTAAAAAATACTCTAGGAGGAATCAATAAAAGAATAACTGAGGCAGAAGAATGGATAAGTGAACTGGAATATAAAATGGTGGAAATAACTGCCAAGGAGCAGAATGAAGAAAAAAGACTGAAAAGAATTGAGGACAGTCTCAGAGACCTGTGGACAACATTAAACACACCAACATTCAAATTATAGGGGTCCCAGAAGAAGAAGAGAAAAAGAAAGGGTCTCAGAAAATATTTGAAGAGATTATAGTCGAAAACTTCCCTAACATGGGAAAGGAAATAGTAAATCAAGTCCAGGAAGCACAGAGAGTACCGTAGAGGATAAATCCAGAGAAACACAATGAAGCACATATTAATCAAACTACCAAAAATTAAATACAAAGAAAAAATTATTAGAAGCAACAAATAACACACAAGGGAATCCCCATAAGGTTAACAACTGATTTTTCAGCAGAAACTTAGCAAGCCAGAAGGGAGTGGCAGGACATATTAAAAGTGATGAAAGGGAAAAACCTACAACAAGGATTATTCTACCCAGCAAGGATCACATTCAGATTCGATGGAGAAATTAAAACCTTCACAGAGGGACTTCCCTGGTGGCGCAGTGGTTAAGAATCCACCTGCCAATCCAGGGGACAAGGGTTCAAGCCCTGGTCCAGGAAGATCCCACATGCCACGGGGCAATTAAGCCCATGTGCCACAACTACTGAGCCTGCGTGCCACAAGTACCGAAGCCCACACACCTAGAGCCCATGCTCCGCAGCAAGAGAAGCCACCGCAATGAGAAGCCCTCGCACCGCAATGAAGAGTAGCCCCTGTTCACCCCAACTACAGAAAGCCCGCGTGCAGCAATGAAGACCCAATGCAGCCAAAAATAAATAAATAAATAAATAAATACATATATTAAAAAAAAAAACCCTTCACAGACAAGCAAAAGCTAAGAGAATTCAGCACCACCAAACCTGCTTTACAACAAATGCTAAAGGAACTCTCTAGGCAGGAAACACAACAGAAGGGAAAGACCTACAAAAATAAACCCAAAACAATTAAGAAAATGGTAGTAGGAACATACATATCAATAATTACCTTACATGTAAATGGATTAAACGCTACAACCAAAAGACACAGACTGGCTGAATGGATACAAAAACAAGACCTGTACATATGCTGTCTACAAGAGACACACTTCAGACCTAGGGACACATACAGACTGAAAGTGAGAGGATGGAAAAAGGTATTCCATGCAAATGGAAATCAAAAGAAAGCTGGAATGGCAATTCTCATATCAGACAAAGTAGAATTTTAAATAAAGACTATTACAAGAGACAAGGACGGACACTACATAATGATCAAGGGATCAATCCAAGAAGAAGATGTAACAATTGTAAATATTTATGCACCCAAAATAGGAGCACCTCAATACATAAGACAAATGCTAACAGCCATAAAATGGGAAATCGACAGTAACACGATCATAGTAGGGGACTTTAACATCCCACTTTCACCAAAGGACAGATCATCCAAAATGAAAATAAATAAGGAAACACAAGCTTTAAATCACACATTAAACAAAATGGACTTAAATGATATTTATAGGACATTCCATCCAAAAACAACAAAATACACTTTCTTCTCACGTGCTCACGGAACATTCTGTAGGATAGATCATATCTTGGGTCACAAATCAAGCCTTGGTAAATTTAAGAAAATTGAAATCGTATCAAGTATCTTTTCCGACCACAACGCTATGAGAGTAGATATCAATTAGAGGAAAAAAACTCTAAAGAATACAAACACATGGAGGCTACACAATATGCTATTAAATAACCAAGTGATCACTGAAGAAATCAAAGAGGAAATCAAAAAATACCTAGAAACAAATGACAATGAAAACATGATGATTCAAAACCTATGGGATGCAGTAAAAGAAGTTCTACGAGGGAAGTTTATAGCAATACAATCCTACCTAATGAAACAAAAATCTCAAATAAACAACCTAACCTTACAACTAAAGCAATTAGAGAAAGAAGAACCAAAAACCCCCAAGGTTAGCAGAAGGGAAAAAAATCATAAAGATCAGACCAGAAATAAATGAAAAACAAATAAAGTAAACAATAGCAAAGATCAATAAAACTAAAAGCTGGTTCTTTGAGAAGATAAACAAAATTGATGAACCATTAGCCAGACTCACCAAGAAAAAAAGGCAGAAGACTCAAATCAACAGAATTAGAAATGAAAAAGGAAACGTCACAACTGACACTGCAGAAATACAAAGGATCATGAGAGATTACTACAAGCAACTACATGCCATAAAATGGACAATCTGGAAGAAATGGACAAATTCTTAGAAAAGCACAACCTTCTGAGACTGAACCAGGAAGAAACAGAAAATATAAACAGACCAATCACAAGCACTGAAATTGAAACTGTGATTAAAAATCTTCCATCGGGGTTTCCCTGGTGGCGCAGTGGTTGGGAGTCCGCCTGCCGATGCAGGGGACATGGTTTCATGCCCCGGTCCAGGAGGGTCCCACGTGCCGCAGAGCGGCTAGGCCCGTGAGCCATGGCCGCTGGGCTTGCGTGTCCGGAGCCTGTGCTCTGCAGCGGGAGGGGCCGCAGTGGTGAGAGGCCAGTGTACCGCAAAAACAAACAAACAAACAAAAAATCTTCCACCAAACAAAAGCCCAGGACGAGATGGCTTCACAGGTGAATTCTATCAAACATTTAGAGAAAAGCTAACACCTATCCTCCTCAAACTCTTCCAAAATATAGCAGAGGGAAGAACACTCCCAAACTAATTCTACGAGGCCACTATCACCCTGATATGAAAACCACACAAAGATGTCACAAAAAAAGAAAACTACAGCCAGTATCTGTGATGAACACAGATCCAAACTCCTCAACAAAACACTAGCAAACAGAATCCAACAACACATTAAAAGGATCATACACCATGATGAAGTGGGGTTTATCCCAGGAATGCAAGGATTCTTCAATATATGCAAGTAAATCAATGTAATACACCATATTAATGAATTGAAGGATAAAAACCATATGATCATACGATCATCTCAACAGATGCAGAAAAAGCTTTTGACAAAATTCAACACTCATTTATGATAAAAACTCTCTAGAAAGTAGGCAAAGAGGGAACATACCTCAACATAATAAAGGCCATATATGACAAACCCACACTCAACATCGGTCTCAATGGTGAAAAACTGAAACCATTTCCTCTAAGATCAGGAACAAGACAAGGATGCCCACTCTCACCACTATTAGTCAACATAGTTTTGGAAGTTTTAGCCACAGCAATCAGAGAAGAAAAAGAAATAAAAGAAATCCAAATCAGAAAAGAAGAAGTAAAACTGTCACTGTTTGCAGATGACATGATACTATACATAGAGAATCCCAAAGATGCTACCAGAAAACTACTAGAGCTAATCATTGAATCTGGTAGAGTAGCAGGATACAAAATTAATGTACAGAAATCTCTTGCATTCCTATACACTAATGATGAAAAATCTGAAAGAGAAATTAAGGAAACACTCCCATTTACCACTGCAACAAAAAGAATAAAATACCTAGGAATAACCTACCTAGGGAGACAAAAGACCTGTATGCAGAAAACTATAAGACACTGATGAAAGAAATTAAAGATGATAGAAACAGATGGAGAGATATACCATGTTCTTGGATTGGAAGAATCGACATTGTGAAAATGACTATACTACCCAAAGCAATCTATAGATTCAGTGCAATCCCTATCAAACTACCAATGGCATTTTCCACAGAACTAGAACAAAAAATTCCATAATTTGTATGTAAACACAAAAGACCCCGAATAGCCAAGCAATCTTGACAAAGAAAAACGGAACTGGAGGAATCAGGCTCGCTGACTTCAGACTATACTATGAAGCTACAGTAATCAAGATAGTATGGTACTGGCATAAAACAGAAGTATAAATCAATGGAACAGGACAGAAAGTCCAGAGATAAACCCACGCACATATGGTCACCTTATCTTTGATAAAGGAGGCAAGAATATAAAATGGAGAAAAGACATCCTCTTCAGTAAGTGGTACTGGGGAAACTGGACAACTACATGTAAAAGAAAGAAATCAGAACACTTCCTACCACCATATGCAAAAATAAACTCAAAATGGATCAAAGACCTAAATAAAGGCCAGATACTATAAAACTTTTAGTGAAAACATAGGCAGAACACTCTATGACATAAATCACAGCAAGATCCTTTTTGACCCACATCCTAGAGAAATGGAAATGAAACCAAAAATAAACAAATAGGACCTAATGAAATTTAAAAGCTTTTGTCCAGCAAAGGAAACCATAAACAAGACGAAAAGACAACCCTCAGAATGGGAGAAAATATTTGCAAATGAAGCAACTGACAAAGGATTAATCTCTAAAATATACAAGCAGTTCATGCAGCTCCATATCAAAAAAACAAACAACCCAATCCAAAAATGGGCAGAAGACCTAAATAGACATTTCTCCAAAAAAGACATACAGATGGCCAACAAATACATAAAAGAATGCTCAACATCACTGATCTTTAGAGAAATGCAAATCAAAACTACAGTGAGGTATCACCTCACACCGGTCAGAATGGCCATCATCAAAAAAATCTACAAACAATAAATGCTGGAGAGGGTGTGGATAAAAGGAACCCCTCTTGCACTGTTGGTGGGAATGTAAATTGATACAGCCACTATGGAGAACAGTATGGAGGTCCCTTAAAAAACTAAAAATAGAACTACCATACGACCTAACAATTCCACTACTGGGTATATACCCTGAGAAAACCATAATTCAAAAAGAGTCATGTACCACAATGTTCACTGCAGCTCTATTTACCATAGCCAGGACATGGAAGCAACCTAAATGTGCATCGTCAGATGAATGGATAAAGACGATGTGGCACATATATACAATGGAATATTACTCAGCCATAAAAAGAAATGAAATTGAGTTATTTGTAGTGAGGTGGATGGACCTAGAGTCTGTCATACAGAGTGAATTAAGTCAGAAAGAGAAAAACAAATACCGTATGCTAACATGTACATATGATATCTAAATTTTAATAAAAGATTATGAAGAACTTAGGGGCAGGACAGGAATAAAGACGCAGATGTAGAGAATGGATTTGAGGACACGGGGAGGGGGAAGGGTAAGCTGGGACGAAGTGAGAGAGTGGCATGGAGTTATATATACTACCAAATGTAAAATAGATAGCTAGTGGGAAGCAACCACATAGCACAGGGAGATCAGCTCAGTGCTTTGTGACCACCTAGAGGGGTGGGATGGGGGGGGGTGGGAGGGAGACACAAGAGGGAGGAGATATGGGGATATATGTGTATGTATAGCTGATTCAGTTTGTTATAAAGGAAAACTGACACACCACTGTAAAACAATTATACTCCAATAAAGATGTAAAAAAATTTAAAACAAAAAGATATTGGAAGCCAGAAAACTGGTTTACCCTACAAATTCCTGGAAAATGTAATGAATGGGTGGCACTAGGTATATATGAATATCACGAATATGAAGGGAAGACCAAGACAAACAAAGAAGAAGGAATCAGTGACCATAAGACAATACAAGGAGAAGCAGAAAATTTCAAACACACGAGAATGAAGTGATCAAAATCACGAAGAAGAGTCTGTATATCAGAGAACATTTACAGAACAAGAGAGATAATGAAAATTAAAACTGAAGAAACTGGAACACTGTCTCATTAGGCTCCCAAAAGGGACAAATGGAAAATGGGAGAGATACAAGTAAGGAAATTAGATAACTGTGGGAGTGCTAACTCTGAGGTAACAGGAAATTCAGAAACAGTGAACAAAAAGGAAAAATTTATGAAAGAAGTAACGACACAGCCCTCCCACCCCTCACAAAGCCCAGAACCTTAGGACAGGATTAAATTTCATATGTCTAGCATACTGAATTTATGTTTTTAATTAATGTTTTTAAAAACCCATTAGTTTTAGCACATCATCATGAAAGTTCAAAGAAATGAAAAAAAAAAAAAAAGGTCCTAAGGAGAAAAAAATTAAAGAAAAAGAAAAACTAGATATTTTACAATAGATCAAAAATCAAAATAGGAACAGAAATCTATTAACATAATTAATTACATTAATAAATATAATCATAAGAGTAATAAAATCAACTCTATAATTTTTAAAATAGGACATAACTCAATATAACACCCATTCTTAAATTAAAAATGAGTTCCATTATTACTGATATTGTTTATTGGATATATTAGCAGAATCAATTACACAGAAGAAAGAAACTACAGATACAAAAACTGGAAGATAAAATTATTATTGTTTCCCAATTATATAACTGTATAACATGGAAAACTAAAGTGGATCAACTAAAAGAACTATTATGAATAAGAGAATACAATAAGGTAATAAAATTTAAAATTAATAAATACAGAAGACTCTTATTTGGGGCCAAGATTTACCCTGCAAACTGAAACACCTTAAAAAGCTGGACAAAATATATGAAAAAATGGCTTGCAAGACACTAAGGTGTCCGGCAACTTAAGGACAAAGATCCCTGAAAGGCAGGAAACAAGCAATGTGAGCTCTACTACTGGCGCCACTTTGTGCCTTGAGTTTATAGGCCATGGTGCAGGGAGGGGGAACAGAGGTGGAGCTTAGAGGACTCCCTAGACAAGGAAATAGAGGAGAGACTTCTGGAGAGCAGGGCAGCTAGAGTTCTTAGGACAGAACCCAGAGAGGAGGGAGCTGCACAGAGAAGGAACATGGGATATCTGCAGAGGGTTCCTCTGAGAATTCAGTAGGGTACTGATCAGTACATGTATTGATATATGAGGAAAACACCCAGGCTGGTAAAAGAGCCATCTGAAAAGATTAGAGAAAATAGCGTCCATCGTTTAAGCATGGCTGGGCAGAGTGCCTATTCCCACCATCCAGAATGTAAAAATTCATAATTCATGGGACACTGGACAGAGTACACAGAAACGTCTTGTCTCAGTAGTGGGAATAATTAGCCCTAGATTGGATCTGCTCTATTGCTGGTACATAACAAATCATAAAAGCAAGACCCAAAAAGATCAAACTGTTTAAAATAACTTTAACTGAATCTCAGAAGCTCAAGAAGGTTTACAGGAATACGAAATGTCCATCACCCAACAAAATAAAATTCAGGATACCAGGCATCCTATTAAAGATTAACAGGCATGCAAAGAGATAGGGAAATGGAACCCATGATGAGGAGAATAATCAATCAAAACTGACCTAGAACTGACAGAGATATCAGAATGAGCAAAAAGAAGACACAAAGAGTTACTATTACTGATTCCCATATGTTGAAAATTTAAACAGAGACGTGGAAAATATAAAAGACTCAAATCAACTTCTAAAGAGGAAAACTACAATGTATGAGATTTAAAAAATGGATGGGATACATAGCATATTAAATATTGCAGAAGAAAAGATTAGTAAATTTGAATTCACACCAATAAAAATTATCTAAAATAAAATACAGAGAGAAAAAAGAACCCTCCAAAACGAAATGAGCATCAGTGAGCTCTAGGACTTCAGTCAGCCTAACACACGAGTAATAAGAACAAGGAAGTGAGGAGGAAGAGGAACAGAAAAAAACATTTGAATTAATAATGGCCAAATATAACAGCAGATGAAAAATGGATCCATACAAAACAATGAAGAGCACCAGAAGTGTAACTACATGGGTAAATAAATAAGACTTTTTCTTATTATTTAAGTCTCTTTTAAAGATGATTGACTATATAAACAAAAATAACATTGTGGCATGAGGTTTATAGTATATATAAATGTAAAATGTATGTCAACAATTGTACAAAAGTCAGGAGAGGAAAATGGCAGAGCACAGTAGTACTGTATGGTTCATATACTATAGGAAAGGTTGTATAGTATCACTTAAATGTAGAATGTTAAGTTAAATACACCATAAGTTAAAGATGTATAAGCCTGAAAAGTGACAAAACAAAGAGTTAAAACTAATAAGACAACAAAAGAAGTAAAATGGAATAATCAAGAAAAATACTCAATCTAAAACAAAGCAGAAAATAAAGGGGAAGAAAAGGCCAATGAGATGAATAAGAAACAGTAAAATAAGATTCCAGCCTAACTCTATTAATAATCACATTAAATGGCTGAGATGATGACTTTGGATAAAAAGCAAGACCCAACTATATGCTTCCTACAAGAAACTTTAAATACAAAGATGCAAAGAAGTTAAAAGGAAAAGGATGGGAAACAGATATCATATGCTGACATTAACCAAAAGAAAGCTGGCTAATATTAATACAGATTTCAGAGCAAAGAATGTTAACAGGAACTAAAAAGGCATTTTATAATGATATATGGGCCAATTCATCAAGGGGACATAAATTTCTAAATATTTATGCCCCTAATAAAGAGCGTCAAAATACATGAAATAAATCAGATGGAATTGTGAGTAAAAAGACACAAATTTCCTCTATTTTAGTCAAAGACTTCAAAATCTCTCTCTTAATAACTGATAAAACAAGTAGACAAAAAAAGAATACTAAGAATGTAGAAGATTTGAAAAATACTATCAAGCAGACTTGACCTAATTGATGTTTATAAAACACTCCACTCAAACAGCAGCAGAATACACATTCTTTCCTAGCATACTTCAGACATTTACCAAGACAGAGTATATTCTGGGCCATAAAATATATTGCAGTATGGGCTTCCCTGGTGGTGCAGTGGTTGAGAGACCGCCTGCCAATGCAGGGGACACGGGTTTGTGCCCCGGTCTGGGAAGATCCCAGGTGCCGCGGAGCGGCTATGCCCGTGAGCCATGGCTGCTAAGCCTGCGTGTCCGGAGCCTGCGCTCCACAACGGGAGAGGGCACAACAGTGAGAGGCCCGCGTACTGCAAAAAAAAAATATATATATATATACACACACATATATATATATATATATATATATATTGCAGTAAATTTTAAATGACTCGAATCATAAAAAGTATGTTTTCATACCACAAGGGAATTAAATTAGAAATCAAAATTCTGGAAAATCCACAATACTGGAAACTAAATAATACATTTCTAAATAACTCATGGGTCAAAGAAGAAATCAAAAGGGAAGTTACAAAGTATTTTGAACTAAATGAAAATGAAAAGATGACCTATCAGACTTTGTGAAATGCTACTAAAGTAGGACTTAAGTGGAATTTGTGAGATGCTACTAAAGCAGTACTTAAGGGGAAAGTTAAAGCAACTAAAATAGAAAAGAAGAAAGGTCTTAGTCAATGAACTCAGTTCTATCTTAAGAACTAGATAAAGAAAATTAAATTCAAAGTAAACAGAAAAAAGAAAATAATAGGGATCAAAACAGAAATAAATGAAACAGAACAGACACAATAGAAAAAAAAGTAATGAAAGTAACAGTTGGTTCTTTGAGAAGATCAAAAAACTTGATAAACTTCTAGCCAGACTGACAACAAAAAAAGAGAAGATACAAATTGCCAGTATCAGAAGTGAGAGAGATGATATCACTAGAGTCTACAGATATTAAAAGGATCATAAGGGAACATTATGGATAACTTTTTGCAAATAAAGTTGACAATTAGAAAAAAACAAATTCACTAAAAAACACAAACTACCAAGCTCTCTCATGAAGAAATGGATAACCTAAATAATTGTATTTATCAAAGAAATTGAAATTGTAGTTAAAAATCTTCCCACAATGAAAACTACAGTCACAGATGGTTTTACTGGTGAATTCTACCAAACATTTAAGGAATCAATAATAATAGCAATTCTACACAAACTCTTCTAAACATCTGAAAAGGATAGGATAATCCCCAATTCATTCTACGAGACCAGTATTACCCTGATACCAAAACCTGACAAAAAACATTATAAGAAAACTACCAACAGCTCTCATGAACACAGTCACAGAAATTCTTTCAAAAATACTTTTTAACAAACGGAATCTAAGAATATAGCAAAAGGCTAATACATCATGATCAAGTAGGATTTGTCCCAAGAATAAAGGGTTGGTTTACATTTGAAAAACAATGTAATTCATCATTTTAACATGTTTACATAAGAAAATATAACAAACTAAAGAAAAAAAGCAATATGATCATTTTGACAGAAGCAGAAAAAACAGTTGAAAAAATTCAGCATCATTTCTGTTAAAAACTCTGAACACATTAGAAGTAAAAGTGAATTTCCTTAACCTGATAAAAGACATCTATGGAAAACCTACAGCTAACATCATACTGAATATTTAAAAACTGAATGCTTCCTGCTAAGATCAGGAACAAGATAGGCGTGCCCACTATTACTACATCTACTCTATTTTGGGCTACAGGTTCCAGCTAGAGCAATTAGGAGAAGGGAGGGAGGGAGGAAGGAATGGAAGGTATAAACTTTGGAAAAGAAGAAATAAAACTCCTTATTCACAGACAATATAACTGTCAATGTAGAAAATCTACAAAAGGTGTCTAGAAGTTATATGTGATGCTTAGAAAGGCTGTAGGATCAATACACAAAAATCAATTGTATTCTACATACTAGGAGTGAACAATCAGAAAATATTATTTACAATAGCATCAAGAATACGAAATAGGGATAATATGTCCAAAAATATGAAAGACCTATATATTGAACCACAAAATACTTTTGAAAATCTAAAGACCTAAATAAATAGGGAGATATACTTTGGTCAAGGGTTGGCCAACTCAATATTATTAAGCTGTCAACCTTCCAAATTAACACATAGTTGAATAAATCTATAGATTCAATGCAATTCCAATCCCAATGCCAGCAGGGTTTTGTTTTTGTTTTTGGTAGAAATTATAAAACTGAATTTAAAATTCCAATTGAAATGTAAAGGATGTAGAATAGCTCAAACTTTGAAAAAGACAAAATCGGAGAACTAACACTACCTGATTTCAAGAATTGTGATAAAGCCAGAGTAATAAAAAGCAGTGTGGTATTACAGTAAACATAGGCAAATAGATCAATGGAACAAAAACAGACAGTCCAGAAATAAACCCACACGTACAAGGAGAACTGATCTCCTCCTACACTTGCTCGAGGAAAGATTAACTGTTATGTGTTCTAAAAGTAAAGGATAATGAAATGAAGCACCATGTTAATGGAGAAGGTCCCTAGGCAGAAAAAATTCTCCCTGCACATAGGGTTCCCTGATCTATTGCTGCTTGCAAGTCACCTCCAGTTGTCACCTCAGCACAATACCCACACAGGTAAATTTTACTTTGCATATATTTATACATATAAGATTAAGTGCTTCCTTAAGTGACTTAAAGGATAAATCATACGCAGCTGAGTTATCTGCTTATAATCCACCCTTTCTAATCCTTGGACACCTGTCTTAGGGAACGAACTACTGGAGTTACAGAACTTTCAGGTAGCTCATCTTATTTAAACTCTTCCATTCAATGCTATTTCCTAAAGCCTCATTTTGGTCTCAGAAGAAGACTGTCCTTTTCTGTTTGAATCCAAGGTCAAGCCCTCTGTCCTGTGGTCCTATACACCACTGAACTGAAAATTTCATGCAGTTCCAGGGCTATGTCTTTATAATACTGTTTTCCTATTTCTTCTCCATTTTTATTACTAAGGCTCCATAACTGTGGTTAAGACAGGATTCTTGAATAAAACAGAACTGTATTCAACTCTTCTGTGGTCTTTTTTACAACTATGCACCTAAAAGGTTAAAACCTGTACCCAGCCAACAGTAAAGATTCAATAAATGGTAGCTATTGCTATTATCTTTATCACTATTATTATTACCTACCTACACCCAGTTACTTCCTACAAATTAATTTCAAAAAATTAATTTCAAATTCTTCTCTACCTTTAAGCTCTAAGCAATTCAGTGTTGTTGCCTTCAAGGGGCCAATGGACAACTATTCATATTATTTAAAAATTTTAAAACAAATACTTAATGAATTTGCTTTTGTTGTTTAAAATCCAAGAAATATCAATGTTTGTAAAGAAAACGTTCATATTATGCTGCCCAACCCAGTGACATGGACACTCTACCCTTCACCTCCAGCCATATAAGTTATTATTAATAGTTTTACGTGTTTCCTTCCAAATATTTTTGCACCTTCTATATACACATGTATGTGTGCATATAAGTATTAAGGTTTAATTCAAACAGTGCAATGAAACCCATCTTTCCTTATCTAGATTCACTGTAACCATTTCACCACTTAAAAATATTTAGTTTTGCTTTTTTAATATAGGCATTTCATGTATTTTGTTTAGCCTCTAAGATAGAATTTATTAAGATTATAGTTACTGGGACTTCCCTGGTGGCTATGTAGTTAAGAATCCGCCTGCCAATGCAGGGGACACAGGTTCGAGCCCTGGTCCGGGAAGATCCTACATGACATGGAGCAACTAAGCCCGTGCAACACAACTACTGAGCCTGTGCTCTAGAGCCTGCAAGCCACAACTATTGAAGCCCGCGCGCCTACAGCCTGTGCTCTGCAACAAAGAGAAGCCCCCGCAATGAGAAGCCCATGCACCGCGTTGAAGAATAGCCTCCGCTCGCCGCAACTAGAGAAAGCCCACGTGCAGCAACAAAGACCCAACGCGGCCAAAAATAAATTAATTTAATTAAAAAGATTATAGTTACTGAAGTTGAAATTTTATCAACAGCTCTAAGAAAAGATTAATTTTATCATAAAGACTTTGTAATTTTATGGGAAAATTAAGATTCTAGTTAGTACAGAGAGGTGACATTTCAAAATCTTTCAGGCCCAACATATCTACTCACTTCCTGAAGCTCACTGCCCTGTAAGAGTCAGAAATACATATTTCAGGGACAGTTATAGATATATTTTTAATTGAAAAATGGAAATTAACAAATAGTCATAAGAATTCCTTGGGGGTGTTTTAGAATGAATTCAAAATTTAGTGCTTAAATAGAGGAAATAAGGTGAGTTCCATTACAATTCCACTTTCCAGTTTATAAACACTGGAATTTTACTAATTTCCTGGATGACAAATGGAAGGAATGCTATCATTTGGGGCTTTTCCACTTATAGTTCCATGACCATGATATCTAAAAACAAACAACCCAGTGAAATCTTGATTTCAAACAACTCCTTCAAGAAGCCTATACAATAGGCTCATATTACATGAAAATTAAACTTGAGAAATTACGTCATGAATGAAACATTCATTTGCATTCTTGTCCTTTTTTTTTTTTTTTTCCCGGTACGCGGGCCCCCCACTGTTGCGGCCTCTCCCATTGCGGAGCACAGGCTCCGGACGCGCAGGCTCAGCGGCCATGGCCCACGGGCCCAGCCGCTCCGCGGCATGCAAGATCCTCCCGGACCGGGGCACAAACCCATGTCCCCTGCATCGGCAGGCGGACTCTCAACCACTGCGCCACCTGGGAAGTCCTGCATTCTTGTCCTTTAAAGTGCTTCATAATAGCAAGGAAGAAGGTAAACTTGAGAATTAATCTTAAAAAAAGATTAGGTCTTAGGTCTTCTACTTAAAGAAAATAAAAGTCGAGGATCCCACTAACACAACCTCATCTAAAAAGCAAAAAATGAATGTAATATACTAGAGGTATTATTTTTAAGGGAAACATTTACACAACCAAAGGAAAAAACAGATACAACCTATGCAGGGAAAAAATGACTCATCAGCAGATCTGAAGAGGGAAAAGCTGCCCAAGGTGAAACCTTTTATAAACTAAAATTACATACTGTACACTAAGCTCAGTATACTTACTTAAAAAACTGGCTTCAGAATAAGGTACATGCAAAAAAGGCTCAACAAAATATTGGCCAATCAAATCTTGCAGTATATAAAAACAATAATAGAGGCCCTGAACCAAGATGGCTGAGTAGAAGGACGTGCTCTCACTCCCTCTTGCGAGAACACCAGAATCACAACTAACTGCTGAACAGTCATTGACAGGAAGACACTGGAACTCACCAAAAAAGATACCCCCCATCCAAACACAAAGGAGAAGCCACAATGAGACGGTAGGAGGGGTGCAATCACAGTAAAATCAAATCCCATAACTGCTGGGTGGGTGACTCACAGACTGGAGAACACTTATACCACAGAAGTCCACCCACTGGAGGGAAGGTTCTGAAGCCCACATCAGGCTTCCCAACCTGAAGGTCTGGCAACAGGAGGAGGCATTCCCAGAGAATCAGACTTTGAAGGCTAGTGGGATTTGACTGCAGAACTTCGACAGGACTGGAGGAAACAGAGACTCCACTCTTGTAGGGCACACACAAAGTAATGTGTGCATCGGGATCCAACGGAAAGACCCAGGAGAGACTGCACCAGACCTACCTGCTAGTGTTGGAGGGTCTCCTCCAGAGGTGGGGGGGTGGCTGTGGCTCACCGTGAGGACAAGGACACTGGCAGCAGAAGTTCTGGGAAGTACTCCTTGGTGTGAGCCCTCCCAGAGTCAGCCATTAGCCCCACCAAAAACCCCAGTAGGCTCCAGTGCTGGGTTGCCTCAGGTCAAACAACCAACAGGGAGGGAACCCAGCCCCACCCATAAGCAGTCAAGCGGATTAAAGTTTTACAAAACTCTGCCCACCAGAGCAACACCCAGCTCTACCCACCACCAGTCCCTCCCATCAGGAAACTTGCACAAGCCTTTGGATAGACTCATCCACCAGAGGGCAGACAGCAGAAGCAAGAAGAACTACATTGGCCAATCAAATCTTGTAGTATACAAAAACATTAATAGAGGACCTGAACCAAGATGGTGGAGTAGAAGGACGTGCTCTCACTCCCTATTGCGAGAACACCAGAATCACAACTAACTGCTGAACAGTCATTGACAGGAAGACACTGGAACTCACCAAACAAGATACCCCACAGCCTGTGGAACAAAAACCATTATCACAGAAAGACAGACAAGATGAAAAGGCAGAGGGATATGTACCAGATGAAGGAACAAGATACAACCCCAGAAAAACAACTAAATGAAGTGGAGATAGGCAACATTCCAGAAAGAGAATTCAGAATAATGATAGCAAAGATGATCTAGGACCTCGGAAAAAGAATGGAGGCAAAGATCGAGAAGATGCAGGAAATGTTTAACAAAGAGCTAGAAGAATTAAAGAACAAACAGAGATGAACAATACAATAACTGAAATGAAAACTACACTAGAAGCAATCAACAGCAGAATACCTGAGGCAGAAGAACGGATAAGTGACCTGGAAGACAGAATGGTGGAATTCACTGCTGTGGAATAGAATAAAGGAAAAAGAATGAAAATACATGAAGACAGCCTTAGGAGACCTATGGGACAACATTAAACGAAACAACATTCGCATTATAGGGGTTCCAGAAGGAGGAGAGAGAGAGAAAGGACCCGAGAAAATATTTGAAGAGATTATAGTCGAAAACTTCCCTAACATGGGAAAGGAAATAGCCACCCAAGTCCAGGAAGAACAGAGAGTCCCATACAGGATAAACCCAGGAGAAACACGCTGAGACACACAGTAATCAAATTGGCAAAAATTAAACACAAAGAAAAATTATTAAAAGAAGCAAGGGATAAATGACAAATAACATACAAGGGAACTCCCATAAGGTTAACAGCTGATTTCTCAGCAGAAACTCTACAAGCCAGGAGGGAGTGGCATGATATATTAAAGTGATGAAAGGGAAGAACCTACAACCAAGATTACTCTACCTGGCAAGGATCTCATTCACATTTGATGGAGAAATCAAAAGCTTTACAGACAAGCAAAAGCTAAGAGAATTGAGCACCACCAAACCAGCTCTACAACAAATGCTAAAGGAACTTCTCTAAGTGAGAAACAAGAGAAGAAAAGTACCTACAGAAACAAACCCAAAACAATTAAAAAAATGGTCATAGGAACATACAGGTCGATAATTACCTTAAATGTGAATGGATTAAATGCTCCAACCAAAAGACACAGGCTTGTTGAATGGATACAAAAACAAGGCCCATATGTATGCTGTCTACAAGAGACCCACTTCAGACCTAGGGACACATACAGACTGAAAGTGAGGGGATGGAAAAAGATATTCCATGCAAATGGAAATCAAAAGAAAGCTGGAGTAGCAATACTCATATCAGATAAATAGACTTTAAAATAAAGAACGCTACAAGAGACAAGGAAGGACATTACATAATGATCCAGGGATCAATCCAAGAAGAAGACATAACAATTATAAATATATATGCACCCAACACAGGAGCACTTCAATACACAAGGCAACTGCTAACAGCTATAAAAGAGGAAATCGACAGTAACACAATATTAGTGGGGGACTTTAACACCTCACTTACACCAATGGACAGATGATCCAAAGTGAAAATAAATAAGGAAACACAAGCGTTAAAAAACACAATGGACCAGATAGATTTAATTGATATTTATAGTACATTCCATCCAAAAACAGATTACACCTTCTTCTCAAGTGTGCACGGAACATTCTCCAGGAGAGATCACATCTTGGGTCACAAATAAAGCTTCAGTAAATTTATGAAAATTGAAATCATATCAAGCATCTCTTCTGACCACAACACTATGAGACTAGAAATGACTTACAGGGAGAAAAACGTAAAAAATACAAACACATGGAGGCTAAAAATACATTACTAAATAACCAAGAGATCACTAAAGAAATCAAAGAGGAAATGAAAAAATACCTAGAAACAAATGACAATGAAAACACGACGACCCAAAACCTATGAGATGCAGCAAAAGCAGTTCTAAGAGGGAAGTTTATAGCTATACAAGCTTACCTCAAGAAACAAGAAAAATCTCAAGTAAACAATCTAAGCTTACACCTAAAGGAACTAGAGAAAGAAGAACAAACAAAACCCAAAGTTAGCAGAAGGAAAGAAATCATAAAGATCAGAGCAGAAATAAATGAAATAGAAACAAAGAAAACAATAGCAAAGATCAATAAACTAAAAGCTGGTTCTTTGACAAGATAAACAAAATTGATAAACCATTAGCCTGACATCAAGAAAAAGAGGGAGAGGACTCAAATCAATAAAATTAGAAATGAAAAAGGAGAAGTTACAACAGACACCGCAGATATACAAAGCATCCTAAGAGACTACTACAAGCAACTCTATGCCAATAAAGTGGACAACCTGGAAGAAATGGACAAACTTTTAGAAAGGTATGACCTTCCAAGAATGAACCAGGAAGAAATGGAAAATATGAACAGACCAATCACAAGTAATGAAATTGAAACTGTGATTAAAAATCTTCCAACAAACAAAAGTCCAGGACCAGAGCGCTTCACAGGTGAATTCTATCAAACATTGAGAGTAGAGCTAACACCCATCCTTCTCAAACTCTTCCAAAAAACTGCAGAGGAAGGAACACTCCCAAACTCATTCTACAGGACCACCATCACCCTGATACCAAAGCCAGACAGAGATACTACAACAAAAGAAAATTACAGACCACTGTCACTGATGAACATAGATGCAAAATTCCTCAACAAAATACTAGCAAACAGAATCCAAAAACACATTAAAAGGATCATACACCATGATCAGGGAGGATTTATCCCAGGGATGCAAGGATTCTTCAATATACGCAAATTAATCAATGTGATACACCATATTAACAAATTGAAGAATAAAAACCATATGATCGTCTCAATAGATGCAGAAAAAGCTTGTGACAAAATTCAACACCCATTTATGATAAAAACTCTATAGAAAGTGGGCATAGAGGGAACCTACCTCAACATAATAACAGCCATATATGACAAACCCACAGCAAACATCATTCTCAATGATGAAAACTGAAACCATTTCCTCTAAGATCAGGAACAAGATAAGGATGTCCACTCTCACCACTATTATTCAACATAGTTTTGGAAGTCCTAGCCACAGCAGTCAGAGAAGAAAAAGAAATAAAAGGAATACAAATTGGAAAAGAAGAAGTAAAACTGTCATTGTTTGCAGATGACATGATACTATACGTAGAGAATCCTAAAAATTCCACCAGAAAACAACTAGAGCTAATCAGTGAATTTGGTAAAGTTGCAGGATACAAAATTAATGCACAGAAATCTCTTGCATTCCTATACACTAATGATGAAAAATCTGTAACAGAAATTAAGGAAACAGTCCCGCTACCACTGCAACAAAAAGAATAAAATACCTAGGAATAAACCTACCTAGGGAGACAAAAGACCTGTATGCAGAAAACTATAAAACAGTGATGAAAAATTAAAGATGATACCAACAAATGCAGAAATATACCATCTTCCTGGATTGGAAGAATCAACATTGTGAAAATAACTATAGTACCCAAAGCAATCTACAGATCCAATGCAATCCCTATCAAATTACCAATGGCATTTTTACAGAACTAGAACAAAAAAACCTTAAAATTTGTATGGAGACACAAAAGACCCCGAATAGCCAAAGCAGTCTTGAGGGAAAAAAACGGAGCTGGAGGAATCAGACTCCCTGACTTCAGACTATACTACAAAGCTACAGTAATCAAGACAATATGGTACTGGCACAAAACCAAAAATACAGATCAGTGGAACAAGATAGAAAGCCCAGAGATAAACCCACACACCTATGGTCAACTAATCTATGACAAAGGAGGCAAGGATATACCATGGAGAAAAGACAGTCCCTTCAATAAGTGGTGTTGGGAAAACTGGACAGCTACATGTAAAAGAATGAAATCAGAACACTCCCTAACACCATACACAAAAATAAACTCAAAATGGATTAGAGACCTCAATGTAAGACTGGACACTATAAAACTCTTAGAGGAAAACAAAGGAAGAACACTCTTTGACATAAGTCACAGCAAGATCTTTCTTGATCCACTTCCTAGAGTAATGGAAATAAAAACAAGAATAAACAAATGGGACCTAATGAAACTTAAAAGCTTTTGTTCAGCAAAGGAAACCATAAACAAGACGAAAGGACAACCCTCAGAATGGGAGAAAATATTTGTAAACGAATCAACAGACAAAGGATTAATCTCCAAAATATATAAACAGCTCATGCAGCTCAATATTTAAAAAAACAAACAACCCAATCCAAAAATGGGCAGAAGATCTAAATAGACATTTCTCCAAAGAAGACATACAGATGGCCAAGAAGCACATGAAAAGCTGCTCAACATCACTAATTATTAGAGAAATGCAAATCAAAACTACAATGAGGTATCACCTCACACCAGTTAGAATGGGCATCATCAGAAAATCTACAAACAACAAATGCTGGAGAGGGTGTAGAGAAAAGGGAACGCTCTTGCACTGTTGGTGGGAATGTAAATTGATACAGCCACTATGGAGAACAGTATGGAGGTTCCTTAAAAAACTAAAAATAGAACTACCATATGACCCAGCAATCCCACTACTGGGCATATACCCAGAGAAAACCATAATTCAAAAAGATACATGCACCCCAATGTTCACTGCAGCACTACTTACAATAGCCAGGACATGGAAGCAATCTAAATGCCCATCGACAGACGAATGTAAAAAAAGATATGGCACATATATACAATGGAATATTATTCAGCCATAAAAAGGAATGAAATTGGGTTATTTATTGAGACGTGGATGTATCCAGAGATTGTCATACAGAGTGAAGTAAGTCAGAAAGCGAAAAACAAATATCGTATATTAACACATATATGTGGAACCTAGAAAAATGGTACAGATGAACCGGTTTTCAGAGCAGAAATTGAGACACAGATGTAGAGAACAAACGTATGGACACCAAGGCGGGAAAGCGGTGGGGGAGTGGGGGTGGGGTGTGATGAACTGAGCGATTGGGATTGACATGTATACAATGATGTGTATAAAACTGATGACTAATAAGAACCTCCTGTATAAAAAAATAAAATTCAAAAATTCAACAACAAAAAAATAATAATAAACACAAACAAATGGGGTTTATTTGAGCAACTTAAGGTTAGCTCAATGTTCAAAAACAAATCAATATAACCCATCATATTAATCTAAAAAAGAAAAATCACATCATAATATCATTTAACAAAACTTCAACAGCCATCAGGATAAAAATTTTCATCAAGCTAAGAACAAAGGGGAACTTTTCAACCAAATAAAGGACATGTGCAATAGACCTACAGTGAACATCAAAGTAAATGGTAAAAGATGAAATACTTTCCACTTATGAAGAGGAAAAATGCAAGGATATCTACATTCACCATTCTGGCAATAAAACACATATAGAACAGAAAGGAAGGAATAAAACTATCCCAATTTGCAAGATGACAAGAATGTCTATGTAGAAAACCCCAGGGATTCTTTAAAAACAGTCCTAGAACTTTTACGAACAAAACTACAGGATACAAAGTCAAAACACAAAAATCACTTAAATTTCTATACACTAGCAATAAACAACATGAAACCAAAATTAAAAAACAACAACAACAAAAAAAAACCAGTAACATTTATAAAAGCTTCCCCACCTGCTAACCCAGCTCATGGAGCTTTATTCAGAATGGAATAATAAGATCCTGTTGGTTCTTGCTGCACTTGAAAGGGTAGGCCCAGCTGGGCCATATTCCCTAAGAAGCCAGTGCTGGAGACCCATGTTTGCTCTCCTACTTCTTTCAAAACTCCTGGGACGAGAGTTGAGGACTACCTGGAACCCCTTTTCAGAATCCATACCCACCCAAGCCTTACTCTCTTCCTATCCATCCCACCACTCCTGCTGTCAAACATGAATGACAAGATTGACATAGGGATATTCCTTGGGCTGGGAATCCCCTGACAGCTTCAAGGGAATACTGTATGACAACAGGGAGAAGTCTCACATCTATCACAGTCCCTCTACCACATACATACAGATGCACAGACACACTACTATTGGAAATACTTAGGTATAAATCTAATAAATCATGGCACTTATGAAAGAAATCAAAGAAGACCTAAAAAACGGGGAGACGTACAATATCAGAAGACTCAACATAGGGACTTCCCTGGTTGTCCACTGGTAAAGAATCCACCTTCCAATGCAGAGGATGCGGGTTCGATCCCTGGTCAGGGAACAAAGATCCCACATGCCGCGGGGCAACTAAGCCCGCACGCCACAACTACTGGGCTCACATGCCTCAATGAGAGAGCCCATGTGTCGCAAACTACAGAGCTCACACACCCTGGACCCTGCGCACCACAAATACAGAGAAGCCCGTGCGCCACAACAAAGAGCACATGCCGCAATGAAAGATCTCACACACCTCAACAAAGACCCCGCACGCCGCAACTAGACCTGACACAGCCAAAAAAAAAGAAGACTCACCATATGAAAGATATCAATTTTCACCAAAATGATCTATATCAAAATCAAAATCCAAGAAGGGCTTTTTTTGTAGTTATAGATAGCTCATTCTTAAACATTATATGGTAGGACAAAAGTACTACAATAGCTAAAAGAATGTTGCAAAAGAAAATTAAGTTGAAGGAATCACACTATTAAATTTTATGACTTATTATAAAGCAACAGTAATCAAGAGAGTGTGGGGAATTCTCTGGCGGTCCAGTGGTTAGGACTCCATGATTACACTGCCGGGAGGCCTGGGTTCAATCCCTGGTAGGGGAACTAAGATCCCACAAGCCGCACAGCATGGCCAAAACTGGATAGAAAGCCCAGAGGTAAACCCACGCACATATGGTCACCTTATCTTTGATAAAAGAGGCAAGAATATACAGTGGAAAAAAGACAGCCTCTTCAATAAGTGGTGCTGGGAAAACTGGACAGGTACATGTAAAAGTATGAAATTAGAACACTCTCTAACACCATACACAAAAATAAACTCAAAATGGATTAAAGACCTAAATGTAAGGCCAGAAACTATCAAACTCTTAGAGGAAAACATAGGCAGAACACTCCATGACATAAATCACAGCAAGATCCTTTTTGACCCACCTCCTAGAGAAATGGAAATAAAAACAAAAATGAACAAATGGGACCTAATGAAACTTAAAAGCTTTTGCACAGCAAGGGAAACCATAAACAAGACGAAAAGACACCTTCAGAATGGGAGACAATATTTGTAAATGAAGCAACTGACAAAGGATTAATCTCCAAAACTTACAAGCAGCTCATGCAGCTTAATAACAAAAAAACAAACAACCCAATCCAAAAATGGGCAGAAGACCTAAACAGACATTTCTCCAAAGAAGATATACAGATTGCCAAGAAACACATGAAAGAAAGCTCAACGTCATTAATCATTAGAGAAATGCAAATCAAAACTACAATGAGATATCATCTCACACTGGTCAGAATGGCCATCATCAAAAAATCTAGAAACAGTAAATGCTGGAGAGGGTGTGGAGAAAAGGGAACCCTCTTGCACTGTTGGTGGGAATGTAAATTGATACAGCCACTATGGAGAACAGTATGCAGGTTCCTTAAAAAACTACAAATAGAACTACCATATGACCCAGCAATCCCACTACTGGGTATATACCCTGAGAAAACCATAATTCAGAAAGAGTCATGTACCACAATGTTCACTGCAGCTCTATTTACAATAGCCAGGACACGGAAGCAACCTAAGTGTCCATCAACAGATGAATGGATAAAGAAGATGTGGCACATATATACAATGGAATATTACTCAGCCATAAAAAGAAACAAAATTGAGTTATTTGTAGTGAGGTGGATGGACCTAGAGTTGTCATCCAGAGTGAAGTAAGTCAGAAAGAGAAAAACAAATACTGTATGCTAACACATATATATGGAATCTAAGGGGGAAAAAAAGTCATGAAGAACCTAGGGGTAAGACGAGAATAAAGATACAGACCTACTAGAGCATGGACTTGAGGATATGGGGAGGGGGAAGGGTAAGCTGTGACAAAGTGAGAGAGTGGCATGGACATACATACACTACCAAACGTAAAACAGACAGCTAGTGGGAAGTAGCCGCATAGCACAGGGAGATCAGCTATGTGGTCTGTGACCACCTAGAGGGGTGGGAAAGGGAGGGTGGGAGGGAGTGAGACGCAAGAGGGAAGAGATATGGGAACATATGTATATGTATAACTGATTCACTTTGTTATAAAGCAGAAACTAACACACCACTGTAAAGCAATTATACTCCAATAAAGATGTTAAAAGAAAAAAAAAAAGAGAGAGTGTGGTATTGGTGAAGACATACGTAAGTCAATGGGATAGAAGTCCAGAAATAGACCCATATAAGTGTGGCCATCTGATCTTTGACAAAAGAGCACAAGTAGTTCAGCTGAGAAAGAATAGTCTTTTTTCAACAAATGGTGCTTGGACAACAGATCATTTATATGCATACAAAAAGAAATATTAATCTCAATCTAAACCTCATATCTTATACAAAGATTAACTCCAAACGGACCACAGATCTAAATATAAAACACAGAACCATAAAACTTTTAGAAGAAAACACAAGAGAACATCTTCACGACCTGGGGTTTAAGTGAAAATTTCTTAGAAATAACACCAACAACAGGATCCATTAAAAAAAAATTAACTCAAACTTCACCAAACTTAAAATTTTTGCCTGGGGACTTCCCTGGTGGCACAGTGGTTAAGAATCTGCCTGCCAATGCAGGGGACACGGGTTCGATACCTGGTCCGGCAAGATCCCACATGCCGCGGGGCAACTAAGCCAGTGCGCCACAACTACTGAGCCTGCGCTCTAGAGCCCACGAGCCACAACTACTGAGCCCACGTGCCACAACTACTGAAGCCCACGTGCCTGGAGCTCATGCTCTGCATCAAGAGAAGGAACCGCAATGAGAAGCCCACGTACTGCAACGAAGAGTAGCCCCCACTCACTGCAACTAGAGAAAGCCCACATGCAGCAGTGAAGACCCAATGCAGCCAAAAAATAATAATAATAAATATATAAAATTTTTAAAAAAGAGCACTCACTAAAAAAATTTTTTTGTGTGTAAGAAAGACACTGTTAAGAAAATTAAAAGCCAAGTCTCCAGAATATATAAAGAACTCTCAAAACTCAACAGTAAAAAAAGCAAACAATCCCATCAGAAAATAGGCAAATATTTGAATAGGTATTTATCCAAAGAAGATATATGCAAACAGCCAAAAACACACGAAAAGATGCTCAACAACATTAGTCATTAGGGGAGTGCAAATAAAATACACAATGAGATAGTACTTCACTCCCATTAGGATGGGTATAATCAAAAAGGCTGATGAAAGTATTGGCAAGAATGTAGAGAAACTGCTGGTGGAAGTGTCAAACAGTGCAGCCTCTTTTGAAAAACAATCTGGCAGTTCAGCAAAAGGTCAAACGTACAGCTACCACATGAATCAGTAGTTCTACTCCTAGGTATATACCCAAGAGAAATGGAAACTAATGGGTCTACACAAAAACTTGTGCATGAGTGTTCACAGTACGTTATTCGTTACAGCCAAAAACTGGAAGCAACTTAAATGTCTTTCAATAGGTGAACGGATAACAAAAATATGGTACACCCACATAATGGAAAACTGAGTAATAAAAGGGAACAAGCTACTGATACATGCAACAACTTAGATGAATCTCAAATACATGATGCTAATTGAAAGGAACCAGAACCTAAAGGTTACACACTGTATGATTCCATTTATACGGCACTGTCGAAAATATAAAACTACAGTAACAGAGAACATATCGGTGGTTGTCAGGGATTACAAGTGGTGGGAGGTGTGACAATAAAGGGATAGCATGAGGGAGTTTGCTGGAATGATGCAACCGTCTTGTATCCCGATGGTAGTGGTGGTTATACATGTCTTAAAATACATATATCTGTATCCCAAACAAATAAAAAGGTTAATTTTATTGCATAATAATTTAAACAATAAAAAAGTTTTAAGAATGATAGACAAAATTCTATTATTCCCAGCAGCTGCCTATGAGAATTAGAAAAATAAACATGGCCAACTTGAATGTTTAAGGCCAAATATACGGAATTTTTTCCCAGATGTCTCTGATTACTTAGCGGGGGGGACAAAGGCAGGTTTAAGTGTGCCACAACTTATGTTATGGTTTCCCTAGAAGCAAACCCTGAAGTAAGGATTTTAGTGCAAGTAGTTTGTTTGAGAAAAAAATCCCAGGAAACTGTAGTAGGGAAGTAGGAAAGAGAAGGCAGCCACTGTGTACATTAATGAGCAGGCTACATCTGTGGGCAATTGGAGTTCAGTTGTCTCACTGAGAGTCAGTGTAGGGCTTACATTACAGTTATCCCACTCAAGGGGCAAGGGAGCTAGAGGTTTTCCCCTCAATTTCTGTCAGTCATCAGTTGGCTGCTCCTATGGGGCATGAATTCCCTAGAAGTTCTGGCCTGCCAATGTGCAGGGGCAGAGCAGGCTCCAGGGGACAAAGAAAGCCCCCAAGCTAAAAATCATATGTACTGGCAGTCAGACATCAGGACAACATGCACAGAAATGGAAGGTGCTGCTTATAGGCAGGGCACTGAGGAAAGATGGACATACACACACACCACATCTTTATCCATTCAGCTGCTGATGGACACTCAGGTTGCTTCCATATCTTGCCTATTGTAAATAATGCTGCTATGAACATTGGGGTGCAAGTATCTTTTCGAATTAATGTTTTTGTTTCCTTTGGATATATATCCATGAGTGGTATTTCTGGATCATATAACAGTTCTATTTTTAGTTTTTTCTTGAGTAACTTCCATACTGTTCTCCATGGTGGCTACAACAATTTACATTTACACCAACAGTTTTATGCTTAATGAAACATGTCAGACAGAGAAAGACAAATGTTATCACTTACATGTGGAATCTAAATAAAAAGAATGAATATAACAAAACAGAAACAGACAGATATAGAGAACTAGTGGTTACCAGTGGGCCAAGGGAAGGGAGAGGGGCTAAATAGAGGTATGGGATTAAGAGATAGCGCTATCTATCAAATAAATAAGAAATAAGCTCTAAAGATATGTAGCACAGTACAGGGAATATAGCCAATATTTTGTGATAACTTTAAACGGAGTATAATCTGTAAAAATATCGAATCACTATGTTGTATACCTGAAACTAATATAATATTGTAAACCAACTACTTCTCAAAAAAAATAAAGTAGGCTTTTACATATACTGAGTTACACTTATATGTTTCCTATACTCTTCCTGAAATTGAAATAAAATTACTAAAATTGTTATTTTGATTTAATTATTAAAATCATTAAATTCCTTATTAAACTGAAATTGAGAGAGCAATTTCTTTAACAAATGACTTGCAAGGAAAATCAAGGAAAGAAGAAAACTATCAATTAAGAAAGATTTACGAAACCTATCAACTAAAAGCAATATGTGGACCTTGTTTATATGTTGATTCAAGCATCTAAAATAGTGAAGGATAAATACACAAATGAGGAAACATGAAGACTGCTGGATATTGGTGATATTAAGAAATTATTGGTAAGTTTTAGATATGACAATGACATTGTGGTTGTGCTAACAAACCAAAAGGTTTCATCTTTTAGACATACATACTGAAATATTTATGAATGAAATGATATTAAGTTGAACCATATGGAATTATCATTTTGTAGATAGAAAAAGGATGGATATAGACAATTTCATATGGTCCAATTAATATCTATGGTCTGTTTCAAAATAATCCAACGGGGTGGGTGTGAGGCTGGTGAGTGGATAGGGCTTATAGATGAAAAAAAGAATGACCCAAAGTTAATGACAGTTGTAGCTGGATGATGAGTACATGGGAGTTCATTTCTCTCTATTTTGATGTTTTCATTTTTCTATGTATTTAATGAATAGAAAACTGAGGCGAGAACCCCACCTGTAACTATGCCTTGCCCAATGCGTATTAGCACTCCATATGACACACAGTAAATAACAAAAACACAAATGTTGAAATGATATCTAAACCAATATTCTTCTTAGAAAGGATTATCTATAGGAAATGGTGGGCTAACAAAAACACAGCTAACCATGTCATCAACAACCGAGAAGGGTAGTAAAACCAAAACAAACTAGTTAGACTAGCAAAAGAAGATGAAATAGAAAAACAAAAATTAGAAACAAAATGTTTTTTAAAATTTTATAAAATTTTCACATGTGATTTAATTGTGTGCATTTTACTACCTCTTAAAGTTTATAATAGCTATATATTCCTCACACCACAATCCCTTTCACTTACTTTTAATCAGTATTGTATGTGATTTCATTTAGGCTGATTAAAAAACATTTGCTCTGAATTCCATTACCTATCTCTGTTTACTAGATATGGATACAGGTATAGAATAGATAAAGGATATAGAAATTTTAAAATATATCCATTAAGCTCTCTAGAGTCTTTTTCTTTTTTTTAACATCACACACACACAATTTTAAATCCATCTAAAAGAAATATCTTGCTTATAGCCAGGCAAATGTTGTTTAGACATATAATATATTTATATTAAATTCAACTTGCTAAGTATAGTCAATGTTAGTAAGGATGGATTCATTCTATCTTGGCTATCCCTGGGACACTTTATATTAAGACATACAGTTTAAAAGTTACAGAAAAATATATCAATACTTCCTTAATATTATGAAAAACCTTTTAATAATTACAGCTGTCAAAGAGAATTAACTATCTCCTAGAGAATTAGAACCCCTTACTGACATATTAAACCAGAAGCTAGATTTATCAGATATACTGAAAAACAGGTTCATAAAGAAGGCTGAACTTGATAATTTCATGGTCTTTGGCACCAGACAGAAAGAACTGAGTCCTGATTCTGGTCTTAACTGAGGTTATGATTTTGGTGAAGTTTCCTAATTTCTCTGAACCTCAGTTTCCCTTGAACATAAAATACCTCATATTTTGTGTATAAGATTAAATGATATAATGCATGTAAGTTGTTTAGCACAGTACCTGGGACATAGTAGATGATTAATAAACACTATTATAGAACCTTTGGCCTGTCACACAGCTGGTACTCAGATATACTAGCAATCAATATCACCTTCATTACTATTGCTACTGCTATTATACATAAGGGTTCTAGTAAGTAACTGATGAATGGAACAGAGGAAACATCTCACCTGAGACATAAAAGGTGGGACAACAGAGGGACCAGAAAGATGGCATTACTGAAAGACAGGATCCATGTGTCAGTATTTCTATAAGCAATGGGAGCAGTGATGGTGACCCTGAGACTGATGGTAATTAATTCAATTAGCTTATTGAACAACTACCCTGTGCCAAGCACTAAAACAGAATAAGAAAAATAAAGTCCCTGCCCTGTGGCAGTTTATGTTCTAGTGTTTCTGGTGATTCCAATGACACATAGTTGTTACTTGAATATAATATAATTCAGGAAAACATCTGAACCTGAAATATATATACAGTAGCTGTCTTTTTTGTGGACCCAGGCAAGGGTACTAGAAATGGCTACATCTCTTAGACTGGTATTATAAGTCTGCAAAAGAATGATACTTCAAATCTCAATGATACCTGGTATAGATACCACCAAATATTAAGTACATAAACCTCACAAAACACCTGTAATAAAACCCTTTGTCAGCCAAAGATCAAATGACAGTATCAATTCCAAGTATCAATTCAATCCATGGCTAAGATTTCAATGGCAAAAACAACCCAAGTTTTACTGTAAATGGTAACTGACTAGAACACTGCACAAAAGCTATCAGTTTCCAAAACACAGAATACAGTAGAATTTGTGATTTGGAAATAAGTCAAAATATACATCTAAGGAAACTAATGTTTCAAGCAGTTCAAAATTTGTTAGTTTTAGCTCTCACGAGCTTTATAAAAATACGTTTGGTATGAAATGCTAACACTGTTTTTGATAAGAACTGTCTAAACAAGATGAGTATTAATATTTACCAAAACAGAAAAACAACGTGTTAGCCTGATATGGGCAGCTGGCTGGCTTTAAATTCTATCATCTATCAGTCTCCCAGAATATTTACTACTTGTTTACTTAATGCAGCCTTTCTGAGAAAGGCACTTGCAGAATATTCACTGGCTGCTAAATATTATTGTTAGAAACAGCAACCAGAGATGGTTATCTGTTTAAGCTGTTTATCTTTGTCCCTTGAAAAAAAATTACAGCAAATAGAACAAAATGTTCTACTGCAAAGGCTCAGTCTAAACGTATCTGGATAATAGCAAAATGAGTGTCTCCTTGGAACTTCAGAGGTAACAATCTCTGAAAAGCAGCCTGGAGGGGAATATCTTCCTTTCAATTATAAATTATCAAACAATAAAATATACAGAGAAAACTTTTCCCTTGAAAAAGCAACAACTAAATCAGTCATTCACAGAAGAGAGAAAGACTGAGTGTCACACCACCAGAGTGTGCCTAGACCCAAGCATCAGAACCAAAAAGAATGAAGATTTAATAGAAAGGTCAGACCTACACAGCAAACAAAAAGGTAAAGAAGAAATGGCTAAGTGGTCTCCAATCAGATTAGCTCATGGAAAATTGTTTGAAACATAAAATAAAATAATAGGGCTTCGTTGGTGGCGCAGTGGTTGAGAGTCCGCCTGCCGATGCGGGGGACACGGGTTCGTGCCCCGGTCCGGGAAGATCCCACATGCCGTGGAGCGGCTGGGCCCGTGAGCCATGGCCACTGAGCCTGCGCTCAGCAACGGGAGAGGCCACAACAGTGAGAGGCCCACACACCACAAAAAAAATTTTTTTTTTAAATAAAAAATAATAGCACATCTTATGTTTACATAGCACCTTGCATTTTTCAAAGCACTAGGGCTTGAGATCAAAGAATCAGTGCCTCAGTGAAGTGTTCGCTCATTTCCTCAAGTCTAAATTGTTCCTTTATTGGGGTCCTCTTAATTCTTTGTTTAATATCTGTATTTGAACATTTATCCAGACTACCCTGTATTACAACTGATTATAAAACAGGCTGTATGTCTCACTATATTATTAATAACCATAGGGCTGTGTTTTTATTCAATTATTTCCCTAGAACATAATATTAGCACTACGTCTCTCTCCAAATAGGTGCTAAGTAAAACTCTGTTGAATTTGACTCTATTATCTTCCACAGTGCTCATAACTATCCCATGAGATAGTGAAAGCAGATACACCTGTTTTATAAAGGAGGAAAATGAAATACAGAAAGGTTAAATAATGTGCCCAGATTCACCCAGGTAGGCTCAAGGAACTCTGACTTCTAGGATAACAGTGTCCCTTTGTACGACAGTTTAGAAGACTTAGGTAGCAGAAATTCATGGAGAAATAACTCACAGAATTTAGAATGAAACTAAGCAATCACAAGTTAGCATTACTGTATAAAGAAACCATTTATATATTATCTATTGCAGAGCCCCAGTAAAAGAATAACATTTGATTTGTAATCCTGAGCCTTCTTTGCCTTTCCTTATCCAATCAAGAGAAGTTAAATCCTGTATATTTATTCTGAAAGCTACTCACCTAGGAATGTGACTTAAAATCAGGATGGTGTAATAGTGAACCTTCAATCACTAATTGTGCACCAAAAACATGGTCAGGACATATACAATAAATGAAAAGATAACAAAAAAGACATAGCCAAGTTCCAAAACAAGATAAACAACTCCAATGGACAGTAATGAAACAGAAATGGTTAAAAAAAAAAAGTAAAGCCGAGTGACAGAGATCAGCACCACACCAGCCCTTACACACACACACACACACACACACACACACACACACACACACACACACACACACACACACACACACACAGCAGTCAACCTTCACCTAGGGCTTTTAGAAAAATTCCTGCCTTGGGGCAGGGGTGGGGGGAGGTGGGCTGACATAACCTATTAACCTAGTACCAGAAATGGAATCAAAGTACTGAATGTTTCTGTCATATCTCCACCATAACTGGTGATAGAATCACTGAAATTCTGGAACAAGACTTGGTTCTAGATTGGGGACAAGGAGAGTTAAAGTGAAAATTAACTGAATACCTAGAGACAGATAGGTATGAACAGAGAGGGAGGAAGGACAATGGCAGAAAAATGAGCAGCAAACCAATACTCAAAATCATACAGAGAAATCTACTGCTAAAAATTACAGCCAGAAAAATCAATAATCAAACATGAATTTACTCAATACGAAAATAATTTTGTAGAAATAAAAAAATCTTTAAAACTAAGTTCATATAGAATGTTCAAGGAGATAAATGAAAGCAAAATTTCAACTGAAAATGAACAAGAAATAATGAAAACAAAAGCAGGAGAAGAAATCTAGGTATGAAGAGAACCCAATTAGAAAATCTGAAAATGAAAAACAGTCATTGAAATTAAAAAAAAAAAAATAGATGAAATGAACTCTTCTCCAGATAAAATGAAGACAGAATTCTTGAATTAGAAAAAAGTCCTGATACATTGACCAAGAACTCAGCACAGAGAATCAGAAAAAAATTTTAATTGAAACCACAGCTAAAAGACATATAAGGCATATATTGAGAGGCTCCAATATTCATGTAATGGGAGTTTAAGAAAAAAGTACTAAAATAAATGGTGAAGAAACAACAACTGCTGAAAATTTTTGAGAAAAGAAAACTAAATCTTCAGATTAATAATGAAACTGGACCATTTGGAGTCATCATCAAGAGAAATTCTTTTGAGATTGTTTCTTAATCTGTGATTTTCCCATATATTTCTGCCCCTCGCAACATCCTACAAAGCTGACAAATTACACATTCTTATAAAAACTAAAGCTAAATGGACCAGTTGGGTCACATAATATCTGGCTGGGGTTAAGGAGGTAGTTCCAGTAATCCAGCTGTAAGGGCTAGAGCTGTCAGATGGGAGGGAATATAGAAATTCTTTTACCAGGCTTCAGAGAGCATTCATTTGACAAGCAGGGGAAATGCAGTCAGATGATGGCTTTACTCTTCTGTTTTATTTTCCTCTTCCATTCAGTTCAAGTAAACTCCAGAAATAAGAAAAATTCACAATAAGCAATGACTGAGTACAAGGCCCTGTACTACATATTATAAGGGGTACAAAAGCTATCTTCCCTTCAAGACCATTTAGATAAGAAAACAGTTGAAAAGTAAATGATGGGCCAAGATGGAGTAATGAGGGACTAAATTTAATCTCCTGCCAAAAAAAAATTTTTTAAAAACCAAAAACTGGACAAAATGTATAAAGTAACAGTTTTCAAGACACTGGGCATCAGGTAATAAAGGGCAATGATCCATGAAAAATGAGGTGACCCTTAGGATTTCCTCAGCTTCCCACATTGAGTTTCCAGGTTGCAGAACAGAGAGGGATAAAGTCCAACAGACTCTCTGAGTTGAGAAGACAGAACAGATATCCAGAAAGACCAAGGGAGCTAGAATTTGCAAAGCATGGTACCACAGAAGACAAAAATGCTTGAGAGAAAACTCCAGAGATTTGCAGAGGGTTCCCTTCAAGTATCCAACAGTGTATGGAACAGAAGCAAAAAAATAATAATAATAGAAAAGATCAGATAGAAAACAGAAAAACGATTAGAAAAAAAAACAAACAATGAAACCAAAGCTAGTTCTCTGAAAAGTTCAGTAAAATTTATAAACCTCTAGCCAGGTGGACAAAGAAAAAGAAGACACAAATTATCTGTATCAGGAATTTCTTTAAAGTACCACAGATCAAAAGAACATTAACACTATAATAAGGGAGTATTTATAATAACTTCATACCCATAACTCAACAACTCAGATGAAATGGACAAATTTTTTAACACAAAATTTGAAAGACACTCAAGAAGAAACAGATATTCTGTCTGAATAGTCCTGTATCTCTTAAGTTTCTACTTTAAAACCTTACCACAAAAAAAAATCTTAGGCCTTACAGCTTCATAAGCAAATTCAATTAATCAATTCATGAGGGTGTAATAATTAATTCTACATAAAAACTTCTTAAAAATAGAAAAGTAATATTTCCAAACCTATTTTTTGAGTTGAGTATAACCTTGAGACCAAAACCAGACAAAGACGTAATGAGAAAACTATAGACCAGTATCTCTCGTGAATACTGATGAAAAATTCCCAACAAAGTATTAGCAAACTATTCCCAGTAATATGTAAAAAGAATAATACATCCTACTAAGTAGAGTTTATCCTTGGAATTAAAGGCTAATTCAATAATTGAAAATTGATCAGTGTAATTCCTCAAATCAAGAGACTGAATCCACTCCTGGGCATATATCCAGAGAAAACTCAAATTCAAAAAGATACAGCACCCCAATGTTCATAGCAGCATTATTTACAATAGCCAAGACATGGAAGCAACCTAAATGTCCATCAATAAATGAATGGATAAGGAAGATGTGGTATATATACACAAGGGAATACTATTCAGCCAAAAGAAAAGAATGAAATAATGCCATTTGTAGCAACATGGATAGACCTAGAGATTATCATACTAAGTCAAGTAAGTCAGAGAAAGAAAGACAAATACCATATGATATCACTTACATGTGGAATCTAAAATATGATACAAATGAACTTATTTACAAAACAGAAACAGACTCACAGACATAGAAAACAAATTTATGGTTACCAAAGGGAAAAGGGAGTGGGGAAGGAATAAATTAGGAGTTTGGGATTAGCAGATACAAACTACTACATATAAAATAGATAAACAACAAGGTTCTACTGTATAGCACAGGGAAATATATTCAATATCCTGTAATAAACCATAATGGAAAAGAAAATAAAAAAGAATATATATATGTATATAACTGAATCACTTTGCTGTACAACGGAAACTAACACAACACTGTACATCAACTATATTTCAATTTAAAAATTATAAATAAATAATACATAAATAAATACACTGTTGTCAAGTCAAAAGAGAGACAGAGAGAGCCTGAAGAAAAATACCATACAATCAGCTCAATAGATAGAGAAAACATACTTGACAAAAATATGACATCCACTTATGATTTAAAACTCTCAGCAAACTAGGAATAGAAGGAAACTTCCCAACATAAAAAAGAGCATCAACCCAAAACTTCAAGTTTGCTGTTATGTATTTTGGATATTAACCCTTTATCAGATATATGATTTATAAATACTTTCTCCCCTTCTGTAGGCTGCCTTTTCATTTTGTTGATGGTTTCCTTTGTGATGCAGAAGCTTTGTAGTTTGATGTAGTCCCACTTGTTTGTATTTGTTTTTGCTTTTAGTGTCAGTTTCAAAAAAAATCATTGCTAAGACTGATGTTCAAGGAACTTAATTTTATATTATCTCTGTACCATACAGATTTATCAAATTGCATAAGATTACCTTGGCAATACAAGAATTTTGCTTTATGTGTAACTTTAGAAACTGATTATCACATACTACTACATATAATAAACATAAGCTAAATACTCTTCTATTGTTATTTTTAAAGCCAATAAATAATGAACATGTAATTTCTATTCTGGTATTAAATTATAATTGTTTAGGGACTTCCCTGGTGGTCCAGTGGTTAAGACTCTGTGCCCCAATGCAGGGGGCCAGGTTCGATCCCTAGTCAGGAAACTAGATCCCACACGCTGCAACTAAAGATCCCGCATGCCACAAATAAAAGATCCCGCGTGCCGCAATGAAGGCCTAGTGCAGCCAAAATAGATAAATAAATAAGGCCATGCTTATTTTTTTACAAAAAATTGTAATTATTTACTGTTTGAAAAATAATTATTTTTAAGCAATTTGTTTTTCTAAACAGAAAAAATTATCCCAAATACTTGTGAGCACTAATAAATGCTAACTTGTAATATTTTATAATGGAGCTATATGGAGTCTGAGAGAAGAAAAAAAAGTACCTGCTAGAATGAGAAGCACATATCTGAACAAATAAATGTAAACCTTATTTCAACCTACCATCTCTTAATCCACTTGAAATGGTTCAAAATATTTAAAAATTTCTCTTGAGATTTCTTCTTTGACCCATGTGTTATTTAGAAATGCATTTTTCATTCCCAAGTATATTGGGATTTTCCAACTATCTTTCTATTACTGATTTCTAGTTTAATTCCATTGTGGTCTGAGAATAGACACTGTATGATTTCCAGTCTTTTAAATTTGTTAAGGTGTGTTTTATGGCTCCAAATGTGGTCTATCTTGGTGAATGTTCCAATTGGTGAGCTTGAGAAGAATGTGTATTCTGCAGTTGCTGGATGAAGTATTCTATAGATGTCCATTATAATCCAGTTGATTGATGATGTTGAGTTCAATTATGTCTTTACTACTTTTCTGCTTATTGGATCTGAACATTTCTGATACAGAGGGTGCTGAAGTCTGCAACTATTAACAGTAGGTTCATGTATTTCTCTTTGTAGTTCTAATTAGTTTTTTCCTCATATTTTGCCACTCTGTCTTTAGGCATATACATGTTAAGGAGACTTTTTACCCCAAAATTGCAGCTTAAAACAACAAACATTTATTTTCTCAGTTTCTTTGGGTCAGACCCTAGGAGTTTAGTTGCTGGGTGGCTCTGGCTCACGGTATCTTCCGAGACTGCAGTCAGTCTGTCATGCCTGGGTTGCAGATCTTCCAGGGTCACTCCCATGGCTGTACGCAGGCCTCAGTTCCTCCCTACATGGGCTTCTCCATAGGCTGCCTGAGGGTCCTCAAGATACAGCAGATGGCTTCCCCAAAGGCAGTTATTCAAGAGACAGATAAGGTGAGAGAGCACACCCAAGACGGAAGCTGTAGTCCTTTCCAAACCTAATCTCACAAGTAACATTCTTTCTATAACAGAGTTGTAGACTACTGTTTAGACATTTTATATACACATCCTTTGTCAGATATATGTTTTGTAAGTATTCTGGCCTAATCTGTCACTTGTCTTTTCATTTTCTTAACAGTGGCTGATGAGGAAAATCCTTTAACTTTGAAGAAGTCTAACTTATCAGTCTGCTCTTTTATGATTATTGTTTGCCCCGTATGGAGTATCTGTCTACCCCAAAGTAGCAAAGATACTCTCCTAAGCATCTCATTTAAAGCTTTATAATTCTAACTTTAATTCAGATCTATAGTCTATCTAGAACTGATTGTTGTTTCTGTCATTCTAGCCTCACTAGTTGAGAAGTATTCCTTTCGCTATCTGAACTGCTTTGTCACTTTGGGCAAAATCAACTGATTTTTCAAGTGTGGGTCTTTTTCTGGATTCTCTATTCTGTTCCACGGACCCACAGTATTTGTATATTTTATTCTAATACAATGTTGACTTGAGTTCTACAACTTTATAGTAAATCTTGAAATTACAGAATATAATCTTTCAACTTTTTTGTCCTTCAAAACTTTTTGGCTGTTCTAGGTCCTTGGAATTTCTATATAAATTTTAGAATCATCTTGTTAACTTTTACCAAAAACTTCCATGGGGATTGCTATGTTTGGGGCTATACTAAAACAATATATTAAAACAAGAAGAATGTTGACAATTCTATGAAATCTAATCCAATCTATTGCTTTATCTTCTTAAATTTATCTCAACAATGTTTCAGAGTTTTCAGTTAGAGGTCTTGTGTGTTTTCTTAAATTAATCCAAAGTATTTCATGTGTTTAGAAACTGTTAAAATTAGAATTTACTTAGTGCCTTTTCCACTTAAGGCCACTAGACTACAGAAAGAAAATTCACATTTATCATACTGGCTTTGTATCCTGAGACCTTGCTAAATTCATTTAGTTAGTTCTAGTAATTGTTTTGTAGAGTACAATTTTCCAAACACACACATCATTTGCAAATAAAGATGGTTTTACTTTTCCCTTTCGAATAGTTATGCCTTTCCTTTATTTCACCTTATTGAACAACAGAGCACTGTTGAATATAAATGGTGAGAGAACATCTTTGTTAAGTTCCCAATCTTAGGGGGAACTTGTTTCAATATTATTCCATTAAGTAGGATGTTAGCTCTAAGTTTTTTGAAGATGACCTTTATCAGATTAGGGAAGTTTACTTACAGTCCTTATATAAGGGGAAAACTGTTTCGTTATGAATGGATATTCCATTTTTAATGTTTTTCCTGCTTCTATTGAAACAACCATATATATGGTCACTTTGTCTTTTATTGTTTATATGATGAATTACACAGATTGGTTTTGAAATATTAAATGAGCCTTGCATTCATGGGTAAATCTCCACTTGATTATGATGAATCATGTTATGTTATGCTTTTTAAATATTGCTAGAGATTTGATGTGCAAATATTTAGGTAAGGATTTGCACATCTGCTTTCACGAGGGATAGCTGTCCACAATTTTCTTTTAACATCCTTATTGAGTTTAGGTGTGAGGCCTTACGCTGACCTCAAAAGAATAAGTTTGGAATTCTTCCCTCCTCTGTCTCCCCTATTATCTGAGTTTGTATAAAATCAGTATTCTTTCTTCCTATATGTATGAAAGAATTCATCACTGAAGATTTCCCTGTAGAAAAGGTTCTGACAATGAATTCAATTTCTATACTAGATACTGGGCTAATCAGATTTCTCTTTCAATTTATGTTTCAGTAAGTTATATTTTCAAGAAATTTGTCTATTACATCTAACTCGTCAAATTTATGGGCATAAAGTTGTTCATAACAATCCTTTATTTTCTTCTGAATATCAGTAGAATATATGGTAATATAAGCTCTTTCATTGCTATTATCAATAATTTTTGTGTATGCAAGTGTGTGTTTTATTAGACTTGACAACGACTTCAATTTGGATGGCTATTTCTCTCTTTGTTGGTTTTCTATTTTATTGATTTCTACTTTTATCGTTATCTTTTACTTCCTTCTGTATACCTTGGACTTAATGTGATCATTTTATATCTTAAGGTGGAAACATAAATCATTAATTTTAAATTTTTCATCTTAGTATATAATCTTTTAAAGGTACAAAAAAAATTTCCTCTAAGCACTGCTTTCGCTGCATCCCAAATTTTTTTAAATATCAGTTTTAATGAGATGTAATTTCCATAAATAAAATATACCCCTTTGAAGTATACATGATGCATTTTGAAAACTATATAGACCCATGACATTATGACAATTAAAACATGGGACATTTCCATCACTTCAAAAAACTCCCTGCTGCCTTGATGAAGTTCATTCCTTCTACGCATCCCAGATCCCTGACAAGCACTGATCTGCTTAGTGTCACTACAGTTTTTGTTTAATCAAGAATTTTATATAAATGGAATCGTATAGACTGTAGTCCTTTATGTATTATTACCATCGCTCTGAATAATGACCTTGAGATTCATTCATGTTGTTGTGGGTAACAGTTATATGTCCCTTTTAAAAATGCTTTGTTAAGGGGTTAATCTCCAAAATATATAGGAACTCTTACAACTCAATATATATATTAAAAAAACTATTAACCACATTTAAAAATGGGTAAAGGAGAGAGCCATATCTCTGAAGAAAAACATAATAATGGCTAACAAGTATATGAAAAGGTGCTCAGCATCACTAATCATCAGAGCAATATGAATCAAAACCACAATGAAATAGCTCCTCACACCCGTTAGGCTGGATATCATAAGAAAGAAAGAAAACAAGTGTTGGCAAGGATACAAAGAAATTGAAACCCTTGTATTCATACTGTTGGCGTGAATACAAAATGGTGTAGCTTCTATGGAAAATAGAAGAGAGGTTGACCAAAAAAGTAAAAATAGAAATACCATATGACCCAGCAATCTCACATTTGGCTATTTAACAAAAGAACTAAAATTAAGACACTAAAGAGATATTACACTCCACCCAAAAAATAAAATAAAAATGAAAATAAATAAAAATAGCTTTATTTAGGTGTAATTTACATATATATAATGCACACTCATTTCAGGCATATAGTTAGATGAATGTTGGTAACTGAGGAGTCATGTAACCATTACTCTAAAAGGTTTCCTTTTACCCCTTTGCAGTCGACCAGCTCTCTTGTCCCTAGCTCTAAGTAACCACTGATAAGATTTCTGTCCCTATGATTTTGCCTTTTAAAGACCTCCACGTAGACAGAATCATATAGTCTTTGGCATTTGTCTGACTTCTTTCACATAGCGTAAGGTTTTCAAGATTCATCATTATTCCAACATGTATCAATATTTCATGTTATTGCTGAGTAGAACTCTGTTATATAAATGCCCCGTATTTTTTTATCCATTAACCTGTTGATAAAAGTACACGTTTAAGAAACTAGCTGTTATCCAAAATGGTTGTACCATTTCACTCTACCAACAGGAATGTATGAGAGTTCCAGTTACTCCACATCCTCAGTAACATTTGACATTATGAGTATTTTCCATTTTAGACATTTTATTGGGTAAATAGATTTTAATATGTAATCCCTAATGCCCAAAGGACATTGAACACTGGCCATTTGTATACCTTATTTCCTAAAGTGTTGGTACAAATCATTTGCCCATTTTCTAGTCTGGTTGACATTTCTGAGTTGTAAGAATTCTTTATATTCTGGATAAAAGTTCTTTATCACGTAGGTATTTCGAAAATACTTTCTGATAAATTGTACCTTATGGTTTCATATTATTTATAGTCTTTTGAAGAACAGAAGTATTTAATTGTAATGAAGTATAATTTATCAACTTTTACAGTTTCTGCTTTTGGTACACTAAGACACCTTTGCCCAAACCAAGGTCTGAAAGAATTTATCCTAAGCCTTCCTCTAGAAGTTTTATATCTTTAGCTCTAACATTTAAATATATAATCCTTTTCAGGACTTCCCTGGTGGCACAGTGGTTAAGAATCCGCCTGCCAGTGCAGGGCACACAGGTTCGAGCCCTGGTCCGGGAAGATCCCACATGCCAGGGAGCAACTAAGCCCATGCGCCACAACTACTGAGCCTGTGCTCTAGAGCCCAAGAGACACAGCTACTGAAGCCCTCGCGTCTAGAGCCGGTGCTCCGTAACAAGAGAAGCCACCGCAATGAGAAGCCTGCGCGCCGCAACATAGAGTAGCCCCCACTCGCTGCAACTAGAGAAAGCCCGTGTACAGCAACAAAGACACAACGCAGTCAAAAAATAAAAATAAAAAATTTAAAGCTCACTTTGCTGTACAGTAGAAACTAACACAACATTGTAAGGCAACTACTCCAATAAAAAAATTAATTTAAAAAATTTAAAGCTTCTACTCTTCAAAAAAAAAAACACCTAGTGTTATAAAAATAAAGATCAAGTCACAGCTTTGAGAAAAAATTTACAAAACATATATCTGATAAATAACTTGTATCCATAATATAAAAGACAACTCAAAACTCTGAAAGAGGAAAACAACCCAATTCAAAAGTTGCCAAAGATTTCAATAGATACTTCA
The DNA here is from genome assembly GCF_951394435.1 of Stenella coeruleoalba. Taxonomy (NCBI): domain Eukaryota; kingdom Metazoa; phylum Chordata; class Mammalia; order Artiodactyla; family Delphinidae; genus Stenella; species Stenella coeruleoalba. The sequence goes on along the minus strand of NC_137154.1, from coordinate 45,200,903 downwards.
CCAAAGAAAATACCCAGGTGGCAAATAACAACATGAAAATATGTTCAACATCATTAGCCATTAAGGAAGTTCATATTCGAATCATGAGATACTGTGACATATCTATTAGGATGGCTAAAAGTAAAAGACCGACCATACTAACTGCTGATGAGGATGTGATAAGAGTTCACATACACTGATAGTAAAAATGTAAAATGGTATATCCACTTTGGAAAAAAGGTTTACACATTTCTTTTGATCCAGCCATTCCACTACTGGATTTTTATCCAAGGGAAAAGAACACATATGTCCAAAATATACATAAATGTTCACAGCAGCTTATTTATAACAGCCAAAAACTGGAAACAACCCAAAGATCCACCAACAGGTAAATGGATAAATTGTAGTATATCTGCACAATGTAATATGACTCAAAAGAAAAAAAAATAGGAATGGACTACTGATAAATGATAAAACATAGATGAATCTAAAAATATTTATGCTGACTGAAATGTATTTATGCTGTCCTCTCAAAAGAAAGAACATAGTATACGATTCCAATTTATATAAAACTCTAGGAACTGCAATTTAATCCATAGTGACAGAAAGCAGATAAATGAATGTCTGGAGAAGGAGGTGGACGAAGAGTGGGAGGGAGGGATTATAAAGGGGCAATAGGAAATTATTGTGGGTGATGAATACGTTCATTATCTTCACTGTGGTGGTTTCACGGGTATATGTCAAAACTTTTCAAATATGTGTAGTTTTTAATATGTGTAGTTTATTATATGTGAATTATACCTTAATAAACCCATTGAAATAAAAAATTAAGGAAAACACAGAAAGACAACCATCTCTGAGGTACAACACACACACACACACAGAGCTAATTAAAATATTGATAAAATTAGACTTCATTAAAATTAAAGATTTCTGTTCTTTGAAAGGTACTTATAAAGGAATGAAAAGACATTATACAGATTGAGAGAAAAATATTTACAAATCTTATACCTGGTGAAGGACTTGTATCCAGATAGAATTTTTAAAACAAATAAATCTCTAAGCTCAATAATAAGAAAACAAAAACCCAAATTTAAAAATGAGCCAGGGGCTTCCCTGGTGGCACAGTGGTTGAGAATCTCCCTGCCAATGCAGGGGACACGGGTTCGAGACCTGGTCTGGGAAGATACCACATGCCGTGGAGCAACTAGGCCCATGAGCCACAACTACTGAGCCTGCGCGTCTGGAGCTTGTGCTCCGCAATAAGTGAGGCCGCGACAGTGAGAGGCCCACGCACCACGATGAAGAGTGGGCCCCCTTGCCGCAACTAGAGAAAGCCCACGCACAGAACTGAAGACCCAACACAGCCAAAAATAAATAAATAAATAATTTTTTTTAAAAAAAATGAGCCAAAGATTTGAACACATATTTCACCAAATAAGATATACAGATGGAAAATGAGCACATGAAAAATTGCTCAATAGTATGAGTCATTAGGGAAATGAAAATTAAAACCATAATAAGATGTCAACTACACACAGTACAATGGCTACAGATAAAAAGATTGACCCTGCCAAGAACTAGCCAAGATGTGGCAACACTGGAATTCTCATATACTACTTGAGGGAATGTAAAATGGCACAATGTTTTCAAAAAACACTTTGGCAGTTTCTTTAAAAAGCTAAATATGTGGGCTTCCCTGGTGGCGCAGTGGTTGAGCATCCACCTGCCGATGCAGGGGACACAGGTTCATGCCCCGGTCCGGGAAGATCCCACATGCCACGGAGCAGCTAGGCCCGTGAGTCATGGCCGCTGAGCCTTGCGCGTCCGGAGCCTGTGCTCCGCAACGGGAGAGGCCACAACAGTGAGAGGCCCGCATACCACAAAAAAAAAAAAAAAAAGCTAAATATGTACATATACATAGTCAAATATACCCAGCCATTCAACTTCTAGAAATTTATCCAAGAGAAATAAAATCATATGTCCACACACAGATGACACAAATGTTCACAGCAACTTTATTTATAATAGCAAAAATTTGGAAATAACCAAATGTTCATCAAAAAGTGAATGGATCAAAAAATCATGGTTGATAGATACATATATATGTATCTATATACATATATATGTGGTGTATATACATATATATGACTATTCAGCAATAAAAAGTGAATTATTAATATATGTAACAAAGGTGAATCTCAAAATAAGTATAAGTATGCTGAGTGAAAGAATCTAGATAAAAAAGAGTACATTCTGTATGACTCCATTTACATAAAATTCTAGAAAATGAAAACTAATCTTGTATCTACTTCATTGGGCTGCTGTGACAAATTACCACAAACTTGGTAGCTGAAAACAACAAATTTTATTCTGTAACAGTTCTGAAGGCCAGAAATCCAAAATCAAGGTGTTGGTAGGGTTGGTTCCTTCTATAAGCTCCGAGGAAGCAACTGTTCTGTTCCTCTTGCCTAGCTTCTGGTGGCTGCCAGCAGTACTCGACAGTCCCTGGCACATTGTAGATGAATCACTCCAATTTCTAACTCCATTACATCACCTTCTCCTTTCTATGTCCTCTCTTTTTCTTATAAGGACACTTGTCATTGGATTTAGGGCCCAACCTAAGCTAGGATGAGCTCATTTCCAGATCCTTAACCTAATTACATTTTCCAAATAAGGTCACATTCACAGGTTCCATGTGGACATATCTTTTGGGAGCCCACCATTCAACCCACTTATGTACAGCGACAGAAAGCAAATCAGTGGCTGTCTGGGGATGGGGAGCAATGAGAAAAAAGGATTACAAAGAGGCATGAAAAAAACTTCTGAGGTAATGGATATGTCCATTATCTTGCTTGTGGTAGTGGCTTCATGGATAGATGCATATGTTAAAAGCTATTAAAGTGTACCTTCTGCAATAAGAACACCTTCATTACTGACATCTGAATCTCAAAATACAACCATCATATGGTACTGAACAAAGTAAACAATCACAAATTTGAAGTAAGATAAAGCGAAAAGGGTTAGGAAAGGATATGGAATTCAAAAAGAATAGCAGAACAAACTGAGCTGTAGATTATGAATGACAGAGGCTAAAGGAGTTCCACTACCCGAAAGGGAAGAAAGGTAAATCAGGCAGCTTAAAATCAGTACTCTGAACATTGCCTGCCATGTAGACCCTCAAGAAACACTTTTAAAGGCTAAATATATACATATATATAGAAAAAGAGTCAAGGTAACAGTGAATTAGTAATACATGAAAAGAATCAATGTATCAATGAAGTGTTCATTCAGAGTTCCCTGTGGTAACCATGGAACAAAAAGTGGGGAGCACAAAACTTCAAAGAAGGTTGCAAAAGCAAATGAGAATAGATAACTTTTTAAGGTGGCTGTTTGCACCAGTACAGGAAACCAGAGTTTCTAACAGTAACACTAAGTATAAATATGACCAAAAAAAATTAATGTTTCCATCTTCATTCTCATTTGCCAAGAACAAAACTTTATATGCCAATGACTAAAGTGGGAGGAAGGGTTAAAATAGGGAGTAAAGGAGTAAAGAAGGAATTCTCAATGACTGGCCCCTTCCTAGACTGTTATAATACCTACAGTTTGGTGATGCACTGGAAAATCTGCTGAAACACAAAAATTCTTGCCATATTGTTCAGAAACCACTAAATTAGACACATATGCAAAACGCATTTTTCTATTCCACAGAAAATTCAAAGTTAAAAAAATATATAGAAAAACAAATAGCCATAGATTTATCTACAAATAAACTTCACTATGTTACTATGTGAAAAATATATCATATGTTAAAGGATGAAAAAGTAATCCTTGAAAAATAACAAACATCCTCTTTAATGAGCAACACCCATTTGTTCTAGTATATCATGCTTAATTCACATGACTAGCAGCTTGGTTTGGCAATCTCACTGCATAAGCCAAATAATTCATAAAAGTTTGACAATATTATTTTTAGTTCACATGCTTCTTGGATTGAGCCCATAAATGCTTCTACTTTATGCTACTCTAGGGACTCCATTCAGACACAAATACATTTTTTTAGCCATTGTGAGGCTGAGGGAGGAACTGAGTACATATACCATTATATTCTAAACATATACAGCCCATTTAGGCAGAATTTAGAATACAACAATTTTTAAAAATAATAACTGTTGTTGCTTCTAAATGGAGTCAATGAAGCGTGACAGTATAGTTGAGACTATACAACATTATGTACAAGAAGTACATTTCCGCTAATGGTAAGGGTCACCAATGATCACGACCTGATAAGTTTAAAATTTTAATTGTTCTTTCATAAAATAATGCTTGAGAATGGTGACACAAAATATCTTAAATATAAAGTGTTTACAAGTACCTTGATTATATTATGAAGCACAAAACATTTTTATTTTTAATGAGGGAGAAATAGATCTAAAATTAGAACTTAACACAAACATCTGAATCAATTGTTTCCCCAACTACTTCCAAACAAAATATTTCAAATTCCGTACAAGATTCTGCAAACCCATGAGTACAAACTCTAATCTTGACACTGAATTTGGATCATCTCCATGGAGGAAATCCATGAACCAGATGTGAATTTATTCTTCCAGATGTATTTTATATGTTTGAAAAATAAAACATTTCTTCACTGCCTTTATTTGAGGCCACTTAAAATTACACTAAAATCAGAGGCAGCAAAAGGGAAATCCTACAAATCTTTTTTGAGTCTTCTACTCTAAAGCAGTCATTTATTGAATTATTACTAAATTAACCAAACTATATATACAGTTGCTACATTATCAATGAACATTAAAGTAAATGGTAACTGAGAATCAATTTAACATTTATAATCCACTATTTTTCTCAGTGTTCAGTAGCCATACTAATTATAACATAAATTGTTTTAAACAACTTTCTTTTGATATTATTAAATATTAGATATTATTGGAAAATAAAGAGAAAAATACACCTACAATTTTATTAAAATGTCATGACTTCAACAACTGAGAAAAAATTCTACACAGAAATAAATGAATCACAGCAAGACTTAATAAAATTAGTCATACACCTGAATCTAATTGCATGGCCTCAAAGTTTTAAGTCATTTTATAATACCAATGACACAAGTTCAAAAATCAAGAAATATAATATCACAAAAACCAACCACCATCATATTAAGATCTCAACCAACTAGAAACAAACAAAAATGGTTCCTCTGGCACATACATTTCCTTTGCCCTCCACCACAGATCCTCTAAATACTTAACAGTTCCTATGTAAATTTAAAAAAGAAGAGAAAGTTTAATCAGGAAAATGGGTGATCTTGCTGAAATGTTTAATTTTACCCAGGAAAAAGGATGTACACACATGCTAATTAGTTATGACAGTTGTAAGTGGGTGTGACTTAAATAAATATTTTATATGAAAACTGCCTAATGCACTAAGAAATAACAGCTGATCAAGCATCAGTGCACATCACAAAAATCTAAACATACACACAAGCACATTAAACTGAAAATTTTTGTCCTTATGTTTTCAGTGATTTAATAAAATGTTAAAATTATGATATCCTACATAAAATGAATATTTTATATTTAGCAACCCATTTTAATAATAATATAATTTTAGATGTGTTCATAGAAACACTTTATAAATATTCCAAGAATTTAAATTCTAAACTAAAAGAAGAAACTTTTCCAGGTAGGAAATACTATATAAATAATTTCTTTTTTACCTGAGGGATGGGGTTGATTTCCTACATGTATCAGAAATAAGTGTGAAGTAGTAGACAAGAACACATTTTATGAGCTTCAGTAAAATTGCGCAATAACTCAAATCAGAGGACCAATGTTTCTTTTCTAATTCTCTAAAGCACCAGAAACATCATTTTACACCCACACGCATTTATTTAATGTACAATTTTGATGTTGTGCCAATAACTCTTAGTTTCACTAACAATTCCTCTCTGGAAGTAAGTAATTGTGGTTGGATTTTAAATACAAATAAATTAAGAACAAAAATTTAACTTAAGTGCTCTTAAGAAAACCGATGTTTTCATTATTAAAAAAAAAACCTATCAAGCACAAAAACTCCTCTTCATTTAAGAAGAAACCTATTATGTTTTACTTAAACTTCATACTTGAATTTGAACATAAAAGTTCCCATGAATTGCAGAAAGATGAAAAATCTCTGATTTCAAGGAATAAAATATGAATGACACTAGCCGTGAGCTAAAATGTCACATTCCATACATGATAAGATTGAACGCTTGGTTTCTAAAATATAGCTGACTTTTCCTTTATTTAAACTCATGAAAGGAAAACAAAAAACCTGATAATAAATCTGACACTTATAATCAGATAAGGATAACTGCTATCTTGATGAGTTGATTAGCAAACACATTTTCAGAGAAAGTAAAATTTGTAGGATGCAAGAAACAGAACACACAGGCAAAAAGAAGAAAAAGAAAAGGTAAAATGAGGGAAAGCAAAATCATTTAAATCTGACATAGGTCTTTAAACAATAAAGTACATAAAAGAAAAAGAATATGAGAGAATGCTCCTATTAAGACAAAAACTTAGTATATTGAAAACAGGATGAAGTATAAATAGGAAAAAATGCATTAAAACTGTGTATTTATGATGGAGAAAAGAAAAGGAGTTTTCTTTATCTTTTTAAAGCATCAAAGAACTGTCGTATCTGAGAGAGATCATTCTCTAATAATAATATACATGCTTAAAATAATATGCTTTTTTGGGTGGCATTTCCCCCCCCCCCAGCTTTACTGAGGTATAATTAACACATGGAATTATAAGATACTTGAAGTGTACAACCTGATGATTTGATACACGTATGTATCATGAAAGGATTCCCCCACGCATTGAGTTAAATAACACATCTAAAATGGCATACTTTGGGCTTCCCTGGTGTAGCAGTGGTTAAGAATCTGCCTGCCAATGCAGGGGACATGGGTTCGAGCCCTGGTCCAAGAAGATCCCACATGCCATGGAGCAACTAAGCCTGTGCGCCACAACTACTGAGCCTGCGTGCCATAACTACTGAAGCCCGCACACCTAGAGCCCGTGCTCTGCAACAAGAGAAGCCATTGCAGTGAGAAGTCTGCACACTGCAACGAAGAGTAGCCCCCGCTCGCCGCAACTAGAGAAAGCCCGCGCACAGCAACGAAGACCCAACACAGCCAAAAATAAAAAAATTTAAAAATAAAAAAATTAAAAATAAAATGGTATACTTTTAAAATCTTATGTATTTTATTAAAGCCTCAAAAAATAAATATTTGCACACAATAAAACATAAAATATCAAAATATACACAAACTTGTTTCATCTAATATTTCTCTATGAGAATTATGGTAAGTCAAATGAGGAAAAAGAATATGACTATTAAATATTTCTAACTATGTTTAAAACATTAATTAAAATATTGCTATATTTTTCAGTCAAATATTAATATTTACTGAGAGCCTACCATATGACAAGTATTCCACTAAATGCTAAAGATGCAGTTGGCAAATAAGTAAGGCATGACCCTTGCCCTCATAAGGATTATTTTCCAGTAGGGGAGCAAAACATAAGTTAGAGATAAGTGCTAAAAGGGAAAATCACTCAATTTTTCACTTTCTGGAACATTTCATGTAAGACAGAGGTAACTTACTAATAGAAATTTTGGTAAAATTCACAAGTAAAATAACTGAGAATAATGCTTCTTACATAGTTTTTTTTTTTTTTTTTTTTAAAGAAGATGTTGAGGGTAGGAGTTTAGTAATTTGTTTATTTATTTTTGCTGTGTTGGGTCTTCATTTCTGTGCCAGGGCTTTCTCTAGTTGTGGCAAGCGGGGGCCACTCTTCAACGCGGTGCGCGGCCCTCTGACTATCGCGGCCTCTCTTGTTGCGGAGCACAGGCTCCAGACACGCAGGCTCAGTAGTTGTGGCTCACGGGCCTAGTTGCTCCGCAGCATGTGGGATCCTCCCAGACCAGAACTCGAACCCCTTTCCCCTGCATTAGCAGGCAGATTCTCAACCACTGTGCCACCAGGGAAGCCCTTACATACAGTTTTTAAAAACTGAATCCATTTCTTTAACGGTTAGAGTTCTCTTAGATTTTCTATTTCCTTTAGTCAACTTTGGTAATGTATATTTTTTTCTAGAAAACTAGAAATTCTAAATCTTATTCAAAATTTTCATTTTTACAATAAGCCTCTTCAAAGTTGCTATTATAATTTTTTAAAAATCTCAACAGGAGCCCTTTATATTTCTAATACTGCTTGTGTGTACTACTTCTACCATTTCTTGACCAATGTTATCAGGGGAATTTGCCCAAGTTAAAATACTGGCTCCATCATTTATAAGTTGTGTGGACTTGAGTGAGCTTTTAACTTCTCTGGGCTTTCCTCAGTTTTTAAATAGGAGTAAGAATAGTACTTTTCCCAAAGATTATTGAAGCAATTAAATAATACATGTAAAGCACTTAGAACATGCTTGGCAAATAATAAGTGCTCAATAAATAGTACATATTATTATTAAGTGTGGATTTATTTTTATGCATCTTGTTTGGAACACAGTATGTTTCTTCAATCTAAAATCTCATGATTTTCCTTAATCTTTGAAAACTTACAGCCTTTATCCTCCTTTCAGATATTGTCTCTTATTCATTCTATTTTCTGGTTCTGAAACTTCTATTAGACATAAGTTGGACCCTGTAATTCTGCCTTCCATGTTCTTAAAATTTTATATACATATTTTTTCTCTTTATCTGTGCTGTTTTTTGGGTTGTATCCTCAAAATCCCTCTTCAAATTAACTAATTCTCTCTTCAAATGATTATACAATACTATAGTAAGAAATATTGTGGCACATAGAAAGAATGCAAAAATTTGGTGAATGAAAATCACTGACATTTTAATTTCAATTACTGTATTTTTGCATTTCTAAGCATTGTTTGGTCTCTTTCAAATCTCCCTGTTCTTCATATTACACAAGTTTTCCAGTATGGCTCCTATTCCTTCTTTTAATTTCTAATCATTTTAAACAAACTTGGTTTTAAAAAAGTTTTTAGACTGAAGTATAGTTGACTTACAATATTATATTGGTTTCAGGTGTACAGCATAATGATTCAGTATTTTTACAGATTATGCTCCATTAAAAGTTATTACAAAATAATGGCTATAATTCCCTGTGCTATACAATATATCCTTGTTGCTTATCTATTTTATACATAGTAGTTTGTATCTCTTAATCCCATACTCCCAATTTGCCCCTCCCCCTTTTCCTCTCACTTTTGGTAACTACTAGCTTGGTTTCTATATCTGTGAGTCTCAAACTTGTTTTACAGTCTCTTTAAGGTTTTTCTATTATCTCCAGCTCTTGTTGTATTTATTCACTTGCCTATTGTGTCTACTCATTCTCCACATGGTAGTTTCCTCCTATGATTTACAATGTGTACAACCTTCAGCAGAGGATGCTTTACACTATGGGATCTATGTATGCCCTAAAGGACATACATGTTCATTTGCTTTTGCCAGGCGCCAAGGAATTTCACTGGTCCCTGACCAAGGAAATAAGTTCGTCTGTACAGAGTTCGTATGAACCTTTTTGTTTATTTTATATTATTATTTTAATTATGATATGGATTACTTCACCATTGTTACTGGAATTCCTGGCTGCAGTGAGCAAATAAATGTGACACTCTTTCAGATGTTTTCTCTTAAATAATAATACATTTAATTAATCCCAGAAATGTATACTCCTATCCCAAGTACTGGCAATTCTAATCTATTCTATAAATCATCTTTTTAATAAAGAACTACAATATATTGCTGTATATTTTCAGAAGTAATTGTAATAATAATGATAATAAATACATTTGGGTAATATGTTAAGAGTTTATATAATCCCTTAAGTAAATTTAAAATACAGCATCTTTCCTTTGTTCCTCACAACCACCCTGGGAAGATGACAGGGCCAGAAATACTACCCTCATTTTAGACATAAAGATCTGAGGTCCAAAGCTGTTGGCTCGTGTGCACACACAGAAATACACTACAGTCTCACTATTCATTAGTAGTATACATATCTGATTTTCTGTTTCTGGTAAGTATTCTTTTTCTTTCCTGTTAATTCCGGATATCAAATCCTACAACATTCCCCACCTATTTTATTACTTCAATTATTAGTATAAAATACTGAGACTCCAAATCTACCAGACACATAATATTGCTATAAGCATTATAAAAACATCATGTTATCTCCATTCTAAGACATACCTTTCACACTTCAATGTGTCTACAATCAGGATGGATCTCTCAACTAACATCAAAAGAAACCTGCTGGTGATTATACAGAGAAGTAAGTTATGAAACCACTACAAACACAGCTGTGCTCATAAAATATCTGTTCATCTGACTTTTACCTTGGTTGAAGTATCTGCATTTGTAGCACCAAATGTGATTGAATTTTAATTCAAATTGAATCCCTAAGTGTCTGCTAAATTTTTTTAAAAAGGTTATACCGTGATGCTGCTCTGAAACAGAAAGTAAGAATACATAAATAAAGTTGACTGTCACATACCAGGTAAGATAATTAAATACAGTGGAAAAATGTGAACTCTTTAAGAATTGCTGATTTCCAATGCCAGGACAGAATTTATACATCAGGGAAAACTCAGATGTTCTCTTCCAAACATTCCAATGAAGCACTGATAGATTAATTTTCTAAAACACTTCTTTTGTCACGTTATTCTCCTGTTCAAGAATCTGTAATAGCTTCTTATTACCACCTAATTCAAATACACACTTTACACCACTTTCAAGGCCATCCATTATCTGGCTTCATAAATTTATGCAATTTTAATTTCCATTTTTCCCCACTTCTACCTCCTTGTGTCTCTGCTTCAGTCAGGTCATTCTGTTAAAGAAAGTCCCCATCTTTCCTACAATCCTACCTTTATCTGTTCACTTCCTCCCATCACCTTCTTCCTAATGAATAAAATCCTACCCTACCCTCCAAAGCAATTAAAGTCTTAACCTACTTAATTTTCAGTTCCTGCTGTAGCTAGAGACACTATTATATAAATTATCAATAATACTTACCTATTTGTTTCTTAACTATTGCTTTGTCCTAACTTAGATCTTAAGAAGCCTTGGAAATATGAAAACTATCATCAGGCCTTTCTCTTATACACTAGATGAGAAAAATTCTATTAGAAAAAAAAGGACGACTTAAAAGATAGAAAACTAAATCTCAGAGAAATTAAATGAAATGCCCAGATCAAAGAGCTAAATATAAACAGTTCAACCTAGACGAAAGCCCATTTTAGTGATCTTTACCTTCAACATAGTATTGGCACATGAGGTATGGAGCAAAACAGAAGGTATGTTTCAAACCCTGGTCCTATCTTGCTTTTTAGCTTAATATAAAAAATAAAATCACAAACAGGGCCATTATATACTTCTGTTCCTTGCGTGTTAACCCACTGATATTCGTCTTTCCCAATTAGACTGAAAGTTTATGAATTTTGAATTAAAGTTCCAATACAAATTAGATGCGGTTACTGGGAGGGGAGGAGACAGAGAATTAGTTATGGACTTGCTTAGAGTCACAAAGTTGTATTTAACCTTGGTAAAGCAGTCTTAAGAGCCTCTCTTGGGTGCTATTTACACTTTTTTTTTTTTGATTACAATCATGCAATATGATTCCATTTGGGATTTCGAGTAAAGTTGGAATGCTGTATTCCCTAAGGAACGAACAGTGTTTAGTTAAAAAAAAAAAAAAAGGAATGTGATACTTCTGGTCAAAAGTTCTCTTTCTGGAATTCATGATAAATGAAAAGAATTTTGGCCGTTCCTATGTCGTTCTGCATCCCACAAGCAACGTGCAATTCCTCATGTCACTACAACCTGGTTATTCACTGAAACAACTGATCTTATTATAAAACAAGTTAAAGAAACAAACAAAGCCTCCTTCAGTTCCTGCCCTGATTCATTATTAGAATTCAGCTTTCCTTTCACCTCACCCACAATCCCAGATATTGAATGCCAAATGTCGGTCTCACTGAAAGACAGGACATTAGACAATTTAAACATCAGCAAAATTGAATTCAGCTATCCTTAGTCACTGACTGATGACTCTATTCCTATTTGCACATTTTTAAAGTACTACTATGTCCTTCCCGGAAGTTCTTTTTGCATTCCAGATTACGACAGGGACTGTAGTACAACAAAGGAAAAATGCAAAAAGTCAAGTGTCAGGATAAGAGTTAGAAGCATACACACATATGTAAGTAAGCCTGGGTCAAATTCCTATTCAATGAGATATTAATCTTTAATAAAAAATTTAAATAAACTTTTGAATACTTAATTTAGCATAAAGCAACTTAATACTGCCTTAGTATCAAATTCAAAATGTGATCAGAAAGTGTACACTATAACGTAAGGGGAAAGTATTTACAAAGCATTTTTAAGATTCTGTAATAAATAATATTTGATTGTAGCATACATCCTGTTTTTCTAATGTCATGTGATAATTGGATATAGGAAATGTTACCATCAAATTTTCATTTCCCATTTTAGAACAGAAACTAAACATATTTGCTCTCTCCCCCCTACCAAAAATCAGAGGTGATATGATTGAGGTACTCAAAATTTATCTCTAAAATTTACCTAGATGAGTTTCAAAAAACAAACAACTTATTAAGAACACTAGAAATCACATTTAAACAGCTGTACACATTCTATATCTAAACTGAACAGAGTTCATTTAACAAATGACAGTTGTCTTTACTTCTACTGCTGATTACCTGCTGGGAGCACAAAAGAAAAACAACAACAACAACAACAAAAAAAAACACACCTTCCTCTGTTAAAATCACATCTACAGGAAAAAGGCTACTAAAAAAAGAACAGTCTGCTATTTCAAGTTTATATCCTGCCAGTAGATATTCTGCAACGCTCAGGACGAAAACTGTTTTCAAATAAACAGTTTTATATTAGCATTTATTTAAGACAGAAATCCCAGACTCAGAAAATTAAAATGATATTTGTATTATTAATATATTTCAGTGAAGAAGTCTGCCACCTTCAACTGAGACTGATTTGCACCATACTTTCTAAAACCCTATAATGATGAAAATTGTCTCAGTACTCCCTTACCCCTTGCCTTTGCATCAAATATATTCACCATTTATGATTCTCATGGGTAAATACTAGTATCAATAACAAACTAGAAACAAATTTTATTTTGAAAAATCCAGAAAGTGACAATATGGAAATATGTACAGATAAAAATGTTGGAAGTATAAAACAACAGCAAGCATAATTCTAGTTGAACAGCATTTAATCTTTCAAATAAGGGAAAGTTTAGGTTAAATAAATGTTATTTAACTATATGTATACCACTACAAAATTAAAAGTAGATTTAAAAATTCTGGGACTTCCCTGGTGGTCCAGTGGCTAAGACTCCACACTCCCAATGCAGGGGGCCTGGGTTTGATCCCTGGTCTGGGAATGAGATCCCACATGCCGCAATAGTTCGCATGCCGCAGCTAAAGATCCCGCATGCGACAACGAAGGTCCCACATGCCGCAACTAAGACCTGGCACAGCCAAATAAATAAATAAATATATTTTTTAAAAATTCTTAGCATGAAGGCATTGGCAAAAATCATTCATAGGAGAACTTGATACTTTTGTTTTTACAAATTTCTGCAATTTACTATTAAAAGGGTTCTCTGATTTCAACTCCTTATGGCTGAATTAATAAATGATTGTTTAGTAAGTTAAATTTAACAGTAGGTAAACCAAAGAATATTTGATTTCCAAGAAAGAAATTATTTACAAGATCTCCTGATATCATCTACTTTGCAGTTTATCCTACAATTCCTTTTTTTAAACATGTTTTTTTGTTTGTTTCAATGGTTTCCAAACCTGACTATGCTGTGGAATCACCTGGGAGGCTTTTAAAATTTTTCAATGCCAGGACCCCAACCAAAATCATATAAATCAGAATTATCTTGGCACGCAGGCCTCAGTATAAATTATTTTTAAAATTTTTTAATCGTGGTAAAAACACATAACATACAATTTGCCATCTTAGCTATTTTTAAGAGTACAATTCAATAGTGTTAACTATATTCACATTGTTACGCAACAGATCTCTAGAACTTTATCCATGACTGAAACTCTACTGAACATCTCACTATTTCCCTTCCCCCCGTAGAACCCCCAATGGTGTCCTGGCAAACACCATTTTCCTTTCTGTTTCTAAGAGTTTTGACTACTTTGGAGACCTCATATAAGTACAAGCATACAATGAACCTCAAGGTTCATTCATGTTGTACCATGTGACAGAACTTCCTTTTATTAAGGCCAATATTCCACTGTATGTATATACCACGTTTTCTTTATTCATCAGTCAGTGGACACTTGGGTAGCTTACACATTTTAGCTATTGTGACTAATGCTGCTGTGAACATGGAATTGACATTCAGAAGAGAAAATAATCAAGCACAGAGAGGTAATGGTTGAAATACACTTAAAAAATAGTCAAAACCTTCAGGCAAAACTGGTTTGCTTCTTCCATCCTGCTCAGCCTTCTTCCTTCCTTGAACCTCCCCAGTCTCTCCATTTTCATTCATTCATTTATTCATTCATTCATTCACTTATTTATTCATTTATGGCTGCGTTGGGTCTTTGTTGTTGCGTGCGGGCTTTCTCCAAGTGTGAGCGGGGGCTACTCTTCGTTGTGGTGCGCAGGCTTCTCATTGCGACGGCTTCTCTTGCTGTGAAGCGCGGGCTCTAGGCACACGGGCTTCAGCAGTTGTGGCTCGTGGGCTCAGTAGTTGAGGCTTGCAGGCTCTAGAGCGCAGGCTCAGTAGTTGTGGCGCACGGGCTCAGCTGCTCCATGGCATGTGGGATCTTCCCGGACCAGGGCTTGAACCTGTGTCCCCTGCATTGGCAGACAGACTCTTAACCACTGGACCACCAGGGAAGCCCTTTTCCATTTTCTATACAGTATTCTCTTTCAATTCAATTCTGTTCTTAAGAAAGGATTTAATATGAATTTAGGAATGTTTATGATTTCTCCCCAGGACATTTACAGATAAAGCCTTAACATCCTTTAGATAAGAAACAATTTTTTTTCACTTGGTAAGGAGAAACTTTAAGCAACTACAAGGCAAAGGTACTCAAGAGCTGGTACCGTCACAGACAATTTTCAAGATGACTGGCTCATAGTTGGCCACTTATTTCACCTAAGGCTGACTATTTTAGAAACAAAACAACTAACATTGATATAAGAATATTCTTTGGTACCCACCAAGCATTTACTTGGAGACCTGTAGAATAAACTGTATATCTCTTATATATTTTAGAGTTTCGAGCTAGAAGTCAAAGCAGGTCCTCAAAATCTGCTTCTTACTTGAATCATGAGAAATTTCCAACATCATCACTTGTTCATTACCCTCAATTATGCAGAATACAACCAAGACCCTAAAAACAGGCCAAATAAGCAAACAGGGAGTAAAAGTTAGATATCAAAAAATTCTTTGTTAAAAGGCATTCGAGGGACTTCCCTGGTGGTCCAGTGGGTAAGACTTCGCCTTCCAATGCAGGGGGTGCGGGTTCGATCCCTAGTCAGGGAGCTAAGATCACACATGCCTCGCGGTCAAAAACCCAAAACATAAAACAGGAGCACTAGTGTAACAATTTCAATGAAAGACTTTAAAAAAAAAAATGGTCCACATTAAAAAAAAAAAACCTAAAAACAATTTTAAAACAAAGGTCTTTGATTTCCTCATAGGAGAATCCTTTGGCTCTCACTTGAGTTATCAGAAACCATCAGTTTACACACAATTTTAGCAAATTTAATGAAATGATTTTCTAATATATAACAAATGTAAATATTCTAGGGTTGAAGATGAAGACATGGAAGTATGAACAGCACAATCGTCTAGGTTGGCCCTTCTACCTACACCCGGCATATTACTTGAAATATCGCTTATTACAGTATATTATGAGAACTGATACTCTTATTGAGTAGCTTTACTCATCAAGCAAAGATTAAGTTACATTAGTATGAGAACTTAGAAAAGTGCATAGCTTACAAGGCACATACCTGTGCAGCTGCAGCACACACATACACACACCTTATCTACACCTTTCTCCTGCTTTCTTCCAGCAGCTACCCAATTTTGCCTCTTTCATGAATCACCACTTAAGTAGCTCATTACTTTGGCTTTACCTCTCCCTGCCTAGTTTCACCATTCCAACCACCTGACTCAACTGAAGGAAACCCTCCCTCCATTGTCCCTACTGAAGCAAAGGATGCTTCAGGATTAGAGTATCACAAGATACTACAAAACTGAATCTAAGAATGTTCAGCTTTGAAAGAGAAAGGCAGAAAGGAAGATTACTGAGGAAAAGAAATGGGAGTAAGAAATGAGACATGAGGCCTACCTCACAAACACAATTTACTGAGTAAAAATATTCATTCTTCCTCTTAATAGTTTATTTATGACAGATACTTTGGGGATAACATACTATTAATATTAGTTCTACTTTCTTCCTCTTTAATATCAGTAGAAAAAACTGAAGATTTATCCCTATTATCTGGGTAGTTTTGTAAAACACTACAATGATCCAATACTTTGCTTAGGCTTTTTGCACCTATTATTTGTTCTTTTTTCCTGTCTTCATTAGGTTTTCTGTACTACTGCTCAAACTGATGCTGCTTTCATATAATTCACTGCGATGCTTTCTTTATTTTCAACATTCTAGAATTGTTCTAACAATTTAAGAATTATCAGTTGCTTGTTAATGAGCTACACTTGAAAGGGCAGTAGGCCAATAAAACCATATGGGCATGCTCCCTTTCTTATGACAAATTTTTAACAACTCTTTTTTAACTATTTAAATAAGTTTTTTACCTTAGAATAATTTTAGACTTACAAAAAAGCTATAAATATAATAGAAGTCCTGTATACTCTTTATCACTTTCCTCTAAACATCTTATACAGCCATGGTACATTTGTCCAAATTAAGAAATTATCATCAGTAAAATACTATTAACTAAGCTACAGACTCTATCCAGATTCTTACTTGTCCACCAATGTCCTTTTTCTATTTCAGGATACCAAAATGCTTTTAGTGTCATGAGTCCTTAGTCTCCTATGATCCATGACAGTTAAACTTTGCTTTTCTTCCTTTCTTCTTTTTCTTCATATAACTTGACAGTTTTTAAAAGTGCTGGTTGGAAATATGGTAGAATGTCCTGCAACTTGGGATTGTCTAATGTGTTCTCATGTCCATCCTGCTGTTATGGGTTTGAGGAAGAATGTCACAGAAGTAAAGGCCTTTCTCATTGCATTACTATCAAGTGGTACACTCTATCAACATGACTTATGACTGCTGATGTCAACACTGATGACCTGGATAGTACCAGTTTTTTTCTATTCATCCATTGTTATCAATCTGTTCAGGTTTTCTACTACCTCTTGAGTTTCATTCTGATAATTTACATTTTGTTTAAAAAAATAATCTGCCTCATTGAGATTTTAAAAACTGTATATGTTTAAACTGCACAAAATATTTTATTCTTTATTATTAATATCCTCTAAATCTGCAGATATATTGCCTATCTCAATCCTGAGGCAGTATATTACTGTTTTCTTTCTTCTTTTCTTAGTTTTTTTTTAGATTGGACTATTTTGCACACCTTCTGTTTTGAGTTTTATTATCAATTATATTTTTGGTTTTCTAATTTACTATCACCTTTTAACTCCATTATTTTATCAAAGAAGCAGTATTTAGATCTTGACAGATGGCCAGGGCATTGACAGATTAAAAAGTGATGGGACTTATATGTGGAATCTAAAATATAACATAAATGAACTTATTTATGAAACAGAAACACACAAACATAGAGTACAGACTTGTGGTTGCAAAGGGGGAGAAGGAGTGGAGGAGGGATGGATTGGGAGTTTGGGGTTAGCAGATGCAAACTATTATATAGAGAATGGATAAACAATAAGGTACTACTGTATAGCACAGGGAACTATATTCAATATCCTGTAATAAAACATAATGGGAAAGAATATGAATAACTGAATCACTTTGCTGTACACCATAAACTAACACAACATTGTAAATCAACTATACTTCAATAAAAAATAAATTTTTTTAAAAAGTGGGGCTTCCCTGGTGGCGCAGTTGTTGAGAGTCCGCCTGCCGATGCAGGGGACACGGGTTCGTGCCCCGGTCCGGGAAGACCCCACATGCCACGGAGCGGCTGGGCCCGTGAGCCATGGCCGCTGGAGCCTGCGTGTCCGGAGCCTGTGCTCCTCAACAGGAGAGGCCACAACAGTGAGAGACCCGCATACCGCAAAAAAAAAAAAGAAAAGTGATTGGAAGGCAAACTGAACAAAGCAGACAACCAAAGAAACAGAGGATTGGAAAAAAAATGGAGCATGTAATCTGACCTAGCTATAATACATAAAACATGCAGGATGAGAAAGTAAGATAGATGTAAGCAATATTAAACAGGTTCAAATAAAATATTATATTCAATAAATAGATCTCCTCAAAAACTTAAACATAAAATTTCCATATGATCCAGAAATCCCATCTCTGGATATACTTCCATAGAATTGAAAAGCAAGAACTTAGAGGTATTTGCACACACATGCTCATTGCAGCATTATTCACTATAGCCAAAAAGTGAAAACAATCCAAGTGTCCACCGATGGATGAATGGCTAAACAAAATGTAGTATATACATAAAATGGGGGTATTATTTATCCTTAGAAAGGAACTAAACTCTGATACTTGCTATATTGTGGATAAATCTTGAAGTGATTATGCTAATAAGCAAAACATAAAACAACAAATATTATATGATTCCCCAGATATGAGATGCCTAATATAGGCAAATTCACAGAGACAGAAAGGAGAACAGAGGTTACCAGAGACTGAAGGGAAAGGGGAACAGAGAGTTGTTATTAATGAGTACAGAGTTTCAGTATGGGATGAATAAAAAAGTTTTGGAAATGGATAGTGGTGACTTTCGCTACAACATACATACATAACATACAGCAGTGTTTATTATTCATGTTGTACATTATATCCCTAGTACTTATTTATCTCATAACTAGAAGTCTGTACCTTTTGACCACTTTCGTCCAATTCCCCCTTCCCCACCCCTAGACCCCACCTGTGGTAACCACAAATCTGATCTCTTTCTTGTTCTTTGTTTGTTTTTTGAAGTATAAATGACCTACAACATTATGTTATTTTCTGGTGCGCAACATAGTGATTCAATATTCTTATATATTACAAAATGATCACCACAGTCACTTACCATCTGCCACCATACAAAGATATTAGATAATTACTTACTATAATCTCCATGTTGTCCATTTCATTCATATGACTAATTTATTCTGTAACTGGAAGTATGTACCTCTTAATCTCCCTCACCTATTTTTACTCATCCCTTTACCACCCTCCCTGCTATCAACCACCTGTTTGTTCTCTGTATCTACGACACTATTTATGTTTTATGTTTGCTCATTTGTTTTGTTTTTTAGATTCCACATATAAGTGAAATCATACAGTATTTGTCTTTATCTGATTTATTTCACTTAGCATAATACCCTCTAGGTCCATTCATGTTGTAATGAGTGGCAAGATTTCATTTTTCTTATGGTTGAGTAATATATATTAATCACATCTTCTTTACCCATTCATCTATCGACGAATGCTTAGGTTGCTTCCATATCTTGACTATTGTAATGCTGCAATGAACACAGGGGTGCATATATCATTTTGGATTAGCATTTCTGTTTTCTTTGGAAAAATACCCAGAAGTGGGATTGCTAGATCAAACAGTAGTCCTATTTTTTATTTTTTGAGGAACCTTCATACTGTTTTCCACAGTGCACAAAGAGTTCCCTTTTCTCCACATCCTCACCAACATTTGTTATTTATTGTCTTTTTGACAAGAGCCATCTTGACAGGTGTGAGGTGATGGCTCATTGTGGTTTTGATTTACATTACCCTGATCATTACTAACGTTCAGCATCCTTTCATATGTCTGTCATCTGAATTTTCGGAAAATGTTTATTCAGACCTTCTGCCCTTTTTAAAATAAGATTTTTTTTTTGATGTTGAGCTGTATGAGTTCTTTGTATATTTTGGATGTTAACCCCTTTTCAGATATATCATTTGCAAAGATCTTCTCCCACTCAGTAGGCAGCCTTTTCACTTTGTTGACAGCTTCCGTTGCTGTGCAAAAGCTTTTTAGCTTCATATAGTTCCATTTGTTTATTTTTGCTTTTGTTTCCCTTGCCTGAGGAGACAGATCTAAAACATACTACTAAGACCAAAGTCAAAGAGCATACTACATAGAGCGTACTACATAGTATGCTACATAAAATTTCTTCTAGAAATTTTATTGTCTTACAGGTCTTACATACAAGTCTTTAATCCATTTTGAGTTTATTTTTGTATATGGTGTGGGAAAGTACTCTAGTTTGATTCTTTTGCATGTAGTTGTCCAGTTATACCAGCACCATTTATTAAAGAGGCTGTATTTTCCTCATTGTATATTCCTGACTCCTCTGTCATAGATTAATTGACCATATAAGTGTGGGTTCACTTCTGGGTTCTCTACTCTGTTCCATTGATCTATGTGTCTGTTTTTGTGCCAGTATTATACTGTTTTGGTTACTGTAGCTTTGTAGTATAGCTTGAAATCATGGAGCATGATACCTCCAGCTCTGTTCTTCTTTCTCAAGATTGCTTTGGCTATTCAGGGTCTTTGTATTTCCAAACAAATTTTAGAATTATTTGTTCTAGTTCTGTGAAAATCCCATTGGTATTCTGATAGAGACTGCATTAAATCTGTAGACTGCCTTTGGCAGTATGGTCATCATAACAATGTTAATTCTTCCAATCCACAAGCACAATATATCTTTTCATTTCTTTGTCTCATCTTCAATTTCTTTCATCAATGTCTTACAGTTTTCCAAGTACAGGTCTTTTACCTCCTTAGATTTATACCTAGTTATTTTATTATTTTTGATGTGAGTATAAATGGCATTGTTTTCTTAATTTCTCTTTCTGATAATTCAGTTAGTGTATACAAACACAACAGATTTCCTTATACTAATTTTGTATCCTGCAACTTTACTGAATTCATTTATTAGTTCTAATAGATTTTGGTGGCATCTTTAGGATTTTCTATATATAGTATCATGTCATCTGCAAACAGTGACAGTTTTACTCCTTCCTTTCCAATTTGGATGCCTTTTATTTCTTTTTCTTGTCTGAATGCTATAATTAGGACTTCCAATATTATATTGCATAAAAGTGGCAAGAGTGGACATCCTTGTCTTCTTGATTTTAAAGGAAATGCTTTCAGCTTTTCACTGTTGAGTATGATGCTGCCTATAGGCTTCTCAGACATGGCCTTTATTATGTTGAGATACATTCCCTCCATACCCACTTTGTTGAGAGTTTTTACCATAAATTTATGTTGAATTTTGTCAAAAGCCTTTTCTGTATCAACTGAGATGATCTATGATTTTTATTCTGTGATATGTTAATGTGGTGTATCAAAATATGCAGATGTGGAACCCTTCTCGCATCTCTGGGATAGATCCTAATTGATCATGGTATATGATCCTTTTAAGGTATTGAAGAACTCAGTTTGCTAATATTCTGTTGAGGATTTTTGCATCTCTGTTCATCAGGGACATTGGCCCGTAATTTTCTTTTTTGTGGTGTCTTTTTTTAGTTTTGGTATCAGGGTGATGCTGGTCTCATAGAATAAGTTCGAAAGCATTCCTTCCTCTTCAATTTTTGTGGAACAGTTTGAGAATAGTAAGTGTTAACTCTTTAAATGTTTGGTAGAATTCACCTGTGAAGCTATCTGGTCCTGGACTTTTGCCTGTTGGCAGTTATTGATTACTGATTCAATTTCATTACTAGTAATCAGTCTATTCATATTTCATAGTTCTTCCTGATTCAATCTTGGGAGATTGTGTGTCTAGGAATTTATCCATTTCTTCTAGGTTGTCCATTTTATTGGCATATAATTGTCTGTAGTAATCTCTAATGATCCTTTGTATTTCTGTGGTGCTGGTTGTAACTTCGTTTTCATTACTGATTTTATTTATTTGGGCCCTCTCTATCTTTTTCCAGATAAGTCTGACTAAAAGTTTACCAATTTTGTGTACCTTTTCAAAGAACCAGCTCTTCGTTTCACTTCTCATTTCTATTGTCTTTTAGTCTCTATTTCATTTATTTCTGCTGATCTTTATTTTTGATCTAATCTAATCTACTGTTGATTCCTTCTAGTGTATTTTTAATTTCAGTTACTGTATTCTTCAGCTCAGATTTATCTTTATATTTTTTAACTTTTTGTTAAAACTCTCACTGTGTTCATCCATTCTCCCCAGTTTGTTGAGCATCTTTATGATCATTATCTAGAACTCTTTATCAAGTAGATTGCCTATCCCCACTTTGTTTAGTTTTACTTCTGGGGTTTTATCTAGTTCCTTCATTTGTCACATAATCCTCTGTCACCTCATTTTGCCTAATTCTCTGTGCTTATTTGCACATATTAAGTAGGTTGGTTATATTTCCTGATCTTCAAGAAGTGGTCTTATGCAGGAAACATTCTATGGGACTCAGCAACACACTCCCCTCTGGTCAACAAAGGTATGTGACCTAGGGGTGCCCCATATGTACGCTGAGTGGGCCCTTCTGTTGTGGTGGGGCCAACTACTGTGGGTGTGCTGGTGGGTGGGGCTGGCTCCTGGGCAGTTGGCTGCAGACCCTGCCTCATGTGGAGGCTGCCAGCTGCTGGTGGGTGGGGCTGGGTCCTGGCATGGCTGGCTGCAGGGCCTGGGGCTGGTGCCAAACTGCTGGTGGGGAGGGCCAGATCCCAAGGCAGCTGGCTGCAGGTGGCGGTGGTCTCGAGGACAGTGCTGACCTGTGGTTGATTGGGGCTAGTGCCTGGGGGATCCTGGGGCTGATGTCAGCCCACTGGTGGGCAGGGCCAGGTCCTGGGCTATCTGGTGGGCATGCCTGGGTCCCCATATGGCTGGCTGCTTGGCCTGGAGGGGTCCCAGAACTGGCGCAGACTGGCTGGTGGGCAGCTAAGCCCCTGGCACTAACAGGCTAGAGGGAAGATTCCAAAATGGTGCTGTTAGCACCAGTGTCCTTGTGGTAGACTGAGTTCCCAAAAATGACTGCCACCAGTGTCTATGTCCCCAGGGAGAGCCCCAGTTGCCTCCTGCCTCTCTGGAAGGCTCTCTAAGATCAGAAAGTAGGTCTGACCCAGGTTCATTTCAAATTATAGCCTCTGTGCTGGGTCTTGAAACATGTGAGATTTTGTACCTGTCCTTCAGTTGAAGTCCATTTCCTACAGCCCTCCAGGTTTTCCCAGTACAAGCCCCACTGGCCTTCAAAGTCCAAAGTGCTGGGGGCTCATCTTCCCAGTACAGGACCCCTGGGTTGAGGAGCCCAATGTGGGGCTTGGACCCTTCGCTCCTTGGGGAGAACCTTTGCGATTTTGATTATCCTCCCGTTTGTAGGTCGCCTACTTGGGAGTGTGGGTCTTGACTATATTGCGTCTCTGCCCCTCCTACCCATTTCATCATGGTTCCTTCTTTACCTTCTTGTACCTTTGCACAAATTTGGCATTCAAATAACTGCTGAATTAATGAAATAACTAATATTTTACAAAGTCCAAAGAGTTTATATGATACTTATTACATCATTTACAATAAACACTCTTCCCTTCAAAAATATTGATTCTGTCTTCCTGAAAACTAAAAGCAAAGGTTATCTTTTTGCAAGGATCACCAGAGAACATCAATCTATCTTAGTCCTCACCTATCTTACGACATGTTCTAATACCAAGAATACATGCCAGTTAAAGAATCTGTAGTGGGACATCACACACTAGTTAAAGACCTTGATGACTGTGGAATTAGATGAAATGACAGTACTGAACTTCAAAGTCCTAAAAACATATTAAAAAAATAAAAAACCTATTGTTTGGGCTGCAAGTGAGAAATAATACATTTTGTCAGTTTTATTAATTTATAAACTCAATTTCTGGGGAAAAATGCTCAACAAAATAAAAGGTAGTGAATTTACAGAGTTGTGAACTTTTCATCACTTTAAAACAGGTAGGGGAAATAGCTGTGTTTTCTTTTGAACTGTATTTTCTAATCATTCTTATATGAATAAATGTTTATTTTTCTACTTGTTTTCTTATCTAGTGTAATTCAGCTCTCAAAACAGGAATTTCTCTCCACCTGGACCAACGCAGATAATATGCAAACAATGGCCCCAGGCTCAAAGAGTCATGTCTGCCACAGAATACTATTTCTTGCTCCTTTGCTATTATTTCCTTGGTTCTAAGAAGCTTTGAGAAAAATGGTTTTGTTGTTACTTGTATACAATTTCTCTCCTCTCCCCAAAGCAATCAATAGCTATTTATTAAACATATAGCCATGCACTGTGCTTAAGCACTGAGGAAACTAATAAATTATGATCCTCTGTAATTTTTTTAAAATGTAGTCTATTTTTATTTTCCTTGATGCTCACTTTACCTTCACTCACCTAAAAACCTTCAACAATCATGGGTCTGATCTGTAAAATATATTGCACATCCAACCACTTCTCTCCACATCCATTTCCATTGCTTGGTTCAAACCACTATACTCTTTTTAATACAGCTGTTGTAATAACTAAATAACTAACTAGCTAACAAACTAACTGATCTCTTGCTTTCACTCTTGTTTAGTTATAGGCTAGTATGTGAGATTTCTAAACCCTACACCGGCATTTCAATATTTTTTTCATTAAGCTTAAAAACTGTATTATGAAAATTTTCAAATATCAAAAACAAGAATTTGATGAACATGTATACTCCCTTCGCCTAGGCTTAAAAATTATTAAGATTTTGTCACAATTGCTTTTTTTAATTGAGATATAATTGACACATGACATTACATTAGTTTCAGTTGTACAACGTAGTGATTCGATATTTGTATATATTGTGAAATGATCAGGTCCTCCTTTACTTTAATTGAAAGCAATTAATTGGAAATCATCCAACTTGCAAAAATATTTGTAGCCAGACATGAGGATGATTTAGTTTCTCATTTTCTGAGAAGTATACAAAATGGCTTTCCAAAAAGTAATCTTATGAATATTAATTATATGTGTTACTCTTTCACCTAGAGACAACTTCTTTAATCAAATATACTATAAAGGGATGGGAAATTTTAAAATTTTTATTAAATATACCTCTGGTAAAACAATACTTTAACTCTTTATTTTGAAATAATTATAGAATCTAAGCAACTTGAAAAGTGTGTATAAACTTTTGCCAAATGGGATTTTTTCCTGCTATTTTTTCTTCGAATAGTTTTATAGTCCCACCCTCCTCTTCTTCCAGCACTCTGATGATATAAATGCCAGATCTTTTATATACTCCCACAGGTACCTGAAGCTCTATTCATTTGTTTGTTTGTTTTGTTCTATTCTCTCTCAGTTGTTGAGACTAGGAAATTTCTATTGCTCTATCATCATGTTCATGGATTCTTTTCTCTGTCCTTTCTACGCTGCTGTTGAGTCCATCTACTGAGGAGTTTTCTCCCTTTTTTAAAATTTTCAGTTATTGTATTTTTTGGTTCTAAAATTTCCATTTAGTTTTTCTTTGTATCTTTTATTTCTTTACTGAGAAAATCTATTTTTTCATTTGTTTCAAGTGTGTTTGTAATTATTTTACATTTGTAAAGGCATTTGTATGATGGCTGCTTTAAAAATCATTGTCAGATAATTTTAACATCTGTGTCATTTTGGTATTGGTATCTGTTAACTGTCTTTTCTCATTCAAGTTAAGATTTTCCTGGTTCTTAGTATTATGATTAATTTTCACTTGAAGCCTAGTAATTTAAAATATTATGTATAAAATTCCAGATCTTAGTCAAATCTTCTATTTTAGCATGCCTCCTCTGATAGTGCTCTGGCAGGGGAAGAAGGGTACTGCCAAATTATCGCCTGATGGGGGTGGAAGTCCAGTTTCCCTACTCAGTCTCTGTGGATGCCATCAGGGAAGGGGATCCTTGTTACTGCTGAGCATAGGCAGAAGTTCAGGTTTTCCACTAGGCCTACACTGACACTACTCTGATTGGAAAGGGCAGGGCTTCCTCATTGCTGCTATCTATGTTGCCTTCACTGACACCATGAGTGGTGGCCTCATTAGTGGTAGGTGGTGGTAAAAGGCCTGACTCTCCAATAGGCCTCCTCTGATATCACTACTGTGTAGAAGAAAGGTGCCTCCTTACTGCCACGTAAGGGTAGAAGATAAGCCTCTCCATGTGGCTTCTGTGACAACAGGAGGCGGAAGGGGACTGACTCTTCACCACTCATGGATGAAAGTCCTGACTTAAATGAAAATATTGAATTTCCACTCAGCCTTCTCTGACACCACTGCAGTTGGGGCAGAGGTGCAGCTGCAGTCTTTCTTCTGTGGTGTTTGGATAGAATGGGTATTACCTAAAAGTTCTTGTCTTGGTAGGCTCCCCTTTCCCTCTACCAGACAGAGCATGCTTTTCTTGCCCTTTTTTTCCCCCCCATTTGTGCCAACTGGCACTGCTGGGTTGCTGACTTCTACAACACCCAGTCTGGGATATATAAATCAACAAAAAACCCAAGATCTCACTACCATGTTACTCAAGTCCCTTTACCTTTAAGAGTTCCGTTATCAGTCTGCCTTTACCCTAAGAATCTTCTTATTTAAAAAAGAAAAAGAATATAGAATGTCCAGGGACTTTAGCTGTAGTTGGTGGGGAGAATAAGGAAAAGTATATCTATTCTACTTTTCTGGATGCATAGGTGAAAATGATATTTTTAAATTAAATTTTAAAAATTCTCTCAGCCTCTGATATATTTTAATCAAAATCTTCAAGCTACAAATTTAGTTCAATTTACAGAAAGTGGGTGCCATATAATTCATTTGACAACAACAATACTTGTCAAATCAGTTAAGCTGGATTTAACTTCTACGAGAAAAGATGTGAATTTATTTTTTAATTTAAATAAAGGTATTAATATTCATCTCTGTGACAATCAATTGTTCAATAAATTCTGAGGTAAGGCTGGGAGAACAGGGAAGGGGAGAGAAAGGAGGGATAAAAATGACAGAATGCTGAGGAAATTTGTTGCCCAGATATATAATCTCATGGAACATTTAAATGCCATAAAGTACCTAAGCCTACAGGTGCTCAAATCTGACTTCTTTCAGCATTTGATGTAACCTTCAGGTTAATAAGAACAGAAGTAAAAGTAATCCATCCTCTTTAAGCTCTTAAGCCTTGTAACTTTGCACCTTTCCTTAAGAAACATCATTCCTCCAAGATTTCAGCCTAGATTTCTCTCATTGCTAATTCTGAAATTCTGAGAAAGAAGCACATACTGAAGTCATCATCATTAGCAGGTAAGTAACCTGTATCACAGGCATGAACTGCACCATTTCTGAACATTTTAAATGTTTCTCTTAGTAACAAGCTTGGATAAGGATAGTCTATGAACTGAAATATTGCACAAAGCCTTCTAATTTCTTTTCATGTATCCGCCTTTTAGATGTAAATGTAAATTAATTTCCTCATCCGCTACAGACCTGGGAATGTAGTTTGGCTTTATATTTTTCAATATCTAAGGGGACTATGTTATCAGGTCTTCCTGTAATGTCAAAGTAGTACAAGGTGTGACTCACACCTATTTAGAAAATTAGGATTATTGTAGAAAGCTTCTATATCAAACAAAGCCACAATTTCTAAGAATAACAACCTTACTTTTCAAGACTAGTTTATGCTGGATCAAAACATTTTTTCCTTCTACCTACCTAAATTCCAGAGGTCATTTTATGCTCTCTCTCAAAAAAAAAAAGTTTCTGGTGTGAAGTCACCATTCACTGCAAAAATGACTTCTATATGTGAATGTCAAAAATGACAAACTATAATGCCATAAAGCCATCGACTTCTTAGCGCTTCCATTACCAACCACATTAAACTTGCAGACTGATTTTAAGCAACCAATACAACTATTTCCACTAGCCAGAAGTTTGAGGAGGTATCTGTAATCAGAATTTATATTGACTATTTTAAGACTATTTACAAGATGAGATATCTCCAAAGAGAATAACAGTCTAAAGAAAGGTACCACTTGGCAACGCATTGATAGGATATGTAACTGACACAAACACTTGGAGGGAATCATTCTGCAAAACTCAGGTTGAACTCATAAAGGTGGGTACTATAAGTAGACATCAAATATGTATCCAGACGTGAAAGATTTTGTCTGCTACAAAACCAATAGTCTCATGAGAGTATTCCCCTTCTTAAATTTTTATTAATTCCACTCAATCCTTGGTTACTGTATAAAATATTGATGTATCTGGGCCCCCGTTCTTACCTCTTCCATTAATTAGGCATGGAGCCTTTAGTCAATTACATGAATTTCTGCCTGTAAAGAGAGATCAAAGAAAGGCATGGCAGGAAGATATCTGCTAGCCACCCACTCCCACCCCCGCCTTGAGAGAATCCCACGTGAAACAATATGCAATGAAAGAAAGTAACACTAGTTATTACCCCTATTCTGAAGTAATCTATAAAAGCACCAAAGCAATTAACAAAGTCAGATTTGTAAAATGATACAGCAAGCATGTTATTTTTCAAATTACAAAATTTTTTCTGTATTGATATCTAGCTTTATGGTTCCCTGAAAATATGTTTTCAGATGGCAAATATTCTAGATATTAAAATAGCACTGCTTTTTAAAGGAAGACTGACAAAGCCTTTCAGAACCTAATTCTGGTAGAAAATGGTAAGTAATAAATATAAGGTAAAGTAAAACAAAGACTTAGAAGCAAAACATTTTCTTAGTTTCTGTACAAGACAACATTTTGATGAAAATGTTTTTTAAAAGGTCATACTGACTAAGACAGCAGAATCACAAGTGTGCTATCATGATGTGAAAGTCAAGAATATTTTTTAAATAGGAATAATCAAAAGTAAAAGCAGTGAAAGAAAATGAACATAAACTCACGGAACTAATAAGTGATTTTAGTAAGGTTGCAGGATAACTACAAATCACTGATGAAAGAAATTACAGAAGACCTAAATAAACGCAAAGAAATCTGGGTTCATAGTTTGGTAGATCAATATTGTTAAGATGTCAATTCTCCTTAAATTGATCTACAGATTCAATGTAATCTCCATCAAATTCCCACAAGGCTTTTTCATAGATATCAATAAATGAGTTTTCACAAATCCACAGAAATGTGTATCCCCACCAAATAATATTTTCTGATCTTGATTTAACCTTCAAGTCTTTTCTACCATATTCATGCTCTGAATGTTCAATATGACTACTTAATGTATGCACAAAGCCATGGTAATTTTTTATCTACTGAGAGATATAAATAACACTATAGCTAGCCTTCGTATTAGACCCTTGTTTTGACTGTATACAGTTTCATGAAAACAAAAACAGAACAAAACAAAGACATAAGCCTTCATACTTTACCAGAATTATGCTCCTGTCAGAAAGAATATATATGACAAATGCTTGCTGAGTAAACACATATAAGAATAAATGAACTTGAAGACACATTCCAGGAAGTTGGGATGATGTAAGAGAAAGACAATAAATTCCACAGTCATTTTCTATATAATCTTTTATACTTAAAAAATCTTTATGGTCTCATCGCACACAGAAAAAAATTTAAACCTATTAACGAATTATGTAGAGCCATAAACAACTGGCCCCTACCACCTCTGCAGCCTTCTCTTCTCTGTTATGACCTAACATCCCTCCAAATCCAAAATAAATACTAAGCTTCAGACAACTTAATATCCTATCTCAGGACTTTTGCTAAAGCAGTACAAATGCCTTTTCTCTTTAGCATGTTTAAATTCCACTTATTTTCCAATTACTCTTGCTACATAATAAGCCATTTGAAAATGTAATAGCTTAAATTAAGCACCATTTTATTATGCTCTTGGAATCTGTAGATTAGGAATTGACAGTGCAGGGGCAGGACACTGTTCTCATTCACTGAACAAATACCAACAGAGAAGATTAAGATCAACAGATTAAGATTAGCTATTTCTGGAGAATAGCATTACTGATGGAAGACAGGATATTTAAATGGAAATTTAGTAATTTAACATTTAAATTTAAGTTGACTGACATGGTTTAAAATTGGTTTTTAAAAAAAGTTTGTTTTAACTGCATTGATCTGTTGTCTTTAATATATTTTATTGACTAAAACTATCTAGACTACAAAAGTTATTTTTTAAGCAGTTCAGCTGGAAATGTTTCACCTTGAAAACAAATGATCGTGTTATAATTCTACTTTAAAACAAATATCCCACAGTTTGCAACTGGATAAAACAGCTCAGACTTAACAAACACTTCAAAGAAAAACATTTATAAATATGGCAGGTCTGAGATGGAGGCATTTCGTTGCTGGTGTGGCGTGGTGGGTTTTTTCCCCCCCAAATCCATATAAAAAGGTCAATTGCTAAATAAGAACAAGAACAGGCATGAAATGGGAAGATAAAAAACCAAATAAGGATAATGACAGAACTGGAGCAATTACCTAATGTATTAAATTCATAGTCACGCATGACTAAAACCTTCTGGAATTGGGGTGAAATCATTAGAGAAACACTAGTCAGCACTTCTCATAAGACTCCTGACAACTAAAGGGTTCCTCCCAACTTTCTATGCTAAAGGTTAGAATGCATGTCTCTTAGGACAGATTTATGTGTCATCATCAAATCTAATATTCTGATATACATGATCTCTAACCTTCAAGGATTCAATGATATCTGAAAACATGTATATTCAGCTATGCCTACACATACCATACTTACTTAACACCTCTAAAAATGTCCATAGTATAGTTCAAGTTCTAAAGAGCTTCTGTAATGCTAGTCAGAAAATCCGTTAGTATTTCTTTGCTCACCTAGCCTCTCCTCTGCAACCTTCTTCCACCGATTAGGTTAGAAGGACCATGAGATTCCATATACCTATTGACAACTTTCACTAGTATTCCTTTCCTCCCAAGAAACAGCACGCCTAAAAGGGCTATGAAAACAGTACAGTGCTATCCAAACATTACTACTGCACACAGCTTATTTTCCTAGCTATAAGAACAATTCCTATTCAAACAAGTCTTTATAGATCACAAAGTGTATAACAGGTAATTAGTTGGTTGATCAAACAAGTTAGTTAAAGCTGAGAATCATAAAAAATGATAAACACCTCTGACATTTTTAACTTAAAACATATATATACATCATTTTATTATAATGAGAAATCTTTACGTTGTTTAGAAGAAATATTATTTCAAGATATTCTCTATTGTTTTATCATAACTTACACTAAATTTTGAATATAATATAAAATAAGGCTTGGGCAGCTCTGGCTATCACAGAAGTAATTTCTAGCTTTGGAGGTAATTTCAATTTCTCCTCTTCTTCATATTCAGATCCATCTATTTCTGTCACTACGTGTAACATATCTACATCACCCATAATTTCATTTTCCAACTAATCATCAATATTAATACCTTCACTAAACTACAGGAACATATAATTTTATAGACATCAGTTGATAAACTATTTTCAGTTTCTTTTTGTAGTTCATTGTTTTCTGTAGCATTGTCAAACTGCTCGGTTTTATCTAAGATTCACTGAAAACTGAGCTGGGAATTTTGTTCCATTTGTAAACTCTGTCTTTAATGTTGATGACTTATAAAAGGTGCAGAAAACCTAGAATCCAGTGTTCAACTTACTCCAAAAGGTAACTTTAAATTTTTCGCCATTCCTGAACCCCTTGATCCATGTGCTGAATTAAGGATACTAAATATATAATTTTTAAGAACCTCTTAATATTGTCTTAATTTCCTCACTATTGAGATCTGAAGGAACACTGAATGCCTACTTAAATATGCTCCCAAAATCAAAGCATACCATAAGACATATTAAGAATGAACCAAGGATACAGTAGACACCAGCAGAGGAAAGCAAAGAAAGTTCCACAGGTGCAGCAGAATTGGCATGAGTGTTAGATGAAAAGCAAGAAGGGAAGAGAAAGGAAATTCCAGGAGAAAGGAATAGCTTGATCAAAATTATATAGGAAATGAATGCTATAATGTATTTCTGGAAAAGAAAACCAGCTTAACATGGTTGGTATACAAAATGTGTGGAAAGAGGCAGAAAGGATAAAAGTCCTAGATGAGGCTTTCTTAGAAAGATAACTAGTAGCCAGATAATTAACCTTGTTTCCCATGATAAAGAGAATGAATTTCATTCTGCAGATAGGTAGTGGGATAATGCCGACTTTTGGAGAAGGTCAACAGTGACCAAATCAGGTTGGTATTCAGGAATAATAACTCAGGCAATAGTGAAATGTAGGCAGTGATAACGTAACAAAGACTGGATGGGAAACTGTTATAATTACCAAGAAGAAAAATTATAACAGCATCATACGTAAGTTGTAGAGGCCAAGACAGAACATATTTTGGGCCACGTAAAAGGCATTCAAGGGACTTCCTTGGTGGTGCAGTGGTTAAGAATCCGCCTGCCAATGCAGGGGACACAGGTTTGAGCCCTGGTCCGGGAAGATCCCACATGCCACGGAGTAACTAAGCCCATGCGTCACAACTACTGAGCCTGCGCTCTAGAGCCTGTGAGCCACAATTACTTAGCCTGCGTGCCACAACTACTGGAGCCTGCGTGCCTAGAGCCCACGCTCCGCAACAAGAGAAGCCACCGCAATGAGAAGCCCACGCACCGCAAGGAAGAGTAGCCCGTGCTCGCTGCAATTAGAGAAAGCCTGCACACAGGGATGACGACCCAGCACAGCAATAAATAAATAAATATAAATTTTTAGAAAATAAATAAAAATAAAAGGCATTCAATAAATTGAAAATGATTTGAATCACACAAAACTGTATTCTCTGACTACAATGGAATTAAATTTAAAACCTTTAAATAAAAGAACAATTACCCACAAAAATCCCAAAATATTAAGAAACACAATTCTAAATTACCCGTGGGTCAAAGAATAATTTAAAAGGGAAAGTAAAAACTTTCCCTGAATTAAAGTGAAAGCACAATTTATTAAAGTGTTTGAAATGCATTAACGCAATACTTGGGGATTAATTTATAGCACTAAACACCTTTTATTAGAAAAGAATAAAGGTCTCAAATCAATGACTTCAGCTTCCACCACAAGAAATCAAAAAAGAAGAGCAGATTAAACCCAAAGTAAGCAGAAGAAGGAAAATAATAAGAGGATGGAAATCAATGAAATTGATAACAGAAAAGCAATAGAGAAAAATCGATGAAACCAAAAGCTAGTTTGCTGAAAGGATGAATAAAACTAATAAAATTGATAGACTGATCAGGAAAAAAAAGAGGTTCTATTGCTTTAAATTTACATCTATGATCTATTTGGAGTTCTTGAGATATGAATGGAAGTTCACCTGTTAATATGGCTATCAAATGTTCTCACCATTTGTTGAAAAGGCTATCCCTTCTCCAGAATTACCTTTGTACCTCTGCCAAAAAATCAGTGTGTGTGTGTGCATGTGTGTGTCTGTGTGACTGTGTGTGTGTGGGGGGTCTATGTTTGGATTATCTCTTCTGTGTGTGACTGTGTGGGGGGGGGGGTCTATGTTTGGATTATCTCTTCTGTCTATTGATAGAATTAGTATTGTTCCATTATCTATCCTGACTCCAGTGTTAAACTGCTCTGAACACTGTAGCTTAACAATATGCCTTCAAGTCAATTAGTGTAAGTCCTCCAACTTTGTTCATATTTATCAAATTTGTTTTCCTATTCTAGGTCTTTTGTATTTCCATCTGAATTTGAATTTCACTAGTTCATTGCTAGTATATTCAAAAACAATTAGTTTTTGTATATTGACCTTATATCCTCCAACTTCCCTGAACTCATTTATTAGTTCTAGTAGTATCTGGAGATTTCTTAGGATATTTTACACACTGATTCTTTTTAATTTACTCATTTCTATATTTTTTACCCTTTTAACCCTCACCATGAAATAGGTGGAATATTTTCTTCTCATCTATCTTCCAGTTTACTAATTCTCTCTTCAGGAATGCCTAATATGCTGTGAAGTTAATCTCTGAGTTACTTATTTCAGTTACTGTATTTTGTCAGTTCTTGAATTTCATTTGGTTCTTTTATTAGTTTGCAATACTCTGCCAAAATACTAAATCTTTTATTTTCCCTAGACATATTAAAGCACAGTCTTGTCTGTTAGTGCCATTATCAGAATCCTTTGTGAGTCTGTTTCTACTATTATTTATCTTAGTTTTCTGTCACATTGTCTTATCTCCTCCAATTGATTACTTTCAACTGTATGCTGAACACTGTTGTTGTTTTTTAAGGTGGAGATAATTTGAAACTCTGGATGATATCTTCCTCCAAAGTGAATTTATGTTTTCCTTTAGCAGGTAGCTAGCCTAAAGACATCATAAATAGCAGATAACCTTAATCCAATCAGGAGTTAAAATAATTTAAGAGTTGGTTTCAGTCCCTGTGAGTGCTGCTCTATTTCTAATTCACCCATATATCTACAATGTAGCCTATTATAACACTTAGAAATAAATCCAGAAACAGATTTAATTTAGAAGAAGGGAACTTGTTTCCCAGCTTCTGACTCCATCAAAATTACAAAATTCTGACTACCTATTTTATTATTGAAAGCTTTCCTGAGAACCAAATACTCTTTCTCCATACAGTCAGCTTTGGTGTTAAACTCTAAATGTCCAGATTTACTTTTTATTGTAATGGACAGATAAGTCATTTCAGTGAGCTACAACGTGAGTCATGCAGAAAACAAGTGCTATGCATCTATATTTTTGCTAATAGTTACAATTCAGTAATTGTTTCACTATCACTAAGAAGAGAACAATTTTATACACTGGTCACACTTATCCACAAGTTATTCTCCCTCACAACAGAATATTAAAATGTTGAAAATGCAAAAGTCATGGCGAGAGACATTAAATTTTGTAACACCACTGCTATATTCTGCTGATATACATATTAAAAAAAGGTGAAATAAATAAACTTAAGAGAATTTGAAAGGGTTTAAAATTCTCCATTCAAGAAAGGCTGAGACAGCATACTAAAAGATATACTGTCGCCATATATTTGAATTTTTTAAAGAGAGATATAAAATGAAACTTTGGGGCAATGCCCCCCCCCCAAATTTATATATATCTTTATAGTCTAGAAACTCTTTATGTTCTTTTTATTAAAATTTCATTTTATTTCTACTTCAGAGGGGATGGTCATATATATTTTAAAGGTCATATATATACAGGATTAAATAACTAAATAACTTTCTATTTCTGACAATTTTCAACTTCTCCTAA
Organism: Stenella coeruleoalba; assembly: GCF_951394435.1. Lineage (NCBI taxonomy): Eukaryota > Metazoa > Chordata > Mammalia > Artiodactyla > Delphinidae > Stenella > Stenella coeruleoalba. The sequence continues at coordinate 45,165,409 of NC_137154.1, read as the reverse complement.
AACAGAATAACTTTTCTAATGTCTTCATATTTTAGTTTTCCACACCTATGGGTATTCTCACATTACAGGAACAGTTACAAGTGAGGAAAGTTCCCAAGCACTTATTTCTTTTAATTTTTAAAATTTTAGAGTGTCCTTGTCCCCATGGTGAAACAGAGCCACCCCCCGCCTCTGCAGGAGACCCTCCAACACTAGCAGAAATTCCAGATGGAGGAGGCTCGTCTCTAACAGATGACATCTGAACCTCAGATTCCTGGCAATGAGCCGTGTGGATGAAAGGCTCTTGGTGCTGCAGCCAGGAGTCAGTGCTGTGTCTCTGAGATGGGAGGGCCAACTTCAGGACACTGGTCCACAAGAGACCTCCCAGCTCCACGTAATATCAAACGGAAAAATCTCCCAGAGATCTCGATCTCAACACCAACACCCAGCTTGACTCAACAACCAGCAAGGTACAGGGCTGGACACCCTATGACAAACAACTAGCAAGACAGGAACACAACCCCACCCATTAGCAGATTGGCTGCCTAAAATCATAATAAGTCCATAGACACCCCAAAACACACCACCAGACGTGGACCTGTCCACCAGAAAGACAAGATTCAGCCTCATCCACCAGAACACAGGCACTAGTCCCCTCCACCAGGAAGCCTACACAACTGAAACAACTTTAGCCACTGGGGACAGACACCAAAAACAATGGGAACTACGAACCTGCAGCCTGCAAAAAGGAGACCCAAAACACAGTAAGATAAGCAAAATGAGAAGACAGAAAAACACACAGCAGATGAAGGAGCAAGAAAAAAACCCACGAGACCTAACAAATGAAAAGGAAATAGGCAGTCTACCTGAAAAAGAATTCAGAATAATGATACTAAAGATGATCCAAAATCTTGGAAATAGAATAGACAAAATGCAAGAAACATTTAACAAGGACCCAAAAGAACTAAAGATGAAACAAGCAACAATGAACAACACAATAAATGAAATTAAAATACTCTAGATGGGATGAATAGCAGAATAACAGAGGCAGAAGAACGGATAAGTGACCTGGAAGATAAAATAGTGGAAATAACTACTGCAGAGCAGAATAAAGAAAGAAGAATGAAAAGAACTGAGGACAGTCTCAGAGACCTCTGGGACAACATTAAACACACCAACATTCAAATTACAGGGGTTCCAGAAGAAGAAGAGAAAAAGAAAGGGACTGAGAAAATATTTGAAGAGATTATAGTTGAAAACTTCCCTAATATGGGAAAGGAAATAGTTAATCAAGCCCAGGAAGCACAGAGAGTCCCATACAGGATAAATCCAAGGAGAAACACGCCAAGACACATATTAATCAAACTGTCAAAAATTAAATACAAAGAAAACATATTAAAAGCAGCAAGGGAAAAACAACAAATAACACACAAGGGAATCCCCATAAGGTTAACAACTGATCTTTCAGCAGAAACTCTGCAAGCCAGAAGGGACTGGCAGGACATATTTAAAGTGATGAAGGAGAAAAACCTACAACCAAGATTACTCTACCCAGCAAGAATCTCATTCAGATTTGATGGAGAAATTAAAACCTTTACAGACAAGCAAAAGCTGAGAGAGTTCAGCACCACCAAACCAGCTTTACAACAAATGCTAAAGGATCTTCTCTAGGCAAGAGACACAAGAGAAGGAAAAGACCTACAATAACAAACCCAAGACAATTAAGAAAATGGGAATAGGAACATACATATCAATGATTACCTTAAATGTAAATGGATTAAAGGCTCCCACCAAAAGACACAGACTGGCTGAATGGATACAAAAACAAGACCCATATATATGCTGTCTACAAGAGACTCACTTCAGACCTAGAGACACATACAGATTGAAAGTGAGGGGATGGAAAAAGATATTCCATGCAAATGGAAATCAAAAGAAAGCTGGAGTAGCAATTCTCATATCAGACAAAGTAGACTTTAAAATAAAGACTATTAGAAGAGACAAAGAAGGACACTACATAATGATCAAGGGATCGATCCAAGAAGAAGATATAACAATTGTAAATATTTATGCACCCAAAATAGGAGCACCTCAATACATAAGGCAAATACTAACAGCCATAAAACGGGAAATCGACAGTAACACATGCATAGTAGGGGACTTTAACACCCCACTTTCACCAATGGACAGATCATCCAAAGTGAAAATAAATAAGGAAACACAAGCTTTAAATGATACATTAAACAATATGGACTTAATTGATACTTATAGGACATTCCATCCAAAAACAACAGAATACATATTCTTCTCAAGTGCTCATGGAATATTCTCCAGGATAGATCATATCTTGGGTCACAAATCAAGCCTTGGTAAATTTAAGAAAATTGAAATTGTATCAAGTATCTTTTCCGACCACAACACTATGAGACTAGATATCAATCACAGGAAAGATATGAAAAAAATACAAACACATGGAGGCTAAACAATACACTACTTAATAACGAAGTGATCACTGAAGAAATCAAAGAGGAAATCAAAAAATACCTAGAAACAAATGACAATGGAGACACGACGACCCAAAACCTATGGGATGCAGCAAAAGCAGTTCTAAGAGGGAAGTTTATAGCAATACAATTCCACCTTAAGGAACAGGAAACATCTCGAATAAACAACCTAACTTTGCACCTAAAGCAATTAGAGAAAGATGAACAAAAAAACCCCAAAGTTAGCAGAAGGAAAGAAATCATACAGATCAGATCAGAAATAAATGAAAACGAAATGAAGGAAACGACAGCAAAGATCAACAAAACTAAAAGCTGGTTTTTGAGAAGATAAACAAAATTGATAAACCACTAGCCAGACTCATCAAGAAAAAAAGGGAGAAGACTCAAATCAACAGAACTAGAAATGAAAAAGGAGAAGTAACAACTGACACTGCAGAAATACAAAGGATCATGAGAGATTACTACAAGCAACTCTATGCCAATAAAATGGACAACCTGGAAGAAATGGACAAATTCTTAGAAAGGCACAACCTGCCAAGACTGAATCAGGAAGAAACAGAAAATATGAACAGACCAATCACAAGCATTGAAATTGAAACTGTGATTAAAAATCTTCCAATAAACAAAAGCCCAGGATCAGATGGCTTCACAGGCGAATTCTATCAAACATTTAGAGAAGAGCTAACACCTATCCTTCTCAAACTCTTCCACAATATAGCAGAGGGAGGAAAACTCCCAAACTCATTCTACGAGGCCACCATCACCCTGATACCAAAACCAGACAAGGATGTCACAAAGAAAGAAAACTACAGGCCAATATCACTGATGAACATAGATGCAAAAATCCTCAACAAAATACTAGCAAACAGAATCCAACAGCACATTAAGAGGATCATACACCGTGATCAAGTGGGGTTTATTCCAGGAATGCAAGGATTCTTCAATATACGCAAATCAATCAATGTGATACACCATATTAACAAATTGAAGGAGAAAAACCATACGGTCATCTCAATAGATGCAGAGAAAGCTTTCAACAAAATTCAACACCCATTTTGATAAAAACCCTCCAGAGAGTAGGCATAGAGGGAACTTTCCTCAACATAATAAAGGCCATATAATGACAAACCCACAGCCAACATCGTCCTCAATGGTGAAAAACTGAAAGCATTTCCACTAAGATCAGGAACAAGACAAGGTTGTCCACTCTCACCACTACTGTTCAACATAGTTTTGGAAGTTTTAGCCACAGCAATCAGAGAAGAAAAGGAAATAAAAGGAATCCAAATCAGAAAAGAAGAAGTAAAGCTGTCACTGTTTGCAGATGACATGATACTATACATAGAGAATCCTAAAGATGCTACCAGAAAACTACTAGAGCTAATCAATGAATTTGGTAAAGTAGCAGGATACAAAATTAATGCACAGAAATCTCTGGCATTCCTATATACTAATGATGAAAAATCTGAAAGTGAAATCAAGAAAACACTTCCATTTACCATTGCAACAAAAAGAATAAAACATCTAGGAATAAACCTACCTAAGGAGACAAAAGACCTCTATGCAGAAAATTATAAGACACTGATGAAAGAAATTAAAGACGTTACAAATAGATGGAGAGATAGACCATGTTCTCGGGTTGGAAGAATCAACATTGTGAAAATGACTCTACTACCCAAAGCAATCTACAGATTCAATGCAATCCCTATCAAACTACCAATGGCATTTTTCACAGAACTAGAACAAAAAACTTCACAATTTGTATGGAAACACAAAAGACCTCGAATAGCCAAAGCAATCTTGAGAACGAAAAACAGAGCTGGAAGAATCAGGCTCCCTGACTTCAGACTACGCTACAAAACTACAGTAATCAGGACAGTATGGTACTGGCACAGAAACAGAAATATAGATCAATGGAACAAGATAGAAAGCCCAGAGATAAACCCACACACATATGGTCACCTTATCTTTGATAAAGGAGGTAGGAATGTACAGTGGAGAAAGGACAGCCTCTTTAATAAGTGATGCTGGGAAAACTGGACAGGTACATGTAAAAGTATGAGATTAGATCACTCCCTAACACCATACACAAAAATAAGCTCAAAATGGATTAAAGACCTAAATGTAAGGCCAGAAACTATTAAACTCTTAGAGGAAAACATAGGCAGAACACTCTATGACATAAATCACAGCAAGATCCTTTTTGACCCGCCTCCTAGAGAAATGGAAATAAAAACAAAAATAAACAAATGGGACCTAATGAAACTTCACAGCTTTTGCACAGCAAAGGAAACCATAAACAAGACCAAAAGACAACCCTCAGAACGGGAGAAAATATTTGCAAATGAAGCAACTGACAAAGGATTAATTTCCAAAATTTACAAGCAGCTCATGCAGCTTAATAACAAAAAAACAAACAACCCATCCAAAAATGGGCAGAAGACCTAAATAGACATTTCTCCAAAGATGATACACAGACTGCCAACAAACACATGAAAGAATGCTCAACATCATTAATCATTAGAGAAATGCAAACCAAAACTACAATGAGATATCATCTCACACCAGTCAGAATGGCCATCATCAAAAAATCTAGAAACAATAAATGCTGGAGAGGGTGTGGAGAAAAGGGAACCCTCTTGCACTGCTGGTGGGAATGTGAATTGGTACAGCCACTATGGAGAACAGTATGGAGGTTCCTTAAAAAACTACAAATAGAACTACCATTCAACCCAGCAATCCCACTACTGGGCATATACCCTGAGAAAACCATAATTCAAAAAGAGTCACGTACCAAAATGTTCATTGCAGCTCTATTTACAATAGCCAGGAGATGGAAACAACCTAAGTGTCCATCATCAGATGAATGGATAAAGAAGATGTGGCACATATGTACAATGGAATATTACTCAGCCATAAAAAGAAACGAAATTGAGCTATTTTTAATGAGGTGGATGAACCTAGAGTCTGTCATACAGAGTGAAGTAAGTCAGAAAGAGAAAGACAAATACCGTATGCTAACACATATATATGGAATTTGAGGGAAAAAAAAGTCATGAAGAACCTAGGGGTAAGACAGGAATAAAGACACAGGCCTACTACAGAATGGACTTGAGGATATGGGGAGGGGGAAGGGTAAGCTGTGACAAAGTGAGAGAGTGGCACGGACATATATACACGACCAAATGTAAAACAGATAGCTAGTGGGAAGCAGCCGCATAGCACAGGGAGATCAGCTCAGTGCTCTGTGACCACCTAGAGGGGTGGTATAGGGAGGGTGGGAGGGAGGTAGACGCAAGAGGGAAGAGATATGGGAACATATGTATATGTATAACTGATTCACTTTGTTATAAAGCAGAAACTAACACACCATTGTAAAGCAATTATACTCCAATAAAGATGTGAAAAAATTTATTTATTTATTGGCTGCGTTGGGTTTTCATCGCTGCTCGCAGGCCTTCTCTAGTTGCAGTGAGCAGAAGCCACTCTTCGTCATGGCACGCAGGCTTCTCACTGCGGTGGCTTGTCTTTGTTGCGGAACACGGGCTCTAGGTGTGCAGGCTTCAGTAGTTGTGGCATGCAGCCTCTGCAATTGTGGCACACGGGCCCAGCTGCTCCGCATGTGGGATCTTCCCAGACCAGGGCTTGAACCCGTGTCCTCTGCACTGGCAGGCAGACTCCCAACCACTGCGCCACCAGGGAAATCCCTGCCAAGCACTTTAAATTGTTTATATCGTTAAAAAGATCTGCTAATGCAGGGGACACGGGTTCGAGCCCTGGTCCGGGAAGATCCCACATGCTGCGGAGCAACTAAGCCCGTGCGCCACAACTAATGAACCTGAGCTCCAGAGCCCACGAGCTACAAACACTGAGCTCATGTGCTGCATCTATTGAAGCCCACGCGACTCGAGCCCATGCTCCACAATAAGAGAAGCCACCACAATGCGAAGCCCATGCACTGCAACGAATAGTCCCCGCTCTCTGCAACTAGAGAAAGCCCACGAGCAGCAACGAAGACCCAACACAGCCATAAATAAATAAATAAATAAATTTATAAAAAGATCTAACTTGTGAAGCTTTCAGATCATTTGCTTTACTGCAAATAAGTAAATATCTCAGTTAGCTAAATAAAACCGATTTCTATATAGAATTTACCCTTCCAATCAACAAAGCAAAAATAATAATAATGATAAACTAAAATGATTGGAAAGTAGGTTTTTCTAATGTTAAAAATTTCTTCTCACAAAAACCAATATTTTCTCATATTCACCTAAATATTTTTAGATATAACATGTCTAAATTTTATCACATACAAATGCAGGTTCATGTGGTGTAATTGCTAACCACCAACCACCCACAACCATACTCCCATACTCCTAAGGATAAAGAACAGTAATTTTTTTAAAAAAGCAAAAAAATTCTTCTACCTGATCTGATAAGGTGCTACACATAAGCAAAATTGATTTAAATGACCTCCTCACATCCCCTGTTCTGATTTCCCCTTTTTCACACAAGGCCCTCTTAAAGGGGTATAAGTCAATTCTGTGACACACATCTGATGTCTAAGAGCATTCAAAAGCAGGAATATTGGGGAAAGTTTCTGCATATTTTGAGCTCTTTCTGGAAATTTCCTTTGCTCTTTGACTCCTTCCCTAATGACAAAGAAAAGTAAAATGGCTAGGTAGAATACAATTACAAACTTCAAATAAATTACAGATATCATATAAAGTTCTCATTTTGGCCCTTAAAAAATCATTAAGTACCTTATGGGGCAGATATATCTTGGCACACTTTTATGTAAACAAAACCCAAAGAAGAGCAGGTGTGGGAAGGTGACCACAAACAAAGTCAATACATGTATTGAGGCAATACAGTATACTTACTTTAAGGAAACAAAAAAAAGTAGCAATAATCAGCTTTGGTCGCATTAATAGAAGTAATATCTATCTCAAAGTGGGAAAATACAGTCATTTATTCTGCAGTACAACTCTACACCTAGTTATAAGGCACAGTTTAAAAAGGAATATTGCCAAAGCGAGATTCTCAGAGAAAAGTAACCAGGAAACAAGGCACACTCAGTACCGTCACAGAACATGACTGATAATACTAGAAACACTAACTCTCATGACTTTAGTATCCTTCTATATGATGACTTCCAAATCTATATCCCCAAGACTGACCTGTCCCCTGGGCTTCAAATGCATAACTACACGCCTGCTAGATATATTTATTTGACTGTTTCACATACATTTTGGCCTCAACCTAAGAGATAGTATAGTGTAAAGAGCATGAATGGTGGAGCCAGAATGCCATGATACAAATCCAGAGTCTGGATTCCGTGCTCTACAGCTATGTGAACCTTGAACAAACAAATTACTTGACCTCTTTGTTCCTCAACTTCCTCAGCTATAAAATGGAAACAGTAATATTTATCTTGTAAGTTTGTCATGAGATTAAAATATGTAATTTTTGAAAGTTCTTAAAATAGAAATGGACACATACTCAGTGCTCAAAGTGTTTGTGGAAAAAAATGCATACCTATTAACCAAATTCAAACTCTCCATCCCCAAAACTATGCCTCTTTCTATAATATTTATTTCAGAAGATGTCTACAAGACAAAAACTCTACCCCTTTCCATGCCTTAACCTCTTTCTTCAGTGAGTCCTTCAAGTCTTGCCATAAGGGCCAACAAAATCTGGCCAGAAAATGAGGAAAGAGAGAAGGAGGAAAGAGAGAAGAAAAGGGGAAAATGAGGGAAGAAAGAGAGAAGGATGAGAAACTAAGGAATTATGGCAGTATGTCCACAAAAATGTTAACAGTGGTTGTCTCTGGTTGAAGAGATTACAAGTAATCACATTCTTCTTTATATACCTTTCTGTATTTCTGAGATCTTCTAAAAGATAAAACGTGCTACCCCTTTCAGTAGAGAGAAAAATAAATTGTTTCGAAAATGTCTTTAATGATATTCCAGATAAAGTCTAAGTCCTTCAGTAGGACCTTCATAGTTGGTTCCTATGCCTTTTGCCACCCCCCATATCCCTTGCATCCTCATATCTGTACCTCTGCACAAGCTGAACACAATCCCCATTCACCTTTACCTGGCTAATTCTTACCACATGGGTAGCCTCTCCTCTGGAAAGTCTTCTTGGACCGCAACCCTGCTCACTTCAAACCCACTGTTCCAATGTAGGCTAACTACTCCTTCTGCATGCACCTTTAGAACCTAGTGCACACATATAGCATTTACCATGGTAAGTTCAATAATTAAAGTGTTTATAAATTTGTCTCTCTCTGTCCTTGAAATAAGGAAACTCCAGCAGTATCTCACACGCAGTAAGGGATCAAAAACAGTTTGTTGTACAAAAGACTCCAAAGTCATATTGTTTCTATTCTATTATGTTGTTTCTCTAGAGCTATATAAAAGTTGAAAAGGTGAATTCCTAAAATAGCAGATTCTCAATCTTGGAGTACTCAAGGTAAAACAGAATGCTACCATTCTTGTTTCTTCAGTCAATCGTTTGTTCACCAAATATTTATTTAGTACCTCATATATGCCTAGCATTAGGGATACAAAGATGAACGAAAACAAAGGGTTTCTTTTCTCATGATACTTGAGGTGGGAAGAGGAGAGGGTAAATACTGGCTAAATACTCAAAGCTACTAAGTAAACACTAGTGAACTGGCCTTGAAGTTAAAAAAAATACTATTCTAATAGAATATATAATGAAAGACATCACCATGTTTGGAAAGATCAAAGATTGTGAATTAGGAATGAGATTGGATTACTTAAAGAAAGCAATTGTCAATCCTTTTTTCTGGCTGCCACATACATACATATCCAGTTATGCATTCTTTCCACAACAAGCTAAATAACTTTACTCTTAATGAACAGACCATAAAGCCTCACCAATTACACTACCCTATGCCTTCTTCAAAAACCAAGCCGAAGCTGTTCTTTATGACTTGCAAAGCCAAGAACTAGAAGATGAACCAACCTTAATTTCCTGGCCACAAATGATTAGTCCAGGGATGATTTACTGAGGGCTGCCCTATAAGAACTCTCTATATTGAAAGATGTGCAGAGACTGTTAGCTGCCCACCCAATATCTATTTTTCCCCCTTTTCTCCCACTAGGAGATTTTACTGGGGATGGCAACACACCGAGCTCAAAACATCAAATCACCTAACTCCAGACTTTTTTATGTTACAGGAAAGAAAAATACATCCCCCACCTCATTTAAGCCATTATTGTTCGCGTTTTCTGTTGAATGCTGCGGAGCAACGGAGTCCATGCACCACAACTACTGAGCCTGAGCTCTAGAGTCCGCGAGCTACATTTACTGAGCCTGCATGCCTAGAGCCCGTGCTCCACAACAAGAGAAGCCACCGCAATGAGAAGCCCACGTACCACAATGAAGAGTAGCCCCCGCTTGCTGCTACTAGAGAAAGCCCACATGCAGCAACAAAGACCCAAGGCAGACAAAAATAAATAAATAAAAATTTTAAAAAAAAAGATGTGATTTCTTTAAGCCTAACGAATGCTACTGACAACTAATGGAACTAAATGAAACTTCTGCCCTTTGGGGCAATGGAAGAATATAATTCATAATGGCAGGCATAGCCAAGAGTGAAACAAGACACACCTTAATGTTGAACACCCAAAGCAGAGCTGTTTGAAATAAGAACTCAGGGTTTAAAGCTATCTCTTCCTTGCAACTAGACAGAACATTAACTGAAATGCATAGCATTCTTTTCTCATGAAAGGATATTAGAATTCAGCTGAGAACAATATTATTTTAGATACAGGCTTAAATATACTTTTTTTAAAAAAAAATTTTAATAAATAAAATAGCCACAATTTTTGGTAGTTATGGGTACCAAATTGCTAGGCCCCCTCGAAATTCTATCTGGCATGCAGTTAAATCGACAGGCTCATTAAATATTTACAAGGACTGGACAGAAATGGGTATGTATAGCTTATTTAAATATTGATGGGTAGAGGGAAATAAGAGAGAAGATGATTTCCACAGATCCAAGATTAACTAACCAAGATTAACAGTTCCCTTTATGTGTGGGGCTTACTTCAGTCTGATAGCTTTCTTCAGACTGCCCCTTTCATCTGTAATTTCTGATATACAGCTTTCCTAGGTGAGTCTTTCGGCTAGTTTTAGTTTTTCTGAGAAAGCAAATTGCTTCCTATAGGTTCCTTGAGAACACTCCATAGTGTATGAGAGTCGAGGTGAGCAAAACCTTACCTGTATAGGACAGTCCAAAGGATCAGATAAATCCGTGGGAGAACAAAGCTAATGTCATGGAGTGAGGTGGAGTAAAAAAATGAAATCTGACACCAGAGCTTTGACTTTAATTGAGCTAAGACACAGTGTCCAGATGAGGATGCTAAAAGTAGGAAATAAACACTTTCAATATGGCTTTTTAAAATAATCGAAAAGAACTGTAATTATAGTAATAAAACACTTTCGAAGACCTTTTCCTTCTCCCACTTCCCTAAAATACGCAGTAAGATTAACACGATTTAATAATTAAAACTGCATAACTAATCAATCCACACCTTGGTTCTACAAATTTGAGAGGGTATTGAGAGCAGAAAAGGAAAGAGAATGAAGTCTCCTGGGACTGCTCCAAATGAAAGAAATCCTTTTTATATCATTAAGTTTTATACCAAAATCACAGAATTATTTTGGAAAACATACCCTAATAAAAGATAACAATAGTAACAACAGCTAACACATAATGATTACTATGCACAAGCACTCTTCTGAGCACTTTTATGTGTATTAATTCATTTGATCTTTCTAATGATCCTGTAAGTCACAATACTATTTTTATTCTTATTAGACTGATGAAAAGAGGCAGAGTCTTTAAGTAAGACTTAAGATCACCAAATTACTAAGTGGAGAAGCTAGAATTAAAACTCAAAGAGTCAGATTCTAGAGTCCATTCTCTTAATCACTTTACCAAATTGTCTTTTTAGGTATTACAACTTAAATTCATTTGCAGAGTAAAACTGGACAGAGCTAAAATTATTTCTACTTTCTCCCTATCTTGTCAAGGTACTGCTACTCCCCTAGTCACCCAAATCCGAATCCATGAGACAACTTTTGGCCCTTTGGTGCACTCATATTCAATTAGTCATCCAACCAAACCCTGTCAATTAAATACATACTCCATTTCCACTCCTATTATTATCCTGGCGATTCTGTAGCCAAGAACTGCATCAGCTTTTTAAGAAGCCAATAGCTCATGCCAACCAAACTGCAGGCCTCTTATATTAGTTTTATAAGGCATAATTATAGTAAAATATTTTACGTTTCCCCATAAAAGTTCTCCTTATTAATTTCAGCCCATCTCTTTAGCCTATATATTAATATTCCCTTCCAGATATATACCAAAACACTGGGTAAGCAAAACTTTAAAAATGTACTAATATACTCCCTATTCAAATGAAACACAGAGACTTTAAGGTTTTAGCACTAGAAATAAAATCTATAGGAGAGAAACGTAGCTGGATCAAGTGATCTTTTAAACTTTACACTTGGGGGTAGGGTGCTCTCACTTCAATTACCATAATCATAAATTATGACCCTCAAGGGAGCATAGTGCTTCCTTTAATCCATTTTGGTTCCAATGAGCATCAACGAGACAGTTTGGAGACTTTAAAAAGGACTTTACCAGACAGAGAGAAACAAATAAAAATAGAGGTCAACAAGCTTAAAAGCAGTCCACAGCATAGGATAAATCACAGTGCTCTCCAAACTTTTTCACTTCCTGCAACACAGATGTTATTTACACAGCACACATGGTAAATCAAGACTGCTCACATCAGTGGTCTCAATACCTCAACACACTGATGGCCCAGCCAAGTGGCACAGAGCATCGCTTGGCAAGTTCCACACTAACCTACCGCAGCTTATTTGCTCTCAGCCTTCATAAATTCTAATCTATTCCAAGCCAGAGAGCCATCCAAAGCCCGAGAACACCTTTGAAGGTCCTTCATATGGGTTCCTCACTTCCCAGCTACCTTTGTGCTAGGAGGTGGGGAGTGCTATCTTCTGCTCTTTCTCTTGAGAGACAGAAAGAAATAGTAGCTAATTCTGACCTACACCTTGGACCCTCCTATTTTATTCCTGTTTTAAATCTGGAAGAAAAGCCTCATCTAGCTGCTTGGTAACTGACCACTGAGTGACTTTATTCAATTAGTGAGCTCTTACCTCCACATATAGGAGTAGCTACCTGAACCAGAGGGCTAAGGTGATTTGAGATTATAAAATACACCAATATTGGTATTTGAAACTTGCCACACATATTAATATGGTGTGATATGGAGTATATTAACTTCTCATTATACGATGTTCTTGTAATGTTTTCATACCCTTGCAGCACTGCAACTAACACCTCTAAAAATGACTGCCAGAGCAGTAGCAAGAGCTCATGACTCTACTAGCAATAGCTGGCACTAGTCTCCGGTCTCTAATATGATCTGTTACAAAGCTAGCCAAAAATAATGTCCAAAGATTTGTCCTAATTGAAATTTCTTTTTGAAAAGCAGAAGGCAACTGAATTAAGATCCTAAATGTACATGTACATAGTGTAACATCCAGCATTACATGGACCAGCTACCCATTTAATCACTTTCAACTAGATCATGTAAGTGTCTGAAATCTCACTTAGTATAAAATAATTAAATAGGATAGGTAAGATTTAACATTCTGCCCTGCATATGGTCTAGAAAGTCCAATTTATTAGGTTAAGAGTCTTATATTTGTAATTTACCAACACATCTAAACATTTTAGAACCACCAACTTTTGAAAAAAAGAACATGAGTATGTATATATTTTAATACAAATTTAGAAACAGGATTTCGAAGGAGAAAAACATAGTATTTCCAAGTACAGGAACAACAACTGGAATATTAACCTGAATAGGTCAGGCTAATGTTCTTATAAATTTGTGAAGCAGAACAAGACCCTTGAAGATGATGTGTATAAAACCATGAAGGTGAATATATATACAAGAACAAGTTTATCGTCACTAAAAAAATGCTATTAGACTGAATCTGAGGGCATGGGCCACATCTGTCTTATTTACTGTTGTATCCCCAGCACCCAACACATTGTCCAGCACCTAACAGGCACTAAGAACATACTTAAGGATGAATCACTGGAAGCTACATGACCATTTGGAAAAGACTATTGTATACAAACTAATTTAACCATCAAAAAGGAAGTTGGAATTTGACCAGGAAACCTTTAAGGTCCTTTCCAAACCCTAAGATCACATGACATTTTTATCATTACCCCAGTGAAGATTTTAAATGAGGGTCACACTTCATTATAGGAAGAACCTTTAGAGAGATGTCTACCAGTTACTAGAGGCTGCATGATAACCCATCAGTCATTCTATACAAATCTTTGTCAAGCAGGAAAAAAGAAAGAAAAATGAGTAAAAGAGAATCACTAAACATTACAGATCCTAAAGGACAAATTAACCTTATTTATATATTTCTATATTTTGAAAGTAGACAATTAGATTAATCTAAAAAAATTATCAAGTCCATGGATTGTATTAAAAGAATAAATCTTTAAATGCTGTGTTATGTACACTAACAAATAACTAAGGGGGAAAATCCCCTAGTATCAAAAGTACATAGAGGGACTTCCCTGGTGGTGCAGTGGTTAAGAATCCTCCTGCCAAGGCAGGCGACACGGGTTCGAGCCCTGGTCTGGGAAGATCCCACATGCCGCGGAGCAACTGAACCCGTGCACCACAACTACTGAGCCTGCGCTTTAGAGCCCCTGCGTCACAACTGCTGAGCGTGTGCACTGCAACTGCTGAAGCCCACGCGCCCTAGAGCCTGTGCTCCGCAACAAGAGAAGCCACCACAATGAGAAGCCCACGCCACAATGAAGAGTAGTCCCCGCTCGCCACAACTAGAGGGAAAAGCGCACGCGCAGCAACAAAGACCCAACGCAGCCAAAAAAAAAAAAAAAAAACCAAAAAACAAATGTAAATATATTACTTAAAAACATATATATTTTAAAAACAAATATATTTTTTAAAAAGTACATAGAATAATTTTTTCCTTAGAAGCCTCAAATTGGAAAGTCCTGTAACAGTTAAGCAACTGCTCAGTTACAGAATTTAGAAATACGTAAGATTTTTTTTTACTTGTGCCTAACTCGCTTTAATGATAAACTGCAAATGTGTGATAAATCTCTCTACTCTTTTCTTTGTCTTGAATGGAATACAAATATTTTAAAAAATAGTGTATCATATACAAATAGATTGCACACTAAATGTGTAACCTATCTGATTACAGGAAGTTATAATCACGGTTGTGTACAACTCACCTGTCTGAATAATTTTTGGCTACTTTAATCCAAGAAACTAACATCCATCACTACTTCATATTAAAGATATTTTCTATAATAATTTGGTGAGATTAAAGTATGTTACAATTTGCTTTGTAAAATCAAAACTATGCAGAACTCTAAAAGCTAGTTAACCTAGCTCATTTGCTTTCCTTAGGCTATCTGGCAAGCAGCAACAGGTAACTGGCTGCCTTGATTACTTACAAACTAATGGGCTACACTATTCCTGCCAATACTTTCTTATTTTTTAATAGTACTTATCACTTCTCAAGTACCATATAATTTACTTATTCATTATAGTTAGTGTCAGTCCATTCTCTACTATAAATTTAAGTTCTAAGAAGACAGGGATTTTATCTGCTTCACTGCCATATCATCAACACCCATCTCAGTGACTGACACATAGTAAGTGTTCAATAAATATCTGTTAAATGAATGAACTGGCATTAAATCATAGCCAAATTTTCAAAATGGCTATAAATTTTAAAGCAAAATTCTGGACAGATGAGCAAACTACAAAAAAAAAAGTTTTTCGTAAGTACTCACAAGCTAGCACTTTAATAATCTTTATTTTAAAAATCACCAGATATGATCCAGCAATTCCACTCCTGGGTATATATCCAAAGAAAACAAAAACACTAATTCAAAAAGATTGCACCCAATGTCCATAGCAGCACTATTTACAACTGCTAAGATACAGAAGCAACCAAACTGTCCATCAACAGATGAATGGATAAAGAAGATGTGGTGTGGAATACAACTTAGCCATTGAAAAGAATGAAATTTTACCATTTGCAACAACATGGATGGACTTGGAGGTATTACGCTTAAGTGAAATACATCAGACAGAGAAAGACAAATACTATAAGTTATCACTTATATGTGGAATCTAAAAAATAAGACAAACCAGTGAATATAACAAAAAAGAAACAAACTCACAAAAAAAGAACAAACCAGCGGTTACCAGTGGGGAGAGAAAGAGGGGCAAGATAAGGGTAAGGGATTAAGAGGTACAAACTACAGTGTATAAAATAAATAAGCTACAAATATATATTGTTCAGCACAGGGAATAGGGTAAATATTTTATAATAACTATAAATGAAGTAAAACCTTTAAAAATTGTGAATCACTATGCTGTATACCTGAAACTTACATAATATTGTAAGTCAACTATACCTCAATTTTAAAAATTTTTTTAATTTAATAAAATAAAAATAAAAATCACTAGAGATCTATATCTAAGTTATTAGTTTCTGGACTCCACCCCTACCCCTTTTTCATGTTTAGGAAACAATTCTTCACTTTTAGTAACAGCAGCATCACATCATTCTACTACTTAAAGTTGTCACCATCACCAAGAGGCAACAACAGGCTGTTCTGTGAAATAAGATTACAGGCATTACCTAGATAGAACAATATTAATATAAGTAAATATTCATGTGAAATTGAAATGCATATTCCAGAAATTTTAAAGAAGGCACATTCAGTTTAAAAGAATTTCTAGCTGATGGAATAAATAGAAAATATCGATATTACTTATGAGCAGGGAGCCTTCCTGTGGCTCTTTTCAACTCAGAAAATGTCTCTCCTTCCACCTCTCTGACCTGCCAGAAAGAAAAACATTTAACCAGAATCCAAGATTCTACCTCATCTTGTTTATCAGTGCTCAGAAGTCTCAGGAAAAGCAGTCACTGCCTGGGGAAAGAGACCAGTAAACCTCAAACAATGGAAGCCACAAACAATGGAAACCACAATTAATTCATAAATTGACAGCACTTCTCATTTAAGTTTTATAGCAGTTTATTCCTATTTCCAAAATAAGTACATAGTACTGAATTGGAGAAATATACTGAAGATCTTACTAGGCTTAACGAGATCTTCCAGTCAGTTATGAACCCAATAGTAGAATCTATTTCATTAGAACACTAAGGCTGTCGTAATCAAAGCTATTCTGAGTTCACTCATACTATGGTGTGTTTCTTGTAAATACAGTCCATCTTTGGAAGAAATAAAAGCTGCTAGCTCCTTAATTACCAAAGATTTGTATCATTAGACCCTTTTGTTTTTATTGTTTTAAAGTTAACACTTTTCTATTCATGTCTTTCCAATGCCAGTTAAACCTTCCTAATTAGAATAAGACTTATCTTGTTAATTTTTTTTTAAAAGAAACAGAAAAAGAAAAAAACTTTTAAAAAATCAGCTTACCTCATCTAACACAAGAATAGAGTATTTTAGTTTAGTTTTAGAAAAGCTTTAGCAGAGAGTCAAAAGACCAGGAGTTTTTGTTATCATCTCAGCCAATAGTAAGTAGCTATATGACCTGGATTTCAATATCTAATTTTTAACACAAATGGAGATGAATTTTAGCACTTAAAGTAAATTCAACTTACCTAAAATTGTCACTTTTCTCTTTAGCTTTCCAAAGCTTGAATTTATACAAATTTTCCCAACTTAAGAAATGATCTAAATTTCCACATATATTTCAGATTCTGGATAATTCTTAGCCTAACTTAAAGTATCTTTAAGCTAGCTAGAATTAGCTGTTTAAAGAAATAAACTTTAGGGCTTCCCTGGTGGCGCAGTGGTTGAGAGTCCGCCTGCCGATGCAGGGAACACGGGTTCGTGCCCCGATCTGGGAAAATCCCACATGCCGCGGAGCGGCTGGACCCGTGAGCCATGGCCGCTGAGCCTGCGCGTCCAGAGCCTGTGCTCTGCAACGGGAGAGGCCACAGCAGTGAGAGGCCCGCGTACCACAAAAAAAAAAAAAAGAAAGAAAGAAACTTTACTAAGGATTGATTATCTTTATGATTAACTTATGAAATACTGGCCCTATTTTTAGCTTTTATTATATTTAAGGAGATGTCAGAAATCATTCTACCATCCCCTTTATAGACACATTTCAGTAAAATGCAATAGTAAACTACTGCTGACATAAGTACAAAACGAATCTGCCTGCCAATGCAGGGGACATGGGTTCCAGCCCTGGTCCGGGAAGATCCCACATGCCGCAGAGCAACTAAGCCTGTGCGCCACAACTACTGAGCCTGTGCTCTAGAACCTGCAAGCCACAACTACTGAGCCCACATGCCACAACTACTGAAGCCCGCGTGCCTAGAGCTCATGCTCCGCAACAAGAGAAGCCACCGCAATGAGAAGCCCACATACCGCAATGAAGAGGAGTCCCTGCTCACCGCAACTAGAGAAAGCTCGTGCACAGCAACGAAGACCCAAGGCAGCCAAAAATAAAAAATATATAAATAAATTTATTTTAAAAAACGACATATATATTACACACACACACATATATACAAACACACACACATATATATATATATATAAAATTTCAAGGCATGTCTTCAAAGTAAGGAAAGATAAAATTTACTATAACAGATACAGCCACATCACTGATAGATTTATAACTGATTAATAAACTTTTAGTTCTCAAAGATTAAAAAACTTTTCTTCAGTTAAGTTTTGTCAACTTAGTAACTCTCCACCTAAAATTTTGTACATTGGTGATATTAGTGACTTTTTATAGACACATAAGTACCACTAGAGGCCACCAAATACTTCATTTTTTAAAACTGACACATTTGTTAAGTTATAAGAAAAATGACCATATCCATAGCAGGGAAAGTTCCACATGAATACTCAAAGCACAATACAAACTCAAGAAAAAAGATCTGAACATATTTCATGCAGTAAATAGCATGTCTGGATCACCAAAGAACTTGATTAGAACAAGAACTGGGGTGTGGGGGGATGGATAGTATCAAAATATCATTCCTTATATACCATTGAAAATAGATTATATGACCTAGAGAGTTGATGTTCTCTAAATAGCTGTTGCCTTTCTTAATCAAATTATATATCTATATATAGGTATATATACTGATACAGACAGATAAATAAAATCCCAGAGTTCAATATTCTTTCCTCCATATCACAAAGTCTTTCACATATAGTAATGTTTTTACATCTAAAGTTGGCTACCATCTATAGCAATTAAAATTTTGATAAAGAAGTTCTATTTATAAAAGTCGCCCCACAAATTTGAATATATCCAAATTTCTGGCTTGACAAAGAAAATCTGGCTTGGCAGAATAGATAACACCTGAGAAAACTTTGCTCTGACACCCTAGGTGAATTGCTGCTAGAATACCCTATGTCCCCTCATTTCTTCCAGTCTCCTCCTCCTCACTAAAGGTAAATAGCAAGAAACAGAAGGTCCAAGTAGGATTCAGAGATTCTGTAGATCCAAGTGAAATCTATGAAACAAAATGGGACTTCTTATTATCCGACTGTCCACCTTTTCTGCATGATGATACACTATTTTTCAAGAGTTTTCAAGCATTCCAGGTAAACTTTATTCGTTCATGCTTTTGGTGTTCTATTTAAAGTCTCTGCTTAACTAAAGGTTGCAAAGATGTTCTCCTAAGTTTTCCTTTAAAAACCTTTATACTTTTAGCTTTTACATTTAGTCTATGATCTACTTCAAATTAATTTTTCTGTAGGTTGTGAGGCAGGGTCAAGGCTTTTTTTTTTTCCAAATGGACATTCAGTTGTTTCAGCACCATTTGTTGAAAACCCTATCTTTTTCACAACTGAATTACCTTGGCAACTTTATTGAATATATATTTACCATAATGTGTGTGTTTGCTTCTAGACTGTAGCAAGGATCTACAAAAGACAATCCTTAAGCCAATACCACATTTGAATACTGAGCTCTACAGTATGCCTTGAAACCAGGTAGTACAAGTCCTCCAACTTTGTTCTTCTCCAAATTCTTTGGCTACTTGCTATACAATGTGTCTTAGAGACTGATTCACGTCACTGAACAAAGCTCTAGGTCATATTTTTCTAAAAAGTTTTTAATAGTAGTAAAATATACATAACATAAAATTTATCATCTTAACCATTTTTAAATGTGCAGTTCAGTAGTGTCAAGTACATCCATATTGTCCTGCAATCACTCTCCAGAACACTTTTCATCTTGCAAAACTGAAAATCTATACCCATAGACTTAGCATAATGTCCTCAAGGTTCATCCATGTTGTAGCACATGTCAGAATCTCCTTCATTTTTAAGGCTGAATAATATTTCATTGTATGTATATACCACATTTTGTTTATCCATTTATCTGTCAGTGGATACCTGGATTGCTTTTGGCTGTGGTGAATAATGCCACTATGAACGTGTGAACAAAAAATCTATTTGAGTCCCTGCTTTCAGTTCTTTGGGGTATATACCCAGAAGTGAAATTGCTGGACCATACAGTAATTCCATTCTCAATTTTTTGAGGAACCGCCCTATCATTTTCCACGGTAGCTGTACCATTTTACATTCCCACCAACAGTACACAAGGACTGTAATTTCTCCACATCTTTGCCAGCACTTTGTGTTTTTTTATATTAGTCATCGTAATAGGTGTGAAGTGGTATCTCACTGCTGTTTTGATTTGCGTTTCCCTAATGGTTAGTGACATTAGCATCTTTTCATCTGCTTGTTGGCCATCTTCTATCTCATACTTTTTAACAGTTGCATTATATTCTGATGAATGACTGTGGCACTACTAATTCAATCAGTCACCTACTGATAGACATTTAGGTAGTTTCCAATTTTTTGCCTTGAATAACTTTACACATGCATATGTATGAGTAACCATAAAAATCAATTTGTTCAGGACGCATGTTTTCCGATTCACTACCTTTCACTCTCAAAAGCATTCTGGTTTGAATAATATATATTATTTATCCAAGTGTCAGTTCTGCTATAGGACAAATTGCTACAAGTGAAATTAGGCAAGAACTAACTTTGATTAACCTTCCAAGGCTATTTGTTACCAGAGCTCACCCCATATTAGAAGTCCGGTATTAGAAAGAGATACCAAAATATGGCTTAGCTCTGTCTGAGACATGTAGGCTATACACTTAGATTACAGGAATTGCAGAAAACACACAGGCATGACTAGGATTCAAGTACAAAAGACTGACAGAATAGTGATACCATCACTTCCCAGAGAAAACAAAATACCCAAAAAATGAAAACTGAATCTTACAGAAAGTCTGTAGTAAGGGGGCCACAAAAACAAAATAAAACAAAAACAGGGAAAAATGGAAGAGAATTAACTGACATTAAGAGAAAATTAGCATGATGAAGACTGTTGTATTTTCTCTGACACCAAGTATGTGTTTTTTCCCAATACCAGCTGGGTGTCCAACAATTAAATTCATTTATGACACTAACTTCCCAGAGTCAGTGCAGACCCCACAATCAAGGGGTCAGGGCTCTGCCCCACAAGACTGCCCTCACTCCAGATGCCAGCTGCAAAAGGGATGACCAAGTTATCCACACTTCTGCCTGCAGACTACAAATTCAGGGGCTCACATGACTGTCCCCCTCGGGTTCAATAATTCACTAGGACAGCTCACTGAACTCAGGAAAACACTTTACCTACACTTACCAGTTTACTGTAAAGTATATAACTCAAAAAGAGCCAAACAGAAGAGATAGATAAGTCAAGGTATGGAGGGAGGGGGTGACACAGAGCCTCCACACCTTCTCCAATCACACTACCTTCCCAGCACATAGATGTGTTCACCAACTTGGAAGATCTCTATATCCCTTCATCTAGGGGTTTTTATGGAAGCTTCATTAGGTAAGCATGATTGATTAGCTCGTTGGCCATTGGTGATTGAACTCAATCTCCAGCCCCTCTCCCCTCCCAAGTAGGGCTGAAATTTCCAAACCTCTAACCGCATGGTTGGTTCCTGTGGCACATCAGCCCCCTTCCTGAAGCTACCTAGCGTTCCCTAAATTCATAAGCCATCTCATTAGCATACAAAAGACAGTAAACTCCAAAGATTTCAGGAACTTTGTGCCAGGAACTGAGACAAAAACTAAATACAGTGTTCATTTTTTATTTTACCACAAAGACTGAATTAATGATGTCAAAAAATAAAGTGGTCAAGGAGAATTAAGATAAGGGAAAAGGCCTCTGAATTTCAGCAAGAACACTGTGGCAGAAGAAAGGTAGTTGTTCACTAAATCTGTTTCACTTTTCTCCTAGGCACCCATCTAGGCTTTATTTGCCAAACTCCCATTACAGTTAACTGTGGTTAAATGACTGATTTCTGATGAATGGAACAGGATAGAAGTGATGTATACAGCCTCCCAGGCCTACCCCATAAAACCCACCTCCATGCTTTCTTTTACTACTCTGCCAACTGAATGCTGATGCCCAAGATGACCCTGAGAACCACACTTTGAAGACAGCAAACCACACTCCTGTCTACACCACTGTCACTAATCAAGTAAGTGATTATGCAAGTAAGAAGAAAAAAGCTTGTTTCATTCTAGCCACTAAGGCTTCAAGGTTCACCTATTATAACATCTAGTATTTATTAACTTAATGAATTCAGAAAATATTACTAAACTTCAACTTTGTGATTTCAGAATGGAGAGGACATAAAGTGTACTTCAGAATAAACCTCTGAAATGTGGGTGAGATGGATGTAAGAGATGCGAGTGGACAGCAAGAAATCATAACATTATAGTTTATTAAAATATTAATAGACAATCACCTGATAACAGTCCTGTAGGAAAAGCAGTATTATCAGAAAGATAAATTAACTTTGCTTAAGATTTTAAAGTTTCAGATCCCATATTGCTTCCAGAGTACCACACCAGTCTCTTATAGAAATAGAGACAGCAAATGAAGAATAATCATTTGAAACATTTTATAATGAAGAAGAAATAGGATAATAGCTAAGAAATAAACTCAAGAAAAGACTTTTTAAAGTTAATACTTGGGATCAATGGAAAATGAAGAATAGAACAAGGAACTGGACATTAAAAAGTATAGAACAACCATAGTGGTGAAATGACAGACAATTACATGAGAGATCAGTAGCAGTATTCTGTGTGGTAACGGGGCCAGGCTGTTTGCAAACAACATGAATTTGTAGTAGGTCAGGCTTGTGTACTGTAGTTCTACGTCTTCTTCAGGAAGTTCACTATGGCGTCAAAGCATTAGGGATAGCAGGACCCCAACATGGCAAGAAAACCTCTCCTGAGGTGGTTCTGAGAGCAGACCATGGAGACTGGGTAGGTGATTCTCTAGCATAACTGAGGCTATCAATACATTAGTAAAATAAGCAGAATTGTAAGCTACTGAAAGTCTAGTACAGTATAACAAACCACCTTAGTAAGCATCAAGGAATGTGAGA
Source organism: Stenella coeruleoalba (assembly GCF_951394435.1). Classification (NCBI taxonomy): domain Eukaryota; kingdom Metazoa; phylum Chordata; class Mammalia; order Artiodactyla; family Delphinidae; genus Stenella; species Stenella coeruleoalba. The sequence continues at coordinate 45,142,307 of NC_137154.1, read as the reverse complement.
AGAGTAACACCAAGACTGACTAGCTTCTACCTCAGAGATGTTGAGAGAATCCACTATCTCAGATGCATCCTCTAGACTCCATCTACAGGACGGAGTTCCTACCTGCTATGCAGTTTTATTACTTCAAAGAGACAACTGTGTCTTTGGGAGTAGGAAACAAAAATGTGAGCTCAAACCACCACTTTCCAGCTTAAACCCCATTTGTATCCACTTGCTTTGTTGTGAACATAACTTTAAACGTCCTTTTTGTAGTCCTTAGTATGTTTCAAAAGCCATGTCTTCATGAAACAATCTAAATATCCATTGACAGAGGAACAGATAAAGAAGATGTGGTACATATATACAATGGAATACTACTCAGTCATAAAAAAGAACAAAATAATACGATTTGCAGCAACATGGATGCAACTGGAGATTGTCATACTAAGTGAAGTCAAAAAGAGAAAGAGAAATACCATATGATATCACTTACATGTGTAATCTAAAATATGGCACAAATGAACCTATGAAACAGAAACAGACACAGAGAACAGACTGTGGTTGCCATGTGGGGGGTGGTATGGGAGTGATGGACTGGGAGTATGGAGTTAGTAGATGCAAACTATTACATATAGAATGGATAAACAACAAGGTCCTACTGTATAGCACAGGGAACTATATTCAATATCCTGGGATAAACCGTAATGGAATAGAATACATTGAGTATTCTCATAGACTACTCATAGAATACTGAGTCACTTTGCTGTATAGCAGAAATTAACACAACACTGTACATCAACTATACTTCAATAAAAAAATAAATTAAAAAAAGCCATGTCTTCATACTTCATAGCAATGTTCTTGTTTTCAGCCTCAACTCTATGCAAAATCAAGAGTTCTTCCACACATCCTTTACACCAGCTTTAAAACTAAATTCATCACCAAGCACCCTACCTCAGCACAGAGGCTTTAGATGCTACCTACAGTATCTTTCATAGGTCTCGTTTATAATTATATATTTTTTATTTTTAGCTGTCTTCTTATCTCAAATCTCTCTGGCTGGGAAAGTATCCGGCCTATCTTTATTTTAAATATTACTTATACAGCTAGTTTTTTATACTCACATGCAGGACCTACATTTTCACCTATTATATTTAATCCTCTTATATAAAGGGCCCGTAACTCCAGCCTTTTAAAATCTTTGTGAACCCTGATTCTGTCATCCAGTATGTTCACTACCTTTCTCAATCTCCTTTCACGCATATTCCTCTACAAAGAGAGGAGAAAATTCTCTTCCGTCCTTTCTACACTCGGTTTCCTGACCAAACAGTATTTATATCTAGGTCAGATGGACCACTGCTAGCCCATCTGCGGTATTCAATGCATTCTAAACAACTAAAAGAACTAAAATATTACATGATACTTATACTTACTTCTCTGCCCTCAAATAGCATCCCATACTAAGGCTACTTCTCCTATGTTACAACTGCAGAATGCTGAATACAAGATTTTTTTACCTCTTCTCCCCAATCTATACTTATAATTACAGAAAACTGGATTCATACTGAAGGTAGTCAAATCATTAGTCTATAACTTAAATAAATGAGCTAATATCTTAAGAACCTCAAATTTATAAATTCTAATGACACGGTTAATCCTCTTTTACTCAAGCCACAACATTTTTTATCACAGTACTTTAGACTTCTAAAAAAATCAGAAAGATTTACAAATGCGTCAGTGCAGGCATTCCCTAGTGAAGATGGTGGCATGTTTTCTGAATTATGATATAAAAAAATTCACTTCTGAGACAGGGCATCTTTAAAAAGAGCTAGTGCCTAAACAATACTATTTTGTTGATGCCCAAAACCAAGCCAATAAAAATATTTCTTCCCATAATCAGAAATAGATTGTTAGCCATAGAATGCCTCTGCAAAACAATTCTTACATTTTCTTTGAAATATTGTCTCTAAAATTAACTGAAACTTTATTTATATGACTGTCTGTGGTTTCCATGTATGCCTAAAAGGCACAAGAAAAAGATAAAAATATCCCAGAATTGGAAAAGCAGTCATTATGTTTGGTTTAGCTTATTTTCATATTTTTATTTTTAAAAACCATCCAAATTAAAGTTCAGCATTTCTCAATAGAAGAAAAGAAAGAGAAGGCGATTTCTTTACACAAAAGCAGCAAGACTAAATTCAGCATCCTCTAAATTAAATTTGGGATTTGACTTATTAGCGAATGAATGCCTTAAATCCTTTCCCACAAGTCATAAAGTTTAGTCTTCATTCTGAACAGAATTACCTTTCATTTATTTTTTTTTCATGGAAAGGAATTTTACTTTAAATATAGCAGCATGTACATCTCAATCCCAAACTCCCTATCTATCCCTCCCCTCAGGTAACCATAAGTGCATTCTCTAAATCTGTCAGTCTGTTTCTGTTTTGTTAATATAAGTTCATTTGTATCATTTTTTTAAATTTTTTTTTAGGTTCCCCATATAAGTGATATCATATGATATTTGTCTTTGTCTGACTTACCAATACTTCACTTAGTATGATAATCTCCAGGTCCATCCATGTTGCTGCAAATGGCATGATTTCATTCTTTTTAAAGGCTGAGTAATATTCCATGGTATATATGTACACATTCTCTTTATCCATTCATCTGTTGCTTCTATGTCTTGGCTTTTGGGCATATATCCAGAGAAAAACATGGTTCGAAAGGATACGTGCACCCCAATGTTCATTGCAGCACTGTTTACAATACCTTTCATTTAGAATTTAAATACATGAAATACTTGTTGTGTGGGCAGGAAAGATGGCAACAGAAAATAATTTCAAGTCTAATACTATGCTCTGAACCCAGGTTTATCCTCCGAAAAAAATAAGTGAAGTTGGTTTCTAATAACACAGCATTCTTTTTTTTTTTTAACATCTTTATTGGAGTATAATTGCTTTACAATGGTGTGTTAGTTTCTGCTTTATAACAAAGTGAATCAGCTATACATATACATATATCCCCAAATCCAGTGCCTCTTGCATCTCCCTCCCACCCTCCCTATCCCACCCCTCTAGGTGGTCACAAAGCACCGAGCTCATCTCCCTGTGCTATGTGGCTGCTTCCCACTAGCTATTTTACATTTGGTAGTGTATGATATGTCCATGCCACACTCTCACTTTGTCCCAGCTTACCCTTCCTCCTCCCTGTGTCCTCAAGTCCATTCTCTACGTCTGCGTCTTGAATCCTGTCCTGCCCCTAAGTTCTTCAGAACCAACTTTTTTTTTTTAGATTCCATACATGTGTTAGCATACAGTATTTGCTTTTCTCTTTCTGACTTACTTCACTCTGTAGGACAGACTCTAGGTCCATCCACCTCACTACAAATAATCCAATTTCATTTCTTTTTATGGCTGAATAATATTCCATTGTATATATGTGCCACATCTTCTTTATCCATTCATCTGTCGATGGACACTTAGGTTGCTTCCATGTCCTGGCTATTGTAAATAGAGCTGCAGTGAACATTGTGATACAAGACTCTTTTGAATTATGGTTTTCTCAGGGTATATGCCCAGTAGTGGGATTGCTGGGTTGAATGGTAGTTCTATTTGTAGTTTTTTAAGGAACCTCCATACTGTTCTCCATAATGGCTATATCAATTTACATTCCCACCAACAGTGCGAGAGGGTTCCCTTTTCTCCACACCCTCTCCAGCATCTATTGTTTGTAGCTTTTTTGATGATGGCCATTCTGACTGGTATGAGGTGATACCTCATTGTAGTTTTGATTTGCATTTCTCTAATGATTAGTGATGTTGAGCATTCTTTCATGTGTTTGTTGGCAATCTGTATATCTTCTTTGGAGAAATGTCTATTTAGGTGTGCTGCTCATTTTTGGACTGGGTTGTTTGTTTTTTGATATTGAGCTGCATGAGCTGCTTGTAAATTTTGGAGATTAATCCTTTGTCATTTGCTTCATTTGCAAATATTTTCTCCCATTCTGAGGATGTCTTTTGGTCTTGTTTATGGTTTCCTTTGCTGTGCAAAAGCTTTTAAGTTTCATTAGGTCCCATTTGTTTATTTTTGTTTTTATTTCCATTTCTCTAGGAGGTGGGTCAAAAAGGATCTTGCTGTGATTTATGTCATAGAGTGTTCTGCCTATGTTTTCCTCTAAGAGTTTTATAGTGTCTGGTCTTACATTTAGGTCTTTGATCCATTTTGAGTTTATTTTTGTGTATGGTGTTAGGGAGTGTTCTTACTTCATTTTTTCCATGTAGCTGTCCGGTTTTCCCAGCAGCACTTATTGAAGAGGCAACACAGCATTCTTTTAACACAGCATGCTTTTAAACATTTCTGAACCTCAGTTCTTCCAAATTATAGAATCCTGTTTTCAGATCTTGCACTTACATTAAAGTCCAAATGCTAACCATAGCTTAAAGTGTCACTCTGAGAATACTCTCAGAATACTCTCAGATCTTGGCTGAGACTAAGAGTCAAAAAACCTGGGTTTGAATGCTAGCTCTGCTGCCATTGAGCTGCTAGACCTTAGTGAAACCATTTAAAACTTCCTAATCCTCAATTTACCTACCTTTAAATTAGATATACTACCTCTAATCATCTAATGTGTGAGTTCATCACAGTCTGTGAATTGTATGTAACTGTTAGATATTAACATTAATGTTACATGCTAAAAACTTGTTCCACTACTACCACCTTGGTAGGGTAAGATTTTTTTCCATGTAAATCATCACAAAAGGGTCACTACCACCCTGGAATCAAAAAACCACCTAGGCTCTGAGCCAAATCACCTTCAATTAGACTAAAATTTTATTAGGCCTATCTCTGGTCTTGAAGTTGCAGGAGTTGCTCTAGATTACACAGTATATCACAGTTACTCAATTATTGCTGTTAACATGCAGAATAGTTGCACCTCCCTAACATATAAAGTAAAGCACAAAGCCATAAATAATAAGACAACAAAAATTTAACAGTTAATGTTCTATTATGTTTTAAAAATGGGCTTTGGGGACCTCCCTGGTGGTCCAGTGGATAAGACTCTGTGCTTCCACTGCTGGGGCACGGGTTCCATCCCTGGTCGGGGAGCTAAGATCCCACGTGTCACACAGTGCAGCCAAAAGATAAAAAAATAAAATAAAATTTAAAAAATTTTTAAATAAAAATTAAAAATGGGCTTTGTTAGATAAACAAATTTATTCTGTACCTGACAAAGCACAATAGACATTAGATGATGAGAATTGCTATCAGTTACGAAAAAATTAAAAGAAAAAATTCCCAATGTAATCCAGCACTTCAAATATTCTTTAAATATTAATCTGGCTCCCAAAATCTTGAAATGCTTCATGAAGAATCAGCCAAGATGTCATCTAGGAAGATCTTAGGTGAGGAAAAGTTATGCTACCTCTTAACACCTCGGTTTCACCAATCCAGCAGCACACGGCTCTACTTGTTATTGGAGAGGCACTGACAGCACTTGAACATGGGAATGTCTGTCACACAAAGAAAAAATATCCATTTACTAACTATTAAAATCAACATGTGTCTCTCCACCACTACTGGAGAAATATCAGAGGCATCACAGTATCTATGCCTTAGCTTTCAAAACACAAAAATTATTCCTTCTCAGTCATAGCTAAATAGCTAGAGTCAAATCATGATCTCTCTCTGACCCAATAATGTCTGCTGTTCTTGAAATTTATGAAGGTGGTTCACTGTTCATATTTTCAAACTGATGTAGTTTATATCCATCCACACATTGATGTGAGGGGAGGTAGGAACTCACAAAAAGTTCTAAAAGGTCTCCAGTACCAAAATTTTCCCCTTTCAATCATTACTAAAAAGGACAGTGAAGCAGAGTTTAAAAGCTTTAATAGTACAAACACCAGTTATCCACACCATAAGACCAATTATTACTATTTGCAGGCATGTGGAAGAGAAGAGAAAGGAATACAAGGGCTCTCTTAAAAACCTACTTTTCTCCTCCATCTGTGTGGTAACTTTTACCTTACCCAGAACACTTGACGTCTGACACTTCTAGTCACCCAGTGTGCGGTTTTTTCCCCCCAAACAAGCAATTATCCACGACACCTGCTGGGTGTCCTACAATTTTACAATTTAACTCACTGATTAAGGTTAAGGGCTCAGTCCCACAAGACTGACCCCCACTTCAGATATCAGTTGCAAGTAGGTTGTACAGTAGTACAACTTCTGTACGACTTGGCTATAAATCGGAGGTTCCCGTGACCTCCAGCCCTTTGGATTCAATTAATTTACTCAAGTGGCTCAGAGAGCTCGGGAAAACATTTTACTTACATTATCCAGTTTATTAAAGAATATGATAAGGAATACAGATGAACAGCCAGATGAAGAGATACACAGAGTGAGGTCTGGGAGGGTCCCAAGCATATGAATTTCTCTCTCTGTACAGTTGGGGTGCATCACCCTCCCAGTAGGTGCACGTTTCACCAACCTGGAAGCTCTCCAAATCCCAACTTTGGGGATTTTTATGGTGACATCGTCACGTAGGCATGATCAATCATTAATTCCATTTTCAGCCCTTCTCCCTTTTCAAGAGAATAGCAGATGGGGCTGAAAATTCCAAGCTTCTAATCATGGCTTGGTCTTTCCAGTGACCAGCCCCCATCCAGGAGCCATCCAGGAGCCCACCCAGAGTCGCCTCATTAGAACAAAAGACATTCATATCACCCAGGAACTTACAAAGGTTTCAGGAACCCTGTGTCAGGAACCGGGATCAAAGACACTCGTAACACTTAAGAAATTAGACGGACTTCAGAAGCTCTGTGCCAGGAACTGGGGGCAGAGACCACTATGTATTTTCTATTATCTCAAAGATCCTCACGTTCTTTCCCCATTTTTAATGCCTAAACTCAAGATTTACCCTCTCTGTGTGTCTACAGAATCCACAGCCTTCTTTACAAAACTGGGTTTAACAATCAAAATTAAGCATTTAGAAATGTACCTTTTATCCTCAGTGAGGCAGAAATGGACACTCATTTGCTAGGACAAGAAAATTCGTAATTTTCAACATCAGTTTTATTCCTAATAAATATTTCTGATCCAGGCTAACAAGAGAATGAACAATTCTTCCTCGGGGGGAGGTGCTGCAATATGTCAAACAAACAGCAACAATGACAGTAACAATAATAACATTAACAAGCTACCTCATTTATTGAGCACTTACTTTATGGAAGACACTGTTTTAAGCATTTTATTTATATTTTTCCCATTTTACCTTTGCAGTAACCCTATGAGATTACTATTATCATTATCCTCATTTTATAGATGAAGACGGCTGTTCAAGAAGTTAAGTAACTTGTTAGAAGTCATACCGTACAGGTGGGATTTCAACCCAGGCAGTCTCCTCTTCATTGTCATATTATACCAAATGATCGCTCAACAAGAACTGCTTTGATGAACACTGCTCATGTATATGTGTGTGTATGTAAACATACACACAATATAAGTGAATACACAAACATACATACACACACACATATATGCATTCTCTAAACTTTATAGTCATATTGAAAAATACTTTAGTGATCATCTTCTCAGTCTCATTTTACCACCATAGATCCACCACCAGACAGAATGTCCTGGTCATCACAAATTATGCTCCACCATTAAATTCCTTTAAAGCGGCTGACAAAAATAAAGCAGTTGAACTGCACTATTATAAAGCAACATACAGATTCTGTAACTGGAAAGAAAGAATTCAGATTCTGATTTCAAGGCCAAACTCAAACCATGACTGGTCACTATTAAACCAACCTTTGGTTTTGTTTGTCTGTGTTTTTGTTTAGTTGTCACTAAAACAACGACCTAGAAATTTTCAGAAAAAAATATAATAAATATTTGATTAGTGACACACTATCACTGAAGCTACTAGGCTAAGATTGTGACTAAAAGAATCAGAGGAATTTTTCAGCTTCCAGGTATATAAAAATCATCTATTTCATCTTTAATATTAAAGAGAAGATTAAACAGGAAAAAGAACAGCAAAACAGACATTCCAGAATCAGTATATTCAAAGTTTACTGTATTAGGGCGATTATTTCTAATAATGTGTTACAGTTAAATCACCAAATTATTTAAAAGTAACTGCAACATAAATATAACCATAAATGAAACATGAAAAGAAAAATATCATTATAAAAGTACAATAAAACAATACCAACTTACCAGTTCAACTCCCTGTGGAAAAGGTGTATCATCCCAGTCCTTCTGTGGAAACCTCTGGATTATTTTCCCCAGACCTGCTCCTGACCCTATTAATAAAATCAAAGTGAATTTGGTTATAGGGTACTTAAAAATCTGAATACTCATTATATTAATACTTATTTCTAAATGAATATTTGTTGAATATACTGATTAAACATTTTCAAGTTTTAAAGGGTCTACAACTACCTTCTAAACATAACACTGAAATGATAGGCAATCCCTATCCTATAGACTCTCAAAAGAGTAACACGTATGAAAAGCTAGGAACAACAGACAGAGGCATTAAAATTGGAGTCTCCACACCATGGGAGCAACTGCACTTTGTTCCCAGTAAGGAAAGCCGTCTTCTCAGTATCTCAGGTTGATATTTAAGAAGAACTTTTCTATGGAGACAAAGTAATTTTAAGTGACAAATGAAATGGTACCATTAGCACTAAGCTTCAGTTATGGGTTATAAGCACTGTTTTGGGTTAAATAAAGATTTTTAGAGTGGCCTGGGAACTTGACCATTGTCTAGACAGGGTTTTTCAACATCAGCACTACTGACATTTTGGGCCAGATAATTCCTTGTTGGGTTGGAGGCAGGGGGCTGGGAGCTATCCCGTGCATTATAGGATGTTTAGCAACATCCTTAGCTTCAACCCACTAGAAGTTAATAGCACCCCACCTACAATCACCAAGTTGTTACAACCAAAAATGTCTCCAGGTCACTGCCAAATGTGCTCTGGGGGGGCAAAAATGCCTCTGGTTGAAGACCATTGGACTATATATAGCATTATTGTTATAAAATTACCCTGTGACACTAAAAACCAGATCAACTTAAAATTGAACTTTGGGGATATAATCTGTGAGTAATCTGGGGCTAGAGACTACATGTTAGGCCTATTTGCTTTCTGCCATACTTTAAAATATATTTATTTATTTATTTATTTGGCTGCACCAGGTCTTAGTTGCCCCAAGCAGGACAGTCATTGCCGTGTGCGCGATCTTTTAGTTGCAGCACGTGGGCTCTCAGTTGCAGCATGTGGAATCTAGTTCCTTGACCAGAGATCAAACCCGGGCCCCCTGCATTGGGGGCGCAGAGTCTTAACCACTGGACCACCAGGGAAGTCCCTGTTCAATCCTTTTTAAGGGCTTCATGTGTTTGCATATTCTACATGTTGTTCCAACTCACTCTGAAGTAAAAACAACAACATTCTGATTATTTGGACATCTAAGTAAAGGAAACCTTAACACCTGATTCAAATTTTGTTTTTCTTCACTGATAGCTTCATTACTTTTTTTCATTTTTTAATAGATCTTTATTGGAATATAATTGCTTCACAATACTGTGTTAGTTTGTGTTGCACAACAAAGCGAATCAGCCATATGCACACACGTGTCCCCACATCCCCTCCCTCTTGAGCCTCCCTCCCATCCTCCCTATCCCACCCCTGTAGGTCATCGCAAAGCACCGAGCCGATCTCCCTGTGCTATGCTGCTGCTTCCCACCAGCCAACTATTTTATATCGGTAGTGTATATATGTCGACGCTACTCTCACTTTGCCTCAGCTTGCCCTCCCACCCCATGTTCTCAAGTCCATTTTCTATGTCTACCTCTTTATTCCTGCCCTGCAACTAGGTTCATTAGTACCATTTTTTTTTTTAGATTCCATATATATGTGTTAGCATATGATATTTGTTTTTTCTCTTTCTGACTTTCTTCACTCTGTAGGACAGACACTAGGTCCATCCACCTCACTAAAAATAACTCGATTTTCTTTCTTTCTATGGCTGAGTAATATTCCATTGTATATATTGCCACATCTTCTTTATCCATTTATCTGTCGATGGACATTTAGGTTGCTTCCATGTCCTGGTTATTGTAAATAGTGCTGCAACGAACATTGTAGCACATGTCTCTTTTTGAATTATGGTTTTCTCAGGGTATATGCCCAGTAGTGGGATTGCTGGGTCATATGGTAGTTCTATTTTTAGTTTTTTAAGGAACCTCCATACTGTCCTCCATAGTGGCTATATCAATTTACATTCCCACAACAGTGCAAGAGAGTTCCCTTTTCACCACACCCTTTCCAGCATTTATTGTTTCTAGATTTTTTGATGATGGCCATTCTGACCGGTGTGAGGTGATACCTCACTGAAGTTTTGATTTGCATTTCTCTAGTAATTAGTGATGTTGAGCATCTTTTCATGTGCCTCTTGGCCATCTGTATGTCTGCCTTGGTGAAATGTCTCTTTAGGTCTTCTGCCCATTTTCTAACTGGATTGTTTGTTTTTTTGATATTGAGCTCCATGAGCTGTTTGTACATTTTGGAGAGTAATCCTTTGTCTGTTGTTTCATTTACAAATATTTTCTCCCATTCTGAGGGTTGTCTTTTTGTCTTGTTTATGATTTCCTTTGCTGTGCAAAAGCTTTAAAGTTTAATTAAGTCTCATCCGTTTATTTTTGTTTTTATTCCCATTACTCTAGGAGGTGGGTCAGAAAAGATCTTGGCTCTGATTTATGTCAAAGCGTGTTTTTCCTATGCTTTCCTCTAAGAGTTTTATAGTGTCTGGCCTTACATTTAAGCCTTTAATCCATTTGGAGTTTATTTTTGTGTATGGTGTTAGGGAGTGTTCTAATTTCCTTATTTCACATGTAGCTGTCCAGTTTCCCAGCACCACTTATTGAAGAGGCTGCCTTTTCTCCATTGTATGTTCTTGCCTCCTTTGTAGTAAATTAGGTGCCCACATGTGAGTGGGTTTATCTCTGGGCATTCTATCTTGTACCACTGATCTATATTTCTGGTTTTGGGCCACTGCCATACTGTCCTGATTACTGTAGCTTTGTGGTATAGTTTGAAGTCGGGGAGGCTGATTCCTCCAAGTCCGTTTTTCTTTCTCAAGATTGCTTTGGCTATTCGAGGTCTTTTGTGTTTCCATATGAATTGTAAAATTTTTTGTTCTAATTCTGTGAAGAATGCCATTGGTAGTTTGATAGGGATTGCACTAAATCTGTAGATTGCTTTGGGTCGTATAGTCATTTTCACAATATTTATTCTTCCAATCCAAGAACATGGTATATTTCTCCATCTGTTTATGTCATCTTTGATTTCTTTCATCAGTGTTCTATAGTTTTCTGAGTACAAGTCTTTTGCCTCCTTAGGCAGGTTTATTCCTAGGTATCTTATTCTTTTGGTTGCAGTGGTAAATGGGAGTGTTTCCTTAATTTCTCTTTCTGATTTTTGTTGGTGTATAGGAATACCAGAGATTCCTGTGTATTAATTTTGTATCCTGCAACCTTACCAAATTCATTGATTAGTTCTAGTAGTTTTCTGGTGGCATCTTTAGGATTTTCTATGTATAGTATCATGTCATCAGCAAACAGTGACAGTTTTACTTCTTTTCCAATTTGTATTCCTTTTATTTCTTTTTCTTCTCTGACTGCTGTGGCTAGGGCTTCCAAAACTATGTTGAATAAGAGTGGCAAGAGTGGACATCCTTGTCTTGTTCCTGATCTTAGTGGAAATGCTTTCAGTTTTTCACCATTAAGTATGATGCTTGCTGTGGGTTTGTCATATATGGTACCCTCTGTGCCCATTTTCTGGAGTGTTTTTATCATAAATGGATGTTGAATTCTGTCAAAAGTTTTTTCTGCATCTATTGAGATGATCATATTGTTTTTATTCTTCAATTTGTTAATGTGCTGTATCACACTGATTGATTTGAATATATTGAAGAATCCTTGCATCCCTGAGATAAATCCCACTTGATCATGGTGTATGATCCTTTTAATGTGCTGTTGGATTCCGTTTGCTACTGTTTTGTTCAGGATTTTTACACCTATGTTCATCAGTGATACTGGTCTATAGTTTTCTTTTTTGTGATATTTTCTTCTGGTTTTTAGTGTCAGGGTGAACATCTGATTCAATTTAAAAAAAAAAATTCACTATCATCTCTCATCCTCATCCCTGTGAACTGAACTTCCCCCGGCCCTCACCTAGACTTTAAAATCACTTTATGACCAAATCTTACCTTTAAAAGATAAACAGAAAGTTAAGTTCATTTTACTGACCAACTCTGAACTATCTGCTAAAACCGAGGTCACGTTTGACAAAGGCAAAATGAAAACATTCTCAATTAAAATTAACAACTGTGCTCACTTCGGCAGCACATATACTAAAATTAACAACTGCTGCAGTATAGTAACTCTTCATATACCCGTATTATAGGAGAATAAAGGATTTCATTAAGAGTAAAGTAGGGCTTCCCTGGTGGCGCAGTGGTTGAGAGTCCGCCTGCCAATGCAGGGGACACAGGTTCATGCCCCGGTCCGGGAAGATCCCACATGACTCGGAGGGGCTGGGCCTGTGAGCCATGGCCGCTGAGCCTGCGCGTCTGGAGCCTGTGCTCCGCAACGGGAGAGGCCACAACAGTGAGAGGCCCGCATACCGCAAAAAAAAAAAAAAAAAGAGTAAAGTAAACTAAAAGTGATTTATCATAGGCATTCAGTTTTCAAAATCCACCTCAAGCATCACCACTTCTTACATTCACATCAAGGCTAATTCAACAAATTACTAGATACTGGGATACACAATGAAAAAGATATATGGCCCCTATTCTCAAGGAACTGATAAGCTATTAGGAGAAACAGAAAAATGAACTGATAATTTCAGTATATCATGGTAAGTACAATGATAGAAGAGAACCTAACCTAACGTAGCAGAGAAACCATGGAAAACTTTACAGAAGAAATGACAGAAAGCTTCTTGTTCTTTTAGTACCATCTTTATATGCCCAAGTACTTGGCATACTGAATGCCTCGCACTTAGCTCACATGGAGCTAAATGTTTATTTTAATAGATTCGTTAATATTGACAGAAATTGTTTTAAGCTTACATCTCCTTTTTTTTTTTTTTTTTTTTTTTTGCGGTACGCGGGCCTCTCACTGTCGCGGCCTCTCCCGTTGCGGAGCACAGGCTCCGGACGCGCAGGGGCACGAAACAGTGTCCCCTGCATCAGCAGGCGGACTCTCAACCACTGCGCCACCAGGGAAGCCCTCCTCTCTTTTAAAAAAGAGAGAAATGCATGTTATTTATCTCATCATATTTAACCAGGTGTTCCTATATTGTTTATTCAGTTCTGAAAGTCATACTTCATGCATTGCAGGCTCAGAAAATATTTTAACACGTTAATTTTCAATAATTATAAAATTAACAAATGTTAACTGCAGGAAATTTTTTGAATATATAAAAATATAAAGAAGAAATCACCCATAATCCCAAACCTGAAGACAATTACTGTTAACGGTTTATCCTAGGCTTTTTTCATACATGTATTTTTTCATCAGAATTGAGATAATACTAAACCTAGATTTATATAATGCTTTACTATTAATATTTTATAATGGGCCCTTGATCATAATATGCATTTTCTATTTTCTCTATTATAAATAATGCTACAAAAAACATCTTTCTATATAAATCTTTATCCTCATTTCACTTTTGCCCGAAAAATTCTTAGATATACAACTAATGGATCAAAGAATATGAAAATTTTAAAGACTCACACAAAGCCAAAGGGCTCACCAGAAAGGTATTAATAATTTTTTTACATTCTGTGTATAAGAATGAGACTGGCATTTTCACTACATCCTCACCAACAACTGTTATTTTAAAATGTTTTAGTTAGTGCCAATTTGAGAAGTAAAAAAGTTCCTTGTAAGCAGGAGCATAACTTTCAAAAGTTCTCCAGGAGCAGCATATTATTTATTGATTTCATAGTGATATGCAGTCTTTCAATAATATGAAAGCTTAGTTTGAAATGCTGATGTAACATTTATAAGTGCACATAGAAATACGATTCATGAGTGATAGATTTCATATGATAATGTTATTTGTAAATGGAAATTAGGTTATAAAAAGGCGAAAATAAATATGCTAAAATGATATTTCACAAGTAAAATGTGGAAAGAGCTACAATAACTTGGTTTTGAATATCAAATATGTAAACTGATGCAGCTAACAACTTTTGAGGAACTTAGGAAAATACCTTACAGAAGTAAACAAACATTGTCTGATCCTTGTTTCTTGGATTTTAAGAGTTTAGTCTGAATGTTTAAACTTATTTCCCAAGTTTATATAATTTATATAAAACCATTCTTATAGGAAGTACTGGTTGTATTTAAGAATGCTGACAAGATGACCTTTTACATTGAGGAGCAAGCCACATTGAAGGAAGACTGTTCTAGAGTCAAATGTCCACCAGTGGACTGATAATTATGTCCAGAGATGAAATAGGTCATGTAAGTCAGAGTGAGTGGCTGTGGAAGCAGCTCCTATCTGCTCTATGTATTAAATGGGGCTGGGTGACTGGGTAGGGAGAGAGAGAAATTCCTCAAAAGAAACGGGACCACTTCTTAGAAAGGAGAGGTGCTAAGCAGACAAAATTGTGGTTGTTCACTGCATTGCATGCAGCTAAATTGAAAAAAAAGAGGGGACGGTTATTAGTCAAGGCCTTCATGTTTTTCTTTCCAGCCCCTACTCTTCTACTCTTCTACTATCATAAAAATAAGAAATATGATGACCAAATGGAGTTCATACATAAAAAGGGGGACTCTTGGCAGGATACCAGCACATTTGGAAATAGCCTTCTTTGAAAAAAAGTGCAAATGCTATACAAACTGCCCCAAACAAATTTAGGAAGGGTGAGGAAATACTGGCGTGATCAGGCACACTTTTCCCTCCTTTACGTGTGGTAAGCCACTTTCCCTTGGGTCCTAGTAGGGCTGCCAGACTACCCAACCCAGCCACAAGGATTAGCAAGTGACCTAGGATGATCCAACCACTCAGTCAAAATGACTGTTTTAGCCTTACCAGATGACCCCAGGAAAGTCAAATAGTATTCTCAGGGGTTACTAAGTAGTATGCTATAGGTGCGGAGTTGTATAAGGAAGAAGTTCATCTGCAGAAGAACTGAAGAATTAGTAGGGGTTAATTAAGTGAAGAAATGTAATACTCTGCTCTATACAAAACAGGATACTTGATATTTGTTGACTGTACCAATTGACAAAAATTAATCGTTTAAGTGGCTTGTGTATGCTTAAAGTGTAAACGTACAAAATATATACTAATTTGTTTAACACAGACTCTGAACTTTGAGAATTACTCTAATGCATAATTCGCTAAATCTTCTGTATATTTATCTAAACAACTAGATCATTTATCTAAACAACAATCAGTGGTTATCTACACTAGACTTGTTTCATGAAGTCCAGCTGCCCATATCACCTTCTATCGAAAATGGCACCACCCACAGCTCAATGAAGGGCAGCAGTCATGCTCAGAAGCACACAATCCTGTCTCTCCTCTCACCAGCCAAAGAGAAATTATGAAATCATTATTTTGGTTATCACATTTACTGCTACTTGTCTGTCTCACCTCACTAGAGTGAAAACAGTGATTTTGGCCTGCTTTGTTTACTGATGTATCCCAGGCATTTGGAACAACTACTAGTATATATTAGATACTTAATAAAATACTTGTTGAGTCAATGAATGGGACTATTAGGTGGGCAAGGGCATTTATAAACCGGAAAGCAACTTATGACCAAAGTGACCTGGCTGTAAAAGGTATCCTAGACAAATCTGATTTCTCTGCTAGGAAATTTTGAATAGAAGAAATGAGAGACTAAAGGAGCTAAAAAGATGTATCAAGACTTGCGAGCTCAGGCAACCACAGGGCGTCAAGCCAGTTATAGAACAGGAGAAACCCCGGCAGAGACTTGCCAGTAGAACAGGTCTACCTCCAGTAAACTCTGGCAGCACTGCTGCATCTGTCATCAAACTTCTGAAGTATTGTAATGATATTCCTCCTTCTTAAGCTAGAATGGACCTATGATTCCTTGTCAGTAAAGAATCCAAAGTATAATACACTGTAAGAGGCACTCTGATAAATCAAGCCCTTTCAAACTGGTAAAGGGTTTGGAAAATTTTACATAAAAAGATTTAGTCAGAAAACTTTTTTTAAAAAGTTAAGAAGCACATATGAGAACTTTCTCCAAATATGTAAGGAGCTATTATGTGGAAGAAGATAAAGTGGAGCAAACTAGAGCCAAAAACTATAATTCAGAGGAGATATTTTTGAGTCAATATAAAGGAAGAACCTTGTGAGAATGAGAACTATCAAAAACAGAATGGGGCTTCCCTGGTGGCGCAGTGGTTGAGAGTCCGCCTGCCGATGCAGGGCACACGGGTTCGTGCCCCGGTCCAGGAAGATCCCACATGCTGCGGAGCGGCTGGGCCCGTGAGCCACGGCCGCTGAGCCTGCGCGTCTGGAGCCTGTGCTCCGCAACGGGAAAGGCCGCAACAGTGAGAGGCCCGCGTACCACAAAAAAAAAAAAAGAAAAAAACAGAATGAACTGCCACAGAAAGCAATGGTTAGAACGAGTTTTAGTACAAGCTACTAGTTTTTGTGGTCTGGAAAACTGGGCAGAACTGTAAGAGGACAAATCCAAAAAAATATGGAAAGCAGACTACTACAGCAATTCGTTTATTCAACAATAACAATGCCAGGCCTTGTGTTAGGTGCTAAGGATAAAACCTGCTGTGAGGACATTTAAAACTTGAACTGGGGTTTTAAACAGCACTTAAATGATTAAGTTTTGTCAATAAAAGGACAGATGTAGGCACAGTATAACAATGGGTAAAGATTAGGGAAGAAAATAATACTGTTTAGAAATCAGGTCATGAGTCTAAGGAAATAAGGGCTAGAAAAACTAAAAAGTTCCAAATTTTGGAACAGAGATATTTCTTATTCCTATTTTTTTTTTTTTTTTGCGGTACGCGGGCCTCTCACTGTTGTGGCCTCTCCCGTTGCGGAGCACAGGCTCCGGACGCGCAGGCTTAGCGGCCATGGCTCACGGGCCCAGCCGCTCCGCGGCATGTGGGATCTTCCCGGACCGGGGCACGAACCCGTGTGCCCTGCATCGGCAGGCGGACTCTCAACCACTGCGCCACCAGGGAAGCCCTCTTATTCCTATTTTGACATAATAGCAGCATCACTTAAGTTCAATGATGAGAAATGTAATTCTTGAGAATCCAAATAAAATGATAAGTAATGGTATATCCAAAAGAAAAATCTTAAAAGCAGACATTCTTTCATGCTTTAAAAAGCAATTCATTAAGTCTGTTCTCTATACCTGTGAGTCTGTCTCTATTTTTGCTATGAGGCGGGATGGGGTAGGGAACTGAGAGGTACAAACTACTATGTATAAAATGGAAAGGCTACAGGATGTACTACACAGAATAGGGAAATACAGTCATTGTTTTGTAGTGACTTTAAATGGAGTATAACCTATAAAAATGCTGAGTCACTGTGTTGTACACCCGAAACTAATATGATGTTATAAATCAACTATAGTTCAATTTTTAAAAAGCAATTCAAGTTGTCTAAAAGTGCATGATGCATATACATGGTGACTTCTTTACACAGTGACTCTGTTTTTCAGATGATTTATACACTTAGCAAACTTTACACTCAGTCCACATGTAATACTGCAAAACTATTCATGAATAATTATGGAAATTAAAGTATGGACTTTCTGACTGGCTAACACATTTCAAATATATAAACCAAATAACAGAGTAAATTTATTAATATCTACATGCAAAAGCAGAAGTCTCTAGCTTTATTAATGAAGAGGGTATTTGTCTTTGTCTGGTGTATTTCACTTAGAGTAATGCTGGCGGAAAACAGGGAGAGACTGGTAAAAGAGTAAAAACTTTCAACCATAAGATGAATAAGTCTGAGGATCTAAGGTAAAACATGGTGACTACAGTTGATAACACTGTATTGTAAAACTGGAATTTCCTAACAGAGTAGAACTTGTTTTCAAAAAAAAAAAGATAAATATGTGAAGTGATGAGTTAATTAACTAGATGGGGGAATCCTTTCACAATGCATAGCTATACCAAATCACCATGATGTATTCTTTAAATATCTTAAATTCTATTTGTCAATTTTACCTCAATAAACAGTTGGGAAAAAATAGTGAAAAGCCAAAAAAGATTTTTTTAATTAAGGGTACTAACAGAAACTTTTAAATAGGAATATTACACAAATGAAACAGTAACCTTTATGACTGACCTTTGAAATAATTTTACAAGTAAATGAACAGATAATGTAGAACAATACATCATCTAAAATGTCCTCTTATTTTCATCAAAGATTGCCCATCCCTTGGTTCCTAACTGACCCTCATCTCTCCCAAGGAGGACAAGAACAGAATCGACATAGATTTGTCCTTAGAGAGGAAGTAGAAGAATTCTGATAAAGAAACATGGCAGACATAGTATATCTGTCCTCTGATTAGTATATTGGAAAGAACCCAGGCTTGGACGTTAGTCAGACTTAGGTTCAAATTCAGACTCTGCTATTTCATAGTCTTGTGACCTTGAAAAATACACTTAATCTCTCGAAATCTGTTTTCTCAACCTCAAAATACAGTTAATATAATGCCCATCACACAAGGTTGCTATTAACAATGAGATTACATACCTAGCAGCACAGAATCTGCCACAAAAGACAGGCTTGGGACAAGAAAAAGTAGGTCAATTTAAGACTTACTCCTTTACTTGAAGAATATAATTTAAAGGAGCTCCCATTGTTAATATTATCTCCTTAACGAAAGTGAGGTATCCAAAGCCTATTAAGAAACCAGTGGCAACCTAAAGGACAGCCTTTAGTTGATATCTGTTTTACCCTGTCCCAATCAACACTTTTATTAATTACATGGTGGAAAACAGAAGACATCCTCTTCAAATCTATAAAAAGCAAAAATCTAAGAGAAGATGGAGATGGAGGTAGCAGAAATGTAGCTCATCAATCTGTCTGAATTCCCATATAAAAAATAGCATCAAAATATCACAGTGAACTGGCATAAAGACCAATGTAACAGAATAGAGAGCCCAGAAATAAACCCTCATGTATATGGTCAAATTATCTTTAAGAAAAGTGTCAAGGCTACACAATTGGGAAAGAATAGTTTCTTCAACAAACGGTGCTGGGAAAACTGGATATCCGCATGCAAAAGAATAAAGTTGGACCCTTACCCTACACCACATAGAAAAATTAACTCAAAATGGATTAAAGACCTAAACCTAAGACCTGAACTACAAAATTCCTAGAAGAAAATAAAAGGGAAAAGCTTCATGACATTGGATTTAGCAATGATTTCTCAGATACGACATCAAAAACACAGGCAACAAAAGTAAAAATAGACAAATGGGACTACATCAAACCTACAAACTTCTGCACAGCAAAGGAAACAATCAACACAGTAAAATGCAACCTGCAGAACAGGAGACAGTATTTGCAAGCCATATATCTGATAAGGAGTTAATATCTACAATATATTAAGAGCTCCAACAACTCAACAACAACAATAAAAATCCAATTTAAAACTAGGCAAAGAACTTACATGGACATTTCTGCAAAGAAGACCTACAAATGGCCAACAAGCATATAATAAGATGCTCAACATCACTAACCATTAGGGAATGCAAATCAAAACCACACAGGTTAGGACGGCCACTATCAAAATTCCAGAAAATAACAAGTGTTATTGAGGGTGCAGAGTAACTGGAACGCTTGTGGATTGTTGCCTAGGATATAAAATGGTACAGCCCCTGTAGAAAACAGTATGGAGGTTCCTCAAAAAATTAAAAATAGAATTACCATATAATCCAACAATCCCAATTCTGGGTATATATTCAAAAGAATTGAAAACAGAATCTCAAAGAGACATTTGCACATCCATGTCCACTGTAACATTATTCACAATAGCCAACAGGTAGAAGCAACCAAAACATCTATTAACAGATGAATGGATAAAGAAAATGTGGTACATACATACATGGAATATTATTTAGCCTTAAAACAGAAGGCAATCCTGTCATATGCTACAACGTGAATAAACTTTGAAGACATTATGCTAAGTGAAATAAGCCAAATACTGCATCCTCTTATATGACAAATGTAAAGTAGCCAAACTCCTAGAAATATAAAGTAGAATGGTGGTTGACAGGGGCTCAGGAAGAAAGGAAAGGGAAGTTTTGTTCACTGGGTATAGAGTTTCAGTTTTGCAATTTGAAAAAGTTCTAGGGATCTGTTACAAACCAACATACACACACACACACACACACACGTAGTAAACACTGATGCACTGTATATTTATATTATGCATTTTTTACAACAATTTTTTTTAAAATAGCACAACCAAATACTCATGGACAACATGCATAAGAAAACTAGGTGAAAAGGTATCTCCAAAATACTCCAATGGGAGAAAAATCATAAACATCCACCAAATCTGGAAAGTATCTGCATCTGTGCAGGATTAAGAAAGAAACAACAGTAATGGTTTGAGAATAGGAGGACCCCAAAATAGCCAACAAGTATTCACTAGAAAGCAGAATGGCCAAGATGAGAGCAGCAGCTCAAAATGGAAGGGCAAGGACAACATTTCTGCAGCAAGGACTAAAATTGCTGGAGCAGTTTAAGCCCCCACACTGGAGAAACTGCAGGGAGTAGAATCAAAATTGAGCAGAAAAGGACTTATACTACCTGACTTAAAGACTTACAATTAAAGCTAGAGGAATCAAGACAATGTGGTAGGGACTTCCCTGGTGGCGCAGTAGTTAAGAATCCGCTTCCCAATGGAGGGGACATGGGTTCGAGCCCTGATCCGGGAAGAGCCCACGTCGTGGAGCAACTAAGCCCATGCGCCACAGTTACTGAGCCTGTGCTCTAGAGCCTGCAAGCCACAACTACTGAAGCCTGTGTGCCACAACTACTGAATCCCGCGTGCCTAGAGCCCTAAGAATCCCACACACCGCAACGAAGAGTAGCCTCTCTTGATGCAACTAGAGAAAGCCTGCATGCAGCAACAAAGACCCAATGCAGCCATAAATAAATAAAATTTAAAAAGACAATGTGGTACTGTTATTAGAATCAATCAATAAATTGGACAATAAAAGAAAACCCATATGACTGTCTCAACAGATGCAGAAAAAAGCATTTGACAAAATTCAATATCCATTCATGATTTAAAAAAACACTCAGCAAATAATAAATAAAACATCCTCAATACATTAAAAAGCATTTATAAAAAGCCTATGGCTAACATCATACTTAATGGATATAGATTTAAATGCTTTTCCACTAAGATACAGAAAAAGGATGTCCACTACCATGACTTCTATTCAACATTGTACTGGAAGTGCTAACCAGTGCAATACAATAAGAAAAAGATATAAAAGGTATACAAATGGGAAAAGTATAAGTAATATTGTCTTTATTTGAAGACAACCTATAGAAAATCCTAAGAAATCTTAAAAAGCTACTAGAACTAATAAATGAGTTTAGCAAGACTTCTAAGGATCAATATAAAATATTCATTGTATTTCTATATACTAGTAGATTTCTATATACTAGCAATAAAAATTAAAATTTAAAAAACATATGCCATACATCAAAAATCATGAAATACTTAGGGCCATTAATAGGTAAATGGATTAAAAAAATTGTGGTATATTCATACACTGGAACATAATTCAGCACTAAAAAATAAAACTGCTGATATATGTAATGACACGGATAAATCTTAAAATAATTACGCAGATCAAAAGAAGCAAAACACAAACGAGTACCTGCTACAGGATTTCATTCACATGAAACTGCAGAAAAGATAAATCTACTCTATAGTGATAGAAAGCAAATCAGTGGTTGCCTAGGGATGCATATTAGGGATCAACTTGAATAAAAGAGGTATGAGGGAATTTTTTAGAGTGATGGAAATTTTCTTTATTCTTAATGCCGTGGTGTTTACGTGAGTAAATACTTCTGCTACCACAGAGTTAAGACAATCAGGAAGGAATACATCTTCTTTAAATTTTGCCTGTAGTCAGAATGGAATCTATTGTAATCTATGGAAGAATGAAAGAGTCCTAGCATAATTCATCTGTAATGTATATTTTCCTCCTGTAATAGTTTTCTCTATATTTGAACATGTTCCTCTAGTCTGTCTGGAAGATATTGTGATAGAAATGTGCAATATCCCAAGGGAGCCTATTCTATCTCTGGATGATTATCATAGAAGATCTTTCTGAGAACCTGATACAGGAAACTTTAACTATGATGTGCAGTATTATCATCAATCTATCAAATTATTTTTTTAAGTACTAAATGTAATATGTGAATACAAACTGAGAAGACAACTGTGTTAAAATTTAAGGAGAATATCTTATATATGGAATCAAAAATAAAACTAAATTCACAGATTAAAAAAAATTTAATGAGAATAACTATTTCTTCTCTGGCTCTCTCTATACATACATTTTGGTTTTTAATTTTTAAAAACAGGTATCTTTAAATGAATTTGAATAATTTTAAACTCTTTCTAAGCCCGAGAAGATAGGAGATGTATTTAGTTATGAGGTGTATAACTAAAATGTATTTTAGTTATAAGGTGTACTAGGTTGAATAATGTACCCCAAAGATTCATGCCTACTTGGAACCTCAAAATAAAACTTTATTTGGAAATATGGTCTTATTTAGAATATGGTCTTAATTAGTTAAAATGAGGTCATACTGGATTAGGGTAGGCCCTAAGCCAATGGCCAGTGCCCGGGAAGAAGAGAAAACAGAGATACAGACAGATACACAGGAAAAATGCCATGAGAAGACAAAAGCAGAGACTGGAATGTTAGAGCTGCAAGTCAAAGAATGTCCTGGACTGCCAGCAACCACCAAAAGCTAGAAGACAGGCATGGACCAGACTCTCCCTCAGCACCCTCCAGAAAGAACCAACCTTGCCGACACCCCGATTTTGGTCTTCTAATCTCTAGAACTGTGAGAGAATAAATTTCTGTTGCTTCAAGCTACCCAAATTGCAGTACTTGGTCACATCAGCCCTAGAAAACTAAAATATTTGGTAACAATATTTCATTACATTAGTAGAGATCTGATTTTGTTGACATGAAAGAAAAACTAAAAAAAAAAAATCTATTTTGTTATAATATCTACTTGCTGGTCACAGTGCTCCTTCCTGGGACTATATAGGATAAATTTAGTCCCATTTTTACATTGTAGTCCTTCAAATATTTGAATATAACTAACAAAAATCTTATCCCCTGCCTCCTCCTCTCCCTGATCTTTACTTTTTCAGCGTAAATAGTTTCAGTTTGTCCCACAGATCCCAATGTGTTTTTTTTTTTTTAACACGGTTAGGAATATGGAGTGCGGGTCTAGATTACCTGCATTCTAATCCAGTTCTGCCATTTACTTGCTACCTGACTCTGCGAAAATTGCATTATCTCTTTGTGCTTCATTGTTTTCCCCATACATAAAAGAGGGCTACCTCTTAAGAGCTCTTATCAGGAAAAATATGAGTTAATATACATGTAAGGTGTTTCAACAAATACTTGGCGCATGGTAAACGCTATATAAGTGTTGATGATGATGACGATAATGATGACCACGATTATAACAAAATAAGCGTGTGCCAGTTTGCCTGAGTAGCACTCAGAGCTGAACACAGTACTTGAGATTACTGAGTTGATGTAAGTGATGCAGTATAGAGAACTGTTGTTCTAAATAACTGTGCTACTAACAATGAAGCTTAAAGTGTTAATTATATTAGGTCTTTTGGTTACCACAAGACTTTTGAATGAAACATGTAAACCTTTTTTTAAACGTTGATGCTATCCTGTACCTGTACAAACACTGTTGCAGACTCAAGTTGTACCTATTAAATTTCTTTAGTTAGCCTAGCACAGGCATGTTTTAGATCCTATGTCTGTTACTCACTGTATTTATATTACTCAATTTTTTAAAGTAAGGGCATACATTTCATAGAATGTGACCATTTTAACAGTTCAATAGGTGTTGACAAAATCTTAAAAACTATTTCAGTAAAATAAAAACAAAAATGGAAATTATTTGATTGTGTTATACTAAAAAATCGCTCAAGGAGTTCCCCCAGAAAATATTTTCCAAAAACACTTCATCAATATCAGCATAAGTCTGATTAAAATTTTTTATTTTCCCAACTGGAGTTAAAATTTCCACAGGGAAAAAGTCTTGGTGAAAACATGCTATACACACATTATGGACATTGGCACCAGTCCTTCTATCCCATTCTATCCCCCAAACAATCTGCAACTTCAGCACTCTGCCTAGCACCTGTTCTTCTCTTCTTCATTGAGAAAATCACCCTCAAGGGGAAACGAGTGAAGCAAAAACACAATGCTAGAAAATCAGAACTTCTGACCTTTCAGGAATATATAACTGATCTATACATCTTAACAGGGTAAAAGTTGATCAGCAGAAACTTAATTTACTTGTTCACAGGTAAAATTAAGATGAGGGTCTTGCAGGTCCCAAGCTCCTGATCCTTGATTTACAAAATCTGCTTTTTAGCAAATGATAATTTTTTTAAATGTTTGCTTATTCATCAGAAGACTTATGCTATAATGCCAAAATAATCAGAAGATCAAAGTTCACCAAAACAAGATCTAATTGTGCCAGTAAAGACCGACTTTCAAAGGATAAGGAAAATAAAAACTGTTCATTCACTGAAAAGAAAGCATGCAGGAAATCATTCCACAAAAGGCTTTCATATTTGATCCATTTAGTATTTAATCAAAGAAGTCTGTTTTTTTCAACTGAAACAAGCCTTTTTGTGGTTATTCAAAAATTTAGGTAGGAATGCAATATGATTTTCCGAATTTCCAGTATAATCTCCTATTATTCAAAAGGCTTATTTAGAACACACAAACTATTTTTTTTCCAGAGTTAAATTTAGCAAAAGCCCATGGGCTTTCACAGAAGTGAAAAAGAATGCATTTCAAAATTGAACAGAATACATAGAGAACAAGGTATACCATTAAAAATAATAAGCCAAGGGGATTCCCTGGTGGTGCAGTGGTTGAGAGTCCGCCTGCCGATGCAGGGGACACGGGTTTGTGCCCCGGTCCGGGAAGATCCCACATGCCGCGGAGCGGCGGGAGAGGCCACAACAGTGAGAGGCCCGCGTGCCGCAAAAAAAATAATAATAATAATAAGCCAACAATAGCTATATAACCTTAGCTTCTATTAAACTCACAGTTTATCAATAATGTATAAATCCAGTGATTGAAACATTAAAGGTCAGGATTTAGGAAAAGAGAAAAGAGTACAAATTGAAATTAAAACTAAATATGTGATTTAGCGTTTTGATAAAGTTCTTCAGATTGCATCTTCTTACTGAATAAAAATGCCTTCTTTCACAGCAATGCATGTAAAGCTGTTCACAGTCTGAAATGCTGTAAAAACTATACAGTTGTGTATCAATATTTTAAAAGAGAAAGCTTTTTCAAGTCTATAGCTCCAAATATCTACCAAATGTGCCCAGGATGCAGCGTCATTCACAGTCACTCCAACAGTTCAAATTCTCATCATCTTTCACCTAAATGATGGCTAGAGCCTCATCATCTTCCTGCTCCTCTTCACTCCAACATATTCAAGCTTCTGGCAGTATGGAAATAAGCTCTGCAAAGTCACAGTTCATCACACTAACTCCCTTGCTTAAAATCATTAAATGATTCTCCCACTGGCTACAGAATAAAATAATTCCAAAATCATTACTTTAGGGACTGCCACCTCTCCCAAGATGAAAGCAACAAGGACTGAATTCATCCTCTAACCTGCAACAACTGAAAAAGCAGAAAAAAAATACAATGGCTTTCAGACACTGACATCAGGCAGTAGATGACAGTAAACTCAGAGAGAAAATAAACAAATGAGTCCTACAATTGCCCCAGCTTACTCCCTGGTGAGAGTTTCCAGACTGCAGGACAGGAAAGGGGAATCCAAGTGAAGTCTAGCAGCTTCCCTGAGTTGAAGCAAGAGAGTTGAGAGTCCAGGAAAGCCAAAGAGGTTAGAGTTCACAAGGCAGAATACCAAAGAGAAGAGAGATTCACAGGAAAAGAGAAGTCCAGAGATCTGCAGAGGATCTGCCTGAGTCTTCAGCTAAGTACTCATTACTTGAACATGAGAAAAATCACCTGAGGCCAGGGAATAAACCACATGAAAGGAACAGAGAGAATGAGTCTCAGAGCTCACATAAGGCCAGGAATAGCTTGTGTTCCCAATAACCAACAGCGGGAAAACAAACCAACCAACCAACAAAGAAAAACGCTGCCATAATTCCCAGGGCTTCAAGTAGAGAATTCAGAAGAGGAGTAGTGTGGAAAAATCAGCCCTAGACTAAATGCTGCTGAGGGTCCACCTAACAAAACTGAATAACAAGCCTCAAATAGATCAAGCTATTTTCAACTGATTTAATTACACCCCAGAACAAAGTTCAAGAACAGTTATAGAAACATAAAAATATCCAGCACTCAACAGAGTAAAGCACAATGTCTAACATCTAAGTCAAAAACCACCAGGCATGAAAAGCAGCAGAAAAGTATGAGCCATAGGAGTAGAAAAATCAGTCAACTGAAACAGACTCAAAATGACAAAGGTGATGAAATTAGCAGATAAGGACATTCAAAGTTATTATAACTTTGTTGCATATTTTCAGGTACAGACATGAAAAATACACTGGATAGAATTAATGAATTAGACACTACAGAAAAAAAAGATCAATGAGCTTGAAGTTATAGTGATATAAAGTCTCCACCATGAAAGAGAAAGACAAACAGACTGCAAAAATTAAACAGAGCATCAGTGAGCTGTGAAACAGCTTCTATTGGCCTAATATGCATGTAACAGGAGTCAGGGAAGGGGGAGGGAGACCAAAATATATCTGAAGTAATAATGGCCAAATCTGATGAAATTTTATTTTTCCAAATTTGACAGAAATTATAAACCCAATGATCAAGAAGCTCAACAAACCACAAACACACACACAAAAAAAAAAAAATTGGGGAAAACTATACCAAGGCACATAATAGTCAAATTAATTTTAAATGATATGAAAAGAAAATCTTAAAAACAACCAGAAAAAAAGAGACATGTTATGAAGAGCAACAAAGGTAAAAATGACAGCAGACTTCCCATTATAAACAATGCAAGTTAAAAGACAATGGAGTCACATCTTTAAAATACTTAAAGGAAAAAAATGTCAACTCAACATTTTAGGCCCTGTGGGTCTGAGATTCCCCTCCCCCACCAAGAGACATCAGACAGCCCAGCCTGGGGAACATATTCTTCTGCCACTTCAGACAGCACTAGCCTGGACCAGTGGGAGAACCAGATAAACCAAGAAGACCAAAATAACATTGCTAAGAACTAAAAACTAGACTGCCACTGGAACAACAGCTTACAAAATTAGACAATGGTCCATGTGCTAAATCTAAACAGAATACCTAACTCAGCAGCCAAAATACCCAGGATGCAATCTGTAAAACATCCATTGTACCAGGAACCAGGAAAAGCAAACCTGAAAAATCAACTGATGCCAAAAGAGACATGAATCAGTTGTTGGAACATATGACAAGGATTTTAAAGCAGCTGTCATAAAAATTCATCAATAATTGATCCCAAACTCCCTTGAAAGAAAGGAAAAAATAGGAAATATCAGCAAAGAAACAGAAGTTATAAAATGAATGAAAATTATAAAACTAAAAAATAAAATAACCAAAATAAAAATATCAGTAGAAGGATTCAATGTTAGAATAGAGACAGCATAGGACAGAATTAGTGAACTTTGAGACAGATCAATAGAATTTACCCAATTATGAACAATGTGAGGAAATAAAATATAAAGAACAGGGCCCTGAGGATACATGGGACCATAACAAAGTATCTAACATTCATACCACTGGAGTACTAGAAGGAGAAGAGGAAGTGTAACTGAAAGAGTATTCAGAGATAATAATGACTGAAAGATTCCCAAATTTGGCAAAGTAGAAAAATTCAAGAAGCTGAGGGAACCTCAAATGGGATAAATTCAAAGAAATCTACACCAAGACACAATAATAATTAAACTTCTGAAAACTTAAAAAAAATATATTGAAAGAAACAAGAGAGAAACAATATGTTGCCTACAGGATAACACCTATTCAAATGACAGCAAACTTCGCATCAGAACCCATGGAGGTCAAAAGGAAGTGGCACAACATTTATTAAGTGCTGAGAGAAAGAACTATCAACTATGAATTCTATTTCCAACAAAATATCCTTCAGGAATGAAGGGGAAATCCAGATGAAGAAAAACTAAGAAACTGCCACTAAAAGACCTATCCTTAAAGATCAGCTAAAGGAAATTGTTCAAACAAAAGAAATGATAAAGGAAGCAATACTGGAGCATCAGGAAAGAAGAACAATGGACAGAGCAAAACTATGAGTACATACGATAAACTATCATTCTCTTCATGAGTTTCATAAATCATATCTGATAATTAAACAAAAAGTATAACAATTCAATTCAAAGTTTAAATACCTTCTACAATATCCCCAAACAGTTGTTTAGCCTCTGCCTTAACACCTCTAAGTAAAAATGAAATTACTACTTCCCAAATTATTAGAAAGTTCTTCCATATGTTGAAATATTTGTTCAGAATCCAAGTCTCCCTAGGACTGGGGTTTTGTTTTTGTTCAGGTCAGACACCTTCAGATCAGATCCAAACAACATTTATTCTGCAGTTACTATACATGAGTTAATCTTAACAAGCTATGAAATAAAAATATTAATCTCCATTTTACACATAAAGAAATAAATTTACATACCAGCTAATGTTCCCAAAGTCACATTGTATAAATAAGCGGCAGCCCACAAATGTGAATCCAAGTCATCCTAAATCCAGTACTCAATATGCTTCTCAACCAATGGCTGGTGTCTTGATGTCAACTGGCTCTAAACCTCCTTCCAGGGCAATATTCTCCATTCTCTATCCTCAGTCCAACAACATTTGGATCACTTAAAACTTCTCTAACCTTGAATTTTACTGCTTGCCTGACTTGCAACCTTTAGTTGCTGTACTGTAGCAGGGCAGGTAGGTAGTAATTGCTGGAATTAACTCTTCTTTCAACACAGAACTTAATCTGGGTATGATCTTGTAGATAAGTCCAATTCTAGGGCCCTGACTCTCTCCTATTCTTCCTATTCTACTGAAAGAAACTAGACCATCCCAGGGAAAGCCCAGAGATTCAATAATTAATATTCGCTACACTCAATGTAACAAGCTAAAAATAAGCTCACCCTTCTCCAACAAGTAGTCCTTCAACTACTTAAAGACAACTACTGTGTCTTCTAAAAGGTAAATATGATTTTCATTTCCCTTTCTATGTTGGTCACTCTTCCAAGGGTCTATTTCTCAAAAGACCACTACACTAAAGACATCAACAGTAATTATGAATAAACAGAAATAACTCAAAATATAAATACCTTCCCACAGTAAGTATCTTCTAACTAATCTAGGACAGTCCTCACAGATATATACATATACACCATTGAGTCCTGTTTTAAAAAAGAACACTACATTGGTAATCAGGAGATCCCAGGCTTGTCTTAGCTCTATCTCTTAAGCAAATCCTCTAACTTCTCTGAATCTCAGTCTCTCACCCATAAAGTGATCTTAGGTCCCTTTTGGCTCTAAAATTCTATGCATGATAGACACCAGAAAATGTGAAATACATACATCTACCACTAGAGGGAACAAAACTATGGTTGCCAACCTAAAGAGTAGATAAAAATCTCCAGACAGATTACCTTGCTAGGAAAAACTACACTCATTTAAACTATATGAATTTAAACTATGCCTCAATAACTCATCTGCTGACAAAGAACTCCAGGCTACTGCATAAACACTGTTATTTTGTATGATGTAGAATAACAGATCTCTTTCTAGACTGGTTAAAGTTATCTTAAACCAAACTGAATATCACAAAAACATGCTTATTGTGTAATACTGAGAAATCAGCAATCTTACCAAAAAAAGAGGGATTGATACAGTAGGACAGAAAGAACACAGATGGAAGGAAAGGAGAAGTGAGGAAGAGAAAAAGAAACAGCTGGGGTTTTCTGGAATTTCTAATATAACAGTGTATCTATGCCTTTCAAAGTATTATAGAAATGTATTACCGTGACACCACAGAATATTTAGCCCCTGTTGATAATACAGCAGAAAAAGTAATCCCACATAAAAATTTCAGACAACTTTCTTATAAACAGTTTAAAAACACCAATATGTTGGTTGTATGCATAATACCTTGATCTTTTTAGAATAAAAAAATTACACATTTAAAATACAATTCTTCTCTACTATGACTTGCAGTATCACTTTCACTATGTTGTTTAAGTTTCCCTCCAACTGAAGATAAGATTATTATGTGACAGGTACTTAGTTTTAGCATAAGAATTTTAAAATAGAACATTTTTAAACTAAGGAGAAAAGTTATTGACAACAACAGCAAAGGTCATCACGTTCATCTTCCTTAAACAAGAGATTCCTGTTTGTTACACAATGCAATCAGGCGTGATACACCTAAATTTCTCATTAAAACTCATTCAACATGTTCCTATCAATGGATTCCCTAACTCTAACTCAATAAAGGAGAAGGCAGGAAATCTCTGAGTTTGAAAGAATCTCTAGCAACCTGTGCCTTGCAAATCAATCACGTCTTTAAAGGAATACAGATGCTAAATTTCTTCTTCCCAAATTCAGTTTAAACATGTCCCCTACCTACAGACAGTGTTCTCCCCATCTCTTTCTTTCACATCTCTAACTCCCTATCTCCAACTCAAAGTTCACCTTTGAGCAGAACTACCCGCACAGATACCAGCAAGCCTTACGTTTTCTGCTCAATTCTTCTCAAAAATCAAACTTCCTGTCCTACAAAAAGAAGTGAACAAGTTATAAGGCTGGTTGTTTTCCCTGAGGTTTCATTCTCTTAAAAACAAACATTGGGGCTTCCCTGGTGGCGCAGTGGTTGAGAATCTGCCTGCCAATGCAGGGGACACGGGTTCGAGCCCTGGTCTGGGAAGATCCCACATGCCGCGGAGCAACTAAGCCCGTGCGCCACAGCTACTGAGCCTGCGCGACTGGAGCCCGTGCTCTGCAACAGGAGAAGGCCACGACAGTGAGAGGCCCGCTCACCGCGATGAAGAGTGGCCCCGCTCGCCGCAACTAGAGAAAGCCCTCGCACAGAAACGAAGACCCAACACAGCCAAAAATAACTAAATTTATTAAAAAAAAAAACAAACAAACAAACATTGCGGGCTTCCCTGATGGCGCAGTGGTTGAGAGTCCGCCAGCCGATGCAGGGGACACAGGTTCGTGCCCCGGTCCGGGAAGATAACCACATGCCGCTGAGCGGCTGGGCCCGTGAGCCATGGCCGCTGAGCCTGCGCGTCTGGAGCCTGTTGCTCCGCAACGGGAGAGGCCACAACAGTGAGAGGCCCGCGTACCGCAAAAAAAAAAAAAAAAAAAAAAATTGCCTTTTTCTACCAGATAAAACAGAATCTTTCTCAATCTCCCAATGCCATCTACAACCCTTACTGAGCATTTCCACAGACGCAGTAAATTAAACATGACCAAAATGGGATTTTTCCATCGTTTCTACAAAACCTGTATCTTCTCCTCCATTCCCTGTCTCAGAGAGGGGCACCTTACCCCATCTGGGTATTCAGTGCCTCCATTAGAAGTAGGTTCAGCAGCATATGACAAAAACCTAAAATATTAGCAGCTTAAACAAGGGAGAAGTTTGTTTCATTTCATATAAAGGAAGTCTGGAAGTGGGAGCCCAAGACTAAAGACATATCTATGGTCTCGGGGATCCAGCTTCTTCAGCTTCACTGGTAGCAGGGGATATAAGATGCAGTAGCTTATCTTCTACTTTAGAAGGGACATCTCAACATATCCCTAAACACTGCCACGTGAGAAACTTCACTAAGGTGTCAGATGCTTAAAATTTTTATGGGCTTTGTGTACTACTGCTGAGTCTTTACAAAGGCTCTAGGGTGCTTGCTAGTTCTCTAACCCAAAGTCCTGTCATTGAGCATTATGTCATCATTGTAGGGGACCAGTGAGATACACTCTGAGATAGTGAGATGAACAAAATCCCCATAGACTAAATGATAGCACAGAGCTAAAAAACTAACCTAATCATGGAGGTAATACGGTGACAATATGGTGGTATTATACTGCTGGTCATTTCTGATGATCTTTGCATATGTGTGTGTGTGTGGCTATATATACTTTGCTCTTTTTTTGGCTGTGTCGGGTCTTAGTTGAGGCACACAGGATCTTTGTTGAGGCACGCGGGCTCTTTCATTGCGGCGCGTGGGCTCTTGCTTGCGGCATACGGCCTTCTCTTTAGTTGTGGCGTGCAGGTTTTCTCTCTCTAGTTGTGGCACGCAGGCTCCAGAGCGCGTGGGCTTTGCAGTTGTGACGCGCAGGTTCCAGAGTGCGTGGGCTCTTTAGTTTGCGGCATGCAGGCTCTCTAGTTGAGATGCACGAGCTCAGTAGTTACGGCACACGGAATCTTTTCATTGCGGTGCACGGGCTTCTCTCTAGTTGTGGTATGCAGGTTCGGTAGTTGCAGCATGTGGACTTAGTTACCCTGTGGCATGTGGGATCTTAGTTCCCTACTAACCAGGGACCCACGTTCCCTGCACTGGAAGGCGGATTCTTTACCACTAGACCACCAGGGAAGGCCCCCCCTCCTTTTTTTTTTGGTAAGGCATTTGATAGATCAGTAGTTAATCACCGGGTGCCAGGGTCTATTTCTAGTGAAGAGACCACATGTGGAACACCAGATAGAACCAGGTAGAACTAGAGCTGTGGATGAAGGTTATGGTAATACATCATCATTCTCCAAAGATCTACCTATCTTCCACAGACAAGAGAGTTCAATGCAGCCTGAAGCTTTCCACCCCCAAACCTTTCAATTCTTTAATGCAGCATTAATCTCTGTAATTCTGGATGTGAGACTGCTTTTGGTTTATTATCTTGGTAGAAAGAGAGAGCTCCAGGGGGCTACACCTGGCTCTTCCTGCCATAATGATTCTTAATCCATGGATATGGAAGCCAATTTGGGAATTCTCCCAGCTGTCAAACATTTATTCCAAATATGCACTAAGAAACTAGATATAACCACAGGATGAATTCACAGACCCACCAGCAGCACTGTGAAATAGTTTCAAGCCAAAGCTCCATTTCACACCTGATTTCCACAAGCTCTCATTCTGCCTGGTGGGACACAGTGGCATCCTGAGTCACTAGGAATTAGCATTAGCTCAGGTTCCAGTAATCCCTGAAAGGTTGAGTATTTTCCCTTCCCTGATGCACAGTCACACTTGTATATGGCCAAAGGTCCCTTTCTTTAGGGAAGGCTGTGAAAAAAATTAACTGCCTCAAAGGAAAGTACCTTGCCTCCTCTTTATCCACATATCTAGATATGTGAAGTGATAAAGGTATGGGGATCAGGTGATTCCAGTATGCTGACCTAAAATCAATCCTATGTTTATCAGACCTAAGGTGTTTTGTTTGGCTTGTTTGTTTGCTTTAGTTCAGGCATCCAGATCAAGTAAGACCTTAGTGAGCTGCGCCTCCGTGTCAATCCGCTATGATAACCACTGTCCACCTTGCCTCTGACGGTTAACTTACTTGTCTCTGCCGTTCCAGGATCCCACTCACTTAAAGGGGCCCATTTTACAGCAGCATCTCTCACACTCATACCAAGAAAAGAAATGACTGCCACTACAGCACTTTTTAAGGACGCCAGCATTCCCCTCACCACTGTATTTTCTTAAAGCTGGTAGAGAACATCCATCTTGGGAGGACATAATTAGTGAGTAAGAAAGCCAGCTGAACATAATAAATTCACCTCCCTAACATTCCTAACTTCTCCACTCTGGCATCTTAACTTTGTTCAATGTAGGTCACTACTGAATTGAAGTTTCAGTCAACAAAACAAGCAGACAATTAGAACCAGTTCTTGCTGCTTGAGCAATCACCAAATCTGAAATCTCTTGCGGGTGAACCTACATTAACAAATTCATCCCAAACTAAAACTGGATCCCTTCTTTCCTTATCTAGCAGCCTCAAAAGCCAATCTCGTATCTATTTCCTAGATTTTTGCTAATATAAATTAGTAAAATTCTTACAATTTTTTGATGCATAAAACTTGTCTTTGATTTCGAAATTGGCCCTTTGGACTTGCTAGGATCTGACTCTAGCTATATAGGTCTAGAGGTAGGGATGGGATTGAGTACAGCCATGACTCTACAAGGTGAGGTCATGATAGCAACTTTAAGCAAGGCAGGACCACTCTCACCAGTCAAAGAAAGACAGGCAAGGGAGGTTCAGTAAAAATCATAGATTCAGAATATCTGGTGAGTTCCCTGACAGTCCAGTGGTTAGGATTCCACACTTTCATTGCCGAGGGCACAGGTTCGATCTCTGGTCGGGGAACTAAGATCTCGCAAGCTGCACAGTGCAGCCAAAAGAATAAATAAATAAAATAAAAAGCATATTAAAAAAAAAAAGATTATCTGGAGTCATCCAAACACATTCCAATTCTTGGAATCTCATTCTTTCCCAATCAATGCCCCAGCTTACAGCTAAGAGATCTGATTAAGCTGTAGATTCAACCTACATGTATTTCAACAACTTACTGGATTAGACTTTGACCCAATTTTGGTTCAGACAAATGGATAAAGAAGATGTAGTACATATATACAATAGAATATTACTCAGCCATAAAAAGGAACGAAATTGTCAGTTGTAGAGACATGGATGGATCTAGAGACTGTCATACAGAATGAAGTAAGTCAGAAAGAGAAAAACGAATATTGTATATTAACGCATATATGTGGAACCTAGAAAAATGGTACAGATGAACCAGTTTGCAGGGCAGAAATTGAGACACAGATGTAGTGAACAAACATATGGACACCAAGGGGGGAAAGTGGCGGTTGGGGGGTGTGTGTGTGTGTGATGAACTGGGAGATTGGGATTGACATGTATACACTGATGTGTATAAAATGGATAACTAATAAGAACCTACTGTGTAAAAAATAAAATTCTAAAATTCATAAAAAAAGAATCAGATGTTCACAAAATCACTAGAAAAATGGAGAGACAGACTCTAGAGTAACTGAGATTCCAGAAACTCCTAACTCATATAACATTCTGCCTCAGCCACAATCAGGAAAGCTGTCACCATCAGTACAGGAAGCTGGCAAACAAGGAAGCTGCTGCAGAAGCTGCAGAAATAGAAAGACACCCACTAAATTAGGAAACCACCCCCACAAACTGCTAACTCAGAACAAGTCTATCTCCCTCACAATTTATGCCAGCAAAATTCAAGCCCACCCCCCACCTCTATCTCCACCTGATTCAGTTCCAAATCAAAGTGTATATGAAGGGTGGAACCTAAATCATGTCCAGAAACGAAGTAGCCTATAGGGAGAGAATGTACTGGTCAGGAAGACTATTAAGTACTCTCATTCTGAAACTTACATTTCTACACTGTCATTTTTAAAAGTGGTATTCTCCAAGAGGCATATTGAATTTTAACCTATCAATAATGCAGTTTCCTGAGCCTGCATTACTGAAAACTAGATTCCAGACTAAGGTAAATGACATCTTATAGGAACAATCCCCTGTATCAGTAACAAGCATATACCTCTTACAATTTTGAACTGCAACATTCTCCCACATCCACTACAATGGTTTTGTTTTAGGTCCTCATCATTTCTTTTTTTTTTTTTATTTTAATTAATTAATTTATTTATTTTTGGCTGTGTTGGGTCTTCGTTTCTGTGAGAAGGCTTTCTCCAGTTGCAGCGAGCGGGGGCCACTCTTCATCGCGGTGCGTGGGCCTCTCACTGTCGCGGCCTCTCCTGTTGCAGAGCACAGGCTCCAGACGCCCAAGCTCAGTAGTTGTGGCTCACGGGCTTAGTTGCTCCGCGGCATGTGGGATCTTCCCAGACCAGGGCTCGAACCCGTGTCCCCTGCATTGGCAGGCAGACTCCCAACCACTGCGCCACCAGGAAAGTCCCCCCTCATCATTTCTTGCATGGACTACTGCAATAGCTTCCTAACTGTTCTCCCTGAGTTCACTGTTGCTTACTCCAAACCATTTTCTTCAATGCTGCCAGCGTTTTGTACATTGTGTCACTCCAATTAACTGACTTACCACCACATTCAGGATAATGGTCAAATTCCTAACAATCTGAGCCTTACCTAACTCTCATCCATAACCTTATGGAGGCTCTAGTTTCAACAGCCTATTCATAAAGCAGCCCAAACAAGTCGGATCCATTCAAACTCATTGATCTGCCTTTGAATATACTGTCCCTTCTGCCAGAAACTCTCCTTTTCTCCCATCACCAAGTTAACTCTTACACATTTTACAGGATTAAGTTCAAGTGTCATTTCCTTTTAGAAATATTTCCTGGCGCCTTGTGTCCCAAGACTAAGTGTTCCTTTTCTGCACTTCCACAATATCTCATTCTAAATATTTAGGTGGGGGCAGGGGGAGTCAAATGGTTATGTGATCTCCAACAGGACTTAGCAGTTCTAAAACATAAGAGAAAAAAATGAATTGTGAGGCTCATTCAATGTTATATTGAGACAATCAGGAGAACAGGAAAGCTGAGGGCAAGTTAGACTAAAGTTGAAGTGAATATGGGACTTCCCTGGTGGTGCAGTGGTTAAGACTCTGCACTCCCGATGCAGGGGGCCCGGGTTCAGTCCTGGTCAGAGAACTAGATCCCACATGCATGCCACAACTAAGAGTTCGGATGCCGCAACTAAGGAGCCCATGTGCTACATCTAAGGAGCCGGTGAGCCGCAACTAAGCAGTCTGCCTGCCACAACTAAAGAGCCCAC
Organism: Stenella coeruleoalba; assembly: GCF_951394435.1. Lineage (NCBI taxonomy): Eukaryota > Metazoa > Chordata > Mammalia > Artiodactyla > Delphinidae > Stenella > Stenella coeruleoalba. Next base: position 45,105,203 of record NC_137154.1, on the reverse strand, counting down.
ATGCCTCAACCAAAGAGCCACCGAGCCACAACTAAGGAGCCAACCTGCCGCAACTAAGGAGCCCACCTGCCGCAACTAAGACCCAGCACAACCTAAATAAATAAATAAATGTTTTTAAAAAAACGTTGAAGTGAATATCTATGGAATTCTAACTAGGAAAGGAAAAGAATGATGCTAAAAGGGTGCTGATAAATAACAGACTCACAGACATAGAAAACAAACTTATGGTTATAATATGCTTATAGTGGGGGGCAGCAGAGGGGATAAATTAGGAGTCTGGGATTAACATATACACACTACTATGTATAAAACAGATAAACAGCAAGGACCTACTATATAGCACAGGGAACTATATTCAATGTCTTGTAATAACCTATAATGGAAAAGAATCTGAAAAAGGATAGATATATGTATAACTAAATCACTTTGCTGTACACCTGCCACTAACACAAGACTGCAAATTATATTCAATAAAAAGTGGTTATTAAAAAATAATAAAACATTTTAAATAAAATAAATAAATGAGGGCTGAGAGATTATATCACCCTATTGGAAATGTCTAAACTATCTTAAAACATTGTTCTTTTTACACTGAGTCAAAATCTTCTCCAAGTATTCTCACCACCTGATGTCACCAGATTCAGAGTATATCTATTCCTTCTTTAACATGACAGCTTTTTAGCTGTTTGAAGGCCATAAGCATGATTCTCCCATCCTGCTCGCCTAATTCCTCTAATGGAACTGAGTAATCGTCCTATTATACATTACTCTAATCCTTATCATATAGTGTCCAAATAGAGTTAAACAACTTAAGAAATGTGGAAGATGTAATTCAACTATACTTCAATAAAAAATAAATAAATAATTAAGTGTAAATTCCAGTCAAAAAAGAAAAAGAAATGTGGAAGAATAATTAACTCAGAATAATAACACATAAAAGGATTAAAAAGCAGAAAGCTAAGAGATAAGAGACAATTCATCTTAGGAAAAAGCAAATATTTAAACTTGTAAATAAATTAATATCTAAATGAGTATTCTAAAAAGTCACAACAAACAATACAGGAATTGGGACTTCCCTGGTGGCACAGTGGTTATGAATCCGCCTGCCGATGCAGGGGACACAGGTTCGAGCCCTAGTCTGGGAAGATCCCACATGCCACAGAGCAACTAAGCCCATGCGCTACAATTACTGAAGCCCACGCACCTAGAGCCTATGCTCCGCAACAAGAAAAGCCACAGCAAAGAGAAGCCCGCGCACCGCAGCGGAGAGTAGCCCCCGCTCGCCGCAACTAGAGGAAGCCCACACGCAGCAATGGAGACCCAACGCAGCCAAAAATAAATTGATTAATTTAAAAAAAAATACAGGAACTAAAGACACATAGAAAGCATATTAGTTTCCTTTCATAGGAAGTAATCAGCAGACATTATACATTTGATAATTCAAGAAACGTGTTTACTCATAGTATTTAAAGTAATAAAGTACCCTCTAGACTAACAATATTAACATAACAAATATGAGGAGGTAGAAGGATAAGTTAGTTATTAGGTTTATTAAATCCCACATCTTTCATATTTGAGAATCAACAGATGCTGTATAAAGTTGTTCAACATATTCATTCCTCTATGTGTCCACCAACAAAACAAAAACAAACTGAAAAGAAGTATTACTTCAAAGGAAGCAGGAATGAGGGTGGATGAAGTAAGGGAGACTTTTTACTTTATATTCTTCAGTTTAACTGTTTTGTTTGAAAAACAAAACAAAAACAACCAACTAAAAATAAAACATTTACTAATACATACAATATGGGAAAAAATAAGTAGTAAAATCTGTGATTACATACTCAAGGAAATAAAAAACAAAATGACCACTGACAACTTTGAATAGTTTTTTCAATTACTCCACAAATATCATCGCTATGAAATCACAAAACACTCACTGCTACAAGTCAGAGACCGCGATGCCTCTACCAGAGGCCAAATTGTGCCATTGCTTCCACATAATATTTATGAGCAAAAAAAATCTCTGAGCCCTAGAGAGATGTTGCTCTATTTTATAACAACCTCTGAGAGGAAGAATAACTTCCAATCAGCGGCCATGGCTCACGGGCCCAGCTGCTCCACGGCATGCGGGATCCTCCCGGACCAGGGCACGAACCCGCGTCCCCTGCATCAGCAGGCGGACTCTCAACCACTGCGCCACCAGGGAAGCCCCCTAAATTCTCATTTTAATTCCCTCCTCTCTACCACCACTCCCTTAGGCCTTCAAAATTTCTTGCCTTAATTGGTATCCTTCTCTCCCTTTTCTCCTCATTCTGTACACTGATACAAAACAATCATTCTAGCATGCACACTTTTTTTTTTAATTAATTTGTTTGTTTTTATTTTTGGCTGCATTGGGTCTTCGCTGCTGCGTGTGGGCTTTCTCTAGTTACAGCGAGTGGGGGTACTCTGCGTTGCAGTGTGCGGACTTCTCACTGCAGTGGCTTCTCTTGTTGGGGAGCCTGGGCTCTGGGCGCGCGGGCTCAGTAGTTGTGGCACACGGGCTTAGTTGCTCCGCGGCACGTGGGATCTTCCTGGGCCAGGGGTCGAACCCGTGTCCCCTGCACTGGCAGGCGGATTCATAACCACTGCGCCACCAGGGAAGCCCCTAGCATGCAAACTTGATTATGTCACACCCACATTTAAAATATCAATGTCTTCCCACTATGTATAAAGTCCAAAGTCCTTGGCATGACATTCAAGGCCCTTAATGACCTGGCTCTAGCCCAATCTCTCTGGCCTCATATTTTCACACATCCCCATATACACCTCATAACTCTGGCCACACCAAAACTACTTGCAATTCTTCTAAAGGGTCATCCATTCTTAGGCCCCCACGTATTTATTTATGTGCTTCTCTCTTCTTCCTTAGAAGCCCCTTATTCTCTTCTTCAGCCGGCATACCCTTATTTCTCATAGATACAACACAGAAATCACATGCTCCAGAAAGTCTTTTTGCATCTCCTCTCTTCCCTACCAGACCAGGTTAAGGTCCCCTTTCTCTGTGCTCTTCATAGTATTCTGTCTATCCCTCTGTTTATCCTATCATGTCTCCTTTCACTTATATTACTATTTTCTCTTTACCACTAGAATGTTGTCTCAAGATCAGGAACGGTGACTTCTCTCTTTGAGTCAGGCAATTTACAAGACAATATTCAAAATAACAATTTCTTAACTAATTAAACGTGATATTTCTAAAAGCTGGTATCTATAATAGGGAATATAATCATAAAAGGAATTTCCCCACACAAAAAGGAACAAGGGAGAATTCTGCTTCTGGTATCACTGAGTTAAGTGCCTACCAAATCAGATAACAACTGTAATTCGTGAACAAAATACAAAAATAACTACCTAAAGGCACTGAAGAGTAACCAAAAGAAGGCATATTAAATTAGAGGGGAGTCAATACTTGGAATAGAGCAGTACAGGTGAATTTCTCACTTTTTTTTCCTATGGCAAGTCCAGTCAGTACCACAGGGGTTCCTAAAACTCCAATATAAACCTCACAACCTTCCTATCTTGAAGAACCAGAAGACAGAGTTCAGGGACACCATGGATGCTGAAAAGTAAGAGGAATCTCAGAATGAAGAGAGCCAAAAAGGGAGAGATACAAAATCTAGGTACAAACTCTATCCAAGTTTCTAGCTGACCTCTGAACCACATTTGCAAGGAGTAAACCATAGGAAGCCCAGCTAAGGATAAAAGAACTGAATTAACACTACCATCTAAGAGATAGCTTAGAGTTTGAGTCCAATCATGTTAACTGCCTACTGAACAAAAGCATCAACAGTGTTTAAAGGAATATAACAGAATTCAAGAGTCTCTACAACTTCATGTGTACAATGTCCAGGATACAATCCAAACTTCCTTCACAGACAACACAATCAGGAAAAGGTGACCCATTTTCAAGAGAAAAGATAAACAACTGAGACTAAAAGATTGCTCAGATGTTAGAATTAGTAGACAAGATTTTCAAACAAGTATTACAACTACGCTCAATGATGCAGAGAAAATTCTATCATAACAAATGAAAAGAAAGCTTAACAGGCCAAAAGAAAATTAAAAAATAACCAACAGATATCCTACACCGAAAAACTCACTGGACGAACTTAACAGCAAAATGAAAATGACAGAGAAAAAACTCAGTGCACTTGAAAATAGACCAATAAAATTACGGAATTTGAAGAATAGAGAGAAAAAAAGATTTAGGGGAAAAAAGAAAGAAAGTCTCAGGGCCAGCAGACTGGCACACAAAATGCTAAAAGAATTTCTTTAGGCTGAAGGAAAATGATACTAGATGGTAACTCAGATCTTCACAAAGTATGAAGGGCACTAGAAATGTCTTGAAATGCATTCGTTAATTCAACAAATACTTAACACGTACCTAGGATAAACAATGTCCTTTAGGCAATAAACATTTCATTAACCTTGTTTATAAATAATTTTTATTATTAATTTATGCTATATTTTCAGGGATGTTTTATCAGTAGTCCTCTATATGCCAGTTATGAAGTCTCTCTCTTTTTTTTTTTTCGCCGCACCACACAGCTTGTAGGATTTTAGTTCCCCCGACCAGTGACTGAACCCCGGCCACAGCAGTGAAAGCTCTGAGTCCTAAACACTGCACCACCAGGGAATTCCCATGAAGTCTCTTTACCTCCTGCTTTAGACTGAATGTTTGTGTCCCCCAAAATTCACACGTTGAAATCCTAACCCCCAATATGGTGGTATTAGGAGGTGAGCCTTTGAGAGGTGATTAGGTCATGGCGGTGGAAGCCTTATGAATAGGATTAGTGCCATTATAAAAGAGACCCCAGAGAGCTCCCTTGCCCCTTCTGCCATGCAGGAAGATGGCTGTCTATGAACCAGGAAGCAGGCCCTCACCAGACAATCTGCCAGCACCCTGATCTTGGACTTCCCAGCCTCCAGAACTATGAGAAATAAATTACTGTTGTTTATAACCACCCCAGTCTACAGTATTTTCGTTAAAGCATCCCAAACGGACTAAGACACCTCTCCCAAACTGTATATTTGAAAGTTTTATCCATTTTATGAAACTAGGAATGTAAATAAAAAGTAATACAGTAGGCATACACTGTTGAATATTTTTATTAACTCACTGACTATAAAATCTAACAAGCTAGAAACATGGGACATCAGTTGTTTCCTCCCTGTCCCACATTCAACTCCTCAATATATCCTGTCATTTCTACCTCCTAAATATATCTTGAATCCATCCACTTCTCTCAATCTTTATTGCCTCTACTCATGCCATCATCATTCCTTACATGGATTACTATTTTCCCTCTTGCCCTTCTATTATTCTCACAACAGCCACAAATCATGGATCATGTCACTCTCCTCCACTGATGCCCCACTGCATTTAGAATAAAAACCTAAACTCCTTACTAAGCTTCCAAGATCTGTGTGATATAGCCCCTATTTCTACAGCTTCATTCATCCCATTCTAGTCTCAACTTCACCCATTATATTTCAGTGATAGAGGCCCTCCTCTCAATTCCTTGAACACATCAAGTTCTTTTATAAAGTTCTTTGTACCAGACTGTTCCCTCAAACTGGCTTACTCCCCCTACCCTGTCTACCCCCTAGTGCAATGGACTGAATAATTGAGTACCCCCCCACTAAAATTCATACATTGAAATCCTAGTCCTCAATGCGATAGCATTAGGAATGAGGACCCTTGGGAGAAAATTTGGTCATGAGGGCAGAGTAGATTTATGTTCTTATAAAGATGACCCCAGAAAGCTCTCTCACCCTCTTTCTACCATATGAGGGTACAAAGAGAAGATGGTAGTCTGCAACCTAGAAGAAGGCCATCACACCAGAACTCAACAATGCTGGCATCCTGATTTTGGACTTCCTGCCTGCAGAACTGAGAAATAAATTTCTGTTGTTTATACGCCAACCAGTCTATGGTGCTTTGTTATAGCAGCCTGAACTAAGATACTCAGCTATTTAAATGGCTAACTCCTTCTGATCCTTTACACGTTAAGTTTCTACGTCACCTCTTCAAAGTGCTTATCCTGAGCACCTTGTCAAAAACATGTCTCCACATTATTCTCTAACGCTGCACTATTTTTTTCCCCTCATAACATCTGTCACAAATCAGAATTATGGTGTCTTTGTTTTGTTTTGCTTTCCTTTACATTGCTTTTTACTGTCTGAGACCCCTATACAGGACTACAGTTCCATGAAAACAGGGACCACATCTGCATGGTTTGCCAGGACACCTGATAGCTAATACAACAGGAATACTGAGGATGCTTAATTTTTTTTTAATTAACTGAAAGCCAAAAACAGGCTCAAGTATTCACACATCTCATTATTGCTTCATTTCAAATAGTTTACTTGACATCTTAGTTTACCATATTGAGATAGGGAAACATGAGGAGACTGACTTGACAAATAAATGTTCATGCAAAATTTTTAAACTTAATTTATTTATTTATTGTTTGTTTATTTATTTATTTATTTTTGGCTGCATTGGGTCTTCATTGCTGCATGCAGGCTTTCTCTAGTTGGCAGCGAGCGGGGGCTACTCTTCCTTGCGGAACCTGGGCTTCTCATTGCGGTGGCTTCTCTTGTTGCGGAGTACGGGCTCTAGGTGCACGGGCTTCAGTAGTTGTGGCACACGGGCTCAGTAGTTGTGTCTCGCAGGCTCTAGAGCGCAGGCTCAGTAGTTGTGGCACACAGGCTTAGCTGCTCCGCGGCATGTGGGATCTTCCCAGACCAGGGCTCGAACCTGTGTCCCCTGCATTGGCAGATGGATTCTTAACCACTGCACCACCAGGGAAGCCCTCATGCAAAATTTTTATTAAAAATAAAGAGAATATAAAATATTTCCTTTACTGTCCCTGAGAATCTGTGTTACTCAAATCAGGATGAAAAATACTTTATATATATACATATATATATAAAATCACTGGCAATATTCCAATCTAATCCACATCAGGAGCATATCTTTAAAATACACCAATGTGTGGACTTCCCTGGTGGCGCAGTGGTTAAGACTCTGTCTGCCAATGCAGGTAACACAGGTTTGATCCCTGGTCAGGGAAGATCCCACATGCCGCGGAGCAACTAAGCCTGTGCGCCACATCTACTGAGCCTGCACTCTAGAGCCCGCAAGCCACAACTACTGAGCCCACGTGCCACAACTACTGAAGCCCATGTGCCCAGAGCCTGTACTCTACAACAAGAGAAGCCACAGCAATGAGAAGCCCACACACTGCAACGAAGAGTAGCCCCCACTCGCTGCAACTAGAGAAAGGCCGCATGCAGCAACGAAGACACAACACAGCCAAAAATAAATAAATAAATTTATTTTTTTTAAAAAACCACCAATGTGAGAATATAACTGATAATATTTAACAATTTAAATTAACAAAAGTAAAAACATTTCTTCTTTTATAAAGAAAAAACGTAAGTGGACTATTAAATTACGCCAGAAAAATGAAAAAGACCTTTTAAGCAGATGCAGCATTTTGAAAACCCAATTGCTTATCAGGAAAGCAGTTGTCTAAGTAGTATAAGAATGTTCTTAAGAAAATAGTAAACATCTAAACCCTAGACAAGAAGTATTCTCTGTCCCTAAAGAGAAGTCATAGAGGTTGTACTTGTGCTATTATAAATAGAAATCTATTTCCTAATAATTGTTGTGTATATATTTCCTTTATTATCTCCACAGGAGAACCAGATGACAATGACTGACTACATCATTTTTTTTAAAAAAAGCGAAATCTGGTTTTTTGCTTTTATTTCTTTAATTCTATTAAAAGCCATCTTTAATTCACCCTACCACAGAAGTTCTTAAAATAATCTGTGCAGTTAATTTATAACTATCCCAAGGGAAGCTATTCTTACTACTTCCCAGGAACATTTCATCATTCTAGACTCAGACATTTGCAGCATCTGTAGTAAATTAAAATATGATACCATTCATTATTTATCAGATTGGCAAAAGTTAAACTGACAATACCCTGAGCTGATGAAGGGATTTAAAGGGGAAAAAAATCATTCATATACCTTGTTACCAAAAGTGTAAATTGGCAAAATTTATACAGGTCAATTGGTAATATGTTTCAGAAGTTTTTAAAATGTGCATGCTTTTGAAACAAGGATTTTCATTTCTAAAACTTTATACAACAGAAATAAGCAGTCAGGAGACATGTGTAAGGCCGTAGGCTGCAACACTGTCAGGTAATATTGAATTTAAATTTAAATGACCTACATATCATTTGGTTATTTGGTACTGGTAAATTGTTTAAATTATAGTATATTCACGTATCAGTCAGGGTCCAGTCATAGTAGGCACAATTCATTTTCTGAAAAGACAGAGTATACAGCTATTAAGAATAGCATATATCTTTATTTATTATCATAGATGTCCAAAACACAGATTTATTTGTTTGTTTGTTTGCCTACACTGGGTCTTATTCACGGCATGTGGGATCTTCATTGCCACGTGCAGGATCTTCATTGAGCCATGAGGGATCTTCAGTTGTGGCATGCAAACTCTTGGTTGTGGCATGTGGGATCCAGTTCCCTGACCAGGGATCAAATCCGGGCCCCCTGCATTGGGAGCATGGAGTCCTAGCCACTGGACCACCAGGGAAGTCCCGATTTTTTGTTTGTTTTTTATTTTTTAAGAAACACTTTCAGTTTTCCCTGTTGAGTACAATGTTAGCTGTGGATTTGTCAAAAATGGTCTTTATTATGTTGAGGTATGTCCCGTCTACATCCAATCTGTTTAGGGTATATATTATGAAAGGATGTTATATGTTGTCAAATGCTTTTCCTGTATCTACTGAGATGATCAAATCACTTCTATCTTTCATTATATTAGTGTAAAGTATCACATTTATTTATTTGCATATGTCAAACCTAAACCAGTATTTGCTATCAAAGGAGCTAACTGGCCATACACTATAACTTTTTTATTTTTATTTTTATTGGAGTATAGTTGATTTACAATGTTGTGTTAGTTTCAGGTGTACAGCAAAGTGAATCAGTTATACATATACATATATACACTCTTTTTTATTTATTTATTTTTTATAAATTTATTTATTTATTTATTTTTGGCTTCATTGGGTCTTTGTTGCTGCGCGGGCTTTCTCTAGTTGCGGTGAGCAGGGGTTACTCTTCGTTGCAGTGCGTAGGCTTCTCATTGCAGTGGCTTCTCTTATTGCAGAGCACAGCTCTAGGTGCGTGGGCTTCAGTAGTTGTGGCACACGGGCTCAGTAGTTGTGGCTCGCAGGCTCTAGAGCGCAGGCTCAGTAGTTGTGGCGCATGGGCTTAGATGCTCTGCAGCATGTGGGATCTTCCACATGTGTCCCCTGCATTGGCAGGCGGATTCTCAACCACTGCGCCACCAGGGAAGCCCTCCACTCTTTTACACTCTTTTCCCATTATAGGCCATTACAGACTATTGAGTAGAATTCCTTGTGCTATACAGTAGGTCCTTATTAGTTATCTTTTTTTTTTTTTTTGGTATGCGGGCATCTCACTGCTGTGGCCTCTCCTGTCGCGGAGCACAGGCTCCGGACGCGCAGGCTCAGTGGCCATGGCTCACGGGCCTAGCCACTCCACAGCATGTGGGATCTTCCCAGACAGGGGCACGAACCCGCGTCCCCTGCATCAGCAGGCAGACTCCCAACCACTGCGCCACCAGGGAAGCCCCAGTTATCTATTTTATATATAGTAGGATGTATATGTCAATTCCTATCTCCCAATTTATCCCTCCCCCCTTACTCCCTGGTCACCATAAGTTTGTTTTCTACATCTGTAACTCTATTTCTATTTTGTAGATATTTTCTGTTTACCATGTCTTCTCTTCGAAAGTCTCATGCTGATTTACAAATTGAGCTCTTTAATCTTACCTTTTAAAGTAGTTACCATGTCCCTTCTATCAATTCTCTCCATTTTTATCATATTTTGACAAGACTTCTTTCACATATGTGATAAGCTTTATGTCCTAATCTTCATTACAACTGTACAGGAAGAATTATTTTGTCCTTATCTTAAAGCATAAGAAGAACTATGTAGCCAAACCTCCCCCTAAAAAAAAATCTTTCTACTGCCGGACCACTGTTCAGATGCTCTTATTCTGAGTAATCCCTAACTTATAATCTTATCTGTACCACGAATTTTTAAGAGTTTCTAAACTAAAAAGTATCCATTTATTTTTCCTTAGCCCCTTGGTGTTAAGAGGCTAAGGAAAAACAAATTTTTCCCTAACCAAAAAAAAAAAATTTTACCCGAAAAATTCTGTATTATTTTGAACAACCTATGATGATTCTCTTTTAAAAGAAAAAAACAATGATTAGTATGGCAGCCAAGGAGATGAGCTGCTCAGATCTCCTTTCAAGAAAGAAGATAAAATACACCTGTAGGGAAGGTAAATAGCTATTAGAGCCTTCAGGCTCTGCAACAGCTTTCTAGCCAAAACCACAATCTTCACAGAAATACCCCAACCAATGACTGTGCATGGTTGGGATACTAGGACGTGGCCATTACTACCTAACACGGGACTCTTCTAAAAAGCAATTTTTGCTCTAGAGCTCCCCACTGAGCTGGCTCAGACTTTGTATAGAGTTAACTGCTGTGCCAAAAATTAATCAAGCTAGGACACTAGCTTAGAAATGGGCTCAGAAAAAACACATCCTTGGTGTCAGAGTAAAACATCTGCAGGGGTAAAAACAACTAGCATCCCAAATAAAATGATTAAAGTCTTCAGTATATTTGTTTTTAATATTTTATAACAATATTTTTTCTCCCTGAAGATTCATTCATTATTTTGATACAAAAAATAAACCCTTTAACCAGTAAAGGGTGTCACTTGTTTTCATAATGTTGTAGAGTAATATTTTCTAAATCTCACCCTATAATTACCTGTAGAAGAATCCAAAGGGATATATAAATTAAAGAAATAAATGTTTGTTTTAAGGTGCTAATATTATACTTTTATATTTGGATGTTTGATGAATAATAATGTTATATCAGTATTAAATAACTGTATCTGTTGGGTCCTTTGGAAGATGCTGAGATGGAGACAGGAGTGCAAAGATGTACTGGAGAACAATGCCTGTGAAAGATTAAAGGAAGCAGGATAGGGCCAGGAAAGTCTCACCATGATCCAACTTTGAAAAAGTCTCAGCCATGTGAACAAGGAACATTTTTTAAAAGCCAACTGAGAAAGGCCACCATTACCCTGACATCAAAACCAGACAAAGATGTCACAAAAAAAAGAAAACTACAGGCCAATATCACTGATGAACATAGATGCAAAAATCCTCAACAAAATAGTAGCAAACAGAATCCAACAGCACATTAAAAGGATCATACACCATGATCAAGTGGGGTTTATTCCAGGCATACAAGGATTCTTCAATATATGCAAATCAATCAATGTGATAAATCATATTAACAAACTGAAGGATGAAAACCATATAATCATCTCAATAGATGCAGAAAAAGCTTCTAACAAAATTCAACACCCATTTATGACAAAAAATTCTCCAGAAAGTAGGCAGAAAGGGAACTTACCTCAACATAATAAAAGCCATATAGGACAAATCCACAGCCAACATTGTTCTCAATGGTGAAAAAATGAAAGTATTTCCACTAAGATCAGGAACAAGACAAAGCACCGAGCTGATCACTCTCACTACGATTATTCAACATAGTTTTGGAAGTTTTAGCCACAGCAAAACTGTGGCTAAAAGAGAAGAAAAAGAAATAAAAGGAATCCAAATCAGAAAAGAAGAAAAAACTGTCACTGTTTGCAGATGACATGATACTATACATGGAGAATCCTAAAGATGCTACCAGAAAACTACTAGGACTAATCAATGAATTTGGTAAAGTAGCAGGATACAAAATTAATGCACAGAAATCTCTTGCATTCCTATACATTAATGATGAAAAATCTGGAAGAGAAATTAAGGAAACACTCCCATTTACCACTGCAACAAAAAAGAATAAAATACCTAGGAATAAACCTCCCTAAGGAGACAAAAGAACTGTATGCAGAAAACTATAAGATGCTGATGAAAGAAATTAAAGATGATATAAACAGATGGAGAGATATGCCATGTTCTTTGATTGGAAGAATCAACATTGTGAAAAGGTCTATACTACCCAAAGCAATCTACAGATTCAATGCAATCCCTATCAAACTACCAATGGCATTTTTCACAGAACTAGAACAAAAAATTTCACAATTTGTATGGAAACACAAAAGACCCCAAATAGCCAAAGCAATCTTGAGAAAGAAAAACGGAGCTGGAGGAATCAGACTCCCTGACTTCAGACTATACTACAAAGCTACAGTAATCAAGACAGTATGGTACAGGCACAAAAACAGAAATATAGATCAATGGAACAGGACAGAAAGCCCAGAGGTAAACCGACGCACATATGGTCACCTTATTTTTGATAAAGGAGGCAAGAATATACAATGGAGAAAAGACAGACTCTTCAGTAAGTGGTGCTGGGAAAACTGGACAGCTACATGTAAAAGAATGAAATTAGAACACTCTCTAATACCATACACAAAAATAAACTCAAGATGGATTAAAGACCTAAATGTAAGGCCAGACACTATAAAACTCTTAAGAGGAAAACATAGGCAGAACACTCTATGACATAAATCACAGCAAGATCCTTTTTGACACACCTCCTAGAGAAATGGAAATAAAAACAAAAATAAACAAATGGGACCTAATGAAACTTCAAAGCTTTTGCACAGCAAAGGAAACCATAAACAAGACGAAAAGACAGCCCTAAGAATGGGAGAAAATATTTTCAAACGAAGCAACTGACAAAGGATTAATCTCCAAAATTTACAAGCAGCTCATGCAGCTCAATATCAGAAAAACAAACAACCCAATCCAAAAATGAGCAGAAGACCTAAATAGACATTTCTCCAAAGAAGACATACAGATTGTCAACAAACACATGAAAGAATGCTCAACATCACTAATCATTAGAGAAATACAAATCAAAACTACAATGAGGTATCACCTCACACCAGTCAGAATGGCTACCATCAAAAAATCTACAAACAATAAATGCTGGAGAGGGTGTGGAGAGAAGGGAACCCTCTCGCACTGTTGGTGGGAATGTAAAATTTATACAGCCACTGTGGAGAACAGTATGGAGGTTCCTTAAAAAACTAAAAATAGAACTACCACACAACCCAGCAATCCCACTACTGGGCATATACCCTGAGAAAACCATAATTCAAAAAGAGTCATGTACCACAATGTTCACTGAAGCTCTATTTACCATAGTCAGAACACGGAAGCAACCTAAGTGTCCATCAACAGATGAATGGATAAAGAAGATGTGGCACATATATACAATGGAATATTACTCAGCCACAGAAAGAAATGAAATTGAGTTATTTGTAGTGAGATGGATGGACCTACAGTCTGTCCTACAGAGTGAAGTCAGTCAGAAAGAGAAAAACAAATACTGTATGCTAACACATATGTATGGAATCTAAAAAAGAAAAAAAAATGGTTCTGAAGAACCTAGGGGCAGGACAAGAATAAAGATGCAGACGTATAGAATGGACTTGAGGACATGGGGAGGGAAAAGGGTACGCTGGCATGAAGTGAGAGAGTGGCATGGACATATATACACTACCAAATGTAAAATAGCTAGCGGGAAGCAGCCACATAGTACAGGGAGATCAGCTCGGGGCTTTGTGTCCACCTAGAGGGGTGGGATAGGGAGGGTGGGAGGGAGACGCAAGAGGGAGGGGATATGGGGATATATGTATACGTATAGCCGACTCACTTTGTTATACAGCAAAAAGTAACACACCATTGTAGAGCAATTATACTCCAGTAAAGATGTTAAAAAAAAATTAAAATAAAAAAATAAAATAACTAATGAATATTTGAAAAAAAGGTTCCATTTAAACAGTGACCTTCCCTTCTAGTAATGTGTAGTCTGTAATTTAGACCAACGTTCCCAATGCAAACAATTAGAAAAGCTGAAAAATGTTAAAATCATCTGATCACAGACATTAGAGTAAGCAAGACAGAAAAAAAAAAAATTACAGGACACAGATCCAGAAGGAGAAGAAGAAAACCTAGAGGTAAGATCAGCATTTTGGGCCACTTTTCCCCTAGCACAATTCTGCAAATCCAGCTGAAGATTTAGAAGATAAGCAGAGCTTTTGACAGGTAGGTAGGGATAGAGAAAAAATACTGGAGTCCAGAGTCCACCAAGAAAAGAAGTATAGTTAAAACCCTGTAATATTTGGAGTCCAAACACTGAAAGGCTACTCCCTAGGAAGCCTAAAATAAACGTACTATCCTTGGGATTACAGTCCCACCTCAAATCTTCTCAGTACTTAAAACTGGATTAAGGTGATACAGAATCACTAGTGCCCCTAGCCACCTGCCAGAAGCAAACATAAATCTTCATCCTAAACCTTCAGTTACTTCTGTAACTTTTCTATTTCTAATATCCAACACTCAATCAAATATGACTAGGCATAAAAGGAAAGTGCTTTTTTTTAAAGCAACAATAAAGCTCCCACAGGAATCCAGAAAATAGCATTATTAGAAACAGACTGGAAAATACCCAAGCCATGTCCATGCATAAACTTCTATAAGAATGTTCCTAGCAGCTTTATTTGTAATAGCCGAAAACTGAAAACAACCTAAATGTCTTTCGATGGATGAATGAATCAACAAATCTCAATTTTGCCAATTTGTCAAATAGCGATACAATGGAATATTACTGAGCAATAAAAAGAAACTATTTGATCCACACAACCACGTGGATGAATATCAAGATAATCATGCTGAGTGAAAGAAGCCCCCACAAAAAGTACATGTTGTGCATTTATATAAATTTCCAAATATACAAGTAATCTACAGTGCCAGAAGGCAGATCAGTGGTTACTTAGGGATGGGAAGTAATAAGGGAGAAAGGAGTAGGAATCAAGGATTACAAAGGCACATAAAGAAATTTTGGGGAGTAATGGATATGTTCATTATGTTGATCATGGTGATGGTTTCACCAGTATAAACATATCAAAACTCATAACACTGTACATTTTAAATATGCACAGTTTATTTTACATTAATTATATCTCAATAAACCTAAAAATACATGCTTAATATGTTCAAAGAAATAAGAGTAATAAATCTTCAAAGAACTTGTTTTTTTTTTTTTTTTTTACAAAAGAACAAAGTAAGTAATCTAAAATTGAAGCACACGATTAACCAAAATTAAGATTTCAATGGGTGGGATTAACAGCAGTTCAGAATGTACGTCAGAAGAAAACATGCAGAACACAAAGAGATAAAAGGATGGAATATATCAAAAACAAAAGTTGGGGAGCAAAAGACAGAGGGGATACAGTGGGAAAGTAAACATACATGTATTTGGAATTCCAAAAGGAGAAAGAAAATGGGACACAAGAGCACTCAAAGTGAAAATGGCTTAAAATTTTTGAAAACTGATTTTAAAACATCATGATAGAGACTGAATAAGCCCTATGAAACTCAAGCAAATAACTACAAAGAAAATCATTCTGAGTTCAAAAAGGGGGAAAAATGCGTAAAGCAGCCAAAGGGTGGAAATCAGATTATCTTCAAGGAAAGAAAAATTAGGGCTTCCCAAGTGGCGCAGTGGTTAAGAATCCACCTGCCAATGCAGGGGACACGGGTTTGAGCCCTGGTCCAGGAAGATCCCACATGTCGTGAAGCAGCTACTCCCATGCACCACAACTACTGAGCCTGCGCTCTAGAGCCCACGAGCCACAACTACAAAGCCCACGTGCCACAACTACTGAAGCCCACGAGCCTAGAGCCCATGCTCCGCAACAAGAGAAGCCACCGCACCGCAATGAAGAGCAGCCCCCGCTCGCCGCAACTAGAAAAAGCCCACTCACAGCAACGAAGACGCAACGCAGACAAAATTAAATAAAATAAATAAATTTATTTTTTAAAAAAACAGGAAAGAAAAATTAGACTTTAGGCTACTTCAATAGAAACAATAGGAGCCAGAACACAACAGAAACACATCCTCAAACTGAATGATAACAACTGCCAAGTTAGAATTCTATTCCCTGCAAAAACTTCTTTCAAGCATGAATGTGAAATAAACACATTTTCAAACAAAAACAGAGAATTCTCAGAATTACACACAGAAACTCAGCATAATTATTTTGAGACTCATTCATATGGTTCTGTATATCAATATTTTGTTCCTTTTTATTGCTAAGCAGTATTCAACTGTATAAATATATCTCAATTTACTTATACATTAATCTATTAATGGACATTTACATTGTTTCCAGTTTGGGGCTATTATAAATAAAGTGTGCTTAAGGCAGAAGAAATATTTTGCCAGATAGAAGCCTTAAAGAACCAGGAAGGGGAAAGAAAGTAACAGATTAAATATGTGGGTAAACTTAAATGAATGACTGTTTAAACAATAGCTACAATTTCCTATAGCGTTTAAATTTTAAATAGAATTAAACTACAACAGCAGCACACAAGTCAGTAGAAATAAATGAAGTTAAAGTGTTTTAAAGTCCTTACACTAGCAGGAAGAGGATAAAAGTGTCTATTTATATTATTAGCCTTTGATAATTCAGAGAAAATTCAATAGTAACTGTCAAGAAAACTGAGACATTTCATTCTTAAATTCAACAAACACTGAACGTCTCCTATGTACCAAGCACAAAACTAGGCACTATGTACATACAGCAGTAAACAAAATAAACTACAAACAACTCAAAGCCTACCAACAGAAGAATGGATAAATGCATTACAGTTTGTTCATAAAATGGAATACTACACAATAACGAAAACAGAGCACAATATACATAACATGGATGCATCTCAAAACACAATGCTGAGTGAAAAGAAGAAAGACTTACTATACTTACTTACTATATTACTTACTATATTCCTCCATTCATAGGAAGTTCAAACACAAGCAAGAGTAATCTATGGAATTATAAATCACAAGTGTATCTTTAGAGAGGAGGAAGGGTTATTGATTGGAATGGAGCATAATGAGGGCTTCTGGGGTACTGATAATGGTCTGTTTCTTGAACTGAGTGGTGGTTACATGGGTGTGCTCATTTGGGGGAGTATTTACTGAGCTGTGTAGCTTGTGTAATTTGTTTATGCATGCTGTAATTTCATTAAAAGTATTTTAAAAGATGGTGCAGTTTACATGTACTGACGTGGAAAACTTCAGAGCGTACTTCTGGGAAAACTAAGTTCTGAGAAAAAGAAGAAACTACTGAATAATAGCTTTATCTCTTTTTATAAAAATATATTGCATATATACATTATGCAGAAAATAATTCTGGGAGGGTGCACAACAAAATATCAACAAGAGTTATATCTGAGTGACATAAATATCGGTGGCGTTTTTCTCCCCATATTGGTCTGTTTTTTAAATTTATCTACAACAAACATGGAAATCTTACATAACAGCTATATTTGAAAATTAATTATAAAAGAACAACAGCCTTTTTATCCTCCTCAATCTAAAGACGATTCATCTTGAAAGAGGAGAGCAAAGCCAAATGGGAATAGAAACACTCTGCTTTCTCTGACAATCTATTAATATAACACCTCAGTACCAAACACCAGGACTATTCTTTCTTTCTTTGTTGATACTGCTCCTAAAACAATTGTAAAAGCTTTTTATGGACTTAAGCATTTGTCACAAGCTTCATTACAAACTTTGGCCTTCTCCACACTATTTTTATAGTCTAGTGCCTCTCATTTATATTCATCTTTGTTTATATGGCTGTCCTTGCCCTTCTTTACGTCCTTTCAGTAACTGCATTCATCAGTACTCCCATCTTATTTTACCTTCTGTTCTCACAGGCAATACCTCATGATTTTTTTAGAATGTCTTATCTTCTTCAAAGAGCCAGACACTAGAAAATTAAAATTTCACCAACTCCACACTATCCAAACATCAAATTCAGATGCCTCTCAGCTCTCCTTGTGACTGAAAGTACATAACTCTTTTATAGGTAACTGTAAAACATTACAAACCCTTTCAATGCAGTTACCCAATATTCAACACTTTATGTGCTTCATTTTGGGGTTTTCCTAACACCACTTCGATCAATCCTTTAAACGGTAAACTAAAATGCAGAAATATTTACCACAGCAACTTATAATTATTTAATTTTACTTATATTACATAAAATTTATAAAATGAAGAGGGGAAAAAACACAATTCGGCCACTCTAACACAACTTATTTCGATGTACTTCCCCCTTTCAACTCTCTTCATTTGGGTGTGTTTCAGAGCTGTAATTATTTTGCATATACGATTTTATATTTTTACTTTTTTCCCAACTATACCATAAGCATCTTTCCATGTTTCTATATGCTCCAAAAACATTTTTAATTATAATCATTCCATTGCTGCTGAAGATTACTGGCTCCAGTATTTAGCTACTATAAACAATGCTGCAATAAACATCTTTACATAGTAAGTTTTCAAATTTTTCTATTATATTCTTAGGTTAGATTCATAGTCTTCCCTAAGGCATTATGGAAAAGGTGGTACTGGAATTAAAGGATAGAGAATTTTGGGAATTCCCTGGCAATCCACTGGTTAGGACTCTACACTTTTCACTGCTGAGGGTATGGGTTCAATCCATGAGTCAGGGGACTAAGATCCCGCAAGCTGCGCAGCACAGCCAAACTAAATAAATAAAGGATAGAGAATTTTGAATAGAGAAGAGAAGGACACAGGCCCTGACTCTGAGGTCTGTGGGGAATACAGAGTGGTTCAGTTTGGCTGGTGCATTATGTATGTATAAAGGAAAACAAGAAATAAAAACTGGAAAAAGGGGCTGAAGCAAGATGATGGAGGAATTTTATTAAGTGGACGATGGAGGGTAACTAAAGTGTTTTTCTTTTTTAAATAACACACAGGTTAATGTAATTGATATGTATTTCTCAAAATTAGTAAAAATCTTAAGTGGCTCTGAACATGTAAGTGGTGCTTGTAACGTTTTTTATCTAAAGACCTACCTCAAATCATAAAATTATAAACCATCCTCGAACATCAGAACTTTTGTTAAGCTTCAATCTTTTTCAGGTTCCCCTTTTAAAAAGTGAGTTGATTCAAGGGAATGAGAAGACAAGCCACAGACTGGGAAAAAATATTTGCAAAGGAGACCTAAATAGACATTTCTCCAAAGAAGACATACAGATGGCCAATAGGCACATAAAAGGATGCCCAACATTGCTAATCATTAGAGAAATGCAAATCAAAACTACAATGAGGTACCACCTCACACCAGTCAGAATGGCCATCATTAAAAAGTCTACAGACAACAAATCCTGGAGAGGGTGTGAGAAAAGGGAACCCTCCTACACTGTTGGTTGGAATGTAAATTGGTACAGCCACTATGGAAACCAGTATGGAGGTTCCTCAGAAAACTAAAAATAGAATTACCATATGATCCAGCAATCCCACTCCTGGGCATATATCCAGACAAAACTATAATTCAAAAAGGTACATGCACCCCTATATTCACAGCAGCACTATTCACAATAGCCAAGACATGGAAGCAACCGAAACGTTCATCAACAAATGAATGGATAAAGAAGATGTGGTACATATATACAATGGAATACCTACTCAGTCATAAAAAAGAACAAAATAATGCCATTTGCAGAAACATGGATGCAACTAGAGATTATCATACTAAGTGAAGTAAGTCAGAAAGAGAAAGACAAATACATGGTATCAGTTAAACGTAGAATCTAAAACATGACACAAATGAACCTATCTATGAAACAGAAACAGACCCAGGGGCATAGAAAACAGGCTCGTGGTTGCCAAGGGGGAGGGAGTTGGAGGAGGGATGGAGTGGGAGGCTGGGGTTAGCAGATGTAAGCTATTATATATAGAATGGATAAACAACAAGGTCCTACTGTACAGCACAGGGAACTGTATTCAATATCCTATGATAAACCATAATGGAAAAAAATATTTTAAAATAATGTATATATATGTATAACTGAATCACTTTGCTGTACAGCAGAAATTAACACAACATAAATCAACTACATACTTCAATAAAATAAGTAAATATTTGCAAACAGTGTATCTGATAAAGGGCTGTTATCCAAAATATTTTTTAAATCTCTTAAAAATCAACAGTAAGAAAATGAACAATCCAATAAGTTAAAAGTGGGTGAAAGATCTTGGGACTTCCCCAGTGGCGCAGTGGTTAAGAATCCGTCTGCCAATGCAGGGGTCACGGTTCGAGCCCTGGTCCGGGAAGATTCCACATGCCGCAGAGCAATTAAGCCTGTGCACCACAACTACTGAGCCTGCGCTCTAGAGCCTACGAGCCACAACTACCGAGACCATGTGCCACAACTACTGAAGCCCGTGCACCTAGAGCCTGTGCTCCATAACAAGAGAAGCCACTGCTATGAGAAGCCCATGCACTGCACGCAACAAAGAGCAGCCCCTGCTCGCCACAACTAGAGAAAGCCCGCACACAGCAACAAAGACCCAACGCAGCCAAAAATAAAATAAATTAAAAAAATAAAAATTTTTAAAAATTAAAAAATAAATGGGTAAAAGATCTAAACAGACACCTTTCCAAAGAACACATACAGAGGAAGCATATAAGCATATGAAAAGACATTCAATACCATATTTCACTCAGGAATTGTAAATTAAAATAATAAGATACCATCACACACCTATTAGAATGGCCAAAATCCAAAACACTGACAACATTAAATGCTCTTAAGAATGTGGAACATGGATAAAGAAGATGTGGCATATATATATACAATGGAATATTACTCAACCATAAAAAGAAACGAAATTGAGTTATTTGTAGTGAGGTGGATGGACCTAGAGTCTGTCAAACAAAGTGAAGTAAGTCAGAAAGAGAAAAACAAATACCGTATGCTAACACATATATATGGAATCTAAAAAAAAAAAAAAACTGTTCTGATGAACCGAGGGGCAGGACAGAAATAAAGAAAGGGATGTAGAGAATGGACTTGAAGACATGGGACGGGGGGGGGGGGGGGGGAAGGTAAGCTGGGATGAAGTGAGAGAGTAACACTGACATATATACACTACCAAATGTACAACAGATAGTTAGTAGAAAGCAGCTGCATAGCACAGAGAGATCAGCTCAACGCTTTGTGTCCACCTAGAGGGGTGGGATAGGGAGGGGATGGGGGATATATGTATACATATAGCTGATTCACTTTGTTGTACAGCAGAAACTAACACAACATTATAAAGCAATTACACTCCAATAAAGATGTGAAAAAAAAAAGAATGTGTAACAACAGGAAATCTCATTCATTTCTGGTAAGAATGAAAAATGGTACAGCCTCTTTGGAAGACAGTGTGGCAGTTTCTTACAAAACTAAACATACTGTTACCATACAATCCAGCAATTGTGCTCCATGGTATTTATCGAAAGAAGCTGAAAACATGTCCACACCAAAACCTGCACATGGATGTTTGGAGTAGCTTTATTCATAATTGCTAAAACTCGGAAGCAACCAGTATGTCCTTCAGTAAGTGAAGGGATTAATAAACTGTGGCACATCCAGACAAATAATATTCAGCGCTAAAACAGTATGAGCTATCAAGCCAGGAAGAGACATGGAGGTACCTTCTGTGCATATTACTAAGTGAAAGACACCAATCTGAAAAGGATACATATGGTATGATTTCAACTATATGACATTCTGGAAAAGGCAAAACTATGGAGACAGTAAAAAGATTAGTGGTTGCCAAGAGTTCAGGAGAGAGGGAGGGATGAATAGGTGGAACATAAAGGATTTTCAGGGCAGTGAAACTATTCTGTATGATGCTATAATGACATAATGTCAAAACCCACAGAATGTACAACACCAAGAGTGAACCCTAATGTAAACTATAGATTTAGGGTGATGATAATGTGTCAGTGTAGGTTCATCAACTGTAACAGATGTCCCACTCTGGTGCAGGATGATGATAGTGGGGAAGGTTGTACACACTGGGGTAGAGGGTATATGGCAACTCTGTACTTTCCCCTCAATTTGCCATAAACCTAAAACTGCTCTAAAAATTAAAGTCTTTTGTTGTTGTTGTTGGTTTTTTCTTCCAGTTTTATTGAGATATAATTGTAAAGTCTTTTTTTTTTTACATGAGTTGATATCTCAAAAACATGTAAGGGTCCCACATGAAATAGAACAGCAGTTCATTAATGCTTCATTAAATCCTAGCTTGATCCTAGAATTACGAACATTGAAATAACCATGCTAGAAGCCTGTCCAAATTAAGCATCAAGGTCTTGATTGGGATTTACATTACAAGGGTGTATCTGTCTGTTAAAACTTAAATTGTACACTTATGTTCTGTGCATTTTATTCTATATAAATTAACATCCAGGGAATTCTGAAATTTTAAAATTATTTTGAAGAAACTTGATTGGGTATTACAGTCCATAAGCAAATAAAATTACTATACTTGAAGTCGATTTTTTTTTCTGTTTCAAAGTTTTAAAATAAAGGAGAGGTGCTACCAAAGATACAATAATTAGCAACGCAACCACAGAGAGAAAGGAAAAAACAGGAGAGGATAAAACACAAGTCTAGAAGTTGAAAAGCAATTGGATAAATTTAGCTGAATTAGCTCACCCTCAGAACACTAAATCCTAAACCACAGGGAAAATGACAAGAAGCTACCCAATTCAGACTTCAGGGTGCTCAACAGCTCTGGCAATACCAAGCAAAACTGGCATTACCAGACAATTCTATTAGTGAAGGGTGGGTGCGAACTGTACGAAAGCCTAGGTAAGAAGCAGTTAGATCCCCAGATACCGTCCCTTCTCTGTACACCTAGGTGACTGTCCTTGCTCCATCCTAGCTGAAGAGTGGAAGCTTAACATCAGGAAAAAATAAAAGAGAGGGTAACTCGGCTGTGGGAATATTTAGCAATTGAGAGTAAGGATTTCAAACTGAAAAGAGAAGAAATGGTTTAAAAGTTTACATAGTGAGTGTTGCAACCCCCAACAATCTTCTCCTTCCTGGCTCCTAAAATTCTGGCAACCAAACCTATACCCCCCAGGCAGAAGATGGGAAGATCCTTCTCTGGGAAATGTGACAAACCCAAAAGACCGGGAGGTTATCAAACCCAATTAAAGCAAGATCGTGCAATAGTGAAGGCCGTAGTCCAAAACAAGATCATGAGGCACAAGATCATGAGGAAGCTAAGGAAAGCCTCTAACATGGAAGATCAAAACCAAAACAAACAGTGGGGGAAAAAATCGAGAAGAAAAAGACTTTTTAAAGTCTTTTTGGACTTAGAAACGTTTTTAAAATCAGTAATATCTTTAGAGACACAGGAAAAGCTATCATATCCATAAAAAACAAGAAAACATTATGAAAAGGAATATTCAGAGACAAAAAGAGCTGCAGAAATATTTTTAATGACAGTAGAAATAAAAAAACAGGTGGAAGAAAAAAGACATAATTTTTTAAAGCCCAAAGAGGTGAAAACAGGAGTTCCAGAGAGAAAGAACACAGACAGTGGAGAATGGAAGGATGTTAGGTCCCTATGTTACCTGTTTGGAAGAGGCTATTGAATAGCTATAATAAGGAATACAAAAGAGAGCCACTTCAAGACATGAAATTTCAAAGATCAGAAATAAATGAAAAATCCCAAAAGCTTTGAGGGAGGGGAAACTGAGCACCACATAAAGGATTAGGAATCAGAGTAGCTCTGGATTCTCAGCAATCTTGAAATTGAAAAGACAATGGATCAATAACTTCAAATTTCTGAGGGGAAATGATTTCTAGCCAATTCAAATTATCAATCAAGAATATAAACATTGCAGACATGCAAGGCCCCAGGAATGTTACTTCCTTTTTACTCTTTTTCAAGATGCCACTGAAAAGTATGCTCCAACAAAATTAAGAGAAAAAACAAGAAAGAAGAGGTGAGGTTTGGGAATAAAGAGATCCAACACAAGGAAGAGGAAAAAAAGGGAATCTTCAGAATGATGGGGAAGAAAAATTCCCGGATATCACTGGTGCATCATATAGAACTACTACATAAAGCACCTCAGTAGGCCCAAGGAGAGAGTTCTTCAAGAAGATAAAGCTGATGGAGAGACTTAAATAACTGGCAGAATTAGCTGCATTTGAACTAAGAATAAGCAACAAAAACTAAGTAAACAAACAACAAAAGAGATAATTATTAAGTTCATTTACATAGTCAAAATGAAAGCATTGAACACTGACTTAGCCAAAACTACAATGTAACATTTGGGAAGATGCCAGGTTGAGTGGGAAGTGTGTCTGTGCAGGCAAGTGAAATCAGTTAGGTGAAAGTCAATCCCCAGATGGCGGAAGAGTAAGACGCGGAGATCACGTTCCTCCCCACAGATACACCAGAAATACATCTACGCGTGGAACAACTCCTACAGAGCATCTACTGAACGCTGGCAGAAGACCTCAGACCTCCCAAAAGGCAAGAAACCCCCCACGTACCTGGGTAGGGCAAAAGAAAAAACTAAACAGAGACAAAAGGATAGGGACGGGTCCTGCACCAGCGGGAGAGAGCTGTGAAGGAGGAAAAGTGTCCACACACTAGGAAGCCCCTTCGCGGGTGGAGACTTCGGGAGGCGGAGTGAGGGAGCTTGGGAGCCGCAGAGGAGAGCACAGCAACAGGGGTGCGGAGGGCAAAGCGGACAGATTCCAGCGCAGAGGATCGGGCCGACCGGAACTCGCCAGCCGAGAGGCTTGTCTGCTCGCCCGCCGGGGCGGGCGGGGCTGGGAGCTGAGGCTCCGGCTTTTGTCGGAGCGCCGGGAGAGGACTGAGGTTGGCGGCGTGAACACAGCCTGCAGGGCGTTAGTGCACCGCGGCTGGCCGGGAGAGAGTCCGGGGAGAAGTCTGGAACTGCCGAAGAGGCAAGAGACTTTTACGTCCCTCTTTGTTTCCTGGTGCACGAGGAGAGGGGATTAAGAACGCTGCTTGAGAGAGCTCCAGGGACGGGCGCGAGCCGCGGCTAAAAGTGCGGAGCCCAGAGACAGACATGAGACGCTAGGGCCGCTGCTGCCGCCACCGGGAGGCCTGTGTGCTAACACAGGTCACTAGCCACACGCCCTTCCGGGGAGCCTGTGCAGCCCGCCACTGCCAGGGTCCCGGGATCCAGGGACAACTCCCCCGGGAGAACGCACAGGCGCGCCTCAGGCTGCAACGTCTCTCGCCGGCCTCTGCCGCCGCAGGCCCGCCCCACACTACGTGCCCCTCCCTACCCCCGGGCCTGAGTGAGCCAGAGCCTCCGAATCAGCGGCTCCTTTAACCCCGTCCTGTCCGAGCAAAGAACAGACGCCCTCCGGCTACCTACACGCACAGGCGGGCTAAATCCAAAGCTGAGCCCCTGGGAGCTGTGAGAACAAAGAAGAGAAAGGGAAATCTCTCCCAGCAGCCTCAGAAGCAGCGGATTAAAGCTCCACAATCAACTTGATATACCCTGCATCTGTGGAATACCTGAATAGACAACCAATCATCCCAAATTAAGGAGCCCTGTGGATGAAAGGCTCTTGGTGCTGCAGCCAGGAGTCAGTGCTGTGCCTCTGAGGTGGGAGAGCCAACTTCAGGACACTGATCCACAAGAGACCTCCCAGCTGCACATAATATCAAACAGCAAAAATTTCCGAGAGATCTCCATCTCAACGCCAGCACCCAGCTTCACTCAACGACCAGCAAGCTACAGTGCTGGACATCCTATGCCAAACAACTAGCAAGACAGGAACACAACCCCACCCATTAGCAGAGAGGCAGCCCAAAATCATAATAAGTCTACAGACACCCCAAAACACACCACCAGACGTGGACCTGCCCACCAGAAAGACAAGATCTAGCCTCATCCACCAGAACACAGGCACTAGTCCCCTCCACCAGGAAGCCTACACAACCCACTGAACCAACCTTAGCCACTGGGGACAGACACAAAAAACAACAGGAACTACGAACCTTCAGCCTGCAAAAAAGGAGACCCCAAACACAGTAAGATAAGCAAAATGAAAAGACAGAAAAACACACCGCAGATGAAGGAGCAAGATAAAAACCCATCAGACCTAACAAATGAAGAGGAAATAGGCAGTCTACCTGAAAAAGAATTCAGAATAATGATAGTAAGGTTGATCCGAAATCTTGGAGATAGAATGGACAACAGAATGGACAAAATGCAAGAATCAGTTAACAAGGACCTAGAAGAACTAAAGATGAAACAAGCAACGATGAACAACACAATAAATGAAATTAAAAGTACTCTAGATGGGATCAATAGCAGAATAACTGAGGCAGAAGAACGGATAAGTGACCTGGAAGATAAAATAGTGGAAATAACTAATGCAGAGCAGAATAAAGAAAAAAGAATGAAAAGAACTGAGGACAGTCTCAGAGACCTCTGGGACAACATTAAACACACCAACATTCGAATTATAGGGGTTCCAGAAGAAGAAGAGAAAAAGAAAGGGACTGAGAAAATATTTGAAGAGATTATAGTTGAAAACTTCCCTAATATGGGAAAGGAAATAGTTAATCAAGTCCAGGAAGCACAGAGAGTCCCATACAGGATAAATCCAAGGAGAAATACGCCAAGACACATATTAATCAAACTGTCAAAAATTAAATACAAAGAAAACATATTAAAAGCAGCAAGGGAAAAACAACAAATAACACACAAGGGAATCCCCATAAGGTTAACAGCTGATCTTTCAGCAGAAACTCTGCAAGCCAGAAGGGAGTGGCAGGACATATTGAAAGTGTTGAAGGAGAAAAACTTGCAACCAAGATTATTCTACCCAGCAAGGATCTCATTCAGATTTGATGGAGAAATTAAAACCTTTAGAGACAAGCAAAAGCTGAGAGAGTTCAGCACCACCAAACCAGCTCTACAACAACTGCTAAAGGAACTTCTCTAGGCAAGAAACACAAAAGAAGGAAAAGACCTACAATAACAAACCCAAAACAATTAAGAAAATGGGAATGGGAACACACATATCGATAATTACCTTAAATGTAAATGGACTAAATGCTCCCACCAAAAGACACAGATTGGCTGAATGGATACAAAAACAAGACCCATATATTTGCTGTCTACAAGAGACCCACTTCAGACCTAGAGACACATACAGACTGAAAGTAAGGGGATGGAAAAAGGTATTTCATGCAAATGGAAACCAAAAGAAAGCTGGAGTAGCAATTCTCATATCAGACAAAATAGACTTTAAAACAAAGACTATTAGAAGAGACAAAGAAGGACACTACATAATGATCAAGGGATCGATCCAAGAGGAAGATATAACAACTGTAAATATTTATGCACCCAACATAGGTGCACCTCAATACATAAGGCAAATACTGACAACCATAAAAGGGGAAATCGACAGTAACACATTCATAGTAGGGGACTTTAACACCCCACTTTCACCAATGGACAGATCATCCAAAATGAAAATAAATAAGGAAACACAAGCTTTAAATGATACATTAAATGAGATGGAGTTAATTGATATTTATAGGACATTCCATCCAAAAACAACAGAATACACATTTTTCTCAAGTGCTCATGGAACATTCTCCAGGATAGATCATATCTTGGGTCACAAATCAAGCCTTGGTAAATTTAAGAAAATTGAAATTGTATCAAGTATCTTTTCCGACCACAACGCTATGAGACTCGATATCAATCACAGGAGAAGATCTGTAAAAAATACAAACACATGGAGGCTAAACAATACACTACTTAATAACGAAGTGATCACTGAAGAAATCAAAGGGGAAATCAAAAAAAACCTAGAAACAAATGACAATGGAGACACGACGACTCAAAATCTATGGGATGCAGCAAAAGCAGTTCTAAGAGGGAAGTTTATAGCAATACAATCTTACCTTAAGAAACAGGAAACATCTCGAATAAACAACCTAACCTTGCACCTAAAGCAATTAGAGAAAGAAGAACAAAAAAACCCCAAAGTTAGCAGGAGGAAAGAAATCATAAAAATCAGATCAGAAAGAAATGAAAAAGAAATGAAGGAAACGATAGCAAAGATCAATAAAACTAAAAGCTGGTTCTTTGAAAGGATAAACAAAATTGATAAACCATTAGCCAGACTCATCAAGAAAAAAAGGGAGAAGACTCAAATCAATAGAATTAGAAATGAAAAAGGAGAAGTAACGACTGACACTGCAGAAATACAAAAGATCATGAGAGATTACTACAAGCAACTCTATGCCAATAAAATGGACAACCTGGAAGAAATGGACAAATTCTTAGAAAGGCACAACCTGCCAAGACTGAATCAGGAAGAAATAGAAAATATGAACAGACCAATCACAAGCACTGAAATTGAAACTGTGATTAAAAATCTTCCAATAAACAAAAGCCCAGGACCAGATGGCTTCACAGGCGAATTCTATCAAACATTTAGAGAAGAGCTATCACCTATCCTTCTCAGACTCTTCCAAAATATAGCAGAGGGATGAACACTCCCCAACTCATTCTACGAGGCCACCATCACCCTGATACCAAAACCAGACAAGGATGTCACAAAGAAAGAAAACTACAGGCCAATATCACTGATGAACATAGATGCAAAGATCCTCAACAAAATACTAGCAAACAGAATCCAACAGCACATTAAACGGATCATACACCATGATCAAGTGGGGTTTATTCCAGGAATGCAAGGATTCTTCAATATACGCAAATCAATCAACGTGATACACCATATTAACATATTGAAGGAGAAAAACCATATGATCATCTCAAGAGATGCAGAGAAAGCTTTTGACAAAATTCAACACCCATTTATGATAAAAACCCTGCAGAAAGTAGGCATAGAGGGAACTTTCCTCAACATAATAAAGGCCATATATGACAAACCCACAGCCAACATCGTCCTCAATGGTGAAAAACTGAAAGCATTTCCACTAAGATCAGGAACAAGACAAGGTTGCCCACTCTCACCACTCTTATTCAACATAGTTTTGGAAGTTTTAGCCACAGCAATCAGAGAAGAAAAGGAAATAAAAGGAATCCAAATCGGAAAAGAAGAAGTAAAGCTGTCACTGTTTGCAGATGACATGATACTATACATACAGAACCCTAAAGATGCTACCAGAAAACTACTAGAGCTAATCAATGAATTTGGTAAAGTAGCAGGATACAAAATTAATGCACAGAAATCTCTCGCATTCCTATACACTAAGGATGAAAAATCTGAAAGTGAAATCAAGAAAACACTCCCATTTACCATTGCAACAAAAAGAATAAAATACCTAGGAATAAACCTACCTAAGGAGACAAAAGACCTGTATGCAGAAAATTATAAGACACTGATGAAAGAAATTAAAAATGATACAAATAGATGGAGAGATATACCATGTTCTTGGATTGGAAGAATCAACATTGTGAAAATGACTCTACTACCCAAAGTTATCTACAGATTCAATGCAATCCCTATGAAACTATCACTGGCATTTTTCACAGAACTAGAACAAAAAATCTCACAATTTGTATGGAAACACAAAAGACCCTGAATAGCCAAAGCAATCTTGAGACGAAAAATGGAGCTGGAGGAATCAGGCTTCCTGACTTCAGACTATACTACAAAGCTACAGTAATCAAGACAGTATGGTACTGGCACAAAAACAGAAATATAGATCAATGGAACAGGATAGAAAGCCCAGAGATAAACCCACGCACATATGGTCACCTTATCTTTGACAAAGGAGGCAGAAATGTACAGTGGAGAAAGGACAGCCTATTCAATAAGTGGTGCTGGGAAAACTGGACAGCTACATGTAAAGGTATGAGATTAGATCACTCCCTAACACCATACACAAAAATAAGCTCAAAATGGATTAAAGACCTAAATGTAAGGCCAGAAACTATCAAACTCTTAGAGGAAAACATAGGCAGAACACTCTATGACATAAATCACAGCAAGATCCTTTTTGACCCACCTCCTAGAGAAATGGAAATAAAAACAAAAGTAAACAAATGGGACCTAATGAAACTTCAAAGCTTTTGCGCAACAAAGGAAACCATAAAGAAGACCAAAAGACAACCCTCAGAATGGGAGAAAATATTTGCAAATGAAGCAACTGACAAAGGATTAATCTCCAAAATTTATAAGCAGCTCATGCAGCTTAATAACAAAAGAACAAACAACCCAATCCAAAAATGGGCAGAAGACCTAAATAGACATTTCTCCAAAGAAGATATACAGAGTGCCAACAAACACATGA
The DNA here is from genome assembly GCF_951394435.1 of Stenella coeruleoalba. Lineage (NCBI taxonomy): Eukaryota > Metazoa > Chordata > Mammalia > Artiodactyla > Delphinidae > Stenella > Stenella coeruleoalba. The sequence continues at coordinate 45,074,831 of NC_137154.1, read as the reverse complement.
AAGAATGCTCAACATCACTAATCATTAGAGAAATGCAAATCAAAACTACAATGAGATATCATCTCACACCAGTCAGAATGGCCATCATCAAAAAATCTAGAAACAATAAATGCTGGAGAGGGTGTGGAGAAAAGGGAACCCTCTTACACTGTTGGTGGGAATGTAAATTGATACAGCCACTGTGGAGAACAGTATGGAGGTTCCTTAAAAAGCTACAAATAGAACTACCATATGACCCAGCAATCCCACTACTGGGCATATACCCTGAGAAAACCATAATTCAAAAAGAGTCATGTACCAAAATGTTCATTGCAGCTCTATTTACAATAGCCCAGAGATGGAAACAACCTAAGTGTCCATCATCGGATGAATGGATAAAGAAGATGTGGCACATATATACAATGGAATATTACTCAGCCATAAAAAGAGACGAAATTGAGCTATTTGTAATGAGGTGGATAGACCTAGAGTCTGTCATACAGAGTGAAGTAAGTCAGAAAGAGAGAGACAAATACCGTATGCTAACACATATATATGGAATTTAAGAAAAAAAAAAAATGTCATGAAAAACCTAGGGGTGAAACAGGAATAAAAAAAAGAAAGTCAATCCCCATTTTCATGATGGGAAGTCAAGAAATACAGTCTAATATTTTTAATCAAAAACAGTAATATAAGATTTATTTAGAGACATGGAGGTATATCAGTTAGGGTTAGGTTGGGCTGCAAGTGAATGGAAACCTTAAGCAAGAGTAGCTTAAACAAAACAGGAAATTTCTATTTCACACAAATGAAATAATCCAAGATTGGTATGGAGGAGCCATAATTATCTTTTCATTCTACAATCTTCAATATATAGCTTTTAGTTCCTGTCCAAGATGGCTGCTCAAGTTCCAACCATAACCTACCTTCTAATCAGCAGGAAAGAAAAGTAATAATGAAGGTTGTGTTCCTTTCTCTTAAAAACACCTCCCAGAAGTTGAATGTGATTTACTGTTTAGTATTTAATCATATCACCACAACTAGCTACAATAAAAATTATTAATTAATTAACATTTTTACCCTGTTGTGGAAAAAATCATTTCATTAAGATCAAAGATATTTTCAGAGTATTTTATGTTATTAATTCTGCAAAATGTACAAAGGATGAGCAATTCCCTAGAGTTAAGACACTGTAGTTAGTGTACTAGTAAACTGAAAAAAAAACCAAAACAATATTTACCAGATTTTTACATCCTGAAATAAGATTTTTTTTTCTTCTTAGTTATGGTCTAAGAACAAGATTTTTATGTTGAGTCAGAGAAAAGAAGTACATGCAAAGTAATAATAATAGTTAACATTTATTCAGTGTTTTCCATATATACAAAGCACTTTATAAACATCTCATTTAATCCTTACAGTCTGATAGAGATACTCTCATCATTTCCATTTTACAGGTAGGAAATGGAGGCTTTAGGTAACTTGTCCAAAGTTTTGCATCTTACAGTACAGGACCTGGGATTCAATCTCAAGCATTCAATCTCAACTCTACAATCTACACTCTTTTTTAACACCTGAGTTGTCCTGCCTCATTTCAGTGAAAATTATCAAACTTTCCTCATTTGAATATAAGTGAGATTGGTTGCAGGAAAAGAGAGCTACTCAAGCAAGTTCAACCAAAAGGGAGGTTAGTATAAGGGTTCAACAAAGATCTCGTAGAAATCCAAGGGCTTTGTTCACAGGAGCCAGACCAAGCCCCAAAATGTGGGCGCACAGCCTGGATTTTGCTTATCTCTACATAACTTCTCTGTTATGTAACTACTCTCCCTTTTTTTTTTCTGTTGCCCAGTTCCTTTGCTCCCTAGTAGTTTCCTATACCTTTGTGATTTTCACTAGCTGTCCTACTGCTGCTGTGTGGCTCTTCCAGCCCCTCTGCTTTATTGTTTGTTTCCCGTTTTGGGAGCTAAATCGTATGGGCCCATCTCACCTTTCTGAGGCAGACCATATAAGTGGATGGGTTTGAGTTCCTATCCTGTCATTTCTGAAGAGAGGTAAAGTTACATGATCCAAAACATGGCCACTGGCCCTAAACATGGCCATGACATTTCACCTAGAAGTGGGATATGGGTCAGAGGGTATCATAAGATTTATTGACAACTAACTGACCTAGTTTAGGTGAAACTATCGAAGAAAAAGATGGTCATGTGAAACTTTTACTAGATAAATATTTTTCTAAGGTGCCTTTCACAGAAGTTTTAGTCAATGGCCTGTGAAGAGTGGTAACTCTGACTAAATATATATAGGAAACTGCCAAACGTATTTAGTTTCTGGAGATTCACAGTGTGGAATGGTATATTTAAAAATTCTCAAAGAAAAAAAAGAGAGGGGGGGAAAAAAGAAAAAAACTGAGAATCCTTGCAATATGGAACTTTGACAAGCTCTTTAATATAACATTTCCCACACTTAGCTTGTCACAGAGTTTGTCACACACTTAGTTTGTGTAATAGCTATCTTACTGAGCAGTACAGGGGGAAGGAGCATTCCATTAGAGTACGGTAGGGGTTTTCTTTTTTTAGGGGGGTAGGATTAGTTAGTGTTATAAAATACTATCGGTAATTCTATTATATTTTCAAAATGCAACCAAGTAGTAAACATGATACCTTGCTTTAAAACTTTTAAAATTGAATGCATCTGGTGAGGTTCTCTATCAATTTATGTTAATGCCGCAGACAAGCAAGCAGGACCTAATTACCAATTAAGCAATAAAGCTGTTCATAAGAGCAAATGTTCTCTGCATCGTCTATGAAATATTTATATATATGTATGTATATGTATAATAAGAGTGTATGTGCATATGTGTAAGAGTGTATGTGTATATGTACATGTATATGTATAAATGCAAACATATATACCTATATACACACACTATATTTCTTAACCTTTGTTATAATCGTCAACATGTGTTATTGAATACCAGTTTTATAGAGATATCGCCCATGCAGTGATGTGATCTTCCTAAACGATGAGAGGGATTCCATAATTATATAAAGTTCAGGGTCACTGTAAGTCCAAAACAAAGATTCTTTAAAATGCATGAAAATAAGTAAGTAAGTAAATAAATAAATAAACCTTCCTCCAAAAAATAAAATAAAATAAATAAAATACTATTGGTAATTCTACTGAGCAGTCATTGACAGTAGGGTATGATTGTTAAAAATACAGGCTTTTGGGCTTCCCTGGTGGCGCAGTGGTTGAGAGTCCGCCTGACGATGCAGGGGACACGGGTTCGTGCCCCGGGCCGGGAAGATCCCACATACCACGGAGCGGCTGGGCCCGTGAGCCATGGCCGCTGAGCCTGCGCGTCCGGAGCCTGTGCTCCGCAACGGGAGAGGCCACAACAGTGAGAGGCCCGCGTACCGCCAAAAAAAAAAAAAAAATACAGGCTTTGACGTTACAGAGATAGGATTTGAATTTTAGCTCTGCAATATACTAGGTGTGATTTTGGATAAGAATTTAACCTTTCTGGGCCTCAGTTTGCTAATCTGTGATACATCCCATCAGGTACTTAGCCCAGTGCCTAACATGGTAAATACTTAATAAATGGTGATCTGTAAAATTACCTGTGTTTCTACTAGAAAATGTTTGGGTGCACCAGTTAGGGCAATCATTCTTCTATAATAGGAAGTTATCTTATATCTGAATAGTTTTATCTAGCATAATTCATGTGTCAGACTTCATTTTAGGGTAAATATGGAATAAATATGGGTTCAAAGGAGAATCTCAATTCACAGAAACGATATCAATAGGAGAGAGGCTATTAAATTTTCTATACCAAGGAGTAAAATTTATGGGGGTGTGGTGTGAGGTGAGGTTATTGTTCGAGATCTGCTATGTAGGAGTATGTGTGTAGGGGGTGACAATATGGTGAGAGACTATGCTCTGGAGAGGGCGGGCCAGACTTTTAGGATGAATTCACCTAATGATGTTTTGATTTTTAAACCAAATGTATATAAACGAACATAATGCTCTGAGTGTTAGCAACAACCACAGCTCATTTCTGGAAAAAGCAGCTCTAAGGGCTTGCATCACTTGTTATGCTTTCTATCACGAGTTCTGGCTTATAAATTAGCATGACCTGAGAACTGTCCAGTAGTTCTGTCTTACAAAATGATGAACTAACTCAGTCTGATCCTCTTCCTTAGGGAATCTGAATATGAGACAGCAAAGAAGGCAGTAAGCAGAAGCTGCAGGACAGTAGAAACCATTTGGTAGAGAGAGCAATCATGGTGAAGAGTAAAACATATCTACAGATACAGTGGAGGCAGAATCAGGAAACTGAATGATGACAATGATCAGTCAGAGTTCCTGTTGGGATACCAATTTTATTTTATTCTGACTAGTGTTCCAGTTCTCACTGAGGCCTGATTGTGGAGACTGTCCTTGTCCTTCCACACTACTCTTACACTAAACTCTCGATATGAAGTAATTTAATTGAATCTGCATATAGTTCTGACAATCAGAAAGAGTCCATCTTGCTTAATACTACCGCCCACATCCTTTAAGTAAAGCATAATAATTCACTTAGTTGGTGTCAATGAGACCAACTGACTAGCTGGGTGGGAGGAACTGGGACTTTGTGCCATTACTGATCAGAGACTGTCACAGCAGTTGTGCTTCTTTCTTTTTTTTGACATAGTTGCCTCGGTATTGGGGTGAAGAGACCTGGGTTTATGGCTCTGCCGTCCACTAGCTTTGTATGATCTTAGATAATTCTCTTAATTTTGTGGCCAGAGTTTTCTTTCTATAATTTGAATTAGTCGAGCAGGGGTTTTTGGGCCCAGAAAAGAGACTTTTAGCTCTAAATTGGTCATTGTTCACAGAGCATTTAGGAACGGTTAGAGATGGCAATAAATCTGAAAGATGAGAGGAAGTAATGTGGTCAAACTAAGTAAACATTAAAATATTGATGCAGCTTAACTAGGAAAGTCTAACAGTTTTCAGCATTTCTCCACTCTTTTGTTTATGAAAAAGGAATGTCTGGGGGATAATATATCGTCACAGATGTGACATTAACTTATCTACTTTTGCTACCATGTGTTTCTGGTTTTTTATCCTTTATTTATATTTCAAATATTTATAACCATTTCCTCTAAAGAACTTGACAAAACAGGTAGATTTGTTTTTCAATCAGTACTTCCCTAGGCTTAGAGTCAACCTGGCTGCTAGTTTTCCCCCAGTATCTGTTTTTCTCTCTTACTCAGTAATGGAACCTTTGGTTTTTAGCTGGGTATATGGCTACCTGGAAGAAAAACGTCCCATTTTTCTCTCACTCAATATAAAAATCTTGTCCTTAGACCATAACTAAGAGAGGAAGAAAATCTTATTCTGGATGTAAAAAATCTGGTAATTTTTTTTTTTTTAATTTACTACTACACTAACCACAATGTCTTAACTCTAGGGAACCTTTCACCCCTTTGTACATTTATCAAATACTCTGAAAATATTTTTTATCTTAATGAAATGATTTTTTTTCCACAATGGGGTAAAAATGTTACATCAATGCCAGATACACCTTATCTAAAGCATCAACATTTTAAATGATTCCAAAACATAACAACTTTTAAAGGACAACAAAATAAATTTCTATAAAATAATAAGTTATTTCTCTTATTCTAAGATTATTATATTTGGTATCAATATACAAACCTACTATAATAACAAGAAATACAAAGGAAACAAATACATAGTAGTTTCTATTGAGGTATTTTAATAACAAACAATTTCAAATCCAAAGACAAGTGATCTCATTACCATTTACTAACTGTATTTTTAACTCTATTAATGCCTAGATCATACTAGATTCACTTTGTACATTGAAACAGTTATTTACTTCCTAGGAATAATTCATAGTTATTTTAATAATTATTTATCTGTATCACCCTCCTCTATTCAGTTAGAGTTCCCCTGTTTGACAGCAAAGAAATTAGTTAGAATAACTTGAGAAAGTATATCAAAATTTTAAAAGCCCACTTTTTTTATTAACCTGCCCCCCCCACCCACAACGTGTTGATAAAAATAAAAGTCTGTATTATTTTTACTTCAATAAGATTAACTATCTTTCACAAGTAATTGAATCTGTGTTCACTAAAGGCACAACTTGAGCTCATATTTGAGCACTACTACATATAAAATAACAACTCAATAATAAAATGAAAAACAACCCAACTCTGACATGGACAAATGATTTGAACAGACACTTCATCAATCAGCATAAGAAAAAAATGATCAACAATATTAATCATCGGAGAAATCGAGAAATTAAAACCACAATGAGATATTACTACGCACACACCAGAATGGCCAAATATTTACAAGACCGGCAGCGCCAAATATTGATGAGACTGTGGAATACCCGCAACACTCAGGCACTGTTGGTAGGGATGCAAAACGGTACAACCACTTTGGGAAAAAATGTTGCAGTTTCTTATAAAATTAAGCATACACCCACCTCTGACCCAGAAATTCAACTGCTAAGTATTTACTCAAGAGAAACGGAAAATATTTTCACAAAAACACTCAAAGGAATAGTCACAGAAGTTTTGTCCATTATAGCCAAAAACTGGAAACAGTCCAGGTATCCATCAATAGAATGGATAGACTGTTTTATATTCACACAACAGAATATTATTCAGCAAAAAAAAAAAAAAGGAATAAACTTCTGATAGACATAATATGGGTCAAAAACATTATTCTGAGTAAAAGACGCCTTATATAAAGGAGAGCATGCTGTATAACCCCATTTACAGGAAGTTCTAAAATGGGGAAATTTAATCTAAAGTGAAAAAATATCAGAACGGTGACAGTGATTACCTCTGGGAAGGTGGGGACAAGAACTGGGAAGAGGCATAAGGGAATATTTTGGGGTAATGGTGCTATACTACATTTTGACGGGGGTTGGTTTATACAGATGTGTAAAATTTCCAAGAATGTAAACTTAAGATTTATCTCATTATATGTAAATCTTACATCAAAAGAAAAAAGGTCCAAAAAATATTGCATTCTAGTTCATGATAGCCAAACTAGTTAGGAGGGAGTACACTGATATTAATAATTTACTTTGAAATGTATCCCCAAAAAAGATGGAAAGATGGATGATAGAGAAATGAACAGATGAATTAATATGTGATAAAATAGATATGGTAAGGACTTCCCTGGTGGCACAGTGGTTAAGAATCTGCCTGCCAATACAGGAAACACGGGTTCGAGCCCTGGACCAGGAAGATCCCACGTGCCGCGGAGCAACTAAGCCCGTGCGCCACAATTACAGAGCCTGCGCTCTAGAGCCCGTGAGCCACAACTACTGAAGCCCGCGAGCCTAGAGCCCGTGCTCCGCAACAAGAGAAGCCACTGCAATGAGAAGGCCGTGCACCACAACAAAAAGTAGCCCCCACTTGACGCCAACTAGAGAAAGCCTACACGCAGTAAGAAAGACCCAATGCAGCCAAAAATAAAATAAATTTATTTTTTTAAATAGATATAGTAAAGTGTTAACTGTACAGTGTAAGTAGTAGGCTATGGTGGTCACTACAAATTTCTTTCAACTTTGATTTTTTATTTATTTATTTTTTTGGTCAGGCCACACAGCTTGAGGGAATCTTAGTCCTCCCGACCAGGGATCGAACCCGGGCCCCAGCAGTGAAAGTGTGGAGTCCTAACCACTGCAGTGCCAGGGAATTCCCTGAAATTTTTCATACAAATGTAGTGAGGAAAAATAACTTGCCCAATCCCTCAAGATTCAACTCAAAATCAATTATTTATGAGCCCTTTTCTATCACCCTCAGCCTCTGACCACTAGTTTTACTGCCAAGAGCACTCATTTGGCAATTTTATGTTAGTTATCTTTTCACATACTGTCTTATATTTATAAAATAGAGTGTAAGCCTCTTGGGGGCTGCTTCTTGAGAGTGGGAATAAGAAAGACTGTCGTGATCTGTTGACTACTCTTTCTTTGTAAGTATAAATTCTTTAATGAGCCATAACTTCCAAAAGACAGCTAAACCTATCAGTCAACTTAAATATCAATATATACACATATATGCATATACAACACACATACATGCGTCTGAAAACTAAAATAAAAACCATTAGGGCTTCCCTGGTGGCGCAGTGGTTGAGAGTCCTCCTGCCGATGCAGGGGACACGGGTTCATGCCCCAGTCTGGGAATATCCCACATGCCGCGGAGCGGCTGGGCCCGTGAGCCATGGCTGCTGAGCCGGCGCGTCCGGAGCCTGTGCTCCGCAACGGGAGAGGCCACAACAGTGAGAGGCCCGCATACAGCAAAAAAAAACCAAAAACCATTAAACTTTTAACCAAGTGCCCATGACTTTTTTTTTGAGTCCTTGGCTATTAATGAAATATACTACACCTACTGAATTCAAGAACTGGTTGGTGCTTTCTGAAAATACTCTGTGAAGAGCTATGGCACCAGATTTGAGCATCTTTATTTGAAGATAAAGGTATCCTCAGGCAGTTATATGGAGTCTATAATTCTATGATCACATAAGATGAAAAAACATTTACATAAAAAGTGATGCCATTCTTTAAAATTGTTCAACATTTTCCCATTGTTCAATACAACATTTAATTAATCTTAAAGAAGTTTTGCTACTTTCATGTTTCAAAAATCATACATAGTATTTACATTTAGGATCTTAAATTTCCTGTCACTTTACAAATACCTTTTCTCTATACCTGTTAAAGGACAATAATAAAACATTTAAGAATCTTCTGTTATCCTCTTTTTAAGTAAGATGTATCAGCATAAGAAATCAACATTTAGGTATGAGCAAAAGGAAATAAGCATATACATTACACATATTTTATAGTAATTTTAATAATTCCACATTTTTGTCCCCAAAAGAAAAAACATGAAGCTGCAAGTATCAGATATAGCAAATACTCAAACAAGTTTTTCTAAATTCATCTCAATTGTTATAACTCTGGAAGAAACTACAATTTACTTTCTGTTTAGAGGTGTTGCCCTCACTGCCATGTATGAATAACCAAGAGAATGATTACTGTACTCTTAAAACATTAATGATAACTATGATTGATTCAAACTGCAGAAATGTTAACTAATATTATCAGGAGAAATGCAGGAACTTCTCGAACAAACTATGAATGTAAAATAAATAAATTTATTTTAAAAATATGTGGTGTATATATATACATATATGTATATTTATATACATATACACACACACACCACACACACATATATATACACACACACAATGGAATATTACTCAGCCATTTTTAAAAAGTATGAAATATTGCCATTTGCATCAACACGGATGGACCTAGAGAATATCGTACTAAGTGAAGTAAGTCAGACAGAAAAGACAAATATTATATGATACCCCTTATATGTGGAATCCTAAAAATAATACGAATGAATCTATATACAAAACAGAAACAAACCCAAAGACATAGAAAACAAACTTATAGTTGCCAAAAGGGAAGGGAGGGGGAGGGATAAATTAGGAGTACGGGATTAGCAGATACACACTACTATACACAAAATAGATAAGGAATAAGGATTTACTATATAACACAGGGAACAATATTTAATATAATAACCTACAGTGGAAAATAATCTGAAAAAAGTATATATATATATATATATATATATATATATAAAAAACAATCACTTTGCTGTATATGTGAAACTAACACAATTACTGTAAATCAACTATACTTCAATTTTTTAAAAATGAACAGGATATAGTCCCTGTCTTAAAAGAGTTCACAGTCAAGTACAGAAATCAGCAAAATAATCAACACAAGGTATCTCTTTTTAAAATATGTTAAAATTTCTGTATCTCCTTCTAATTAATATGAAAACATTCAGGGAACTCAATAAAAATAACATACCCCACTGAAATTTTGTGATACATGCCTAAATGTTATATATGTGTATTAAGAACATATATACATACATGTAAAAATAATAGGTGCCTTTTTTTTTTTTTTTTTTTTTTTTGCGGTACGCGGGCCTCTCACTGTTGTGGCTTCTCCCTTTGCGGAGCACAGGCTCCAGACGCGCAGGCTCAGCGGCCACTCTGCGGCATGTGGGATCCTCCCAGACCGGGGCACGAACCCGTGTCCCCTGCATCGGCAGGCGGACTCAACCACTGCGCCACCAGGGAAGCCCTAGGTGCCATTTTTGAATGCTGTTTCTTCTAGGCAGAAGATCCTCCTTATAGGCTCATTTAATCCTAACAATCTTATGAATCAGGTACTACTATTACTATTAACCCAAGTTTACAGAGGATAAACTGAGCTCAGTGGTAAGTTGCATGATTTGTCCAGTCACACTCCAGTAGATGATTAAGCAGAAATTCAAACTCAGGTTGTCTGACCCAAAAATTTCTGTTCAGGACTTCCCTGGTGGTCCAGGAGCTAAGACTCCATGCTCCCAGTGTAGGGGGCCCAGGTTCGATCCCTGGTCAGGGAACTAGATCCCACATGCCACAACTAAGAGTTCACATGCCATAACTAAAGATCTCACATGCTGCAACTAAAAAAAGACCAAGCCTCCCGCAACGAAGATCCCGCATGCCACAACTAAGACCCGGTGCAAATGAATGAATGAATGAAATTTATGCTCAATTGTGACCAACCAATGAGTTATACTGTCTCATGCAGAGCCTCACTGCAAAGGTACAGAGCAGGAAAGGACACTATTTGGACAATCAGAGACCTTTCAGCCAACGACAGAGCACTGAGGCTGTAAACGACTAGGAAATGCCACTCACCATGGTAGAGAAGAAACATCCCTGTCATGTAAGACACCGTGACTGCATTGTACAGGTAATGCAGATTTCCTCTGCCACTGCCACTGCTTACATACCTTGAGGCATCCTGGGTATAAATTTGAAGCCACTGGCAAACTACTGAAAGGTTAAACACAGAGTGACATAAACATTTTTTTGAAAAAAATTACTCTAGTAGCAATATGGAACTAGCTGGAGAAGAATTTAACTGAAAGGAGGGTCTGAACGATGGCATTAACTGTGGGAACAGACCAAAAAAATGAGAAATGTGAGAAAAATTTAAGAAGAAAAATAAAACACTGTGAAGTGAAAGTGAGGAAGAAAGGGAAAAGTGTGACAAGTTTCTGACTTGGGCAAATGACCAAGAGGAAAAGGTCTGGAAGAGGAACATGTTTACTTGAACATGTTGAATTTCCAGTTCCTATGAGACATCTAGGTGGATTTTTTTTTTTTCTTCCCTGTAAGCAGTTCCACCTTCTAGTGCATACCTACAAACCCCTACTAGTATCTTCTTGATGCCATATACCTGTCCAAAACTACCTGGTCATTACATTCCATACTGGTGTAGATGTCAGCCTTTTAAAAGAAGAATTTTCCATTTCTCTGCTAATGAGATTGATCAAGCCTAGCAAATTAAATAAATTCCTTGAGAACAAAGCCAACATCCCTCACCTGCTCTCCAATCACTCAACAGACACTTGGCTGAATGGCTAAAAGGAAGCCACTTGGTACTCCACTTATAAAAAGGCTACTAACTTTTCTTTTAAAGAGAAGAGTCAAGTCCATCTTTTCCCTAAATGCTCTAACTTGTAATTTCAAAAACCTTCAGTTATTTACTATCCCAAATGAATCTTTATTGTTGTCCCCTCCCATTTCTTTCCTCCTTACAGAAAAACCAAAAAATGAGTTTTATTAATCTAATCCTGTGGGGATTTTGGTTTACTCAGGCTAAAATTATTTGGTAAAATATCTGTCTAAAAAGAAAAACAAGTAACATTCTTTTCAAATTCCATACAACCATGTGGGATAATTATATAAAGCATTTGTAAAATTCACTCCAGTCCCAACTACTACTTTCCACTGAAAGTTTGTTCTGACACTTGATGTCTCTCTCTAAATGTAACTAGACTCAGATTAAGCTGGAAAAACAAAAGACATATTTTTACCTACAAGCAGATGTCATTAACTGTAAACAGATTTTTTTTTTTTTACTTAAAAACTTGTCCCAAAACTAGTTATTTTCTTTAAATAAGAATCTTCAATTTCAAGTTTTCAAATCTTATATTTAAATAAACTATAACAATTGAATATTTGCTTGATGGAAAAAAATTACTTGAGATGTCAAATTTCCGAACAAGTTAACTTTTCTTCAAATCATGGCACTAATTGATCTTTTAAATTAATAAAGTACACACAAAGAGCTACAACCACTTAAGGGAAAAGAAGTCATCTACAGAATGGTCTCATCCGTGGAAATGGGCCTTTCCAAGGAAGATACAAATTCTTTCTCCTAACTCAATCTATTAGGGAAATCACTGAAAAAGAAAACCCTACAAATCTGTCCACCCGATAAATAAATAGTAAATAAGTGTTCAGCTCCCATTAGATAAAGTAGTCTACTAAAATAATAAAAGTATGTCTGCTGAAAAGGCTTTTTTCCAGTTTCAAAGACTTTTCTACTCATAGAATACTGGGATTTATTTGCACCAAGCCCTCAAGGAACTCTTTCAGTCTGAATAAATCAGGCAAATACAAAAGAGAAGAACTTGGAATCTCAAAAACTCAGATTCCTGGTTTTAAATATTTTTAGGTTATAATAAAGGCCAAAGACAAGTAATACTTTGTAATGTTTCAGAGACAGAATTTGAATTAGGTGTAAGGTGTGATCTCCCTGATCCTGTCCCTTAGCATTCTCGCCTTCATGAAACTATGCAGTTTCCTCTGTTGCTGCTTAAGCAATAACTTTTGTTGAGTGAATTATTTTTTTCTAACTAAAATTCCCCTGAAGGAAGGGAATTCTCTGGCAGTCCAGTGGTTAGGACTCCGCACTTTCACTGCTGAGGGCCCAGGTTCAATCCCTGGTCAGGGGAACTAAGATCCCACAAGCCAGTAACAAATAAATTAATTAATTAAAAAAAAAAATTCCCCCGAAGGAAATGGGAGTATAAACTGATGTAATCTTTCTGGAAGACAATTGAGCAATATATCTCAAAACTACTTTTAAAAATGTTCTTTTGGGTTTCAGGAATGGCTGGAACCAGAAGTTTAAATGATGTTGCCAAAGTTTTGTCTCCTCAGTTTTTGGCTATCTTTGCCTCTCTTCAATATTCAGACATACTCTCTATACACTGTAGAGAAAACATACATTGACAGCCCCAACTTAGTTACATTATCCTACCTTAGTCATCCCAGTAGAAAAAAAGAGATTTTTCTTTTCCTTCCAAAAGAAAAGACCCATGAATGACTCTTAATGGCCCAGCTTAAGGTACAGGGTGGGAGTAACAAGGACACTTTCCCTGGAACCACAGGGAATATAACATGATTCCCAAAGGAAGGTATGCTAGGCAGAAAATTAACATATGTCCATATAAATGTACATATCCTTTGACAAGCAATTGCACTTCAAGGAATTAAAATTTATACAATTATTCTGTACCAAACATAAATAAATGACAAGAATAAACTCATGTAATCTTCAAAACAACTCTGTGAGGTAGATACTACTATTTATTATCATCCCAATTTATAGATACAGAAACTCAGACACAGAAAAATTAAATAATTTGTCTAAAGTCAGAACTTGTAAGAGGCAAAACCAGGAATCAAACCCAGATCATCTGACTCCATCCCATGCTTTTTTTTTTTTTTTTTTTTTTGCATTACGCGGGCCTCTCACTGTTGTGGCCTCTCCCGTTGCGGAGCACAGGCTCCGGACGCGCAGGCTCAGCGGCCATGGCTCACGGGCCCAGCCGCTCCGCGGCATGTGGGATCTTCCCAGACCGGGGCACGAACCCGTGTCTCCTGCATCGGCAGGCGGACTCTCAACCACTGCGCCACCAGGGAAGCCCCCATCCCATGCTTTTAACTACTTAACTTTACTGCCTCTCTCTTTAACTACTTATCACAATAAATTAAAGATGAATGCAAAGATTCAGCTAGACGAATTCATCACATTTATAATTACATGTACATTAAATTATATGTTAAAATGATAAAACACTTTAGCTAATAAAAATTAACGCTACTATATATTTATATATACACACACACATATATTTTAGAATATGGAAAGCTGCCACTAATATACAGTTAAATTTTAAAAACACATACTGCATAAATGAACAGATGTTATGAACTTGTTTTATAAGAATTAAAATAAAACTAATGATAGATCCAGATGCCTATGGATGCACACAAAAATCTCTGGAAATATATCTTAAATTAAAATATCAGCAATATACCACTTCACACCCACTAGGATGGCTATAATTGAAAAGACAAAGACAGATAACAATAAAGACCTAGCAACTGCAAAGTCAAGAACAATCTTGATTCCTTAGGAGAATGGCAAGCCTCACTATAGCTGAGGCTTATCTATTTGCCAATTATCAGCTACTCACATTATTTCCTTAAGTCTTTCAACAATTTCTTCAATAGCTTCAAACCTCATGACCCACAAGTACAAATAACTCTTGGCAAACATGGTGATTTCACCATACTATTTCTTTTAAATTATCCATTAAAAATAAACAATCCCTTGTAAGTCTCTATGTAATACGTACATAGAAGAAAAGATGAGTTATACTGTTTTGTTTGGTTTTTCTTAATTAGATGCTTTGGTAACTAATTATTCTGTTTAATCATTAGTAGAAGAAAACAGTTCCATTATACTAGAGAAGAAAAAGAAAACAATAGGGACAGCTTTCAGAAATCATTAAATTAACTGTACAAGTTAAATCAGTCCAGAATCTAGATGTTTTTGGACTTAAGGTATTGTCTTTTAAAAACTGCTTCAACTAACATTCATGCTTACTGAGTAATAAAAATGGTATCATTATTTGTTCAGATTAAAATCAAACAGGAAAGATTACAAATCATCAATTAAAAATAAATATGAACACATAGTTCTACATAGTTCTACAAAACTTATTTTTCTTTTAAAAGTAACAGAAAATATGATGCTTGTTTAGCTGTGCTTTGATTTGAATCATGAATGTTATGACCATATTTCTAGGTAACATCAAAGTTTTTTCAATGCTGGGACCATGGACGGAAAACAGGTACAAACACAAAGATGCCCTATTCCCACACTTCTGTTTCTGTATATCTCCTTTTCTTGCACTGAATTCTAATACAGCAGACCAGTTGGTGCTATAGGCCAATGGGTAAGGAATGGAATATCTCCTGAATCCCAGTCCTGAGACAGATCCTTGGGATAGAAAACTAGAACAAGGAAAGTGGACCCTATATAAACCTGGCAGGAATGGACTGTCTGCTTGGCCCCCACCTAGGGCCTAGACTTAAGGAGACATGTTAATAGGAAAGATGACCTCCATCACATGAAAGGAGGCCAGAAAGTAGGCAGGACTGTTTTCCCTTTAGGAGACCACAGATGGAAAAGGAGTAAACTACACTTCGCAAACCAGATAACTGACTTAAAAGTTACTCTCTGGCTTTGTTACCCTTTTGTTTTGTTTTTAGCCTTTAGAAAACTCTTTTTTCAACAATCCAGCCTTGTTTAAGCTGTGTCTTAGCAAACAAAGGGGAAATGCCTGGGTGGAGAGGGAGTCATTTGAGGCAGAATGTGAAGAAAATAGTGGTGTTCCATGAGAACACTTGAGACACGGAAGAACTGGGGCTCTATTGGGGCTCTGGGGTCAAACCAACTCTTCCCATGTGATGGCTCTCCTTCCACTGCCAACCTTGGAAGACCGGAGTTTTCACTTTATTAAGAGAACTAGAAAGTTTCTGTATAAGTACACAGAACCAAATTAGCTGCCAAATTAACTGCGACAAGGTCTGAAGAGATAGGTACTATGGTCAAGAGTCAGCAACTTTCTGTACTATTTGAAATATTTGTAACAAGTAGGTTACTACAATAAGTAAAATATAAAACAGATTAGCAATAGACAGGTCAAAGCAGGATATACTGATGCACCAAACCATGACAGTATGAGTCAAAACTGGGTAGAAAAATAGATGAGCAGAGTTTCCAATCACCTGGACAGAAGAGTAATTCAAGAGCCAAGCAGAAAAGATCAGAAGGTCAGAAAGTAGGTCTAACAAGTAGGTAAAGTCAAGATGTGAGTAAAACAGGGTGCACAGACTGTAGAGAAAGGAAACCAAACCACCAGTCTGAAATCAAAGGCAATTAACCTGCTTCCTATAAAAGCAAGCAATTGTGTTACCCCATTTGTGCTTATAGTTGTGAAAGCACAACACTGCTTTAAAAGAATTTAGTGTCATAACCCTGATTCCAAGACCAGAAAAAAATATTTTACTCCTCAGGAACCTAATTCTCTGGGACAACTTGGTAGGTATGACACCCATCTCTCTGTGATATCCTACTTATGCGATGTAAAACTAAAATATTTTAAGTTATTTGTGGGATGTTTTAAACATTGTTTTAATTTCATGCTCTTAATTTCTAAGTCCAAATATACACCTTACAGACCAAAATTACTTTCACTTATGTGACTTTTCCTTAACTTTTATTCTATGGCTGAACAGTCTTTCATAAAAAAACAGGTCTCCCAATCCTCCTCAGTTCCAAGGCTGCAAAAGAATCTTAAACAAAACAAAACATCAATATGCTAGAAGGAGTAAAACAAAAATTGCTTCTTGGGGAACGTATAACACTTTAACAATTCACTATTCCAAAATAATATTTTAACATAAAATAAAATTCTGTAGGCTCTATTTTTACTTATATGTACCTGTGAAGGTCCACTAAGTGTCTTCTTACAGCAAGCACACACTCTTCTTCTTAGAAGAGCATGTAAAACAATATGATATTTCACTGTTGTCTCTGAACTTATGTGGTATTCATAATACTATAGATTACAACATGTTTAGCTTTCAAAACTTGAAAATCCTCTTCAACTTTTGGTCATAGTTATAATCAAATAAAGCATTAAATTTAAGAAGCTTGAAAAGAAGCAATTTTTTTCTGAGATTATAGCTAATGATCTTTTACAGTGATCACTTTGCATAGTTTAACACTTAACTTTCCACGAAGGACACTGCTGATAAGTTAAGGGGAAAATGTTTCTCATCACAATTAGGAGTCCAGACTTACCTGTTATACCAAAAAATAGCAACCACACTTTGCAACAGAAAAATATTTTCAAAAGCAAGTTTATCTTCCTGACTGCCAAAGTTCTGTGGAAACATTTTTAAACCTTCTTGTGCAACAGGTTTTTAAATTTTGTTTTCCAAAACATCAAGAATTTCAACTCCAGAGATTAAGTGCAGAAGGACAAGAAAACAATGCAGTGACAAGCCTCAAAAATAGCTGGGGGGAAAAAAAAACTGTCTTAGCTACTCTAATATAATCTTCATTTATTAACTATCAGCACTCCTTCTCAAGTTCTGATACTATTACTTATCAGTTCTCCTCTTCTGGTCCCCATATTTCAGCCAAATCAAAGACCTATTCGTGGTTTATCACTTCAGTGCCTTTGTACTACTGTCCCCTCACCTAAAAATCCCTTCCCTATTCCTCTCCCTCACTCTTCTTCACCCCCAGTCCCTACAATGCATTTATAAATAAAAGTTTTGATTTAGACTCTTTATTTAAAAAAAAAATTGATGTAAAGTCAGAAAATCAAGTTCAAATCCCATTTAATCCTATTTAATTCCATTTATGATCTGTGTGAAAGTGGGCTAATTATTTAACTTTGATGGACTCCACAGGGTAACTCACTGTGTTACCAAGAAGAGTTATTGAGATAATGTATGTGGAAACACTCTAATTTTTTTAAACGGATAAAATGAAGATAAGTCTCTGCATGTGAAGCAAATGCCTAAAGAAATAAATTTAAGCTATGTGACAGAGCCAAAGAAAGTTAGCTGTAGACTTTACTAACATAATAATACGGAGAGAACAGATGGCACTAGTAAAAGTTAGAACAAAGAACATATATAAATCTAAACCATTCTAAAAGCTATGTGCAAAGCTATATAAATATGTATATAATATATATTCCAAGAAATTCTGAATTTTTTGTAGCATGTTATTCACCCAAGTATTTAGAGCAAATGCTGTTTTTTGTTTTTTGTTTGTTTGTTTTTTTTCAAGTGGGAGACTCAAGTATTTCTGTTTAATTCCATTAGATAGAGCATGTTGCCAAGGAGACCACAAATGTAGTTCAGGTCCCAGATGCATCAAACCTCTCTTCCCCTGCCCCTGCCATACATTCAGAAGGTCCCAGGCACCCAGCTGGATGTTGGTCATCATAAGCCCTCGGTCATTAAAATGTTTTAACTTGTAATGTTGTGGGAATGATTTTCTTAAAATACATTTGGCCTTTGAATGTATACTCTATCACAAAATTATTTTCCAAAAATTGCCTTAGATTTAGCATTCTGTCCAGATAAATTTCCTAATATTTATGAACACCTACCATTACAAAACTTGCATGAACCACTGTGTTTGTAGTTGGCTGAATAGTATCCCACAAAATTCATATCCACCAGAACCCCAGAATGTGACTTTATTTGGATATAGGGTCTTTGCAGTATTAATTAGTTAAGGATCTCGAGATGAAATCATCCTGGATTTAAGGTGGGCCCTAAATCCAACGACTAGTGTCTTTATAAGAGAAAGGATATTTGGACACAGAGACACAGGAAAGAAGGCCATGTGAAGATGAGGCAGAGATCAGAGTTATGCTGCCACAAATAAAGCAAGTCTAGGACCACCAGAAGCTGGAAGAAGCAAGGAAGAATTCTTCTCTAGTCTTCATGGGACACTGCCCTTCCAGCACCTAGATTTCAGACTTCTAGCCTCCAGAACTGTGAGAGAATAGATGTCTGTTTTTTTAAGACACCAAGCTTGTGATAATTTGTTATGGCAGCCCTAGGAAACTAACACAGTTTTGGAGCGCTAACCTGTAGCTATTACACAATAAATCGTACTGTCGTTAAGACATTTTAGAGAATGAGGACTATTTCTCTGGTACTTCCCTATAATAGTGTTAATGCTCTCTTAAAACACAAGCTTTTTTCCTTTCTTAATCTTTTTGTTCTATACTCCAGAAAAATCAGTATCTGTAGAACTGTACATACGGTTTTAAAAATCTAGCCTGTTTGAAAACCATTTACATTTAAGCAGGAATTTATGAAATATTTCCACAGGCAAAATATTTTTCATTCATTTTGTTCAGTAAACAATGGAAAACTTACAGATATAACTAAAAATTTTTTTCTGAAAAATTCTACAATGAAGACATTGATATGTATAAGGGAAAGTAAAATAATTATGAAATTATAAAGTTATATTTTCCTTCAATGTAGCTTACAGAAATGAGAATGTTAAATGAATAGCATTTACTTTATAAACAACTGCATAACCCAAATCATTACTCAAAGTCAGCAATAATTAAAAACAGGACATTAAATCTTGTGATATTTAATGATCTCAGCTTTGACAATAGCAAATCTTTAAAATTAAGAATACTAGTGGAATGGGACTTCCCTGGTGGCACAGTTAAGAATCTGCCTGCCAATGCAGGGGACACGGGTTCAAGCCCTGGTCCGGGAAAATCACACATGCCACGGAGTATCTAAGCCCATGCACAACAACTACTGAGCCTGCCTCTGAGCCCGCGAGCCACAACTACTGAAGCCCGCGCACCTAGAGCCCATGCTCCACAAGAGAAGCCACCGCAATGAGAAGCACGCACACCTCAACAAAGAGTAGACCCTGATCGCCACAACTAGAGGAAGCCCGCACGCAGCAAAAAAGACCCAACGCAGCCAAAAATAAATAAATAAAAATAAATTTTTTTAAAAAATTAAGAAATACTAGTGGGAGGACTTCCCTGGTGGCACAGTGGTTAAGAATCCGCCTACCAATGCAGGGGACACGGGTTCGAGCCCTGGTCCAGGGAGATCCCACATGCCACAGAGCAATTAAGCCTGTGTGCCACAACTACTGAGCCTGCGCTCCAGAGCCCACGAGCCACAACTACTGAGCCCACAGGCCACAACTACTGAAGCCCAGGCGCTTAGAGCCTGTGCTCCGCAACAAGAGAAACCACTGCAATGAGAAGCCCGCGCACCGCAAAGAAGAGTAGCCCCTGCTCACCAAACTAGAGAAAGCCCACGGGCAGCAATGAAGACCCAAGGCAGCCATAAATAAATAAATTGATTTTTTTTAAAAAAGGAATACTAGTCTAACAATACAATGATTTAGTCAATGGCTTCACTGTTATAATAGTTTTTAATGAAGATTGTCATCATATTGGGCACAACCTACAATATATAAATTAACCTACAACTGGGAAATAAAATTGCTGCTCAAAAAGTTATTTTGAGGGACTTCCCTGGTGGCGCAGTGGTTAAGAATCTGCCTGCCAATGCAGGGGACATGGATTTGATCCCTGGTCCAGGAAGATCCCACATGCCGCAGAGCAACTAAGCCCGTGTGCCACAACTACCGAGCCTGCGCCCTGAGAAGCCCACGCACCGCAACGAAGAGTAGCCGCCACTCTCCACAATTACAGAAAGCCCACACGCAGCAATGAAGACCCAACACAGCCAATAAATAAGTAAATAAATAATTAAAAAAAAATAAAAACAGGGCTTCCCTGGTGGGGCAGTGGTTGAGAGTCCGCCTGCCGATGCTGGGGACACGGGTTCGTGCCCCAGTCCGGGAAGATCCCACATGCCGCGGAACGGCTGGGCCTGTGAGCCATGGCCGCTGAGCCTGCACGTCCAGAGCCTGTGCTCCGCAATGGGAGAGGCCACAACAGTGAGAGGCCCGGTACGGCAAAAAAAAAGAAAAAAAAAAAAACATGCAGGGAAGGGGTGAGGGGGCATGGGCACATTGGTTCCTCATCCATAAATTGGGTTGAATCATATGATCTGTACAGTTAACTTTCAACTCTTAAAATTTTATGAAACACAAAGATCTTCACTAATTTCACATCTCACTGACCTCTATCTGCCACCCCTGATGCTGAGAAACATTCCCTCACTTTCTTTGACTCTGGATACCGATCTCCTCCACCTCTGTGCCTAGATTAAGATTAGCTATATGCAACAGAAAACTCTAATTTATAGTGGTTTAAATATACAAGGTTATAGTCTTGCATGTAAAAAAAAAAAAAAAAATCCAGAGGCAGCTATGACAATTCCACTATAAGTCATTAGGGACCCAGGTTCTTTCCAGCTTTTTGCTCTGACATCCCTAAGATGTGGGTCCTTACCTACATGGTCCAAGATGGTTGCTAGAGCTCCCCAGTCTTTATATCAGGATGCCAGTCTCAGGAAAGAAAAAAGCTAGAAAAACGTACCCTCATCCTTTAAGAATACTTTTTGGAATACTGCATGCATCGTTTCCACTTACATCCAACTGGCCAGAACTTATGCACATGTCTCTATCCATTAGTAACTTGAAAACAATCTCTCCTGTATGGCTACAAGACTAGCCAAAAAATCAGGGGTTCTATCAACATCAAGAAGAAGAAGAAGAAGAACTATTGGGGAAAATTAAATGTCTCTCTCAAACTCTCTCTTTCTTCTATGCTTCCTTTTACTTTCCATCCTCTTAGCAAGAGCATTCCCCAAAGATCAGTCCTTGGTCCTCTATACTTCTGTCTCTACACCGACTTTCTGAGGGCACTCACACAGTGTCACAGCTCTATCTACACTAATGACTCTCAAGTCTTTGTGTTCAGCCCCTGCCTGTCCATCTTCTGAAGGCTTCATTTGGATAACTATAAAGTAAAACCCATTATCTTCCAAGCCAACAAAGACAAATAAGTAATTTTAAAAGAAAAACATTTTCAATCTTCTTATTTAAGTCATGGATTCACAAGTATCCCAGACCTTCAAGGTTGGAATGTTGAAGTCACCTCTGACTCTTTCCACAAGCCATGGGTTGCAGGTCATAGTGAACTTATAAAAAGAAATGGAATAAATTGGACTATATAAGGTTTATATAGCATATGACTTGGGATGTGCGTTTATCAAACTGGCTTTGGCCCCTACAACTGTAATGTTCTAAAGTCACCATCCTAATTATCAAGTCTGTGAGTCTATCGGTCATAGATATAGAATGTCTGTGTCCCCCCCCCCCTACAAAATACATATGTTGAAACCTAATCCCCAATATGATAGCATTTGGAGATGGGACCAAAGTGATGGTATTTGGAGGTGACTAAGTCATGAGGACAGAGTTCTCATTAATGGGATTAGTGCCCTTATCAAAGAGATCCCAGAGAGCTTCCTTGCCTCTTCTACCAAGTGAGGATACGGCCATCTATGAGCCAGGAAGCGAGCTCTCACGAGACCCTGAATCCGAACCTGCCTGTGCCTTGATCTTGGATTTCCCAGCCTCCAGAACTGTAAGAAATAAATTTTTGTTGTTTAAGCCCCTTAGTCTATGATAATTTGTTACAGCAGCCCAGACAAAGATATTATTTTTAGTCCTCATTATACATGACATCTTCAGAGTATTTCACATTTATTCATCATTTCCTCATCCTCAAAATTCTCCACACTCAGCATTTCCATGATACCACTCTATCTTGGTTCTCTTGCAATACCTCTAACCACTCCCATCCAGTTTCCTGGCTGCTACTTCTCTATCTACCTCTTAAATATCGAATTTTCCCTGGGTTCAATTCTTAGGCCACTCCTCTTTTCACTCTATACACATTCCCTAAACAATCTCATTTTTTTCTTTATTTCTGACAATCAGCTGGCTACTGGTAATTGCCAAACTATATCTCTAATCTTCACTTCTCTCCTAACCTCCTGAGCCATACAGCTGAACACTTAAATGACATCTCTACCTTGGTTATAGGCAGGCACATTTAATCCAACATATCAAAACTAACCTCAGCATTACTTTCCCTCATCCAAATTCATTTCTTCCCCTAAATTCTCCATTTGCATTCACAGCATCATCACCCACTCACTTACCCAAGCTAGAAACTGTTACCCTCAACTACTCTTTCTCCTTTACCCTTCACATCCACTCACTACTAAATTTTGCTAATATGAGCTTTAAAATTTCTCTAGAATCCATACGTTCCTTTCTATTCCCACTGTAAAAGCTCCTGAGTTTTTTCACACTGTTCTTTCTCCCTCCAGTCCATTGCTATTTGAGTCACATTTCTAAGATGTTCCTTGATTTTCAAGAATCCCCACTTTTCAACAGACTCCACGGTCTACAGAGTGAAAGCTATAAATTCCATAGCCTAGTACACAAAGCTTTTCACAATCTGACCCCAACCTACTCCAGCACCAAAGCTTACCTCAATTCCCATTTACACTATACTTCTCTCCATTCCTGGAACAATCCATTTCACACATTTACATGTTTTTCTCTCTGCCTATAGCCTCCTCTACCCTTTTTTTCTACCTGGCAAATGCATATTCATCCTGCATACCGTGGTTTAAACATCACCTTTCATAAGAAGCCTTCTCTCTCCCTCAGTAAAGTGGACACATCTTCTTCATTTATCACTATTTATTTCAAGACTGTCTCCATTAATGACTAAGTTAGGGATAGAATCTTACTCCTTACTCATTTATTTTTGTTCCAGCAATTAGCACAATGCCTGGAAAGCAATAAATACTTGTCAAATCAATGAATCCCAAACGGTTCTTGACAACTGGCAACAAACAGCAACCAAGAAATCCCAACTACTTCAATACAGAATGGGGGAAGGGAGGGGATCCAGGCTATGAATTACAATGGTTCAATAATAAACAATTATCAATTTTTTAAATGTCTCAGACTATGACACCTCAGGTATTATGCATAAATTTACCTTTTACCTTATCTCACTTATACTGCTTAAATAAAATATTTCAAATGCTTTCTCTAATATACTTAAGCAGGTTGATATGAAAGAATGCAAGAACCTCAAATGATTATAATACTTCATTCCAGGTTAAATACCATCTAAATAAATGGATTAAATTCTAAGTGTATTAACGGACAGCAAAAGAAAAGAAAAAGAAAAAAGTAAAGGCATATAAGGGAATTAACCCATGTGGTCATTAACAATTTTTCTTGCACAAATCTCAAAGTACGAGAAAGTAAAAACTATAAGAAAAATAAAGACTGTTGGCTAAGTAACTTCACCTACTAGAAACAAATGAAATTTGCTAATTATTGTGCCACAGTACATATGCAAAGTCAGGAAAATAAACTCTTAATTTCAAATTATCAAAATCAGACTGTCATAAAAATCAGTGATTTTCAAGCTATGTTCTCCTCAGCATGACAGTACAGTAAGTCCCCTACATACGAACCTTCAAGTTGCAAACTTTCAAAGATACGAACAGGCGTTCGCATGTCCAATCAGGCAAGTTAGTTCACGCGTCTGGCGTACATTGTCAAGCGCGTGCATCTTCTACGAGTGGTTGTGCGTTTGTGTACTTTACTATACAGTACTGTATAGAATACAGTAGTACAGTATCTTTATTTCAAGCCCAGGATGTCCGGAAGAAAGGGTAAAAGCAGCGGTGATGTAACTGGTACTGCTAAGAAATGCCAAGCAGTAACGATGGAAACAAAAGTGAAAATAATTGAGACAGTGGAGCGACAAGGGAAAGAGGAAGTAGGTGAAGAACTGAAGAGATTCACAAACACAGGAAATGGCAAGGAGATTTTCTTTATTTGAGGAGGCACTGTTAGTTTTTGAGGCACAGGACCCAAACGTAAAACGGAACATGAAGGTTGCAGCAGTTGTTCAGAATGTAATCCAGTGCTGCCGTGTCACCTATGATGAGAAAAAAAGAGCTACTACCCAGACATCACTGGATCATTTTTTCAAGAGGGTAGATAGAATTGAATCCAGCAAGGAACCAGAACCTGTGCCATCAACGTCAGGCGTGAGTGAAACTGCAGCTTGCCCTCCATCTCCTATAGCTGACGATCCTTCAGCTCTACCATCTCCCACCTCCTCTCCCTCCTCCAGTCAGTAATTCCTCTTGCCTGTTCACTCGATGCCAGCCCCTGTATGCCAGCTGTTGTACTGTACTACTGTACTTTTCAAGGTACTGTACTGTAAGATTAAAAATGTTTTATGGGCTTCCCTGGTGGCACAGTGGTTGAGAGTCCACCTGCCGATGCAGGGGACACGGGTTCGTGCCCCGGTCCGGGAAGATCCCACGTGCCGCGGAGCGGCTGGGCCCATGAGCCATGGCCGCTGAGCCTGCGCGTCTGTAGCCTGTGCTCTGCAATGGGAGAGGCCACAACAGTGAGAGGCCTGCGTACCGCAAAAAAAAAAAAAAGTTTTATTTTTTGTGTTTGTTTTTTATGTATTATTTGTGTGAAAAGTATTATAAACCTATTACAGTACAGTATTATATAGCCAATTGTGTTAGTTGGGTACCTAGGCTAACTTTGTTTGACTTACAAACAAATTGGACTTATGAACGTGCTCTCAGAACAGAATTCGTTCATATGCAGGGGACTTACTGTAGTATTCAGAAGAGCACAAAATTGGAAACAAGTTAAATATCCAATAATAAAGTAAATGAAGTCATTATTATACCCATTATAATACCCATTATTAATATACCCACAAGATGTAATAATTTTGCCACTGAAGATTATGTTTTTCTGGAATTTAATAGAATAACCTTTTCCTATGTCATCGATGTTAAGGGGAAAAAAAGGCTACTCTGGGTGTCTTTTTATCTTCCTTATAGCTTTTTTTAAATTAAACTTTTATTTTAAGACAACTATAAGAAATAATACAGGGCTTCCCTGGTGGCGCAGTGGTTAAGAACCCGCCTGCCAATGCAGGGGACACAGGTTCAAGCCCTGGTCTGAGACGATCCCACATGCCACGGAGCAACTAAGCCCGTGTGCCACAACTACTGAGCCTGCACTCTAGAGCCTGCGAGCCACAACTACAGAAGCCCGCACGCCTAGAGCCGGTGCTCCGCAACAAGAGAAGCCACCACAATGAGAAGCCCGCACGCCACAATGAAGAGGAGCCCCTGCTTGCCACAACTAGGGAAAGTCCGCATGCAGCAACGAAGACCCGCAGCCAAAAATAAAATAAATTAATTAATTATTTAAAGAAAGAAAGAATACAGAAATCCCATTTCTCTGTACCCAGTTTCCCTCAATGATAACATGTTACAAAATTACAGAACAATATCAACACTAGGATATTGACATTAATACAATGTACTTTCTTGTTCAGATTCCCCCAGTTTTACTCATTTGTGTACTCATTTGTGTTTGTGTGTATTTAGTTCTATGCAGTTCATATGTAGGCTTATGTATCCATCACCCAGTCAAGATACAAAACAGTTCTACTACCACAAAATCCCTCCTGTTACCCTTTCATAACTACACCCATCCCTCACCTTCCTTATAGTTTTTTGTATTTTCCATATGTGCAGCAACTGGGTATTCATTCAATACATCTTTATTAAACATCTACTACGTGTCAAGCACTCTTCTTTGCATATAATTCAAATAGCATGTATTAACTATTTTTTCCAGTTTGTAAAAGTAATTTTTCAAAAGACAAGGTTTTTTTCTTTCAACTCAACTTTAAAATAGAAATATGAAAAAAATCAACTAAAATGTATTATTAATTGAAAAGATACTTTAGGAACAAAAATAGCTTAGTATGTTGAACAAATAATTCCAGGAACATTCTGGAATTAAACACAGAACATTTCAGTATCATATTATCATAGTATGATTAGCTTTTAGAGAGATGTAGGTAACAAAATCATACTAACTCCTGAAGAAAGCTTTATAAAAAAGGTTTGCAGACTCAATTAGGTTTATCCTTTACTTACAATTCAAACAAGTACATAGATTTGGTGGATTTTCTCCCAGTAAGTTTTTTTTTTTAATTAAAGTTTTTTTTTTAATTTATTTATATATTTATTTTTGGCTGTATGGGGTCTTCATTGCTGCGCCCAGGCTTCCTCTAGCTGCGGCGAGCAAGGGCTACTCTTTGTTGCAGTGCACGGGCTTCTCATTGTGGTGGCTTCTCTTGCTGCAGAGCATGGGCTCTAGGCGCGCAGACTTCCGTAGTCGTGGCTCACGGGCTCTAGAGCACAAGCTCAGTAGTTTTGGCGCGTGGGCTTAGTTGCTCTGCGGCATGTGGGATATTCCCAGACCAGGGCTCGAACCTGTGTCCCCTGCACTGGCAGGCGGACTCTTAACAACTGCGCCACCAGGGAAGCCCTCTCCCAGTAAATTTTTACAGAGAGTTTTACATAAAAAGGACTATTCAAAGGATACAACTCAAGATACACAAAACTATTCTAATGCCTAAAAAGTGATTCAAATTAAAACGCCTACTTTTCAAAAGCTATTGTTAAGAAAATGAAAGGGGAAGCCACAGATTGGAAGAAAATATTTGCAAAACACCTGATAAAGACTTGTATCTCAAGGGGTAAGAGAGGAATAAAGACACAGACCTACTAGAGAATGGACTTGAGGATATGGGGAGGGGGAAGGGTAAGCTGTGACAAAGCGAGAGAGTGGCATAGACATATATACACTACCAAACGTAAGATAGATAGCTAGTGGGAAGCAGCCGCATAGCACAGGGAGATCAGCTCGGTGCTTTGTGACCACCTAGAGGGGTGGGATAGGGAGGGTGGGAGGGAGGGAGACGCAAGAGGGAAGAGATATGGGAACATATGTATATGTATAACTGATTCACTTTGTTATAAAGCAGAAACTAACACACCATTGTAAAGCAATTATACCCCAATAAAGATGTTAAAAAAAAAAACTTGTATCTAGAACTTAAAAATTCAATAATAAGAAGCCAACAAATGCAAACTATTACATATAGAATGGATAAACAACAAGGTCCTACTGTATAGCACAGGGAGATAAACCATAATGAAAAAGAATATAAAAAAAGAAAGTATAGGGCTTCCCTGGTGGCACAGTGGTTGAGAGTCCACCTGCTGATGCAGGGGACACAGGTTCGTGCCCCGGTCCGGGAAGATCCCACAAGCCGCGGAGCGGCTGAGCCTGCGCGTCCAGAGCCTGTGCTCCGCACCGGGAGAGGCCACAACAGTGAGAGGCCCGCGTACAGCAAAAAAAAAAAAAAGTATATATGTATAACTGAATCACTTTGCTGTATAGCAGAAACTAACACATTGTAAATCAACTATATATAAATTTTAAAAAGAAGCCAAACAACAATCCAATAAAAAAGGGTAAAAATTTGCTCAGCCTCTTTACAAAAATATTCCAATGCAATAGGCACATGAGAAGGTGCTCAACATCATTAGCCACCAGGAAAATTCAAATTGAAACCACAGTAAGATACCACTACATGTCCACTAGAATGGTTAAATTTTTTTTAATAATATAAATAAAATTTAAAAGACTAACTGGAACTCTCTTACATTGCTGGTAAGTATGCAAAATGGCATGGCCAGTTTGGAACACAGTTTGGTGGTTTCACATAAAGTTAAACAGACACTGATCATATGACCCAGCAATTCTTCTCCTAAGTATCTACCCAAGAGAAATGAAACCATATGAACAGCCAAAGATCTGTCTGCAAATGTTTAGAATAACTTTGTTCATAATAGCCCAAAACCAGAAACTCAAAAGTCCACCAACTGGTGAACGGATAAACAAATTGTATTATATTCAGCAATAAAAAGGAACTGACAATACATACAAGATGGATAAGTCTCAAACATATTTTTCTAAGTGAAAAAAGCCAGACATAAAAAACTATACAATTCCATTTAGAAGACATTCTAGAAAAGACAAAAACGCAAGGACAGAAAATAGATCAGCGATTGCCAGAGGCTAGGGAGGGAATTGACTGCAAAGGGGCACAGAAGAGCTTTTAGGAGAGAAGTGTTCTCTATCTATATCTTGATTGCGGTAGTGGCTACACTTATGTGTACATCCGTCAAAACTCATTGAACTGTTTAGTTAAAAAGGTGAATTTTATTGCATGTAAATTATACTTCAACAAACATGACTAAAGAAAAATTATCCTAGGGAGGGTGGGAGGGAGGAAGGGAGACACAAGAGGGAAGAGATATGGGAACATATGTATAACTGATTCACTTTGTTATAAAGCAGAAACTAACACACCATTGTAAAGCAATTATACTCCAATAAAGATGTAAAAAAAAAAAGAAAGAAAAATTATCCCAAGTTAAAAAAAGAAAGAATAAATCTCACTATCAAGATTCTACAATTTATAAAAGCTTCTGGATTATGGTACTTAAAAAAATAATCTTCCCTTTCCCTACTGTGGGATAGAGAGTGGTCATTATAGCCCTGGGGTGGGGTGAGGGTTGTCAGAGCCCAAGTGAACCAAGGAGGTACTCTATGTGGGGAGGAACGGCCAAATGAGTTTAGTCAGAGTCCAAGCACTGCAAGGAGGCTGTCAAAGCAGAGGGGCAACCTGGCATGGGGCACTGGGTGAGCATGGAATGAGGACGACGTCGTGCTCCACATGGAAGCAGAACCTAAGGGGAGTGAGAAGTATATCCACAAACAGTGGGGAAGCTGACATGGGGAGCCGAAGCCAGGGCAGGTTGAAAAGGGTGTCCCTGTATTGGGGCATCCTGGTATGGGCTGTTAGGTCCTGACAGGGACAGGGGGCTGGGAGAGAAAGAATGAAGAATCTGAGCCCAGCAGAGAGAGGAAGGCATCCAGGAGAGGAGAGGGTGGTAGCAAAGATGAAAGATTGGTTAAATACAGGGAGACTGAACAAAGAAGTAAATATATTAAGGATAACGGAAGCCAGATTTCTCACTGTCAGATAAGAATATTACAAATATAAAAAAGGAAAAAACTAGACTGGACCCTGGAGTGTTGAAGTGAAATCAGTGGTACTGGTGGGAACTCACGGTTTTCAATATATATGGATAAACAAATAAACATAGACATAAATATGTGTGTGTGTACACATACATATATTCCCCGGCTCGGTCCATTAAGAAAGCCTGAGAGCAGTAACAATACAACAGCAATAAACACACAGCACTGAGATCTTAGCTTCTAAATACCATTCTCCATTAAAAGGATCCAGGTCTCCCCAGAGAAATGGCTGATTCCAGGACTAAAGGAGGGACAGTACAAGATAAGCCCAGAACATCTTCTTATACCAAAAAGTAAAGACATACTCAAAGAATGGTGGGGACACGTCATAAAGACACGGAAGCCAGCTTGAATGGGCTCTCGTTGGCCAAAAGAGGAATAATTTGAACAACTAAATAAACAGTAACAATATTACTCAGCAAAAAAACAGAAAACCATGTATCCATAGATATAAATGCATAAAGGAATACAAGTCTGATGAGGAACAAGACACATAGTTCCAAAGAAGTCCTCACAAAAACCATTTATTAATTAACTATTAAATATTAACTTTAGAGTGAAGAACCCTAGCAGACATTGCTTATAATCAAAGTAATCAAGGAATCAAAGTGAAAATCACCAATAATAGGACAAACTGAAATTGTACACCAGATAGGATGCAATGAGCACCACTTCTGTGATATTCCTGCCCAAATACATAACCTGTATGTATCTAATCATAAGAGAACAGATAATCCCAAATGAGAGGTATTCTACAAAATAACGACCCTATAATCTTCATTAGGGTCAAGGTTATGAAAATCAAAAGATGAAGGAATTGTTTCAGATTGAAGAAGTCATGCAGCACATGGCCAAAAATGTATTGAAAGTAAATGAAAACGAAATTCATCGCCATCGAGAATAAGTACGCAAGCAGCAAACACCTGAGTATCAGTAAGATTCCTCAGCTGAGCTCAAAAGCCATCCAAGAGCTTGCCTCACCTCTGATGAGATGGGCCTGTGACAAATAAATGCAATACATAATTCTGAACCGGATCCTTTTGCCAGTAAAGAGATTAATGGCATAATCAACAAAACGTGAGAACTAGATGGAGTACTATGCCAGTGTTAATTTCCTGATTTTGATGATTATACTGTGATTATGTAGGGAAATAACCTTGTTTGTAGAAAATACACACTAAAGCATTCTGGGGTGATAAGGGAGGACATCAGGTCAGCAGCTTCCTCTCAAATGGTTCAGGGAGTAAAGAGTTCTTTGTACCATACTTCCAAGTTTTCTGCAAGTTTGTGATTGTTTCAAATTTTTTTAAAAGGTGAGGGGGGAAAAACCCCAATGTCGCTAAAAATGAAATAATGTTAAAAACAAACTGTGATTCTCCATATTGTTAATCTTGGTAATAAGAAAGAGACAGATTATGCAAAATTACTAGGAAATAACAAATAAAATTTTGGAGCCAGAAAATACTTTAAATATAGCCCAAGCCCTTCTTTTGTTAACCTCAGTCAGGTCAAGAGTGATGAAGGACTAAAGAATATAAAAGGTCCCCGCTAAAGGAACTTATCAGGAGAGGAATAGTGAAAGGGGCAGTAGACCAATAGTGGGTAGAACAATGGTATTCTGATGCTACAAATGGCTGTAACCATCAGCAAAACACAATCTCAGCATCTCCTCTGAAAAATGAAGGGACTGTCTAGCTGAGATCGAAAATTCCTTGCAAATGTGCGACCAGAATTACCCTGAAATATACGTGCTTCCCCAGCTCAAGTTATTACATTATGTGTAGCTATACAGTAATACAAAAGAATACAAATACAAAAATAAACGGGCATAAACCCTGAATTCTCTTCAGTTGTGGAAATCCCTCAATTAAATTAAAATGCAATGCATTTGCCAGATTGTTCCTTATGAGGAAAATTTTGTGACAAATGAAAAGAATTAAAACACACATTAAAGTGAAACAAGATCACCTTCAGAGGTCTGCTAACGGTCCTTACCTAAAAAGACAGTGTTCACGACTTGGAGGGGGGCGGAGTTGGGACGAAGTGAGAGAGTAGCATTAACAAACATACACTACCAGATGTAAAACAGCTATAGCTAGTTGGAAGCTGCTCCGTAGCACAGGGAGATCAGCTCGGGGCTTTGTGACCACCTAGAGGGGTGGGATAGGGAGGGTGGGAGGGAGGCTCAAGAGGGAGGGGATATGGGGATATATGTATACGTATAGCTGATTCACTCTGTTGTACAGCAGAAACTAACACAACACTGTAAAGCAATTATACTCCAATAAAGATGTTAACAACAAAAAAAATAGTGTTCAGACTCATTCTGAAATAACCGTCACATTTGTTCTGAAAGAACGAGGAGCATTTCCTAGAAATGTTTAGAAGTTTAAGGATCCTTTCCCCTTCCTCGGTACCACGCGTCCACTGGCGCGGTGACCAGACAGGCCCCCACCAGCTAAGGGGTGAGGGAGCACAGGACTCTCAGCACTTCCTTTCGGAGAGGACAGCCCCCTGCGTCACTCGCTACTCACTCAGGATGCTGGGCAGAAGTTTATCCCCGAGGAACTTAGCACAGTTGGCTCCCGCCCTACCAGCCCTGCGGTCCTGGCCCAATCCCGCCGGCACCGGGGCGCTGCCCCTGGTACCCAGCCCCCTCCAGAGCGAGGGTCGCGGCACCCAGACTCGCCCCAGCTGGGCCGCCCCGGGCCCGGAGGACGCGATCTCCTCCTCCCCCTCCCCTCGTGCCGGTCCCTCACGCCCACCGCGAGGCTCAGCGGGGCCAAGAAGGCCGGATGCCGAGCGCCGCTCAGCCGGGGCCCAGCCCGGCCCTCCCCGCCTCCAGGCCGCGACGCCCGGCCCCGAGGAGCCCACTGGACGGCAGCCGGGGGGCGGGGGCGGGGAGGCCCGGGGGCGGCGCCCGTCCCACACCCTTACCTGGCTTCTCGTGGTCGTAGCCTACTACGATGAAGTAGTCGGCCAGCCGGGCCATGGCCGCCGCCGCCGCGCCGGGGAAGCGGGTGCCCGTTGCCGCCTTCGCCACCGCCGCCCACCCGCTCCGGGAGGGCTCAGCATTTTCCCTGCAGCAGCAGTAGCGGCAGCGGCGGCACTTCAGCCATGTTTGACAACCGAGGCGCGCTCTGCGCCTGCGCCGCGCTTAGCGTCCGCTCCTCCCCCGCCCCCACCCGCGCTGGCTGGTTGACCCGACCCCCGGGCGGAGAGCCCACCCCCACCCTCTTGGCGCCGCTAGGACAGCTGGTTTGGGGAGTGGGCTGCCGGGCGTATTGCCACCACACGCCGCCACCGCAGCTGCTTGGGGTGGTTCACTTTGAGGCCTGGCTGCTCCTCCGCGGCCCACCTCCCACTCCCCTGTTTTTCCTAAAGCAGGGTGTCTTTCCTTCCGCCTTCTCCACTCTTTCTTTCTGGGTCTGGGAAGAAGAGACAGGGATGGCTGAGGGGTCCCCTGGAAAGTTTGCTGCTTCCCCTCCCCCTCCCCCTCCCAAGACGAGATTCTCCCGCCCTCGACTGGAAGCATGGAATTTGCACCGCCAGGGCTTTTGCTGCACGTTTCCTGTTTATGTTGTGCAGATGGGAATTTTAGGAACATGCCACCGAGTAGGCGGAGGAGGAAGAGGGTTTTGCTCAATCCTCAGAGGCGCCTCGTGCTTTAGTGCTGGGTGGGCTGGGGGCGGTTGGCCTGGGCTTCCCCCGGAGCGCCTGGGGAGGCTGGATTCCTCCGAAGAACGCGGCATCCCCGGGATCCTCCTGAACTGCCCGGAACAACAGAATCCGAGGGAGGAGACTTGTCTCTCCCAAGGGAGCCCTTCTCGCCTAGGGTTTCGCCCCTTGCAGCGGTCCCAGGGCTCTTGCAGCAGGAGCGGGAACTTCCAACTTCCCTGTTCAAACAATGCAATTAAAATGAATTAGTGGATTTCATCATCCAATCTAGGAATTATCTAGATCGCTTTCTTTTTACTGCAGCTCTTATTGATCGTTCCGAATTTGGCAAGTGAGGCATCCATCCAGATGAGCTTGCTTTGTCCTCTGTTAGCATCTCCTGAAGTTTTAGTAGCAGGATATATTACAAGTGGTAGACTGAAGTTGTGGGAATCTCCATGATTTGCAAATATGATTATCTTCCTGGTTGCTTGTCACTACTCATTATCAATTGATGATTTAACCCTTCATTTACATATAAGAGCTCTTAGCAAAGTGTCTTAAGTGCTTAACGAGTATGTTTAATGAGTGAATGCATACAATTTCCCCCAACTACCAGCAGGAAGCTGCTCGAACTCTGAACTGTGAGTTCAGAGATTTGGTGTCTCAGCTACTGGAAGTTTACTCTCATTGATCATTTCCTCTTTCTGTGTGGTGCTTTTTTCACCCAGAGATTGGGAGGGTTGGGCTGCTCTAGAACTGAAACTGCCAGGAAGGAATACTGTAACTCAAGGAGTTCATTTGCAAATTGCACATGGTCAGACTGAATCAGCCTAGTTGCAGAGGTGGAGGGAAGATAACAGATTGATCTTGAAAACAATTAAACCTAAAATGCTTCAGTCACACCTCAAGTAAGAATCCTCTCTATAAATTCCCTGAAAGCTCATCATCCAACTTGATCACTTTTAGTAAAAGCCTAATTTAACTTCCTTGGGAACTAGCCCATTCCACTGTTTAACAACCCTATTGTTAGAAAGTTCTTCCTTGTTATGTTAGAGTTTTTCTGTAACTTCCCCCAGTTTTGCTCCATGGAAATACCCAGAAAAAATAAAATCTATCTTTGTATGATAGCCTTTCTGATTTTTAAGGCAGCTATCATGTTCCTTCCCCATTTCACTTTTTTTAAGGTGAAATGTACACATCATAAAATGAACCATTTTAAAGTGTACAATTCAGTGGTATTTAGTACATTCACAATGTTGTGCAACTACCCCGTCTATCTTGTTCCGAAATATTTTCATCACCCAAAAGAAAAGCCCACACCCGTAAAGCAGTCACTCCCATTTTCCCCTCCCCCAGCCTCTGACAACTACAAATTTGCTTTCTGTCTCTATGGATTTACCTAGTATGGATATTTGATATAAATACAATCATACAATATGTGACCTTTTGTGTCTGGGTTCTTTCATTTAGTATAATGTTTTCGAGGTTCATCCATGTTGTAGCATGTATCAGTACTTCATTCTTTTTCATCGCTGAATAATATTCCATTGTATGTATTATACCATATGAAGTCAAATTTATCTATTTTTTCTTTTGTTTCCTGTGCTTTGGTGTCATATTGCCTGGCTTCCATTGCAATCCATTGCCAAATCCAAGATCACTTCTCAGCATCATGTTTTCCTCTAAGAGTTTCATAGTTTACTCTTGTTTTAGGCCATTGACCCATTTTGAGTTGAGTTTTATACATGACATGACGTAGGATGTCACATTTTACTTTTAAAATGTGCTTTTATTTCATTCACAAGTGTTGGTTTAATTTTTTTTTTTTAAATCAAAGATTAGCTGTTTTCAAGCCTCGAATCAAGTGCTGTTTGCATTTAGACATGTTTCACCTGTTAGGTCATAGGTAGGCTGCCAGACCATTTGCAAATGGGTGTTTTGTAGCATAGGGATTTTGACATACCCCAGGTATATGTATATAAAGGCATCATGTATTTGAATACACATGTGAACATATTTAGCATACACTGGAACTGTGCTTTGCTTCTCAGCCAACAGCTGCCAGTCAGCTGAAACTGATAAGCCCTGACAAGGCAGCCTGATTACTGAGGTTGGCTGAAGGCCAGACCATCCCCTGAGATAACCACCATCACCTCTCACCAAAGAGTGAGGGGTAAAGCAAACTCAGATTGGTTTTACTGAAGGGTGGCAGGGAGGGAGGAAGACTATGCAACACAATGATGGTGTGTACATAGCAGATGCCTTTCCTTTGTGCTTTAGACGTCAAAAAGGAGCTGATTACTAGTCAGCAAGAATTATCAACCTGCTGCTCCTACATTTGGCTGTCGTGGAGTAAGTGGTTGATCTGTACAGTCATTTCAAGTGCTTCCTGTGGTTAGCCACTACAGTTCAAAGAGGCAATATGAGAGTTCGACTTGACCAAACATCTGCAGGCAGGGCTGGGGCCTCTTCAAACAATCTCTACCAACAAGTAACAAAGGAGACTAAGCAGCTGTGGTAGAAAATTCCCTGATCCATTGCCACATCTCCATCCACTCGGTTGCCCAAGTAAGAAACTGAATGATTGCTACCCTTGACACCTGCCTCTCTCTCAGCCCCACATTCCTCACTCAGTTCTATTGATCCTACTTCCCAAATATGTAAGCTTCTCTCCCCCCCTCACTGCCACCTCACTAGTCTGAGCCACTATCACCTTCCACCTTGACTATTGCAAGAGCTTCCTAACTGGTTTCCCTGCTTCAATGGTGATCCCAGACTTTCCCTGTAGGTAAAATTTCAGGACAGTAAGTGGATTATGAACCCTGTCTTCAAAGTAAATCTGTATAGGAAACACACTGTTTCTACCTTGGGTGTCTGTTTAGGGTGCGGGAAGGAGGCTTCAGAGATGGCTAATAGAAATTGTCCTACAGATGCTTTCACATGTGTGATTATATGAATAATTGAATCCTGACACTCACGTAAACTATCCCTGACACTAGCAGTATAGATAGGTGCTGTGAGAGGTTGCAGACTGTTTTTACTTAGATTGCATGTCTATCTGGTGAGTGGGACTGGCTATGTTATGTGCAGAGGCCAAAGCAAAATGAAAATAAAGGGTCCTCTCTGTTCAAAAATTATTAAGAATTTCAAAACAGCAACAAGCAGAGCATTAAACAAAGTGTGGGGTCCTGTGTGACCGAACAGGGTGCACGTCCATGAAGCCAGCTCTGTTGGTGAAGTTTAGAGTGGAGTGTGTGTGTGTGTGTGTGTGTGTGTGTGTGTGTGTGTGGTGGATTAATTGAGATTATGGTGGGACTAGGCCCTCTCCAATCTCTCCAGGGCAGTGGTCCCCAACCCTTTTGGCACCAGGGACCGGCTTTGTGGAAGAGAATTTTTCCACAGACGAGGGTGGGGGGATGGTTTTGGGATGAGTCAAGCGCATTATATTTATTGTGCACTTTATTTCTAGTATTATTATTATGCTGTAATATATAATGAAATAATTATACAACTCAAGATAATGCTGACAGGAGGTGGAGCTCAGGCAATAAAGCAAGAGATGGGGAGTGGCTGTAAATACAGATGAAGGTTCTGTCGCTTGCATGCTGCTCACCTCCTGCTGTGTGGCCGGGTTCCTAACAGACCACGGACAGGTACTGATCCATGGCCCGGGGGTTGGGGACCGCTGCTCCAGGGCACCACCACTTCACTGCTCCCCTTCTTGCTCCTCCCTAATCCAGTCATCACATTCAATGGCCACAATGATCTTTTAAATAAATGTGTATCAGATCATGTCTCTCCAGTCTTCAAACCTGTCAAGCTTCCCAAATTGCTATGAATAAAGTGCAAAATCTTCATCATATCTCAAAGGGTCCTATTTACTCTAACCTTGATGACCTCCTTAATCTCATTTCATGCTTCTCTTCTCCCTCACTCAATACATTTCAATCACACTGGCCTTCTTTTTTCTTCCCTAGTGTTCCAAGCTCTTTCTCATCTCTAAGCATTTGTCTATGCTCTTCCTTATATTTGGAACATTAGGTCCCCCTAATCTTGCTTTTCCTTCAGAACACTTACCACAGTTTGTAATCATGTATTTATTCCTATGAGGATTTGTTTATATTTGGCTACCCTACCATGCTGTAAGCTCATTGAGGGCAAGAATGATGCTTACATTGTTGATTATTGTATGCCCAGCATTTAACACAGAGTTAGGCATATAATACATACTTGGTAAATGTTTGTTGAAGGAATGAATGAACATTCAACTCATGTAGGCCCATACATTAGAATTGCCTCTTTCCTACAGTTCTAATCTGATAATACAGTATCCCCACCTGGAGGCAGGTAGCATGATGGTTGCTCTCGTTAACACCATTCTCATTGGCTAGAGATAACTCTAAATGATCGAATCATCTCTTCCCCCCCCCCCCCCCCCCCCCCCCCCCCCGTACGTGGGCCTCTCACTGTTGCGGCCTCTCCCGTTGCGGAGCACAGGCTCTGGACGCGCAGGCTCAGCGGCCATGGCTCACGGGCCCACACGCTCCGCGGCATGTGGGATCCTCCCGGCCCGGGGCATGAACCCGTGTCCCCCGCATCCGCAGGCAGACTCAACCACTGCGCCACCAGGGAAGCCCCAAATCATCTCTTTTATACTCCATTTATTAATGCCATTCATTGTGCCATCAGTAGTAAATTTCTCTTTAAGTCATTTCACCTCATTCTGTTATAGCTGTTAGTATAAGAAGCTTCTATATGTTAACCATCTTCTCTGTGTTCTCTTTCATCTGTCCTATAGCAACTTATATTCCCTAAGCTTCAGGGAGGTTTGTCTTCTTTATCACATTCAAGGACTGATTATTTCTGTCCATATGTTTTGTGCAAGAGCACAGAAATGAGGCAGCAAAAGCTTGACTTTTCTTTGTGCTGATGCTCTGGAAAATTCTATGCCCTAGAAAGAGAGAGGTTAACTGCCCTCCCTGCCTCTACCACTCCAAGACAGAAATTAATGCTATAGAAACAGTGCTTTTTACTCTGTGCCAGCATTCTTTACTTGGTCAATCTCCTGAAATCGTATGCTTATTTTATACTTAAATTGGTTTATGTACATGTGCATTTCTCTGGAAAGGATCTATATCTTATTAGTTTAGAGAAGTCAGGGATTCAAAAAAAAAAAAAAGTGCCCTGAGCTTTGTATCCTGCTTTACTTTTTCCTGTGCCTAAATCTGAGTAGCTGATTGGCTCCTTTCTCTAAACCACTTGGTGTTATGACTCCCGGATGCTTCTTGAAACTTGTTTTCAAATGGACTTGGTAAACAAGCCCTCAGCTTAGCCGAGGCATTTTGAACTATATGAACAATAAATGCATTGTAAAATTTCCTGTTTGAAAAAAGAGGCATCAGAGATAATTATGCAATGCACTTAGCTATTCAAGTTTAGTTATTCTTTTTAATATTATTTATTGTTTCTCATTTCTTTTCTTCATGACCTGAGTGTGGTCACTCTGGCTTTAGGGATTGTGTCCACAGTGTTAACTGAGAAACCACCACCAAAAATTTTTTAAAACTCCTTACATTACTAAGAATAAGGCTTGGATTTAGGGCCTAAAAATAATTCAGTTGGAATGTGAAGAAGTTGAGACACCATTATACAACAAGGCTTCAGCATATTTGTATGTCTGTATATATGATGTCAGAATTCGCACAATTATTACAGTGCTTTGGGGGGTTATTTTTTGAAAATTCTTGGGCACAAAAGAAGTGGATCTTCATTAACCAAAATTTCTTTTCTTCTGCTTCTTTCACTTGTCTTGCCAGT
Organism: Stenella coeruleoalba; assembly: GCF_951394435.1. Lineage (NCBI taxonomy): Eukaryota > Metazoa > Chordata > Mammalia > Artiodactyla > Delphinidae > Stenella > Stenella coeruleoalba. Next base: position 45,035,509 of record NC_137154.1, on the reverse strand, counting down.
GAGATTTTAAAGATGTTTCTTCCTTCACTTCCTTCCTTCCTTCCTTGTACTCTGTGTGAATCTACAATCGCTGCAACTTGAATGGATGAAACTCCACGTTTACAAATCGCCAGAAGCAGACGTCCTTAAGTTGTTTCCTTCTATGTCCGACGTTTAACCGTGAATGCATTCTAATGATTTTTCCCCCTTTGTTAAAGTAAACGAACCTCAGGTTCCAAGGGAAAAAAATAGATGCCAACATTTGGAAAACTTTATATCTTTTTTTCGACTTATACTCCATGACACTTTGGGGAACCTTCCGGCCCTTGTCGCCGACCCAAGCAAACACACACACACACACACACACACACACACACACACACACACACACACGCTTTCGAAGATACGGGTGCTCTAGCAAAACCCTGAGCTGCCAACACAGGGCTTAAAGAATTGACGGAGTTTTCAAACGTCAGACCTCTACGTGCCAGAGCTATAAGGCACACCTGGGCTGATATCATTGTGCCAAGGCTCTCAGGTGGGAATCCCCGGCACTGCCGCTATGCTGCTGGCGTAGGCACTGGAGCCCGGCGGAGTCTCCACTTCTGGCTTGGGTTTGCTTTTTGAAGCCTCCAGCAGCTCAAAGCGAAGTCTGCACCAAGAGCTCCGTCCCCGGTCCCTTCCCCCATCCCCTCCACCCTCCCTTTCTCCTGGAACCAGGGCTCTCCTAAAGGCCACAGCCGGGAGGCCACGAGGTACAGCTGAAGAGTCCTCTGCAGACCAAACCCCCCAGGGCTGGTGGGAACTGGAAGGAACGAGTCCAGACCACGGGACCTTCCCTGGCTGTGGGCCGGCGCCCAGCTGTCCTTGACCTCCCCGGCAGCCAGAGGCGCAAGCCGGGGAAATGAAAGTAAAAACCTGTCTTGGCGCGGACCCAGCTGGAAGCTGGCGACGAGTAGGTCGCATCCTCAGACAAGACTGACAGACAGCCGGTCCTGGACAGGGTCGCTGCGAAGAGCGTGACTCGTAGGGGACGAACTGAAAGGAAGCATTGAGAAATGGGAGACGAGCGAGCAAAACAGAATAGTTAGGCTGGGGAGGCTCCTGGAAACAGAGCAGGCACTCAGTAATACCTGCTGTCTGCGGTGCGGGCAGACTAGCCGCCAGATCCGGTCTACTGCGGCAACTGCCCTGAAGCCAGACAGGCGGCCCGAACCCAGCCAGTGCGCTGCGCTGCACTCCTCCGACCCTCGGCGTACCCAGCCCAACCCCGAGCCCGAGCCAGGAATCTGTCCCCCACCCTCAGCTGGAACTCGGGTCCGCTCAGGTGACTCCCTCGGAGAAGAGTCCTCAGAATAAATAACTTCGGCGCGGCCATTCCTTCCCAGGTGCAATGTCCACCAGTCAGTCCTGGGAGTGAAAAGGCGGCTGAGCCAGCAGTGCGCGGCCCAGGGCAGGCAAGGTCCTGTGCACTGGGTCTCAGAACCAGTGTGGCAGAGCAGGTAGGAAGCTTAGAGATCCGCTGGGAGCAAGTTTTAAATGGGGAAACCAGAGGGTGGGGTGTGTAACTTGCCCAGGTTCACAAAGAGAATTGCCGTAGGGTGAGAGGAGAAGCTGCACCACAGAGTTCCAGTGGTCCCGCGCGCCCTCCGCCTCTCAGTCTAGGCCCTCGGCTTCAGGACCTGCATCCAGGGAAGTGGGTGATAGGATACCAGAGGCCCTCCTGCAAGAAGTAGGGAGCCCCGCGGGGCTAAGTTCCCTCCCTAGTTTGGCCTCCCGAAGTTAAGTAAGAAAGTGAAGTCAAGAAGCAGTGATGGAAGAGCATAAACGGTGACAAACGTGCTTGGGGGTGATTCATCATGAAAAGGCATAAATCCTTGGGCGGGGGCTAGGACTCTCCTCTCTCCCTTGACAAGATGATGGTACTAGCCTAGAAAAATCCACGCGGCACCCCAGTCCAGTCGGCCGTGCATGCTTGCGGGGCCGAGCTGGGACACTACTGTTTACCACCTTTGGTGTGACTTTGGGCAAATGCTTACCCCTCTGAACTTTAGTTTTCTCATTTCACCAGGTAGAAAGCTGATGTTACCTTCCTTGTCTAACTCAAGGGTAGGTGTGAAGATCAAAGGAGATCAGAATGTGGCCATGCTTTGTAAAGGGATTAACATAAGTGAAGCATTAGTGTGCTTCCCTGGCAGTATCCTCACGTTTACCAGGGGTGAATGAAGGCTCCGAGGGCAGCCAGGCAAACTCTCAGGTTGTAACCTTATAAGGCATACTTGGATTAAAAGGGGAAAAAAAATGAAACTGTATTCTTCGTCCTAATTTTGGTTATTCCTTTATTTCCAAATAGGCATGCAAATTCTGAAACTTCAGGTAAGTCCCCCCTTCTAAATCCCAATTCTCACATCAGCCTTTCCGAGCCTTGCCCCTATTGCGAAATCTTACTAGCCCATCCTCAGAACCCCGGAGTCTCGGCTAGCCCCCCTCCTCTCAGCTGTGCTCTGTGCTCTGCCCCTGAGGCTCCGCTGAAGTCTGGGGTCGCGGCCAGGTCAGGCGCCGAGCCGGCACGGGGCGCGGTCCACTCGAGGCCACAGCTCCAGAGGTCTGGAGTTCGGGTCATCCGCGTGATACCCCGCGCTGGCTCTCGCAGTTGTGTGCCAGAAGACGTTACACTCTGGGCTGCATAAGTCCTAGGTAAGGACCCCCAAGAGGTTGTACCGGCTCTGCTTCGTCCGGGCTTAAGGTCTGAACTCTGTGCCCAGTGAGTCAGGGCTGAGGCAGTTCCTGCACCAATCTCCTGGAGCTCATCTCTGAGCCCTCTAGGCATGAGGGACCCCCCACCTCACCTCCAAACCCCACACCCGCAGGCAAGCAATGCGCGCTCCCGATTGCAGAGCGCGCGCCCAAGGGAGGAAAGGGAGGGCGCGAGGGCAGCCTACGCCCCGCCCCCTGCGCTCTTATAAAGCGGAGGAACGAGAGCCGGCCACTCAGTGGTTTCTTGGTGACATTAGGCGGAACGGGTCGAACCTTGCCATCTCTGGTTTCTCACCGCAGCTTGGACGTCTGGGTTTTGCCACTGCCAGAGCGACGTCTCAGACTTAATCCTCCAAAGATCTCGGCAGATCACCCCCTCAAGCAGGTAAGCACCGCGGGCCGGGCGGGTTAAAGGTGGGGAGGCTTGCCCAGGCCGGAGACTAGGAGCGCTGGGTGAGGGGTACAATCCACTTTGGAGGGTCCTCTGCCGGGTGCGTCCCACATCCCGGGCCCAGCTCGTGGACACAGCTGGAACTCCAGAGACCCAGTCCCCTCTGCTCCGTCAGCCAATCCGAGAAATTGAGCGGGGAACCTCTGGGAGCCTGGCGCGGGTCAGTGGCCTCCCCTGCGGGGCCTGTCACCCCCCTGGCGGGTGCAAATGCCGCTGGCGCCTCTCTGCGCCCCGGGGAGATAAGCGTCTGAGTCCGGCAGAGCGCGGGTTGAGCTTGCCCACTCCGGGGCCCCCCGCCCGCCTCCGTGCCCCGCCCGGCGGTGGGGCAGACCCGGGCGCTCACGCTCGGCTCCTCTTTCTCCTTCCCCAGGGTCTACGCATCGACGCTGGGATGAAGCTGGTTCCCGTCGCCCTCATGTATCTGGGCTCGCTCGCCTTCCTAGGCGCGGACACCGCACGGCTCGACGTGGCGGCAGAGTTCCGAAAGAAGTGAGTCGCAGGCAGCGCCTGCCCCAGTTCTGGTACCTGCAAGACAAGGGAAACTAACCATTGGTCCCCGAGGGGTTAGAAGTGAACAGGAGCAGGGATGGGCCAAGACCTCGCCTGGACGATTGCGAATCGAGTCTATTTGTGTTGTTTAGATGGAATAAGTGGGCTCTAAGTCGTGGAAAAAGAGAACTTCGCGAGTCCAGCAGCTACCCCACCGGGCTCGCCGATGTGAAGGCAGGGCCTGCCCAGACTCTCGTTCGGCCGCAGGATGTGAAGGGCGCCTCTCGCAGCCCCCAGGCAAGGTAACTATGCGGGGCGCCGTCGCGGGGTGGGCAAGGGGAGCTCTCCTCCGTTGCCCTGGCCCTGGGGATCATCGGGGCTGTATGGCAGTTCAGATGGAGGTAGCAGTTAGCAGCTCCCTCTGGTCTTAGAATGGCTCCGTTCCCGCTGGCTGGGGCCAAAGACCTGCTTGATGGGGGTCTCATGTGGCCTTCCTTCCCTTCTCCAGCAGTCCGGACGCCGCCCGCATCCGAGTCAAGCGCTACCGCCAGAGTATGAACAACTTCCAGAGCCTGCGGAGCTTTGGCTGTCGCTTCGGGACGTGCACGGTGCAGAAACTGGCGCACCAGATCTACCAGTTCACGGACAAGGACAAGGACGGCGTCGCCCCCAGGAGCAAGATCAGCCCCCAGGGCTACGGCCGCCGGCGCCGACGCTCCCTCCCCGAGGCCGGCCTGGGACGGACTCTGTCTTCCCAGGAGCCACAGGCGCGCGGGGCCCCGGCCTCCCGGGCTCATCAAGTGTTCGCCACCCTCCTTAGGATTTAGGCGCCTGTGGCAGCAGCGAACAGTCGCACATGCATCCCGCCGGCGCCTCCCGGGACGGAGGACTTCCCCTAGCCGAGCCTCTCAGCCTATGGGACCCGGGCTGAGACAGCCCTGAGAGACCGAGAGTCCGGGAGGTACCGTCCGGCGGCGAGCCCTGGCTTTGCAGGACCCCGTCCACCTCGGAGGCAGTGTTCTCTTCACCCTAATTCGGCCCGGGTGCCCCGGGTGGGGAGGGGGGTGCAGAGGAATCCAAAGGAGTGTCCTCTGCCAGGCTCATGGAGAGGAGAAACTGCGAAATAAATGCTGAGACCCCCAGGGGCAAGGGTCTGAGCCACTGCCGTGCCCGCCCACAAACTGATTTCTGACGGGGTGTCACCCCATCGGGGCGCAAGCCTCACTATTACTTGAACTTTCCAAAACCTAGAGAGGAAAAGTGCAATGTGTGTTGTATATACAGAGGTAATTATCAATATTTAAGTTTGTTGTGTCAAGATTTTTTTTGTAACTTCAAATATAGAGATATTTTTGTACGTTATATATTGTATTAAGGGCATTTTAAAGCAATTATATTGTTCCCCTCCCCTCTATTTTAATACGTGAATGTCTCAGAGAGGTGTAACGTTGTGTGCTGCGTGGAATGTGAGCGTGTATGCGTGAAAGAGAGACTGGTTGCCTCTTGTGGAAGAAGAAAACACCATGTCTGTATAATCTATTTACATAAAATGGGTGATATGCGAAGTAGCAAACCAATAAACGGTCTCAATGCTGATTCATTCTCGGGTCACGAGTCTTGGGAGGGAGGGTGTCCCCAGTCTTGGTCCGCTCGGCAGCCCTGGGGTCCGGGAGCCTTGGGGTCCAGCCGCCTGGCGTGGGAAGGTAGGACGGCTGCGCTGGCGCGTGCTGGCTGCTCTCCGCGCTGGCTGAGCTGTCGGAGTAACGCTCTCTGGTGGGACGTGCGGAGAGCGTGTCTCGCGTGCGGGTCCGGGCTTCGAGGAGATGCTCCAGGTCACAGCCTCGTGTGGCGGCCGGGCCGGTTGGGGTAGGGTGAACCCTTAGTGGGGAGGCGAGCCTGGACTCTCCCGATTACGCAACAGAGTCCCAGATTTTATGGAGTTGCTCACGGAACCCTGCGCAATAAGCGCACCTCGGAGAGTTGGGGTGGTCTCCGAGGTCTTCCAGCTGAGGAGTGTCCCCCTACTGCAGCGGGGCTAAAGTTAGAAGCGACTCCAGCAGAAAGTGCGAGCTCCTCCGGGAAATCCGCAGCCGGGCCAGTGACCCCAGTCCTCTCCCGGCCCAGTGCCCCAGAGAGTGTGCTGGCTCATAAGCGATACTGCGGCGCCCCCAGCCGGCCGCCTCCGACGCGCCAGAGAGCCTTCAGGCAGTACGTGCGGTTTAATAAGTCCTCCTACGTGGGAGTCAGCACACAGCCTTAATGAAAGAGGAAAGAAAAAAACAGTTTGCAGATGCCAACCAGGGCCGGCCCCCCCTAGACCTGCACGGCGGCTCCCTGTTCTGGGACCGTGACTCAGCGCCCACACGGGGCGCAGCGTGCAGCTGCTGACGGGAGGCGGGCTGGACGGACGTGCCGCCGGAACCGTGCGCCTGCGACGGCCTGAGACCTTCATTGTTCCGCCTCCCCTTGCCGCTCTCCTCTTCCTTCCTCCTTCCCAAGACGTTTTCATTTTTTTCTCCACTTCTCTCCAGTCTTCCTTTCTCTCCCTTCTTTCTTCCTTCCTCCCCTTTGCTTAAATTTGTACCTTATCATCTTAGACCGTTGACCCCCAGTTCTGGTGATAGAAGCCAGACACTAAGCCCCAGTGAGTGACTAGAAGGGCAGGGGACGTGGAAACAGTTAGGACAGAAGAAGAGGATAAGGGAAGGCACCCTGCTATTGATGTCTCTACCCTATTTGTCTCAACCAATATCCTGAAGACCCAGGATGGAGTTCTACTGCTTGTCCTTTCCAGAAAGACTCCCTGGCCTTTACACTTCAAAGCATGACTGAAATGTTGGTGCTTCTAGGTGATCTTAGAAACCTTCTTGGTGAAGAAAATCTGAGGGTGAGTTTGAATAATGGAAATGTTTCCAGGGCAGCCTACCTTCTCCTGGGACTTTTGGATCAATTGCATTCCACAAGGTCCCTTCTGAGGGCCTAGAATAGTTCCTTCCAGAAAAAGCCTCCATGACACTGAAAGGGGTCATAGGTCTGGAGTCCAGAGACAACCTGCTCCTGAAGCAGTTTCAGTTTCAAAGAAAGTAGATCCTAGTACATGGAATTTCCTTAAGACCATCTGAGGCCTCAGTTTTGAGCACCTGGCTATTGACAGTGTCAATCTTTATACAGTTCATTGTCCTAGTTGATCTTAACAATTTAGTGAGGTTCATCAGAATTCAAGGGGTTACAAAAGTAGCAAAAGACCGTGCTTTTCTTAAGGTCCTTCTAGTAAATATTCACTTAGCGGGAGCTCTGTGCCACAGGCACTGCACAAGGTACAGGGGATGTAAGAATGAAAGAGTGACTAAAAAATCAAGTTTGGGAATTCCCATGCCCGTGAGTGGTTCTGGGTGGTCTGAAGGGGCTACAAAAACCGGAGAGCTGCAAACACTTCATCCTTGCAGACAGTGGCTTGGGATTAAATACTCACCCTTTTCCTTGAGCCAAGGTTTGTCCAATAGCCACAGAGCCCTTCAGCCAAACCTCACCCTGGCAGAGTTTCAACCAGCAGACAAAGCTGCCAAAGGCAGGTTGGGCACTAGCTTAGGGCTATTCCGAGCAGGGAACAGGCATTTGCCTTCTGCCCAGGGAGTCTTATGACTCCCTTCAGGGAATCTAAGGCAAGTGAAGGAGATGGTTCAGCTCTGAGATGAAGAGGCAGCTGCTCAGCTGGAGTCCTTCCCAACTAAAAAATCTGTGATTTGGAGACATGTCTGAAGACACAGGAGACCCTCCTAACACCAGTCTGGTACAAGTTCAGAATTGACTGAAGGTCACCATCAAACCCTGAGGACCTTCTCTGTGAGCCATTCAACCTTCCTTCTGGTTTCTTTTTCATAAGGTGTCAAAGCATGTCAGGATAAGGTCTCTTGATGCCAAGAACACATCATTTATCAACAGTGGTGAGTCATTTGTGGCTGATCCGACCTGTCGACGGCTGAGGAGTAGTCGCAGCTTTTATCTTTAGCTACTGTTGCTGGCTGTGGGAATGGTACCATCCATTTGTAATCAAACACAATGTACCAAGCAATTTCTTGAAATGCCCACACCTTAGCTGAACAGCTAAGGGTGGAAGGGAGTGATGGCGAGGAATGGAAACGGCTTCTTTTTTTTAGCACCTTCTTTGTATTAGACATTCTCCTAGCCACTTTATATACCTTAGCTCATTTAATTCTTACAGCAGCCTTGTGGAGTAGGTGTTATTATCTCTGTTCTGTCTGTGGATAAAGAAATTGAACCTCAGAGACATAAAGTAACTTAGCCAAGGTCACACAGTGAGTAATCAGGGCTGGAGTCTGGATTTGCACTCAAGTGCCACAGGCTATTTTGATGCTATGAAGACACAGAGAGTAAGGTGGAATAATTTTAACATTTGGGTTCTCAAGCCAGATGTCCCCAGATGTCCTCTACTATGAGGATGGCTTGGGTAGGTGATTTACACCTGTGGTTCTGAAGGATTTACATGAGACTGGTAGGACTGGAAACCAGAACTGCTTCAGCAGTATGCTTAGTGAGTGCAAAATAAATAAATGAAGTGAGTTTTTTAATTCTTTGACCTGGTTTGAAGTGGGGATTATAATCAGAAATAGTCGTTTTTTCGCCCTGAGCTAAGCCGCTGACCTCTTTGGTTTTTGTTGCCAAATACAGTTAGAACATATACCTGAAGGCCTCAAAAGCTGGCTTCTGAGAGGAAGGCCTTCTGAGCTATTCCTGGCCAAACCCAGTCCCACACTGCAGGTCTTGAGTCGCCTGGAAGGACACCTGTGTCTACAAAGCTGCAAATAGAGTTTCCACCCTTAGGTGGAACCTTTGTCTTTGGCAACTGCTGTCCAAGCCGTCTTTTCAGAGGCTGAGTGAGCTGACAGAGTTATGAGCGCTGCCCCTCCTTTCCCCAGTGGGGACGCCGAGGGCCTTGTTATCCTGGGTTCCACAGAGGTTTCTGCCAAAGCCGGATTGGAGGCTTGGTCTTCATTGGCATGGGAAGAAGGGTGAGGCTAGATAGCTATCTGGTGGTCCCACTGGTCTTGTTCCAGAGTTATTTTGAATTCTGGTAAAATAATAAAATGACTGTGACCACACAGGCAGCTGAATTTAGTAGGTTATTGTACTTTATCCAAAAGCAGGAAGGTAGTTCTGAGTGTTAAGATGAGTTTTTGAGACTTAAGAAATGCATTTTACTTATTATACAATATTTATCCAGTGTAGAAAAAAAGAAAAGATTTTCCTTTTATACCACTCCCAGAGAGATAACTACCATTATTTTAGAGTTTACCTTTTTAGACATTTTTACATATTATACATACGCACTTTAAAAAATTGAACTCAACTGCAGAGAGCTGAATGAAGCATACTTCTCAGTTTAAGTTGTTATTATTGGTCTGTGCAAGCCTTCTCTCTTGTTTTAATTACTTTATTTTTTCTCCTTTAATTCCCATTCCCCTTCCCATCTCCTCCATAGGAAGTGTCTTTAACCTGTTTGATATCTGTACTTATTATATGTATATAATCCTGTAAAATCTGTTTTGTTGTTTTGTGACTATGTGTTTTTAACATACAAATATATTGTGTTAAAAAATTTCCTACTTTTCTCACTAAACACTTAAAAAAATAATTATCCAAGTAGATTGTTTCTTCTCATAGCTGCACATTATGGCGTAATAACGCATCTACCACATTTAACTTCTCTTGTCTCTTAATGAGGGACTCTTGGTTTGCCTCCAGCACCTGTTTGCCACGAATAATGTATAGATGAACATCCTGTTTCATGTTCTCTTGTGGATCTGAATGAGAATTTCTTGAGGTTATATATCCAGAAATGGCATCCAAAAGCTTCTACGGACAATGCTAAGTTCTGTGAGATTAGTCTCCAGAATGCCTGTACCAGTGTGTATTCCCACCAGCAGTGCGTGAGAGTTCCCCACCTCCCTGTGTCCTTGCCGACCTCTGTGTGGATTCATGTTTGCCATCCTAAAGGGTATAAACTAATATGGCACTATTGTTTTAACTTCCATTACTGATTACTACTGAATTTTATTTATTTACTGGTCATTTGGACTTTCCCTAATGGGCCACACAAATTTTAAAAAGTGGGATCAGGTTGGTCTGCAATCTGATTTTTTTTTTTTTTTTTTTTACTCATCAGTATATTCGTGGCATCTTTCCATGTCAGTAAATAAATCTGTACAATATCATTTTTATTACCTGCATGATATTTCATCATATGAAATTATCCTAATTTGTTTAACCATTCCTCTGTTATTGGACATTAAACTTCTCCCCACCCCCTGCATTTTTGCCATGAAAACTTCCTGAATAAACATCCTTGTGTATTCATCTTAGGGTAATTTTATGAATTGTTTTAAAGATAAATTCTTAGAAGTAAAATTACTGAGACCATTTTCTCACTCCACATGCAAAAATAAACTCAAAATGTATTAAAGACTTACATGTAAGCTCTGAAACCATAAAACTTCTAGAAGAAAACGTAGGCAGGGTGTTCTTTGATGTTGATCTTAGCAAAATTTTTTTTGGATCTGTCTCCTCAGGCAAGGGCAGCAAAAGCAAAAATAAACAAATGGGACCACATCAAACTAAAAAGCTTTTGGACAGCAAAGGAAACTATCAACATAACAAAAAGGCAGCCTACTGAGTGGGAGAAGATATTTGCAAATTATACATCTGATAAAGGGTTAATATCCAAAATATATGAAGAACTCATACAACTCAATATCAAAAAAACAGTCTAATTAAAAAAATAGCAGAGGACCTGAACAGGTATTTTTCCAAAGAAGATATCATTTCCAAAGATGGCCACTAAGCGCATTGAAAAGATACCCAACAGCACTCATCATCAGGGAAATGAAAATCAAAACCACAATGAGATATCACCTCACATAGGTCAGAATGGCTATCATCAAAAAGACAAGAAATAAGTGTTGGAGAGGATGTAGAGAAAAGGGAATCCTTTTCACTGTTGGTGGGAATGTAAATTGGTACAGCCACTATGGAAAACAGTATGGAGGTTCCTCAAAAACATTAAAATGGAGCTACCAGACAATTCAACAATTCCACTCCTGGGTATTTATTTGAAGAAAACAAAAGCACTAATTTGGAAAGACATATGCACCCCTATGTTCATTGCAGCATTATTTACAATAGCCAAGATATGGAAGAAATCTAAGTATCCATACAGTTGAATGGGTAAGGAAGATGTGAGATTTTATATATATATATATACCCCACCACAATATTCCATTGTATAAACAATGGAATATATATACAGTGGAATATTATTCAGCCATAAATAAGAATGAAATCTTGCCTTTTGCAACAACATGGATGGACCTAGAGGGTATTATGCTAAGTAAAATAAATCAGACAGAGAAAGACAAATACTGTATGTTTTTACTTACAGGTAGAATCTAAAAAAACAAAATAAACAAATAAATATAACAAAACCAAAACAGACAGATACAGAGAACAAACTAGTGGTTGCCAGAGGGGAGGGAGATGGGGAGATGGGTAAAATAGGTGAAGGGGATTAAGAGGTACAAACTACCAGTTATAAAATAAATCACAGAGATATAATGCATAACACAGGGAATATAGTCAATAATATCGTGATAACTTTGCATGATGCATGATCTATAAAAATCACTCTTTGTACACCTGAAGCTAATATAGTATTGTAAGTCAACTATATTTCAATTAAAAAAAACAAGTAAATTTATTGAGCCAATAAGTATGTAGTTTTTTGTTAAATATTTGATACATATTGCCAAATTGACCTCTGGAATGATCTGTTTTTACTTCTACTAACAGTCTATAAATGTCAATTTCCTATATTCTTAGAAACACTGAGCATTATACTTCTTTTTTAATACTGTGTCATCTGATAGGTAAAAATGATATTTCTTTTTTTTTTAAATGATATTTCTTATTAGAAAGTTTTGTTCTTTTCCTATGTTTCTAGACTTCATTTTATATATTAATAATTCTAAACATATTTAGTTTATAGTTTCATTCTAATAACTCTATAATCTTTATCAGCTGACTTAGTCATCATGATTTGTTTCCTCCTATTTCTGTAATTTTGGGTTCTGAGCTCATCTTATTAAAGCTTAATCTATGGTGATTCTGGGTTGAGGTGAATTGCTCCAGAGAGGTTTGTGTTTGCTTTTTCTTATTGCCCCAGAGTTATTACCAACCTGGGACCATTTTTAATACTAATTTCTTGATTCAGTGTTTCTAAACCATGCACGTGTGCATTTGTGCTAGAGAAGTGGGGTGTAGCCTTTGGAGGATCCTGGATTTACCTGAGTGTCTCAATTCCTTTTCTTCTGTCCCTAAGCAAGTCTCTTTATTACCAGGGAGAGGAAAGCCCTCCCTAAAGTCCAGGCAACTACTTTTCAGTTAAAGCTCTCCATTCTGGTTTTTAGTTACTTTGGTTTGGTCTCCTGTGGATTTTCTGTATTTTCATGGGGGTTCAGTTATCCATTTAAAGGATGTTAAGTATGCTTTGCTTAGCATTCTAGATATTTTATAGTAGCTGAATTTTCAGCTTATCTAGTCTGCCATTACCACCAGAAATAGGAGTCAGTATCAACTATTCTCATTATTACTTCAACTTACAATATTTCTTTGATCAATAGTAGATGAAATATTTCTCATATCTTTATGATAATTTATATGTCCTCATATATATTGTTTTATTGTTGTTGATCCTTTTATTCTATTGGAGTGTTTGTCTTTTTTTTATTGATTTGAAATTCTACTTAATGATTAAGAATATTAAAGTTTTGTCACATACACACATTCCTTTTTTTCATTTTTGTGAAGTGTGATTTATTTTTTGCCCTATAAAACTTTAGATATTTATATAATCAAAGATACTAATTTTTCTGGCTTTATTGGCTTGCTTAGGAAGTCCTTCTCTGTCTTAATATTTTAGAATATTCATCAATTTTTCTATTACTCTTCTGATTTCATTTTGTACTTTAAACATTTTAATGCAACTGGAATTTATTTTGGTATATGATGTGAAGTAGAGATTTAACTTTATTTTTTTCTCCCAAATAGTTAGCAGTTGTCTAACACATATACTAAGTAACACACATTTTCTGCAGTACTTGGGAGGTTTCCTTCATCATATACTACAGAGGTTTTCAAACTGTGTCCTATAGAGCCACAGGATTTCCCTGAGTTACTTTTGCATATTCCTGGGGAGACAAGGAGGAAGCAAAAGTAGACTCTCTAGCCTCAAGTGGAGCAGTTCTACTCTTTTTTGTTTTATATGTTGAGGTCCCATGTCAGAGTTTATTTGAAGAAAGAATTCATTCCCTGGTGGTCCAGTGGTTAAGACTCCGTGCTCCCAATACAGGGGACCCGGGTTCCATCCCTGGTCAGGGAACTAGATCCTGCATGCCACAACTTAAGATCCCGTGTGTTGCAACTAAGACCACCTGGTACAGCCAAATAAACAAAACAAAACAACAACAATAAAAACTTTAGGAAAAAAAAAAAGAATTCATCTGCCTGCAAATCAGTAATACAATAAATCTTTTTTAAAATTTCTTTAATTTTTTTATTTTTTAAATTAATTTTTATTGGAGTATAGCGGATTTAAATGTTGTGTTAGTTTCTGCTGTACAGAAAAGTGAATCAATTATACATATACATATATCCACTCTTTTTTAGATTCTATTCCCATAGAGTTCATTACAGAGTATTGAGTAGAGTTCCCTGTGCTGTACAGTAGTTTCTTATTAGTTATCTATTTTATATATAGTAGTGTGTATATGTCAATTCCAATCTCCCAGTTTATCCCTCCCCTCCGCAATAAATCTTAAACACTAAATATTTGAATTTGTTTCTGGCCCTTTTATTCTCTTCCATTCTCAGTCTGTCTTTTCCTGTACCAGGTTAACAATTCTACAAATTAATATAAAACTTTTCAAATTTACACAAAAGTTAGAGATAATAACATAATGAACTCCCATATACCTATTGTTAAAATCAACAATTATCAAGATTTTCTCACACTTAATTCATCTATCCCTTTTTCTTTTCTGTTTGCTTTGTTTCTTTCCAGAGTGTTTGGTTTTCCCTGCCCTTTATTCCTCTCCCTCCTTCCCTCCGCCCCTCCCTTCCTTCCTTCCTCCTTCCTTCCTTCCTTCCTTTTTCTCTTCTCTTTTCCCCAGACATCATATCATTTCACTCACACAATTCAGTATGCATCTGTTAAGAAAAAAGGAATGAAAAAAGAATGTTTTCTTACATAACCAAATGCTATTGTTACACTTAACGTTAACAATAATTTTGTGGTATCCTCTCATACCCAGTCCATAATCAAATTTGCCTTATTGTCTTGGAAATGTCTTTCAACAGTGGTTAGTTCAAAACAGACTCCAAACAAGATTGTTGTATATCTAAGTTTTCTTTTAATTTAGAGCAATCCGCCCCCCCCTTTTATTTTCATGCCATTGACTTGTTGAAGAAAAGGTTTTAATAATTGTCACTTAGAACTTTTATCATCAAGATAAATCTTGATTCTCCACTTCACTCTCCCTGTGTAGACTCAGCCAGAACATCCTGACCTGCTAACTTGTCAGGGTGGGGTCAGGGTGGGGGACTGGAGTGACCAATGTCACAGTATTTCTTACACAGAGAGAGTATCTTGAAAGGTCAATCTTTGTGCTTTTCTTTGCTACACTTTTTCCACTTGACCTTTCCCCTAGTAAATCAGAGGCATTGCTCAAGGAGAATTAGGTTTGGTAAAACCGGAATGTGAAGAGAAAGAAAGAGTCAGAATAAGGCAGTCAATGTTCAGTTTTCTGACTTTTAAAACAGCCTCTTGAAGCCCACGTCAAAGACAATAGTTTTGAAAGCCAAAGCCTTTTATTTGCAGAGTGCCAGGTTTTGCAGAGAGAAGAAAAGGCCCTTGAGAATCAAAAGGGAAGGCCTGGAAGCATGAGGGATTGACTTTGCCCTAAACATATTGGAAAGAGTCTAGAGGGAGAACCTGACTAAGCCCCTTCACCCCAGCATTCTCTGGGCTGCGGGAAAGCAAGGACTTAGGAGGTTGGAGGGAGGGCTGGGGGAAGAGTCCCACCAAGAGGAGGACAGCATCATGGAGAGACTGCAGATTAGCCTCAGGAAGCCTTTGGAGGCTGATCCATGCCTGGAGCCCATCTGCCACTTGAGTGAGTCCCACCGTTGCTGAGTCAAAGGGCCATGTTAGCTGTTCTTCTCACCACTGCCAAGGGTCTTTCATCACCAACAGCCAGAGGGCCAAGCAGAAGTGACACTTGTCTGTGTCCAGAGTAATTTTTGAGCCCCATCCAGATTGCTCCGAGTGGCAGAGGACACTACTAAGCCACCTCCAACTTCTTAGATCAAAGGGCAGGGCACTTTACACCAAAAGAATGGTGAGCTGGAGGGAGGGCCACCCACCTCTGTATTTGCGCGGGACTGGACCCTGCAGGACATCCACAAGTCACAAATGGGTCAGGATTTCCCAGCCTAGTTGTACTCTTGTGTTCTAGCTAGTTTTTGGTCTCAATTTGATGAGTTTGTTCTGCTAGTTAGAGCAGTCCTCCTTAACCTTTTCCGTCTGTTAAAACCACGCGGGGGAGCTTTTAAAAAAGTACTGACACCGTACCACATCCCAAACCAATTGAACTAGATTCTCTTGTGGGTGGGCCATAATGTCATTGTGTGTTTGTGAGTAAAATTTTATCTTTGTGAGGCCACTTAACTTTGTTCAGCGCAGACGTTATCACTCTTCAGCTATTTCAAAAATGCACCCCAGTGATCATAACAGACTGAGACCAAGAGTTAGTTTATGTTTGTATGTAGTGCTAAAGAAAAAGCTACAGGCCCCAAATGGCCTCACCTGTGCTAAAGCCCATGATAGCAAACCTAGACTTATTACCTGACCTAACTGCAGTTTCGACCTTCCCCAGAAATGTAATCTTAATCAACCAGGCTGGAATTTTTGGGTCAGCACCTATGAGGTAATCTGTCACTAGGCCCTCTCCATCCCCCAGAGGGGATGTGTGTGATAAAACCCTTGCCATTCCCTCCCCCGACCCCAAAAGATGTCCTGGCCTAAAAGTAATCCTTTCTTTTCTTTTGCTAATAGTTCCCTCACCCTATTCTTCTTCCTATAGAAACCTTCCATTTTATACAACCCCTGGGAGCACCCTTCTAGTTGCTAGGTGGGATGCTGCCCCATTTGTGAATCGATGAATAGAACCAATTAGTTCTTCAAATTTACTCAGTTGAATTTTGTTTTTTTAACAGTACTTTTATTTATTTATTAATTAACATCCTTATTGGAGTATAATTACTTTACAATGGTGCTAGTTTCTGCTGTATAACAAAGTGAATCAGCTATACGTATACATATATCCCCATATCCTCTCCCTCTTGTGTCTCCCTCCCACCCTCCCTATCCCACCCCTCTAACAGTAGTTTTAGATTTAGGGTTGTACCCATTAACACAGCCAGAAATAGAAGGGTTAATTGCAGCCAGGAGGGGCAAGCATTTGGAGAGAAGACCAGCAGCAGGTGATGGGAGGAAGGCCAGCCCAGGGTGCCGTAACAGACAACAGGTGGTTGTGCTGTAAGGCGTTGGCAGCAAAGAGGAACAGCAGGAAGCACCAGGGCATCAAGAATGGCAGAGAGGAGATTTCCCTGGTGGTCCAGTGGTAACAAATCTGCCTTCCAATGCAGGGGACGCAGGTTGGACCCCTAGTTGGGGAACTAAGATCCCACATGCTGTGAGACAACTAAGCCCGTGCCACAACTACTGAGCCCACATGCCACAACTAGAGAGCCCACATGCCACAACTAAGACCAAATGCAGCCAAAAAAATAATAAATTAAAAAAAAAAAAGTCAGAGAGCACAGCAATGGGCATCCTAGGAGCAAACTACAGGCAGGCCCCAGGGAAGTCCAGCTGTAGGAGGCGGAGAGAGGACTCTGCTTGTGACAGCTTGTTATAGGCTGCATAGTGTCTCTCCTCCCCAAATTCATAGTTGATGTCCTAACCCTCAGAACCTCAGAATGTGGCTGTGTTTGGAGATAAGTCCTTTAAAGAGGACTTATTAAGGTAAACTGAGGTCTTATGTGTGGATTCTAATCCAATCTGACTTGTGTCCTCATAAGAAGAGGAGATTAGGACAGAGATAACACGGGGACTGAGGGATGACCGTGTGGGGACAGAAAGAGAAAGTGGCCATCTCCAAGGCAAGAGAAAGGCCTCAGAAGAAACCAAACCTGTGGCACTTTGATCTTGGACTTCTAGCTTCCAGAACTGTAGAAAAAAATTCTGTTGTTTAAGCCACTCAATATATGGCATTTCGTTATGGCAGCCTGAGTAAACTAACACACTGCTGTCAAAGGGACTGGAGAGAACAGGGCAGGGATGTAATCCTAGAGGTAGTGTATCATGGCTGGATCTCAGTACCAGGCACACATCAAGGGTCAGGGAACCAGGACTGGGACACTAATTCAGGGCAAGCAGGAACTCATTCATTCAATCAATCAACAATATTTTATTAAGCTCCTAACTCTGTGCTGGTCCCTGTCCCAGGCACTGGATACACAGTGACTGCACTGGTCTGGATGAGAGGTGATGTTGGCTTGGATTAGCAGGGTAGCAGTGGATCAGGTGATTTGACACTGAAATAACCCAACATGGAAGTGATGCTCCTTAAATCTCCCTGACCAGGCACATACCTACCTACCTACCTACCTACCTACAGCGGGGTTTGAGTTACCTCCTCTTCAGAGAGAAGGAGCAAGGACCAGGCAGGTTATTTATAACTTATCCAGGTATATGGTTTTTCTCTTTGGGAGACAGTAAAGTTTCAGTTTACAAAGAGGTTTTACTGGCATCTCAGTTAACAAACTTGGATGTTTCCCCTGAATGTCTCCATCTCATGGTTTTTAACATGTAACATTCCAATTCTATCTTAACTTTATTAGTTTTTCTAAAACGTCAAAGTTTCTTTCCCAAACTATGTTTCAATGGAAAATGCAAGCATTTCCAGGCAGTAACTCCATCATCTGTGCCACTGTGGACAACCATCAGCTGAACTTCCCTAATTTATACCACATCTGCTCTCCTAGCCCTTCTTGACCCTGAGCATTAAAAAAAAAAAATCCAAATTATTTTTTCCCAAAATAAGCATCCCTCCCAAATTTCCCTCACCAATTTTCTATTAAATGAAAGACAAATTGTCAACATCGAATCAGCCAACTTTTATGAAAAGCTGGGAAGTCTTTCAAAAGCTTTCAGAGTAAACTGCCTTGTTAAACACGACGAGTAGATAATGGGAAATAGTTTCATCTATACGGTCCCTGTTGATCTCTTCGCAAATTCTGGTAACCGGGGACTGCTTGACACAGGCATCCTTCTCTACTTTATCACTGTGGAGGACTCTTTCCTCACCCATTATTTGAAAAATTAAAGTGGTGTGAGCCCAAGATCTCCCAACTTGATTTGCACTCTGGCCTTGTTTCATTTGGCAGGCAGCATGGGGGAAGAGTAGAGGACACAGGCTTTGAAGTCAGGCAGTCTTGACTTTGCCCATGGATTCTTCCTTCTTCTAGCCCTGTAACTGTGGGCAATTCCCTTAACCTGATTCTCAGTTTCATTAGCTATAAGATGGGGATAATAATATTTACCTTACAGGCTTGTTGTGAGGATTAATGATGCAACGTATATGAAAGCATCAGCCGCTGCCTGGCAGTGTTGTAAATGCTCATTAAATGGCAACTCTTTTTAATAGTAACAACTAAGGATGCCCTGATTTAAAAAAAAAAAAAAAAAGCACCTGCTCTTTCCCCATGCCAGAACCCAGAGCTGAAACAGTAGGTGTACCATGTCACCTTAGATTAGTCATCTTAATAACTGGGAGATGGACTCAATGATCTCTGATTCCTCCCCTCTAGCTCCAACATTCTAAGATCTTATATTCAGGGAGAAATGAACACTGAAGAGCAGAAAAAAATTAGATCATCTTTTCTGACTAGTTCCTCTGGAGGCTCAAGCTGTGCTTCACTAGTACTTCCAGTTCCAAAGCTTATAGGATGATGTTTTTTCAAGAAAGCAGGGGGAGGAGGCCTGGGGGGGAGAGTACCTGTTAACTTCATGGCTGCAAAATAATTCTTCAAGGTAACAGAAAAAGAGCAAAGGGACATTTGACCTTTTCAAGATTTTTTTAAAATGCAAAATACAAGGTATGCTCATAATCTTGTTTTCTGACTGATCCTTTAAAAAATCTGGCATCTTAATGATTCCACTTAAAAGCACTGAAGATGGGAGCCAGAAGGAAACTTTTTCTTTCTGAACAATGACTGAGAAGGGAATTCTAATGAATATTTTGGCACACAAATCTCATTTTCTGGCTGCTTCAGGACCCAAGAGCCAGTAGGTCATAATTAAAGCCAATAATGGCAACTCCAGACAGTTATCCAAATATTTTCCTGGTGCTGTCAATTCTCCGTGTTAAATGATTTAACATCATATTTGGGGAGTGTAGAACATACAGAGAGGGAATTAAATGCTGATATAAATTTTGGAACATTCACTGCAAGTTGCCTCAAAAGATATTGTTTATTACATTCAAAGGAATCATAAAATGTTTTCTTTAGTAGATAATTTTGAAGTACCCTTTCTGTGCAGAGAGCTGTGAAGTTTGTCCTTAAGCCCTCAGAACAAGATCACATTTTCTGCAGGAAAGAAAAATATTGTGTGTTTGGGACTGAAACCTCATGTTATGTAAATAAATGGATTTCTCCTACCTTCACTGCACCTTTCAGGAATGTTCTCTTTGATCACCAGAAGCTGCTAATGCCGCAGATATAGTTATATAATTTACAAAAGACCAAAGTTCCTCACTTTTCTGTCAATTCCACTTCCCAAAAGAAAACCCACAAATACATCTGTTTATAAAATCTGCTTAGGATGTTGAAAACAGGGTCTTCAATTTTGTCCTTTTTTTTT
Organism: Stenella coeruleoalba; assembly: GCF_951394435.1. Lineage (NCBI taxonomy): Eukaryota > Metazoa > Chordata > Mammalia > Artiodactyla > Delphinidae > Stenella > Stenella coeruleoalba. The sequence continues at coordinate 45,015,776 of NC_137154.1, read as the reverse complement.
TCATAACAAGTTCTGTATCTTTAAAAACAACAACTATGCAAAATCCTCCAGCCCCATCCCCTCTCTCCATCCCTACTTTAAACAGGAAGAGAATTTCCTCCTGGATGGAAATTAAGCAGCTCAATCTAAACTGGGTCTGAGAGAGTTCTGATGTACCATTTTGGGATGAAATAAACTGGCCAGTCAATTCATAAAGGCAAAACTGGATTTTTCTGCAAAACAATTCAGCCAAAACTTGGGTTCCAAACTCCAGTGCTGTGCTGGGGCAATGGAAACTTTCCAGCCACAACTTGAAGTTGGGAGCCAAGCACAATACTAAGGCAAGGAAGACATTTGAGACCAAAGCAGACAGTGATCTTGGCATTGCCTGCTCCTGAGCCCAGAGCTTCAGCAGCCGTGGGGTGGTGATGTAGCCTTCAGAGGTCTCTAAATCTCTACTTGCACCAGAGACCAGATTTTAAAATCCCCCTTGTCTCCCCTATCTTTCTCTCTCCACACATTTCACCTTGTGGGTTACATCATAATAGATGGTGAAAATGCTATGCAGTGTACACACAATTTTTAGGCATACTTCCACTTAATCATACTCGGGTTTCTATGACGGCCTTCCCATTGTGAATGAGCAACTCCTTGACATTGAGCAAGAGAACACGAGACTCACAGCCACAGCCTCTTGCTCTGTGATCCGGCCATTCTGTGCTGGTCACTTTCCTGCCTGGCTTGCAAAGAACCAGGCAGGTCTCTGGTTTGGGGTGACATCTTTTTGGGTTCTCTTGTCACAATGCACAGAGCGCACTCAAGAAGACTCTATATTCTCCACATTACAAGATGGCAGTGTGCCAGTTTCAGAGCCAGCTGGCTGACTCAGAGATGAGGAGATAATTCCATGATGCTTTGTTTTCATTCTCACCCAAAGGGTAAAAAAATGTAAAACTTTGCTGCCACCTGCTGTTTTCTTCCTAATAAATTCTTGAAATGATTCTAGAATGGTTATGTGTTGATTTATTTTAGCAAAGTGCCTTGAAGAATTTGGGGGATTTCAGAATACATGTTTGTAGAGTTGGGTACCAGCTGGCCTGTCATTTCCTAGGACGGATCGCTGGGCCAAACGGGTGGCTTCCTTCTTTCAGGCCATTAAGTCCTGTCTGTCCCACGCCTTGGTACAAACTTGCTAGGGCGCAGAAGGGAAGGGCAGACTCCCTGACCCCTGGCAAGCTTCCAAGGAAGTCCACACAGCGGTATGGCCAATGGGGTTTAGGTTTGGATGTCCTTTCATCATGGGCCAATGATGTCATGAAAGCCATAACTGAAGGCAAATTCCCCAGGCACAGACTGTTCTCCCCCGGGTGTGTCAGTGGATACTGTTCCTCAGATGTGCCTTTCTGAAGTGTTCTTCTCAGCAGAGGAGGCTTTAAACCTTGGGATGAGGTTCATTTGTGATGTCTCCAAATGTTTTATCTTTGTCATCCTTGAGGAAACTGAGGCAGATTAAGGAAGAGGGGTCCCCAGGAAAATGAAGGTTAACCCAATGTGAATCACTCCCAGGTGAGAATTCTTGAGCCCAGGTTAGATGATGAGACGGAGGAGAGAAATGGTATTTCCTCGAAGCATAGGTAAAGAGCAGGGGAAGAGTTAGTAGTTACAAGTTTAGATGGGCCTAATAAGGGCCCTTAGTCACCTTACTGGAGGCACCCAGAGGACAGGACCTCTTAGTCTTGACTATATTAGTAGCTTTTTGTTGCTCCAAATCAGAAAGTGGGATTTTTTTCTTTGCAGTCTCCCGGAAGATCCATTTATATGTAAATGAGTTCCTTTCCATTGTCTTTTGAGAATTCTTTCAACCAAGATCCTTTTGTTGGCAGAAATTAACGAATCTATTAAGTATGCTTTCATATAATTCTAAGTGCCTATCCTTCCTCTTTTTTAAAAAATGTAAGATCTGGGGGCTTCCCTGGTGGCGCAGTGGTTGAGAGTCTGCCTGCCGATGCAGGGGACACGGGTTCGTGCCCTGGTCCGGGAAGATCCCACATGCCGCGGAGTGGCTGGGCCCGTGAGCCATGGCCGCTGGGCCTGCGCGTCCAGAGCCTGTGCTCCGCAAAGGGAGAGGCCACAACAGTGAGAGGCCCGCGTACTGCAAAAAAAAAAAAAAAAAGTAAGATCTGGGACTTCATAGATGGGCAGGAATGAAGTTTTAAGGAAATGACACTTGATCTTTCTCCGGTCAAAGAGAAAAGGCATCTGAGTTGTACTGATAAGCTTTGAAGGTGAGCCATGGCCCATTATTTAGTGTGCGGCACGATAGTTGGCATGTAGTGACACGTTTGTGGAATGATCAGACTCATCACCCATTGTTTCCCCAGTAGGTCTGTGAGATCTGTTAGAGAGGGTTGGGAGTAGAAAGGAACAGAAGGAAGAGTCTCAGACTTAATAAGGGGTAAAGTTTGTGGGTAGAGTGAATCATAGGGTCTAGAATGCTATGGTAGGGAATTAGGAGGTACAAATGACTATGTATAAGATAAATAAGCTATAAGGACATATTGTACAGCACAGGTAACACAGTGAATATATTATAATAGCTATAAATAGGGTATAACCTTTAAAAATCATGAATCACTATATTGTACACCTGAAACTTATATTGTACATCAACTACACCTCAGTAAAAAAACTTTACAAAAACAAACAAAAAACCCAACTAATACTGTATGTATGTGTACTACTTATAAATCAAATATAATTCTTGGAAAAAATCAAACAAGAAGAGTATAACGTATAAAATTCCTCCTTGCATGTCTCATTCCCTAAACATTACCATTGTTAATGTCTTGTGCAAGCCTGGCTGTGCTTATGCTTCATGTATTTTCTTGTTTATATCCTCGTTCTTTCTCAGAATTTTGTAAAGGCTTTGGAAAAGTTCCAGCCTGTCTCAGCTATGTAAAGAAGAGTTCAGGGAAGGGGTTTGTATCCTACTAAAGAAGTATCAGCATCTCTCTGAGGGGGCTAATGTGATGATCGCAATGGGAGGTAAAAGTGGGAGACACTAAGCGAGAAGGAAAACTCAGGTGGACTGGATTGGGTCGTGGAGATTCCCATTGGAGGTTCTCCCCTCCTGGAGATTCTCTATTATTTAGGTTTTCTTTTTCTTTCTCCCCGCAGCTTTACTGAGGTATAATTGACAAATAAAATTGTATATATTTAGAGTGTTCACTGTGATGATTTGATATATGTATACATTGTGAAATGATCACCACAATTAAGTTAATGAACACATCCATCACCTCACATAGTTACTCTGTGTGTGTGTGTGTGTGTGTGTGCATACCTGTGTGTGTGTGTGCGGTGAGAATGCTTAAGATCTAACCTCTCAGTAGTATATAATACAGTATTGTTTTCTGTAGTCATCATGCTGCGCATTAAGTCCCCAGAACTTATTCATCTTATAAGTCAGGGTTTGTACCGTTTGGCCAACATCTACTATTTTCCCTTCCTCCTAGTCCCTGGCCACCACCACTCTACATTCTGTTTCTATGAGTTCAATTTTTTTAAAATTAATTTTTATTGGAGTATAGTTGCTTTACAATGTTGTGTTATTAGTTTCTGCTGTACAGCAAAGTGAAGCAGCTATATGTATACATATATCCCCTCTTTTTTGGATTTCCTTCCCATTTAGGTCACCAGAGAGCATTGAGTAGAGTTCCCCGTGCTATACAGTAGGTTCTATGTTATACATAGTAGTGTGTATATGTCAATCCCAATCTCTCAATTCATCCCACCCACCCTTCCCCACCTTGGTATCCATACATTTGCTCTATGAGTTCAATTTTTTTTAAGTGTCCACATATGAGTGAGATCATAGAGTAGTACACTGTATTTATCTTGACAGCCTCAGGCTTTGAAGGTTCTGGATTTTTTTTTTTTTGCGGTACGCGGGCCTCTCCCTGCTGTGGCCTCTCCCGTTGCGGAGCACAGGCTCCGGATGCGCAGGCTCAGCGGCCATGGCTCACGGGCCCAGCCGCTCCACGGCATGTGGGATCTTCCCGGACCGGTGCACGAACCCATGTCCCCTGCATCGGCAGGCGGACTCTCAACCACTGCGCCACCAGGGAAGCCCGCCCTGAATTTTTAATTTTCGGGAAGGGAAGCAACTTCTGAAGAAAACAATGAGGCTGGTGTTTCCCTGCATGTTTGATTTGAGTAGCATGGGACCCCACCGTCCCATGCATCTGTTGATCCCTTGCTCCCTGTAGAAACCTTGTCTTGGCCCAAATGTCAGAGCCGGAGTCCTCAATCTGGTTCTGCACTCTGGGGTGGGGAAGAGAGTGTAGAGATTGCCAAGTGAATAAAAGATGACCATAAGGTAAGCAGGTGACTGCTAAACTCTGCCCATCATAAGGCTATCCCGGCAAATATTATTTTGCAAGGGTACATATGAGGCTCCCCAGTGACTAGATGAACAAGATCACTATTTCTGCAAACCTGTCCTCTGATAAACACACACTCCCGCCGGATGGTGCCAGGACACGGTAGTTTGAGTGTTTTAGTTACTGGTTCTTGCCCCTCCTGTTGTGCCTGGTAACTAAGATGCTGTCAAGAAAATACAGCAGGGCTCCTATGAGCTTAAAAAGAGCATTTCAAAATATTGCATTAGCATTAGCCTTTTGTCCCTTCAGTCTGTTTTTCCTAGAACAAATGTAATCTTAGTTGCTACAAATTCTGTTTAAAATAGCTCTTCTGATGAGTCACCTAAAGTTAAGCTGCAGATATGGTATTGTTTTAGCCATGTCAAGCTTGAAATATTAGCCAAGTCCTAGTAACGACTCACTGGGGGGAGCTGGTGACATGCTCTCACATGTGTTTTGGGGAACATCCTAAAATGTCCAGAGAGACAGACATGCCTCGGATGAGTTGGTCAGTGTTATGCATCTCAGAACAGGCTGTAACAGCGTCAAAACGTAAGGAATGGTCTCTGCAGGCTCAGAAGCTCCTCACGGCCTAAGACACGTGAAAATTCTGCCTATCATACACCAGCCCTGCCCCAGCAAGTGGACAGAAACTTAGGGAAGTCTCCAAGGGGCCATGCAAAGGGGTCAGAGGAACTTGCAGATGACCTGAGGAAGAAATTAAGGCTTTAAACAGAACATCATGCCACGACTTTAAAGGTCATTATCTAGTTTGCACTTACATCAGACTCTAAATATTGTCAGAAAGTGGATAATTTGCCAGGACCATGAACAGTAAAATCGCTCAAAATAGACCACAGAAATCTTCAAGGCCAGTATGGCTGTGGCAGGCTGTGATGCTCAAACCTGATGCTGCCTCGTGAGAGACCTCAACTGGGAGGAGAAACAGCAGCTGCTTAAAGGAACATTTACACTCACTGACACTCAAACATTGCAAAAACTTTTTGGGCCACGTGAGCGCATGAGGCATTGTCTCTCCCTTTCCAAATGGAAGTGGTGTGGGACTGGAGACTCGTACTCCTTAAGTGAAGTCCTTTGTCAGAAACCAGCTGTACTCTGGCCTCTGAAGGTTCTGCCCTTCTCCCTTCCTATGGGATAGCTTGGTGCCTAGCTAGCACTGAGCAGTAGCTAGCAGCTTTACCATCCTGTGGTCCCCACCCTCTGCTGGCCAAAGCCAGGTCACCTCCTGCCAGGCAGCTGCTGGGTGAAAGTCCAGAACAGCTCTCCTGAATAAACAAGTCAAAGAAAGGCAATTCCCAGCAGTGGATGGGGCTGTGCTCCAGAAGTCTATTTGCAAATCTGTCCTTTGGAACTCGGAAGACATCCCCCAGGAGGAACAATGTTATACATTGTGGCTAGGTTTGCAGGCTAGCCCACAGCCTGGATTTCACTCAGATCAGACTTGGGAAGCAGTGCTCTAGAACTCACCTTCGCGGGTAATAGATCTGTGGTCTCTTCGCTTTAGTTTACAGACATTTGCTGGGCTAGGTATGGTATCAGCTCATGAGGGATTCCAAACTGCCTCAGATTTGGGGGGGTGGGTTGACTCAGTGGTTCCCAGGTGTCAAGACGGTGGCTGAGATTTTCCCAGCTTCATGAACCCCCAGCTGCCCTTTCCCACCCACACACTTCAGGCTGAGGGTGAAGACATGACTATTCTGGCTTTTTGTCTTTATTTTTGTCTGAGTTGGGTCTTTGTTGCCCTGCGCAGGCTTTCTCCAGTTGCGGTAAGCGGGGGCTACTCTTCATTGCGGTGCACGGGCTTCTCACTGCGGTGGCTTCTCTTGTTGCGGTGAATGGGCTCTAGGCGTGTGGGCTCAGTAGTTGTGGCGCACGGGATTAGTGGCTCTGTGGCATGTGGGATCTTCCCGGACCGCGGCTGGAACCCGTGTCCCCTGCATTGGCAGGTGGATTCTTAACCACTGTGCCACCAGGGAAGCCCTTATTCTGGCTTTTCTTAATTTGGTTCTCAAGGTATCCTGGTGTTGGTCCAGACAGCCTGGGTGAGAATCCTGCCTTCTCCACTTACACAAGTTGCATACCCTCTCTGAGCTACAGTTTCTCATCAGCAAAATTGCAGTAATGTATTCCTAAGAGAGCCATGGGGTTGCCTCCCAGACATCTGTTCTCCTTCTCTTGGCAACTACCATGACTTTTGTTAGGATATTCACATCTCTCCCCAGGAGCAGACCCCTCTGCTCCCGAAGCCTCAGCCTAGTGCAATTCCATTTCCAGGTCATTATTATAGACCCAGTGCTGGCCTCATTCAGGCCAATGAGCTTGCTGAAGTTTACTGGTTACTCCCAGAAAAAAAAAATGTTCCCTCTCTCCTGCTAGATAAGGATGGGGGTTATGTGTGGTCCCACTCTGAGACTGCAACAGGGGTCAGCTCTAGTTGGTAGCTCTCACTGTGCGTGGCAGAGTGGAGAGATGGAAAGCACAGGACACCTTGATGAAGTTTCTGGACTCCTAAATCGACCCATCCTGAAGCCTGTTCTATTTCTGTTGTTTCAACTGTGTGAACCAATACTCCTCTTTACTTTGTGCCATTTTGAGTTGAGCTTTCTGTTCTTGTAATGCAAGACATCTTTAACTGATACATCACAGCACAGGATTTATCATGGGTATTAAATGGGATAATGCATTCACAGTATTTATCACAGAGCCTAACTTATAAAAATGACTTCCACCCTTTCAGACCAAGGGTATTAGTGGGACAGACCACCATTTCTCAAGTCTTTGTTGGGGCTAGGGAAGAAGAGGGTGTGACTCAGCAGATCCCAACTAGACCTTAGCCTGTTTAGAGGTTTGGGCATCTTGCCTGGGCTGGGAGGTGGCCTTGCTGGACTGGTTCTAGTTTTAGGATCAACCTCTTTGGAGGGAGTGGGCTTTATAAGCCTGGGGTTCCCCTAGACCCTGGGCAGGTATATGTGTTGAAGAGGGTTGGGGGAAAAAGAGGGAAGAAAGGAGAGAACCATGATTTGCTAGAGAAATAACAAAAGGACCTATCTTTGGGATCAGGGTTAATCTCTTCCCTTCTCTCTTTCCTCATTTCCCTCCTCACTTCCTTACACTTTTCCTTACTCTCAGTTCTCACCAGGCCTGAGGAATAAGAGAACCTCAGAGTTGGGAGGAATTCCTGATGAGGGAGGGGACGTCTTTACTGGAGGGGGACAGGAGAACTTCTCTTATCTCACTCTAGTGACTTATTTAAGTGTAGCAGGGATCTCAGTTTGCAGACTAAAAGGTGGATTTAGACTCCTATAGGAGGTTGGCAAGGCTGGTGTCTTGGAGTCCTGGCACGAAAGATAAGGATGTGGGCAAGACAGCCTGGTTCACGGACAAAGGGTTGTGTTGTGACTGTGGTAGGAGGGCTGTAAGTCAGATTTCTGGTCATTTCATCACCCCTAGATTTAGGCCTCCGTCCCTAGTGAGAGGAGACTGCAATAAAAGAATAAGTTGACACAAAGCTGGCAGGACTGAAAGCTCTGTAAGGGACCTTGTTCACGTGACATCACTGCTTTGCAATCTTGCCGCATACGAAGATAGAGCTCGTTTGTCCCAATTTAGCACACTGCTTTTGGAATATGCTAGAACACAGGATGGAGGAGTGTAAGAAAACATTTCTTCATAAAAATGGGTTAAGGGTGCCATGTTCCAACAGCGGAATGGATGCCTAGAAGTGAAAATAGAACTCCTACGAGATCCGACTAGAACAGGACTGACCTGCCAGCCTCTTATCTGGACATGAGATTTATGACTGTGGTCAAGAATTGCCCTCGCCTTTGTTTTTATCAGCCACATTCCATTAATGCCTCATAATGAAGCTGTGGTCAATAAAAAAACCCAGTTGCTTTTTACATGAACTGCTGCCAAGCCAGGAATCCCCATGAATTTGTACGGTCACTTTTTTTTTTTTAAACAAAATACACAGCGGAATAATGATCCTTGCTGAATTTCGTGCTGTGCAGATTATTGTACATCTTGTTTCTTTCATCTCTTAGCTATGACTCTAAACTTTGTGCTTATCTTCTTCATTCAATTCATATATACAAATGCTGACTAAGGCAGGGTAAAAGAAGGATGACTCTGATGGAAAACTTCCTGCTGATGGACACCAGTTATTTATTTTATTTAATTTATTTTTTTAGTGCTGTTTTTATTTTTTATTTATTTATTTTTCATTTTAACATCTTTATTGGAGTATAATTGCTTTACAATGGTATGTTAGTTTCAGCTTCACAACAAAATGAATCAGTTATATATATACATATGTTCCCATATCTCTTCCCGCTTGCGTCTCCCTCCCTCCCACCCTCCCTATCCTACCCCTCCAGGCGGTCACAAAGCACCAAGCTGATCTCCCTGGGACACCAGTTATTTATCAGTCCTCTGTGGATATGGTTATTTAGTCAGCTGCAAAACCATGTCACAATACTTTTATACCACTCACCTTCCCAACCTTATCTATCAGTGAATCGTGAGATGTTTTGTCTGAGGCTTCACTGAAATCAAGTTACATTGTCTCTGGCATTTTGACCCCTAGAAGTCTGGCACTTACTCAATATCTTGCACGTGGTAGGGTCTCATAAATGTTTGCTGAATTAAATTGGATTCCCTGAATCATCTGCTTAATAACCACATATTTAAAAACAAAATAAAAAGGAAATGAGGCATGATTAATTGATGAGATACTTAGTTTCCTAGTGCTCTTTACATGCCTTTTCATTGTTTGAAATCAAAATGTAAGTGTCACACATCACAGAAAAATAAAATGTAGACTATGACTGACTATAACCATTGTGCCATTTATTATCATTATACATATCCGTTATTATAATTTTTTACTTTAAAAAAACATAATCACGAAAACATCATTTTTCATTTAATCTATTCTAGCTACTTTTCTGTTACTGAGGAGAACTCGTTTGTATACATCTCATTCTTTTCGAAGTGTTTAGATTGTCTGTTTAAATGCTTCAGGTTCTGACATCACAATCATTTGCCTTTAAACTATGGAGTTAATTAATTCTTCCTAAAGTATATTCAGCATCTACCATATGCCAGATCTTGGCTCAGAATGACAAGGAACTAAAAAGAAAAAAATGGGCAAGGTCTTGGTTGGTCAGATGCTTGGAATCTGATAGGGGTCATAAAACAAGCACATAATGATGGAACAAGGGCCCATGTGTTAAGGGCTGCAGAGGAGTGTGCCACACGCTCAGCTTGAGTTTTTCTGCTGTTCTTAGGACAGTTAAAGCTGATGGGCTCTCTGCCTTCAGACAGCTCCTGCACAGGCAGCTGTGCGAAAAGAGGTACTTGATCGAGGTGAGGGTCCCATGCCGCTTCCCTCTATCTGTTGGTTATCAGATCGACACAGGGTCCTGATCACAGAGACTACAGCAGAGAGAGGAAGAGGAAGAAGCCAGGAAAGCAGAAGCCGGTTGTGGTAAGTAGACTCTCAAGGTGACCTCCCTGAACTTCAACTCTGGCATTCATACCTTTGTATATTCCCCTCTTCTTTTTTTTTTTAAATTTATTTTATTTTATTTTTTAATTTATGTTTGGCTGTGTTGGGTCTTTGGCTTTCTCTATTTGCGCGAGTGGGGGCTACTCTTTGTTGCGGTGTGCAGGCTTCTCATCGTGTGGCTTCTCTTGTTGCGGAGCACAGGCTCCAGGCGCGCCGGCTTCAGTAGTTGTGGCACGCGGGCTCAGTAGTTGTGGCTCATGGGCTTAGTTGCTCTGCGGCATGTGGGATCTTCCCGGACCAGGGCTCGAACCTGTGTCCCCTGCATTGGCAGGCGGATTCTTAACCACTGCGCCACCAGGGAAGTCCCTATTCCCCTCTTCTTGAGTGCAGATGTGGCCTGTGACTTCCTTCTAACCAATAGAGTACATTAAAGGTGATGGAATGTGCATGATTATTGATTTGGTTCCATATATAATCTTAGTGCCATTTTGCTGAATGGCTCTTTTAGCTTTGCGGAAGCAAATAGCCATGGGGGAACCCCAAGTGCCAAGAACCTGTGAGCAGACTCTAAGAGCTGAGGGTGGCCACTGGCTGACAGTCACCATGAAAATGAAGCTCTGAATGCTACAGCCACAAGGAACTGAATTCTGCCACTTGAGTTCTGAGTGAGCTTGGAGCAGACTTTTCTCTAGGCTGGCCTTAGAAGAGAGCATAGCCCTGGCTGATACCTGATGGCAGCCTTCTGAAACCCTAAGCAGAGGGTTCAGTTAAGTAATGGCTGGACTCTTGAACCATAGAAACTATGAGATAATAAATGTGTCATAGTAAGCAGTTGAATTTGTGGTAATGTCGTTAAGCAGCAATAGGTGACTAATATACCACTGGTTGGTCTCTTTTGCCACCATAAGAACTGCAGGATAAAGAAGAGCCAGAGGGAGGAGGTTGGAAGGGAAACTCAGCAACTTTATGAGGAGAAGGTAGTGATTAGAGAATGGGCTTTTGCTGTGAAGCTCTGCCATGTTCATTCACTCATTCATTCACTTATCCATTCATTTGTTAAAGGATGTTAAATTGGAAGTATGGACAGACACATCAAGATATATGTATCAGTCAGCTTTCAGGGAAGGATATTGTTATAGACTGAATTGTGTCCCCCTAAAATTCATAACTGAAGCTCTAAACTCCAGTACCTCAGGGTGTGATTGTATTTGGAGAGAAGGACTTTAAAGAGATAATTGAATTAAATAATGAGCCCATTAGGATGGGCCCCAATCAAATCTAACTGGTGTCCTAATAAGAAGAGGAGATTAGGATACACAGAGAGACATCAGAGGCCTGTATGCACAGAGTGGTAACGATGTGAAGAGACAGCAAGAGAGCAGCCTTATGTAAGCCAAGGGGAGAGGCCGCAGGAAAATCAGCCCTGCCGACACTTTGATCTTGGACTTCTAGCCTCCAGAACTGTGAGAAAACAAATTTCTGTTGTTTTATCCACCCAGTCTGTGGTATTTTGTTATGGCTGCCCAAGCAGACTAATACTGATTTAGAAACTACTCTAGATATTTTAAGCACAGAAGGATTTAATACAGATTTCAAAATCACTGGAAGAGCTGGAGTAGCTGGGGTTGGGGCTGCCACCAGAACTAATGTGTTCAAGAATGTACTGCTGCGGGCCTCCCTGGTGGCACGGTGGTTAAGAACCCACCTACCAAGGCAGGGGACACGGGTTCGAACCCTGGTCCGGGAAGATCCCACATGCTGTGCAGCAACTAAGCCCGTACGCCACAACTACTGAGCCTGCGTTCTAGAGCCTGCAAGCCACAACCACTGAGGCCCGCACGCCTAGAGCTTGTGCTCCACAACAAGAGAAGCCACCGCAATGAGAAGCCCGTGTACCGCAACAAAGAGTAGCCCCTGCTCGCCACAACTAGAGAAAGCCTGCGTGCAGCAACGAAGACCCAACACAGCCAAAAAAAAAAAAAAAAGACCAGTAGGATATTAGAAATGAAAAAAAGAATTATATATAAAAAACACAAAACCCAAAGAGGTATAGCTCCAATATGAATTATTTGAGTGAAATTGTTTTACACGTATAAATGGCATGCAATATTACCTTTTATGTAAATACTGAGGCAGGTACTGTTCCATCTATATTAACATATTTTATTGTTGCCCTTGAACATTTTTGTTGTTGTTGTTGTTTTTTGCGGTACGCGGGCCTCTCACTGCTGCGGCCTCTTCCGTTGCGGAGCACAGGCTCCGGATGCGCAGGCTCAGCGGCCATGGCTCACGGGCCCAGCCGCTCCGCGGCATGTGGGATATTCCCGGACCGGGGCACGAACCCGTGTCCCCTGCATCGGCAGGTGGACTCTCAACCACTGTGCCACCAGGGAAGCCTGCCCTTGAACATTTTTATTCATCTTTAATGTAGATTTATGTTCAGCCTGATGAGTCCCTGATTATGACATCCAGTGAGCACGGGGTAATCTTTAATCTCAATAATTCCGTTAATTCTATGTCTTACCTTAGTTTCTTGGCCTGATTGACTTTCAGTGAATATATCACCATATTCATTCCACAGTGACTCCCAGTGATCCCCACTGTTGCTCCACACGTCCTATCGTAATTACTAAATGGTTAGTAACTGGCTTCTGACCAACAGATTACAACCAAAGTAAAATGGGATGTCACTTCTCAGTTTTATTTATGTTTATTTTATTTTAAAAAATTTGTTTTATTAAAGTATAGTTGATTTACAATGTTGTGTCAATTTCTGCTGTACAGCAAAGTGATTCAGTTATATATGTATATATATATGTATATTCTTTTTCATATTCCTTTCCATCATGGTTTATTACAGGGTATTGCATATAGGTCCCTGTGCTATACAGTAGGACATTGCTGTTCACCTCAGTTTTAAATACAAAAGACCATTACTTCCCTGTGACATTCTCTCTTGTGTTCCAACCCTTTCTCTTTCCCTTTGTTTCTGTTCTCTTCCTCTGAGCTCTCTCTCTTTTATCCCTGAAACTGGGAAGCAAGCACCAATGTTAAGAGCTACTCTATGGACAGGCTCACGTGAGGCTTCTTAACTGCATTTAGTAACCTGGCTGCAAGGGAGCTGTAGTTTTTAACTTTCCAGCCTCTGTAGCACAGGAAGGCACGAAGAAGGGTATGGGAAGGGATGCTGAAGCTTGTAGACATATCCAGCGCCATATGCTAAACAGCAGAGCAAAGCAAGTGCCAAGACATTTGAAGTATAGGGTTGGTCAAAAAGTTTGTTCGGGCTTTTCCATGCCATCTTACGGAAAAACCCGAATGAACTTTTTGGCCAACCCAATAGATCCCTGAAACTGATAACAGAATTAATTAAACTGCTCACTTACCTCAAAGATAGAAAAAGCATGGAAAAGAGAGGACTTTCAAAGAGGATTTCTTAGGAAAAGTTGTGCAGTTTTATCTCCGCCTATCCTAAGCAATAGGGCTGAGCACTTCTCCTATCACTTCAGGTGAGTAAGAAGGTATTCATTAGGACCACTTTGGGAGTTTGATGTGGATCCCCTGAAATTTGGTCATGGGAGCGTTCCTACTGGACTTTTGTTGGACTTTTGCCTTGGAAAATGCAAAAGATAGAGATGGTTAGGTGAGCTGCTCAGACCTTGGGAGTGAAGGAGAGGTAGTTGATCTGGGCAGCTTGCTCTTCTAGAGTTTGCTGGGGCAGAAAATGTGTGAGTGTTTCAAGAGCTATGGAATGTCACAGGAGAAGTGAATTGGGAGAGTTGAGGGAAGCATTTGAGTTGAATCAGTGTAGAATTAGCTAAGCTGAGGAGGGCAGAGTATGCATTCCAGGGAGAGGGAACAGCATGTGCAAAGCCTTAGAGGCACCAAAGGGCCTGGAATGTCCGAGGAAAAGTTCAATGCTCAGTGTGGCTGTGGTATAATTTGGGGGTGCAGGGAGTACAAAAAATTAGCTTGGGAAAATGCCCTAAGTACATGTTGTGCTTCCAAGCTTAGCCTTTGTCCTTAAGGAACTAGGCAATTACTGTAGAGGATTTTTTCCTTTTAAATAGACACACTAATTTTTAGAACATTTCAGATGTGCAGAAAAACAGAGCAGATAGTACAGAGAGTTCCCACATAGCCCCACAGTTTCTTCTATTACCAACATCTTATAATATCATAGTGGCATTTGTTACAATTGACGAATCTTATATTGACATTATTATTAACTAAAGTTCATAGTTTATTCAGGTTTCCTTACTTTTTACTTAATGTCCTTTTTTTCTGTTCCAGGATCCCATCCAGAACACCACATTACATTTAATTGTCATGCTTCCTTAGGCTCCTCTTGTCTGTGACAGTTTCTCAGACTTTCTTCTTCTCAGTAACCTTGACAATTTGAGGAGTATTGGTCAGGAATATTATAGGATGCTTTTCAATTGGAATCTGGCTGTTGTTTTTCTCATGATTACACTGGAATTCTGGGTACTATGTATTTTTCAGTATAATTTGACCTATGTTTTACAAGAGTGATTTGGGACCAGTGCGAAGGGTGAGTTAGATGGAGTATATTAAATTGGCACCACTCCATTGGCAAGCCTTGCAATGGCTTACCATCACAATTATTATTATTTCAATTTTAATTTTTTAAATTAATGTATAGTTGATTTACAGTGTTGTGTTATTTTCAGGTGTACAGCAAAGTGATTCAGTTATGTATTCTTTTACAGATTCTTTTCCATTATAGGTTACTATAAGATATTGAATATAGTTCCCTATGCTATACAGTAGGTCCTTGTTGCTTATTTTATATATAGTAGTATGTATCTGTTAGTCTCAAACTCCTAATTTATCCTCCCCCCGACTTTCCCCTTAGGTAACCGTAAGTTTGTTTTCAATGTCTGTGAGTCTATTTCTGTTCTGTAAACGAGTTCATTTGTAACATTTTTTAAAGATTACACATATAAGTGATATCATATGATATTTGTCTTTGTCTGACTTACTTCACTTAGTATGATATTCTCTAGGTCCATCCATGTTGCTACAAATGGCATTATTTCATTCTTTTTTATGGCTGAGTAATATACCATCACAATTATTGAATTAAAAAATCTAGAGAAAGACAAACACTGTATGATTTCAATTATATGTGGAATCTGAAAAACAAAACAAATGAACAAACATAACAAAACAGAAGCAGAGTCATAGATTCAGAGAACAAACAGGTGGTTGCCAGATGGGAGAGGAGTGGAGGAAGGAAAGAAATAGATGGGGAAATTAAGAGGTACAAACTTTCAGTTATAAAATAAATGAGTCATGGGGATAAAATGTGCAGTGTGGGGAATATAGTCAGTAATAATACGATATCTTCATATGGTGACAGACGGTAACTAGACTTATCACGGTGAACAGTTTGTAATGTACAGAAATATGGAGTCACTACGTCATGCACCAGTAACTAACATAGTGTTATAGGTCAATTATACTTCAAAAACAAACAGACAAAACTCGTAGAAAAAGAGATCAGATTCATGGTTACCAGAGGTGCGGGGATGGCGGAGGGGGAATTAGATGAAGGTGGTCAAAAGTTACAAACCTCCAGTTATAAGATAAATAAATACTAAGGATGTATTGTACAACATGATAAATATGATTAACACAGCTGTATGTTACATCTGAAAGTTGTTAAGAGAGTAAATCCTAAAAGTTCTCACCCCAAGGGAAAAATATTTTTTCTTTTTCTTTCCTTTTCATATGAAATGATAGATGTTTACTGAACTTGTTGTGGTAATCATTTCATGGTGTATGCACTTCAAATCTTTATGCTGTGCACCCTAAAACTTATACAATGCTGTATGTCAATTATATCTCAAAAAAACTGGAAGAAAAAAAATCACACTGTTTAATATGACTTACACAGCCCTTTGGGATCTGGACCCAGCCTGCCTTGCTGACCTCATCTCCTGACACTCTCCTCTTTGCTCTTAATGCTTCAACCCCACTGGCTTTTGTTTCCATTTCTTGAAGGTGCAAGGTTTGCTACCCTCAGGACATTTGAGTGATTTTTGCTATATAATCCAGGTAGAAGAGGAATTGGGCCTGAATTAGAGGAGAAGGGACAGGTCAGAGAGCATATATGTGGTACAACTGAAAGGATTTAACTGATTGGATGTACGAAATAAAGAAAAGAGGATTTGGGCACAGTTCTGAGACTTTGTAGTCTGAACGACTTGATCACTGGACTTGCCCATTCACTGAGAAGGGGAATGCAGGAGCTTGGGCTGGGGGGACATCATGAGATCACGATGATATACCAAGTTTGATTTGCTTGTGGGCCATTAAGATGTTCTTGTCCAGCAGGCGTTGGACATCATGAGTCTTGAGTTCAGGAGGGAGGTTGTGTGGAATAAGAGCAACTGCCAAACAAGAGATTATGGTGGGGACGCTGGTTATTAATTCAACTGGGATAAACCCAAGGGACATATCTGCAGTAATTCAAACCCTTGGCAGCAAAGAGTTTAATGTGAACTTCAGGTCAGTAGAGAAATGAAATTTATTTTGGAGACTATCAAGCAAAAGGAGGCCAGGACTTTGGGGAGGATTTTGTGGTCATTCCACTCACCGGGCTTAGGCTAATGACTGCTTCTTTTCTACCGGAATGAGACTTTGGGACTTGAAAAGGCTGCTATATTAACTTATTAATATAGCCTCAGAAAAAGTAGTAGAGAGGTTTGGGGTTTAGACAGTTATATAAGTGGAAAATAGAGTGGTGGACAGGTCAGGTTATGATGAAAGTGCTCCCAGGTGTGTCATTATGCCATTATACTTACTGTCTTTGTACTACTATATTTACATTTTATAAAAATTACAAAAGTGATACAGCCATACTTTGCAGATGCTGTAGATTGGTTCACTTAATAACCATTGAAACCACTTTCTCCTTTCCTTTACTGTAGAGGCTGGAAAGCAAAATACATAAATTCCAAGATCTCATTAAAACTGGAGGTGGCCATGAAATACAGTCTGGGTTCATGAGGAGTTCCCAGAAGTCCTTGCAGTGGGGTTCCATTTCTGAATAGAAAGGCAAAGATACGTGAGGAGAAGATTTTTGCCCTTCTGACTTCTAGCCTGGAGCTTAGATACAATGCCTGGAGACAGCAGCCCTTTTGTTACGAAGAGAATGAGAAGTGTAAGCTGAGAATGGTGAAGCCTGATTTCATCATGACATCCTTTAGCAACTGGGCTGGTTCTGGTCCACCCACTTCTGGATTTTGTGTTATGTGAAAAAAAATCCTTTACTTCTTTACACCAGTAAACTGACTCTCAAACTTAGCTGCCCATTAGAATCACCTGTGGAGGCTTAACTCACCCAATGTTTACATGACCCTTTATACCACCAGTTGGATGGGAATTTCTGGTGATGGGACCTGAGATTCTGTAATATTTAAAATTCCCCAGGGGATTCCAATGTGCAGCCAAGTTTGAGAACCAGTGTTTTTTGTTTTTTTTTTGCGGTACGCGGGCCTCTCACTGTTGTGGCCTCTCCTGTTGCAGAGCACAGGCTCCGGACGCGCAGGCTGAGTGGCCATGGCTCACGGACCTAGCCGCTCCGCGGCATGTGGGATCTTCCCGGACCGGGGCACGAACCCGCGTCCCCTGCATCGGCAGGCGGACTCTCAACCACTGCGCCACCAGGGAAGCCCAGAACCAGTGTTTTTTTAAGCCACTGTTTTTTTGTTTTTGTTTTGTTGTTGTTATTCACAGGTGGATGCTATTGTTACAATACACGTGTCAAAACTATATTTAAATAATAGAAGCATATAAATTCCCCCATCTCCAATCAGCTCCATTGCTACTGCTGTCTCTAGGGCAAACACAATCCTCATGGTGCTGTGCCACTTTCAAAATTTCCTGTCTGGGGCTTCCCTGGTGGCACAGTGGTTGAGAGTCTGCCTGCTGATGCAGGGGACACGGGTTCATGCCCCGGTCCGGGAAGATCCCGCATGCCGTGGAGCGGCTGGGCCCGTGAGCCATGGCCGCTGAGCCTGCGCGTCTGGAGCCTGTGCTCCGCAACAGGCCACAACAGCGAGGGGCCCAAATTTCCTGTCTGCATGTACCAATGTATATTCGTTTTTTATTATAAAAATCCTCTAGAGGCTGTTCAAGTGGGGCCTGAGAAGTGACATTGCCAGAGAGCCTGGAAAGATCAGGACAGTACTAATGTCAATTAACTTCCTTTCTACATAAACCATTAGAACATCTGCGGAATGTCAATATTTTAGCATCCAAACTACTTCTCCCTTCTAGAAAAACATATTTCACTGATACAGTCTAATCTTCTACTTCAGGTGTTTAAAAATTGCATACAACTTTTTGACCATGATTAATCATTTAACTATGAGACAGAAAATGTTGACAATGATGTCGCTGGGCATCAATGTAAGGCAATCCTTATGTTTTGTGTACTAAAGCCCTCTGAGTTCTTGCCTCAAGTTTCAGTTGCGAGGGTCATGTCTTTTGAAGAACCATCATCTTTTTTGGTTTATGTTTTTAAGGTGCAAATCGCTTTGAGAACAAGGAGAGGTTGAAATTGCCACACGATAACATTTTCGGCAGTCCTGCTACAGTTGATAGCATATCTAAAAAATGTATATAAAAGTATTCCTCTGTTGAAAAGACCTAGCTTCAGAGTGAGGACTCCTGTGCCACAGAGTATTAAATGTTGAGACTTTACAACGTGACTTGTAAAATAAACAGTAATTTGTTTCTCACGGGAGGAGGCATTGCATTACAAGTTCTAGAATGAGAAAGCATGGGTTCAAATGCCAACTCTGCAGACTAGAAACAACAAGTTTCAGTGAGAATGTGGAGAAAAGGGAACCCTTGTGCACTGTTGGTGGGAATGTAAATTGGTGCAGCCTCTGTGGAACCAATTAAAAATAGAATATCATATGAGTTCCACTTCTGGGTACTTATCCAAAGGAATGAAAACAGCCCTTTGGATGGATGAGTGGATAAAGAAGATGTAGGATATATGTACAATGGAATATTATTTGCCAATAAGAAAGAATGAAATCTTGCCATTTGTGACAACATGGATGGACTTTGAAGGCATTATGCTTAGTGAAATAAGTCAGAGAAAAACAAATACCACGTATGCTTTTATTTATACAAGGCATCCAAAAAAACCCACACCCTCATGAGTACAGAGGACAGATTAGTGGTTGCCAGAGGCAAGGTTGGTGTGAGCGAAATGGGCGAAGTGGGTGAAGGGGGTTAAAAAGTACAAACTTCCGGCTATAAAATAAATGTCATGGAGATGTAATGTACAGCGTGATGACTATGGTTAATAATACTGTATAGTATATTTGAAAGTTGCCAAGAGAGTAGATCTTAAAAATTCTGATCACAAGAAAAAAATTTTTTGTAACTATGTATGGTGATGCATGTTAACTAGACTTATTGAGGAGATCATTTCACAATATATACAAATATCGTATCATTATGTTGTACACCTGAAATAAATATAATGTTATATGTCAATAATATCTTATGTGCCTTGGGGCATATTACTAAATCTCTATGCCTCAGTTTTCTCATCTATAAAATAGTGATATTATTGTGAGGATTAAAGGAGATAATAAATGTAAAACAATTAGAAATATGCCTAGTACATAGTAAATGTCCAATAAATATTAACTATTATGGTTAGCTGTGATACTTTGAACACTTAATCCTGAATACCTATGCTTTAAAGTGAATTCCCTTTCTGTGGAATTTTTTCCCCAGACCTTCAGTTGGCATGGATTCCTCCTCCCAACAATTTCTACTGAATTTCCCGTTGGGATTTCACCATTAATATTTCATTTTCCTCTTATGGTCTCACTCTACACATTCTTCCTGAGCTCTAGTTATCACCATATGCTGAATGGCTCCCATATTTGAGGCTCAGTCTAAATTTGTTTGCATATGCTCCAGACTCCTATGGCCTTTCAGACATTACCACTTGGATGTTCCATAACATTTTATCCCTAAACTGTATTCCCTATTGCAGAGAATGGCACCATAATTCTCACAAACCCTCCTAATTGCTGAATGTAATCCCCAGCTCCTCTCTTTCACATCCGTCAAACAGTCTATCAACTGTGTCTCTAGTCAACCCACTTCTCTCCATCCTCCTTGCTGCCTCCTAGTTTAGGCCATTGTCTTCTCTGTCAGCTACTGCAGTAGCTTCCCATTCCCCTGTCTTCACTCTGTAGCTTTAATAATACCTCTAAAATGTAAAACTGTCAAGCTTAAAACTCTTCAATGACTCCCTATCATCCTCAGGATAAAATATAAGCTCTTTAACAAAGCTTATAAGTTCTGTCATGATCTGGCCAGTGCTTGGCCTTCCAGCCTCGTCTGTCTTTTTTTTTGGCCACCCCTGGATCTTAGTTCCCCAACCCGGAATTGAGCCTTCCCCCTCAGCAGTGAAAGCGCAAAGTCCTAACCACTGGACTGCCAGGGAATTCCCCCAGCCTCATTGCTTGTCCTTCCCTCCTTTACGTTCTAAGGTCCAGACTTACTGAATGAGTCCATTGTGTTCGCTGTCATCTCAGGGCCTTGGCGTTTGCTGCCCCGTCTACTAGTTTCTTCTCCTTGTCCCAGCCTTTGCCCTGCCTCACTTTTTCTGCCTAACTCCTTCTGATCCGTCTCAGTTCAAGTATCGTGTCCTCTCAGAAAACGTCTCTTGACTCCCACACTCCACAAGGGCACCTCCTACTTGTTCTACAGAACTTGTTCTTATCATCGCACTTAACCACACTGCACTGTAATTATCTGTTTACTTATCTATAACATCTACTACAGAGAGACACAGATAAACCTTGATAAAGACAAGGTCTGTGTAATCAATAACTACTGTGTAATCAGTACCTCTATCAGGCACTTCCTCTAAGTCTTCTGGGAACAGCATTTCTTTTCTGATAACTAATTCTCTCATAGTCTCTACAGGGTTTGGTAGGTCTTTACAGGACTTAGATCAAAGGTGATTGCATGCCCCAAATGGGAGCAATCATGGTATAAAGACTGTGATAGGATAATGACAAAGCCGAATAGATGCTGCGTTCAAATCTAGGCTCTTCACCTTAATAGAGTCTGAACATCTTTGTGGTTTTATCTTTTCATCTGTAAATGTGTATAATAATACCAACTTCATGACAGATGCATCTTGAAGAATGACAGTGAATTATTGTAAATCTAATCAGGTGTTTGTTACAGATGTAGTTTCATTGCTGGAAAAATTTAACACACTTGGTATGCAGCTGTTCATCTGAATGTTTTTTTCTTTATACTTGTTAAGAAAGCCCATCAGAAGCAGTTTGCCTTTAGTTGGCAGGACCAACAATATCCCTTCACTATCCTACTTCAGGGATGTATCAACTCTCCAGCCCTATGTCATAATTTTGTTCCAAAATTTTGATTGCCTTTCCATTCTGAATCATCCCAGTTCATCAGATGGATGACATCATGCTGATTTTATCCTGCTTCCTGGTAAGCAGGAAGTAGGAACTACTCTAGATACACTGGAAACACAGATTCAACCACAGGGTGGGGAATAAACACCACAAAAATCCAGGGGCTTGCCATCTTGGTAAAATTTCTAGAGGTCCAGCGATCTGGAGCACAGTGAGTTATCTTTACCAAAGCAAAGAAAAAGTTGCTGTATCTGGTCCCTTCCACCACTTAGAAAGAGGTACAATACCTCTAGGGTCTCTTTAGGTTTTGGAGGCAACATGTAACTCATTTGGACATGCAACTCTCACTAATTTACTGAAAAACTCAAAAATCTGCCAATTTGGAGTGGGACCCCAAACAAGAGAAGACTCTGCCTCAGATCTAGACTGCCATGCAAACCACTCTACCACCTGGGCTGTATAACACAGCATCCAGTTGTGCTTGAAGTGCCTGTGGCAGGTAGGGACACTTTAGCGTCTCCTGTGGGTGAATCATAGCCCAGACTATTAAGATTCTGGAGCAAGCTTACCATTTTCTGAAGACAGCTATTCTCTGGAGAAACAGTTTCTAGGTTGTAAGTGGGCCTTGGTAGAGACTGAATGCTTGACCACGAGTCAAGTTACCATGCAACCTAAGTTGCCCATCATGAACTGAATGTTGTCTGACCCTCCAGGCCATAAAATTGGGCATTCACAGCAGCATTCCATCATTAAATGGAAATGGTATGTATGAGATCAGGCTCAAGCAAGTTCTGAAGGCACAAATAAGTTGTGTAAGAAAATGACACAGATGCCTATGGCCCGTGTTCTTATCACATTGCCTTTTCCCTCTCAACCCGAATCTGTGGCTTCTTGGGGAGTTTCCTATGACAAGTTGGCTGACAAGGAAAAATTCCAAGCCTGGTTTAAAGATGGGTCTGTACAATATGCTGGTGCTATCCAAAAGTGGATGGTTGCCACACTGTAGGCCTGCCATGATGGATGGCTTCCAAAGGTAGGAGTGAAGGAAAATTCTCCCAGTGGGCAAAAGTATGGATTTATATTGACTCTGGGGCTAATGGTTTGCTTAGATGGTCAAAACTTAGAAGGATCGTGATTGGAGAATTGATGACAAGGTCTGAGAAAGAGGTCTGTGGCTAGAACTCTCTGAATATGAACATAGTGCTAAGATATTCTGTCCCATGTGAATGCTTACCAAACAGAAACCTCATCAGAAGAGGATCTTAATAAGCAGGTGGATGAGATAACATGCCTGTGGACATCTGTTAGCTTCTTTCCTCAGCCACTCCTGTCTTAGTCCAGTGGAAACCAAACAAAGTGGTCCATGGAGGTTATTCATGGACTGAGCAACGTGGATTTCCAATCATCACTGGCGAACGTTCAACCTGCTAATAGCAGAGACCAACACTGAGCATTCATTATGGCACCATTCCCTGGGAGCACCAGTCACATGTGGTAGAAGTTTGATTACAAAATATCACTTCCATCATGGAAGGGACCGAACTTTGCTCTCAGTGAAACAGACACTTACCCTGGCTACAGATTTGCCTTCCCTATTCACAGTGTTTCTACCAAAACCACTATCCAGGGATTTATAGATTGTGTTATTCACATGGTATTTCACAAAGCATTGCTTCTGACCAGGGAACTCACTGCAAATGATGTGTGGCAATGGGCTCACATTCATGGAATTCACTGGTCTTGCAACGTTGTCCATCACCTTGAAGGAGCTGCCCTGATAAAGTGGTGGTATGTTCTTCTGAAGGCTTAATTACAGTGCCAGCTGGGTGGAAACATCTTGCAGAGCCGGGGCAATATCCTCCAGGATGTATATATACTCTAAATTAGTGACCAACTTATGTTGCTATTTCTCCTGTAGCCAGTTTTTATCGGTCCAGGAATCAAGCTGTGGAAGTGGGAGAGGTTCCTCTTACTATCATATTTAGAGGTCCACTAGTGAAATTTTTGCTTTCTATTTTTATCATTTTAGGCTCTGCTGGTCTAGAAGTCTTATCTCCCAAGGGAGGAATGTTTCCTTCAGGGAACACCTCAATGGTACCATTAAACTGGAAGTGAAGACTACCACCTGGCCACTTCAAGCTCCTCATGCCAATGAAACAACAGGAAAAGAAGGGGGTTACTAAACTGGCTGGGGATATTTGACCTGACTATTAAGGGGAAATTGGATTTTCCTAGAGAGAAGACTTTAAGAGGCTTGTGTCACCCATTATCAAGGCCAAGTCTGCTGGATTAGACCTGTATTTAATTAGGGTTCTTATTAATGGCAAAGAATAGAATCCCACATCCAAGCAGCTTGAGAAAAACAAGGAATTTACTTAGAAAATTGTCTCCTGGAACTCAAAGACAAGATCTCAGTTGGTCCTCAAGAAAAAAGTGGAACCAGGCTCTCAAATGCTGGAACAGCTCCCCATATCTCATTTCTGCTTCTCTCTGCACATAAGTTTCATTCCATGTTCTTATTGCAGACTGGTCCTTACTGCTCTTCAGTCCATGTGGCTGAAAACATGGCTGCTAAGAGCAATAGCAATAGTCTCCCTGGAGGGAGACTGATACCTCTTTCCTGTCCCGGTTGCAAACTTCCTGGGGAAGAATTCTGATTAGTCCAGCTTTGTTCAATGTCTGAGGGAGGGGTCATATTGTACTAACATGATGGCTTCCATGAAAACCTCAGGGGGAGAGTTGGTTGGTCAGAAGGTTAGGAACATGTGGGGAGGTGATTATGAGAAAGTCTGTTCCCAGAAGAAAAAGAAGGATGCTGGGTTGACAAGTTGTGAGGGTCTACTACGATGTAGTCCATTGTCCCCCCTAATAATAATAACGAAAGTAAGTGAATAAATAAATAAACAATAACAAATATTTATAGAGCTTACTATGTGCTAGATACCGTGTGTGTGTGTGTGTGTGTGTGTGTGTGTGTGTGTGTGTGTATCACAGTCTATAAGGTAAGTTTAATTTGTATCCCCATTTTACAGATGGGAATAAGGAGACTTAAAGAGGATTAAGTAACTAGTCCAAGTAGGTAGTTGAGCTGGAACTTGAACCCAGACTTACTTGTTTCCAAGTGCTGTTCTTGTAACATGACACCCATACCTAGTTCTCCAGGCTCTAGGCACCCAGTCTCACCACAAACCCCACGGTGCTAGCTGGGCACCTGAGAACCTGCATAGGTCCTGAGAGCTACTTTTTCTGGGCTGGATTTTGTCCCTGGGCTCCAGGTGTCTGACTCTGTGGGATCAACTGACCACGAACCTCAGTTTTCTTATAGATAAAAATGTGTTGCTATAAGATTATGGAAACTATATGAGGGCAGATATTTTTGTCTATCATGTTCACTGCTAATCCCCTGGACCCAAAACAGTGCTGGGCACTTGATAACTATTTGTTAAGTGAATGAATGAGACAAAGTGAAACTCACAAGGGTCCTGCTTGAGGAATATGATATTCTTGCTTTTTGGCTAACTATTAGGCTTCTGTGTATGGGGTTAGGCAAGTCACAGGGAGAGAGATGGAGGGGACTTTTAAGAAGCTGTGTATATAAGGAGAGAGAGAGAGGGAGAGAGGAAGAATCCTGTTACAGGAAAATTACAGAGACTGGGGAGGAGAGGAGGGAGAAGACAAATGCAGGTGTTGTATTAAGATTTACTAGTGGTCTGCAATGTAAATGTTCTGGCTCTGTCCCCATGGAATCTGTGGTGAACACTGTATCACTAACCACTGCTTTAGAGGTGGATTTGTTAAGTATTGGCCTTGAGGTGGGTCCAGGGTGATGTTTGGAGCTGAGCACACACGTGTTATGATTGAATGAGATAAGGTACTTGAATACTCTGGCCCTGCAGCTGGCACATGGAAGTCTCTCAGTAAAAGTCTATTTCCCTATTGACCTCAGCTGACCTCCTGCATCTCCCTGAACACAGCACAGGGCTTGGCATGCAGAGACTTCTCAGAATGTCTGCCTCCCTGCCAAGCGGGTTTTCCAAGGGCTCTGCTTGAGAGCATGACAAACCTCTGAGATATGGAGACTTTTGTGCCACTTCACTCTATGCAGAGTTCCCGCATGCCCACTCCCAAAAGAAAACACTCTTTAGCCTGGTTGGGAGACTCCTGGGTAAGCAAGTGATGTAATTTGTTTTCACAAAAACTATAAGAGGCTTTTGAATTAAGCCTTTGCTCAACTGGCTGTTGCCAAAAATGACGGTTGCTTTGTGTCATTGCCTGTTGACAGTGGTCATAGTCACGCATTGTACCTCAAAGTCCAGACCTTTCCAGGGTAAAACGCTTGCAAGGAGGCTGAGCCGCCCAGAGGTCTAGAGGGATCCCGTTGGGTGCCCAGCCAGAGCTGGCCCCAGGGATTCTACTCCAGGTACAACGGAGTTGGTAGACAAAGGAAATGACAACCCATTCAGGCTCCTGCTGTCCTTGGGCACAAATAGTCTCAGAGTTGTCATAGATATTTTAATCAGGATGTCCCTTTCATTTGAATCAGCGGGATGCAAGTTCTATATTTACTTGTTTGCCCCTTCTACCAGACTGTGTAGGAGGGCAGGAACTCTGACTTGTTCATTGTTATGTGCCTGTGGCTTAGCACAAAACCAGGCACAAAGGACTCATTTGGTGAAAATCCGTGGGATGGAAGAATGAATGTAGCGTCCTCTTTTCAGCCTCTTGTTTTCAGGCTCTTTACGCCCTTTCTCTGGCTTGAGTCCCTGCTCTCTGCAGGTGTCTCCTAAGAGCTCATGTCCCTCTGTTTCCTTCTCATCCTGGAAACGGAAGTTCGTTTTGAAACCTGCTCTATTGTTTGTTCTGCCCGTAATCCCAAGCTGAATGGGACCCATTTGTTGCATGCTTGGCTGGTCTTCACACAGCATGTTTTTGTGATACGTACCATTTCCTTTCAGACCAAGTGTGGCCTGGTATAGTGGCAAGCCCCAGTGCACCTAGGGCTGTTAATGTTCTAAATTTCAGCTCTCCCACTTTCTAATGGTGTCATTCAGGCAAGTTATTGGATTTCACGAAACCTCAGTTTCCTCCATCCATAAAGTTGGTGCAACAAGGTGAAATTCACTGAGATTGGACCCAAAGATTTTTGGATTTTTGTTTTTTTTTAACATCTTTTTTGGCGTATAATTGCTTTACAATGGTGTGTTAGTTTCTGCTTTATAACAAAGTGAATTAGCCATACATATACATATATCCTCATATCTCCTCCCTCTTGTGTCTCCCTCCCACCCTCCCTATCGCTCCCTTCTAGGTGGTCACAAAGCACAGAGCTGATCTCCCTGTGCTATACGGCTGCTTCCCACTAGCGATCTATTTTATATTTGGTAGTGTATATAAGTCCATGCCACTCTCTCACTTTGTCCCAGCTTACCCTTCCCCCTCCCCGTGTCCTCAAATCCATTCTCTATGTCTGCATCTTTATACCTGTCCTGCCCCTATAAGTTGAGATTGAAAAAGAACTGTGATTTAAAATTCACAAGCAGTTTTGTCTCCTAAAAAGGAAAAGTCTAGGAAGTGCATCCTATGGGCCAAGCACATGTAGAGCAAAGATCTTACGCTGGAATGGGGAGGGTCTGATATTCTGTGGCTCCAATAACCTAAAATGGTTAGTAAAATTGTGTCAAACATTTTCATTGTATTAGACAGAGTTAATCTCTCCAAAGGGTTTCTTTTGGAGCAGTGTTTATTTCCTCAGTATCTATTTAGACTGCCATCTGCCTGTTTATTATTGCTTTTAGAAAATGGATGAGCCATTTTCAACTAGTAAATAGTAGAAACTCAGTTGCTCAGACATTGAGGATGTCTGGAAGGCTGTATCACCCTGGTCATAAACTCTTGTCAGAGGAGAGAATGTGAAAAAAAACTTAACTGGGTGTTATGGGGCTCAAGATTGTCTAGCCTGTAGTGTCATATACATGGTATTCTATGGTCAGAATGCTTTTTCTAACATCATTTAGAAGTTGGAGTTTTCCCTGAAACGGACATTTCAATTCTCTAGCCTCCTGGAATAAGGTCAATCCTAAAGCACGAAATAAAGACAAAGGGGATGGGCCTTGGGTTGGAGTGTGGGGAAATAACCACATCTTTTATCTGGATTGTAAGGAGTTGGGGAATGAAGAGTATCACGTTGTGGGAAGCAGGCTGGCCCTTGCCCCATGGCAGCAGTAGAGCAGTAGGGTATAGAAGCCCAGTGTGGAGCCTGGGAAATTGGAGCAAAAATATTGGGTTTTAAGTTTCTCTCTGTTGTAATTCTCTTCTAAGTCTGTGTTATCACAATGAGAAAATAGGGGAAGGGTCTGTATAGCTTATGCTGGGGCAGAGCAGTGACTGGGCTTAGGAAAGTTGTATCTTGAGGGAGGCGGATGTTCAGACCCAGGATCCTCCATGTGGGGCTAGGCAAAGTATGGGAGAGGTGGAAAGTACAGGAGAAATGGGTGAGCCACATAGGCATTCCCAGGGGAACTTGGTAAAAGCTTGGATTTCTTGAAGACAAGTGGGATGGGGCTTAAGCTACAGTGCCTGGGGCATTAAGCAGAGGCAGGAATTTACAAACTGAAAATTTGACATGTCTGAGTTACATCAGGATACTAAAATCTACGTCATCCTGTGGTAAAGGACTTGCTGTTACAGTCAGGTTTTATTAACTGCGCTACTATCATTACTAGCGTAAGTTGAGCTGATCGACTTCTAAGATGCCTTCTTGCTCAGCAGTTCTTTGAGTCTGTGGGGTGTGGAAGCACCCGTGGAGTCAGCCTGGCTTGAGTGTCTATTGGTTCTCCCCACTGCATTCTCCTCCTTCACTGTCCTGATTCTGTTCCGCTGGCATGGAGTATGGGGCAATGCTGGAATGTTTCAGAACATGTAGCCAGGGCAATGTTGTAATTCATTAGGAGTCATTCTTAAGGGGAGAGAAGCTTGTACTTCAGATATTTGGTCACATTCTTGGAAATTATGTTTCTGAGGTCTCTCTGGTTGCAGGAGGGCCAATTCCCATTCATCTTGTGACATGCTGAGATATTGTTTAGGCATTTCTTAAAAGCAGAGGAGATATTTCAGGAGGAGCACAAACAAAACCTCCATTTCAAGATAGCACCAAAAAAATAAATCTTTCTTAAAATTTACACATGAGCACTTCAAGCCCTGCTATGGGACAAGGCCAAAGAGTCATGTGGCAGGCAGGCTGTGTTCTCCAGAGATGGCCACAATACCATGTCTCCTCCCCCATGCTGTTCCCATGATGATACTTTGACATTCCTCCTTTTGAGAGACGGGATCTATGTTCCATCTTCTTGAATCTGGACAGGCTTGTGACTTTGTGGGGAAGTAATGTTATGTGACTGAGCCCAGGTCATAAAAAGTGATACAATTTCTGGCTGGTCCTTGTGGGATGCTCAGTCCTGGAACCTATATTAGATACCTGTTGCTGTGTAAAAAATCACCCCCAAACTTAGCAGTTTAAAACAACACACATTTATTATCTCTGTTTCTCTGAGTAAGGAATTTGACCACAGCTTGGCGTGCTCCTCTGCTGCAGGATCTCTCCCAAGGCTACAGTCAAGGTTTCAACCAGGGCTGGGGTCTCATCTGAAGGTGAAAATGAGGAAGGATCCACTTCCAAGGTCATTTATATGGTTGTTGGCAGGATTCAGTTCTTTGAGGATTATCGGATTGAAGTCTGTGATTCCTCACTGGCTGTTGGCCAGGATAACCCTTAATTCCTTGCCATGTGGGCCTCTTCAACATGGCAGCTTTCTTCATCAAAGCGAGCAAGAGAGAGAGAATCTGATTCTCAATCTTCTGTAACTTAATCACGGATGGAATGTTCCATCAATGTACCATATTCTGTTGGCTAGAAGGAAGTTACTCAAGGGGATGAGATTACACAAAGTTGTGAATACCAGGAGGTAGGGATCATTGGGGGTCACCTTAGGACCTCTTACCATAAAACCTAACCACCATGCTATGAGGAATCCCAGATGGAGAGGTCACATGTAGATGTTCCAGTGTTACAGACATGAGTGAAAGAGCCTTCAGATAATTCTAATACCTAGTCATTGAGTAACCTTCCAGCCTTTCAGACTTCCCAGCTGAGGTTCCAGACATTGTGGAACAAATACAAACTGTCCTTGCTATGCCCTTTCTGAATTCTTGACCCATATAATCCTTGAGAATAATAAATTGGTTGTTGTTTTACACCACTAGGTAGAACAAACCACATATCTTGAAGCTTTATTGCTTACCTGGTCACCTGGTTTGATCGTATGAGATACTGTTGCACATTTTTTTGGAACTAGATTGATATCACATTTCAACCCAAAGTTTGCAACCTGAGAATATTCTAAGAGTCCATGCAGGATTGAAAAACCTTGAACGATTCTATGAAAGTGTCATAGGCACTACTTACTTTTTGGCTCATTTTAAAAAAGTAGCACCCTACTCTTGGTGTCTTTCCTGTATCAGCGGTTTGTAAACTGTCTTCACAAGGGGCACAAGACAAATCCAATTTTCCCAGGCTCAGTTCTGGGATTCAGCTGAGCTTTCACGGCCACGGGCACACTCCTGAATCAGACAGGATGTTCTAAACTTTCTTATCAGTCCATTTTGAACAGGACAATCATAGCGCTTGGTCAGGCATGAACTATGCATCAGAATAGTTCTGCATACTTCTTGTTTACACATGTATATTGAGGTGGAAAAAATTTGAATTACGTTAACATCTGGCACTTGAATTCCTCTATGGGAGGGAAGTAACTTTGAGAAAAGAATTTGGTGAAGAAGCAGTGGGTGTGCAAGAATATGCCCCAACTGACCTCCTACGCCAGCCTCTCTGGGTGAGACAGGGAAGGGAATTTGTTTCTGACTTTGGAGAGATGGCAGGAAGAGGAAAGAGCAGAGGACAGAGAAGGGAGAAGGAAGACAGAGAAACCAGAGGAGTATGTGAGGGTGGGTGCAGTGTGGGAAGCTGTGGTATTGGGGCTAATAGAGAAAACCATCATCAGGGGGTGGCTGCAGGGCCTGAGGACAGCAGGAATGTGCAATGAGGATTCCTAGGCGGTCTGTTGTACAGTGAGTGATGGGACTCCCTCCCTGTGACTCCCCCTCAACATTTGAAGCAAATATTAATTTTTTGGCCGCGCCACATGGCTTGCAGGATCTTACTTCCCCAGCCAGGGATTGAACCTGGGCCACGGCAGTGAAAGCGCCGAGTCCTAACCACTGGACCACCAGGGAATTCCCAAACAAATATTAATCTTATGTATGGTACATATGAATTTTTTTCCATGAAAGGGCTAAATTTTGTGTCTAGATTGATATGGTGCTAAACAAAGACTGTACTCAAAGAACATTACCCTGAGGAAGCAGGACATGAGAATCTATGTGTCCTGAGCATTTACAGAAATCCTAGAGAAAGCTTTCGACTTCCAAAGACCCTGGTGGTGTGTATTTTGAGCAAAGGTTGCCTAATCTTCATGATGCAAGGAGGTCCCAGCTGATGTGAGGGACTACCTGAACATCTATATGTGTCAGGCCCTGTCTGGTTCCTGGCCCCTATGTCCTTCCTCAGTTTTCTACCCTTGCTTTTTCCTTGGCCTATGTATGTGAGCCCCTGACCTGCACTTATAGGCCCAACCCTGCTTCAGATCCCTGGGACATTCTGGAGATGCAAGAGGTATTTAACTAGATCCGATCTGATGGTCTAGGGCTGCACGTAAAGTCAATTTAGCTACTTTCCTGACTTCACACCCCTATTTTGCTGCCTCTCTTTCCCCATCCTGAGGCCCTCAGGACTTGTAATTAGACTTTTGCTGTGTAATCTATTCCTAAATTTCTTCTCTGGTCTTCCATTTACTCGTTTCCTCTTAGGAGTGAGGAACCTTGGGCTCTGGGCCTAGATCTGATACAAAATTTCTATTGACTTTTGCAAAGTCACTTTCCCTCTCTGGCCCTTGGGTTCCTCTCTTGTAAAACATCGTGGATGGGAAGATGATTATTAACTCAACAGGGCTGGACATGAGTTATATAGGCTCCTCAGCACAGGGACTAGATGGGATGAGTCCTGGGAGTCCACTGGTCCTGGCGGGGACTACAGAGGTGTGGTGGAGTCAGGCTAGATGTGGGTCAGGGCTTGTGACTGCAGGGCTCCATCAAGCGTTTGGGGGCAGCCATGGAGTGTAAAGTAGAGATACATGCAGAATCTTGGTTTTCAATACTCAGGCCATTGAACACAAACTCAACCAGTGTCTGGGAGTTGTGGAGTAGGGTCCAGCCCCTCTATGAGGGAAACCTGGCCAGGGTAGATAGGGACTCAGAAGAACAACCAGAACCCACGCCATGGAAACTTGAGTTCAGGGCAAAATTCAGTTTTCAGGGGGCAATGGAAAGACAGGGAAACTGAGGCTGAAAGTCAGGGGTATGAACTGAATCAGTAGAGCTGTCAGGTTGTGACTAGGAGACCTTGGGGGTTAGTCCTAGCTTACAAGCTTTTGGGGGATAAAATAACAAGATTATTTTATATCAGCAACTATATCAGCTAATGCAATTACAATTGCTTGGGTCCAACCTTTTCTCAAAGCTACTCTAGAATGGGGCTAAACCTGCCTATGGGGGAGGATGGATTGTTGGTACCAGAGCTCTCTAAGCAAAAGATTCTAGGGTTTCTTGAGCAATCTCAGACATTCAGGACGGGTCAGCTGAGGGTGAGCCACAGTAGCCTTCATCGCTGTAGAGAGTATAGACCAGGGCATACCTGGATTGGGCCCCTTTCTTCCAGTCATTGAGCAGAGCGCCACACATACTTGTGAGTTCACTCTAGCGTGGGTGAGAGACAACAGTGTCTGACACATAGTAAGCCCTCTATAAATGTTGGTTAAATCAATGAAAAATGAAAGTTGAATAAAATAAACAGGAAAGACTGACAGCTGGGAGAAAGGATAGAATAGCAGTGATCCTGGAAAATTGTCCTATTTCCTTTATGTGATCCTTACCATCAACAACTGAGTCTTAACCTTTCCCCTATAATGAGAAAAATAATGCTCAAAACATATTTTCAAATTATAGATTGCCAGAGTCAGGGAGATGTTCCTACCCTTGACCCAGTAATCCCACTCTTGGGATTCTATCATAGGAAATAATTCAACAAAAACAAAAAAGCTAAGTGCACAAATGTATTTATGATAACATCATGTGAGGCAGCAGAAAAATGGGAACAGCCCATGTGTCCAATGATAAGGGCCAGGCTGAGTTAATTTTGGTACCTCTACTCAGTGGAATATTCTGAAGGCATTAAAAAGATCACTATGAAGATTATGTACCAAACATGAAAAGCACATACTAAATTATTTCATAAAAAAGGAGTATGCAAAATGCTACATACATTATCAGTGCAAATGTGTTGGGTGTTCTTCCTTGTCTCACCCAATTTATTCTAAGTTTCTATTGCCATGGTTAAATTACAAAAGGAATGTAAAATGTACTTCAGAATATCTAATGTTCCCCACCCTTGCTCTGATTTACAAAATGATACATATTTGAACTGTGAGAAGATGGAAGGAGCAGGATAGTATAGATTTTGAATCTTCTTGAATCACCACATATAAAACAGACAGAGCAACTAGTTAAAAAATTTAAGACCTAGGGTCAACATTTGTAACAAAACTAGGTAACAAAATACAAGCACCAGCAACCACAATGTGTTTGGGCATTGAATTAGAATGAATAGAATTAGAAATAACAGACAAAATCATTTTAGAAATGAAGACTCAATTAGAAGAAGCAATAGAAACTATCCAAACTGTAATACAGAGGAGAGGGGGAAAAGGCGTAAAAAGATGATCAGAGGCTCTATAACCTATGGAACAATAACTGGTGGTATAATATGTGCATTATAATTGGAGTCCTAAATTTGGGGTGGGGTGGGGCAAAGAAATAATGGCAGAAAAAGTTTTCATATTTAATAAAAACTATAAATCCACAGACCCAAGAGGTACAACAAATCCCAGGCAGGAAAAATAAAAAGCCAACCACACCAAAGCATAACATAATCAAATTGCTGAAAGCTAATGACAAGCAAAACAAAACTAAACAAAACAAAAAACCCTCCAAAACTTAAACTCAGCCAGAGACACTCAGAGATACGTTACATACGGGGGAACAAAGACAAGAATGATTACAAAAACAAGCCATTGTTTCTAACAACATCTTTAAAGTACTAAAAGAAAACTCTGTCAACCTAGAATTCTCTATTCAGGAAGAATATTCGTTAAAAATGAAGATAAAAGAAATACTTTTTCATATAAATAAAAGCTGAGAGAATCTGTGACTATCACCTGTACTGCAAAAATGTTAAAGGAAGTTCTTAAGGCTAAAGAAATATGACACCATGTGGAAACTTGGAGCTACATGAATGAAAGCAGAGTGGAAGAAATGGTAAACATGTGAGTATTTACAAAAGAATTTCCTCTCATTTAAAAATTTTATTACAAGATAATTCACAGTTTAAAAATAATAACAATGTTTCATAATGCTTGTAACATAGGTAGAAGTAGAATGTATGACCACAACAGCACAAGGGATGGGAGGGGAAATAGAAGCGTATTGTTATAAGATCTATGTTATACATAAAGTGGCATATTATTTGAAGGTAGACTGTGATAGGATAAATATGTGTATATAAAATGTGAAGCAATCACTAAAAACAAAACAAGAGGCAAAAAGAAAGTACTTCTAAATAAGTGTAGCCAAAGACTACAAATAAGTAGAGATAAAATGGCATACTGAAAAAGCAATCAAAAAGTAATCCAAAAGAAGTCAGTAAAAGGAAAAAAAAAAAAAAAGAAATAACAAAAAACAAATGGGATAAGTAGAAAACAAATAAGATGATACATTTAAATCCAACCGTACAGATAATTACATTAAGCACAAATGTTCCAGACACTCCAGTTAAAAACAGAGACTCAACTTTGTGCTGTCTACAGAAACTCACCTTAAATATAAAGCCACGGATGGGTTAAAATTAAAAGGATAGAAAAAGATATACCTTGTAAACACTTGTAAGAACACCGGAGAGGCTATGTTAATATAAAACAGTAGACTTCAGGACAAGAAATATTACCAAGGATAATGTGAGACATTTCCTAATGATAAAAGGGTCAATTCGTCAAGAAGGCATAATTCTAAATGTGAATACACTCAATTGGAGCTTCAAAATATATGGGGGAAAAAAAAGACAAAAGTGAACAGAGAAATGGACAAATCCACAATTATAGATGGAGACATCAACATTCCATTCATTCTCAGTAATTGGTAGAACACAGATAATCAGTACCAATAAAGGCTTGAGCACCATCTACCAACTTGACCTAATTGACATTTACAGAACATTTAATGCCCAAGAACAACAGAACACACATTTCTTTCAAGTGCATGTGGAACATTCACAAAGGTGGAACAAATACTTAATGGGTCATAAAATGTCTCAATAAATTTAAAAGAATTAAAATCACATAGAGTACATTCTCTGACTAAGAAAGAATTAACTTAGAAATCAATAACAAAAAGATAACTGGAAGATTCACAAATATTTGGAAATTAAATGATACTCTTCTAAATAACCCTCATGTCAAAGAAGGGAAATTATAAGCTATTTTGAACTGAATGATAATAAAAACACAACAAATCAAAATTGGTGGTAGGTAGCTAAAGCAGTGTTTTCAGAGAAATTTTAGCTTTAAATGTTATTAGAAAAAAATGTTATTAGAAAAGTCGAAAGGTCTGAAAATCAATGGTCTAAGGTTTCACCTTAAAAGAAAGCAGAAAAAGAGCAAATTGAACACAAAATAAGTAGATGAAAGGAAATCACTGAGTGGAACCCAATGAAATAGAACACAGAAAAGTAAAAGAAAGTCAATCAAACTGAAAGCTTGTTCTTTGAAAAGATCAGTAAAATTGATAAACCTCTAACCAGACTGAGATACAAATTGTCAGCAACAGAAATGAAAGAGGAGACATCATTATAGATCATGTAGGTATTAAAAACCAGTAAGAAAATATTACGAACAGCTTTATGCTTAATGAGTAAATTCTACCATAAATTTAGAATGAAATGATGCTAATTCTATGAAACTCTTTTAAAAACGAGAAGAGGAGCACTAGCTGACTCATTTTAGGACGTTGGCACTATCCTGATACCAGAACCAGACAAAGATACTACAAGAAAACTGAAGATCAATATCGCTTCTGAACAGATTAAAAAGTTCTTAATATTCCAGCAAATTGAAACCAACTGTATATGAAAAAGATAATAGATCATGACCTAGTGGGGCTTATCCCAGGAATGAGGGGTTGACTTAACGTTTGAAACTGAAAATCCATCAATATCTGGAGATCAGTTAACTACTCAAATATTTCAACCTAGTTTCTATATAGTTTTATTCTGCACATTTAAAATTTTAAACAATCTGGAATTTACTTCGTGTCAGGTGAGAATATGATTTTTTTTTTTTTGCCAAAGAGTTATTTTTTCCAATGCCATTTTTTGAATAATTTGGCATTTCCTTATTAATTTCCAATGTTTCTTTATCATAGCTTAAGTTACTAATTTATATGTTTGTCAGTAGTCTTGTCAGTTTTATAGTTTTGTGATGTTTAAATAAGAGTAGTTTAAAAATATATTTCATATCTGACAAAACAAAGAATTTCCAATACCCTTCTTATAAACATTTTCCCCAGCTCTTCTAAAATTAAATGTATTTATTACAAGTAATATATTTACTTGGCTTAAAAATCGAATCATAGCAAAGGGTATACAGATGCAACAGATGTTACTAGTTTCTTGTGTATTTACACATATTTTTATATGCATCCATGTTTTATGCATAAACTAGTAAATATGTAAGTATAATTTTTCCTATTTAAAAAATACATGTACGAATGATAGCAAACTAGCACAGCCTTATGTACTTTGCTTTTTCACTTAACATTTTATCTCAGAGTTCATTCCATTTCAATATATTAAAAGCTTCTTTGTTCTTTTTTAAGCTGCACAGTATGCTATTGAATGGACACTATAATTGTTTATTGAGCATTGATACATATTTGTTTCCATTTTCGTATAATAACAACAAATAAAAAAGAATAACATTGTACATATATACAAGGATACCCATAGGATAAATTCCTAGAAGAGTAATTTTTGGATTAAAAGGCATGTACATTTATAATTTTTAACTATTGACAAATTGCTCTCCATAGAGGCTGTACCAAGATACAGTACCATCAGCAATGTATGAGAGTGTCTGTTTACTCACACCCTTATCAGACATATTTTCTTTCTTTCTTTCTTTCTTTTTCTTTCTTTCTTTCTTTCTTTCTTTCTTTCTTTCTTTCTTTCTTTCTTTCTTTCTTTCTTTCTTTCTTTCTTTTCTTTTTCTTTCTTTCTCTCTCTCTCTCTCTCTCTCTCTCTCTCTCTCTCTCTTTCTTTCTTTCTTTCTTTTTGGCCGTGTTGGGTCTTCGCTGCTGTGCATGGGCTCTCTCCAGCTGCAGTGAGCAGGGCCTACTCTTCATTGCGGTGAGCGGGCCTCTCACTGTGGTGGCCTCTCTCGTTGAGGAGCACGGGCTCTAGGCATGCGGGCTTCAGCAGTTGTGGCTCATGGGCTCTAGATCCCAGGCTCAGTAGTTGTGGCGCACGGGCTTAGTTGCTCTGCAGCATGTGGGATCTTCCCAGACCAGGGCTCGAACCCGTGTCCCCTGCATTGGCAGGTGGATTCTCAACCACTGAGCCACCAGGGAAGCCCAATGACATGTTTTCAAATTTTTTGATAGCTATCATTCTAGGGGGTTAAGAAAACTTACATTGCCCATTGAACTGGTGTCCCCAGAGACATCTGGGGCCCAAGAGGTATCTATGACTTACACCTCTACACCCTCCGCCCCCTATGCTGCTTTCGTGTCCTTTCCTGCCACCTGAGACAACTTGTCTGTTCAGGCTTTCTGTTCAGCTGTCAGCTGTGAATGACACACTTTTCTTTTATTCTGAGTGATTTTTTAATCACTCTTCTTGACTACTATTTTTTTTCTGGACATTATCTGGGAATTTTAACATATAGCATTGATAACTAAGGTATAGATTTGATAAATAATGATAATTTTGTCTTAGCACCCCTTGTTCCTCTTTTATGTTTTCCTTTATTTCATTGACCTTAACTTCTAGAACAATACTAAAGAATAATGGTGAGACTGAACATCCTTTTCTGGTTACTGATTTTAATGGAATAGTCTATAGTATTTCAATTTTAAGTAAGATATTGCTGGTCTTCATTATGGTAAGAGATTATCAGGGGACGTCTGTGGCGGTGCGGTGGCTAAGACTCCGTGCTCCCAATGCAGGGGCGCGGGTTCCATCCCTGGTTGGGGAACCAGATCCCACGTGCCTCTTGGCACAGTCAAGAAAGAAAAAAATAAATTAAAAAAAAAGAGATAATCTTACTCTTCCTAAAATTTTAACTGTTAAAAAAGAAAAAAAGAACCAACAGAAATGGATGTGGAATTTTAACAAATGATTTTCAGAATCTAGATTTGGGTGATTTATTTTTCTTATTGATGAACTGTATAATTTAAATACATTTCCTGATGTCAAACCATCCTTACATCGCTAGAATAAACCCTGCTTGAGTATCACGGATCTTTGTTTTAATGTGCTTTGATCCAATTCGTTAAAGTTTTTCTCAAAAATTTTCTGTCCATATTCGAAAGTGAGACTGTCTGTTGTTTCTTCTTGTGTTTATACTGTTCTTGACAGGTTTTGTTGTCAGGGTTATGATGACCTCATAAAATGAACTGGGCAGCTTTTCTTTGCTTTTATGCCTCTCTGCTCTCCTGGCTTTGGGAGAACAAGGCTGGCCCACGCTCAGAGCTTTTCCAGGACCCCTGGTGACCTCCAGCATGTTCCCCGCCCTCTTCTGGACTCTCGGTGCTATTGTCTCTGGCATCTCTCTGCTTCTCCTTAGGTCGTACTTCCCAGTGCACTCCCCTAGCATCTATGCTCCAACTTGAGCTGGCCTCTGGGTGAACCCAGGGGAGGGGACTTCCTTGGCAGTTGGAGGTTCTCGGTGTGCCCCTCCCACTTCCTCCAGGAGCACCCCCAGCTGCAGTCACTAGCTCTCTCCGGGGCTTCTGTTTCCAGCTCTCTGCTGCCCTCACCTGCCTTCTGGCCACCATATGTGTCCTTATGGTTTCCTGTAGCCAGAGGCATTGAGAACAGGGCTTACTTCCACAGGTTCAGTGTTCGTGGGTGTCTTGAAGCCCCAGGAAGTTCTCCAGAGCAACTGGTTAGAAGTGGATGCTGCAGTGAACAGAACAGGCTGTCTCTGAAGAAAGACAGTGCCAGAATAGATCCAGAACGTGGACTCTGCCCTCACAGGGGAAACATGAATCACATTTCTGACAAAGGACACCTCTGAGAAGGGCTGCTGTGGTTTGGCAGGGCAACTCTGGGAGTCCCAGAGTGCAGAAGGGTCACATTTCATCTGGACCTTTGTCCAACATGAACTGGTGTCCCCAGAGACATCTGGGGCCCAAGAGGTATCTATGACTTACACCTCTACACACTCCGCCCCCTATGCTGCTTTCGCGTCTTTTCCTGCCACCTGAGACAACTTGTCTGTTCAGGCTTTCTGTTCAGCTGTCAGCTGTGAATGACACCAGATGGTGAGGCCTGAGCTATTCCGTGAACCATCTGGCTCAGGCTGACGCTTTCCTTGCCAATCTCCCCTGAGGCCATTTAAGGCCAAGGCCATGGGAGGCACTTCTGTTAAGTATGTTGTTGCTCTCTATTTAATCTCACCTAGTGGTGAAGAGTCAGGCAGATTTGGGTTTGAACCCTGGGAGTGTCACTTACATATCGTGGACCAATAACTTAACCTCTCTGTGACAACATTCCTCATCTTTAAAATAGGAAAATAACAACTTGTTAGGTTGTTGTGAGATAATAATGCATATAAAGTTATTTGGCCCAATGCATGACCTAGTATACATTCTATAGATGTTAGTTAAGTTCTTCACTATTCTGATTATTATTTCTCCTGTGAAATCAAGGTAACTCCTTAGCTGACATTTCAAGGCTCTCTACAACCAGTGTTCAATCTGTCTTTCCAGCCTTATCTCCACTGCCCCATTGTACATACTCATTAATCAGCCAAATTTTCACCTCCTTGCTTTTGTTCATGCTGTTGCCTTAAACTGACGTCGTCCCATCTCATCATCATTTGCTGAGAAACTTCCCAATTGTCAAGGCCCAAGTTAAATACCACCTGATCCATGAGGAGTTCCTGGCTGCCCCATTCAGAGGCTGTCTGCCTCCCCCTGGAGTGTTACCACTGTAACTGTTTTCAATAAAGAACCAGGCGATGAGATTGGCCCCTAAGAGTGAAATTTAATGTCAAAGTTCATGTGACAAATGTCCTGAATTTCCATGGATATGCCCCTCCTGGAGAGTTGATCTCTGAATGCCTCAGGCTTTAAGGGCACTGTTGGCTCCAGAATTTCTCCACAGAGAGGGCTGGGAGGCAATCTGGTGGAAGGGGAAGCTAGAGGTGCATGGGAAACACACTGATTTCACTGTGATGTATGTTTGTTAGGGATGCTTAGGGGTGGGTGGTAAGAGGTTGGAGTCAGGTAACATTAGTCCTACTGATGAACCACGAATATTTCCTAATCTGTGAGTGAGTGAATGGAGTACTTAGACCTTGACAATAACTAAGTCAGCTCTAACATAGGCTGTTCTTGAAGGAGAGAATGTCAACAAACCTGCAAGGAGGTAGTGTGGAGAGAAGCCAGAGTGTTACCATGTGTTGTGCCCATCCACCTCCAGGTCTCTTTGTGAAAGGCCTGCTGGGGAGATGGGACCTTTGCCTAGGTTAGGTGGGCTGGGTTGGCTAGTGTGGGTGAGAACTTGACATTCCCAGTAGTTGAACTAGTCAAAAGGGAGAGAACTGGGGCCTCAGCAGGCAAGGACCTTATTTCTCCAGGGACCTCTCAGGTCTGATGGGCGCTTGGCCTGTATCTGTCTACCAAGAACCATGGGCAGGAGGTCAGGCTAGGGGCAGAGGTATATTCATCTCTGGGAAGTGGGTTGGCGGCTGTCCCCAGGGATTTCAACAGTCTGGCCATGCTTTGGGGTATGAAATTGGGGGTGTGCGTGACCTGGTGTCTAGGCATCCTCCCCCTGAATCAAACGGTTGGGCGAGGAGGTGTACAGTCAAGGGGAGGGTCAGAGAATGACCTAGGCCTGACACAGAGGACTTGAGAGACGTTTGCTCCTTTGAACGGCTGCGTGAGGCAGCAAAGGATAAACTGGACCCAGGGTGATGGAGAGCTTTTTAGAGCACAGTCATGGAAAAGCCTCATTTTGCTATACTCCAGCTTAGGCCCCAGGATCCAGCCCCAACCTCTTCCTTGCATTTTGCTGAAAAGTTTGGTCCTCTCTTAGACTTTAAGGAATATTAGTGCTGTTTTCTAAATATCTCCAGTTCTCCTCTCTTCCAGGCACATGATAAGATTGTACTTCCTGGCACCCTTGTGGCTGGAGCCAAAGTGACCACTTGAAGCCAATGGGTTAGGAATGGAAGGGGTGTGCATCACTTCTAGTCCAGAGCATCTCGTTGCCAATACCAGACCCTCTGGAGCTCTCTCTCTGTCAACAGTTTGGGCAATGTTCAAGATGATGGCTGATCTCTCAGCCTGGGTTCCCAAGGAGGAGATGTAGAGCAGAGCCCCCAGCCATGGACAGGTAGCATAAGAGGGAAATAAACCTGTGTTATTATGAATCACTTATTTCTGCTTCATGGAGGATCCGGGTCCCCTGCATGTTCCCAAGTTCTACTCTCTCACAGTATTGGAAGACCTGTTTTTTTCCCCCCAAGACTCTGCTCTCTCTGATTTACTTTTGTCCTTCTCGGTCCTGCTCTTTCTTTTCCTAGTTCTTGTCCTTTGCACACATATCCTTGGGTCTCAGTGTTACCTTGTCATTGCTTAGCTCCATCCTCGGGGCCCCCAAAGTCCCCTCTTGGACCATGAAAA
Source organism: Stenella coeruleoalba (assembly GCF_951394435.1). Taxonomy (NCBI): domain Eukaryota; kingdom Metazoa; phylum Chordata; class Mammalia; order Artiodactyla; family Delphinidae; genus Stenella; species Stenella coeruleoalba. Next base: position 44,974,257 of record NC_137154.1, on the reverse strand, counting down.
AGGTGGGCACTCCTCAGGCAAAATTGCAGAGGCTGGAGTGGGAGAGGGCAGAGGGTGCGTGGTAGCTTCCAAGATGGCCCTCATGATCCTTACCTCCTGGTATCACACCTTGTATAGTTCCCTCTCACCTGGTACCAGTGTAGGTCTGTGACGTCAACAGAATATGGCAGAAGTAGTGGTATGTCACTTCTCAGATTAGGTTATAAAAGATTGCAGTTTATGTCTTGGTCACTCTCTCTCTTGATGATTCAGTCTGGGTGAAGCCCGGTCATGAGATGCTATGGAGAGACCTGTGACAAGGAACTAAAGCCTCCAGTAGCCCTGTGAGTGAGCTTGAAAGTGGATGCTCCAATCAAGTCTCAGGTGACTGTAGCCCTGGCTGATACCTTGACTGCAAACTCACAAGACACTCTTTGCTAGAACCACCTTGCTAAGCCGCTCCTGAATTCCTGACTCCAAAATACATGTTTGTTGTCTTAAGCTACTAAATTTGGAATAACTCATTATGCAGCAATAAATAACTAATACAGGGCAGGTACTGGGGAGATTGTTTTGGGGATGTCAAAGCTGAGTACAATAAAGATGATAGATCTCAGCTTAGCCTAGGCCATGTTCCTTGCTCTGGGACGGATTTACACGTCATTGCTGAGGGACCTCTTTGGACAGCACTCAGTGCAGGGGAGGAGGGGGCAGGAAATGTGAACACAGCTTGGTGTCTTATCCCTTAGAAATATCGCTTGACTTAGTCCCAAGAGACTCACTCAAGCCTGTCTTGTGATAAACACTGAACCCATTTTACAAAGAATGTAAAACATTGGTGCACCACCCACATTACTTTAGGACAACTTTGCTGAGTGTGACACACAGAGAGAGAGCTAGTGTGACCCTGTAAAGATTCCAGCACACCCGTAGAACCCTGTAGAGTACTGGATACCCCAGAGATGGGTGACACCTTCCATAGGAGTGAGGAACTAAGTTGCTGATGGGGAGCAATAAGCTGGTGAAATTGGACCTATTGCTGTTAAAGCATCTTCACTTGTGCTTATAGCCTTGCAGGGCTTGGGAAAATTTGGGGTCCAATAATAATAATAACAACAACAAATACTGTTCTTCCACTTATTAAGCACTTGCTATGTCTGACTTCAAAGTAAAATAGTTCATGTACATCATCATATTTTTCAAGCTTTGAAATAATCTATAACGTGGATATTATTCCCATTTTACAGATGAAGAAATTGACATTGCATAACTTGCTTCCTCCAAAAGTCAAAGCAGGGGCCACACGGGCAGGCACCTTCCACTTTTAAAGGCACAGTCCTCTGGTCCCGCATCTGACGTGGAGGACCCAGCTCAGGTTGTGTTCTAAGCACATGTAGATCTGGCTCCTTTGTGAGACCAGGTCCCCTGGAAGAGAGACCATGCCACAGCCCGACTAAGGCTCTTGGCTGCAGAGAACTGACCTGCTTTTATCCACCAAGTCAACAAAATGTGCAGATAACTCGTAATGGCAATTGGCAGAGGGCATTTGAGGTGAAGATCTGTGAAGGAGCAAATAGAGGTCAAATCCCTCTAGTCACAGCAAATGAGGACTCTGTCACTTTAAGACTGAATTTTAGGCAATTGTGAAAGGAGAGATGGGAACAACATTGCGAATGTGCTGCACGTTGCTGAACTATATGCTGAGAAAATGGTTAAGACAGTACTTTTTTTTTTAACATCTTTATTGGAGTATAATTGCTTTACAATGGTGTGTTAGTTTCTGCTTTAAGACAGTACATTTTTTGTTATGTGTTTTTTACCACAATTAAAAATATAGATTTGAACATTTGGGATCTACTGGGTTTAGTCTAGTCACTGGAGGACAATACAAGACAAAAATAAGACCGAGCTCTTATGCTACAGTCATGCTTGTTCTCCAGGGGGTTACAACTTAGAAACATGTGAACAGGGCTCCTTGTCCCTCTTGTTCACTCCATGCTCTGACCCAGTACGCAGTAGGTTCCTTAAATGTTCATTCCCTTCTCATAATATGGAGGGCTCGTGCATGATGGCAGGCTTCCTCCAGAGCAAGCATTCCAAAAGTCCCAGGTGGAAGCTGCAGGCTTTTTACAAGCTAATCTCAGAATGTCACTCACACTGCATTGTCTTGGTCAGGAAAGTCACTAAGGCCAGCTAAGATTAAGGAGAGGGAAATCAGATTCCCCCACCCCCTGTTGTGGTGGCCAGCATCCACGTCCAAGAGGGAAGGAAGGAATGAATGAGGCCATCTTTGGAGACAGGTTACCCTACCAGCAACACTGGGATCTGGGGATCAGTCCTCAAAGTCTGTGATTCTCCCTTCCTCCGCAGCTCCCTGCAGGCCTAGGTAACCCTGCCCTCCTGGACACCTCTGTCTGTAAAGAAACAGATGCTCCTCTCCACTGTTCAACCCTCCAGAGTCTCCAGGGACCCAGGGACTGTGTAGAGTGGGGCAGGGGTGTTTCCATTGTTGGGGAAAGGATGGCTGAGTGCCTCCAGGGCTCAGGGGCAAGGTGGGGTCCATGAGCTGAGTCTTTACATCTTCAGTGCCCACAGCCTCTTCTAAGCCCAACACACAGCCCCATGTACCTGCACCAGCGAGGGCACATCTGCACAAGAGGATTTGCTAAATAACTGTCGTCCACTCTGTATATCCAAGAAGAGTGTCTTTTTAATGCTTACATTTTGAGAGGGAAATCTATCCTAAATGGTATATATCCTCTGGGTCTTTTTAAGCCATCTACAGGAATCATATTTCACAACATGGTGAAGGGGAAGAGGCTTGGGTTTTGGAGTCATAAGGATATGGTTTCTTTTACTCAATCAATTAATAAAACATAAAAAAATTAAAATTAAAAAAGGAGATTTGGGGAATTATCATCAATTAGTAAATGGGATCTGATAGAAGGAAATGACTGTTCTAGGGACTTCCCTGGTGGTCCAATGGTTAAGATTCCATGCTCCCAATGCCACGGGGGCTGGGTTCGATCCCTGGTCAGGGAACTAGATCCCATAGGCATGCCGCAGCTAAGAGTTCGCATGCCACAACTAAAGATCCCACATGCTGCAACTAAGACCTGGAGCAGCCAAATAAATATTTTTAAAAATGACCGTTCTAATGAGGTTTCATGTGGGTCTGTGTGGGATATGAACTGACAAGTTGAGGAAGTGAGTGAGCAGGTGAGACATGGTCGGGTCATGGCAGGGAGGATGAAATCAGACCATCACAGAAACTCTACCTGGAGCCAGGACTGGAGAGGAGGGTTTGTCAGTTCATCCTAGGCCCCCACTGTGGCCATGACACTGTAGTCACACTTAGTCACAGTCACTGTGTGTATATATATATACACACACTGTATATATATTATTATATATAATGTAATTTTATATAACTATTATATAATTGCAATTGTTATTGTATAATAATGTAATATATATTACATTATGTAATGCAAGTTATGTTTTATATATATGTGTGTGTGTGTGTGTGTGTGTATATATATATATATATAAAATTAGTAAACAGCAATATATGTTTGATCACATAGGATGGGTTTGGGTCTTTCAAATGATCCTTTTGCCACCTTTACAAAGTCCTGGGTCACAGAGGCCTTTCAGGTTTGTGCAGGAGGCAGGCCTGCACAGGTGGTCCCGCAGCATTGTAGCCATCGTTCCAGGGCTGAGCTCCAGATGAGCAGCTCCTGTTTCTGTCTGTCTGGGCTACATGTTAGACCTGACCTGCAGCAGAGCACGGAAAGCCAGCAAGGCAGAAACAGCCTGTGCTCCTGATGAACTGGTGGGAGAATCCAGACTCTCTTCTGCTCCTGCAGGCTCCTTGGGAGGTGGGATCCTGACCCGGCTCTCAGAGAGAAGCCCTGTGGCTGATGAGGTAAGTGACGGATCTGGAAACGGGTTTGGGAATCTTGGCTTCTTCTGAAAGGTATGAGGCCCCGGGTGCTGGGGGTGGGCAGTTGGGAAGGGAGCTGTGGCTCCTGAGTTTTGCACACTGAGAAGCAGAAGTCCTTTGGAGATACGAGGCCTGGCTGAGAGGTGTGAAACTGAAGTGTCACCTGCTTCCCAGGCCCTTTGAGCGCTATATTTTTTTCCAAGGCTCTGGGATGGTATTTAAGAGTAACCCTCTGCCTAGCCAGCTTTCCCACCCCACCACCAGGGAGGACCGTTACCTTTGATGATGCCACACCTAGCACAGGATCTAAGAGGGGCTCCACACCCCCTCATTCCTCTCCTGGCTCAGTCCACAGCTGTCTCTTACCTTCATTATAAGCCCTATGAGGGCTTATGTCTCATTCCTGTTGGAAGCTTCTGTAGCTTCTCTTTCCCTCCCTCTCTCCTTGTGCGTTGCATATAATATATAATCCAGGGTACCAGTGACCATTTGTTAAAGACCCTTGTCCCCAGATGCTCCTCAGCAGTACTGTCTTCTCCTCTGCCCTATAGACCAACTGCTGTGGCTTTATGACTTTACAGTGTCAGCCAGAGTTCTTAAACTGCAGTTTATCGTAGTCTGTGGTCTCCAGATTCTTGCTTATCAAATGTATCTTCTTAATATGATTAATTGTGCTTTATCATTCTGAAAACTCAGGATAGAGCTTACTTATATCATGTGGGTCTTTCCAGTCTGAAAGACAGATGCTAAAAGTTTTGTGTACAGTAATGCAAATTGGCTACAACAAATAGTATGTTTCAGGGATAAAACTAGTTTTAGATTAAGGATGCAAAACTTGAGTGTTTTTTTGGTCTCCAGATTCTTGCTTAATTCCTTTGTCTGGAAATCTCCCGGATAAATCACAGCCAGTCATATCCATGCTGCACCTCTCCCCAGAATAACCAGCATGAGAATGCAGAGTTAGAAGGGCCCTGGGAGTGCGTCCTTGTATTATGGATAGAAAAACAAAACTCCTGAGGGGACAAGGGGCTTGCTCAAGGTCATGGTTTTGAGTCAGGGCCAGAGGTCAGCTCTCCTGCCTCCCGGGGCCTCTGTGGCTCAGAAGGCCAGCCTGGTGGCCTCTTTCTTCATGAGGACTGAGGTTTTGAAATGACCTCCCTCTGGCCCTCACCTTTTAGGCATCACATCTGGAGAGGCAGGTTGATGGCTGGGCCAGGACAAGCGTGTCTGCTCCAGGGCAGGATGAATGCTCAGGACCCGAGGAAAAAGATCTGGCCTAAGGGAGTGGAGACAATAGCCAGGAGCCCTCTTGACATTCTTTCCATGCAATGCCTTCTCCTGTCAAATAGTAGTTTGACAATGAACCCAACGTACAAATAGTGTCCTGCTGGAATTCACCCTGAACATGAACTTTGTAAAGTGTTCACGGCCATCGGAACTCCTTGCCTACCCCATGTAACTGTCTTCTGGCAGGAGGACTATTTTGTTTTTGTGGCCTCGGGGTAATGTTTTTCTCATCAGCAGAGGCTGATTCCTGCCTGAGTCCTGACCAAGGCCGCCGGCTGCGTGCCACGCTGAGTTCTGGCAGGGAGGAAGGTGGTAATGCTGCTTTAGGAAGCTGTTTTCCAGGCACTGCTCATTTGATCCCCAGTGAAGCCCTGGGTGACAGGCAGGGAAGTCCTTATTAGTCCCTAGTTTATAGGAGACACTATAGCCCAGAGAGGATGAGTGATTAGCCCAAGGCCACACAGCTAGTGAGTTACTGAGATTGGGGGAGTTTTCATATTCCAGCTCTGCTATTTACCCTGAAGAGCATTTGAATCTAGGGTTACCTACTTACTAGTTGTGGGATCTTGAGCATTACTTAACCACTCTGCCTCAGTTCCCTCACTTTTAAAATTAAGAATATAGCATGACCCTCATTGGAATGTTGGGAGATTAAATGAGCCAATCTATGTGAAGTTCATAACCCTGTGCTTGGCAGTCAGTAAGTGCTGAGTAATGTTAGAGATTGTTATTATTCTCAAGTCTGGCTCTGCTCTGAGACAGGGCAAGTCTCTTCTGAACTCAGATGAAGATCCTTCCGGGCAAAGTCATAGCGCTGCAAAAGGCTTAGAGGTAATCCAGTTTGACCACTCATTTAATTTTATTACTATTTTAAAAATCTGGCATCTGAAGACAATCATATATAATTACTCTTGTGATACATAGTTATTAGGCACACACAAGGTCAGTGGTTCACATCAATAGCTGAAATTATTATTGCACTGACGTAGGCAAATAAAAAATTAATTTTTCTCTTTTTTGGTTATTTTTTGTTGTCTGTAATAGAAATCCATGTCATCACATTTCTCTATTACATGCACCATTTAATCCTGATCATATGCACTGACAATGACTCATATTAAGAGACAAAAATAGAAAAAGAAAACAGTATTGCTCATAATATTCGGGAAGTGGGGGGTGTGGAAATGAGATGAAACAAAAGCGTGTTAATTTCCTTACCTTTGATAGCAGCCAATCCATTGATACTGTTTAAAATTGAAGCTTGTTTAAAAAAAAAATGCATAGCGATTCAAGTCTCTTAATTTTTTTCATAATGTGTTTTCTTAACCTTAGAGGTATCTTTGAGAAATATCTCCTGTGGAGAATAAATGAAGGTAGGTAATTCCATTAGCTTTACTTCAGCATTTTATACCTTTTACTAAAGAGTATGTGAAGGGTGATTCCCTTTTTAACTGACTATTTCATTAATATTCATCCATCCATCCACCCATCCATCCAACCACTCTCCCTTCTTAGTTACCTGCCTATCTATCCTTCTCTCTGTACATCTATAGAAAGAAATATCTGCAATCATGTTTACTTATGTTAGCTATGATTATTTTGATTATTTTGAGGTGAAGGGATTTTGAAGATTTTTGAATAACTTCTTTGTGCTTTTCACTATTATTTGAATTTGTTATAATAAATATGTATCTGCCATTTGCAGCAGCATGGATGGACCTAGAGATTATCATACTAAGTGAAGCAACATGAATGGTCCTAGAAATTATCATACTAAGTGAAGTAAGTCAGACAGAGAAAGACAAATATCATGTGATATCACTTATATGTGAAATCTAAAAAAATGATACAAATGAACTTATTTACCAAACAGAAATAGACTCGCAGACATAGAAAACAAACTTATGGGATATATAAGATAGATAACCAACAAGGACCTACTGTATAGCACATGGAACTCTACTTAATATTCTGGGATAACCTATATGAGAAAATAATCTAAAAAAGAATGAATATATGTATATGTATAACTGAATCACTTTGCTGTACACCTGAAACTAACACAACATTGTAAATTGACTATACTCCAATAAAATTAAAATTAAAAAAAAAAAAAAGAAAACAAACTTATGGTTACCAAAAAGAAAGGGGAAGAGGGATAAATTCAGAATTTGGGATTAACAGATACATATTACTATATATAAAATAGATAACCAAAAAGGACCTACTGTATTGCACAGGTGACTATATTCAATATCTTATAATAACCTATGATGGAAAAGAATCTGAAAAAGAATATGTAATACATATGTAGTATATATTATATATATATAAAATGAATCACTTTGCTTTGCTGTACATCTGAAACATTGTAAATCAACTATAATTCAATAATAAAATTTTAAAAAATGTATCATTAAAAAAAGTATTTATTTATTTGGTTGCTCTGGATCTTAGTTGCAGCTCAGAGCCTCCTTAGTTGCAGCTCACAGCCTCCTTAGTTGCAGCTTGCTGGCTCCTTAGTTGTGCCAAGCGGGCTCCTTAGTTGTGGCATGCGAACTCTTAGTTGCAGCATGTGGGCTTCTTAGTTGCGGCATGCTTGTGGGATCTAGTTGCCTGACCAGGGATCAAACCCAGGCCCCTGGCATTGGGAGCACAGAGTCTTAACCACTGTGCCACCAGGGAAGTCCCTTAAATGTATCATTGTTTTAAAAATGAAGGATTATCTTAAAGAAGAGGAGACAAGCTTCTGGAGTTCCCTAACATTTGGGGTTTCCTTGCCCTTACCACCCTCTCCCACCCCATATACTCCAGAACCAAGTCTTTCATGCTCATCCGATACCCATGGTGGTCCTATACTAGGCCCCTGCTCCCAGAGCTCATGTCAGGAGTCTTCAGTGATGGAGAACTTGAGTTGCAGAAACTTTTTGCAAAAAGGCTGTGAATAGCCTGCCAGGGAGGCATGTAACTGAGGGAACATGGCCAAGGACAGGGAGACAAGAAAAGAGTTTTGAGTCGCTGACATTTCCCCATTTTACATATGATGAGACCAAGCCTAGAGGGGAAGAGTGACTTGTTCAGTGCCAGCCAGCCTGTCACACACATCCAACGCACCACTTCAAAGGCAGGCAATATTTTTCTCCAAGCCCTATTAAATAAGGAGAGGTGGTAGGGCCTCAGGCCCTCATTCTTGATTTGGAAGTTGGAGAAGGAAGGGTAATGTCAGGGTGTGAGATAGGGATTGGGGCCACAACCTCTCTGTCTCCAGCAGGTAGTCCTATTTTCCTATTAAATTTGCCAGAATTAGCAACCGTAGGGACTACAAGACCCCCTGGAGGCATCTACAGCAGCCACTGCACTGAATGTTCACAATCAGGGAAAAGGAATCCTGGACAGATATTATGTCTGGATTTGAGTGGAGAAGATTCAGAAGACTCTGCAAACCAATTATTGTCTTCTCTACCCCAATCAGGGCACATGGCCTGTTTCCCTACATTCTAATAGTTTTTCACATATCTTTGGGGGTGGGGTGATGGCTGGGGTGAGGATGGGGCTCTTTCACAACTCTTGAGGAGGGCAGCCCCTGTCCAACTCTTGTCAGCACCTGCCTGGTGGACAGCTCCACAGCAACCACCAGATCTCCCCATCTCAACGGGGCCACGGGGCCACTGGTGTTCTGTGAATGATGGCTTGTCTTTCTCTTGTTATTTCTTCTTTCTTTCTTAAGACATTCACTTTGTTGTAAGGGAGATTCGATTCAAGAGGTTTTATTCTTTAGGATACACAAAACAATATATAAAAAGGAATATGAAATTAGTCTGAATAAAGTATTACTTTGGCTAATTATAAGAGCCTGACTGATTGAGTTAGAAACAGCTCAGGGATTTGCGTGTGTGTAATAGCTCAGGAATCTTCTATAACAGGATTTTCAGATCGAAATCAACATCAAGGATACATCATCTTACAAAAATTGTTTTGGGCTACTTCCCAGTGCTAATGCAATATGGGAGAGGTTAGTTGGACACTGAAATCTTATCATTTCAAGGATATGCTAATGTTTTAAAGCTAATGTTCAGAATATTTGAAATCTGGGATGTTCCAGAACATTCAGAATTATGATTATCATGCCCATAACCAGCAGTCTAGAATGACTCAGGTAGAAGAGAGAAGTCTAACTGGAAATGGATGTCCTGGAGCTGTGAACACCCTGGAAACTAAAATACTTGAGGGTGTACAGAGATTTTCCTGCCAGGAGTGAACAGAAAGCTTTGAAAAAATGTGATTCCATCTATTGCTTCACTCAATAGGCGTGGAACATTGCCACTAAAGCCTGTAAAAAGGTGTATGGGCAGGTCAGGTACTGGCAGGAGAGGCTGATTGGCTTCCATTAGGCTCTTCATAAAACAGCCTTTACTTGGGGAAGTCACCTTGGCCCCGAGTCTGGTTTTCAGCCTGGCAGTCTTGGAAATGCAATTTTGTCAATACTGAGGGTGGCTCCATCTCACTCAGAACAGGGTTTCACTGTAGGTGAAAGTAAGTTTCACCTACTTTCCAGGTGTTCATTGGCAATGAGAAAATAAAGCTCTTTGGGGGCCTGGCATTTGCTGCTTTCAGTCAGTATCCCTTCTTTTTCTATAGAAAAACCATCTGGAAGCCAGATCATAATCAGAAGGTTGCTTGGTGAGTTGGGACTCAGAATAAGGGGAGATGGTTTTATGATGGCGAGTTTTCATGGCAAGAGGTTCTGACCAGTCATTCCCCTCATGTCTAGGATGGGGGGAAAACTGCCACTGAAGCTGGATAGGTTAAGATCTTGGGTTCAGAAGCTGACCCTCTCTGTTTGGGTCCCTCTTAAAGCAAACCCTGAAACAAGGATTTGAGTGCAAGTAGTTTATTTGGGAGGTGGTCCCAGAATCAGTGGTAGCAGAGTGGGGAAATGAAATGGGGAAGGGAAGGAAGCCAGTACAAGCATGTGATCAAACAAGTTACCATGGTGGGCAACTGGAACTTAATCTTACTGGGGACTCTGAGAAGCAGTGTACAATGTGCATCTCATTGTTAACCCACCCCAGGGGCAAGAGATGCAGGTTCTTTATCCATCAACTATCATAAGTCATTGGTTGAGTGATGTTTCTGACCACAGAGTGGAGTTAAGTAGTTAACTGGCTGACATATCCAGCGTACTGTGTGTATGGATATGTCACTTATTTTCCAGCCTGGTGGCCAGAGAAAGTCCTCAGGTCAAAGGACACAGGTGAGGCAGTTAGAAGATGGTTTGATGGGCACCAAAATGGATGGTGTTAATGGGTTAGAAGTGGAGCACAGGTAGCACATGCTACACCCTCTCCATCCCTGTATTGTAGCGAGTCATAAATTGGGTACTCTTTCTGTTTCCATTTATGCTCATATTTTTTTTTTTACTGTACTTGTATCACTGACCAATACCCTTTATGATGATTCCTTCTTTTTATTTAAAAAATAATTTGTTAAACCTACTTAATTAGATTCTGCTCTTTCTACTCCTGATCCCAGGAATAGTCTATGATTATAGCTTTTTACATGTTTCTAATTTTATTGAGAATGTGAAGATTTTAATAGTTTAATTCTTAGAATTTGGGGAGTGTCTTGCTGATGACCATGTGTACTGCTTCCAGGAGGTGGGGATGGGGGGAGGAAAAACACATTAGTAACTGGAAAAGGAGGAACATTTAGAAACAGAGTATTTGAAAAAAAAAAAAAAAGAAACAGAGTATTTGATGTGTTCTTAACTTTTTATGAAATTTGACCACAGACTCTTGCGTTCACCTGGAAGAGAAAAGACACAAGCCTAGCCAAGAACATTTTGAAAAAGAACAATGGCGAAGAATATGCCCTATCAAATATCAAAATATACTATAAAGCTACAATGATTAAAACATTGTGGTTTTGGCATAGGAATAGACAAGTAATTCAATGGAACAGAATAGAGAGTCCAGAAACAGAGTCATCTATATGTGTGAGTTTAGCATATGATGAATATTTCAGATAGGAGGATAAAGGGAGGGGAATAGGGTCAATTATATAATAGGTGGTGTTATTAGAGATCCATTTAGAAAAGAATTAAGTTAGATCCCTATCCCACACATATACAGAAATAAAATTCAGTTGTGGAAGTAATACTAAAGAACAAAAATTAAAACATTTTAGAACAAAATATATGGGAGTATTTTTTAAATCTTGGGGTGGGGAAGACCATTGTAAGTAAGACAAAAATTTAGAACCTGGAAGAGGCTGGCAAATTTGACTACATAATATTGAAAACTTTTGTGCAAGCTAAGGTACCATAAACAGATTACAAACGCAAAGGAAACTCTGGAGCTCTGTCCCCCGCTCTCTAGTTCTTATCTTTCTCTGACTCTCCTCTTCTCAGCCCCTGGCCACCTTTCTGAGCCTCTGCTCTCCCTTTCTCAGTCTCTAATTCTTCCCTTTTGAGTTTTCCCTCTTTGAGTTTTCGTCTCTGGGTTTGTCTCACAGTTTCTCTCCTTGAGAAAAGTCAACAGGTCCAAACAGTGAACTCATGAACACATGGATCAAGAAGGTAGTAAAAAAAAAAAATGGTAGAGTTGGGGGAGAATTTGCAGTATATATCAGTATATAACAAAATGTTGAGATTCATAAAATATATATAGCAAACATAAGCCTGTATAAAAGAAAAAAGTGCTATTAGAAAATTGGATAAAGGATATACACAGGCCATTGGAAGATGCTGAAATGGAAGTGGCTTAGTGGTTCTCTTGTGTACCTCTGTTTCCCTCTATCAGAACAGGACACCCATTTCCCAGATTCTGGGAGTCTCAGTGCCTCCTGGCTCTCAACTGAGTCCTACTATAGAAGCTGTCATTTATTTAGAACAAAAGCAAATGCTGTAGTTCCTAGAAAAGCAGTCACACAGAAGTCTGAAGTACACTAAAAACGGTGTCATTGTCATTTATAAATAAAAGTGGTCTTTACAGCTGCCACCATAATTGTGCTGATTTCAGTGTTATTTATTTATTTAGGCAAAGGAGAATTTCCCTTTGCCTTTTACACCGTTTTTAAAAAATATATATTATATACATATTTATTTATTTTGGCTTCACTGAGTCTTAGTTGCGGCACACAGGATCCCCATTGCAACATGTGGGATCTTTAGTTGCGGCACGCGGGCTTCTTAGTTGTGACATGCACATGGGATCTAGTTCCCCCGGCCACCTGCATTGGGAGCACGGAGTCTTACCCACTGGATCACCAGGGAAGTCCCAGTCTTCTTAATTTAAACACTTAATTCCCTTTCCACATAAAAAAGGGAATTACCTAATTTGCATTTATGTGATTACATTTTATTGTCTATATCAAGTCTTTTTTGCTATTTACTTGCTTTTATATCAAATGGTGAGGTTACTGAGAAATCTGCTCTGCTCTCCCTACTCTCCTGGAAGAAGATCTGACCTCTTTCCTGGCTGATGACAGGGGCCAAGGGCCAGGACAGGGGGCAGTGGTTGAATGCCACTTTGGGATCTGACTGTCCTCAGAACACAGAAACACCGTGTGGACTGGAGCAGAACTGCAGTTACGTGCGTGGGTCAAAAGGAAATGTCCCTGACAACAACAACAGCTGGGCTTGTAACTGTGCTTCCCCTGGCAATCCTGCAACACCATGTGCTCATTCTCACACATTGCTCCCCAGTGCACAGTGTGATAGGATGTTTACCGCTCACCTGAGCAGTTGAGGTCCAGAGGGGCCAAGGTCCAGAGGGGACAAGGAGGACAACGGTAGGACTTGAACCCAAATGTCAGACCATACATATCCCTGAATGAGGGCATGACTCCCCTAAAAAGCTGCCCCCCTTCTTTTTGCTCCTACATACAGGCCTTTGTTCGTTCCCAGTTATGCCAGAATTGAAGTATCTCTGTAACTCTTGGACTATTCTTGTAACACCCAGGTGGAGTGTAGAGTGGGTACAGTCTACCGCCAGAAGTACCTCTTACTCTCAGGGGTTCATGTACACCTGTAGAGTCCAGGAGATTCAGCAAAAGATTTAATTGTCTCATCAAATCATTCATCGGTCCTTACAGAAGTAGCCTTAGATGGGCAAATGGGAGTGTTCCCTTTGTTCTCTTCACCTCCCTATGATCCTGTTTCATTTCTCTACTCCTTGGCCTCCCCCAGGGTCCTAACTCCATTCCAGAGCTGTGGCATTATATCCTGAAGTCTTCAGGTCTTAATGTCTTTAAAAATCAGCAGAGAGAAACATCCATAAAATAAGTCATCCTCTTTCTAATATTGATTGCCTCCTGTAGCCTGGGTTTTTTGTGCTGACAGAGTTTCTACCACTCTACTGTGACTATCTAGAGACAAGCCTTCCCCAAAGGAGGAGGCAGGGTTATCTGTAGGAAAGAAGTGGACGAGGGGGAAAGAAAACCTCATGCAGCTACCACATCCCTTGGGTCCATCTCCTCTAGCAGATGGTGGACTCTTTGAGGGCAGGGATTTGCTATCATCCCTGCTACGCCCACACAAGCATGGGGTCTGCTGCAAAGTGAAAGCTCAGTGAGCACTGGATGAGTGAAAACACTCGCGCAGAGAAAAGCAGACCTCAAGAGCATTCCGGAACCCAAGCCTCCTTCACGCGTGGCTGGTGTGACTTCTTCTGATTCATTCATTCAGCAACATTAACAACTATCTTCACCAACCCTGGGCCAGAGAGAACAAGGCTCCCTCCCTCATGTCAAGGAGCTTCTGAGTGGTTCTGGAGGAATCAGATGAGCCACACAATCACAGGACTCTCTCATTGCTGGAGGATGGGGGTCCACAGAGTGCATTGGGAGCTCAGAAGAAGGGCCTTCATCCAGACAGGGGAATTGGGGAAGGCTTGACATTCTTTTTAGAAGCTGATATGTTCCCGGCCAGAGATGGGGAGAGGGTGAGGAGAGCCAGCAGAGAGGGAGCTGGCCGGCAATGGGGCCAACAAAAAACTTGGCTATTTTCACCAGCCTCTGGCCAGGAAGGGGGAGTGAGAAGCCTCAAATGGAGCTTTGACACTGTTTTTCTTTCTTCTGGAGAGCTGCCACGTGCCGCCACAGAGAGCATTTCATGGGTAGATGCATATTATTCCAGTGTGTTTATCTAGGAAACCGGAGCCCAGCTCCAGCATCTGGTTTTCAGCACAATCCTGAACGCAGTCCAATTTTCCAGTTGGGTTGATGAAAATAAAACCTGGGAAGCTGTGGGCTAGCTGCACTGGGGGTGAGTCCTGGGCTCACACAGGGTCATGGGCTGCAGGGCCGGAAGGGCTCGGGCAGGTCATGGATTCCATGGGACTGGCCGTGAGGCTGGCACCAAAGACAACCTTGCACAGGAAGGGACAGCTGCCAGCCTGGCTCCAGGGAGCATCCCTCACAGAGGAATGGATGTCTTTGGATTCCATCTGTCTTAACCTGACAAAAATTGATGGAGCATCTTCTGTGGCCAAAGCACAGGGCGGGGGTGAAATGCAAATGTGAACCAGCGCCTGCCCTGGCCTCCCGGAGGGCAGTGATGAGCGGGACCCATGACAGCCCCTGTCAGCACTCACCACTCAGAAGCTGTCTGGAAACTTGGGATCTGGGAGGGACATTTTTTTTTTTTTTTAGTGGTTTTAAAAAAATTAATTAATTAATTTTTATTTATTTAATTTTTTTGGCCGTGCCATGCAGCATGCGGGATCTTAGTTCCCCGACAAGGGATTGAACCCTCGCCTCCTGCAGTGGAAGTGTGGAGTCTTAACCACTGGACCGCCAGGGAAGTCCCAGGACCCATTTTTAAAGGCCACCTTAAAAAAAAAAAAAAGATACATCTGGGCTTCAGGGAGCCCTGAAACCCAGAGCTAAAAGTGCACACAGCTCTCCTTGCCCTCATGGCTGCCAGTTCCTGCATATCTTTCTCATTTTCCGGTCTCACTGCAGGTTGGATATCTCTGCTCTCCAGACTGCATGGCGAGAAAACACGATTTCCCACTGCTCCTGAGTTCACATGAGCCTCCTTTTCTCTCTCTTGCTTCCCCAATTCCAGATTCCTTGAGAAAAGGTGTTCACTGGGCCTGGTAGGGGACAGGCTCACTCTTGATAAAATCATCTATGGCCAGGGATCAGGGTCACCTGTGTAAATTGGGGGAAGGGGAGCCGACCCTGGCTTGGGCCTCTTCTTACGAAAAGTGCTTACAGTAAGATGCACATCACAGACAGCTTCTCCTCCACCCACTGTACCATTGTGAGTGAGACAGGACAGGGAGGCTCGCCTGTGAGTGTCGGAAGCAGGGCTAAATCCAGACTCCTAACTCCCAACCCAGTGCTCTTTCCACTACACCCTGTTCCTTTGGTCCTGATGCGAAGCCAATGATTGTGAAATAGACTCTGCCCATGCTGTTTCCCCGTGGGAGCAGCTCCAGAATGAGCAGTGTTGATTAGAGAGAATTTTGTTGGCAGACCTTGGAGTGAGCTGGGAGCCAAACACCAGTGGTGTGGCTAGTTGCAACCCTTGGGGAAGCTACCAGAAGGTGTGTGTCATAGGTCCCGGATAGGATGATCTCTCACAGAGCTGTGAGGCTCCTGGGGGAAGGATGGCCCCTTATTCTTGTCTACTTTACCTGGAGGCTACTTCTTAAGACAGAATGAAGGGAAGGCCAGGGCAGGGCAGGGAGGAGGTGCCTCTTTCTCCTGAGTCCTGGCTCAAACTAGCGAGCCATAAAATGGCCTTTGGTGAGGGGCTTCACTGGTGGCGCAGTGGTTGAGAGTCCGCCTGCCGATGCAGGGGACACGGGTTTGTGCCCCGGTCTGGGAAGATCCCACATGCCGCTGAGCAGCTGGGCCGGTGAGCCATGGCCGCTGAGCCTGAGTGTCCGGAGCCTGTGCTCTGCAACGGGAGAGGCCACAACAGTGAGAGACCCGTGTACCGCGAAAAAAAAAAAAAGGCCTTTGGTGGAGAGACCTTTCCTTGAGGCTAGAGAGGAGAGTCCCCAAACCAGGCTAGACAGCTAGCTCCTGAAGGACCCCGCAGGGGAAGGAAATTGGGTATCTCCTGGTCAACCAAAGCACCTGACAATGACATTTTTCTTTCATTCCACCATCTTGGTGTGAGAAGTGACGCTGATGTTTTCTGGGATGCTGTCAGTGTTGCGTACACCTTGCTGCTCCGGCTTCTGTCCCTCCAGCACCTCATGACGGCAATCATTGATGTGGCCGCTTCCAAGGCTGAGCTCAGGCCAGGGCTTGAGGCAATCCTGATGGCAGCCTCAGTCCATTCCAGGGGACTTGGAATCATCTTCCTACTGGTACGCCTAGCATGGGGAGCACCAGGCTGGGCCTCTGGTTGGGCTCTTCCTGCTTTGCTGTGTTGGGATATCCATAGACTGGGCTCCTACCTTGGTCCCTTCTTCCTAGTTCACTTGGTAATACTTCCCTGAACCCAGACTGCCTGGGGCCCCACATCCACTTACAACCCTTGAACTGCTGTCCATTTCTCCAGCCACTGATGCAGGAAACCCTGGGCACCATGATCTAGCTTCATTTGAGTCTACTTTGCCTCTCATCTCTGTCATCTCTGCCTATTGGACTGGCTGTCTTAAATACTGATGCCAATCAGAAATGCCGTTTTTAGCTGGGCTGGGACCCATGGCTCGGGGTTAATGAGGGAGCCCTCTCCATCTTCTCTTGCTCCTCTCCTTGGCCCTGCACGTTCCTCTGTATGCCCATTCTAGTAACGCTTAGCGTGGGCTGTGCTTCCCACTAGACCCTCTATTGGAGTCTTCTCTCCTTTCCTTCGGTTTCTCTTCTGTTGGTTGTGAGGGTTGCTGGGGGTCAGTGTGCAGCAGCCCTTTCCCCAGGGAGCTGATCTCCTAGTGTACCAGTGAGGGATGCTGACATTTTAGAGTCAAGTCTATCATGTAAATATGTCCCAGAATATTACGGATCATCCTAGGTCAGGACAATCATCAACCCACAGGATTAACCGGAATCTAAACAGCTCTGTCAAAGGTGAAGAAGGAGAAAAGCAGACTCTATTCTTCGTTCTTTTGACTTTAATTCTCCCTCCCATGATGCAGGCAGGTTTCACCTGAGTACACTCTAGGCTGACCTTTCACAGTCCCTTTCTCAATCCAGCTACCGAAATGACATTGTTTACATCCCTGAACTTGGGTCTGTAAGGTTCCTGCAGATGCAGGGTCCGTTCTGTCTAATCATTTCCTCTTCCTTGGACATGGTTCCTATAGATTTTGCCCAAGGCTGAAATTCCCTCATCCACCTACCCACCCACCCACTCATCCGTCCAGTCACTCAGTTAATGCTTCTGCCAGTTTCTGTGCTGTGCAATGAGAACACCGTGATAAACAAGTCAGACATGGTTTCTTCCCTCAGGGACCCTTGTGCTCTGCCTCTGTCCCCTCAGCACCACTTAGCAGGAGTCACTGATGTGTCCACCTCTGGGCCTGGCCTCATTCTTGTGGGGATGACAGAAAAAAGCAGGGGAGATGGATGATAAACACGTAAACAATAATTAACGCTAGCTGGCTAAGTGTTATATAGGAAATAAATGGGACAGCAAAAGAGAACAGCAAGGAATTAGAGGGGAGACCTCTTTAGAAAGGATGTTGGGAGTAGGCTTTCTGAGGAAGTGACATTTAAGCTGAGATCTGAAGGACAGGGTGGAGGGACAAAAATGCGCAGGCAGCAGGAAATAAGATATGCTAAGGCCCTGAGATGGGAAAGAAAATGTGTTCCAGGAATGGAAAGCAGCACGGCTGAAGTACTGCAAATGAGAACGTGGCATGAAATGAGACTAGGGAGGTAGGCGGGAGACATATTAATGCATGGCTTTTTGGTCATGGTAAAAAAGTTAGAAAGGGAAAAGGCTTAGATAAGGGCTGATGTGATCTGATTTATATTTTTGAAAGATGACTCTAGCTGCTATGGGGACAGTAGATTGGAGAGGGCCCCGTGGAAGCGGGGAGACCAGGTAAGAACTATTGCAGTCTTTCAGCTGAGAGATCTGATGTCATGACACTGGAGACGCATTTTGCATATAGAACAGGAAGATCAGATGTGGTAGGCAAGGAAGACTCCATGTATGACTCCCATGTTTCTGGCTTGAGAAACTGTGTGACTAGCAGTGCCATTAACAGAGAGATGGAGACTGCAAGCAGAGAAGTTTTGGAGTTTGAGGGAGGAAATCCAGACTTGGGCATGTCTATTAGACATCCAATTGGGTCAAGTAGGCAGTTGGAGAAATGAGGCTGGAGCTCGGAGAAGAGGTTGGGCTGAAGTCAGTTTAATCAGCGCTATCAGCACCTGGAGAATAATGAGACAGGAGGACACTTTCTATCTGCTTCCCTGGCAGCTTTGCATGAGAGCTAAGGACTTCCATGCTGCCTTGAGGAAAGAGGTTGGGGTGTGGGTCCCAGGATGCCCTTCTCATAGGAGCGAGGGCTCTTGGGTTCCTGCAGGATCAGGACCGTGCAGGAGTAGTGATTCAGTTGGGGCAGGGAACTTTCTCTTCTCCACTGGACAAGCCTTTCCTAGGATTGCTCTAAGTTCCATTGATTATCTTTTTGCTTTGCCCTGGAAACACTTTTTATGTAAGCCCTCTCAGAAAGTGACAAATCGTGGAAAAATCCTCTTGGATATGGATTCAGCAAAGGCAGAGATGGCATATCTTGCTCTGTGATGTGGAGGCCGTCCCCAAGGATGCGCCAGAGGCCAAAGAGCTGGAAAATGGATGCAGGTGGCCAGGCTGAGTCATTGCAACTCTCCACTCCTAAGAAACCATACCTAGCTTCACGTGATATGGAGGGAGGGCAGAGGGGGGGCACTCAGATGTGTCTGACAACCAAGGCAGGAAGGGAAGAATTGGACAAGGAGGAGAAATGTTATTTCTCTGGAGCGGGAGAACACAGTGTGCTTCTCCCACCAGGAGGAATTTTCCTGCCTAGGGCTCCATTCTCTCCCATGGCTGAGCTCTCTGGGATAGAACACTGTGACTTGACCCCAGGGACCCTCCAGTGGAGGTTCCTGCTGCTATCATTCTTGACTTTATAGGACACAATTGGGGAAGCAGAGTCCTGCCCCTGTTCCCATATGCAGAGCTTCCTGAGCTACTTCTCCAGGGATGAAATGCCTGCTTCTGCTCCTCATTTCTTTGATTTATTTCTCCCCACTTCCCCCCCACCCTGGTCTCCTTTCTTACATCTTTATTTCCCAACTCTACCTCACAATGGAATGAAGTGGTGTGTAGGGCCTGACGCGGTTGACCATAGCTGTAGAATGTTGATGGTGGGAACAGAAAGTGAGGAAAGAGCAGAGAAGCTTCTGTGCACCTTGACCCAAGAAGGTACCTCTCCAAGCTCCAAGGTTGCAATCCTCAGTAATCAAGGAGAAGGCACAGGGTGCAGATGAACTTCTGGTGGGCCAAGAGAAGAGGGGCAGCTGTCTCCATGGGCACATTTGCTACAAGACCACATTTTTCTTTTTCCATTTTTTTCTTTTTCTTTCTTTCTTTCTTTCTTTTTTTTTTTCCCCCTGTGTCCCGGCGCTTGAGGATAGAACCTGCTGGTACCGAAGACATGACGCCAAGGGGGCTGGAGCCCTTTCCCTCTACCTCCGTACATTACGCGGACCGGGACCGCACGCCCGATCCCCGCCAAGAAAAGGAGGGTAAGACCACTTTTAAGGTGGCCTGTTGACAGGACAGTTGTCAGGATTATAAAGAAGAGAGATTAATGGAAGCAATGTGGAAAGCACAAGCATCAACGAGGAGAGATGGTAGTCAACATGTGGCCCTGGCGGTCCTTCTTCCTCACTACCCTCTCCCATCCCCAGGTGCTTCTCCCTAAGGTTAAAAGCTATCCCCCTCTGGGGATGAGACAATGTAGGGAGCCAAGGCAATGGCTGTTGAAAATGCAGTCACAGAGGTCTCTCGGGGCGCCTAGTGGCCCAGGAGTGGCGGACACAGGAGCTCTGGAGCCTCCCCCTTTCTTTTTTCTCCACTCCTTATAAGTTTTATGGAGTTAGCACAGCAACCCTGGACAAACACTCCAATGGCTTCTCATCTTTCTCAGAGTAAAATCCAAAGTTCTTATCACTAACCTAAGACCCTTCGTGACTTGGTCTCCCACTGCTTCTCCTACTACGTTCTCCCTGTTCACTCTATTCCAGCCACACTGGCCTCCTTGCTGTTCCTTGACGATGCCGGCACGTTACGCCTCAGGGTCTTTGCATTTGCTGTTCCCTCAGCTTGGAAAGCTTTTCTGAGACCTGTGTGGCTCACTCCCTCATTCAGGCTGCTGTTCAAATGCTACCTTAACAGAAAAGCTTTCTCCAGGCATCCTCCCTAAATCAGACACCTCCCTCAGTCACCTCTCCATCCCTTACCATGCTTAATTTCTCTTCGTAGCTCTTTATCATCCTGTAACATATTACATATCTTTCTGTTTGTTTCTTGTCTGTCTTTCCCTGCATGAATGTAACTATTCACTACTGCATTCTCAAAGCCTAAGACAGCATCTGGCACATGTAGGAATTCAATAAATATTTGTTGGGTGAGTGAATGAATGACTAAATCTGATGGAAGTAGAGGTTTGGGTGACTCGCTAGCATTGACATGTAATCTGCACAGTGAATGTTTGTCACAGTTATCAACATTTTCTTCAAATTAAATCCATTTTCTAGTAATCTTGTCTCATCAGTGCAAGAGACCTCCTCAGTGTTGGGCCGAGAGCCAGGCTATTCCTGGAAAGATTTGCAGGACAGGCCAGCAGGGTGATGCTCGAGCTGGGCCCCTGAGGCCTGAGAAGAGGGCCAAAGCACTCCTGGGACTTTCATGATGATGTCACACTTATTTGGATTTCCACGGAAGGAAGCCTGGGCTATGTCCCTCTCTGTGGATGAAGTGGAGGGAAGGGATGTATTAGTCAGGGTTCTCCAGAGAAACAGAACCAACAGGGGACACACACACACATAAGTTTATATATTATTTATCTATCTATCATCTATCTATCTATCTATCTATCTATCATCTATATATCGAGAGGTATCAGAAAGCTGTTTGGAGCACAGACAGGAGATGGGTAAGACTGGAAAGGGGGAGTCAGTTAAGAGGAAAGAATGGGAGATGAGAGAGGTATAGATTTGAAGAAAGAGAAATTGAAGGAGTGTCAGCTGAAGACCCCTGCCTCAGTAGAGTAGATGCAGAGGCTATCCTGAAAATGCTGAGGTTGGCAAAGGAAGTTTGCGGGGTTTGAAGGGAGAAGATAAGGGCAGCCTGTTGGCCAGAGAAGTGGGGAGACTCCTGGGCTGAATGAGGAGCTACAGGAAGGCTCCCTGGTAGATGGAGAGTGTGACTCACAGTGGGGTCAAACTTCCCCCGTAAGTAAGCCTCCTGCAGCCCTCGTTGGCAAAGGGTGTGGGGATCAGGGAACAGGGGACCAGGAGTCAAGAGAGCCAGAGGGTGCTGGCTGACGTGCACTGGGGGACCTGGGAGAGGTCCAGAGCCTGGAGGTTATCTGGGAGCTCCAGGGCAGGCTGGGCAGAAACAGGGAGATATGAGGTTGGACTGGAGGCTGCTCTCTCCAACGGGGAGTCCACAGCCAGAGGAAGCGGCAGGGGTTCCTCATGGTGACCACGTCTTCAGGTCCTTGTAGATGCTCGTCCCTGGTCTGGAACAGCCCTGCCCCTGATGTATCCTTGCAGTGGCAGCCCCAGGCTCTCCTCTTTCCCTGACCGCTCAGGTGGAGACAGTCATCTCCTTCTCAGCACTTCCAGCGCCTGGACTTGCTTCCTCACAGCACTTTTCAGGCTGGATTGAAGGTGACCCTATCCATCTCCTCCTCCCATTCTCCACATCCCCCAACATGGGGCTGTGACTTCTTGAGGGGACAGGCTTAAGTCTTGCTCATTTGTGGAGCCCCTGAGCCTGGCACAGCTGGTCACAGCCCTCTGGGGTTGTTCAAATAACTATGTCCTGAAATGGGGCTCTCCTGACTATCGGTTTATGCCCAGGACCCCAAGTGAGAGTAAGCGGAGGGGCCGTGGTGGGAGGCTGGATGTCTCCTCTCCTTCACCCTTTGCTTTCCTTCTTCCCTCCCTCCTTCCCTCTCTCCCTCCCTCCCTCCTTTCCTTCCTTCCTTTCTTTTTTTTCTTCCTTCCTTTTTAAACTTGAAGTATAGTTGCTTTACAATATTGTATTCGTTTCAGGTGTACAGCGTAGTGATTCAGTATTTTTACAGATAATACTCCGTTTAAAGTTATTACAAGATAATGGCTATAATTCCTGTGCTGTACAATCTATCCTTGTTGCTTATCTATTTTATACATATTCCCTCTTCTTTCTTTCCTCCTTCCTAACCCCGGCTCTTCCATATTCTGTTCTGGGGAAAAGTGATAGAACGATCCAGACCGGAGAGTAGGGTCAAACGTACAAGGTCCGAGCAGCCTCCAGCCCCCAGCACTCCAGCGCGTTCAAGCTCACACCTGCCTGCCACGGGGCCCAAGGCTCGTCCAGGTGGCCGAGGGAGGGCAGCGCCACGCAGAGAAGCGGCAGCCCCAGCGACGGACGGCAGGGGGCGCCGCCAGGCCTGTCGCCCGGGCGCGTATACCGTCGCCTCCCAGCCTCCACCCCCAGGTGATTTCAGACTGGGTTTGGAGCAGTATCGCAGACGGGGTGCTTACGCGGGGGGCTTGCGCTGCCACTCCCCGGCTGTGTAATCTAGTGCTGCCTACAATCTTAGTTTTCATAGCTATAAAATGGGGATAGTATAAGACCATAAAATGTGAAAGTGTTCTCAAAGCGCTTTCACATCTGTCACTGTTAGAGGCTGGCTGTCCCTAAGACTTATATTTCCCGATTTACAGCCTAATAACTTTTGCATCCATCAAACATGTTTGACAGAGCTAAGGGTGAAAAGTTCTCCTTGGGGTGGCCTGCTGCTCTGAGGACAGTAAGTTCTCCACCAACTACTGTAAACACTGTTGGCCTGACTCCTGCCTGGGCTTTTTATTACGTGGTGCCGGTGCAGTAGAGAGGGGATTGCGGGCAGCAAAAAGGAATGAAAAGTTGCTCCCCTGACCCTTCTCAAGAGTCCTTTGTTTAGTCAACAGGTATTTATTTATTTATTTATTTTTATTTTTTGGTACGCGGGCCTCTCACTGCTGTGACCTCTCCCCCTGCGGAGCACAGGCTCCGGACGCGCAGACCCAGCGGCCATGGCTCACGGGCCTAGCCGCTCCGCGGCATGTGGGATCTTCCCGGACCGGGGCACAAACCCGTGTCCCCTGCATCGGCAGGCGGACTCTCAACCACTGCGCCACCAGGGAAGCCCAACAGGTATTTATTGAGCACCTATTATTTGTCAGGCTGTTCCAGGGACTGGAGATACAGTGGTGAGCCAGATAGCATGGAAGTTCCGGACCTTTATTTACCTCTGAAGTCTTGACTAATCCTGCCCTAGATTAGTTTCAGGTTTGCCTAAACCAGGGACCAGAGGCCTCTGCCCCTCCACCCTTAATCCCAGCCCCTGCCCTCTGTTAATGACAGCCTTAGAGGAGCTCTGTTCCCCAGGGCAAAATGTCAGGCTCAGCAATGCCAAGGCTTCTGAAGGCCAGAGGTGACACCTCCTCCCGCCCATCTCCCCCCAACAGCTTCCTCGGGGATTTTTACCCTCATAAAGAATGGTGAGCTCTGGGCTCTGTCAGGCATGGGTTGTCCTCAGAGTCTGGCTGGCCTCAGCCAGAGCAAAGTGTGGCTGAGTTTGGGCTGCTTCCCTCTGCCCCTCCTCTACCACGCTCTCAGAGAACTCAGTCTCTCTCTAATTCCCCAGCCTCAACCCTGGGCGCCAGCTTGAGCCTTCCTGAAATTTCCCAGTTGCTGGTTGTCTCTGACTGTGTCCAAGTTTGTAATCCCCAGGGTCCCGCTTTTGCTCAGAGCTCAGGAGCCCAGGTCTAGAGCACCTGAGGAGTGAAACCATGGCTGATGATCTTTGGGGATCCCCAAAGCACCCTGCTGGGGTGGAGGCAGCCCAGGCCCCAGGATGGCACAGAAAGGCCTGGAGTCTTGTCTCCCTGCACCTACTTGTTTGCTGTGTAATGTAAGTCACTTTTCTTCTCCGGGCTCAGGTTACTTGTTTGTTCATCCATCCATCCAATAAGCCTTTTGACTACTCGCTGTCTCCTGGCACTGTTGGCTAAAGTCTCAGCCCCTTGGGATGGCGTTTAAGGCCCCTCACCGTCTGAGCCATCTAGGAGGGAGCTGGACGAGAGCTTTTGCTTCCTGAACTGCTCTAGTCTGCCCTGACTGCCCAGTCCTTCACACACCACACCTGGAGCCACAGCTGGTCTCCCGGGCCAGGGGCACACTCAGGGCACCTGAGTACAGAGAAGCTCTGTCTTTCCTAGCATTTCTTGGGAATTCTGGCTGCCTGGTGCTAAAAGACCTGAGGGTTTGGGGACGGTCTCTCAGTCCCTGAATTCAGGTCTAACCTTGGGGGTGGGGAGGGGCACAGAGAAGCAGGTTATAATGAGAACCAGCTGACCTGGAGAGGCTCAGTGGGGTAGGTCTCTGCATGGACAGCCCAGGGAAGAAAAGGAAAGGTGGGAGGAGAAGGAGTTCTGTAGGAGCCGAAACCAGGAGAGACCAGGAAGTGGTCATGGGCAGGTTGACTTGACTCAGGACTGGGGACTTGAGTTTGCTGCTGCCTTGGTGGCCAGACTTTAGGGGAGAGACAGCCTGGACAAGTTGGGTGTGTGTCCTGTTCCGTTCACTTGACTGCAGTGCTTAGTTCAGGTTATGGCATGTCGCTCAAGAGACATCTATCAGAGTAAACTCCATGACGAACAAGAGCTTTGGGGAAGAGACTTGATCTGTTCCCATTGGACTTGCATCTGGGAAGATGAAGGCTTGAAGTTGCTGGGAGTCATTTTCCCTTAGCTGTGAAATCTGAAATTGAAGGCAACAAGGAGGAGCAGAGCAGAGGCAGAGCTCAGATGCCATCATTTGAGCCCCTTACGATGCTTTGCCTACAGCTGCCCACCCCTGGGGCTTTTTAGTTTCATGGGCCCTTTTTTTGCTTGAACTAATTAGATCTGTGTGCGTATGTATGTGTGTTTTAATCACTTGCAACCAAAAAAGTCCTACCCAATATAGAGCCCACGATAAAATTCATCTTTATAAAGACCAAAGTGATGGGGGATGATTCTTCAAGAGATCATTAGAACTCAGTCCCACAGTGACTCAGTGGCGCTCATCAGCTAATGACTGCTGACTTGTGCAGGGTCAGGTGAGGCCCCACGGATCCAGAGACCGGCAGCCTCGGGGCCTCGGGAGAGCTGTTTTATAGGTCCAAGTGAGGCAGGCCCAGAGCCTGTCCACCTGGACACCATTGCACCTGCCTTGTGCCACTTGTATTACTGTCTGGCTACTGTCTACAGCCCAAGGTAAGTCTGCTCACATAGTCCCAGGGAAAAGGGCTTAATCAGACACCAAGTCTGGGACTTAATCTCCTGGCAGGCACACCTGGGGAGGGGTTGTGTGCTTCTGAAGGTCCCACTTAGAAGCACAGGCTGGGAGAGAAATTCTGTGTTCCTCTGATGTCCTTCATCACAGCAGTCATGGAGTTGTCACTCCTTCATTATGACTTAATCTTCTGACAGCTCTTCCCCAAATGGATTTCTGGGTCTTGACCTGGAAAAGTGGGACGTAGACAGGGAGCCAGGGCCTCTGGACTGCAGAGGTCTCCAAATGTAGCAGGTGCACATGAAGATGGGCTAGAACTGAATACTAGAACAGACCATGTAAAATTTTCAGTTTTCTGGATTTACACTCAGCAGAATTTAAGTTACCTCAAGAGTAAATAGTCTATAGTTCCCATTCAGAGGAGAACTTTGTTGTCTTCAACAATTTTTTTTGCTGCCTGCATAAAGGAGCCTCACTTTTATATGTTCCAATTTTCATATAACTTTCAATTGTGTAACTACACGTTGATACCTTGAAACTGGTACTTCATCTATCAGCCGGGGGGATTTGTGTTCCCTTTTGGTGGCCACTTGCTACCTGCTGCTGCTAGGGGATGAAAGCCTGGGTCTCTACCTTGGGGTGGAGGTACAGGAAATGTGTATGGCAGAGTTGGTCTCATTTCCCACAATGTGCCAAGGGGACCCCAAATTCCCTGGATACCTGGGGCCTGGAGCTTGCCTGTTGAACAGGGTGGGTGCTTCCATCTCCCCTCTCCCTTCCTGTGGTCCTTGCATCTGGTGGGGGTGGGGAAGGAGTTCAGTGGCTGGTGGTTCTAGGTGATGGCAAAGGTGGTCTTCTGGCTGGAGATGGTGGAGATTTTGCCCATCTGTAGTAGCGGAGAAGATGAGGGTGGAGAGGGATGGTGCAATCACAGAATAGGAGCTACAGCCTGGGCCTCTCCAGGCCCCATGGAGCAACGGGGGGATGCCCGTGAAGGCTTCTTGCACCTGCCAGGACCCAAAGTAGGCATAATGTGTGTGATTTTTTTCCACATGTAAAACTGATATGTTTAATTACCCCTTACATTATTGTTTTCCTGCGGAGACCCAGTTACAAAGATTATCACTAGAGGGCAGGAGAGACTTCAGTGAGAGAGCAGGCTTCCAGCCAGGGCCACCACTTCTCCCATAGACGGGGGCTGAGCTGCCTAAAGCTTTCCCATTCATATAGAAAATGAGGATGTGTATGACGCACTGGGGTAAACTGAAGGGGACTTGGGGACACATATTTGGGCTTAGTGGGAAAATGCATATCACTTTTTTCATGTTTTGAAATTATAGTAAGATACAAAGTAAAGGAAAATAGTAATACTGAATTTGTATAAAATTCTAAATAAAATTATTTCAAATATTTTACGGTTAAACATGAGCTGGCTTCCACTAACATCTCTTTTTATAACTAATTTTAAACTGAAATGGAAACATGAAACTTCTGATCAAGATTTTTAATTATTTCTTTAAATTCTTGATAATCATCATTGACAAGAAAATTCATGTGTACAATCTGGTGATAAAACATTAAAAACAACTTTATAGCCACTAAAAAATTTATAGCAGTTGAAATTACATTTAAAGACTATGAGCTTTTTCTCACCTTCCATTGACTAATGCAGTGTTGAAATTTCTTGTGATAAGGCATTGGATTTAACATCCATCAAATCTCTTGGATTTGAGTGTACTGAAATAATGCTGAAGCAGAATACACATGCATTTTTAGAGAAGTCACCTTGCAGCCAGCCTGGATGTAACTAAAAAAAGTTCAGCTGCTGCAAAAGATAAGAAGCAGCCCATATACATAGAGTAACCATTGTCCTGATTAGTCCTGAAGGGTTCTGATTTATGTCTTCTGACCTGACATGACTATTCATAGTACCTCCTTTCACTCAAAAAAAACCGAAACCAAAAAACAAAACTGCATCAGTTTGGTGCTGATACATATAACATGGTCAAATCTCAGAAACATTAACCTGAGTGAAAGAAGCCAGACACAGAAAAGTGCATGTTGTATGATTGATTTCATTTATTTGAAATTCTAGAACAGGCACAACAAATTTGTAGTGATGGAAAGCAGATGAATAGTTGTCTGGGGCAGCGCTGGGGGTGACGTGGGAGATGACTGCAAAGGGCTAGGTAGGAAATGTAGGCAAGGTTTTCTATCTAAGTTGTGGCAGTGGTCACCCTGGTAGATCACCTACTTATACATCTGTCAAAACTCATAGTACTGTATAATAAAAATAGGTGCCTTTTACTGCATATAAATGATACTTATTAAGTGGATTTTAAAAAAGAACGTGTACCAGTTTGGACAATAAATTATATGGCTTCTGTACATATGCATGAAGAGAGAGATTCAGGGCTGCCATCTGATGCTGGGCCCGCCAGGAGCTCCCTCCTGCTCTCCTTCCTCCGCCCCTGCCCCCTTGGTGGGCACTCTGTGGTCCCTGGGCACGTGGGACACACTCCTCGTGGTGCACAGCAGGCAGTGGTACACTCTGCAGCTGGTGGCTGGGGAAAGTGTGCAGGGGGTGGAGGCCCCCTTCTCTGGCTGGGGGAAGATCAGTGTCCTTGTGCCTAAGGGAGCTTGCTTGAAGGGGGCGGCCCTCCAAGGAGCTGTAGGCCAGGCTCTCCCCAGGAGTGACCAGCCCACGTGCTCCAGGTCCCTGAGCACGCCGGGGCTGCGGACATCACACCACTTTGCTGCACACCTGTGGCCCACTGGAGGCACGCCTACTAGAAAGCTTTGGTCTTGGGAGGGTGCCTATGCCAGTCCCTAAGGCTTACTCCGGAGGCTGGAGTCAGAAATGGGGAAGGTCTATGTAAAGGAAATAAACCAACGCCCACTTCTTGGCCCCAGGAAGAAGAAGAATGAGAAGGGGAGGGAGGAGAGACAAGAGAGCAGTCAGACACTTGGGTCTTAAATCCCCTTTCTGGACTTTGGTCTAGAGCGGGTGTCGGCACACTTTTCTGTAAAGGGCTAGATACGTGTTTTAGGCTTTTGGGTTGTCCCATCTCTGTTGCAACCACTAAACTCTGCCCTGTCGTTTGAAAGCAGCCATGGACAACATGGAAGTGAATGACTGTGGTCGCGTTCCAATACAACTTTATTTATGGACGCTGAAATTTGAATTCATGTAATTTTTATGTGTCACAAAATGTAATTCTTCTTTTGAGTTTTTCCAGCCATTTAAAAATGGAGAAAACATTCTTAGCTTACAGGCCTTACAAAACAGATGGTGGGCTGGAATTGGCTGGCTGGGCACAGCTTGCCAATTGCTGGTCTGGAGAGGTGTGTTTCGTATGGGGATCCTGAGGGTGCAGGGCTTCTGGAAAGGGATGGCTTTTGGATTTCTGGCTTTCAACATAGTTAAAGAGGCCATGACCTTTAGCTTTCCTGAGATGTTCTCTCAGCTCCTGTTTGTTTTGCACCTAAACCAGAAGTTCTCTCTCAGCCCCTGAAGAACTTTTCCCAACGATAATACACAAATGTTATTATTTGACTTTCAGTCATTTGATTTGGACTTTCAAATAAGTTTTCAGAAATCATCTGGCATGACAAATTAAAATAAAAGAGGGCCATAAATTGACATAGAAATGTGTTAGGAACCAAAGGTTATGAGGAACCAAATTCTGTGTTTTGAGGTCTATACCAAGGTGTGTGTGGGGCTACTCCCTGAATAAAGTCCAGGGCGGGGGCCCCTTCAGGTACCATTATAGGGAACTAATTCGACACTGGACCAAGAGTCCACTGCAGTCACTGCCCCTCGCACCTAGAGTAGGCAGGCCAGGTAAGCAGCGTCCCTGTGGGAAGGGCCAGGTTAGGGCCTGTTTCTGGGCATGCGTGATACTTAACACCTGCATGCCTTTAGCTCCGCTTGCATTCTCAGGCGTCCTCAGCCAGCTCCGCTTTGCTTCCTGCCTCCTCCTTCCTGGGCCCCACGTCTTACTCTCATTCTGCGCCCCTGGATCCTTTCTTTCCTTATTCCCTTTTCCTCCTCCTTGTCACTTGCACGGTCGTTTGGGTTTTGTTCTCGGGCCTTTCCTGACATCAGGAGTTGGTGCCCCAGGGCGGTGCTGCGGCATAGCTCTTGTCCCTCCCCCACCCTGTCCCTTGGGGGGGGTCCCCTGCGCCCACTGTTTGTGAATTATGTGAGAGAAAATGGCAGTTTGGCTCAGGAATAGTGAAGCTGGATAGCATCCCTGGCTCCCTTCACTTGCTCCTCCGTTGGAAGTCAGCCTACAGAGTCCTGCTCCCAGGACGGTGTGGCCATCGGTGGGCTGGCCGCCCTGACCTCTTCTTCCCGCCCTGACCTCTTCTTCCCGCCCTCCCTCTGTCCTTTGCGTCACTAATTATCTTCTCTGTATAGTTAATAGATTATAATTGTGGGTTCTCAGGCCTGCCTCCCCTCAGGGGCTGGTCTGGGCTGTGTGTGTCCCTCCAGGACCTAAAACAGGGCCAGGCCCAGAGTGGGCCTTGGTAATACTTGTTGGCTGGAATTGAATTGGCAGTCCGCTAGCGGGACCTATCCAGTCTGGCTGGAACCTGGGAGCTTGAGCCAGCCCCTGCTGCCTGTCCTCAAGGGACCTCAGTCACGGAGGATGCCTGTGCGTCACTTACTCCAGAACATTCTCCTGTGTCGACTAACAGGGCATCCAGGGGCGAGGAGGGTTGGGGACCTAGGAGGGAGCCCTGTAACACCACAGGGCAGGGAGGGATGCAGACGGGACAAGGTCAAGACTACAGAAAGGGACTTTGGCAGGAGCATTGCCATGGGGTGGGGGCAGAGAGAGAGGAAGCAGAGATCAGGGGGAGTGAGATCTGTGCCCCACACTTGGTCCTGCTTTTCCTGCTGGGGCCCTGCCCTGCTGGAGAGAGAAGCTGGTTGCCTCTCCCAGGGAGAATCAGGCCTCGCAGGCAGGAGTTTAAGAGCTCCGTCAGCATCCCCAGGATCTAATTATGGAAGCTGGGGACCCAGGTTCTTATTTCTGCTGTGGTCTGTTGAGAGGGAGTCTCAACTCTCAGGTTGCCTTTGCTGAGGGCTCTAGGGGAGAACTGCTGTGGGAAAGGGCAATTTTGGGCGGCAGGAAGGGGATTTCTCTGAGGCCCGGTATTTTGTGGATCGAGTGGAGGCACCTGGGAGGCTTTGGAAAATTGGTGGGTGGAACCACGCAGCTTGGCCCTCTGTGGCGCTGGCCTGAGCTGCGGCTGCTGCTTTCATCTTTAACGTGTTTGTTCTTTCCTTCACAAAGGACAATAAAAGGAGAGCTTCTAGCATCAGGCTCTGCATAGACACTGACAGGAAGCTCACAGCCTAGAGCGTGGAGGGGGATGGACGTGTCAGGTAATGTACGTTTTAATAAGGAACTGCACAGAACGACGAGGTGGGGCTCAGGAGGCAGCGTCCAACTCTGCCCGGAGGTGGGGCTCGTGGGGACGCCTTCCGGGAGCAAATGGCACTTTTGCAGAAGTGGGTGGGGAGGTGGGAGGATGGTCATTTTCAACAGCATTTGCAAGGGAGTGGCTGTGAGAGAGAGCTCTCGTCCTTCCCTTCAGGCAGTCAGGACGCTTTGCCACAGTGCTTGGGAGGGGAATCCAGGATGTTCTTTTAGGAACTCCTAAGGGGTCCACCATGAGGGGTATGGTCAGCCCTGGAGTGGGGTCTGAAAGAGTTAAATACTGTTGGCCTCCACTAAAGCTTCCAGGAAGGAGACTGCTGGCTGCCAGCCCTGGGTGTGCATTCTATTCTTCCAGTCTAGGGGGGGCTCTGCAGTCCCCCCACCCCTTCCTCTACCTCCCCTCAGCCCCAACTGCAGCCCCTAGAGAAAGCCTTGGAGTATGAGACTGAGGCTCAAAACAAGGCCCCTGGGTGTGACAGCCGTGGTAGTGGCCGCCACCGGGTTAGATTGTGGGTGTCTGGTGGGTGTGGACCCACCAGATACCCACAATCTATTGTTTTTTAAATTATTATTAGATAAATAATTTATTTAATTAATATAAAAATGAAATTTATATTAATTTTTATTTTATATGGAGTATGCTTGATTTATAATCTTCTGTTAGTTTCAGGTGTACAGCAAAGGGATTCAGTTATACAGATACATATATCCATTCTTCTTCAGATTCTTTTCCCACATAAGTTATTACAGAATATTGAATGGAGTGCCCTGTGCTGTACAGTAGGTCCTTGTTTATTATCTATTTTACATATAGTAGTGTGTATATGTTAAATCCCAGGCTCCTGATTTATCCCTCCCCATCCCCTCTCCCCTTTGGTAACTGTAAGTTTTCTCTTTATGTTTGTGAGTCTGTCTCTGTCTTGTGAATAGGTTCATTTGTATCATTTTTTTAGATTCTACATAGAAGTGATATCACATGGTATTTGTCTTTCTCTGTCTGACTTACTTCACTTAGCATGATAATCTCTAGGTCCATCCATGTTGCAAATGGCAATATTTCATTCTTTCCAGCTTCCACTTAACACCCGAGTCTGCTCCGGTCTCATGGCTTCCAGTGTATTCACCAGGATATCCCCTGGGAAACTTGGTCCCCATTCAGGTGTTGGAGGAGCTTAATAGCATCAAGACTTGATTTTTCTTCCAGGAATGGATGATTTAGGGATGTTGGCTCCCATGTTGGCAGAATGGAGACTGGACTTATTGAAGCTTGAGAAGTTTTAAAGAATGTTAGTAGCTGAAAATACTTCAGAGTTCTTGCCCTGGACGTCTCAAATCGGGATATGCAACGCTGTGCCAAGTTAGGATAAATATGGACCATCTTCCTGGAGCATCAATTTGATGTAAATTATCTGTGGGCAATACCACTCCCACCTATGTTTATTAAAACAAATATACATATAGGAATAGAATGCAAACTTCGCATAAATGTTTAAGAGAATGGGGAGCCCTGACAGAAACCTTGAGTTTCAGAAGCAATTCAGGCTCTCCTCCCAGACCCTTGGGATTTGCATTCTTTCCTCTGCTCTGAGTATTGTCCCTCTCTCCACCTTTTACAAATGCCAAAACTACGTCCAGAGAGGTGGGTCAGTTAGTTACTCGCCTAAGTGATACCGCAGAATGGGAGGTGGGTGTGTGACTGGAATGCACGTGGCTGGACTCCACATTTAGCATGTTGTCTGCCACCCAAAAGCGAATCCAAAGTGCCACGTTTTAGTATTTTGTTTTCAGTCGTGCCATAGAAATAACTAAATCCCACCTGTTAAAGTAGACTCTGAGCATGTTGGAGGGAAGGTAGGGCAGTGGAAGGGTCAGGGACTGAAAGTCAAGAGACTGAATTTTATCCTTGAGCAGTTCTTTCAGTAAATAAGTTCTGTGACTTTAGGCAAGTTGCTCATCTTCCCTGTGCTTGGCCTTCCTTATCTGTAAAATGCGGTGGCTACACAAGATACTAACAAGCTGGCCTTCTACGCAGCGGGACAATGCTTGCCTTCCCAGACCCTCCAGACCTGCAGCTGGGCTCCTCCTGGCCATTCTAGAGCCCCTGAGGGAGGGGCAGCTTGCAGCTCAGTTGGCACCTCCTGCATAGCAGTGACCAAGGAAGGCTGCAAATGGGGCTTGGACAGGGCCTGGAAAATCAGCCTTCTACAGGATGCCTCCTGCTTTTGTTGGGGATCATCAGGCTACAAGGTCAAGATCAGAGCCACTCAAGCTGTCCTCGTAAGGGTGCATGTATGAGGATACACTGGGCAATCTCGTAGCCTCGGGGAGGAAGAATTGCCTGAGCCTGGCACCCAAAGCTGCCCCCACTTCCCGGGGCAGCAGCATCTTTCATCTTCGCAGCTTTCTCTCTCCTCTCATCTTGACTGGCTTCCTCTGCTTGCACACAGCCAACCTGGCTGCCAGCCCAGGAAGGGTGTTGCCCACAGCTTCTCTGTCTGCTACAGAGAGAGCTATAAGCTTGGCTGGCTGCTGAGCTAGGGAGGGTGATAGGAGCCTCGCCAATCAGTATGTAAACTTTATTCAACTCTCCTGCTTTTAGTCCAGCGCCTCACCTTTACCTTCCCTGGGCCAGGAATCTCTTATCCTTGAGTTTCTGCAGAGACTAAACCATTTATTTCCCAGCACGATAGTTTCCTGGCAGGGCAGGATTAGGGAAGGACTCTGGGAGAGCCAACTCTTCCTTGTAAAGACTTTCTCTCTATCCTCCTGTTTTCAGCCCCATTTCTCACCTTGGCTCCAATTCATGAGCCTTGCTGGGGTTCACTGAATGGAAACAGCTTGCTTCTGTGGGCATCCCCACCTCCCCCTTTGCAGGCACTTTGGTTTCAGCTTTCTCTGCTTTGCTTAGTTGACATTATCCAGCCTCTTGCCTCTTCTAAGGGTTTATTAACTTCTGTTGTCCTCTGTCACCGTCATGCCAATTTCTTTGCTCTTGTGGACTCATTCTTTTTCATGTCATCACTTTTACTTTAGTGGGTGTCAGGAGGGAATGGAGATACACATGTGTTTAAACCCCCCTATGCTTAAGTGGAAGTCCCAGTCACCATTCAAGACATTCTTACGTCTCCATCAGTCCTTTGAAACTCTTCTTGTCAAGGACACACATTATTTTCATGTTGCCAAGTCTAAAGGTCACTTCACTGAGCTCGCAATACTGTCTCTCAGCAGCATTCCACATACTTGACCCCTCCCTTCTTCGTGAACAACTGGCTTCTTTTGACCTTCAAGATGACCCATTCTTCTGATTTGTCTGTTTCATCCACTGGCTACCTTCACTCTCTTTTGCTAATTCTTCCTCTTCTGAGAATCCCCATGGACTCTTTCCTTGGCCCTCTTCTCTTTTCTGCCTATACACTTTCCCCAGTAGATCTGATCTAGTCCTGGGTCTTTAAATACCTCCTAAAAGCCAGTGACCCCCACATATCCATCTCCAGCCCCGATACCCGCTGAACTGCAGCTTACTGGACATCTCTATTTGGATACCTAACAAGCATCTCAAACTAGAACTCTTGATTTTCGCTTGAACCTGTTCCTTCCTGGTGTTCTCCATCTAAGTAAATCACATGCCCACATATCCAGTTGTTCAAGACCAAAACACAAGATCATGCTTCATTCTGTCCTCTCCTTCTCTGCTCCCATTTACTACATCAGCAAGCCCTGTCAGTGCCTCCACAATGTACTATTATGTCCACTTCTTTCCAGCTCCACTGCAACTACCCCGTCAAGGCCGCCATCATGTCTTGCTTGGACTATGCCAATTACCCCCTGATTGATTTCCCTGCTTCCACCATTGCTCCCCATGTCCCATGAGCCACCTTCCACACTGCAGCCAAAATGATTCCATTAAAAATATCTATTAGGCCCCAATTCACCTAAAGCAGGAGTCAGGAAATGACAGCCTGCTGTCTAAATCTTGCCTGCTACCTGTTTTTTGTTTTTTTTTTTGCTACCTGTTTTTATATGAGCCCTAAGCCAAGAATGGTGCTAACATCTTGCAAAAAAATCAAAAGAATAATATTTCATGTCACATGAAAGTTATATGAAATTCAAATTTTAGTGTTTATAAATAAAGTTGTATTGGAGCACAGCTATAGGCAGTCACTTACGTATTGTCTACGGCTGCTTTTGCACTACAAGGACAGAGTTGAGAGGCTGTGATAGAGCCCTTATGGCCTCAAAACCCCAAATATTTACTATCTGGATCTTTACAGAAAAAGTTTACTAACTCCTGACCTAATCACAAATAGAGTTCTACACTTTGATCATTTAAAATTTGGTAATGGGAGTGTATGGACAGCATGTGTTTTCCTTGTGAGAATTAAGGAATTATTCAAACCATTTGTTTCATTGGGAGAAACTCTTTGGATTGGGCTAAATATACAATAATTCTAAATGAAAAAGAAAACAGATTCTTTCATCTCATTTGAAATCTAAGAGCTAAGATGCACTAATTATCAGAAGTTATTTAAAAATTCAGTCAAAACAAGACTTGCTAATGGATTGGGATGAATAACTTCCCCACCTGTCTTGTAAACATGTTCTTAATTTAGAAATCAGCTGTCCATTAGCAAATAAAATATGGAAGAGAGTTTGTACTAAAAAATGTCTGTCAGGTTATGCCACTCTCTTAAGATTCTCCAGTGATTTCCTATTCCCTTTAAAATAAAACCCAAGCTTTTTACCATGGCCTCTGCTCTTCTACAAACTCCTTCTACCACCCTCCCTTGTTTTACAGGCTTCAGCCACACTGGCCTTTCTGTTGCTCTCTCATTTCTGCCCCAGGACCTTTATACTCGCTCTTCCTTTTGTCTAGAATGTTCATTGCAGCCACAGCTCCTTCTCTTTCATGTGAAAGCTCATACTTACCTCTTCAGATAGGTTTTCCTAGTCTATTTTATCTAGAATAGGCAACCTTTCTCCCAAATGACTCTCTAGAACATCACTTTGTTTTGTTTGCGTTTTAAAAAATTCATGGTAGGACTTCCCTGGTGGCGCAGTGGTTAAGAATCCGCCTGCCAATGCAGGGATCACAGGTTCAATCCCTGGTCCAGGAAGATCCCACATGCCACAGAGCATCTAAGCCTGAGTGCCACAACTGCTGAGCTTGCGCTCTAGAGCCCATGAGCCACAACTACTGAAGCCTGCACGCCTAGACTCCATGCTCCACAACAAGAGAAGCCACCGCAATGAGAAGCCCGAGCACCGCAATGAAGAGTAGCACCTGCTTGCCACAATTAGAGAAAGCCCGCGAGCCGCAACAAAGACCCAACGCAGCCAAAAATAAATAATTTTTTTTTCTTTTTTTTTTGTTGCGGTACGTGGGCCTCTCACTGTTGTGGCCGCTCCTGTTGCGGAGCACAGGCTCCGGACGCGCAGGCTCAGCGGCCATGGCTCATGGGCCTAGCCGCTCCGCGGCATGTGGGATCTTCCCGGACTGGGGCACGAACCCGTGTCCCCTGCATCTGCAGGCGGACTCTCAACCACTGCGCCACCAGGGAAGCCCAATAAATTTATTAAAAAATAAAATAAAATAAAAAATTCATGGCAAGTATCATTATCCAAACTTACCTTCTTTGTTTGTTTTTTTGCATATAATTTAACTCTCCCACTAAAAAATTAGCTCCCTAAGGAAGGGTCCTTGTCTGTCTTGTTCATTTTTGTGTGTGTGTGTGTCTCCACTTACACAGTGCTTGAAATACAGGAGGTGCTGGATAAATATCTGTGCATTAAATGAATGAATGACCAGTTAAGTTAAAGGGAATAGGAACAGGGACAGATCCCGGAGAAGGGGATGTAGGCAGCGCAGTCACCTCCAAATTTGTCTTTTGAACTTTTGCTTCCTTTCCTCACTCTAGGCTAGGGTATTACATGAAATCTGGCCCTTTATAAAGAGTCAGCAAGCAGAATTGAAGGGTAAAGGGGAGGACAAGAAGATTGGGGGTGGGAGGCTGGCTCAGTGGCACAGCTCTGCAAAGGTTTTGCTCTGTTCCTCCGCCCCAAGCAGCACAGTTTTCCCTTGTGACATTCTGTAACTTTCCATGCAACTTTCTCTCACAGCTTTTTGTGGGTAGTTTTCCACGTGGTCAGTCAGCTCCATCAAGTGTGGGCCGTGGAACGTCTGGGATGGTCCTGAGACTATCCGAAGGGTGGCGTGGTGTGTTGTTTGTACCTGGAACCAGTTCCCTGCTCTCCTTTGTGTAGGAAAGTCCAGGAGTGACACACAGGATGTTCCTTCGTGGCTCTTTTTAAAGGGAATGGTTCAAGGAAGCTCATTTTGCCTCTACGTTAAAACCGGAATCTGTGGTCTGCAGCTCAGAGAAGATGTGGCGACACAGATTCTCCCTGGGAGTTTGGGCTGTAGTTTGGGAAATGACAATGTAGCAGTTTCCTTTCCTTTGTGTTGTTGTGTGGTTATTAAAGGTTTTGATTTGGGGAAAAAAACAAACATAAAAATAGCTACAAATATATTTATAAAAAAAAGAGGGAGAGAGAAAATGTTCACCTTTTGAAGAAGGCAAAGTGGGAAGCCAGGCGCCTGAGCACATTTCCTCCGTGAGTGACTTGAGGCTCTAGGGTGGTCACAGCGCTCCGGCAGAAATTTTACAAAACTAGGGAAGCGGTGGACCAAGTTTTGGAAACTCTGCCCCCTCTTCTGATGCTCATAGCCCAGGGAAGGCTCTACCCTAAGGTGAGCTGGGGAGCAGCAGCTGCCCAAAGGGGGCCTTGCAGAGCTCTCTCACCCCTCCCGCCTTGCCTGCAGTCCTGGGGCCGTGACCGCACTCCCATCAGTGATTCAGGGAAGAAGGATGCTCAGTCAACTTGCAAGACTGGGCATCTCCCAGCAACACATTCTTATTGTCTTAGAAGTACAGCTGCTGGCAAGTTCCTTGGTCATGTCTCAGTGATCTGTGTACCTGTTTCTTGGGCCTCTTTATGTCTGACCCAGTTCTTAGTCCAGATCTTACTTCTTAATTAACTCAGGGGCTTGTGTAATAAGTGGCACACGCACATTGTGATGAGGCCTGTTCAGGCCTTATTCTCTTACGTTCTGGCTTGTTCTATGAGTTTCTAAGGATGTGGGTTGGGGAGGCAGGGAGAGCTGTTACCGGGTCTGCCCGATCTGGGCACCAGGATCTATGAAGTGACTGCCTGTTGGAAGCCACCAAGCCAAGGTGTCTTTCTATAACGGCAGGTGTCTTATCACCAAAGCCAGTAAATGGCTTTCCTTGGAACCCTAGAAAGACAATGACAACACAAAGGTTAGTCTAGAAGGACTGAGCTGACACTGGGGGACGAGAACTATGGAAGTGGACTGAAGCAAATGGATATACACAGGAAATCACACAGAAGATGAAGGGTTCTTCAGTTATTGATGCTAATTCCTCTTCACTAGGGGACTATGACAACAACAGCCAGCTGTGGCTGAGGAATCATCCCTGTCCTGATTCTGTTAACATCCTCTCCTTTTGTTGTCTTACCCTGGTTTTAGTTCCTTTTTTATTTTTTAATTAGTTAATTATTTATTTTTGGTTACCTTGAGTCTTTGTTGCTGTGTGCGGGCTTTCTCTAGTTGCGACGAGCGGGGGCTACTCTTCATTGCAGTGCGCAGCCTCCTCATTGCAGCGGCTTCTCTTGTTGTAGAGCACGGGCTCTAGGTGTGTGGGCTTCAGTAGTTGTAGCATGGGGGCTCAGTAGTTGTGGCTTGTGGACTCTAGAGCGCAGGCTCAGTAGTTTTGGTGCATCGGCTTAGTTGCTCTGCGGCATGTGGGATCTTCCCGGACCCATGTCCCCTGCATTGGCAGGCAGGTTCTTAACCACTGCGCCACCAGGGAAGCCCCTGGTTTTAGTTCTCAATCCTCATTTTTGTCTCAAGCTGTCTGCATACCGCTTTATCTACCCTGAAATGATTTACTTTCTGAAACTGGGATTTAGTGTCAAGAGTGGAAAATTCCCAGCCTTTCCACCAGCAGTTGCTCAAAGTTCGCAGTAAAGAAGCAAGTCTTCAGTGACTATGCTTTTGAGGAGGTATAATTTCATCCAGTGTGTCTGGCTCTGCATGGACTTCTCAAGATTCCAGTGACAGCCTTTGGGCCACGGAGTCAACATGACATGAAAACAGTCTCCTAGGGCTTCCCTGGTGGCACAGTGGTTGAGAGTCCGCCTGCTGATGCAGGGGACACGGGTTCATGCCCCAGTCCGGGAAGATCCCACATGCCGTGGAGCGGCTGGGCCCGTGAGCCATGGTCACTGAGCCTGCGCGTCTGGAGCCTGTGCTCCGCAATGGGAGAGGCCACAACAGTGAGAGGCCCGCGTACTGCAAAACAAAACAAAACAAAACAAACCAGTCTCCTATATTTATCCAAAAAAAAAAAAAGTGAAAACACTAATTCAAAAAGATATAGGCACCCCAATGTTCATAACAGCATTATTTACAGCAGCCAAGATATGGAAGCAACCTAAGTGCCCATCAACAGATGAATGGATAAAGAAGATGTGGTGTATATATACAATGGAATATTACTCAATCATAACAAAGAATGAAATTTTGCCACTTGCAACAACATGGATAGACTTGGAGGGTATTATGCTTAGTGAAATAAGTCAGACAGAGGAAGACAAAGTATGATATCACTTATATGTGGAATCTAAAAAAGAAAACAAACCAGTGAATAGAACAAAAAAAAGACTCATAGGTATAAAAGACAAACTAGTGATTACCAGTGGGGAGAGAGAAGGGGGAGGAGCAGGATAGGGGTAGAGGATTAAGAGGTACAAACTACTGTGTACAGAATAAATAAGCTACAAGGATATACTGTACACCACAGGGAATATAGCCAATATTTTATAATAACTGTAAATGGAATATAACCTTTAAAAATTGTGAATCACTATGTTGTATACCTGAAACTTATAAAATGTTGTGTATCAACTATACCGCAATTGAAAAAAAAAAAAGCAGGCCCCTAATGCCCTCTGGTTTACAACTTTGGATCTGAACCTTCCCTGACAGCCCCGCACACTGTGTTCTGGCTTGCTCCTGATCCCTCCTGTTCTCAATCTGGCATTTTTCATCTTTGGCCTCACTTTACCTTTTCTATCTGACAATTGGTCCATGCTGCTGGTTCTGCTCTGTTATTTCCACATGGCTAAAAGCTCTCTTTCCAGCCTTGCTTCCGAAGTTCCCTGGTTCAGATCCCTCCAGGGAGCTTCTGCCAGCCTCACCCAGTTGAAGAGCAGGATCTAGGTGCATCTTAGCGTCTCTGTCAGCTTCCTTCTGTGCCTCACACTGGGCCAGGCCACCAGCACGGGCTGTTGATAAGGGTGGATGCTGACTGCCAAAGGCTCCTTACTGCCCAGTCATTGATTCCCACCCTCTGGTCTCCTACAATTAAGCATCTTCCATCTGCAGCCACTGGGGTTTTGGTGTCTAACCATTTCATGACCACATGCATGGGGTACACATTTACATTACCCCCCTGAGAGCACCCTTTTGGTAATTAATAGTCCTCACATTTGTTCAGTGACATATGGTCAAAAGAGTACCTTAGTATAGTCACATATATTGTCTCATGTCCATACCTCTTTCTGTTTTCTTTTGCCGAAACTACACTGACACATCATAATCACCCAGGGTCCATGTGCCTTAATTTCTTCCATTCTTTCTATGGCTTGAAAGCTCATTTCTTTTTAGAGCTGAATAATATTCTATTGCCTGGATGTACCACAGTATATTTGTCCAGTAGGCTACTGAAGGACATCTTGGTTGCTTCCAAGTTTTGGCATTTATGAATAAAGCTGCTATAAACATTTGTACGCAGGTTTCTGTGTGGACATGTTTTCAGATCATGTGGGAAAATACCAAGGAGCACAATTGTTGGGTTGTGTGGTAAGAGTGTGTTTAATTTTGTAGGAATTTGCAAACTGTCTTCCAAAGTGGCTATACTACTTTGCATTCTCATCAGCAGTGAATTAGAGTTCCTGTTGCTCCACAACCTCATCAGCATTTAGTGTTGTCAGTATTCTGAATTTTGGCCATTCTAATAGGCATGTAGTGGTATCTCATTGTCGTTTTAACTTGTATTTCCCTAATGACATATGATGTTGAACATCTTTTCCTATGCTTATTTGCCATCTGTATATCTTCTTTGGTGAGGTGTCGGTTAGGGTCTTTTGCTCATTTTTTAATTGGTTCATTTTCTTATTGTTGAGTTTTAAGAGTTCTT
The DNA here is from genome assembly GCF_951394435.1 of Stenella coeruleoalba. Taxonomy (NCBI): domain Eukaryota; kingdom Metazoa; phylum Chordata; class Mammalia; order Artiodactyla; family Delphinidae; genus Stenella; species Stenella coeruleoalba. The sequence continues at coordinate 44,932,815 of NC_137154.1, read as the reverse complement.
TGTGTAGTTTGGATGACAGTCCTTTATCAGATGTATCTTTTCCAAATATTTTCTCCTAGTTTGGGGCTTGTTTACTCATTCTCTTATTAGCTCCACTTTTGTAGATAATAAATGCTACAAATTATTGAGAGCTTACCATACACAAGCACTGTGCTAAATACCCTACATATATTATCTCATAAAATTCCAATGAGATGCCGTGTTTACTGAGGTTCTCTAAACTGTAAGTAGCAGAAACCAACTCTGGCTAGCTAAGTAAAGAAGAAATGTACTGAAGGGATAGTAGGGTATCTCATGGGATAGGAAGCAGAGCTGAACAATCAAAATTAGGAAGGGTAGAAACCCACGCTTGCCTACTTTTGTAGGCTCTTTAGAATGTGGGTTTGGGGGATAAATCTGGGCAGTCCTATTGGCTCCTAGCCCCTGCTATCTCTTTGTTCCAAATACCACATTCCTTTGAAGGAGAATCTGATTGGGTCAGGTATCTATCCTTGGGCCAATCAGGTTGAAGGGACTTGCATTACAGGCATGGCCACTGGGGTCCCTTGCCTTTGTATCAGGGCTGTTCTCAGAGAAAGGGAATCACTGTGAACCAGTCAGCCACCAAAAGGGCATCTACTGCAAGCAAATAGTTGTATCAGTCAAGGTCCTGGCACTCAAAAGTGGGTCATTGAAGTGCATTAATAAGGGGATTAGGAGGGAAGAGTTTAGGGAAAGCGGCAAGGTATGTTAGAGTATCCGGGGGCTCGTGGCAGTGGGGAGCTGTTCCGTGCTAGGCCTGAAGAGGAAGGAGGAAGTAGTGGTTTTGAAACCTGTGGAGAAAGCTATAGGGAGAAGGCTGCCTGAAAATTAGCTGTGGTTTTGGGGAGACGGTCACAACCAACTCTCAGCAACCCAGCAGTGTGGGATCTAGGGAAATAAATATTAAGATTTCACTCTCCTCCCACTTGCCCATTTCTTGGACACAACCAGAGCCAGAGAGCAAAGGAGTCCCTTGATAAAGTTCTTTTTTAAAATTTTATTTATTTTTGGCTGCGTTCGGTCTTCGTTGTTGCATGTGGGCTTTCTCTAGTTGCAGCGAGTGGGGGCTACTCTTCAATGCAGTGCACAGGCTTCTCATTGCAGTGGCTTCTCTTGTTGTGGAGCACGGGCTCTAGGTGTACGGTCTTCAGTAGTTGTGGCTCATGGGCTCAGTAGTTGGGGCGCACGGGCTTAGTCGCTCTGCGGCATGTAGGATCTTCCCGGACCAGGGCTTGAACCCGTGTCCCCTGCACTGGCAGACGGATTCTTAACCACTGCCCCAGCAGGGAATTCCCCCTTGATACGGTTCTTATAGTCCAGCCTCCCCAGACTCCTCTACTCTTCTGTGTAGAGAAGAGTGGAGAGTGGATATGGAGGGGCAAATAGAAGACAGTCAACACAGTAATATAAATTTCAGTTCATGGATGAAGACTCTCAGGTTTGGAGGAGTTAGTGACAGGTTTAGATTCACACAGTTAATTCAGGGTCAGAGTTAGGGTTTGAACTCAGTCAGTCTGACTCCAGAACCTGTGCTTTTGACCACTGTGCTCTCAGATGAAGACTCTGGATTCAAACACTGGACACGCCACGCACAACTCAGGTGAGGACTTTATCTCTCTGGTCCCCTTGCAACATCACCTCTTAGCTGCAGCAGCAACAAGAGCTCATAGTCCAGCCCCCTCGCCCCCTCAGTGGTGCTGATAGACGTACACTTGCCGGTTTCCTTCAAGCAGGAAAGCCCGTCCTCCTGGGCTTTGCAGGGCTGTATGCTTTGGAATATCAGAGGCAGTCAAAGTAGAGTCCAAGCCTCTTGACACCACGCAGGCAGCTCCGCTCTCCTGTGGGTAGGAGTGTGATCAAAATTTAAATTGCACTCCAATTAAGTCTCTCCTCTCTAAGTACTCAGGGGATCATTCTCAGGCTTGGACCATGTACCTGTGAGAGCTAATACCATTATCAGATGTCCATTCCTCTCACATAAATAGTCCCATTAGCACCTTGTCTGTCTGGCCTTACACTTTCCTGCCACTGCTTGGAGCTCCCCAGACAAACACATTTCTAATCAGGCATGCAGAGGAAAATGTCATTAATGGCAATAATATTCACTGTATGGTTTCCTTTCCCATTATTTTATAGCTCTTTAACCTATTTAATAATAGGTAACATCTACGATATACTTGCTGTGTGCTAGGTACTATGCTGTTTTTACATGAACTGTCTCATTTCATATTGACAATAAGCCTAGGAGCTAGCTAGGTACTATTTAATCCCCACTTTAAGATGAGGAACTGAAATTTATAGGGGTGAAGTATGGAGCTGTAAAGCGATAGAATTATTATTAAGTAGTGGATCCAAGATTTGAAGCCAGACAGCCTGGCTCCAGAGCCCACAGCACTTAAGCCATGATGACTCCTGTTCTGGATGCCCTGTATGCATAAAAGAGTGAACTTTAACCATCTTCCTCCACTTCAGAGGTGAAACTTTAATATATATAGGGAATAGGAGTATGGTGCAAACTGTTAGTGATCACCAAATATCAATGTATTCATGTAAAGTTTCCATCTCTGTTGCAGCTGTGTTAGAGACATGTGACTAAGTCTGGCCCATTAGATGTAGGCAGGAGTGATATATACCATTTTAAGCCTGGCAATAACCCCCCTGCACTATCAGCCGCTCTCTCTTTCCTGTCTATGGTTCTAGAAGTTAAGAACTCTGAGATGACTAAATTGCAATTTGTAAGGAACTTGTTACTGCGTGGAGAGGGCAACGCAGAACAGTTGCCTGACCTGCATTGGATAGTGACATAAGTGAGAAATAAACCTTTGTTGGGTTAGACCGCTTAGAGTTTGGGGTTTCTTTATTACCACAGTATAGCTTATCGTACTCTAATATAAATTTCTTACTCATAGAGATACTGGTACCTCTAAGTAGGGCACTGCTCTAACAGCTTAATGGTCTGGTGGTATGCTGAGCGGAAAACTAATGTTGGAGACTGGAAATATCTCACTGCTTTATTTATTTATTTTTAATATCTGTCTATCTATCTATCTAGCTATCTATCTATCCTTCTGGCTGCACCAGGTCTTAGTTGTGGCAGGTGGGATCTTTGTTGCCACATGCAGGACCTTTGTTGCAGCATGTGAGATCTTTAGTTGTGGCATGTGGGATCTTTTTTTTGGTTGCAGCATATGGGATCTTTAGTTGCGGCATGTGAACTCTTAGGTGCGGCATGTGGGATCTAGTTCCCTGACTAGGGATCGAATCCTGGCCCCCTGCATTGGGAGCGCGGAGTCTTAGCCACTGGACAACCAGGGAAGTCCCTCTCACTGCTTTAATGCTGAAACATCAATAATTGGTCTAGGGATTTCCCCGACGGTCCAGTGGTTAAGACTCTGCCTTCCAATGAGGGAGGTGCAGCTTCAATCCCTGGTCAAGGAGCTAAGATCCCACGTGCCGTGGGGTGTGGCCAAAAATTAAAATAAATAAATAAAAAAAATTGAAGGAAATCTTAAAAAAAAAATTCGATCTAACTTGGGAGGCAGAATCCATGTTTATTTATATGACATTTCTAGGAGAAGAGATTGAAAAACAGAACATTAGTAATGTGTGTTGACTACTGTTGGCTGCAGTTGTCAAGGTATTACAAGAAAAAAGATGAGCTCAGAATAGAATTGGCCAGAGACTGGCAGAATGAATAAAAATCAAACAAACAGACAAACTAACAAACATCCATGACTCAACTATATGCTGTCTACAAGAGACACGTTAGATTCAAAGACAGAAATAGATTGAAAGTAAAAGGATGGAAAAAGATATACCATGCAAATAGTAACCGAAAGAAAGCTGGAGTGGCTATATTATTATCAAAGTACTCTTTAAGACAAAAATTGTTACTAGAAACAAAGAAGAACATTTTAATTCTTTTATTGTTATAAAAGAATCAATCCAGCAAGCAGTTATAAAATGATAAATCTCTGCATCTTACAAAAGAGCCCCAAAATACATGAAGTGAAAAATGAGAATTGAAGAGAGAAATAGAGTTTTACAATAATAGTTGGAGACTTCAGTACCTTACTTTCAATAATGGATAGAACAGACAGATAATAAAGGATAGACAGATAATCAACAAGGAAGTAGAGACTTGAACAACAATATAAACAGACTAGACCTAACAGAGAAATAGAACTCTGCACTCAACAACAGCAGAATATACATTCTTCTCAAGTACACATGGAACATTCTCTAGGATGGACCATATGTCAAGCCATAAAACAAATCTCAATAAATTTTAAAAGTTTGTAATAATGTATGTTCCCCAACCACAGCAGAACGACATTTGAAAGCCATAACAGAAGGAAATTCACAAACATGTTGAAATTAAACATATTTCTTCTGAATAATCAATGGATCAAAGAAGAAATCCCAAGGGAAATTAGAAAATACTCTGAGATGAATGAAAATGAAAAAAATGGGGACTTCCCTGGTGGTCCAGTGGTTAAGACTCTGCGCTTCCACTGCAGGGGCAAGGGTTCGATCCCTGGTTGGGGAACTAAGATCTCACATGCCGTACCGCATAGCCAAAAAAAAAAAAAGAAAGAAAGAAAAAACTGGGCAAAGAATCTGATCGACATTTCTCCACATAAGATATACAAACGGCCAATAAACACATGAAAAGATGTTCAACATCATTAGTCATTAGGGAAATGCAAAGTAAACTATGAGATACAACTGCCCACCCACTAAGCTGGCTATAGTCAAATAGAGACACTGACAAGTGATGGTGAGAATATGGAGAAATTGAAACCCTCATACGTTGCTGGTGAGAACGTCATATGGGATGGCCTTTCTGGAAAAGAGTTTGACAGTTCCTCAAAATCTTGAACGTAGAGTTCTTATATGACCCACAAATTCCACCCCTAGATATCTATCCGAGAGAAATGAAAACATACACCCACGCAGATACTTGTACACAAGTGTTCTTGGCAGCGTTATTCATAATAGCTCCAAAGTAGAAACAGTCCACATGTTCATAAACAGATGAATAAACAAAATACAGTAAGTCCCCTACGTACGAACAAGTTCCATTCTGAGAGCACATTCGTAAGTCCAAGTTGTTTGTAAGTCCAACAAAGTTAGCCTAGGTACCCAACTAACACAATCAACTATATAGTACTATAATGTAATAGTTTTATAATACTTTTCACACAAATAATACATAAAAAACAAACAAACACAAAAAATAAAGAAAACATTTTTAATCTTACAGTACAGTACCTTGAAAAGTACAGTAGTACAGTACAACAGCTGGCATACAGGGGCACATCGAGTGAACAGGCAAGAAGAGTTACTGACTGGAGGAGGGAGATGGTAGAGCTGAAGGATCGTCAGCAATAGGAGATGGAGGGCAAGCTGCAGTTTCACTCATGCCTGACGGTGATGGCACAGGTTCTGGTTCCTTGCTGGAACCAGATGCGTGTTCACATCTTTGAAAGTTTGCAACGTGAAGGTTCATATGTAGGGGACTTACTGTATAGTGTATCTACACAATGGAATATTATTCCGCCATAAAAAGAAATGAAGTACTGATTCATATTACAGTGTGGATGAACCTTGAAAACATTATGCTAAGTGAAAGAAACCAGACACAAAAGACCACATATTCCATTTATCTGAAATACCTAGAATAAGCAGATCTATAGAGTCAGAAAACAGATGAATCTAGGGGATAGAGGGAATGGGAAATGGGGAGTGACTGCTAATGGTTACAAGGTTTCTTTTTGGGTGATGAAAATATTCTGAAATTAGACAGTGGGAATGGTTGCACAGCTTTGTGAGTATAGCAAAAAACACTGGATTGTACATCTTAAAAGGGTGAGTATTATGGTTGCAATTATATCTCAACTTAAAATAAAAAAGCATAGGATTGGCTGTTTTGCCAATTAAATTAAATGGAATAGACAAAGTCCAGAATATCGAGGCCTGCAGAGTTAGAAAAGCTGACTGCTTCTAGTTCCCAGATAGAAAGAGATGGGAATTTAAAAGGCTTTGCGTGGCAAAGGCCCAAGGAAATATCTCAGCTGGTTAAAGTGAATCATGGAAAATACCTGATTAAAGGTGTGTTCCGGGCTTCCCTGGTGGAGCAGTGGTTGAGAATCCGCCTGCCGATGCAGGGGACACGGGTTCGTGCCCCGGTCCAGGAAGATCCCACTTGCCACGGAGCGGCTGGGCCCGTGAGCCATGGCCGCTGAGCCTGCGCGTCCGGAGCCTGTGCTTCGCAATGGGAGAGGCCACAACAGTGAGAGGTCCGCGTACTGCAAAAAGAAAGGAAAAAAGGTGTGTTCCTTTGTTCCAGCTAGCTTCAACGAAATCACTCTCACATTGAAAGAGAGTATGCGGGGGCAAGAAGGCAAAAGAATAAAGCAAACTTGAAAACTGTATCTTAGAAAAGGAACACTGAGTGTGAGTATTGGCACATGGAATGGTCTGGATGCAAATAGGTTAGAAAGTTATTTTTGAGGAAACTGTATTGTTAAAGAAACCACAAGCCTGTGTAAAAAGTTTGAGTCCTTTAGTTAAGCCTTAAAACTGTGCAGGAAGTTGCACAGCCCCTAAGAAAACATTCTCTCCAGTGCCCTCTTTAGATGTGGCCAAAGAGAGTAAGGGTCCAAGAGGAAGCCTCTCAGATGGTGGTGCCTAGGATCACAAAGAACAGTGAAGGGCTGAATTCCTACCCCTGGCTAGGCAGCCGTTCTAACGTCTGCCCGTTGGTACTTCAGCATTGCAATACCCATGTATTCAGCAGTGTCATACCAGTGTAGCTGTGGAACAGTGACCCCTGTGGGTCTCTCAGTCTTCCCCTTTCCAAATGGGAGTGTTAAGTGAAGTTATCCTCTTCCTGTTCCATCACTGCACATTTGTATGTTGGCATGGGTATGAGACAGACAACTTGCCCTCTTAGTTCACAGTCTAAAAGAAGTCACATTTGTTCCTGACAGAGAGGACTGAGAAACGCAATGACAGATTGGATTTTGGAATGTTTTCCATGAAGAGCAGTAGAAGGTGTTCTATTTGTAGGAAGAAGGGAACAAAGGGATATTTAATGACCAGAAGAGGACACTGTGGTGGAGACTGTTATTTGTTTACCACAGAGGCTTGCCATGTGCTCCTCTACATTTTTCAGCCTACAATGTTGGGCAGTAATTTTTCTTTCTTGTAAAGTATCTCTGATATCAAGGTATCAAGGTTTTGCAAGACTTACCAAATGAGTTTGAATGTTTCTCCTCTTCTATTCTCTGATGCATCTGTTTAGATCAGTATTATTTATACCTTAAATTTTTGTGACTCCATTTGGGCTTGCAGTTTTCTTTGTGGAAGAGTTTTAATGCCAGATTCAATTTCTTTGATAGCTATAAGACTATTGGCATTTTCTATTTCTTCTTGTGGCAGTTTTGGTAAATTGTATTTTTTTTTTAATAAAGTTATTTATTTTATTTATTTATTTTTGGCTGCGTTGGGTCTTCGTTGCTGCGCGTGGGCTTTCTCTAGTTGCAGTGAGCGGGGGCTACTCTTTGTTGTGGTGCACGGACTTCTCACTGCAGTGGCTTCTCTTGTTGCAAAGCACGGGCTCTAGGCACGCAGGCTTCAGTAGTGGTAGCTCGCGGGCTCTAGAGCGCACGCAGGCTCAGTAGTTGTGGAGCATGGAGTTAGCTGCTCCGTGGCATGTGGGATCTTCCCGGACCAGGGCTTGAACTCGTGTCCCCTGCATTGGCAGGCGGATTCTTAACCACTGCACCACCAGGGAAGCCCAGTAAATTATATTTTAACAAACTTGAATATTTCACCTAAAATTTCCAATTTATTGGCATAAATATGCACATATAGAACGCCAATTTATTGGCATCAAGTTGCTTATAATAGCCTCTCATTGTCCTTAAATGTATGTAAATTCTGTAGTGATATCCCATTTTTTATACCTGATTTTGGTATTTGTATTCTCTCTCATTTTTTTTTTTCTCTCTAGATCTGCCTTGCCAGGCATTTATTAATTGTATTAGTCTATTCAAAGAATACACTTTTGACTGCTGATTTTCTCTATTGCATGTCTTTTTCTCTATTTCATTGATTTTTGCTCTATCTTTATTTTTCCCTTCTATTTGTTGGAGGGGTGTTTAATTTGCTGGGTTTTTTTCTAAAAGTTTTTGATTTGGACACTTAGATCACTGGTGTTCAACTTTTCTTATGTTTTAATATATACATTTAAAAAAATTAATTAATTATATTTATTTTTGGCTGTGTGAGGTCTTCGTTGCTGTGCATGGGCTTTCTCTAGTTGCGGCGAGCGGGGGCTACTCTTTGTTGCAGTTCGTGGGCTTCTCATTGCGGTGGCTTCTTTTGTTGTGGAGCACAGGCTCTAGGTGCACAGCCTTCAGTAGCTGTGGCACGCGGGCTCAGTAGTTGTGGCTTGCGGGCTCTAGAGCACAGGCTCAGTAGTTGTGGCACATGGGCCTAGTTGCTCTGCGGCATGTGGGATATTCCCAGATGAGGGCTCGAACCTGTGTCCCCTGCATTGGCAGGCGGATTCTTAACCACTGCACCACCAGGGAAGTTCCTTAATATATACATTTAATGGTATAGGTTTCTTCTAGCTACAGCTTCAGTAGTGTTATTGACCACACTACCTCCCTTCTCCCACTGATCAAGTAGTGAAAGACTCTTAGATGGTGAAAGTGCAGGATGGAAACTGTGTGAATTTCTGAGTCACTGTTTGGAGGGAAGCCATGCGGGAGAGCTGCCTGACCTGCGTTGGCTTGTGATATGAGCAAGAAACATAACTTTAATGTGTTGAACTACTGAGTTTTGTTTGTTTGTTTTGAATAGGTTGCCATAACCTAACTTATCGTGGCTAATATAAGAGGGCCTGTCTTACATCAGCTCCTGTATTGGTCCACATTGCAGAAGACCTCTTCTCCTTTATTTACTCAAATATCAATATTATGAGATTGTTGTTATAAGAGGTTTTTACTGAATATGTGGGGGTAATGGAGGGGTATTACAGCACAGCACACAATAGGAAACAACTTTACATTGAATATGCCTTCCTCTTCATCGCACATGAAATTTGTCTTTATTTCTCTTTTTGGTTTGGCCCTGCCAGGTTTTTGAGTTCTCTTCTCTATTTAAGCTTTTCCCTCACAGTTCGTATTCTCTTCTCTTCCCATCCTTCCTATTCTAAGGCACCTCAAAACTCTCCAGTTTTTACATATAGCTTTTCCTTACCTAGGATAAAATCAAATTCCTAGTCATGGTGTCTTCTCTACTGACCAAAGCACACCCAGAGGTCTGGGGCAGAAATGGGGCTGTGGGCAGCCTGTTGGAGAATCAGGGTGGGCCTTCCAAGCTAAGAGGTTTTTTCCCAGAACCTAGAGTTGTATTTAAAAAAAATTTCCTGCCACTTTTTTTTTTCTATGCTTGGGTTTTTATTTATTTTATTTCACTTCTTTTATTTTTCACATAGTTGAAATCATGCTTTGCGTTGCACTTTTATAACTTAGTGTTCTATCATAAGCATTTACTAATTACTATATGATTTTGGTAAGCATCTTTTTACATTTGCATTTTTTTCCTATTTAAAAACACAATGATCAATCCCAGGGTGTAAAGAAGGACAAATTAACTGAAGTTAACTTATCCCCCTGAAATCCCATCCACTGGACAGAGAGCATTTTACACAGTGGACTGCATGACTTCAGCTTCTGACAGTTGAACAGAGAGAAAAATATTCGGAAAGTCTATGAGTGACTGCTTGGACAGAGCTATCCCTCATCAAACTGTAACCGAGCCATGGCCCTGGTGGGACAGCCTGGTGTGCTGGAATGAGGACTGCCAGGTTAGATGCATCTGTGTGTCTGGAGCAGTTGTGGGGAGGGGGTGAGGCAGCAGTCTTCTCTCAGAAGGATCTAGGAACCTGTTGGGAGAGGGTCAAGCCTGTGCACATTGCTTGTGTTGCCCTGACCATCCTCAGAGGGAGGGGCTATAATGGAAAGTGAATAAAAACAGGGCTGCTTCACTGATTTCTGTGGGAGTTTTGGGCCACCTTGCTTTGTGTTCTCTGTAATAGTGACCCATGGAGGACAGGGAGGGGATGGTGGGAGGGATCCTTCCTTCTCATGGTAGATAATCCTGGAAACAGATTGGATACAGCTGCCTGAGCCATGAGTGGACAGAACTATGTTGGTCTGGAAAAGGAGGGTTGCAAGACCACCACAACAGGCTGCCACAAAAATTGGCCATGACTTCAATGTTCAGCCTGATTGGGTACCAGTCACCAACTAACATAGAGGCCAGAGGTCAGAGGGCTAATGTGGTGACTCTTAGCACTGTTCTCAGATCCTCAACTGAGGAAGAGAGAGAAGCTACAGGGACAGGTGGACTCAGCCAGGTGCCTGCAGCCACTGGGTTCATAGGGAGGCCTGTGGGCCAGGCTAGAGACAGGAAAACCCTATACTGAAGAGTAACCTCTGCATGGGGCTTAGGGAGGGGTCTGAAGATGTAGGCTAGAGCTGCTAGGAAAAAGGCCTACCAGGACCAAAGGGCCAGGTAATATGAGACAAGTAAGAACACTGGGAATCTGGCTTTATTGGAAGCCTGCCATGGAATCAGTGCAGATGCTCTTTCGCCTTCCCTCTTCAGGCCCAGGGAGGGTGACACCCTGATGCTACCAGCCCTTGAGTATCATACAAATCCTCATGGTTCCCTACACCCTTGCCACATCTTTGTAAATAGTCCCTCTATTAAATTATCTATTAAATCAATTATCCTAATATGAAGGTAGCATCTGTTTGCTTCTGGGACCCTACTGATATAGAAGCCATTCTGTTGATGGCTCTGGGGAGGCCCTCTGGACCAGCTCTGGAGATGGAGTCTGGGGACAGGGCTTTAAATAGTAGATGCCTGCAGGAGGGGAAAGGACAAAAGATAAGGACAGAGAGTGTAACTTCATTGACATACTCCAGAGATCCCTGGTAGGAATGGAATTTGGCAATGCATTTATGCCTAACTCATCGGGATGGGTAGAGATCAGACAGATCTGATTTGAAGCAGTGGGTGGGGTGGTGGTATTAGGAAGCAGGACCATTAATATCACCCAGATCTTATTCCACTTGCTCTCTGGAGAAGGGCTGAGCAGCAGTCTAGACCCTGGAGGGGGGAATGAGTGATTAAAGCTAGAGCCCACTGAAGCAGGAGTAGGGTGGGAGGGGTGGGACCTGGCCCTGGAGTCCCGGCACAGGGTCGGGCCCCTCTACAGCTTTGGCAGAAGGAACAAAGATGCTCACAAAACAGTATGGGAGGACATTCTTCCCCACTGACTTCCAGGATATACTCACATGGAAGGAATGTTTGAGAGAGACAGAACTGGAAACATCCAGAAAACATGAAGGGTTGGGGAGGGTGGGCATGAGGAATTTAAAAACAGGTTTATTATAAACTTAATAAATGCTGGAAAAGTGACAGAATTTGGAAAAGTTAATTTGAAAACATCACCACCCTGGAGCACTAAATCTGGTTTTATTTACCCAGGCCATGTGATATTTCCTTTAGTAAAATAAGAGATTTATACATGTTGGAAATGGAGCTTTTATTGTGTAATCTTTACAGACTTTCCAATCATGAATATGTGACAGAAATAAAATGTGGGAAAATGACTCAGGTATTTATTCCCCTAAATTCTCCCAGGGCCTTTGCACATGCTGTTTCCAAGGTGTGGAACCTGGAAGGAGGTCAGTTTTTCTTGTTATGCTCTGTTACAGCTCTTGTACTTTTCTTTCCAGCACTATCACTGTTGAAGTTATGTGTTCAGGCGGTCATTTGATTAATGTCCTGTCTTGCTAAATAGCTGTAACCTCCATGAAGGCAAGAAGTGTTCTGCTGACCATTGTTGCTCTAGGACCTAGAGCCTGACACCTGCTAGATACTCAGTAGATATTTCATGGATGACTGCCCAAAGGACTTTTAGAGCATGTCAAGACTGGCTTCCCAAGTAAGAGCAGGTGAACCAATAAAGACGCAGACGTAGAGAATGGACTTGAGGACATGGGGAGGGGGAGGGGTAAGCTGGGACGAAGTGAGAGAGTAGCATTGACATATATATACTACCAAATGTAAAACAGATAGCTAGTGGGAAGCAGCTGCATAGCACAGGGAGATCAGCTCGGTGTTTTGTGACCACCTAGAGGAGTGGGATAGGGAGGGTGGGAGGGAGACGCAAGAGGGAGGAGATATGGGGATATATGTATATGTATAGCTGATTCACTTTGTTATACAGCAGAAACTAACACACCATTGTAAAGAAATTATACTCCAATAAAGATGTTAAAAAAAAAAAAAAAGCAGGTGAACCACAGTGTATAGTTCTGCTAACCTTGGGCCTATATTCCCTGCATTGCTCCGTGAAAAGACCTTTTTCTGACACCACACTAGCAGGGTGGGAGCATGTAACGCCATATACCAGCATGGTAACTGCTGACGTTAGGACTTCATGTGGAAGGGTAGTCAGATAGAATCCTTCAGTCAGATAGAGTCCTGCCCTCACAGCATGAAAGACAACTCCTTTGATTTCCCTGAAATTGCCAAAACGTTTATCCTTAACTTAGATCCTTGGGTCTCAGAGTGGTTGCTATGATTATGCAAATATCATGGTGCACTGACACCAACTTGGAGAAGTTCTAAGGTGGCAAGGATATCTAAACTGCATAGTGTTGTATTTTTCCCTGCTTTCTCTGATGTGAGATTTTAGGCCTGATGTAATCAAGTTAATCACAAAATCTGTGGGAGTTATATTTGGATGTTACAGAACTGCTCAGTGTGGCCAATGCAAGATAAGTGGAAATATGATATGGTGGCTTCATTAAAAGACATTTGGGACCTACTGTATAGCACAGGGCACTATATTCAATATCTTGTAATGATCTATAATGGAAAAGAATCATATAAGTGGAATCGATGCAGTAATTGTCTTTCAGTGATTGGCATATTTCACTTAGCATCATGTCCTAAGATTCATCCATGTTGTCACATATTGCAGGATTTCTTTCTTTCTTAAGGCTGAATATTCTTTATTGTATGGACATACCACATTCTCTTTGTCCATTCATCCATCAATGGACATTTAGGTTGCATTTTCATCTTGGCTGTTGTGAATAGTGCTGCAGTGAATGTGGAATGCTAATATCTCTTTGAGATCCTGATTTCAATTCTTTTGGATAACTATGCAGAAGTGGGGTTGCTGGATCATATGGTAATACAACTCAATAGCAAAAAAATTAATAACCCAATTTAAAAATGGGCCAAACACTTGAATCAACATTTCCTTGAAGAAGACAGACAGATGGCCAACAGGTAAATGAAAATATGCTCAACATCATTAACCATCAGGGAAATGCAAATAAAAACCACAATGAGATAGTACTTCCTACCTGTTAGGATAGCTATTATCAAGAAAACAGAAGACAATGGGTGTTGTAAGGATGTGGAGAAATTAGAACCCTTGTATACACTGTTGGTGGTAATGCAAAATGGTGCATTTGCTGTAAGAATAGTATGGAGGTTCCTCAAAAGATGAAAAATAGAACCACTATATGGTCCTTCCTCCCTCTTGCTTCATGAAACATGGAAGTAATGGCTGAAGATCTATCTGTAGGCTTTTCTTAGCAAAGGAAGGGGGACTGCTAATTCCCACAAGGATGAGACCACACTTGAGGGCAGGTAGAGTGGTGGCTGGAAAGAGTCAGAGGATTTGTGAAGTGCCCATAATTCCCAACTCTGGACTATTTACAGGAAGAAAGAGAAAAAAATATTTCTCTTATTTATCTCATTGTTATTTTAGGTCGCTATTATCCTCAGCTGAATCTAATTCCAAATAATACATTTGAGAATACTCAATTATTGATAAACCACAAGCTTTTGCAATGTTTATTTAGAAAGGATCTGAACTTTGCCATATGTCACTGGAAATTGATCCGGCTCAAGTGGGGATTGTCTAGAATGTGACTGTAGACAGGAACTATGCAGATGGGTCAAGGACTGGGGCTTACCTTTTGGGAACATTTGACAGGTGATAGATATCAGGGACTTCCAACTGCTTTGTTTCTCTTTCTCAGAGACTCACCCTTTAGACAAGTCATGAGCCATAGGGACTTTTGCCCACCCTGAACTGTTTGGGGTTCGTCCAGTGTTCTCTCCAAGATTTCTGAGGGTTTCTGGGTGGAGCTTCTGCTGCATAGTGACCTTTGGGTTCTCATTCCTTGTTATGTGCAGATCCCCTCTCCTCTGACAGCCACTCTCCTTTCTTTCCTGGGTCTTTCCAGCATGGAACATAACTCTTCCTTCAGGGCACCTCTGAAACCACTTTGCCTGAAGGTTTGGGGATAGTCGGATAGTCGATAAAGAGCCATTTGCCCTGGGTCTTTTCACAGTTAATGGTGCAAAGAAACAGTGGAGTTGTGAAATAACAGTTTTTTTAAAAATTCATTATTTTTGGTTCTTTTAACAATGTTTTATTGTAGTAAAACATATAGAACATAACATTTGCTATTGTAACATGAACAATTCTACGTGTACAATTCAGTGGCATCAATTACATTCACAATGTTGTGCAATCATCACAATTTTCTGAGTTTTGATTTCCCAAATCAAAATCTTATGCAGAGTCCTCCTCCCTCACCCAGAGGTGTCATTATTCTCAGTGAGATCATAGTTAGGCTCATTCTTAAATAATAGAAATTCAGGAACTGGAAAAATGCCTGTGCTTCTCTTGGATACAATTTAAGCTGCTCGCATTCCTCCAGATGTCCCTGGTAGAATCCACAGAGCTGAGGATGGATTGGGTGTTGATGGTACTGTCACGCTGATGGTGGTCAGCCTTCTGGAGTCTGACACTCAACTGGGAAGCAGACAGTGTCTGCAGCCAGGAGGGATCTTAGGAATGAGTATGGCCTAAGGGGAATGTGTGTGTGCCTGTGTGTGTGTGTGTGTGTGTGTGTGTGTGTGTGTGTGTAGGTGGCAATGGGGGAAGACTGCATCCCCAGGAGACAGAGGTCACTGCCTCATGTGAGGCTGTACTCTACCCACCTCCTTCTCCCCCTTCCCAAGTAATTCTGGAGGGCTATATTCATGCTAGAAATTGACACCTGAATTTCAAAGTATAGAGCGAGAGATGAAGGGAGTTTGGGGCAGGTGATTTGGGGTGTTCAGACAATGAGTTAAACGTGCAAGTTGTTTGAGGCTGTGATTCCCATCTATAGGAGTCCCACCACAGAGTCTCACCAGATGGTATAACGATTAGGCTGATGGTAGAGTTCAGAGAATATGAAAACCACACAAATTCAAGTTCTGGGAATGAGCTGGGGGTGGAGCTGGAGCTACAGCCAAGCATTATCTTGTGCAGAGTCCTGAAGGGAAGGCAGAGACAACAGGCCATTCTTAGGTGGGGAAGGGGGTTGCTAATTCCCAGACTTCAATTTAAATACAGAGACCGTGTGCCCACAAGCAGACAGGTGTGTCCTGGGGAACAGCCCCCTGCCTACTGAGAGGGTGTTCTGTGGTCATGTGCTGTGGGCCCCAAGCCTGAAATCCCCACTCACTGACCCTCTTCACTCCAGTCCAGAGAGGAGTGACTGGGGGACTCTAAGCCCAAGATCTCCGGGCACCCCAAGACTCCACACTAGCCCCACTCCGGGCCCGAGCATGAGGACAAGACATCTCCCCACTTCCTGTCACAACAGCTCCATTTCCAATCCTGAGTGCACGTGCTCTGGGTCTAGGGGCGAGCTCACACTCACGCTAACTTTCAAGGTGCTCGGGTTTGTCTCTCTCCTTTCTAGAAACCCATTTCAGAAAGAAGGAATCGGCTGTTAACTGTAAGGGGACATGCTGTCAGACTCCAGCTTGCTTAAGGGATGATTGACCACACAGGAGTTCAAAACTGTAGGGGAGGAGGGAGTTCCCTGGTGGCCTAATGGTTAGGATTCCAGGCTTTCACTGCCACGGCCCCGGTTCAATCTCTGGTCAGGGAACTGACATCCGGCGTGCATTGTGCCAAAAAAAAAAAAAGAATTCCTGGGGGGGGTGGTGGAATTGAACCTCCAGCTGGAGTGGGGAGGCAGGTGGGGCGAAGGCTGTATGCTACAGCACCAGTGGGGGCCACAATGCCCTTCCATGCCCGGAGCACTCATTTTCCAGCCACCACATACTCCTGATGGACCTATTTCTGCCCCGTTTCCAGACCATATGCTATGATTTCAGTTCACTCAATTAGTAGAAGGCCCGGGGGCACTTTGGTTTGAAAATTGAATGTATTTGCTGAGACTCTGCTAAAGCACTCTCAGAAGCAGAACCCCCTTCTTATCGTCTCCTGGGTGAGATTTTTTGCTTCTGTAGTTCAGGAGACAGTAAAAGGAGACAGATGAATTGGTTATTTGGAGGCTGCCATGCCCATCTTGGATGTGCGTGTGTGCATTGTGGAACAACTACCCAGAGGACGGTGTTAGTAGGGGTTGGGGGGATGAAGCGCAGACCCCTGGGCTTCCAAAAATGCTCAGATAATCCCCATCTGCCAGTGTCAGAGCACCCTTGGAGGTAACCCACAGCTCGGGGCCCAGTGCTCTCCAAAGCGTTCAGGTCTGAATGATTGGAGGGAAGGGCAGATTGGAGGAGAGGAAGAGAAAGGACTCAGGATGTCTGCCCCTGGTGGCAGAAGAATGGAGAAGAGACTGATGGTGCTGCTGGGGGATGGAGGTGGGGCGGGGGACGGTTGTGTTGGTTGCTACTAGTTGGTGTTCTCACCGACTTGCTCGATGCAAGGTTGCCGCAAACCTTCAACTTGTCAAAAACACAATATTTGCTAAGTGCAATAAAGCGAAGCACAATAAAATGAGGTATGTTTTTTGTATTTATGTTTTAGTGTAAAAATAAATTTAGCAATATTTACTGTATGGATTAAGTCACCCTTACTCGACATTTTTGTCAGGTGTCCATGTCATGTGTCATAGAAGAAGTGTCCTCAGGGAAGAGGGAATTCTACTACATAGGGGAGGGGTGACAGTGGCACCCTCACTGTTCCAGTTACTTTCAAGTGGATCGCAAGGTATTACGAATTACTTGTAGCCCAGGTGGTAGATAGATTATATCATCTAACTAGCATTTAACTAATTCTCACAAAAGGGACAAGTAGCTTGAAACGATTCCTGCAAAGAAATCCATAGATTGAAAATCCAGTTGGCCCTCTGTATCCATGGGTTCTGCATCTGCACATTCAACCAACTGAGGATGGAAAATATATATATATTTTAAATTCCAGAACATTCCAAAAAGCAGAACTTGAATTTGCAGTGTGCCTGGCAACTATTTACATAGTATTTATTTATATATTGTATTAGGTATTATAAGTAATCTAGAGATGATTTAAAGTATACGGGAGGATGTACATAGGTTATATGCAAATACTATGCCATTTTATATAAGGGACTTGAGTATCCATGGATTTTAGTATCTGCAGGGGTCTTGGAAGGGACGCTGTAATATGGATAGCACAAGCAAAAGCAAACTCAGAAAAATGGTAGAGCTAACAATTTCCTGCTATTCATATGAGATCCATTATGATGATATCTCTGATACGGAAGTCTATCAGAAAAAAGTTCAAATGTATAAAAAAAGACCTCTCAAAATACGGATTTACATCGCTATAGTTAACAACCAGCCTAGGGGGATACTGCACTTTGAGGTATTAGCTAATAATTACATAAATATGCCATCATGATCAGCGAGATATGTACATTCTATACACTCAGAGCATGAAGACAAATCTCGATGATTTTTTTCCACGTCATGCGATACTTAGTCGTGTATTTTTGTGAACTATTATTAAATGTAATAAACATGTTTAGAAATCTCTTTTGAGTAAAATCTCTTTTATTTAATAGTAAAAGGCAAAATGTCAGTCAGTATATTGGAAAAAACCCACTGTTCTATTTGCCATGATTAAAGTGACTGAATTGGTACAGAGAGAAGATGGCAACACGTAAAAATGCATTCTGTTGAAAGACACACAGAAAACGTCGTCGAAGATTTGGAAAAATGTTTTAGAACATATTATGTGTTGTGGAAGTTGGATTATGGTTGGATGCCAGTTGCTAATATGTTTTACTTTAAGTCTTTTCAGTGATGGCATTCATAAAGAAATACTTCTTGTGATCTACTAAAGAAAAGATGTGTTTATAATGTGAATGATATATCTAGTATAACATGCTGTGGTTTTTATGTGTAAGAGTAAATATCAATGCAGTGGCTGCCCAGACTGGAATACAAAACTGGGGCTGGGCAGGGAGGGACTCCATGTGAGTCACACAAGGTATCCCTTCAGGTATAGGTGATATTTTAGCAATGAATGTAACTGTGCTTTAAAATAATCATGTTATGGGGAAAGCACTTTGAAAATTGATGCTGTAACTGTTTCCATTATCATGTGATTTTAATGCCAAAATGAAGTGTGTCAGTTTCAACTATATAGACTGTCATAGCCACTGTCTTCAAAATTAAGAAATATACTTTTTAAACCTATATTACATTCTTTCAAATAAAGAGTTTCTGGAGTTTAAAAAAATCCCATTGTTAAAAATATCTGCAGGAACAACTGATGAAAATGAAACAGCTCATAAAACACTGAGCAGCTTAAACTGGTTTTGCCTCCTTAAATAGGTTGTTGAAACAGCCCCAGCTTAAACTGGTTTTGCCTCCCTAAATAGGTTGATTAATCAAACCTTGAGTTATTTTACAGAAACAGCAGTGCAAGATGGGAAGCCATCTCTTCAGGATGACCCCCAACTGAGAATCTTCAGTCTACAGCACTCAAAGAATCAAAAGGTTGCCACTGGAACTCTTAACAAAGCAAAGGGAGTCCTTCAATAAGGAACATCTTCCAGTAGCACGAGTAGTTTATATGTTCTGATTCAAGACTAGCCAGTCAGCTTCCAAGTTTGAAGTTCCCCTAACCTCTTAAATTTCACCCCAACCCTGGATCAAGGAGACAGATTTGAGAACTTTGCCTCCTGTCTCCTTGCTGGTCAACCTCGCAATAAAGCTTCTTCTCCCTCAAAACCAGTGCCATATTATTGGCTCCTATGCACATCAGGCAGTGAACCTTTGCTTGATAACAAAAACATCATTGGGAGTGTGGGCTTCATGGACAAAGAAGAGTTTCCTGGGGGAATTTCACATTTGCAAAATTGGTAGATGGGATTTAAGCAGTGAGAATTGTGATTTAATAAGTGTAGTGAAAGAACTTTTTTTTTTTGATGTGGATCATTTTTAAAGTCTTTATTGAATTTGTTACAATATTGCTTCTGTTTTATGTTTTGGTTTTTTGGCCTGAAGGCATGTGGGATCTTAGCTCCCACACCTGGGATGGAACCCACACCCACCCCCCCCTGCATTGGAAGGCGAAGTCTTCACCACTGGGCCGCCAGGGAAGACCCAGAACTTTTTTATTTGGGTGTATTTATCTTTGTGAGGTTTTTGGCTTTGTTTTGCAATTAACAGCCATTAGGACTAAGTATTGACATTAACTGAACTTAAAAGCATACTTTCTAGTCTCATAAAATATTAAACTAAGATTGATTGAAATCATTTTTAATCATGTTGCTCTCAAACAGATTTTTGCTAATAACTTTAAAGTGAAGGGAAAAGGGTATAATGTACCATTCATTAAAATTGAAATAATTTAAGATTATTGTTTCATCTTTACCCAATCCTGTAATGACTTTTAGCATGCCTTGTAATACATAATGTATTTATATAGTTACATGTGCATATAACTTACAAATAAATTGTAAATATCAGGCTAGGACATAGAAGGAATAAAACTTGGTGCACAAATGTGACAATGTGAAAGCAGTTAGCACCATCAGGACACTAATGAATAGTTTCGCTTCCCCCTTGGTGACTAACCGGTGTGAGATATGAAAGGGAGAAGGAGTCGAGGATAGCTCTCAAGAGTGGCTTGGGGGAGTGGGTGGTGGTGCTGTCACCCAGAAGGCTGGAAATGTTATCTAATGAAATTTGGGTCCACTTGACAAACTACTGACACTGGGTTGTGGTGAAGGAAAGTGCAGCATTTGTTGCAAGGCCAAGCAAGGAGTACTGGCGGGTAAAGCTCAAAAGACTCCTCGATGGATTTCAGGGAAGGGTTTTTAAAGACAGGGAGAGGGCAACAGGGTGGGTGATCAGATCCTGGACATTCTTCTGATGGGTGGTGAGATAATTGGGAGTCAACATCATCAACCTTCTGGTTCTAATTGTCTGGGGTCTATGTGCTTGTTGATCAGCATGCAGTTAATGCCTTCCACCTGGTGGAGGTTTCAGTCTCTGCAAAACAGCTCAAGCATATGGCTCAGAATATTATCTGTAGCCCTCGAAGAGGAACTAAAGGTCCTTGACTTTGTTTTATAGCTAAACTATTATTATTTTTGTCTTACTTGACTGTTTTCCTTTGCTTCTGCATTTTCTCACTTCTCTGATTAAATGTGGAACTCAGGAAAGGCCTAGGATGCTAAAGTTTTTCTACAAACAAGAGGCAGGTGGAGGACAGGGAGGGTGGGAGGAGTCTGTCCCTAGAAGGCCTTATAGGGTCCTGCTGGGTTACAGAAACACAGGAACAGGAGTGGGTTCTGGCACGTTCCTGGAAGGAAATTAGGAGTTTGAGTTTGGACACGTTTCCTCCGGTCTAGGAACCTCTAGTGGAGATGTGTCCAGTTGGTTGGATATGCCATCTGCAGCTCTGGACCATTCTGGGCTGGAGGGGAGGTTCCAGAGTCATTAGCAGGCAGGAGGTTTTAACATGGGAGTGGGTGAGATCCCCAGAAGGGGCAGGCAGCCGAGCAGTGGAACCCCAGAGAACACCACCACAATGAAAAGCCAGGCCCTGGAGGCTGAGAAGCTGCAGTCATTAAGGTGTGTAGAAAATCTGGAGAGAGAGAGGGGTGGTGGTTGCAGGTGCCGACTCCGGAAACTGTACTCCAAGGGGGTTGCAGGAGGGAAGGTGTGCTCAGCAGGTTCAAAGGCTGGGGAGAAGCGACTAGGGGAGGCTATAAAGCACCCACTGGCTTTGGCAACTAGAGGTCAATCCGGACTTAGAGGGGCGGGTGTGTAAGCCAGAGCACAGGGTTGGAGGAGAGAGTGTGTCAGTTCAGCTCCAGGGAGTAAGTCACCTGTTTGGGGGCGCTGACCCCAGAATCTCTCCTTGGGACAAGTCCCGGCAGGGGAGGAGGTCTGGGAAGATCCGAACATCGTGAGGAACGCTTTGGGGCCCGGGGGTGACCGTGGAGGCGAGCCGGGCTGGACCTGACCCCCGGCTGCGGCGGGCGCTTTTCCGGCCGAGGGACAGGGCGGAGGCCGCCGCGCCCCGGGCTCTCTCAAGTTTCCTTTCCTGTTGGCCGCGCGGCCCTGCGCTTCAGGTAGCAGCGGCCCGGCCGGGTGGGCGGGCGGCGGACAGGGCAGACCTCCGCGGCGGCGGCTCGGCCCGCGCCCCTCTGCCGCTGGCTCCTCGCCTCTCCTCTGCTCCGCGCCCAGGTAGGTCACCGGCTGGGGCGGCGCGAGACCCCCGGGGTTCTCCCCTGCGGAAGCGGCCCTTTTCCTCCCGCCCGGCGGCCCGGGAGCTCCGGGCTGGCGCGGCGCAGCACCGCGCCCCGGGACCGCCGGCCCTTGTCCCTGCCGCGGGGCGCACCGCCGGCTCCCGCCCAGCGCCCGCCGTGGGGCGAGGCCCGGCCCGGGCTCCGCGGGTCGGCGGCAGGGCGGGGCAGCCCTTCTGCGGTGCTCGCTGTTCGCCCTGACCCGCGCCGCCACCTGCTCTCCAGACTGCGAGCCGCCCCCTTCGGCCCACTGCATGACCCTGTCCCCTGAAGCCCGTGAGTGCGCGCGACGCTGCGCTACTGACCTTGAACCCACGGCTCGCGGCCCCCGGCGGCCCACAGTGGGGGTCGGAGCGCCCCCGGGTCGGAATCTTGGCCCTGGGCTTCCCTGCCCGCTAAGGCGGCGGCTCCGATCCCGGGCTCATCCGCTGCCTGGGCCCTGGACTGTGCTCCTGTCCCAGTTCCTGCGGTGGCCTGGGCTCCAGAGGCCTCAGGTGAGCCCGCCATACCTCAGCTCCCTGGCGACCGACATTGGATTCGAAAGGTTTAGAGAAATCATGGGACCCGGGACTTGCCGCCGCTTAAGAGCCCGGACCACTTTCTAGTGCTTGAGGACTGGCCAGATACCGAGGGCTGAGGATTTCCACCTGGAGGCAGGGGGATGGGCAGGATGGCAGAGTGATGGGGTCACTGGAGGCCTTCATCCTTACCTCTTTGGCTCGTTCCTGGCAAGGGAGGTAGGTGTACTGCATCTGGCAGTCTGCTTTGTGCCCTTGAACTTCCTGGTAGCTGCTTTGCCAGTGGAACTGCTTGCCTTGGCTGGCAGAGGCCTCTGGGGTGAGTTTTGAGAGGCCCTGGAGCAGGAGACACTTGCTAACTAGAGTGTCACTTACACTAACTGTTGGGTCCTTGTATGTGGCTGGAAGCTTGGTCATGACAAATTAGCAAAGGAGCTGAGTGAAGACAGCTGGAAGCACTAGGAGGAATTTCAGCATGGTCCCGAGCCCTTGTTGGCTATCCCCCTGGATGTGGTGACCAACATTTGGCCATCTTTAGGGGGGAGTTGGCTGCAGCTGGAACCCTCATGGGAGAAATTCCTCCCCTGGCTGTGAAGCATCAGTGTTGAGTGGTAGTCAAGCCGTAGGGCCAGGCAGACAGAGCCCCTGTCGGCACTCACCTTCTGGAGTGTTAGCAGGTTTGGAGTAGTTAGCCTGACCTGGCTGCAACTCTGGTGGCAGCTCTGAGGGACCGGCTTACTCTGAAGATGCCGGTTCGGGGCTGCACTAAGAATCATGAGACTTACGTGGGTGGTTTGCTGGGAGACTCTGGGACCTCTGAGCCCCACCCTCAGCCCAACCTCGGCTCTTTGGAGAGCCTCAGTAGGGCTCTCAGCAAGGTCAGGAAGCTCTTGGAGAGATGAGGCCTGTTTTCCTTGTCCTCATACTAGGTGAATCACTCTTCAAATGGCTTTGAAATCAATCCCTGGTTTTGAAAATATCATGGGCAGATAAAATGTAGCCTTAGGGTTAAGCAGGGAGAAGATCTTCTCTCCCCGAAAGCTACTCATTGGCCTCCCTGGTTCTTCCCCCCAAATATTAATCCTTTATTTCTTCTGTGTGCTGCTGCATATCTAGGACAGGAGGTCATGGCTTTGGGCTCTGATCTAGGAGGGGCTAGGGCCCAAGAGGATGGGCTCAAGGCTGGGGTGCTGGCCATGCAAAGTCAGCAAGAAGTATCACTCATAGAGGAGAAGGCTCTTTTTCCTGATAGGGTTTCACATTTGAACATGGTTGCCTTCTCCTTGCACCCAAATAGGGGTTGAGAGAGTACTTGTCACATAATAGTGTTCAGTAAATAATGTTGAGTGAAAGGATTCGGTGTCTACATGAAAGGTCATGTTCATTTTCCCAGCTGGACTTTCTCGTACCTGGTATCAGGATGATAATGAGTCGAGATAACATTTATAAAGCACATATTCTGTGCCAGGTACTATTCTATGCACTTCACACATGCTAACTAATTTAATTGTCATGGCAACCTATGAGGTTGGCACTGTTATTATCCCCATTTTAGAGGGAATACAACTGAGCCAGAGAAATTAGTAACCTGCCCAAGGTCATGCAACTTAGTGGTGGGACAGGAGTCCAACCTGGGTAGTCTGGCTTGAATCCATATTCTTAACCACACACCGAGCTGACTCTTGACACTGGCATAGATAGATGCACCACTTAGCTCATTGACTCATTCATTACGTTATGCGTTCATTCATTCAACAAGTATTTCTTGATACCTGCTATATTCCAGGCATGAGGATACAATAGTGAATGAGGTGGGCGAGGTCTGTCATGGAGGTGATATATAGTGGGCAAAGCCCCTTTGCCCAACGCCTCTCTGAGTCATGCACACCTCAGAAATGAGAAGGAAGATGGGCCCCTATAGGCAACCCCACAGCATCCTTTTGGGGAGGGGAGAGTCGTATCTTTTTGGATGAGTCATAATTTGATTCCAGCCTTTCCTGTTTGTTGGGGTTTTGTAAGGGACACTTAAGTGATAACAGTGAATGCAGTCTGATTTGGCACAATAACTTTATGTCCTTGAACCTAATAAATATTGTAGGTCTTTATCTCATGGCAATGAAAAAAAAAAGTGAATGCAGTCTGGTCTCCTGGGAGGGAGGTGCAGGCCTGGGTCTGGTTATCATAGATTGTCTTTTTTTTTTTAAGTCTATTTAAAAAAATTGAGATATAGTTGATGTATAATATTATATGTTACAGGTATGCAATATAGTGATTCATAATTTTTAAAGGTTATACTCCATTTATAGTTATTATAAGTTATTGGCTGTATTCCCTGTGTTGTACCATATGTCCTTGTAGCTTATTTATTTTATACATAATAGTTTGTACCTCTAAATCCCCTACCCCTATCTTGCCCCTCCCACTTCCCTCTCCCTACTGGTATCCACTAGTTTGTCCTATATATCTGTGAGTCTGTTTCCTTTTTGTTATATTCATTCGTATTTTTTAGATTCCACATATAAATAATATACAGTATTTGTCTTTTTCTGACTTATTTCACTTAGCATAATACCCTCCAAGTCCATCCATGTTGTTGCAAATGGCAAAATTTCATTTTTTCTTATGGCTGAGTAGTATTCCATTGTATATATGTGCCACATCTTCTCTATCCATTCATCTGTTGATGGACACTTGGGTTGCTTCCATATCTTGGCAATTGTAAATAATGCTGCTGTGAACGTTGGGGTGCATGTATCTTTTCAAATTAGTGTTTTCATTTTTTCAGATACGTACCCAGGAGTGGAATTGCTGGGTCATATGGTAGTTCTGTGTTTAGCTTTATGAGAAACCGCCATACCGTTTTCCACAGTGGCTGCACAAATTTACATTCCCACCAACAGTGTACGAGGGTTCCCTTTTCTCCACATCCTCGCCAGCATTTATTATTTGTGGTGGTCTTTTTGATGACAGCTGTTCTGACAGGTGTGAGGTGATATCTCATTGTGATTTTTTTTGTTTGTTTGTTTTTAATTTTTTTATATTTTATTTTTGGCTGTCTTGGGTCTTACTTGCAGTGCGCGGGCTTCTCATTGCGGTGGCTTCGCTGGTTGCGGAGCATGGGCTCTAGGCGCGCGGGCTTCAGTAGTTGTGGCTCGTGGGCTCTAGAGTGCAGGCTCAGTAGTTATGGCACACGGGCTTAGTTGCTCCGCAGCATGTGGGATCTTCCCGGACCAGGGCTCGAACCCGTGTCCCCTGCATTGGCAAGCGGATTCTTAACCACGGTGCCACCAGGGAAGTCCTGTTTTTTTTTTTTTTTTTTTTTTGGCGGTACGCGGGCCTCTCACTGTTGTGGCCTCTCCCGTTGCAGAGCACAGGCTCTGGACGTGCAGGCTCAGCAGCCATGGCTTACGGGCCCAGCGGCTCCACGGCATGTGGGATCTTCCTGGACCGGGGCACGAACCCGTGTCCCCTGCATCGTCAGGCTGACTCTCAACAACTGCGCCACCAGGGAAGCCCTCTCATTGTGATTTTAATTTGCATTTCTCTGATTAATGATACTGAGCATCTTTTCATGTGCCTGTTGGCCATCTGTATGTCTTCTTTGTAAAAATGTCTATTCAGGTCTTCTGGCCGTTTTTTAATCAGGTGGTTTGTGTTTTTGATGTTGAGTTTATAAGCTGTTTATATTGATATTTTGGATATTAGCCCCTTATCGGTTATATCATTAGCAATATTTTCTTCCATTCAGTAGTATCACAGATTGTCTTAACGTTCCTTCAAAAGGGAAAAGGCTTTGCGTTTGGGACCAGTGTTCCTCCATCCAGGGGGACTTCTGGGCCACGGGGAGCAGAGACAGGTTAGGCTCAAGGTGGAATTGTTAGGTCCTGAGCAAAGGTTGCCCTCCCAAAACAGAGCCACAGTTTCCTCCTAAACTGCTCTGGAGGGTCTTGTATCCCTACAGCGGGGCCCTTGGCCATTGTCCCAACCTGTGTCATCTTAGTGGGTCTGCTGCCCACTGGACATGATGGACATGATGGAGCAGATCTCACACTGGTCACTGGGGCCCAGGAAGGCAGCTTTCTCTAGGTTGGAAAATGAAGGCTCAAAGTGGAAGGCATTTTCCAAAGCCTATGCCCAGGATATTAATGGGTGTTTTTCCCTATGGTGGCAGTGGTGGGAGGGTCAAATAAGTGTGTTGGGTTAAAGAAAGTTAAGCAGCTTTCTTGACTGGAGGACTTCTCAGATGTTTAGGACCTACTAGTAGGAATTGCGTGTGAATCCCCATAAAGACTGTGGTATGCAGTCCTGTCCCAGCCTTCTGACATTTTTATGTTGTACACACTACACTTTGGAAAATGCTTGTTTAGACCAAGGGTATCCACGGTCTGGTTAAAGGTGCAGAATAAGATTCCTTGGATGTGCTGGGTCTAAGTCGGTTCTCAGATGCATGGGCTAGGATGCTCCCATGGCAGCCCCGTCCTACCCGCCCCCAACCTCGCCCCCCAAACACACTAGCAGAAGGAATCGTTTGCCTCTCCTCCCTCTGGCAGGATAGTACTAAGGGCTCGGATTTCTTTTTTTTTTTTTTTTTTTTTTCCGTTTTAAGGTCATTTAATTATTTAATGAATACACATTACCCTCCCTCTAGGTTGCTTGTAGCCTGCTGGTTGCACTGTTTATGAAACAGCTGTGAGGACGGGGGGTTCATAATCTCTTGGTAGCTAAAGCCCGGCAGCGGCCTGAGGATCGTGTGTCAACCCTGTAATCCTGCTCTGTACGCACAGGAGTTATTATGTGGGCTCAGGAAGGCACAACCTCATGATTGGACGTGAGGAGGTGACTCAGGCCCAGGTCAGGGCTGGAGCCAGCCTCCCGGTAAACAACTGGCCCCATCCTTTCTGGGCGCTTCTCCCCAGGATTTCGACAGCACCACAGAAATAGCCCTTTTGCTCATGGTTATTTCCCAGACCCACGCTGTTGGTCTGAGTCACGGGGAAGCTGTGTGTCTGTTGTGAGCTTCCCCACAGAGGACCATCCTTCTCCTAAACGACGGATGAAGAGTGGAGCTTTGCGACCTGTGATGCTGCTGTGATCCACCCTGACTGCTCTGCGGGTCCCTTGAGGCAGGGAGAGCGGCAGCTGTGGTGGCTGGGTGGCCGCGTCCAGCCGGCGCTCAGGAGGCTCCTCCGAGCTGGAGGCCCACATGGGAGCCGGGAGCGGCAGTAAGAAGGGGAGGCTGGGGCAGGTGGGCTTGGGTGGGTCAGGCGGGAGGCGCCTCTTCCCTGGGTGTGGAGGGGTGGGCAGGCACGTGCGCTCCGGCAGAGCTGGTCAGGCTGCCCTGTCACCTGTGATGTGCAGCTCTTTTCAGGGAAGAAGGGAAGGAATGAGACAGGGCATGCCCGTCTTTTCATCCTTGCCTGCTCCTGCGCTGAGGTGTCCCCTCCCCCTGAGTCTCTGTCCTTTCCAGTTCCTGGCCCTTCCCTCTTTTAGAGGGGGTGGGGAGAGGCTCATATTAGCAACTGGCCCGGAGCTCCCCCCGCCAGCCCTGGGGTGCCCTCAGGACTGTTTGGGGGGCCCTCTGAGGAGACCAGGGCAGGCTCTGTGTGTATAGACGACTTCCCTTGGTAAGATGAACCGGGTCCCAGGCCAAGCCCGAGGCGGGGTTCAAAACGGAAGCAGCACGGGTGATGGTATCGCGGTTAGTGCGCGGCTTTCAGGAGGGGTCTGGACGTTAGAGGGAGGCTGTGGCTTATCGTCTGCGGTTTGTCAGGAAGGCTGAATGCACTATTGCATTGGACAGCAGTTGCTTTAGTTTCCTGCTCTGAAGAGGGCTGTGAACCGGGCCAGGACGCTGCATTCCGGACACAGCAGCCATGATAACTAGCATTACCTGGGCCCCGTAGGACTCTTGGAAATTTTCCGCTTCCATTTCATATTCACGGAAGAATTTCCAGCCCAGACTTTTCCTGCTCTTACTGAGGGGTGCTCACCGATATGCAAAGCAGAGACCTCCCACCCCAGCAGCAGACAGAAGCGAGCTAGCTGCACTTACACGGACTCAGCTCAGCCTCCCCGGCAGCACGCAGCCCTTGGCCCAAGTGCGTCACCTGGGTGGCATCCTCAGAATCGGCCATGGAGACTCCAGTGCCAGGCTCAGGTCTGTGTCATGGGTTCTAACTGTGGGAGTCTGGCAAGAGCAAGAAACAGCATCATTTGTATAAGGAGGGGATTTAAGAGGCACTGTGCTCCCTTTCTGGAGGGGTCATGGTGCTATGAAAACGTTCCTGTTTGTTGAGATTGGTGGATTCTTAAGCACTGCGCCACCAGGGAAGTCCTCACAAGGTATTTTTTATGTGATTGCACTGTCCTCATAGTTATAATTTTGGTTGCTTAATTTTTTTTTCAAGCGAGTATGCTCTCATTTGGACATTTTAAAGCTATTTATATAAAGAGTGAAGGTAAACATGTTTGTGCTTTTTCCTTCCTTCAGATTCTTTTCTTAGAAGCAATTTCTAGAAGTGGGTTTACTCTGTCAGATGCTTGAATGGTTTATGGCATTTGCTGCCTCTTGCCTGGGGCCCTTTGGAGGTCTGCTTCTGAGATGCGATGTGAGGTTTTGGAATGCTGCACTTGCCCGGGGCCTTAGAGTTGAGGGCTGGGGGCCCAGCTTTGCTCTCCCCTAACAGCTCCTCCCGGGTCTTAGCTGTTTGTCTTTCTCTCCATTTCTTTCTTCTGTCACCTTCTCTGGCCTCTGCTCTGATAGTTTCCAGCTTCCCCTTCTCTCTGCTATCAGGATGTGGAAATCTCCACAGTCAGCTGTTCATCTCTGCAGGATAGGCCTTTGCAGTCCTGGTCTCTGCTGCCACGGACCAGCAGTTGCGTGCTGGGCTGCCTCTCACCTCCCAGCTCCCTCCCACTCAAGCCCCTGAGGGTGAAGGAGGCCCAGGAAAGGCCTGGCCCTGGGGGCCGGGTGGGGGGGAAGGAGGAAATTGGTTTTACAGTCTAGGGGCCCACAGGGGTACTGTGCCTGTCCGTTACCAGCCTGCTTGCTTCACTCCTGTCTGTGTCATGAATTAGACCCATGTACCGCAGAGAAGACCAGAGCAGCAAGGCTCCCCAGGCACCAGAAACCTCCCTGGTACCTAGAACTGAGAGGGCCTTGGAGATCACTTAGTCTAATCCCCTTATCTCACAGGTGAGAACACTGTGAGGCGAGAGAATGACTGCCCCAGGGTTGTTCAGTGAGTCCCTCCTCCCTTGTAATTGCTTCCTCTCCCTGCCAGGCAGCAACTGGGCCCTGTCTCACCTTCGTCCTCCTCTGTCGGGCTGACAAAGCCACGTCTCTCTTCAAAACCCTCCTTAAAGAAACTGGATGGACAGGAAACGCCTCTTCCAGAGCCGCTCCTGGTGAAGGTGGCTTGTGGAGAGGAGGCCGTATTGGTCTGTTCCATAAGTGTGAGGGACA
This sequence comes from Stenella coeruleoalba, assembly GCF_951394435.1. Classification (NCBI taxonomy): domain Eukaryota; kingdom Metazoa; phylum Chordata; class Mammalia; order Artiodactyla; family Delphinidae; genus Stenella; species Stenella coeruleoalba. The sequence goes on along the minus strand of NC_137154.1, from coordinate 44,903,134 downwards.
GTGTGGACACTTGTCCTGACCCCCAAATAGACAGAGAGAAGCAGCACAGCGTAGTGGTTTAGAGGACAGATGCAGGAGCCAGGTGCCCGCATTCAAATCCCTCAGCAGAGGCTTAGAGAGGAAAGGGACAGGCGAGCCAGAGACTGAGAACAGCTCAGGTCTCTGCCCACTTATGAGAGGTGTGACCCTGGGCAAGTTAGCTCTCTGTGCCTTCCTTCTCTCATCTGTAAAATGGGAATAAACTGAGCTCGTGAATGTACAGGGCTTCGCAGAGTGTACTTACTATGGGCTATGTAAGTGTTGAAAGACAGGCAGAAAGACAGCAAAGAAAGGAGCCAACCAGGCGATTTAGACCAGCTACTGACAGGAGCCCAGTGTGCAGAGGAGGATAAGGGCAAGCTTCTTTGAGGAAGTGAGTTTTCAGTGGGGTTGTGAGAGGTAAAGAGTCTCCCTGTCCCCAAACCTTTATTTTATTTGCTGTCTTGTTAGAAGTTCCAGAGGGTTTGGGAGATGGTGGAATTATGATTTCATTTCAGCAAAAGGCCTCATTTTATGTGGTGAGGAGTGTAGCTGTGGATCTCCTGGGACCTCATGCTAATCATTAACCCCTTAGGTCTTTGGTCTTCCCCTATGTGCAGTGGGAAGCAAGTCTGGACGTTGTAGTACGTGGCACGGCCTCCTCATAGCCTGCAGGAAGGGGCTTCTGAACTCTCCTCTTCCTGCTCTGTCATGGAAACCAAGGCGGGAAGGACGGGGCCGCCCACGCGCTAAGGATTCCCTGGGTTCAGGACAACAGAAGTAGACTTGGTTGGACAGTTCATTCTTTCACTTCTGAACGTTTGCGTTCTCGTGAGATGTAACTGGACCTACGCCCTTCACATCCAGTCACTTATGGAGCTAGTTTTAAAAATTGGCCTGCAGGGTTTGGTCTGGGGAGTTCCTAAGTAGACAGCTGACCACAAGCACCGGGGCACCTGGCCCTTGTTTCGGTGTCTTCTCCTGCCACTCACCAGTGACTCAGGTGGTCCAGTAATTCTTATAGGCTCACGCTGGTTCTTTTTCTGCCAGTCGAGATGCCGCGCCAGTTCCCCAAGCTGAACATCTCCGAGGTGGACGAGCAAGTCCGGCTCCTGGCCGAGAAGGTGTTCGCTAAAGTGCTCCGAGAAGAGGACAGCAAAGATGTCCTGTCCCTCTTCACCGTCCCCGAGGACTGCCCCATCGGGCAGAAGGAGGCCAAGGAGAGGGAGCTGCAGAAGGAGCTGGCGGAGCAGAAGTCTGTGGAGACTGCGAAAAGGTTTGTCCCCCTGACTTGGGTGGGGCTGTTCAGACCCAGGCGGGCTGTGGGCGTGTGTCCTGGATGAGACGCTTTGTGTGAACTTGGCTGTCCTGGGAACTGAGTTTATTTCTTAACCAAGACTATTGAACTCACTGCTTATTCACTGAAGTGTGTCTTGGTGCCTTTGTTTGGTTGAAAAGATCAAAAACCACTTTCTCTCCTGATGTTTTAATAACAAATCATGTGCACAAGTACACACCGTTTCCAAATGACATTTCCATTTTCTTTCTGAAAACTCGAGGATTTCTTGGGAAACATGTTCTACTTCTTTTCATTGCTAATTAACAATGTATATGTACTTTGCACTGTTAATTAACTCAGCTCACTGTTTGCCAGGTGCTGTGCTGGGCACTGGGGATGCATTAGTGAACAAGATAGGTATAGTCCCTGCTCTGTAGAGCTTACAGTCAGCCTAGACAGTAATTAAGTGACTGGACCACTCAATTGAAAAATGACAAGTTATGATAAGTGCTGTGTTAGTCAGGGTCTAACCAGAAAAGCAGAAACTACTTGAGTAATGGAAATAGGATTTTCATGCGGGGAATTGGTTACAGGGGGTAGAGAACCGAGGAGGCAAGCAGTGGGGAGAGAGGCAGCCCGGAGATTAGACACAGCAGGAAGCAGCCACTACCCCAGGCAGAGAGACAGTGGAGAGAGGTGGTGTTGCTGGAGCCTGGGGTAGAGAAGTTGGAACTGTGGTGGCCTTGTCAGTGGAAAATGTAGCCTAGGGGGAGAGGCAGCAGCTGCAGAGATGCCTCCCAAGGCAGAGATGGAGGCAGGGATACCTGGCTTTAATCCTTCTGGCATGTTCCAGTTTTCCCCACCGGTTGCCACTGGCCAAACCTAGCCAGCAGCCAGCTGACGCATGGAGAGGGAGAGTCCTTTTGCAGACTGGGTTCTTCGGGAAGGTCTTTCCTAGGAGGTGACGTTGTAGCTGATGCAAGGGCATAAAGGAGCCAGCTCTGGGTAGAGCTGGGTGAGAGTCTTACAGGTGGAGCAGCCGGGACAGAGGCCCTCAGGGATCTTCAAGGAGGCCCATGTTGGGCAGAGGTGTGGTTAAGGGGGAAGAGCCATGACCTCCGGCTGGAGGGGTAGGCAGGGCCCAGATCAGGTTGGTCTGTGCTCCCTGGTAAGTATCGGGCTGGCTAAAAAGTTTGTTCAGGTTTGTCTGTGAGATGTTACGGAAAAACCCGAATAAACTTTTTATCCAACCCGATAGTTTGGATCTTTGTCCAAGTGCATTGGGAAGCCCTCACCCTTTTAGCGTATTTCACCTGGGAGAGCAGAATTAAAGAATAAAAAGCTTTGAGAACGTGTCTGGCAGGGCCGTAGCTGGGTGCCTGGCTGGCTGGCGTACTGCAGACCCCAACAGCTAACGTCGTAGAACTTGGGCTTTCTCTGCAACCTAGTCCACCATCAGGTCCGTCCTAAGGTACCGCCTTATTTTAAAAGGCAAGTCCTTTCCTTTCTTGATAGGACAGAATTTCAGTATTTCCTTAACTTGTTTTGGAAAGTAGTAAAATGGCAAGTACTTGTATGAAGGCAAGAACAGAGGTTCATCATCCAAAAACTAAGTGTTTTCCTTCCTCCGAGGGCTGTGAAGTGAAGGGGTCGTTGGTGCCATTGGCCAGCTCTGAGTGCCAGCCTTGTGCTGAGTGAGGTGGGGACAGGTCATCCCTGGAGGGTAAAGAAGAGGCTGATGGGGGAGACCCTGGTCCACACTACACTGACTGAACAGAGGGCTAACTTCATGAACTGAATGGTCTGCCGGCGTTCTGTGTCTTAAGAATTGAGCATTTTGGACCCTTAATAATGAGAAGGAGTCCTGGCATTTCGTATTACTAGAAATAGGTTTCTGAGGCCAGTTTCCATTACAGAGCGACACTGGGCCTGACGTCTTCAAAAGAGAGTCTTCTCTTCTTATCGATGCCCAGGCTAATGGCAAAATAGAAGCCTTCTTACTCTAAGTCTAAACGATGCTCCGTGGTTTCCAGAAATTCCTCTGCAAGCTCATCTCCAGAAATTTTGCTCCTTCCCTACTTGTTAGGTTGTGATGGTCTTGGTTTGCATCTGTCTGCCCCCTTTTTTTTTTTTTGCGGTATGCGGGCGTCTCACTGTTGTGGCCTCTCCTGTTGCGGAGCGCAGGCTCAGCGGCCATGGCTCACGGGCCCAGCCGCTCCGCGGCATGTGGGATCTCCCCAGACCGGGGCACAAACCCGTGTCCCCTGCATCGGCAGGCGGACTCTCAACCACTGCGCCACCAGGGAAGCCCTGTCTGCCCCTTTTGACTGGAAGCTCCTTGAGAACTTTATCTGGCTCCCACCGGATCCCCGGGATCCAGCCCAGGACTTGGCCTGTGCTGGTGAGCAGTGGATGACGTGTGGCAGAAGAAAGACATCCTGTTTCTCCACTGCCGCCACAGATGCTACCTCGGGGTGGCCACGGCTCTCTGGGCCACTGTGTTCTACCACTCCCTGGTACGCTCTGTGACCTTGGGCCCATTAGGAAACCTTTCTGTGCCCCAGTTTTTCATCATCTGTAAAGTAGATATGGTAAAGAGCTACTTTCTTGGGGTGTTGTGAGGAATGAGGGAATTAACATACGCAAAAGGCTTGGGGCAGTGCCTGGATCACAGGAAGCCCCACGGAGATGTTAACTATTTGTCCAGCTTCCTGCGGCAGAGATGGGCAGCAACAGCAGCTACTGCTTCCTGTGGGCTAAGTGCTGCCCTGTGCAGTTTACTTTCTTTCTTTAAGCCCCACATGAAGCTTATCAAGTGGATATTCTTATCTCGATTTTGCTGATTAGGACACATTGCCAGTAAGTGACAGGGCAGAGACTCAAATCCACGTCTTTCGAAGGTAGGACCCCACACTTTAACCACGAGGCTGTCCCATCTCCAGTCAGGGCTGGGGTCCTTGCTTCCACGAGAAGACACTGGAATGACACTGGGGGCTGCTCCCCAGGGTATAATTGCCAGCTTCTGAATGAAATGGAGGGAAAAGCTGGACCGTAGCTCCTTGCTGCCCACTGGCTTCTTTTCTGCCAGAGGACAGCTTGGTTCCTAGACTGCCTGTCAGATGTCCCAGCATCCTCTGGAGCTGTGCCCCCCCCCAGCTTTATCTCTCAGCCTCGCTGTTCAGTAGAGGCACCGTTATGCAAATACTCAGATGTGAATCGTTCGGAGGAGGAACCCTCTCTGCAGCTTCCTCTTTGTCTCTGGCTGCTCCCTGACATTCTGGAACCTAAATGCTCATGTGGAGCCTTCCCGCCAGAGCCAGGCGCTGTGCCGGGCTTTGAGGATGGAGGGCGCTACATACAAACGTCAGAGGGCGACCCCTGCCCAATAGCCAGCGAGGAGCCTGGGCCTCAGTCTAGGCCCACATGGAGATGAATTCTGCCAACCACCTGCGTGAGCTTGGAAGTGGATTCTTTCCCAGGGTCTCCAGCTAAGAGCCCAGTGTGGCCAGCCTGGGTGTGGCCTTTCAATACCCCGGACATAGAGCCCAGCCGAGCCCACGCCGACGTTTCACCTACAGAGCTGCGAGCCAGCAAGTGGGCCCTCTCCTTGGGCTCCATTTAGCTTTTCCGGTTTTCTTAGAGACGAGCTTTAGTGGTTAGCTCTGGTTATTCCAAGCCCTGGCCCATGGCGTGTGGGCCCTAAGGAGCTGCCCCATCTGTTGTTAAACCTGTCCCTTATCCCTGTGGAGTCCGAGCTCCCAGCCCATGTTCACGTGTGACAGTCTGGGGCTCACCTGAAACCAAGGTTGGAGCCATAATGGATGGGTCCTGGCTTCCTCCCTGGGGCAGAGGAATATGGACGTTCCTTGCACAAGTCTGGTGGGCTTTGGCTCAGACAGCTTTCTGATTGTGGTTTTTTTTTTTTTTTTTAAACTTACCTGTTTCTCACCTTAGATGTCACCTTGCTTTTCCTTAGCAGGACTGGTCATCAGGCGGCATTGGCTGAGGCCTGCAGGGGTATAGTTGGCATAGAGATAAAAACAGTGACCTGGCAGGTGTGTGGGTGACACAGAAGCCAGAGTCTCCCAGGGTCTGGCTGACCCTGTCAGAACAGGAGAGGGAGCCCAAAGTAACGGCTCTTCCTCTAGGTGCGAACATCCAAACGATGCCAAAGTGGGAACCTCATTGCTCAAGGTGAGTCTGCCTCTGAGGAATGATTGACAGACGTGAGTTGGGATCTTCCTTGGAACGGGATGCTTGACTCAGCTCCGTGTGATGGATGGATGGTGGGCTGGGGAAAGCCTAGGCTGGAGGTTTCTGGAGTCCAGCCTGGGTTTCCTGAACAACTCAGTGCATCTGTTATGTAGGGTTGGGGTCAGGGCAAAGACAGACTTCTGAAAAAGGGCCGCCCGCCTCCACTTTCCAGGTCTAAACAGTCTTTTCCCCAAAGAGGAGATAACACATGTGGGCAGATAAGGACCAGAGAGCCATGACAAGCAGTGGGTGTATAGACAGGGCAGGGAAAGACTGGTGGTTCCTGAAAAATCAGCTGTGGGTCTGTGAGAAGAGACCCGGCCAAGAGCCAGGAGGAAGACAGCTGCCTCTGGGTGAGTCATAAGGTCGGTTTGGAGATCAGCTGATTTCTCCACACCCTGTAGGTGTCGCGGGGGCCTGGAGAAAAGGAGGGGTTCCAGGGGCTCTGGTGGGTCACGGTTGTCACTGAGTCCTTCGCTGGTGGCTGTAGGCCCTGGTTGTGCTGGGATAGTACCCAGGAGGCTGCTGGGCCCTGTGACACAGGAGGGCAAGTAGTCAGCTGGTTGCTGGCATTGGACATCACTGGGTGGCAGTGCAGGGGAGAGACGTGGGAGAGGGGAGTGCTGATGGCCTCACCTCCCTGCTGCTTAACTCTATGCCTGGAGATCCTAGGACTTGGGGTGGTGTCATTTGAAACATTACTGATTAGTTAATGAGGAAGGTGAGGGTTCACAAATCAGCATTGCAAATAAGCATGAGCTTGTGGCGTTTTAAACCAACCTTGTTCTTACTTCCCCAAGAGTTTGTGAAATCGTCTTTTGGTGCCAAGGTGACAGGTCCAGAGAGACCTGAAATTGATGCTGATTGGTCCCTTTCCCATAACAAAGCTACAGACCTGTGCCTGCCCCAGCAGCGGCCAGGAGGGCACGTGCCAGGCTAGAGGAGGGAGCAGCTGGGGTGACAGGGTACCAGGGAGGTGGGAAGCTAAGGGCTAGCTGCACCTTGCCGTGACTTCGTATAAGCCATTTCCCATCTCTGGTCCCCTGACTCTTCCTTTATGAAAACAGGAGGTGGGACTGCTTGACTGTCATGATCTCTTCTGGCTCCAATGCCCCAAACTATTAACTTTGTGAAGTGCACTGTGATTGAGACTGTTCATATGCTGGGACCCAGAGTCTGGCTTATCTGAAGACAGCATGGTGGTTGATTCGACATCGTGCTCACCTCACTTGCCCTTGGTGTTAGACCCCTGCAGGGTGGTCTGCCCTCTGTCTCCTGAGACATTTGCCTACTTGCATGTTCCACGCGCCCTGCAAGCGCAGGCCACAGCAGTTCTTAGTGGCCGCAGGGAGGGGTGTCTGGGATATTGCATGCAGAGAGACGAGTGTGAGAGGACGCCACGAACGATTAGAAACTTCTTCACGGTAGGACCAGCACCGCTGATTAATCAGAGCCAAATTCTCCTGCCAAATTCTCCTGCCATGTCCACAACAGAGACTCTTCATCACTCGCCCCAGTTCGCTGCTTTCTTTCACTTTTCCTTGTCCTCGACTTTTAGAAAGAAAAGTTTTAAGATGATTCGGTCCCAGTCCCTGTCTCTGCAAATGCCGACGCAGCAAGATTGGAAGGGCCCCCCGACAGCCTGCCCAGCCGTGTCTGCAGCAGCTCCTGTGCTCCCCGGAGCCCCTCCCCAGCCCGCACCTGCGCCCTATGCCATGCCTGAGTACCAGCGGGTCACCATCAGCGGAGACTACTGTGCTGGGGTAAGGCGTCTCTGCGGGGGCTCTGTGAGTGTTGTATATACCTTGTGCCAAAGCTGGGGTCCCGTGGGGTCACGTCCAGCCCTGAAGCCTGGCCTGGTCTGTGGGTGTCTGGGAGGTGGCAGGCAGGAGGCACAGGAGCCTGGAGAGAAGGAGGTTTCTAGGCGACGTAGCGGGTGTGTGTCTAGGGCGCTGCTCTCCCTGTGAGGAGGGCCTAGGGCTGCAGGTTGGTACACCGTGTGGCCCGTAGGTTCCATATGTGCTGTGGGCCCAGAAACACTGCCCTCTGTCCCTGTAGCCCATTGGGGACAGTTCCAGCTTGGGCTCTTTAGTGTTCCCAGATGTTGAATGGATTAAGTCCTGGTGTTGATTGGTTTGTGCGAAATCAGTTATTGCTGAATCAGCTCCTCCTCTGTGCTTGGACTCATGTCCTTAAATACAGGCTAGACCAGCCAGGCAGGACGAGCAGGTCTCGACAAGAAAGTAAACAAGCTTGGTTTGCACCAAGTCGGTTAGCTCAGTCACTGCAAATGTGCTCCTCTCACCTGGTTGGATGATGCCTTTTTATTGCTTGTTTCTTGAAGAGAAGTATCACTTAGTGCCAGGTTTGGTTCCATCTCCCTGGCCCTCAACCTACTACCCTCAGTTGGCCTTGTTATTCTGTCTCTCTTCTTTTTTAACAGTAGTTTTAGAATATATAGTGTATCTGAGAAAGCAAAGTGACTTATTACCCTTCTATACGTTTTCTTCTAGCTTAAAAAAATTTATTTTTTGAGCAATAGAAAATCCTTGCACATGGCTTAAAATTTAAAAGGTACAAAAATTATATCAGTCCTCTAGCCACCCGATTCCCCTCCTCAGAGGCAATCCTTGGTTTTGGTTTCTGGTGTGTTCTCACATAGATGGCCTGTGTACCTACAGTTTACTATGCCCGTGTAGTTGATTTATTTATTTTTACACAAATGGTGGTTACTATACATTATACTGAGCCTGGGTTTTTCATGTAACAGTACATCTTGGAGATAATGCCATATCAATACATCAAGAACTTCCTTGTTATTTCTGTTTTACAAGTGCATAGTATTCCACTGTGTGGATGAACCATACTTTATTTAAATTCCTTTCTATGCACGGGAATTTTGGTTGTATTGGAAACGACACAGGCCTTGCCTGGAGATACAGTATCCTGACCAGGAGTCCGTGGTGTCCACCCAGCCTCTGGCATGTGGGCAGAACAGTGGAAGGGGAGACTAGAGGTGGGCTGACAGCCAGCTGAACGGGGGGGAGGACGTTGGCCTGGTGCATTAACTAGCTCCTTTCAGTCAGTCTCCTGCTTGGCACATTGTAGGGCATTGAGCCCCTGAACTGGTGAGTGGTCCCCAGAGAGCCACCAGTCTATGAGAGGCAGACTGACCTTGCAGGTCGCCTTGGCCCCCAGTGGGTCAGCCGCCAGGCATGAGGCCTGCAGTGCTTACAGGTTGGCTGGTCTGCTGGGACTCTGAGCACGTCTCTGATACCTCCAGCCGTGGCCTGAGCCCCTTGCCCTGCTGAGTCCCTCAGTCCTGCAGACAGTATTTGGCTTTATTGTTGGCAGGGACATATTTGTGTCTACGGTGTTGTCCGCTCACCTATTCCTGTTGCTCTCCTAAGCCATCAGAAAGTGTAAAATGGAATTAACACCCCCTCATGGGGACACCTGGAGTCAGGAAAGGAGAAGCTCCTTCCTTAACAAGAAGCAAGGAAAAAAAAAAAGTGTAAAAACGTGCATGGGAAAGATGTATACCAACTTCCTTCCTCTGAGGATGGAGTGGGTGGAGGAGGGCAGAGTTTTAGCTGTTATCTGAGGTGATTTATTTATGTAAACATATAAGACATCTGAAACAACAATAAAAAATATTAAAATTGTTAGCTCTGGAAGGTAGATACATGGGTGTCTGTCATATTATCTTCAGTGCTTGTCTGTATGTTTACAACATTTCAAAGCTAAAAATGATTTTTTTTTTTACTAAAGCAGAGGGGTCACGGTCCAGGCCCCAGCCTTCCGGCTCTGTGCTCCCTCTTGTACCTCCCTCTGCTGCATCTCATATCCTCTCTTATGAATGACTGTCTCCCCCAGCACGTTCAGATTTCTTCCACACCTGTCCTTCCCAAGAGACAAAGATTAACGAGCCCTCTGGAAGGTGGGAATTTATCTCATTTATCTCTGAGCGTGAGGCAGCTCTGGGAAAGCAGAGCATACTTGGGCTTTGGGACTCGGTCAGATCAGGGTCTGAAGTTTGACTTCGTGACTTCCTGTGACTTATCCTCTCTGGGTCTCTGTTTCCCCAGCTGTAAAATGGGTTGCAGTGAGGACCAAAATGAAATCTACGAAAAGGGTCTGTCCCATAACACACAAGTGCTTGTTGACGGGGTGAACGGGGGTGATTACCAGGTGAATCAGAAGCCTGGGGTTGGCAAAGCAGCAGACTGAGCACACAGAAGTTTTTATCTTTACCTCCGAAGAAACCATGTATTTTCTCAACTGAAAATGATGATGCTAACCCTGATCGGGGATACGGTCCAGGCTGTGCCTCTTCTTGGGCCGGGGGCAGCAGCAGCTGGCTTGTGGTTGAATCAGCCGCACTGAGGCTGGCCTGCAGTGTGCAGGCTGGGGTACCTGACGCTCTCCAACAGCCCCAAATCTCCTCCTGTGTTAGGGGACCCCCAAGACCCCTGCTGGGTTCAGTGATTTGCCAGGAGGACTCCTAGGACTCAGCGCAGAGCTGTACTCAGGACTAGGATTTATTACAGGGAAAGACTGCAGAGCAAAGTCAGCAAAGGGAAGAGGTACGTGGGGCAGAGTCTGGAAGAGGCCAGCAGCAAGCTTCCCAGCAGCCCCACCCAGTGGAGTCACCGAACGCACTTAATCCATTCAGCATTGAATTGTGACAGCACGTGTGAAGTGTCATCTACCACGGAGGATCCTTCGAGACTCAGCAGCCACGGTTTTCACTGGGGCTGTGGCCACACATCTGCAGAGCACATCCCTCGGGTCCAGACTCCCAGAAGGAACTTGGGTGTCCGGCATTAACCATGGTATTTGTACAAACCGTTCAAGCACAGGGAACCACTGGGCCCACAGTGGTGGGAATGCTCCCCAAACCCAAGTTGCCTGCTGCTGGTCAAGGGCTAACCTTGCGGCAGGTCTTGCTAGGTCAGTGGTCTCAGGCCTGCTGTGTGAACCCTTTTCTGCAGATCACCGTGGAGGACTATGAACAGGCCGCCAAGAGCCTGGCCAAGGCCCTGGTGATCCGGGAGAAGTACGCCCGGCTCGCCTACCACCGCTTCCCACGCACCACGGCCCAGTACCTGGGTCACTGGCGGGCAGACGCTGCACCTCTGGAAGAGGGCCTCCCAGGTACGGCGCTGTGGCTGCAGGTGGGCTTTCAAGCAGGGCATGGCCCGAGGGTTGGTCAGGAGGTTTTACTGGTTGGATGTATCTCCCCCAGATGGTGTTTTAAGGGCAGAGCCCTGGTGTTGGCTTCTCCTACACTGATTTTTTTTGCTGGTTTCCCCAAGGATTGATTCCACGTGCACTGTGTGCCTTGCCCTTGGTTGAGCTGTACAAGTTGAGAGAGACAAAGCAGGGGAGGGGGTGAAAACAGTCCCTGATCTTGGGGGTCCTCCAGGGAGACAGGCAGCCTCATGCTGGATATTTAAACACAATCAGACAGTAAATGCCAAATTGGTGGTGAGGTGGGTGGCGTGTGGGTAAGTAGAGAGGGTGTGTTCCCAGGGCAGGGAAGTTGGCTCTGGAATCCAACACACCTGCATTCCGATCTAAGCTCCACCACTGTCTTGGGCAAGGAAGGTATTTCTCCAAACCTCAGTTTCTCAGTCTGTAAAATGGGAATACTAATAATATCTATCTCTTGGGCCAGTTGTGAGGATGAAACGAGAGAACGCACGTGAAGTGGTTAGTGCAGTTCTGGCATCTGGGGAGTGATTGGTGAATAGGAGTCACGTTGATGCTGTGGAGTTTGGGGAAGGAGGGATCAGAGAAGGCAGGATGGTTTCTGGTGGAGTCTGTTTGGCCTGTGAAAGACCCAGGAGCAGTAGAGGCTGCAAGTTAACTAATATGAATGAAGACAACAGGAAACCTTGATCTTGAAGGTTGGTGGTGGGGGATCGGATGAGGGCCTGGTGGTCTTGTGCCAGCACCCAGGACCCTGGCTGCCCCCTCGGGGGGGAGTTGGTGCCAAGATGTCTCCTGTCTCTTGCTTTCCTTGAAGCTCTGAGACCTCGACTTTGGGCATCTGTGACTACCTGGGGCCCTGGGTAAGTCTCAGCCCTCCCAAACCCGTTTCCCTGTCTGTCTGAGGGAAGTTGATCCCACCTGCTCCAGTGTTGGCAAGGGCAGGCAGGACTGACTGTTGAAGGTGTACTTTATACAGAACAGAGTCCCCGGGGGCCCGGGTGTGAGTGTGGTGACGTGGAGGCAGTGGTCCCCCCAGGCCTTTGGACTGCGTGTGTCTCACAGGCACTGGCACACATCAGGGACTCCTGAGCTGGCCTGTGGCCGTGCCTGAAGTGTGTGTGGGGGGCATCAGTTCCCCGCCCCCGTGATGCCTCACATCTGCTCTAGGGCAGTCTGTTCCAAGCACTGATGGGGGTTGCCCAGGCAGCTACTCCGCCTTCATTCCTTCCATTGATGAAGATTCCAGGGTTTCCTCCTGCCTGGGGTGGCAGCCAGGCAGCTGGACCCTGTGCGGGGTTGGCTGATGTGCAGAGCTGAAGCCCCCAGTTCTACTGCCGCTCGGCATAACCTGTTCCTTGGCCAGAACAGAGCTTATCGAGAGCCAGGAAAACCCACTATGAGAGCAATGAGAATAATGCCTTACGATGTATTACTGTTTACAAAGCATTTTCCTCTACCTGCTAGCGCAGCCCTCACAACAGCCCATTAAGGCAGGGTGTCATCCTCAGGTGAGCAGACAGGTTCAGGAGGTAACGTCGTTTGCTCCAAGTCGTAGCTGGGAAATAGCCAAGAGGCCTTTTCTGGCTCCTGTGGGCTAACAGCCTGCAGCCGTAGGGACAGACAGCTCTGTCTCTGGGGGGGACGCGTTCCCTATTCTGTGCTTATTTGTGGAGGGGATGGCTTCTAGCCCCTTAGCCTCCCTGGGCTCAGGAAGATGTGGAAGGGCAGGGACGGTTATTCCCACCGGGCAGTGCCAGCTTCTGTCTGTTCTCTTATTAGGGGAAGACACAGCTGCCCTTTTTCATAAGCCTCGTGTCCCTGAAGTTCCCAGGAGGCTGAAGCTCGTTTCAGTTAAAGCAGTGAAGGGCCAGCCGCGTGCCAGGGCCCGTGCTAGGGAATGGGGACACAGCAGTGAACAAAATGAACATATACTGCCCAAGATAAAGAAGAGAAATTACTTTACATAGTGGCAAGTGCTGAGGAGACAAAATAAAGCAGGGAAGGGGATATGAGATGTCGGGGGCAGTGGGAGTGGTTAGGTTTTAGATCAGACAAGCAGGGCAGGCCTCGGTGGGAACGTGACTTTTTTTTTTTTTTGCGTTACGCGGGCCTCTCACTGTTGTGGCCTCTCCCGCTGCGGAGCACAGGCTCTGGACACGCAGGCTCAGTGGCCATGGCTCACGGGCCCAGCCGCTCCGCGGCATGTGGGATCTTCCCGGACCGGGTCACGAACCTGTGTCCCCTGCATCGGCAGGCGGACTCTCAACCACTGCACCACCAGGGAAGCCCGGAATGCGACTTTTGAGCCCCTGTGAGCTCCTGAGGTGAAGGGCACTTGGCCATCACTCAATCCTGTTTTGCAGACTTCCACCCTCCCCCACTGCCCCAGGAAGACCCTTACTGCCTGGATGATGCTCCCCGAAACCTGGGCTTCCTGGTCCGCATGCAGGGGGGCATCCTCTACGTGTACGATAACACAAAGATGCTGGAATGCCAGGAGCCCCACAGCCTGCCCTACCCGGACCTGGAGACCTACACGGTGGACATGAGCCACATCCTGGCTCTCATCACCCATGGCCCCACGTAAGCCCCCCGAGTCTGCCTCTCTTTGCAGGGGTGCTATCCTGTAGGAAGGGACCGGGAGAGGCCTCTTGCTGTGGGCTTCTCCTCAGCTAAACCACCCCCAGAAAGGTTTCCCCTTTCCCCAGTGCTTTGTGGGTTTCTGCCACAGTCTTCCTTCACAGGCTGGCATATTAAAGTCGCTACTACCTGTCCCTTCTGCACGCGCAGGTGTGGGGCATCTGCTTGCCGCTGGCCACCTGTGCACCTTAAAATGGCGGTCACTCCTCCCCCCAGGCAGGACGGCAGCCTTGCAGAGAGTTACCAGCCTAGGGCGTTACTGCAGGTGGGGGAGTGATGAAGACTGTTGCTTCCTCTGTTGACTTTTCTGTGTTTCTGGAGGGGAGAGTGCAGGGAGCCTGGGAACTTAGCCACGACCCCCGTGTCGCCTGTAGGCTTGGCTCGAGCTAACCCGGCAGGGAGCTGTCTTCCTGGGCCCTCGCTTCTTGGTGAGCACTTAAGCGAATCAGCAGTGGAGGCTCAGCCTGCCCGGGCCCTGAGCCCCTCTGACAGCGGCTGTGCTGTGAATACCAAGCCAGGACTGGGGGTCCGGGGGAGGGGGAGGAAGCTGGTCACGGCTGAGGGACTTATCTCTTGCCCTGCCTTTTGGGGTTCGCTGGAAATGGGGTGATGCCGTGTCTGAGGTGGGAGGGTGGGCCCCGAAGGGATGGACAGAGTGGGTCTTGGTCCTCGGTGATCTGAGGGCAGACGTAAGAGCCGGGAGGGGAAAGGGTAGTTCCCGGGAGCTTGCCTCAGCCAGGAAGAGCAGGAGCTTTGAGGGGAAGCCTGGGGGATGGGACTGCTCCCCACGTGTGTGAGCAGTGGCTGTCGTCAGGGCGAGTCCCGCTGGGGAAGGGACTGGGTGATATGGCCTTGGGAATCCCGTCCGACCCAGACTGTCCCGTGCTTGGCTCTGGGGCTCATCCAGCTGATGGTGCTGGTGCGGGGCCGGCGGCTGCTCTTCACGCACGTCTCAGTGACGGGGCGCCAGAGGAGCTGTGTGTGTTTGGGGGCCACAGGGAAGCAGGGTGGCCTGGCTTGTGATTGAAGGTTCCGCGTGGCTGTGGGCACAGGCACCTGGCAGTTGGCTGAGAATAGGGAGTGCTCCCACCTGCAGTGGCCTTTGCCAGCCGGTGGGGACATCAGTCCTTGCAGAGATGGTAACCCCTACGTTTCTAGTGGCCCATGATGCAGAACATCCTCCCCTCATCCTGAAGCCTCAGCGTTGAGAAGTCTTCAGGTCTCAGGGTTTGGGGGATGTCATTTGGTCACAGGGTGGTTCTCTGCTGCCAAGGTGGGCAGGTCACACCTTAAGGTTTGACTGTATTATCAATCTTTTTCACTTTTTCACTCTTTTCAAGGAGTGAAAGGTGGCTGAGGATAGATGGGAGGAAGGAAAGACGGAAGGGCTGAAGGAGGGAGATCTTCCTTGAGTGTCCACTCTGCTGAGTTGGGCCCTTCACACACATAAGCCAGTTTAACCCTCGTTTCAGTCTTGGGCATTGCTGGCTCCATATCTGTTCATGAGAGGCAGCAGCTTGGGATGAATTGCCTAAGCCTGTAAGGCTAGAAGTTAAGGAACCCGTGTGAGGTTGCAGTCAGCTCTCTACTGCCCCCATCGACTCACATGGCTGTGGTTCCACACTTCAGCTGGGTCTGCAGAAAGCGGGCCCCTCCGTACCCCTCCCTGCTCCGTCCTGACCCTCCGCCCAGGGGTCGGTCGCCGCAGACACTGGAGGTCTCGAAACTAGAGAGCTTGCTGTGCCTTCTCCTCAACTGTGGTTTCTCCCCCTTCCCAATCTGCAGGAAAACGTATTGTCACCGGCGACTGAACTTTCTGGAATCCAAGTTCAGCCTTCACGAGATGCTAAATGAAATGGCCGAGTTCAAAGAGTTGAAGAGCAACCCTCACCGAGACTTCTATAACGTGAGAAAGGTGCGTGAGCCGGTGTTCAGAGCCGGTGCCCTAGCCCGTCCGGGCTCGGCCCCCTGCGTAGCCTTCCTATGTACAGAGGGAAGACTGGCCAGTTGCCTTCCGTGCGGCAGGCCACGCCTCAGGTGGTACTTGGTGTGACATGGTGGAAACCTTTGTCCATGTTGTGTATCTGTTGGAACGTGCCCTCCTCCTTGAGAAATAGGGCATGGCCTATTAAGTGGTTATGAGAGTGGAGACCAGCCTACTTTTACAGTAGAGAACGTATTAAATTTATCATGGATCGAGAAAAGCTATTAAGGCCTCTTTGGACTTGGGAGTTTGTGGCCCTGCTTCCTTCTGCATGGGGCGTATTTAAGGAATAGCATCCGATGTGCCCCCCTCTCTGGCCTTCCCCTAGAGTGGAGAGCCTGCAGGGGCCGCAGTCGGGGCCGACGTGCAGGTTAAATGATCACGGACTTCCGCTTTGCCATTTTATTCCGTGTGACTAATATACAGTGAGCGTGGGATCAGTGCCAAGCGTGGGGCCTTTGATGCCTAATGAGAGGACTTCTTGTCCACAAGCAGCTCCCAGCCTGTTACTGTTAGTGTGATAGGTGTGTGACCGGGGTGTCTTTCAGGGAGAGGCCAGGACTGAGGTGACTTTGCGTAGGAGTTTGCCAGGCAGAGGGCAGGGCAGGGGGTGGAAGTGATGGCCCAGCAGGTAGAGGGAGCTGTGGCTACAAGCAGCAGCAGGGGGAGAGTGGCCTGAGACAGGAGGGAGCGCGAGGGTGCCGGTACAGCTGCAAGGGGTGCAGTGTGGCTGGAGCTCGGGGGTGGGGGCAGAGGCTCGTGGCGGGCTGTGGGGAGTGAGCCTGCAGGTGTGGGTGAGGTTCTGGATCACGCAAGGGCCCACAGGTTTGTCAGAGGCAGCAGGGAGGCGGGCGGGGGTGTGGCGCTGCTCTGGGACAGAAGCTCCGGGAGAAGGGTGGGGTAAGGCTATGCCCGGAGGAGGGGTGGCCACATCTGAACTGCGTCACAGCAGGGTTGTCATGGCCACAGGGGCCTCTGTCCCAGTGCCACCCTCTCCCTGGGGTCAGCTTTGACAAGGGAGGGTAGGCCAGAGGAGGTTGTGTCTCCTCTGGAGAGCCCAGCTCAGGCCTCCCTGACCCCCTGCCTGGGAGCACTCAGCAGTACTACGTGGACGGCCTTCTCCAGTGAGGCCCCGAGATCACCTCTGCTAAGCTGCATCCCACTTGGATGGGATCAAGAGCCCCCAGGGTGCAAGTTAGGCTTCTGCTCCTGGGCTCTGAGGCTCATGGAAGAGTCTCGGGCATTTCCAGGCAGAGGTGAAAGGATGTGTGGTAGACACCACCTCCGTGGCATATTCACCTTCAAGCACCATCTGTTTCTTCTGTGTGATCCTCAGGTGCTCAGACAGCTGGGTGCCTCAGTCATTAGGTCAGCTCCTCTCTGCCCTGCCCGAAGGAACCCTACAACGCCCAGATGGGTGTCCAAGAAAACTCCTTGCCCAGCCCTGCGCAGCCCTGCCTTCTGCCCACGTGCGCGCTCTGGGCCTGACTGCTTCCTGCTGCCTGCGCCTGACTGCACTGGCTCCGACACTGTCTGCTTCTAAGGCGGGGCCCCAGTGGGTGTTTGCGCTCTCTGGCCACCATGAGGGCGAGAGTCCTAGGGGGCAGGGGGCGAAGGGGCTGTGGTTACATACCAGAGCCCATCCTCGCGTTCCCTGTCAATCTGGGCGTTCATGTGCTCTCTGGACAGAGGTGGCCTTGAGCCCCGTGCTCTGACACAGTGGGCTGTTCTCTGGCACCACAGCTATCCGTAAACGCACGTCCAGGTCAGGCTGTGCCCGCCCCTCCCTGCCTCCTGAGTGCTGGCTGCTTCATCTTACCCTGGAAGCCTGTGCTAGGGGAGGAGAGCTGACTTGCTGAAGTTCAGGCCGGGCTGGGAGGTGGCCTCCATACTTCCAAGTGGCTGTCAGTGTCACAGGGGCAGGCCAGGGTCCTGCTCTGAGGCAGGAGCTGTGCCTGGCTGTGGGTCAGTGTGGGCGGTACTTGTGAAATTACCTGCAACGTCACATCAGGTCATGGGTTATGGCACCGTGAGGCCAAATCAGCAGGACTGTGTCACTGAGATGACTGTTTTCTGCTCAGAGCTGAGAATGAGGGGCTGAGTGTTCGCTGCTTGGGAGTTGGGTAAGATTAGGCCTTACCCACTTCGGTTTAAATGTCATATCAGGGATAGCAGATAGGTTTCGTCTTCTGTGCTAAACTTGACCAACGGGGAGCGCCTACCTGAGGCTACTCCCGAAGCTTAGTGAAGAGTGCTGTAATTGATCACCGATGTTTGCCACAGGGGTGGAAATAGTCAGCGTTGGCTTAGGGGCCGGGTATTGGCCAGCCCTGCTTAGAAACTCTACTGTTCGTTTAGACCCAGGTCTTAGATGAAAGCAAGGAATGCTCTTGGGTCTTCTGGTGAGTTGAAAATGCTGACCTCCAAGGACAGGCTCTTTTACTTGTTCCTAAAATAATCACCTTGGTAAGTTTGAAGTTTGGATCAGATGCTTCCTGGATTATCCAGTTGTTTTCCTCCCTCCTCTAGTGACTCCTGGGAATGAGGACAGGCTGCACCCCCTGCAGTGTGTCATTGCTATGCTAGAGGACAGCAAGAAAGCCCAGAATGTGCTAAGTCATGCTGAGGTAGTTGAGCCCAGCTGTGTCCAGATGAGATTACTCCGGCTGACCTCCGCTTGTGTGTCCCACATGAGCCCAGCCCATCCGTGTTGTGCCTGAGCCTGTGTACTGCTGTGTGACGTTTTAACTTTTGGTGCTTCCTTTCTCTGATGCCTAGTGGTCTGTTCTTCTGGTAGGAGTGGCAGGATTAAGGGCAGGAAGGGCTCTGATGAGTGAGTGATGTTGGTCAGTGATATGGGCTGGCTGATTAAAAAGCTCACAGAGGTTCAGTGGATCAGATGTCTGGTTTGGCATGACTTGGAGATGCCTGGCCAGCTGTGAACAGCATTCTTTGGCCTGAGGTCAGCCGCCTCCTCACCCCAGCCCTGGCAGCGTGCCCAGCCAGCTGCAGCAGGGACTGCAGAGTGTGGGCTGGCAGCACCCTGGTCAGCGAGGCTGCTGCCACCCTCCTGGGGGAACCTCCCTCAGGCCCCTTGGGCTCACGGAAGGGGGTCAGGATGTTCACTGTGACTTCAGGCCATCTCTCAGCTTAGCCAGGCCTCCGTTTCTTTAGGGCTAGTGGCTGAGGGGAATGCTCTGAGGGCTCCAGAGAGGTCAATGGCAAGTGTGGGATTTTGTGGGGCATTAGGTGGGTCCTCAGGTTTCTAGGAGGTTGTGGATATCATCGAAACTATTGCAACCTCCCACACCTGTTCATTGGTCCATTCATCCATCCATTGATTCAACATCATACCAGGCTCTGGGGTAGGCGCTGGAGGCTTAGATGCATCAGACATGGTCCCTGTCCTTGAGGACTGAGCTCCCAGTCTAGTGATGAAGTAGACAGAAAATTATTAGATCAGATTGGAGGACATAAACAGTGACGGGAGTGTCTGTGCTAGAGTCCCAGGTTGGGCAAGGGAAAAAATGATCCGCTGTGCTTGCGGGATCAGGACAGGCTGCCACGTGGAGGAAGTCGTGGGAAATTTCTTGGTGGATGGATCGGTGGGGAGGAGGGAAGGCATGCCAGGCTGAGGACACGCGGTGTGAATAGCATGGCACCTCGGGCACCTGTAAGTGGGGGTGTCCTGGCTGGAGCAGAGAGCAGGGCAGTGGCAAGGTGAGACTTAAGGCTTGAAGTAAGCCTTGAATCTCAGGCTAAGGAGCTTGGGCTTTATCTTGAACACTTGGGGGCACTGATGATTTGTTAACAGGGATAGTGGCTGGATCTGACCTACATTTAAAAAAGATCTCTTGGTGCTGTAAGGAGGGGGACTGGGCAGCAAGGCTAGACGGAGGAAGACCAGTTCCAAAGTCTACAGGAGAAATGGGGCGGGGGATCTGGCGTCAGTGCAGGTGCTGAGGCTCTGCGCTCCACACCGAAGCCTGGATGTCCTGGCTCCTGTTGCCGGGGGGAGGTGGCCCAGCTCACGTGCTGGGGGCCACTGTGTTGCAGGTGGACACGCACATCCACGCAGCTGCCTGCATGAACCAGAAGCACCTGCTGCGCTTCATCAAGCATACGTACCAGACGGAGCCTGACCGGACAGTTGCCGAGAAGTGGGGCCGGAAGATCACCCTGCGGCAGGTGTTCGACAGCCTGCACATGGACCCGTACGACCTCACTGTGGACTCGCTGGATGTCCATGCGGTGAGTGAGCTCGGCCAAAGGGCCTCGTGCAGTCCTGGCAGGGGACTCAGCCCCCTGGAAAGGAGCCAGGATTGGGCTTGGAGAGAGGCTGGCCACGTAGGCATCTCTTTCTCTTCTAGCCGTGGATGATACGGAACAGGGTTCTTGGCCTTTCTGATCAATAGAAATTGACTAGAGGCTAGACAAGAAATTTAGGCAAGGCTTTATTGGGGATCCTGCTGCAGCAGGGGGGAGCGAGAACAAGCAGGTTCCCTTGCGTGCTTGCTCCCTGAGTGGGGAGTGAGCTTGTACCTTATATGGGGTAAGGGTAGGGATGTGTCCCGGGGTCGGGCGGGAGCGGTGGCTTAGGTGGTTTGCCCACCCCTCTGGTGGTGTTGAGTGCAGGGGGCATGCTCAGTACCCTGCTTTTGCTTCCAACACCCCGTTTTTGCTCCAGGCTCTTCAGAAGTGGCAGTTGGGTTTTTTGGTCTCTTTGTATCTTTTTTTTTTTTTTTTGCGGTACGCGGGCCTCCCACCGCTGTGGCCTCTCCCGTTGCGGAGCACAAGCTCCGGACGCGCAGGCTCAGCGGCCATGGCTCACGGGCCCAGCCGCTCCGCGGCATGTGGGATCTTCCCGGACTGGGGCACGAACCCGTGTCCCCTGCATCGGCAGGCGGACTCTCAACCGCTGCGCCACCAGGGAAGCCCTCTTTGTATCTTTTGTCCATAATTTGCCCCAACTGTGCATGTTATTTTTAGTCCCATATAGTTTCTTTGCATTTTGCTGCTTGAGGAGACGTTTGTCCAGGTGCAAGTACTGTAGCACTGCAGCAAGGAGTCCCAGGTCCCAGCCTGTTTCATGGGGACTGTGAGAGGTAGTTTGTCCTCAGAGAGTAACAGGGCTGGGAGCAGCCCTGGGACAGGGGAAAAGAGTGTGTGACTTGGTCAGGGAGGTCCCTGTTCTAATTTCACTTAGGAGTTGTATGCCCTTAAGCAACTCATTTAAGCTTTTATTTCCTTGCTTATAAAATGGTGACTGCCACGTGCCTTATTGACATTACAAAGTTATTAAAATACTAACTGATGTTGCAGCTGCTATAGAAAACAGTATGGCAGTTCCTCAGAAAGTTAAATATAGAATTACCATACATTCTAGCCATTCCACTCCTAGGTATGTACCCAAAAGAATTGAAAGCAGGGACTAAAACTGTTACTTGCACATTAATGCTTATAGCAGCATTATTCACAGTGGCCAAAAAGTGGAAGCAAACCAAGTGTCCATCAACAGATGAATGGATAAATAAAATGCACACACACACACTGGAATACTATTCAGTCCTAAAAAGGAATAAAGTACTGATATCTGCTACATCCATGGATGAAGCTTGAAAACATTATGATAAGTCAAAGAAGCCAGACACAAAAGGACAAATACTGTATGATTCCACTTGTATGAGGCCTCTAGAACAGGCAAACTCATAGAGACAGAAAGGAGAATGGTGGTTACCAGGGTCTGGGGGAGCTATTGTTTAGTGGGTACAGAGTTTCAGTTTTACAACATGAAAGGAGTTATGGGGATGGATGGTGGTGACAGCTGCATGGCAACGTGGATGTATTTTATGCCACTGAACTGTATACTTAAAAATGGTTAAGAAGGTAAATTTTGTGTTATGTACATTTCACCACAATAAAAAAATCTTAAACCAGACACTGAATGAGGCAACGTGGAGAAAAGTGCCTTACGAAGTCTAAACGGTAATAGGACACACATTATTACTGATGGTTCAGTATTTCTGGCTTACTCAGCCAGCCCTGCTCCTGGAGGCATGAGGCCCTCGATCCCCCTTTACAGAGGGCCTCGCAAAAGGCCCCCAGTGCTGGCTGAGTGAGGATGCATGATCCTGGCCCTGGGACTTCCCAGGTTTTCATGCAAGAACTGACACAGAAGGTATCTTTCAGTGTGGCTCACAGAGGCCACCTTGTAAAGGCCTGAAGGGGTCATGTGTGTGGTGGCTGCATGGTGATCTGGCTGGTGTCCCTTCTCCCCAGGGCCGGCAGACGTTCCACCGCTTTGACAAGTTCAACTCCAAATACAACCCTGTGGGGGCCAGTGAGCTCCGAGACCTGTATTTGAAAACTGAAAACTACCTGGGAGGAGAGTACTTTGCTCGGATGGTCAAGGTGGGTGAGCCCTGGACCTCTCCAAGCCCTCCTCGGATTCCTGACAGCATCTGCGTTCATGGGGTGGGGCCCCCGCAGGGCCTCCTGTCCTCTTCCCCTTCGTGAATCCCCGTCCATCCACCATCCAGCTCAGGCGAGGTGCAGGTGCCTGGGTGCCAAGTGCTGTGGCCCTGGCTGCTGACTCCCGAGTGCGCAGGCTGTGCTGTGTGTGGACTGTGCTGACTGCAGGCAAGAGGGGGGGGAGGGTGTCCACCGCTGGCCCAGCTCTCGGCATCCAGGCTTGCTGCTCTGTGTGTTTGCAGCCTGCACCGGGTATAGGTTAGCCCCATTTGGAGATGCTTCTGCTGTCTGGCCTGGTCATGTGTGTGACTGTGCAGGTCCAAGGCCTTCTTCCCTAGGAAGGTGGAGTTAGTGCTGACGGGGCAGCAAGGGGATGTAGATCAGGCCTTCTGAGCCCAGGAGCAGGTGGCTGAGGGAGCTGCAGGATCTAGCAGCTGGGGTGCTCTGGGCTGACCTGAGCTCTTCTTGGTGCCAGGAGGTGGCCCAGGAGCTGGAGGAGAGCAAGTACCAGTACTCAGAGCCACGGCTCTCCATCTACGGCTGCAGTCCTGAGGAGTGGTCCAACCTGGCCCGCTGGTTCATCCAGCACAAGGTCTACTCACCCAACATGCGCTGGATCATCCAGGTGCCCCGGATCTAGTAAGTGAGGCAGCTGCTGTCTACCTGTGTCCTCTGGGGTCGCCAGCCTGTCCCACAGGAGCTGCTGAGTCTGTGCTGCTGAGGGACAGGGCCTGTTCCAGTGCCAGCCTAGGCCTCTCTGCCCCAGGGATTTTCCTACAGGGCGGGGTGGTTGGCAAAGACGTCCTTGTGACACTTCAACTCTGTTCTTTGAAGAACATACATGTGTAGAGGCCTGGTGGGAACTACTGCCCATCTTCTTGTCACTGTGGTTTGAGGATGGGCTATCCTTTTGGGTGAGGCCCAGGGTCTGAATGACCTGATGCGGGGCCTACACTGCTGGCCCTCTCCCTGGATATGACTCAGACCACCACTGTCCTCTCCAGTCTGGCCAATGTGGCCCCTGGATGGGCCTGGGACACGTGGTTTAGGGGAACTGAGCTGAGGGGAGAGAGTTGGATCAGCCTGAATCCTGGCACCCCACTCCCAGATTGGCCTCTAGCTGGAGAAAGCTCTCTGATGGGCATGGGTAGGTGTTGAGCGTGCCACCAATGCCTAGTGTTGCAGAACTTGGTGAGGAGGGGAGGATCTGTATTGGAGCCCTACCTCTGAATCTACCCTGGGTGTTTAAATGGGGATCTGTGCTGCCTGAGGGAAGGGACTGGGGAGGCTGGTCTCTGATGGGCCAAGGGGGCTGTTGGGTCCACCTTAATCAGCAAGTCTCCGCTTTCCCCCAGTGACATATTTAGGTCAAAGAAGCTGCTGCCAAGCTTTGGGAAGATGCTGGAGAACATCTTCCTGCCCCTTTTTGAGGCCACCATTAATCCTCAGGATCACCGAGAGCTTCACCTCTTCCTCAGATATGTAAGTGTGGGTGGTGCCCAGGCAGTGTGCCCAGTGAGGGAGGGACGAGAGGAATCCCCGGGGGGGGGGGGGGGGGGGGGCGGTGGGGTGGGTAGGGTCAGCCTTCCCTTCTAAGATCCTGTCACTGGTGTGCCCCAGGCATGAGGTGGCCAGCCCAAGAAGCTGAATGTCTAGAATAATGAGCCTGCTCCTCTGGGGCAGGCCTGCGGGCATGGGTGGGGTGCTGGGAAGGCAGCCGTGAGGCAGAAAGACTGAGGAGTTAGTTCCTGACCAGGTGGGGCTGGAAGGACTGGCCTCTGTCCCAGCTGTAGCCTCAGGTTGTTACAAATGCAGACATTTCAGGCTCCTGCTTTTGCTTAGAAACCAATGGTCCTCCCACCTTGTTTGGTTAAGCACACAAGCCCCACAAAATATATTTATCTGGTTAGTTGTGGGAGAGTGTGAGAAGCGTGGAAGAGAGACTTAACCAGAAAGGGCATCAGGGGGACAGGAGCTGGTCCCGCCTCCTGGGTGCCCAGAATAGAGTTGGCTGCAGGTGGTGAGAAGCAAGTTCAGTGCCTGGTAGAGTTTATGGGGATGGTTTCTGACAGTGAGGGAGGTGGGGAAGATACCAGAGGGCTGGGAGTGGGGGAAGGAGGGGTGACTGAGTGAGTGTGAGTGTGTGAGTGTGTGTGTGTGAGTGTGTGTGTGTGTGTGTAGTGGGAGTTGGGGGGTTGCCAGGAAAGTTTGAAGGGGCTGAGGGACGGCACTGAATTTATGTCTTAGACAAACACCATGCAGGCTGTTGTGTGAAGAAAGGCCTGGAACAGAAGGAGCTGGAGGTGGGGGGCAAGGGGGCAAGGTGAGAGTCAGGGGCCTGCTCCAGCAATGGAGACGTGCGGGGGCCTTGGACCAGCAGTCGCAGCTCACACTGATTATTCGCTCCCTGCTCTGGTGATCCACGCCATGACGTGACCTTGCTTCAGCCTCACGGTTGCCCCCCTTGACATCATTTTGTAGGTGTTAATAGTAAGCAGCATGATTATGTGTTGCTGTGTGTTAGACACTGTGGATTATCTCACTTAATCCTCACGACCGTCCTGTGAAGCTACTAGCTCCGATTTACACATGAGGAAGTGGAAACTGAGAGATCACAGAGCTAGAAAGGGGCAGAAGTGGAATTCGTACCCAGGTCCCTGGCCTAGGTGTTGTCATCCCCACATTAAGGAAAGTGAGACGTATACAGACGGTGGGCGGGGCCGCTGGGCGGGCATGGGCACGGGTGGAGAATGGATGGGGCCTGGGCACACCCTGAAGGTGAGCAAGGGGAAAGAGTCACGGGGGGCCTCCTGGTGCCTGGCTTCGTTGGGGAGCAGATGGTGTGCCTTTCAGAGGACACTGCCAACTATGGGGGGACAGCAGGCTTGGGGAGGAGGAGTTGGGGTTTGGACATGTTTTGTGCTTGAGGCCATGGGAGGCCCAGTTTGGGGCCCTGCATTAGCAGAGCCCAGGAGAGGGGCTGACACTGCCCCCATGCTGGGCCCCCAGAGTTCAGGTGCAGCATGGAGCTAGTGAGCGCAGAGCAGAGCGGAACTCGAGGTCCGCCCTGGCACCCAGACCTGTCCAGGCCGTGCTGAGAGCTGCAGTGGGGCCCTGTCATTTCCTTTGACACATAATGACTGTGACAGGGAAGATTCTGCCAAGCCCCTGGTGGCCGCTTGCTCCTCTGGGCCCCTACTGCCATTTCAGAACAGGCAGACTCAGCCGGTCCTTCAGGGGCCCCTTCCCAAAGCACAGCTGTGGCTGAGGGACAGGAGCAAAACTGCTCTGCATGCTGGCTGAGAGCTGGGTCCTTGCAGGTACATCCTTCATCAGGGCCTGACCTCTGGGAGCAGGTGACGGGAAGCCTGTGACTCGGGTGGGGCCCTGGAGGTGTAGTGTGGGCCCCAGCTGAGGTGTAAGTGCAGGGGGAGGGTGGGCATCTCCTGAGCTGCTCTGACCCCAAGAGCCATGGCTCAGCCTGCCAAGGGGCCCTCTTGGATGGCACACACCTTGGCCTGTTTGAGAGGCATCCCAGCTGGCCACACCTGGGACATCATGGCCGCTCTAGGGCATCCTCCACCTACAGCCCCAAACAGTGCAGACCCTGAGCCCGTTTAGGCTCAGAGCTGGTCGTCTCACGTGGGAAAGCTCCTTAACTGGCCCTGCTTTGCTGTCAGCCAAGCCCTCCCTCACGGGGTCACTTGAGTATTAAGTTAGCTGATGTGTGGTGAGTGCTTCAAGCAGGCCCTGACATACAGTAGGTGCAGGGGAAATGCCTGTCCCCTTCCCCCTCACAGCTGTTGTCACCGCTGCTGTTGGCACAGCCTAAGGATGGGAGGTGAGTATAGCTGCCTCACCGCTCACCTGGCCTGAGCTCCCCTTCACTGTTGCCACCACACAGGGGCTTGGCACTCTCCAGACTGACTTCCCGGGTACCTCTGGAAGCCCCGGAGGGACAGACTGGGGCGCTGCGCCCACTCACTATCCCTGGAAAGAATGGGGCTCAGGCAGGCCAGGGGGTCCCCAGCTGAGGTTTCACAGCTGAGAGGCCTGGGCTCCCACGCCTTCAGCAGGCTCACTTCAGCTGCACATATGCCAAGGCCTTTGGCAGCTCGTCTGCCCTGGCTTGACGCAGGGCCCCTCCTCCTGCCCAGGTGACGGGGTTTGACAGCGTGGATGATGAGTCCAAGCACAGCGATCACATGTTCTCAGACAAGAGCCCCAGCCCGGACGTCTGGACCAGCGAGCAGAACCCGCCCTACAGCTACTACCTGTACTACATGTATGCCAACATCATGGTGCTCAACAACCTCCGCAGGTGGGTGAGCTGGCCCCTGTGCACACCTCAAACCAGGGGATGCTCCTGGGCCCACCCCACAGGGCACGTACCCACAGGGCACGTACCCACAGGGCTACACACACATGCAGGCGTGCCTGCTGCCACAGATACGATCACACATACAAGGCAGCCAGACCCCATGCCTGGACACACGTCCATACACACACTCACCAACACCTACATGTGTGCACGTCTGTCCCTGACATGATAGAGACACAGGACCTGCTGATACACGTTCACTAACCTCCACGCCAGTGGTGTTCACACGTGCGTCTATCCATTCAGTGAATCACAGCACCTGCCATGTTAAGGCACGGTCCTGGGCACGGGACACATAATAGGGAACAAAACATTGCATCCACGTGCTCATGGAGCTTCCATCCAGTGGTCTCACGCCCAGGCTCCCCACAGCGCACACATGGAGGCGAGGCCCACGAGGCAGGATGCTGAGCCAGTCCCTCCCCACACATCTAGCGTCCTCCCACCCCTGCTGGGCCACGGGGCCTCAGAGCTCAGCCTCAGCCAGCGCTAGTTTGTGGGTGTGGAAGTTTTGAGGGGGACCATGATTGAAAGGAGACGGCTAGGGTTGGAGCCCTGGGCTGAGCTCTCCGAGGTAGGAGCTCTAGTTCTCTCTGCTGTTGCCCTCTCGGTGGCTTCTGACATCTGGGTTTACCCCTTTTTATAACAAGGAGGCTGGACTCCACAGTTTCTCGTGGGCTTTCCTGCTCTGAAGGTCTATGAATCTGGGCTACCAGGCCCTGGGGAAGGGGAGGAGAGGATGGAGGACTAGGCCCTCTCTTCCCAGAGATGAGGTCTCTTGGTTCTGAGGAGCTCTGGGCCTGGGCCTCAGCACCTGGGGAGAGGTTGTTTCCAGGGTGCCCTGCCTCAGCGGTGCGGACCCTGCCATGGGGGACTGTCTCCCCTGGAGTGGGCCCTGAGCTAGCAGTGCAGGCCTGTGGGGCCCGGGGCAGGTGGACCAGGGGTTCTTTCTCACCACAAGCCTCACGTCTGCAGGGAACGGGGCCTGAGCACGTTCCTGTTCCGGCCTCACTGCGGGGAGTCTGGCTCCATCACTCACTTGGTATCTGCTTTCCTGACTGCCGACAACATTTCCCATGGGCTGCTCCTCAAGAAGGTAACTGGGCCCCTGACAGATGGCTGCCCTGCAGTGACAGTCCCGCCCGGGGCTGCCCTGGGGAGGAGTGGGACCACCTGGGCTCCTGCCTGCGCCCTGGGAGGCTCTGGCCAGTGATGCAGGAAGGCCGGGCCTTTTTCTGGGCTGTGCCGTCTGTAGTCTCTTGGCTTCGTATTTAATTATGAAAAAACATAGCCAAATACATCACAATTTAGATTTTCAAAAAAATGGAGAAATGGAAAAAAGTCCTTATTGCTATTACTTTAATAGAAACAGCATTATTAGCTTTTTAGTATTTCCAATTCCCATCTTTTTCCAGAACATATTTCTAATATGCTTATTATCATAAAGAACACAAATTTTTGGTTCCTTCTTCATCCCTTATCGTCACAAGCGTTTTTCTGCGCTGCTCATTCTAAAGGCTGCTGAAAGGACGGCTGCCACTTGCTTGGGCTGTGCCTGATTCAGCCAGGCTCTAGCTGTTGCACAGAATCCACCCAACTTTTTGCTCGTGTAAATCATGCTACCATGAACTCTGCATTGTCTTCTCCGTATTTTGACTCACTTCCATAGGAAGGATATTTGTTCCAACTCCTCTCCTTCCCTGGTCCTGGGGAGGTCGAACCGTGTTTCACATTTCTGTGTGGGGTGGCTGCTACATCAGAGAACCACTCTGGCCCGGTCAGGTCCGCCCCTTCCTACCTCCGAGGAGCTGCAGTGTTTACAGTCTCAACCTGAATGTTTGTGGTCAGAGCGCAAAGCAACAAAAGTGGGCATCTCCAGGACTGACCTATTGGGGTCAGCTCCTGGGGGAGGGCAGCTGAGGACGTAGGTTGGGGTCAGCCCGGGGCCTTGTAGGTGCCCTTCCCTTCCTGCCCTGAGCTGTGCCTCCAGTCTGGAGCCAAGAGGGAGCGCTTAGTGGGCAGGAGAGCAGTCCCAGGGAGGGATGGGCCCTGATGCAGTAGTGAGGTAAATGTGGAGGGTGGGCCTGGGGGTCCTGGCGTTGTGGAGCTCGGGGTGACTGGGGGCTCCCGCAGACACTGCCCGGACCCCTGGTTTCCCCTGGTGAATGCTTCTCCCATCCCTCCCTCCCCTCGCTGGCTCTTGTTTCCTGAGTTTGGTGGTTCTTTTGCAGAGTCCGGTGTTGCAGTATCTCTACTACCTTGCTCAGATCCCCATTGCCATGTCTCCTCTTAGCAACAACAGTCTGTTCCTCGAATATTCCAAAAACCCTCTGAGAGAATTCCTGCATAAGGGACTGCATGTTTCTCTCTCCACCGATGACCCCATGCAGTTCCACTACACGAAGGTGAGGACTTTAGGGGCAGATAAGGACTGTAGGGCCTCCCACTGCTGGCACCTGAGCACATGGCTCAGCTCTGCCTTTGGGGTGGCATTGGTGGCCCACTGAAGACAAGAGGTAACTTTCTGGTGAGCGAAGTGCTCCTTCCAGGAGCCCTCGGGGTTCTTGAATCTTTGAGGATTTTTCTTTGCCTTTCATTTTCCGTCTTTGATATTCACTAGCTCTGTGATGTTGGTAGAGCTACTTACTTGACCTCTCTGTATTTTATCCTTCTTCATGTGTAAAACAGGGATAAAATTGTTCCTATGTCCACCTCTACCTTATTCTAAGGATTCATTAAGATAATGAATCAGTGTCTAATGTAGTGTCTGCGTACAGCATGTATTAAAGATGTTAGCTACCATTTTTGTTACCACTATTATTACTAGCACACTGTGGATCTCTGGGAAACTGAAGAGGAAGGGAAAGGCGATGCCATGCATCACTTAGTGTACAAGCACGTTTGGGTGGTACTGATAAGACCAGCCACGGATTAGTAAAAATAGAGGTGCCTGGGTCTTCTAGGACAGGCTCCAAGCTCCAAGCTTCTGGTCTCAGGACCCCTTTATATTATGAAGAACTGAGGCCCTCAGAGAGCTGTGGTTGACATGCCTTGTATCTAGTGATACTTAACTGTGTGAAATTGAAAAATACTAACTCATGTAAAATAACACTAATAAATCATTAAATGTTAACAAACTTAGCAATTTTTATGAGAATAACCATATTTCTGCAAACTACAATAACAAAATACTGAGAATGGCAAGAATGGCGTTTTGAAAATCTCTTTAATGTCTAGTTTGATAGAGGACAGCTGGATTCTCATCTCTGCTTCTTCAGTTAATCTGCTGTGATAAATTACTTTTATCAAGGTGTATGAAGAAAATCTTGCCTCACAAAATGCATAGTTGGAAAAGGTAGGACCTTCCAGAGGCCTTGGGGACCCTCAGGAATGCTGGGACCATGTTTTCAGAACCACTGCTCTACAATACAGAGGCAATGATGTGGCAAAGAGGTGACGGAAGGGCTTGTGATAAATGTCAGACGTTTCACATCCCAGAGGACAAAGTATAAGCACAGCTCAAACCCAAATGCTTCTGGGCTAACACTATCTCACTACTGATCCTTGATCGCTTCTCATTCCTATTTAATGTTCCACCTCTGTTCTTTACTCAGATTAACTTTTATTTTGGATGATCCTAAGAAAATGTGTTAAATACAAAGCAAGACTATAGGATGGGTACTAAAAGTGTGCACAACAGGGAGACAGGCACAGGAGAGCAGGCTGGCATCCCCAGTCATGGGCACAGGGCTTGGAACATGTGTTGGTCAACAGATAAATCTGTAGGTGTTCTTTGATATATCTGGCTTTGGCAACCTGAGCTTTCACACAAAGATCTCCGGAGTTTGTAATTTAAAGGTGGGGGGATATTGTTTTATTATTCAGGTGCCAGTCCTTAAAGAAAAATGAAATCTGCAATGTCAGTCTGATGTTTCTAGCTTGGGAAATATGTGAAGCATTGAAATGGATAGCCTCCCATCTAACACATTTACTTTGGGGGAATCTAGGAAGCACTTATGGAAGAATATGCAATTGCGGCTC
The DNA here is from genome assembly GCF_951394435.1 of Stenella coeruleoalba. Classification (NCBI taxonomy): domain Eukaryota; kingdom Metazoa; phylum Chordata; class Mammalia; order Artiodactyla; family Delphinidae; genus Stenella; species Stenella coeruleoalba. Next base: position 44,872,849 of record NC_137154.1, on the reverse strand, counting down.
AAGTGTGGAAGCTGAGCACGTGTGACCTGTGTGAGATCGCCAGGAACAGTGTGCTGCAGAGCGGCCTCTCGCATCAGGTACGCCGTGTGATTGCACCACCCCATCCCTCCTGTCCTTTCAACACACGTGTACATCGGATGCCTGCTGTGTGCCAGGCACTTTCTTGGCCCTGGGACTGGGGATGAACAGAACAAGCAGGGTCTCTGTCACACTGAAAACTCATATTCTAGGGGAGAACGCTGTGGAGACTCCTGAATTTTCATGGATGCTCTGTCACCTTTTTCAGACCTCTGCTCAAATGTCACCTCCTCAGAGAGGCCTCCCCTGATTACCCACTCTACAATAGCCACACACTTGCCCTCATTCTCCATCATAACATTTATTACTATATGACATTGCCATATGTAGTCATGTGTTTTTCTGTCTTGCCTTCTAGAATGTAAGTTCAGCATTATAGCCCTGGGGCCTAGAATAGACCCTGGCACATAGTGGGCACTCAATACTTCTTGAATAGATGAATAGTACCTAGATTGAATAGAAAACTCTAGGGATGGGACCCAGACATCAGTAATTACAAAAAAATTTTTTGTAGCTCCCTAGGTGATTCTGACATGGAGCCAGGGTTGAGAACCATTGCTCCAGATGGTGTCTTAGGTCCCTGGGTACCTTCGCTGGGTGGTGTCACTGGTACAGGGAGAGGGCTGCATCTTGCTCTTGTTGGATGCTGATGTAGACAAGAGTTAAGGCTCAAGATTCATTTTGTGGGGACATGATTCCTTGGACTGGCTGTCCCCAGACACACCTGTGCTCTTGTCAGCTCCCGGGAGAGCCTTGCTAGAGTCTTCACGCCTTCATCTTGCCTTCTTCATTGCCAGCAGCTCTTGTAGTTCTTTGCCTTTCTGACCAAGGAAAGCACAGTTGGAAATGACGGGAATGAATGTGGTTGTCAGGGTGACAAGCTCGAGGAGAGGGAGGCCAGGAGGAATTTTGTAAGAGCTCTGTGGGGAAAGATGTCTTGATGGAGGACCTGCTTTGGAGGACTAGCCTGACTTGGTGTGGTTAATGTCAGAGCTGCCATGTGGATATAGAAAGTGATTCTAAGGTATATTGTTTCATTTGTATTTCTCTTGGTCCACAGGAAAAGCAAAAATTTCTGGGACAAAATTATTATAAAGAGGGACCTGAAGGAAATGATATTCGAAAGACAAATGTTGCTCAGATCCGGATGGCGTTCCGATATGAGACCTTATGCAATGAGCTCAGCTTCCTGTCTGACGCCATGAAATCAGAAGAGATCACAGCCCTGACCAAGTAGTCGAGCACTAGACATGCATTTTAACTTTCTGGTTTAATTTCAAATCTGCTGTGATTAACAGTGTTCAAGATACCAAACTATCCTCCACGGAGAGGATGCCTGTGAAGAACTTTCAAACTAGTGATTTTTGGTTGCACTGTTCACTTTAAGGTCTAATATGCCCACTTCTGTTAATATTTTTGAGTAATAGATGGTGAATCCTCCTTGGGGATCTGGGAGCTAGACACTTGTCTATATTCATTCCTAATATTCCAGATGTTTCTCTTGAAAGTGCTAATGCTTGCATTGTTGGGACAAGGATCTTACATGGTCCAGTGCCCACTGATATATGAGGGCTGTGTGGTTTTCTGCCACAGTCCTCTCTGTAGGCCCTGCAGACTAGTTGGTATTTGTTCATTTCAGCCTCTGATGGGCTGGCTGCCTTAAAGTCTGTTTCAAAGCTCCCTTTCATAAAGGAGCTACTTCGAGAGAATTAGAAAACTTCCTTTGTTGTGCTTTTTTTTTTTTTAATGAGTTTTTAAAACTTTTATTTAGCCTCCCTCCCTTTCTATTTAGGAAACCAAATATTCACATCACAACCATCACTCCTATTTTGGGTCTTGGTTTCCTCATCTGAAAGGTGAGAGTTTGCACTAGATGAGTGATTTTCAGGTGGTGGTCTGTGAGTTCGCCTCCTGGACCACTTCAAGGCAGGGGTGGGCAGGGGGGAATGAGGTTCTGGGGTGCTGCTTTTACTTCTTCAAGGTGACTCTGCTTTCATTTACATTGGGACTTCTGTGTATTTACATTTGAACTAAGGACTTTGAAAAGCACAGGACTAGATGACCTCTGTTCTTTTTGGCTTTAATATTCTATGATTGTAGCCCAATTATCATTTTACTTATGAAGAGTTAGGGCCACAGAAGTAAAGTTTGCTTAAGGTCACACAGCTCTAATAAGTAATAGGACTAGAACTAGGTTTCCCTAATCCTAATCCAGTCCTTTCCCCACTATTCCATCAGACCTCACAAATGTAGATTTTTTTTGTCACTGTAACCTGGTGCATTTCCCCCCCGAGGTGAAATCTCACCTTTACCTAATATGCAGACTTCTTCAGAAGATATAAGTGGTCCCTGGGGCTAGGTAGAAAGCATTTTTAAAGACTAGTCTGAATTTAAGCTTTACCAATGTATTCTTCATCTGTGTTACTAGTGCCTGGTACATAGTAGGTGCTCAATATATGTATATTAAATAAATGAATGAATTTCCTCTTTTAGCAACTTTTTAAGGATGTGTGCTTCTGGTACTCACCAAGCTGCTCAAGGACCTTCCTGTCTATCTCTGTGGGCAAATGCAGACTACAGGAAGCCCTTCTGAATTATTACAGAGTTAGAAGAACCCGATTTTTGCCTGTGAAAATGCTTACCTGACTTTAGATTGTTTTGTCCTGTTACTTTATAATGCTTATCACCTCTACTGGTCAACTTAGTACAAACAATAAATGTAGTCTTTTTACTAGGCAGACATGTGCTATCTTACAGCTAATCATGAAATTGAATGAAAACCGAGTATTTGTGTTAGGCATCCACTATTTTTTGAAAAGCCATTTGTATACTTTTGCCCTAACATAGCAAGTATTGTACAGTTTTTCATTGTCATTTTATCTGTATCAAGTATTTGTTTTTATTATTAAAGTCTGTTAGGACTGTGGCTAACTAGTAGTTTTAAACTATTTAAGGCATATCTTTAAGTTTTTAAGAAAGATGGGCATCATGAAAAGCTATCAATAATAATTACTAATTTATCTGTTTACTAAGGTTCAGGTATGGATGACATTCACTAGGAAAACTCAGAAATTTTGAACTGAAGCTTGCAAAGTAAGCTTTACAAAGCAAAACCCAGAAGGTAAAACTTTGCTTTTTTTTCTCTAACTTCTGCTGTAACAGTTCATGACCAAAGCCTCACATGGTCATTTCCTTTTCCTTGGATATAACTTCAGTCTGTTCAGCCAACACCTGTTGGATTTTACCTGTCCTGCAAGCTTTTCAGATACCTTTTTCTATAGCACTGTGCACTGTTATTACATCATTGTACCTAACTGGCCTTTTTGGGTGGATCTCTACTTTCTTTTGTGATCAGAGCTGGACTCAAAACCAATTGTATACTAGCCCACATTTCTAAAAGAATGGTTTTTGAGGCATGTTATCCCTTGCTTACTCTAAAAGGCTCAAGTTCACATTATATGTTACTTCAAACTGCATTGCTGAAATGATCAATATTATTGTTCTTTGCCTCATAAAAACCAATCAAGCTCCTGGGATGGTATTTACCAAGGCCTGTCCTGGGCCTTTACTTTCTCTTACCTTGGATAAAGCTGAGTTGAAAGCACATCCCTATGGCTTTCTCTTTACTTGTTTGAGTGCTGTGTTGGTGAAACAATATTGACCTTTCTCTGGGTTTGCAGATACAACTGAAGGTGATATGTTGGTAATATACCTAGGTATTCTCTACCTGAACTACGACTGTTATAAAGAACAAGTATAGAGGGGGCAGAGTCAAGATGGTGGCGGGGGAGGATGCAGAGTTCACGTCTCCCCACAACTAGGGTGCCTGCTGGACACTGGTGGGGGACCTCGATGCCTAAGGAGACGGGAAGAACCCCCGAGCGACCGGGTAGGATGAGGGGGCAGTGAGGGGGGAGAAGTGGAGGCTGGACAGGACCAATGCACCTGAGGGGTAGTTGGGAGAGGGGAGGGGTTTCCACTCCTGGAGGGACCCTTGGGGCTTGGAGGATCAAGGGGGAGCATGCCTAGCATCTCCCCTGACCAACTGGGACCCAGGAAGCCTGCTGGGCTCCCAGGCCAGGTCCCTTGCCCTCCAAGACCCCCCTCTGGGCTGCATGGGTCCTTGGGGCATAGGAGGGAAGCGGGGACATGAGGAGAGGTGGATGGGAGGGGCCCTCTGGGACGGGAGGATCAGGGGAGGTGTGGCAGGTGTTTCCCCCTCACCCACTTGGGGCCTGAGAAGCCTGCTGGGCTCCCGGGCCTGGTCCTCCATTCTCCAAGGCCCCCTCCAGCCTCATGGGTCCTAGGGCATAGGAGGGAAGGAGCAGGTAGAAGAAGAGAGTCCAATGGGGAGGGGCCCTGTGGGATCAGAGGATTGGGGGGATGTGCCTAGTGTTTCCCCCACCCACTCAGGCCCAGTGAGCCTGCTCGGGTCCTGGACCTGTTCCTCTGCCCTCCAGGGCTGGGGCCCCTCCTGTTGCATTAAGCCTAAGCCCCCTCCATTCCCCCACCCCTAGGGCCTTTTCCTGCCCTGTGGGTCCTAAGCATAGGCCCTGCCTACTACCTAAACACCACCGCTGCCTAAGCCCCGCCCCCCATAGCCAAGGCCTTTTCAAGCTTTTTTTTTTTTTTACTATTGTGGTTTTGTTTTACCATCCAGGTGTTGTTTTCATCTATATTTTTATTTTTTTATTCTTTCTAACATGTCTGTCAGTTTTCTAATCTAATTTTATTTTTTACACTTCGTTATTCTCCTTTTTTTGCTGCCCCATGCAGCTTGTGGGATCTTGGTTCACGAGCCCGGGGCTGGGTCAGAGCTCCTGTGGTGGGAGGTCCGAGTCCAAACCACTGGCCTGACAGAGAATATTCCCAGACCCCAGGGAATATTCATCAGAGTGAGGTCCTCATTTCGGCACTAAGACCCAGCTCTACCCAATAGCCTACAAACTCCAGTGCTGGAAGCCTCAGGCGAAACAACCAGCAAAACAGGAACACGATCCCAGCCATCCAAAAAAAAAAAAAGAAAATGAGATGACAAAAAAATATGTTACTGATGAAGGAGCAAGGTAAAAACCTACAAGACCAAATAAATTAAGAGGAAATAGGCAATCTACCTGAAAAATAATTCAGAGATATGATAGTAAAGATGATCTAGAATCTCAGAAACAGAATGGAGGCATGAATTAAGAAAATGTAAGAAATGTTTAACAAAGATCTAGAAGAACTAAAGAACAAACAGAGATGAACAACACAATAACTGAAATGAAAAATAGACTAGAAGGAATCAATAACAGAATAACTGAGGGAGAAGAATGAATAAGTGAGTGGGAAGACAGAATGGTGGAAATAACTGCCAAGGAGCAGAATAAAGAAAAAATGAAAAGACACTCTCAGAGACCTCTGGGACAACACTAAATGCACCAACATTCGAAGTATAGGGGTCCCAGAAGAAGAAGAGAGAAAGAAAGGGTCTGAGAAAATATTTGAAGAGATTATAGTGGAAAACTTCCCTAACATGGGAAAGGAAATAGTCACCCAAGTCCAGGAAGTGCAGAGAGTCCCATACAGGATAAACCCTAGGAAAAACAGACCAAGACACATATTAATCAAACTAACAAAAATTCATGAAAAAATATTAAGAGCAGTAAGGGAAAAACAAAAAATAACATACAAAGGAATCCCCATAAGGTTATCAGCTGATTTTTCAGCAGAAACTGCAGGCCAGAAGGGAGTGGAAAGATATGCTTAAAGTGATGAAAGAGAAACACCTACAACCAAGATTAATCTACCCAGCAAGAATCTCATTCAGATTCGATGGAGAAATCAAAAGCTTTTTCAGACAAGCAAAACCTAAGAGAATTCAGCACCACCAAACCAGCTTTACAACAAATGCTAAAGGAACTTCTCCTGGTGGGAAACACAAGAGAAGAAAAAGACCCACAAAAACAAACCCAAAACAATTAAAATGGTAATAGGAATATACATCTTGATAATAACCTTGAATGCAAATGGATTAAATGCCCCAATCAAAAGACACAGACTGGCTGAATGGATACAAAAACAAGACCCATATATATGCTGTCTACAAGAGACCCACTTCAGACCTAGGGATACATACAGACTGAAAGTGAAGGGATGGAAAAAGATATTCCATGCAAATGGAAATCAAAAGAAAGCTGGAGTAGCAATACTCATATCAGATAAAATAGACTTTAAAATAGACTGTTACAAGAGATAAGGGACACTACATAATGATCAAGGGATCAATCCAAGAAAAAAAATATAACAATTATAAATATGCACCCAACAGAGGAGTACCTCAATACATAAGGCAAATGCTAAAACAACCATAAAAGGGGAAACGGACAGTAACACAGTAACAGTAGGGGACTTTTAACACCCCACTTACACCAATGGACAGATCATCCAAACAAAATAAATAAGGAAACACAAGCTTTAAATGACACAATAGACCAGACAGATTTAATTGATATTTATAGAACATTCCACCTGCAAGTGGCAGAATACACTTTCTACTCAAGTGCACATGGAACATTCTCCAGGGTAGATCACACCTTGGGCCACAAATCAAGCCTCGGAAAATTTAAGAAAATTGAAATTGTATCCAGCATCTTTTCTGACTACAATGGGATGAGATTGGAAATCAATTACAGGAAAAAAACTAAAAAACACAAATACATGGATGCTAAACAGTGCACTACTAAATCACCAAGAGATCACTGAAGAAATCAAAGAAGAAATTAAAAAATACATAGAAACAGATGATAATTAAAACACTATGACCCAAAAATTATGGGATGCAGCAAAAGCGTTCTAAGAGGGAAGCTTATAGCAATTCAATCTCACCTCAAGAGACAAGAAAAATCTCAAACAATCTAACCTTACACCTAAAGCAACTAAAGAACAAAGAAAACCCAAAGTCAGTAGAAGGAAAGAAATAATAAAGATCAGAGCAGAAATAAATGAAATAGAAATAAAACAATAGCAAAGACCAATAAAACTAAAAGTTGGTTCTTTGAGAAGATAAAATGGATAAACCTTTAGCCAGACTCATCAAGAAAAAGAGAGGATGCAAATCAGTAAAATCAGAAATAGGGGAAATCACAACTGACACTGTAGAAATACAAAGGATTATAAGAGACTACTGCAAACAACTATGTGCCAATAAAATGGACAACCTCAAAGAAATGGACAAATTCTTGGAAAGGTACAATTTTCCAAGACTGAACCAGGAAGAATTACAGAATATAAACAGACCTATCACAAGTAATGAAATTGAAACTGTAATTAAAAATCTTCCAAAAAATGTCTAGGATCAGATGGCTTCACAGGTGAATTCTAGCAAACATTTAGAGAAGAGCTAACACTGACCCTTCTCAAACTCTTCCAAAAAATTGCAGAGGGAAGAACACTCCCAAATTTGTTCTACAAAGCCACCATCACCCTGATACCAAAACCAGACAAAGATACAACAAAAAAAGAAAATTACAGACCAATATCACTGATGAACACAGATGCAAAAATCCTCAACAAAATACTAGCAAACAGAATCCAACAACACATTGAAAGGATCATACACCATGATCAAGTGGGACTTATCCCAGGGATGCAAGGATTCTTCACTATACACAAATCAATCAATGTGATACACCACATTAACAAATTAAGTAATAAAAACCATATGATCATCTCAATAGGTGCAGAAAAAGCTTTTGACAAAATTCCACACACATTTATAAAAACTCTCCAGAAAATGAGCATAGAGGGAACCTACCTCAACATAGTAAAGGCCATATATGACAAACCCACAGCAAGCGTCATACTGAATGATGAAAAACTGAAAGCATTTCCACTAAGATCAGAAATAAGGATGTCCACTCCTGCCACTCTTACTCAACATAATTTTGGAAGTCCTAGCCACAGCAATCAGAGAAGAAAAAGAAAAGAAATACAAATTGGAAAAGAAGAAGTAAAACTGTCACTGTTTGCAGATGACATGATACTATACATAGAAAATCCTAAAGATGCCACCAGAAAACTACTTAAACTAGTCACTGAATTTGGTAAGGTCGCAGGATACAAAATTAATGCACAGAAATCTCTGGCATTCCTATACAGTAACAACGAAAAATCAGAGAAATCAAGGAAACAATCCCATTTACCACTGCAACAAAAAGAATAAAATACCTAGGAATAAACCTGCCTAAGGAGGCAAAAGACTTGTACTCAGAAAACTATAGAACACTGATGAAAGAAATCAAAGATGACATAAACAGATGGAGAAATATACCATGTTCTTGGATTGGAAGAATCAATATTGTGAAAATGACTATACTACCAAAGCAATCTACAGACTCGATGCAATTCCTATCAAACTACCAATGGCATTCTTCACAGAATTAGAACAAAAAATTTTACAATTTGTATGGAAACACAAAAGACCCCGAATAGCCAAAGCACTCTTCCAAAAGAAAAACAGAGCTGGATGAATCAGGTACCCGACTTCAGACTATACTACAAAGCTACAGTAATGAAGACAGTATGGTATTGGCACAAAAACAGAAATATAGATCAATGAACAGGATAGAAAGCCCAGAGATAAACCCATGCACATATGGTCACCTAATCTATGACAAAGGAGGAAAGAACATATAATGGAGAAAAGACAGCCTCTTCAATAAGTGGTGCTGGGAAAACTGGACAGCTACATGTAAAAGAATGAAATTAGAACATTCCCTAACACCACAGCCAAAAATAAACTCAAAATGGATTAAAGACCTAAATGTAAGACCAGACACTATAAAACTCTTAGAGGAAAACACAGGAAAATCACTCTTTGACATAAACCACAGCAAGATCTTTTTTGACCTACCCCTAGAGTAATGAAAATAAAAACAAAAATAAACAAATGGGTCCTAATGAAACTTAAAAACTTTTGCACAGCGAAGGAAACCATAAAGACAACAACACTCAGAATGGGAGAAAATATTTGCCAATGAAGCAACAGACAAAGGATTAATCTCCAAAATATACAAACAGCTCATGGATCTCAATATCAAAAAAACAACCCAATTTAAAAATGTGCAAAAGACCTAAATTTTACCAAAGAAGACATACAGATGGCCAAGAGGCACATGAAAAGATGCTCAACATCACTAATTATTGGAGAAATGCAAATCAAAACTACAATGAGGTATCACCTCACACCAGTGAGAATGGCCATCGTCAAAAAATCTACAAACAATAAATGCTGGAGAGGGTGTAGAGAAAAGCGAACCCATTTGCACTGTTGGTGGGAATGTAAATTGATACAGCCACTATGGAGAACAGTATGGAGGTTCCTTAAAAAACTACAAATAGAACTACCATATGACCCAGCAATCCCACTACTGGGCATATACCCTGAGAAAACCATAATTCAAAAGGACACATGTATCCCAATGTTCATTGCAGCACGCTTTACAATAGGACACGGAAACAACCTAAATGTCCAACGATAGATGAATGGATAAAGAAGATGTGGTATGTATATACAATGGAATATTAGTCATAAAAAGGAATGAAAGTGGGTCATTTGTAGAGATGTGGATGGACCTAGAGTCTATCATACAGAGTGAAGTAAGCCAAAAAGAGAAAAACAAATATCGTATATTAACGCATATATGTGGAATCTAGAAAAATGGTACAGATGAAGTTATTTGTAGGATAGGAATAGAGACACAGACATAGAGAACAGACTTGTGGACATGGAGGGGACAGGGAGCATGGGACGAATAGGGAGATTAGGTTTGATATAAATACACTACTGTGTGTAAAATAGATAGTGGGAACCTGCTGTATAGCACAGGGAGCTCAGCTTGGTGCTCGGTGATCTAGATTGGGGGGGGCGGGGGGGAGGGCAAAGGTGGGGAGGGAGGTCCAAGAGGGAGTGGATATTGGTATAAATATTGCTGATTTACTTCACTGTAGAGCAGAGACTAACACAACATTGTAAAGCAATTTTGCTCCAATAAAAAAATTAAAAAGAATTAAAATCTCAAAAAAAAGTATAACTGCAATAAAAGGAACACTCATCAGACACAGTTCCTTGAAAATTTTTATACCTTCAACCTCTAAAGGAATATGTGATTAGAAAGAGGATGCCAAAGAATTAAGACTATAAACAGCTGCAAGATTATCAAAATATATCTGAGGGGACGTTTATGTCTTTGATACCAAAATGTGTACTTCTCCATGACAATATACATTAATTATTAACTGCTACTCCTTCTTATAAATGGCTTTCCACTTCTCAGCACTAAGATTCTAGCCTGCTTCTCTAATTACATTCTTTTATCTTAGAAATGATCTTATAAGGTAAACATCAAAACCACCATAAAGTATTTTATCGATTATTTTTACTATTCAGTAGGGTAACAAAAGACCATGAAAACAAATGAAAGTCTGTTGCTAACTCTTTATATTATATTGTCATTGTGTTGCCCATTTTAAATGTGGGTGAACAGCTGATTTCCCTAATCTCCAAGTAGTTTTCTTATTCCTAGACAGACAAAGTAAGCTGGACTTACTTAATGAAGAAAAAAACAGTGAAAAGTGCAAATTCTTTGGACTACCTTTTAATGAATCCAACTTTCCAGTGATAAAAATCACTGAACCAAAATATATTTTCAAGCAGCCTTATTACCCATACATATATTAGGTATAAGGAAATTGAGTCTAATTTGAAATGAGTTTTAAAACATAGCACAAAAACATTACAATCCCCCAGAGCACAATACAAAATAGTCCTCTAAGGAATATAAACACAGTATATAAGAATGTGAAACTACATGATAAGAAAAAAAAATCTCTTCAATTAGCTAAAATTTACTTGCTAAAGATTATTTATTGCACAATATGTCAGTTTGCCCTAAGAATAAAACAGATACTATTATTTTCAACGTCTAAATTCAGTACATAGTCAAATCCACTTTCTCAAACTAAAGTTCTACAGTATTATGAGTAAACCCTTTGTTATTGGGTTAAGATAGGGAAACTTTATAACTTATAAAACAAATTTCTTAAGAGATCATGAAACCACTTCATAAATCCTAGAAGGCACACATATTTCCTATCATAGTAAGTGCGTTTAAGTACTTCATATTTAAAAAAGACAAGCTGTACAGAATACAAAAAGTATACATTTCATCCATTAAACAAATTTATAACTTCTATGATTAGCTATTACAGTAGAACCTACCTAACATTCACATCTGAAGAATTATCACCCAGTTTAATGGAGTGAGCAAAAAACTGTGCTCCTTTATTTGATAAGGCTAGTAAAAACGTTTAATTTCACAGTAGATCAGTTAGTGTCTTGGAGCTCATATTGGAAAATAAATAAAAGGTTTGGGCAATATCAAGTCACTGGGCTCACTGTTAAATAATTCCTTGAAAGGTGAAGGATTCTGGGGGATAAAATCATTGGCTATACCTGGAAAGATCTAAAAATCAGTAAAGCCACTTTGTTCATTTTCAGAAACATTCTTAAATTGGGCAATCTGAATGAGACTCAGAAAATCTAATCCATAAAGACAATTTAAAATCTTAGAGCTGGAAAACACCTCAGAGGATTCTCTGTCTCAAGGTTTTCAAAATAGGTTCCATGGAGTACTAAGAATCCATGGAGGAGATTCAGAGTTCTGGATTTTGACTTGAATTATTTAATTCTTTCTTTTGAAAAAAAATTTTAAAAACAAGTCCCATCATACAACTGTATTACTCATCAGATTCCAATATACTGGTAATCACCAGTGCATTAATACATGTTTTCATTGGTTGACTTCATAAATATTTAGTTATTATGGTATATAAAGTTTATATAAGGAAATTTATAATGATAAAATGACATTTAGTGGGGTAGGGTGTGTGTTCATGCATGTGCAGCACGTGTGTGTAAGGGTTCTGAGTAAGATTTTTACTTGAAAAAAAAGTTCTATTGCTGAAATAAAGTGTGAAAACCACAGATAAAGTCTGTTTCTAAAGTAAGAACCTACAAACCAGAGGAAGGGGCTTTCTCTAGGTCACACAGCCATCAAGTACACTGCCAGGTTGATATGCTACAGCCCCCAGTACTCTACTTGCATAAGCGTCCATAGCAAGTGTTTAGCTATTTGGTACTGAGCTGCCCCCATCATGAATGTCAACCAATTAGTTATCACTATTTTTGGGGTAAAATCAAGCTACCTTTTGTCAGACATTTTTCCTAAAAATGAATTACTTAATTTGCATGCCTATTAAAGTCCCTAGTATCCAAAAATTCTGCTGTCAATAAGCAGCAACTTAAATTGTATACTTTGGTACTCTGGAAAATAGTAACATTTGCAATTTACCAATAATAAATCAGAAAAGTTACATGGAATGTTAAAATACTTTTTAAAGACATCAGGCCCTAGTTTATTATATGCTGAAATGTTAGTGTTTGCATAAAATAAAAAATTTTACTTTATAAGCAAAATTTTAAAAAAATGGTTCAAATGCCACTGAACATAACTATACTCTTTCAGGGTATTTCAAATAAAATGCAGTGAAACAGTAAGTCAAATTAATCTCCTAACTTTCAGAGGTGTTTTATGTACGTATGGTTAAAAGGCTACACCCTATTTTCTTCTCTCTTAATCTAAGAAATTTGAAGACTTTGGGACCTCAGAAAGATGCCTTCAAATTAAGAAAATAAAAGCACCATAAACCAATATTGAATGATTTATCATAATTTGGACATAAAATTTAGGGTCTGTGATGAAGAAAAATTTCCATCTGAAACGGCAAGATACATACGTATTATCAAAAGCTATTTAGAACAGTTTCCCAGCTGTGGGAAAGCATTTCCAGAATAGCCAAGAAGATTCTCCAGCAGAAATCCATTTACAAGGCAAAGTCCTGCCCAAGTTTATAGTCCTAATCCAAATTATACAGCATGGGGGAGGGGGGAGAAGACTTTTAAGTGAAAAGCATGTAGTTCCAAAACACTTAAAGTTATGAAATAATTGCGGATTATTTCAAGTAAAAACTATAAAAGGAGCAATAGCTAACCACAAGGGGGCATACATACTCCTTAGATTCCAGCAGTAAGACTAATTTAAGTAGTAACATGCACTTTGATGTATTCTACATTTTCAGTCATTTAAGATTTTCTCTCAGATGGCTACAGCTTTTTAACATTCAAGGTTTATTTTAAACCTAACTAAATAGATTCCAGAATACTCTTGTCCTGAAAAATAATAGTATTTCAGAAGCCCCTGGAAATGTTGCTGTTACCTCAGCAAAGGAGTCAAGAGCTATTAGTCCTAATATATATTAGAACAGATAAACAATAGGAAAATATGGTCTAAAACAGTAGCAAGTTTTAGTTTACCATAAATGGAAGACATGGAAAGTTTATCAAAGGAAATGGACAAATTGTCAGAATAGTGAAAATAAGAGGGTGGGGAAAATTGACTTCTCTGTGTCTGTCCTACAACATCCCTGCATTCTTCCGCCATGACCAAAGTGTTTGTAGCCCACATTAGCAACAGAACACTTCACCCCAAGGTCATGGCCTATGGGGCTGGCCTGCCTCATCAGCCATGTTAAGAATATAGTTAGCCATATCATCTTCAGTGGGTGCATCTGACACCACCCAAGATTCATTTGCTCCAGTCATCTGTAGGCGGCAAATCGGGCAATTCCTGTGTCGATCACTCCTATTAGAGAAGTCAAATAACAGTTTGTTTTCTTTTTCTGTTTAAAAAATGGATTTGGAACAATACAAGTACATTTATTTTTAAAGTAAACAGCATAAAAGTATATAGTGAAAAATATATCTCTTCCTCCTATCCCAGTCTTTAATTATTATCCCCAGAGGCAACCACTGTTACCAGTTTCTTATACATTCTTCTAGAGATAGACCAGGCATGACCAAGCTTGTGTGTATCTATACATCACTGCTCTTTTTACAAGTATCAGCACCTGTTAGAGCTGTCTATTCAAAATAAACATACACTGTTTGGATAGGCCATACTTCATTTAACTTATCTCCCATAGAAGGACATTTAGGTTTTCTCCTATCTTTTGCTGCTATAAACAATGGAATGGAAGCATTCAAGGTTTAAAATAATAAATGAACTTTACATGCAGAATAATTTTGGGGGGAGGAAAGAGCTTATATATAATCACTTAAATCAGATTATGTTTTCCAAAGGGATTTTTTTGTCTTGTCAAACATTATTTTGGAAATTTCAAAAATAACATATTTGAGCCAGAAACATGTCATAGAGGGAAAATATTTTTCTCTTCATCTCTCAGTGAAGTCTGAGACCAAAGTAATTAAATTATATCAATTGCTCCTTGGCTTCTGTGCAAAAATTTAGAAATCTGTTCCAAAAACTCAATGTGAAAGTAGAGCTGGCATATATAATTCAGATTCATTTCTGGTTCCTCAGAGATATTTTTCAAGATAATTGTGTGCTTTTCTGTGCACAAAGTTACAATTTTAAAACAGTCAGTTTCTGGCCAATAGGGAACAGATTTATCTTCCCACTTGAAACAACTAAAACACTGGACAAAATACATGAAATAATGGTTTTCAACACTAAGCATAAGATGACAAAAGATTATAACCCTGGAGAGATAGGAAGCAAAAGAAGGTGAGCCCTATAATTGCCCAGCTTACTGCCCTTGAGAGTTTCCAGGCTACAGAGCAAGCAGGGGAGACTGAGATGGAGCCCGGTAGACTCCCTGAGTTGACAAGTCAGAGCTGAGGACCTCGGAAGCCAAAGCAGCTAGAGTTCATAGGGTGGAGTACTGCAAAGGAGAAAGCTACACAAAGGGAGAATCCCACAGTCTACTGAAGGTCCCCGTAGATATATTCAGTAGAGTAATGATCAGTGTGTGCATGTGAGGAAACTACTCGAGGCTGTGGAATCACCCAAAAGGATTTGAGGGAACAGTAACCAAAGCTCACACAGGGCCTGGGACATTGCCTGTTCCCACCAGCCAGCGTGGAAAACCTCATAATTTATGGAGCATTGGGTAGAGTACTCTGAAGTCTTGTCTCATTAGTGGGGCATAATTAGCTTCTAAACTAAACATCATTCTGGTCCTGCCTAACAAACCATAAAAGCAAGACTCAAAAGGATTAAACTGTTTCCAAGTAACTATATTCCAGAACAAAGCTCAAGAATATTTATACGTATACAAAAATATCCAGTACCCCAAAAGGTAAAAAAATCACAATGTCTGGCACCCAGTTAAGAACTACCAGTCATACAAAGAAGTATAAAAATACAACCCAAAATGAAGAGGAAAATCCATCAAAAGTAATCCAGAACTCACACAGATATTAGAATTAGCAGCAAGAAAATGAAAGGTTATGATAATTATATTCCATATATTAAAAAAGTAGAGGAAAGACAAACATATTAAGCAGAGATTGGAAGATATTAAAAACTTAAACTTCTGGATGAAAACTAAGATATCTCAAGAAAAAAATACACTGGGTGGGATTAATGGCAAGTTAGACATTGCAGGAAAAAAAGATTAGTGAATTTGAAACGATATAGCAATATCCAAAATGAAATACAGAGAAAATGACTCAAAAAAGAAGGAAAGGGCTTCCCTGGTGGCGCAGTGGTTGAGAGTCCGCCTGCTGATGCAGGGGACACGGGTTTGTGCCCCGGTCCGGGAGGATCCCACATGCCGCGGAGCGGCTGGGCCCATGAGCCATGGCTGCTGGGCCTGCATGTCCGGAGCCTGTGCTCTGCAACGGGAGAGGCCACAGCAGTGAGAGGCCCATGTACCGCAAAAAAAAAAAAAAAAAAAAAAAAAAGAAGGAAAATAGCATCAGTGAACTGTGGGACAACCTAAAGTGGTCTAATACATTAGTAACTGGAGTCTCAGAAGGAGAGGGGACAAAAGAAAACAGAAAAAAATATTTGAGAAAATACTGGCTGAAAAATTTCCAAAACTGATGATACTATAAACCTACAAATCCAAGGAGCTCAATGAACCCTAAGTGCAAGGAACATGAAGAAAACTAACGCACATCAATCAAATTGCTCAAAATCAGTGATAAAGGGAAAAAACCTTAAAAGCAGCCAGAGAAAAAAAGGCACATTACCTACAGAGGAAAAATGATGAGGATGAGAGCAGATTTCTCACAGGAAATGATGTAAGCAAGAAGGGGGGGGAGCAACATCATTAAAGTACTGAGAGAAAAAATATCAGTCTAGAATTCTATATCCAGAAAAAATATCTTTCAAAAGTGTTTTTCACACACTTGATAAAATCCTATGGAATCTACAATAAAGCTATAAGAGCTAATAAATAAATCCGTAAGGTTGCACGATAGATTGATACACAAAATCTGTTTATTGCTAGTACATAGAAATACAATAATCAGAAACTGAAATTTAAAAATACCATTTAAAGTAGCATAAAAATTATAAAATACTTAGGGATCAATCTGTCAAGGATATGCAACACTGGAAACTACAAATATTGACGACAGAAATTAAAGAAGACCTAAATAAATCGAGAAATATACTGTGATGTGCGTTGGCAGACTCAGTATTGTTAAGAAGTTAACACTCTCAAAATTATTTAATGCAATCCCAATCAAAATTCTTATAGCTTTTTTGTAGAAATTGACAAGCTGATTATACAGTTCACACTGAAATGCAGAAGATCTAGAAAAGCCAAAACAACTTTGAAAAAGAACAAAGTTGGAGGATTAACACTCCCTGATTTTAAGACTTACAAAGCTACACTAACCTATGTAGTGTGGTATTGGTGTGAAATAGACAATAGGTCAATGGAACAGAATAGAGTCCAGAAATAGACTCACCTGTGCTTTAACAACTGATTTTTAACAAAGGTGAAGAGGCAATTTAGTGAAGAAAAGATAGTCTTTTCTACAAATTGTGCTGGAGCAACTGGAAAGCCATGTAAGCGTAAAATAAAAACTTTTTGATCCACATGTCACAGCATATATAAAAATTAACTCAAAATAGATCATAGACCAAAATGTAAAACCTAAAAACTATAAATCTTTTGGAAGAAAAAATGGATGAAAACCTTTGTGACCTTGGGTTACACAAAGATTTCTTAGATATGACAGTAAAAAATCATTATCCATTAATCACAAACTGAGAAATTGGACTTCATCAAAATTAAAAACGTCTACTCTTTGAAAGACATTCTTAAGAGAATGAAAAGATAAATCAGAGTGGGAGAAAATATTTGCAAATCATATATCTGATAAAGGACATGTATCCATAATACATAAAGAACTCTCAAAACTTAATACAAAACAACCCAATAAAGAAATGGGCAAAAGATCTGAATGAATACTTCACCAAAGATGAAATAAATACAGATGGAAAATTAGCATAAGAAAATATGCGCAGCATCATCAGTCAGGAGGGAAAGGCAAATTAAAACCACAGTGAGATACCACTACACATCTATTAGAATGGCTACAATTAAAAGGACTGACAAATACCAAGTACTGGCAAGGTTGTGTGGCAAGTGGAGCTCTCATACACTGCTGGTAGGAGTGTAAAATGTCACAGCCACTTTGGAAAACAGTGGGCAGTTTCTTACAAAGTTAAACATATACCTACCGTATGATCTAGCCATTCCACTTCTAGTTATTTATCCAAGAAAAAAACAAAATGTATGTCCATAAAAGCAGTTGTCCACAAATGTACATTTAAAGTATATATAAAGGCAGCTTTATTTGTAATAGCCAAAAATTGAAAACAACCCGATGTCCATCAATGGGTGAATGGATAATAAATAAGCTGTGGTATATCCATACAATGACTACTACTCAGTAATAAAAAGGAAGGAGCTACTGATACATACTACAACATAAGTAAATCTTGAAATAATTATAATGAATGAAAAAAGCCAGACAAAAAAAGAGTACATACTGTATGATTCCATTTATAAAAATTATAGAAAATCCAAATTATTTTATAGTGATTGAAAGCATATTAGTGGTTGTCTGGGGACTAAAAGAAGGGGTGGGGGGAAGGAGACCTTACAGTGGGCATGAGGTAACTTTTGGGAGTGACAGATTTGTTCATTACCTAGATTGTGATGATGATTTTTATGGGCATATATATATATCAAAATATATCAAATTGTACGTTAAATATATGTAGTTATAACTGACATATTGTATGTCAATTATAAATTCTCCTGAACACTTGATTCTTATTTTGTAAAATAATGAGCTTGACTAGCTATTCTCTAAAGTTCTCTCCAGGTCCAATATTCAATATTCAAGGATTCATATTATTCTTTCTAATCATATATGGAGGAAAAAAGTAGAAATGAGGAGGAAAATAGAAGAAAAGGCGGAATGTTTGATTCTAGACTCTAGTCAGGCACAAATCTCCTTACAGCAAAAGTAAATTGTCAAAACTAAGATACATCCCCACATTTTATAAACTTTAGGTATAAAAATATTTTAACCAGTAGGAGGCATGTCATAAAATCCAAAGTACTAAAGAACAAAATCTCTTATACTTAACTATAATATTTTTGCATTTTTTGAAGTTTATTCATATACACTCTCCCTCTTGATCTTGGCCTAACCCATGAAAGCAGCAGATTACTTACCACTTGTCAATGCACTTCTGACAAAAGCTGTGAGCACAAGGCAGGATGAGGTCAGCTCGACCATCCATACAGATACAGCACTCCTCCTCGTCAGTCAGCTGCTTTACCCTGCAATGTGAAAACTGAGCTGGAGCAATGATATTCTCTGTTGTCACTGTGCAGTAAACTTTGTTTCCATTGCCTTAAAAAGCATTATCAAGCATCTATGTGCCCCCAACATAAAGCACAATATGACTCATGCAATATCAGAGTAAATTAACTTATCTTTTAGGGACAGCTAATATATTAGGGAAGAAGTACTAGAGGGGCAAATTCCATAAAGGAAGGACTGGATAAAAGATAAATCCTGAGATGGTTAAAAGGAAAATATGGACCAAAACTGGAAAATAACTTAGCCCATTTTAATCATATTGAATTTTTATAAATGAATTCAACCAATATATGATTTATGTACCATGCAGGATACAAAGCTTTCTAAAATAGGGATCCTGCCATCAGGGTCTTGTTATGCTACTGCTGATAATGGGCATATAAGTGAAAGAATAGCTTAGTCTTAAGGATCAGGTGCTTGCTATATGAAATACAAAAAGAGTTAGAAAGCAAAGTTATTTGTCCTCAAAGAGCTCTTTCATCTTGGGAAGAAAAGAGATACTGAACCTTCTACTCCAGCCACAATTCTGAAGGCCCCTGAATGAGCCAAGGACCTTTGTATGTGGTGTTTTCCTTTCCTGGCATACTCTTGTGAGTTTGGTAAACTCCAACCTCAGTTACTCAGCTCAAGATACCATCTTCTCTATGCTCTCAAAACCAACATTTTCCTCAGTTAAAGGACTTAAATACTGTATTTTAATTGGCTATTTATTGGTTGGTCTATCCATACACTGTAAGCTCTTTGAATACAAGGAGTTTGTCTTAGGTTCTCAATACATGTTTCTTGAAGTGATTTTAACTTGCTTTTAATCTTTGTGCTATTCTGTAATTTTTAGGTTTACTTCATCAAGCATGTACTACCTTTTATAATTATACAAAAATTAAATGTTTCAAAGTATAGCCACTGGACTATAAGCTTCTTGAGGGTAGGAACTATCTTTAACATGTTTTTATTCCCTGCTGTGCTTATACCACTGTATATAAGACATTATATAGTACTTTAAAATCTGTCAATTTGTATATAGAAGATAAGCAAATGTCAAATGTGCATTACATGTAGTAAGTGCTAAGTAAAGAAGGAAGAAATGAGTATATTTCAAACTTGTCGGAAAGATGAGGTAGAAAAAAATGATAGGATTTCGACAGACAGAGGACGTTCTATGTGAATAAACAAAGCTACAGAGGTAGGAAAAAAAAACCCCAAAACTCTGTATATGTGTGTAACAAGGAGGCTAGCATCATGCTCCGGGGAGAAAAATAAGAGAAAAGATTGCTTAAGTATAGCAGAGATAATCTGATCCTTGTATGTCAAAATAATAAGTTTAAACTTGTTCTGACAGAGTTTAATCAAGGGGAAAGTGAACCCCCATTGGAAATAATGCTGTAGGAGATTAATTGGGAGAGCAGTATGGAGGACAGTCTAGAGGGAGGAACACCAATCAGATCCTTATTTCAGCAATTCACCTGGGAGATAATTAGGGCCTGGTCTAAGTGGCATTACAAAAGACAAATCATCAGGATGTGGTAATAGACTAAATGCTATGCTTTAGCAATGCATAAAAGAGGGCAGCCCCTGAATTGAAATGGGGAAACTTAATGAAACCCTAGATGGATGTAGATCTAATGTTATTTGAATTTTTCTATATCTATTCATTTAAATGTTTAAATGCCTTTTAGGTGCCACGTATTGTGCCAGACCCAGAAGAACTAGGGTCTCTGCTCTTGAGGAGTTTACAATTTATGTCTAAGGACATGGACTTGGGTGTCAGTAGCAGAGAATATAATTGAATCCATAAACAGTGACAGAGTCCTGACGGTTAAAGTTTAAAACTGAGGAGTAGAGGGTTACAAAGAACAGCATTCTGGATGGAGGTGAAAGAAAGAACAGGAGACACAGAAGCAGCCAGTAGAAGCTGTACTATGTTCACTTTTCTTGCTACCTTCCTAGCAATACAGTGACCAGAAGAAGGAAGGAGGAAGAGTCTTGCTCTGTTTGTCCTTATTAGAACACTTGTAAAGTGGAGAATTCAGTTCTCTGCCCCCTACCCTGAAAGACAAATTGACAAATAAAAGATCATCCAGGAAAGCCTCTGGGATATAGAAGAGACCTATACAAACAAAGGCCGAAGGAACTGGGGAGGCTTATCCTGGAGAACAGAGGCTCAGTGAGAATCTGATTTCTGTTTTCAAGTATTTGAAGGACTGAAAGAGAGAACAGACTTGTTTGGTGGATTTCCAGAGGGCAGTCACTGAAATAAGTAGAATACAGTAATAATTTAAGAATAATGATAGTTAACTTTTACACACTTTTTTTTTTTTATGGGCCAGGCACTGTTCCAAGCATTTTATTTATTTAATTTATTTATTTTTGGCTGCGTTGGGTCGTTGTCGCTGTGCGCAGGCTTTCTCTAGTTGCGGCGAGCAAGGGCTACTCTTAGTTGTGGTGCGCGGGCTTCTCATTGCGGTGGCTTCTCTTATTGTGGAGCACGGGCTCTAGGCGTGCGGGCTTCAGTTGTGGCTCATGGGCTCTAGAGCGCAGGCTCAGTACTTGTGGCACATGGGCTTAGTTGCTCCGTGGCATGTGGGATCTTCCCAGACCAGGGCTCCAACCCATGTCCCCTGAGTTGGCAGGTGGATTCTTAACCACTGCACTACCAGGGAAGCCCCCAAGCATTTTACATATATTAACTCACTTAACTCTCCCAAGAGTCCTATGAAGTAGATCTTATCATTGTCATCCTCTTTTAAAAGATGAGGAAACTGAGGAAAGAGAGTTTAATAACTTGTCCAGAGTGACATAGTAAGGAGTAGAGCCAGGATTTGAAAACAGGCAATTTGGTTCTAGAATCTGTGCTATGCTGCCTTAGGAGAGCCAGATTTTGTCTCTGAGGAAAATAGCAAAAGGGAAAATTACATAGTGATTAAAGCTATTTGTGAATCAAAAGGCTTGCCTTTCTGAGGCAGTGAGTCCCTTACAGCTGCAGGTGTTCATGTACAAGCTGGACTACCACTTGGCTAAATGTGGTTAAGTCTCACTATGCAAAGTGCTATCCATGGATGAGCAGTAGTGACAACACCTGGGAACCTGACAGAATCTCAAGCTCCTTCTCAAAACCAGTGAATATTATAGTTTAAGAAGCACTCTAATATAGGATCTTCCTGCACCAGAGAGTACTAATGCAGAGGTTGCGAGCATGGCTGTATTGCCAGACAGGCCAGAATGTGAATCTCAGCTAGGCCAATTTCTAGCCGTGTCATTTATTTGTCTAAACCTCAGTTTCTACATCTGTAATGAACCAATAATTGTATTCCTATGGGGTTGTTGTGATTTAATGAGTTTATACGTGTAAAGCACTCATCACAATGCCTAATACCCTACAAGTACTTAATAAATATAAACCACTAATAGAAATAGGCACCAGATGTAAGGCTGAACCAAATAAATACCTCTTAAGATCCCTCTCAACTTGAAAAGTCTGTTTTTCTATGAACTAAGTGTATCAGGGTGTAACAAAAAAACCCAAAAATCATACAAAGGCAAGAAGCAGCCCTAACCTACCAATCAGGCATTGAGTTTCCCAGTCTCAAGCGCACATGAAAAGGAATAACACTCTTACCTCCTTCATTACAATGACTGCAATAAGAAAAAAGTATTACTTTCAATTAATTTGCTACCATCGAGCTTAGTAAATACTATTTACTAATAAATACTATTGTCAACTTTCAAAATACTCAAAAAAAAAAATCACCATTCTGAAGAGGGAGAGGACAAAAAGCAGGAAATCAGACGCCTGTCTTTGAAAGATTAACTTTACAAAATACAGGAAAGATAAGCCAAAATCCTGCCTATAATACTCTAAAACTCATTTGGCATTTCATCAGCAACACTTGTACAGCCCAAACGTAGAAAACCAAACAATCCTATTAAAGATAAACAGGAAATGATAAGTTAAAATACAATCTTACTACAACATAGTATTTGGAAACCAGGTGGTTAAGAATGGATCGGAAAATGCAACTGTAAATGGAGCAATAAAAAAGAAGTTCTTGTTAACCATATTCTTAACTTCAAGTTAAAAGACACTGTCAATTCAGATTTGTGCTGTCTACCCTGTATGACAATAAGACAGGATGTCAACATGTCTGGACCCACATAAGCCTTTTTCCAATGAGGCATTTATAAAGTTAAATTATGGTCATGGTTGTCAAGTGGCAACAGGTGGGAGTTTTCACATGCCAAAAGCATTACAGAGAAGGAAAAGAAAGTTTAGATAGAACAATAATATATTAGGCCTGAGTAAACAAGCACCATCACAGAAAATGCTGTCTGACTTCATTTCCTTCTGGTAACTCAGTACATGCAATATGTGTACCAACTACTTGTTCATTCCTGAATGGACTGCCAAGTCCTGGAGACAGTATTTACAATGTTAATGCTCCAATTAGTCAGATATCTTTAAGAAAAACTGGAATGGTTTTGCCAGATTCTTGGACCTAATTCCCTGAAGAGCTTTGATTGTCTAAGAACCTAAATGCCTATTATAAGAGGGGTATTAACTATATCCTTTGTCATTAAATGCAAGCAGGTAGAGCGAAGAGTGGATTCATGGAAACTAGATTGACAGAAGCATTACCTGGTGTGAGCCACTTTAGTTTTTCTTTTATTTGGCACTCTAACAATGTCCTGAAACACAGAATAATCCAAAAGCAGATCTGGGATATAATATCAACTAAGACAAAAAGTAATGTGATTTAAGATGTCATGGAGAACACCAGCAAAAACATTAATGCGATTTCAGTACTTTGCATGTTGGAAAATAAGAGAAACATGGTATTTATGAACTGTATACCTTCCCATCCAAAGACTAGCCTGACAAGATGTTACAGATGATGAGTTTTCATCAGGGTCTTCAGAGGTGGAGCTCTGTGCCAATACTCCTGCTGCTTGACTTGTGATGTCTTTATAAAGCTGCATAAACTGGTACAAATTCATGATCCGTGATGCTTCCACAATGCCACTGCTTTTGTTAATCTAAAAATACAAAGAAAATGAAAAAAAAAAGTTGATAATTTTTTTGATCGATTTTTCCCAAAAAAGGGGAACAAATATTTAGTCAAACATCCTAGGAAACAGAAGTTTTCAAAGTTTGCAAATTACCTAACAAGAGAGCAAGAGTCTGAGCAAATGAATAATATCATGTCCCCTACATTTGTGGGGTTCAAAATATACAATATTATATCATGTGATACTCAAAATAACCTGTAGGGTTGATTAGCCATCATCCTGTTTAGTTGTTGAGGTCAGGCAACTTTCCCAGAATTAAGAAACTAATTTTAGAGATCAGTATTGACAATCCTTTTCATTTTAATTTATTTAAAGAATTTCTTTTTTTTTAAATTAAGGTTCAGTTTTTAAAAATATTTATTTATTTATTCATTTATCATTTATTTTGGCTGTGCCGGGTCTTAGTTGCGGTATACAGGATCTTCGTTGTGGCACGTGGGATCTTTAGTTGCAGCATGCATGTGGGATCTAGTTCCCCGATCAGGGATCAAACCCGGGCCCTCTGCATTGGGAGTGCGGAGCCTTACCCACTGGACCACCAGGGAAGCCCCTATAGAATTTTTTAATTAAAGATTTATTTGAATCCAACAACCACATGCCATTCTACTATAACTGAAACAACAGATTTCCTTCTTGAATATCTTAAGTTTTATTATATACCAAAACTTACAATCTGGAGACATGAGAAAGTGAAGTACAATAGTTAGGTTATATTAAAAAGACATGATTATAGCAACATTTCAATATTTTGAACAAAATAATAATATTTGTAACTAGCATTTATTAATTATTACTTGAGAGGGCAGTAAGAGAAAAAACAGAATCAAGTATGAATCAGATTCCACTGTGAAAATGGTAGAACCATCTCTAGTAATCAGAAAATTCATTAAATTTGGGGAAGGTAAGGTCTCTACAGAGATGCAAATATGTAAGATTCTTTGTAATAAAAGACTATACATGGGGTAGAGAACAAATAAATAGCATTAAAGGTGACAGGAATTTATACAGGCTTACAAAATAAGACTTTCAGAGCTGAGGAAACTGGGCCAGTCTTCCTCTGGAACTGCACAGTTCAGAAATTAGGGAATAATTCATATAAACTTAGTATTTAATAGCAAAGCTCATCAAACTTCAATTTTTTAAATTGAAGTATAGTTGATGTACAATATAAATTACAGGTATACAATATAGTGATTCACAATTTTTAAAGGTTATACTCCATTTATAGTTATTATATTAGCTATATTCCCTGTGTTGTACAATATATTCTTGTAGCTTATTTTATACCTCATAGTTTGTACCTCTTAATCCCCTCCCTTTATATTGCCCCTACCTACCCACCCCTGCCACTGGTAACCACTAGTTTGTTCTCTATATCCGTGAGTCTTCTTTTTTGTTATATTCGCTACAAACTGTTATTATTATAATCATACAATTCACATAATATTTATCAAGTACCCATTACGTGGGTGTTACACGTACTATGTGCACTGCTCTAGGCACTGGTGACATAGTGTGTAAAAACCAGACAAAAATCCCTGTCTTCATGGAGGTTACACTATAGGTAGGAGAGACAGACAAATAAAATACAGATTAGATAAGATGGAAATAAGTGCTATGGAGAATATTAAACAGAGGAGAGAAAATGCTGAAAGGCTACAGGGAAGGCCTCACAGAGTAGGTGACATTTAGGAACTAAAGAGGTGCACGAATCAGTCATATGGATATCTGGGGGAAAGAGCATTCCAGGATGACAGTCAAGTGCAAAGGCAGAAGTGAATCTGGCAAGGAGCCAAGCGTGGCTGGAACAGAATGAGAGAGAGAGGAGTGGTTGAAGATAGGGTTAGGGAGTGAGGTGGGGACAGAATGTATAGAACTTTGCTGTTCATAGTAATGACTTTGGTTTTTACTCCAAGGGCATGGCAAGTCACTGGAGGGTTTTGAGCCAAGGAGTAATAAGATCTAATTTCATTTCAGATTATGAGTGGAACAGACTGGTTATTGTGCTGAGACTAGACATAATGGGGACAAGGGCAGAAGCAGGGAGACGAGTTAGAAGGCTATTGGAATAATCCCAGTGAGAGATGATGGTTGCTAGGAATAAGGTGATAGTAATGACAATGGTAAGAGTTGGTCACATTCTGAATATATTTTGAAGAGAAACCTGACAGGATTCACTCATACACTGACTGTGGGGTGGGTATTAAGAGAAAAAGAGAAGTCAAGGATGACTCCAAGGTGTTGGTCTAAGTAAAAAGATGGATGAAAATAAAATAATTCATGAAGCTTCTTAACAGCCACCTTAGTCCATAATTTTAATTAACCCATTAATTTTTCTAATATTATTTCCACAAAATATTGCATTTAAACATTATTTAGATTATTTTTTTATAATGTTTGAGTATAACCGCCACAGCAGATAGCAGATACTCAGGATAAGGTCTTACTGTAAATTGGCTTTTAGTTGCTTAAGATTAAGAAATATAAAATTTCAGTCTACTATCAGCTTTTTTTTTTTTTTTTTTTTGCGGTACGCGGGACTCTCACTGTTGTGGCCTCTCCCGTTGCGGAGCACAGGCTCCGGTCGCGCAGGCTCAGCGGCCATGGCTCACGGGCCTAGCCGCTCCGCGGCATGTGGGATCTTCCCGGACGGGGGCACGAACCCGCGTCCCCTGCATCGGCAGGCGGACTCTCAACCACTACGCCACCAGGGAAGCCCTACTATCAGCTTTTTATACTGGACTTTAACTCTTTTTTTCTAATGTTAACACTGACTTCTCATAGAGTCTTTCAAAAAGAAACTAAGAAATGCAAATAAAACATTTCTTTAGATCTAAAATCAAGAAAAATTATACAAATGAAAGGTCTGATTGCCTATGTTTTTAATACTTTTGTTTTTCTAACTTAGAATCTTATTTTAAGGATGATGTTTAATCACCATAAAGATATAATGGTTAGAGATACTGAGGCAAAAAAAATTTTTTTTGACTAATAGTAAAATCAAACATTAATTCTGTGTTTGCCAAAGAAAAGCAACAGAAAACTAAGGGATCAGAAATCTGCTACATTCATATTCCTACAGTTTTCTACAATTTCTACTGGGCCCTTCAATGTGAGCTGAGTAATTTATAAAACAAAGATGGAGAATGTAATTTAGGTACTATACTATATCAATACACAAGGAAAGCTTCAACCTATCCCAGTCATTTAAAATGAGAATATTTCTTCAACAGATTTTTGTTCACTCAACATATATTGAGTTCTTACCAGGTACTAAGCATTACAGGCTGTAAGAGATACAAGGATGAATCTAGACAGAGTTCCTGCTCTCAGGAGCTTAATATCTTCTAGGGAAACTAAGAACCTAAACAAATAATTTTAGTCATAACGTAAAATTTTATCATGAAGTATAAATAAAGTGCTTTTGGAGTTTAGAAGAGCCAAAAGAATTTCTTTAGGTTAACTTTATGGATGAGATGGTATTTGAGGTGGACCTTTAAGGAGACCTCAAATTTAGACATGCAGAAATAAAAGATGTGGCAGAAACTACTGGCTGATTATCCAAATGCCATTCCCACTTTTTACTGTGCCAGTAGTGCCGTAATTTTGTTTTGGTGACTACCACTCCCTGAAATGACTCAGGAGTCAATCCTTGTTAGTCTCATCTAAATCAATCACAGTAATCACATCCCCTCTGCCAGTGTAGGTGTAAGAAGGGGAATGTGAGCTAATATTGACCCAATGAGTTTGAAAGAGGGATCTGCTAGGTCTTTGAATTAACCAATCGAGGAGGTACTTTATATTAGGGTTTCTTGATAAGTGAGAAAATAAATACTGTTTTTGTTTAAACTGGTGGAATAGGGTTTTTTTGTGACTTGTATCTGATGGCAATTTAAACAACAGAGGAATGGACATTCTAGATGAGGGAACTCAGTGAGCAGAGGCATCGAGATAGGAAAGTAACAGCTATACAGCCTTAAATTAGTTAAGCCTGGTGACTGCAAAAGGGGATAGTGGTAAAACAGAAAAGATAGCTTGGAGCCATATTGTAGAGGGCCTCAAATGCCAGGTCAAAGGGTTGGGACTATTTTGAAGCCAAGGAAGAACTGCTGAGGAATTTTAAACAGAAAAGTGATCTGATGAGAGCTGTGCTTTAGAAAGGTTATTCTCACAGCATCATAAATTAGAACTGAGGTGGAGTCAAGATGGCGGTGTAGGAAGACGTGGGGTTAGCGTCTCCCCACAACTAGGGCGACTGCCAGCCAATGGTGGGAGACTCTGACACCCAAGGAGATGTGAGGAACCCCAAAGTGAATTGGTAGGACGTATGGGGGACTGAGGCAGGAGGACAAGTGGAGGCCAGACAGGATCGGTGCCCCTGAGGCCAGGGAGATCAGGAGAGGCAGGCGGGAGGGACTCTCTGAGAAGAGTGGGAAAGGAGTGGGGGGCAACTGCCCTGCCCATTTGGGCCCGGGGAGGCTGATGAGGTCCCAGGCTGATCCCCTGCCCTCAAAATCCCCTCCAGGCCACATGGGTCCTTGGAGGTACAGGAGGGAGGCCAGAGGAGATCAGGAGAGGCAGGTGGGAGGGGCCTCCCAGACCGGAGGAGAGGAGAAGAGGGCGTTTGCCCCACCCATTTGAGCCCAGGAAGCCTGCTGGGCTACCAGGTGAGGTCTGCTGCCCTCTGAGACCAGGGGTGGGGGGCACACCTGGGCCCCTTCTGTTCCTTGAGCCTAAGCTCCACCCCCCCACAGCCCACAGGGCCTTTTCCAGCCCTGTGGGTCCTGAGCATTGTCCCTGCCCACCACCCAAACCTCACCAATGTTTAGGCCCCACCCTCCACAGCCAAGGTCTCCCCCCACCCTTTTTTTTTCTTTTCCTCCCTCCTCTTTTTTACTATTGTGGTACTGATGTACCTTCTGGTTGTTGAGTCATCTATATTTTCATTTTTATATTCTTCCTAGCATATCTGTTAGTTTCCTAGTCTAATTTTATTTTTTACTTTGTTATTGTTCTTTTTTTATTTTGCCACCCCAGGTGGCTGGCAGGATCTTGGTTCATGAGCCTGGGGTCAGGCTGAAGCTCCTGTGGTGGGAACTCCGAGTCTGAACCACTGGCTAACAGAGAACCTCAGACTCCAGGGAATATTCATCGGAGCGAGGTCTCATGGAGTTCCTCATCTCGGCAGCAAGACCCAGCTCTAGCCAATAGCCTATAAACCCCAGTGTTGGAAGACTCAGGCCAAACAGACAGTAAGACAGGAATACAACCCCACTCATTAAAAAAAAAAAAAAAATGAGATGGCAAAAAAACACGTCACAGTGCTCGCTTCGGCAGCACATATACTAAAATTGGAATGATACAGAGAACATTAGCATGGCCCCTGCACAAGGATGACACGCAAATTCGTAAAGCGTTCCATATTTTTACATATGTATATGTAGAGCTGATTCACTTTGTTATAAAGCAGAAACTAACACACCATTGTAAAGTAATGACACTCCAATAAAGATGTTAAAAAAAAATATGTCACAGATGAAGGAGCAAGGAAAAAAGCTACAAGACCAAATAAATGAACAGGAAATAGGTAATTTACCTGAAAAAGAATTCACAGTAATGATAATAAAGATGATCCAGAATCTTGGAAATAGAATGGAGGCACGGATTGAGAAAATACAAGAAATGTTTAACAAAGATCTAGAAGAATTAAAGAACAAACAAACACAGATGAACAACACAATAACTGAAATGAAAAATACTAGAAGGAATCAATAACAGAATAACTGAGGGAGAAGAACGAATAAGTGCGCTGGAAGACAAAATGGTGGAAGTAACTGCCAAGGAGCAGAATAAAGGAAAAAGAATGAAAAGAATTGAAGGCAATCTCAGAGACCTCTGGGACAACACTAAATGCACCAACATTCGAAGTATAGGGGTCGCAGAAGAAGAAGAGAAAAAGAAAGGGTCTGAGAAAATATTTGAAGAGATTATGGTTGAAAACTTCCCTAACATGGGTAAGGAAATAGTCATCCAAGTCCAGGAAGCACAGAGAGTCCCATACAGGATAAACCCTAGGAAAAACACACCAAGACACATATTAATCAAACTAACAAAAATTAAATTCAAAGAAAAAATATTAAAAGCAGCGAGGGAAAAACAAAAAATAACATACAAAGGAGTCCCCATAAGGTTATCAGCTGATTTTTCAGCAGAAACTTTGCAGGCCAGAAAGGAGTGGAAGGATATACTTAAAGTGATGAAAGAGAAACACCTACAGTTAAGATTACTCTACCCAGAAGGATCTGATTCAGATTAGATGGAGAAATCAAAAGCTTTTTCAGACAAGCAAAAGCTAAAGAGAATTCAGCATCACCAAACCACCTTTACAACAAATGCTAAAGAAACTTCTCTAAGCAGGAAACACAAGAGAACAAAAAGACTCACAAAAACAAACCCAAAACAATTAAGAAAATGGTAATAGGAACATGCATGTCGATAACCTTTAATGTAAACGGATTAAATGCCCCAATCAAAAGACACAGACTGGCTGAATGGATACAAAAACAAGACCCATATATATGCTGTCTACAAGAGACCCACTTCAGACCTAGGGATACATACAGACTGAAAGTGAAGGGATGGAAAAAGATATTCCATACAAATGGAAATCAAAAGAAAGCTGGAGTAGCAATACTCGTATCAGATAAAATAGACTTTAAAATAAAGACTGTTACAAGAGATAAGGACACTACATAATGATCAAGGGATCAATCCAAGAAAAAAATGTAACAATTATAAATATTTATGCACCCAGCACAGGAGTACCTCAATACATAAGGCAAATGCTAAAACAACCATAAAAGGGGAAATCAACAGTAACACAATAACAGTAGGGGACTTTAACACCCCACTTACACCAATGGACAGATCATCTAAACAGAAAATAAATAAGGAAACACAAGCTTTAAATGACACAATAGACCAGATAGATTTAATTGATATTTATAGGACATTCCATCTGCAAGTGGCAGAATACACTTTCTTCCCAAGTGCACATGGAACATTCTCCAGGACAGATCACATTTTGGGCCACAAATCAAGCCTCAGAAAATTTAAGAAAACTGAAATCATATCAAGCATCTTTTCTGACCACAACACTATGAGGTTGGAAATCAATTACAGGAAAAAAACTGTAAAAAACACAAATACATGGAGGCTAAACAGTGAGATACTAAATAACCAAGAGGTCACTGAAGAAATCCAAGAAGAAATTTAAAAAATACATAGAAACAAATGACAATGAAAACACGACACCCCAAAACCTATGGGATGCAGCAAAAGCAGTTCTAAGAAATTGCTAAGTTTATAGCAATTCAATCTCACCTCAAGAAACAAGAAAAATCTCAAATAAACAATCTAACCCTACACTTAAAACAACTAGAGAAAGAATAACAAAGAAAACCCAAAGTCAGTAGAAGGAAAGAAATCATAAATATCAGAGCAGAAATAAATGAAATAAAAATGAAGAAAACAATAGCAAAGATCAATAAAACTAAAAGCTGGTTTTTTGAGAAGATAAACAAAATTGATAAACCCTTAGTTAGACTCATCAAGAAAAAAAGGGAGAGGACGCAAATCAATAAAATTAGAAATGAAAAAGGAAAAATCACAACTGACACTGCAGAAATTCAAAGGACTATAAGAGACTACTACGAACAACTATGTGCCAATAAAATGGACAACCATGAAGAAATGGACAAATTCTTGGAAAGGTACAATTTTCCAAGACTGAAGCAGGAAGAAATAGAAAATATAAACAGACCAATCACAAGCACTGAAATTGAAACTGTGATTAAAAATCTTCCAATAGGGCTTCCCTGGTGGCGCAGTGGTTGAGAGTCTGCCTACCGATGCAGGGGACACGGGTTTGTGCCCTGGTCCAGGAAGATCCCACATGCCGCGGAGTGGCTGGGCCTGTGAGCCATGGCCGCTGAGCCTGCGCGTCCAGAGCCTGTGCTCCGCGACGGGAGAGGCCACAGCAGTGAGAGGCCTGCGTACCACACACACACACACAAATCTTCCAATAAACAAAAGCCCAGGACCAGAGGGATTCACAGGTGAATTCTATCAGACACTTAGAGAAGAGCTAACACCTATCCTTCTTAAACTCTTCCAAAATATAGCAGAAGGAGGAACACTCCCAAACTCATTCTATGAGGCCACCATCACCCTAATACCAAAACTAGACAAAGATGTCACAAAAAAAACTACAGGCCAATATCACTGATGAACATAGATGCAAAAATCCTCAACAAAATACTAGCAAACAGAATCCAACAACACATTATAAGGATCCTACACCAAGATCAAGTGGGATTTATCCCAGGGATGCAAGGATTCTTCAATATATGCAAATCAATCAATGTAATACACCACATTAACAGATTAAGTAATAAAAACCATATGATAATCTCAATAGATGCAGGAAAAGCTTTCAACAAAATTCAACACCCATTTATGATAAAAACCCTCCAGAAAATGAGCATAGAAGGAACTTACCTCAACATAATAAAGGCCATATATGACAAACCCACAGCCAACATCGCTCCCAAAAGTGAAAAAATGAAACCATTTCCTCTAAGATCAGGAACAAGACAAAGTTGCCCATTCTCACTGCTACTATTCAACATCGTTTAGGAAGTCCTAGCCACAGCAGTCAGAGAAGAAAAAGAAATAAAAGGAATACAAATTGGAAAAGAAGAAGTAAAACTGTCACTGTTTGCAGATGACATGATACTATACATAGAAAATCCTAAAGATGCCACCAGAAAACTACTAGAATTAATCAATGAATTTGCTAAGGTTGCAGGATACAAAATCAATGCACAGACATCTCTGGCATTCTTATACACCGACAATGAAAAATCAGAAAGAGAAATTAAGGAAACACTCCCATTTACCACTGCAACAAAAATAAAATACCTAGGAATAAAGCTGCCTAAGGAGGTGAAAGACTTGTACTCAGAAAACTATAAAACACTGATGAAAGAAATCAAAGATGACATAAACAGATGGAGGAATACACCATGTTCTTGGATTGGAAGAATCAATAATGTGAAAATGGCTATACTACCCAAAGCAATCTACAGATTCAATGCAATCCCTAACAAACTACCAATGGCATTCTTCACAGAATTAGAACAAAAAATTTTACAATTCGTATGGAAACACAAAAGACCCCAAATAGCCAAAGCAATCTTGAGAAAGAAAAACGGAGTTGGAGGAATGAGGCTTCCAGACTTCAAACTATACTACAAAGCTACAGTAATCAAGACAGTATGGCAGTGGCACAAAACCAGAAATATAGATCAATGGTACAAGATAGAATGCCCAGAGATAAACCGCCGCTGAGCTTGTGCATCCGGAGCCTGTGCTCCGCAGCAGGAGAGGCCACAACAGTGAGAGGCCCACGTACAGAAGAAAAAAAAAAAAGAATGAAATTAGAATACTACCTAACACCATACACAAAAATAAACTCCAAATGGATTAAAGCCTTAAATGTAAGATCAGACACTATAAACCTCTTGGAGGAAAACATAGGAAAAACACTCTTTGACATAAGCCACAGCAAGATCTTTTTTGACCCACCTCCTAGAGTAATGGAAATAAAAACAAAAATAAACAAATGGGACTTAATTAACCTTAAAGCTTTTGCACAGCAAAGGAAACCATAAACAAGACAAAAAGACAACACTCAGAATGGGAGAAAATATTTGCCAATGAAACAACAGACAAAGGATTAATCTCCAAAATATACAAACAGCTCATGGAGCTCAATATCAAAAAAACAAACAATCCAGTTAAAAAATGGGCAGAAGACCTAAAGAGACATTTCACCAAGGCAGACATATAGATAGCCAAGAGGCACATGAAAAGATGCTCAACATCACTAATTACTAGAGAAATGCAAATCAAAACTACAATGAGGTATCACCTCACGGGTCAGAATGGCCATTATCAAAAAATCTAGAAACAATAAATGCTGAAAAGGGTGTGATGAAAAGGGAACCTTCCTGCACTGTTGGTGGGAATGTAAATTGATACAACCACTATGGAAAACAGTATGGAGGTTCCTTAAAAAGCTAAAAATAGAACTACCATGTGACCCAGCAATCCCACTACTGAGCATGTACCCTGAGAAAACCATAATTCAAAAAGAGACACAGGGGCTTCCCTGGTGGCACAGTGGTTGAGAGTCCGCCTGCCGATACAGGGTACACGAGTTCGTGCCCTGGTCCAGTAAGATCCCACGTGCCGCGGAGCGGCTGGGCCCGTGAGCCATGGACGCTGAGCCTGCGCGTCCGGAGCCTGTGCTCTGCCACCGGAGAAGCCACAACAGTGAGAGGCCCGCATACCGCAAAAAAAAAAAAAAAAAAAAAAAAGAGACATGGGGCTTCCCTGGTGGCGCAGTGGTTGATAGTCTGCCTGCTGATGCAGGGGGCGCAGGTTTGTGCCCCGGTCCGGGAAGATCCCACATGCCGTGGAGTGGCTGGGCCTGTGAGCCATGGCCGCTGAGCCTGCACGTCCGGAGGCTGTGCTCCGCAACGGGAGAGGCCACAACAGTGAGAGGCCTGCGTACCGCAAAAAAAAAAAAAAAAAAAAAAAAAGAGACATGTACCATAATGTTCACTGCAGCTCTATTTACAATAGCTAGGACATGGAATCAACCTAAATGTCCATTGATAGATGAACGGATAAAGAAGATGTGGCACATATATACAATGGAATATTACTCAGCCATAAAAAGAAATGAAATTGAGTTATTTGTAGTGAGGTGGATGGACCTAGAGTCTGTCATACAGAATGAAATAAGTCAGAAAGAGAAAAACAAATACCATATGCTACGCATATATATGGAATCTAAAAAAAAAAAGGTACTGATGAACCTAGTTGCAGGGCAGGAATAAAGAGGTAGAATATGGACTTGAGGAAATGGGGTGGGAGAGTGAAGCTGGGGTGAAGAGAGAGTAGCATCAACATATATACACTACTGAATGTAAAATAGTTGGCTGGTGGGAAGCAGCAGCATAGCACAGGGAGATTGGCTCGATGCTTTGTGATGACCTATGGGGGTGGGATAGGGAGGATGGGAGGGAGGCTCAAGAGGAAGGGGATATGGGGACATGTGTATGTATATGGCTGATTTGCTTTGTTGTGCAACAGAAACTAACAATATTGTGAAGCAATTATACTCCAATAAAGAGCTATTAAAAAAATAATAAATAAATAAATTGGAATTAGGAGAAGAGTCTGAAGGCGTGGAGATTAATCACTGAATCTAAAGTAATCTGGATGAGAAGAAAGAGGGGCCTGAGCATTAGTTACAGTCTCCTTGAGAGTGTGAACTTTGTGTTACAAGTAAACTCAAGTGAAACCTAGTAGAGATAAAACTGAAAAGATCAGCTGGATGGTTACTGTGGAAGAGAGAGCAAGAAAAGGAGAAAGAATGCACAGTTCTCAGAAATGACCTTTGTCACTAGAGTTCTTATAAATTCACCCATGTGTCCTCTGAAGTTGACTTTCAAATAGTCCTGAAAGATTATGTGCAGTGTAAACTCAAAGATGATGGGAGTACTGTATGGGATTTACTTAGTCTATTTGAATGGTTTTACATGTTTTAAGCACAGTTCTTCATTTCTTCTTTACCTTATTCCTTTGCAAATTCAAAAGTTCTTTTGGGAGTATGAATATTTATAACACTGTAAAAAACTGCTTATGAACGTAATATAA
This sequence comes from Stenella coeruleoalba, assembly GCF_951394435.1. Classification (NCBI taxonomy): domain Eukaryota; kingdom Metazoa; phylum Chordata; class Mammalia; order Artiodactyla; family Delphinidae; genus Stenella; species Stenella coeruleoalba. The sequence continues at coordinate 44,837,100 of NC_137154.1, read as the reverse complement.
ATATAATATAAACCCCAAAACAAACAGAAAATGGAAAAATATGTGTTTGGTATACAGTTTTAAAAAAAATAAATTTATTTATTTATTTGTTTTTTATTTTTGGCTGTGTTGGGTCTTTGTTGCTGCGTGCGGGCCTTCTCTAGTTGCAGTGAGCAGGGGCTACTCTTCGTTGTGGTGCATGGGCTTCTCCTTGTGGTGGCTTCTCTTATTGTGGAGCACGGGCTCTAGGCGTGTGGGCTTCAGTAGTTGTGGTGTACGGGCTGTAGAGCACAGGCTCAGTAGTTGTGGTGCACTGGCTTAGCTGTTCTGCGGCATGTAGGATCTTTCTGGACCAGGGCTCGAACCCATGTCCCCTGCACTGGCAGGGGGTTCTTAATCACTGCGCCACCAGGGAAGCCCTGGTATACAGTTTTTGAGCCCAGTAATCTAAGTATAAATAACAAAATGTGATCTTGGATCAAGCTGTATTTCAGTGTGTATTCTGTTACTATGATTTGTGACATATTATACACTATATAAAGTTACACTGCTACCCACACCACACTGTATCACATTAACTACCTCTGTCATGAATAATGCAAAAATTTTTTGAATGATGGTTCTCTGGCAGCTGTTAAGTGCTTTTTAACATTTGGACTTAAAAAAAATCAATAAGCAAATGTTCAGTGTTGATAGACACAGCTGAGTGGTATTAAACTATACTATATATTTTCTCTAAATCAACTGTAAACTTTAACAGGTGCCATTCAACTTCAGGCACTTAGCCAAGTCTGGAATTAAGATCTCTCTGTCTTTGTTCCTCTAATCCTTTTTAAAGTTCTTTTATTACTTAAATAATTAGACCTTCAAATTCGATCAACTAAACACAATCAATCCTACTCCACTTATAGCATAGTAGTGGCAATCAACCCACTGGGGAAATGTGACATTATTATTTGGGTAACATCCAGTGTCCATGATACAAAAGAAAAAAATCTCCTTACCCAGGAGTTCTTCATGGATTGATCAGGAGTTGAAATAAAGGCATTCATGAATGCCCAACTTATTGTTTATATGCATATGGATGATTTTATTGTGTTTTAGAGCAAGGGTTGGGATAGGAGGAAGCTTAATAAAATTCATGCCTTTAATTTCACCAAAAGTTCTATGGCCTCAAAAAGGTTAAGAACCACATATTCTAATCTACCCATTAGTGGATGAGGCTTCCTAATACTCTATGACAGCTGCCATATTTTTTAGCACAGTTGATATACTCTATTATCTAAAATTTAAAGATGAACTAAGAGACACTTAATTTTTAAGAAGTCATCTTAGAGCTAAGTAGGGTGTTACTTTAGGATTCCACAGTCAGTTAAATTCCAAAAAGAGAGGTACAAGATAAGGATGAACGTTTACTGCCACTTTCCTTGATTATAAAAACCTCTTCTGGGGCTTCCCTGGTGGTGCAATGGTTAAGAATCCGCCTGCCAATGCAGGGGACACAGGTTCAATACCTGGTCTGGGAAGATCCCACATGCCATGAAGCAACTAAGCCTGTATGCCACAACTACTGAGCCCGCATGCTGCAACTGCTGAAGCCCGAGTGCCTAGAGCCGGTGCTCCACAGCAGGAGAGGCCACCGCAGTTAGAAGCCCTTGCAGTGCAACAAAGAGTGGCCCCTGCTTGCCGCAACTAGAGAAAGCCTGCATGCAGCTACGAAGACCCAACACAGCCAAAAATAAATAAATTAAATTAAAAAATAAATCTCTGCTATATGGCAATTATACAACCAGTGAAATTCAAACAGTTAACCTGGAAGGCAAAAATAGTATCAAAACTGTTTTATATGGTTTTACAAATAAATGTTAATAACAACCAAATTATAAACATTTATTTCCACTGTATTATATTATACTATTAAATGTGGTTCTAACCACCAAAATAGTTTAAGCTCAAAGTTGGAAATATCTATCACTCTCACCTTGGTACAGACTACTCGTACAACCACTTTCCAAAAGGCAGAGGAATCAGACCCAGGTTGTACCTCAAAGAGAAGATGTTTTTCCTGGCCAGAAGCCACTTTAGCAGTTCTGAAAAGAGGTAAACACATTCGTTAATTTTATGAAAAGTCACGTAAAATAATGGAGCTACGAAACCAGATTCAAGAAAGTTTAAGACAGAGGAGGAAATGTGAAGAAAACACAGAAAGACAAATAACAATAATGGTGATTGTAATAATTAGATTTTTAAAATACAGGGATAGAGAATGTTTTGACTATAAACATACAATTTAATTTTCAAGGTGGAAAGCATAGTGGAATGATATTTATAAATCTATTTTTTTCATATCTATATCTCAATGGTCTTTAAATTTCTAACAAAGACAGCTAGGAAAAACATGTGCAAGGAATCAGGTACTTAAAGAAAAAATTTAGCTGGTTTCATTTATCCATATTTTGACTAGTGCCTCAGATGTATATAAAGTGTGAAAAAATGTTGATCTTGGTTGAGTCCTTCCTTAAGCAACAACACTTATATACCTCTTTGAAGACAATTTTTACAGATAATTTGAAACTGGATGAAGCAAATGATTTTGAGACGCTTATGTAACTTTACTGTCCTCCCCTAGCAGAGTAATTCTGATTTAGAAAGCAACAGGATACTAACATAAAAAATATAACACTTTTTAGGATAACTCAATATCGTGCAACAATGCCAATTTAAATCAGTTCAAAGACATAAGTATTGCAGCTCCCTTTTATCATTACTCACATTTCTCTCTGAGCACCAGTGGGGATATCACAGTCAGAACTAAGAAACTTACAGCTAAATAAATTGAGGCCATTGAAAATTAAGTAACTAGCCCTAGGTAACAAAGTCTGCCAGTGAAAGTAGTACTGCCAGTTCCCAGTTCTGTTTTCTAGCTATCAAGCCATGCGTCTTTTGCGTAGGTTTAACTTTATAGTTCTCAGACAGCACTGAACTTGTGAAATTCCAACTCTGACCCAGGGGAATTGGTTTTAAGAAGCAAATCCAGTCAGAAACATTCTGTGCTAATAAATAAAAGGGAGATACTCTTTTACCATCACCTCTATATTACACAGTAAGCTTAGCTTGAGGATGTTTTCATAGGACACATTTTATCCAGTATCTTTAGGCCAAAAAACAAAATTTCATATAAGAGACTAGGTTTTTTTGTATGTAAGTTCTAAGACTCTAAAGGGATGGCAAATGTCATTGATTACTCTTCAAAAAAGTTGACACAATATACATAAAAATTCCACTCTTATGATACTATTAAATTCTCAATTGAATTTTATTCCTTAAGAATACAGTCTCAGAAGTAATGCCTCAAATGCTACCATTTGGATGATCTTTAAAAAAAAAAAAAAAGAACAAAGTAAAATGCTAGAGTTTTAAAAACCATGACTACATTTTTATTATAAAAGATCAGACAATACACAAATATACACAGTAAAAGGTAAAATCTCCCTTCTCTGCTCCCCTTTTCCATCACCTCCCCAGAGAGCTGTGTATATCTTTCCAGTTCATTTTCTATGCATTTATATATATATATATATCTACACAGGATCCATCCATATATCCATACAGGGCTTCTTTTTGGTTTGTCTGTTTTTAATGAGTGAAATCCAGTGTTCTTAAAAGAAATGATCTTCTAAGATAACTTTTAAGAGTTAAGAATGCTTTATTCTTCATGACTGGCTAATCACAGGACACTCCAGCCATGTCCTTAAAAACACTGCATTTCCTTCTCTTTATCTAATGTGTTCTAAATGGCCAAGTATAATATGTCTCTTATCCAATACAGTTATTGCAAAGCTTAAGGAGTACATTCATGTATTTTACCCTAAACTATTAATAGTGACTATAATATAAATTTATATATACTAAGTGGTTCCAAACTGCTTGGTGATTTTGTTTGGCCTTTTTGGGGTTTAAGGAGAGGTAACATGGGATAGTGGAAAGATCTTCAGACTTGGGGAAAGCTGGATCTGCCATCGATACTTAGGTAATCACTTTAGGCCTCAGTTAAAATGTCAGACTGTCAGCAGAGTGCCTTGCACATACTATGGGCTCAGTGAACGTTAGCTAAGTTGGATAGACTAAAGAAAGAACCTTTAAGATCTCATTTAAAAGGCAATGCCAATAAGTTATAACTATACCCCCAGGGAGACAGAAGATACATATACAAAGAGAGTTGGATATGGGTGCTGCTAGAGGAAGACTTAATAGAAAGAAGTGACATCTGCTCTCCTGTCACTAAGGGAGAACACACAAACAAAAATGGAATATTTTAAAAGTGTAACAATCTGGGGTCATTCAGGGACAGAGCTCAGTATATTTTAATAGCTTCTATACAGATCAGTATAAAAATTGATTTAATAAAGAATAATTCACAAAGAGAAGGCTGTTCTATTGGATGTGCTAAGGAGGCAGAGAAGTTTATACTCCATCTTAGAAACCTATTCAAGAGTTAAGTAGAGATGTAAACATGATAGCTAATTAGAAAATATTTATAAACAAAATATCTTATTCTTCAGTGATGACAAATGAATTATTACCATATATATATATTTCTCTGGCAAAATAATGGTTCAATGAACAAACACAGAAGATTTATTTATTAACTAGATGAATTGGTTGATATTCAGAAACCTGAAGTGCCCTTTGACTATCCTAGGTGCCTTTCTCTAGATGACTAACTGGTATATTCTCTTCTGTTATGCACCTCCTTCAGTGCTTTCAAACAAGGGTCAATTTACACGCCTGTGGTCAAAATTCAGTTTTAAGTTCCTTCTGTTCTTTTAGTCCTATGACATATTTTTAGATAGCTACATAGAAAGTCTTATAGTACTCAATAAATATTTGCTAACTGCTGCTGAAAACATTCTCTTACCAACCAATACGTGTGGTTATCTCTCAGACAGTCATAACACTGGGGCAATATGTCAAGGGGAGAAAATAAAATGAAAAAGAGCAAGTCTTACACATCATTAAGTTCTGCTACTCTTCCAAGAAATTCTTCATAAGTTAAGGAGCCACTTTCTCGAACCAATGTGACATGTTTTGCTACTTTTTCTGGTAACTTGTTAAGAACCAGCTGCGTCTGATCCGAAATTTGCTGTCCCATGATGAAATGATGTCTTATGAAATCCAAAAAGAGTGTTGCTTCACATCGTTTCTGTCAAATATACATAAAAGTTACTTTTACATGTAATATATGGTATATATATTGTGTATATATATATATATGTAATATATACTTTTAATATGTAATATAAAAATGGCAACATACCCATCCCTTCAAGAAAGTAAAGCAAAACAGGAATACTTTTAAGTGAGATCTCAACAGACTTACATGAGTCTAAGGTGGAATTTATTTAAACAACTATATTTTAAAGTAAAGATTTACAGTTCTATTTTTTAAAGATCATACAGGTAAATGAGAATACAGGATTCATTTATCTTATTGGGAGGGTGAATTCCTATAATTTTGCCAAGTTAAAAACCATTACACACACACACAGAGGCATTTAAGTGATTGTATTTAATAGGAAGTTTGTTTACCTCATATAATTTTCCTAAGAACATTTCCTGACTGCTTACCATGTCAGGCTCCAAACTAAGGGCTTTCATATATTATCTCATTTATCTCTTACAATAACCCTAAGAGGTAGGCATTATTATATTCCTAGTTGACAGATAAGGAAATAGAGTTGAGTGACTTATCTAAAGTTAAACAGCTGGGGACTTCCCTGGTGGTGCAGTGGTTAAGAATCCGCCTGCCAATGCAGGAGACACGGGTTCGATCCCTGGTCCAGGAAGATCCCACATGCCAAGGAGCAACTAAGCCTGTACGCCACAACTACTGAGCCTGCATGCCACAACTACTGAGTCCATACACTGCAACTACTGAAACTTGCGCACTCTAGGGGCCAGGGACTGCAACTACTGAAGTCTGCATGCCTAGAGCCCGTACTGTGCAACAAGAGAAGCCACTGCGATGAGAAGACCGCGCACCACGACGAAGAGTAACCTCTGCTCGCCACAACTAGAGAAAGCCCACGCGCAGCAACGAAGACCCAACGCAGCCCCCCAAAAAACATTAAACAGTTGGTAGCACTTCCCTGGTGGCGCAGTGGTTAAGAATCCGCTTGCCAATGCAGGAAGCCCTGGTCTGGGAAGATCCCACATGCCGCGGAGCAACTAAGCCTGTGTGCCACAACTACTGAGCCTGTGCTCTAGAGCTGGCAAGCCACAACTACTGAGACCTGCGTGCCACAACTACTGAAGTCCATGCACCTAGAGCCCGTGCTCCGCAACAAGAGAAGCCACCGCAATGAGAAGCCTGTGCACCGCAACAAAGAGTAGCCCCTGCTCGCCGCAACTAGAAGGAAAGCCCACGCACAGCAATGAAGACCCAACACAGCCAAAACTAAATAATAAATTTATATGAAAAACAAACAGTTGGTAAATGGTTGAAGTGAAATTTGAACTCATGTTTTTTAGATTCTAGTGCTTATATTCTTTAACGCTATGATATACTGTGATGTATAATCATGATATAAATAGATCAGCTAAAAAATTTATTGTAGAATTACTTTATTTATAAATGTACAACTTAATTTTAATTGTAAAATATACGTAAATTAAACAGACTTTTTAGCTAATTCAACTATGTTACATTTTCTGCTGAGAAAAAAAAGTGCTTTTGCTTTTTAACTCCTCTAGGTATTTATTTATTTATTTTGCGGTACGCGGGCCTCTCACTGTTGTGGCCTCTCCCGTCACGGAGCACAGTTTCCGGATGCGCAGGCTCAGTGGCCATGGCTCACGGGCCTAGCCGCTCCGCAGCATGTGGGATCTTCCTGGACCGGGGCACGAACCCGTGTCCCCTGCATCGGCAGGCGGACTGTCAACCACTGTGCTACCAGGGAAGCCCGGTATTTATTTTTTAATTAATTAATTATTTTTGGCTGCATTGGGTCTTTGTTGCTGCATGCAGGCTTTCTCTAGTTGCGGCAAGTGGGGGCTACTCTTCGTTGCAGTGCATGGGTTTCTCATTGCGGTGGCCTCTCTTGTTGTGGAGCACGGGTTCTAGGCACTCAGGCTTCAGCAGTCGTGGCACGCAAGCTCAGTAGTTGTGGCTCATGAGCTCTAGAGCGCAGGTTCAAGAGCTGTGGCACACGGGCTTAGGTGCTCCAGGGCATGTGGGATCTTCCCGGGCGAGGGCTTGAACCCATGTCCCCCACACTGGCAGGTGGATTCTTAACCACTGTGCCACCAGGGAAGTCCCTCCTCTAGGTATTTTTAATTTCGAATTTATATAACTTGTTTTCTAAATATGAAGGTGATATTTTAGTTAAAAGGCTGGATCACTACTTTAATAATCTACTATCAAGGTAGATCAATAAGTTACTGAATTGACTTAAAATTTAATCACAAAACATTTATTTAATAATCACTCTAAAGTCTTGAAGGATATAATTCTATGTATTGTGGCTAGAGAAGAGTTGGATGTGTTTATTCTAGACAGTTTTTTCTCCTTTGGTAAATAATGATTTATCAAAATATTAAGCACGGAGATACGGTTAAAATAGAAAATAAGATAAATTTTTAGTATTTATGTATCCTGATATATTCTACAGCTGAATAAGGAAATCCCAATTCAATACGAATACCACTACTAATAATAGTAAAATCAACTAATATTCGTTCACCACTTCTACTGTGTAACACAATCTTCTAAGTACTTTATATATATTCATGAATTTAGTCATTTAAATCCTCATGATAACCATTTCACAGATGAAGAAACAAGATAGCTAAGGAAACAAGCACAGAGAGGTTAAATTAATAAAGCCACAAAGCTAATATTAGACTTTTTTAAAAAAAATAAAGTTAGAAAAACAAAAAAGCATTAAAATTAAAAAGAATCTGATCCTCCCCCCTCCTATAAGAAATTCCATTTTATTTACATGTCAAAGACTATCATTTTACTTCACCTGAATTAACACTCATATCATATAAAGCAGGTGAAACAGTAACAATTTATAGTAAAAATTTTGTCAGGAAACCTGCTTTATCATTTAATCAAAAAAATGAAAAGTTATAACTCTAAAATATAAAATCATTTACAATAAGAGTTCTCAGTAACCATAAATATGCAAATTTTGCTTTGTATTCAAATTTAATGTGTTATATTTGAGGTTTATTCTTTTAGTCACATTAAATATAGGAAAAGTACAACTGTTCTAAAGAGAAAAACTCAACAATTACTGTTTTGAATCTGAGCCTACTTGGCAATGATAAATATGTATTACAGAGATAAATGAAAGGAAGTTGTTGAGGAAGATCCAGGCCACTAAGAAAACATCTCTGAAGGCAAAATTATATACTTTAAATATAGCCAAATGGATTCATAGCAATCGTATTCAAAGAGAAACAAAGATTTTAGCTTAGAGGAGGTCTCTAGAGTACTCAACATTAGTAATTTCTGGATTTCATAGTCTAATATAAAGTCTCAAAGCACCATGATGTTGCACATTTATTTCTATTCTAAGTAAGGATACTTTCCAAAAATAAATGAAAAAAATCTCTAAAACTTAACAAAAATTTAAAGAATAACTTATAACCTAGGAAATAGAAGGATATAACACTAGAATAAAAGTCCTTCCCAAGAAGGCAGTAATTTCACACCGACTTATACTACATACAGTAACACTATGGTCCTTATTTTTCTTGTTCTAATCCAGATGTGTGAAAAAATGATCAGGAGCCAAAGGCTGTACACTGGTGTTAGGGAGCCACTGTTACATGGCCTTTTAAAAAATTAAATTCAACAAGCACCATATGCCTGGCACTGTGCTGTGTTCTGGGGATACAACAGTGAGTGTAAGAAACAGGGTTCTTGCCACCATGGAGCATCTGATTCAGTGGGGAAGAGACAACAATCACACCAATAAATACATAATTTCAAAATAATAAGTGCTAAGCCAAACAAGTATAGGGTACTGAAAGCCTATAAAAGGGGGACTTGACCTGGTCTTGTGACAGGGAAGAAGTCCTTGGGCAAACATTTGATTTGCTATCGGTCAGAGTTAGCCAGAGAAGAGAGGGATAGAGGCATGGCAAGGGGAGGACATTCCAGGCAGAGGTTATAGAAAGCGCCTAAATAGGAAGGAGTATGGTGACTTCGAGGTTAAAAAAAAAAAAAAGCCAGAGTGACTAAAGCCTAGGCAGAAGGAGAGGGAGATTGGCACCAAGAGATGCGATGTTTACCATTTTTGTTTATGACACAAAGACAAGACTGCATGCCTGCCCAATCTGTGGATGACTGAAACTGGAATGAATGAATAATGTCCACAGAATACCAGAATCAAGACTGAAAATGGATACTGATTTTCTGAAATAGAATAAATTTTTATGTCAAATATGACTAAAAGTTAAATCCTGAATATGTTTTGAAAGGCACATAAAGCACATAGGTAAGTTATGTTTAAAAGCAAATAAAATATAAAAGGTCTGAATGTTCCAGTCAAAATAAGTAAACAGTAACTAGCGATAAGAAAGATGCTAAAATAATCCTAAACTCTTGCTAGAAGCAGATGTCCAGAGCAAGAGCCTAGTTCCACTGTGCTCTGTAATGGTTCCAACACACCAGAGTTCTCTAATCAGCTCTAAGCAGTGACACTTTTAAAGGGCACTAATCATTTGAATATATTTGGGAAAGCACGCAAGATGTTATGGATCTAGAAGAGGAAACAAAGCAATTTATTCTAGATAATCATAGTTCAGTAACAACATGGAGCATGGTGATAGGTTTGTTCAAACACCTGAAGAGCTTTCATGTGGAAGAGGAAGTAATATTTACTTTATATAATTACAGAGACCAGAATGGCCAGTATAAATTAGGCTGATTTCAGGTCAATATAAGAATTTCCTATCATCCATAATTATCCAGAAGGGTTAAGGGCTGTCTTGCAAAGCATGTGAGCCTGCATTCACTGGAAAGGTGGAGGTGTTTAAGCAAAAATAAGAAGTTCATCTAATTAGTGTTTTAGAGAAAATTTTTGCTTTAATGAGAAGTGGAGAAGGCAACCTCTAACCTAATATTTTGCTCCCAAAGTGAAACTTAAATTCTCTCTAGCATTCCTGTACTGATTTAATAAAAATGCAATAAAATATTCTAATCAACCAGACTGAAAACTTTAAATTATACCTACAATTCTTAACAAAGAAAAATTAAACTTTTGAAATATATGGTCTTAAGATTTCATGTAAAATATTAATGATAATTTAATCAATATGCTCACCAAACAGATATTAAAGAGATTTAGTTGTTTGTTTATTGAGTTACAAAATGGACCCTTTTAAGAGGTAAAATTGTAATTATATGCAGATGACATGATAATATATATAGAAAACCCACTCCACACAAAAACTACTAGTACTGGTAAATAAATTCAGCAAGGTATCAGGATACAAGATTAACACACAGAAATCTGTTGCATTTCTTTACACTAACAATGAAATACCAGAAAGGGAAAGTAAAAAAACAAATCCCTCTTAAAATTGCACCCCCTCCCCCCCGAAAAAATACTTAGGAATAAACCCAACCAAGGAGGTGAAAAACTTATATGCTGAGAACTATAAAGCATTGATAAAGGAAACTGATTCAAAGAAATGTAAAAATATTCTATGCTCTTGGATTGGAAGAATTAATATTGTTAAAACGACCATACTACCCAAAGCAATCTACAGATTTAATGCAATCCCTATCAAATTACCCATGACATTTTTCACAGAACTAAAACAAATAATTCTAAAATTTGTATGGAGCCATAAAAGACCCAGAATTGCCAAAGCAATCCTGAGGAGAAAGAACAAAGATGGAGGCATAACCCTCCCAGACTCAGACAAAACTACAAACCTACAGTAATCTAAACAGTGTGGTACTGGCACAAAAACAGACATATGGATCAATGGAACAGAATAGAGAGCCTAGAAATAAATTCACACACCTACAGTAAATTAAACTTTGAAAAAAGAGGCAAGAACATACAACGGAGAAAAGACAGTCTCTTCAGTAAGTGGTGGTGGGAAAGCAGGACAGCCACATGTAAATCAATGAAGTTAGAACACTCCCTCACACCATATACAAAAATAAACTCAAGATGGCTTAAAGACCTAAATATAAGACATGACACCATAAAACTCCTAGAAGAGACCATAGGCAAAACATTCTCTGACATAAACTGTAGTAATGTTTTCTTAGGTCAGTCTCCCAAGGCAACAGAAATAAAAGTAAAAATAAACAAATGGGACCTAATCAAAATTATAAGCTTTTGCAAGGCAAAGGAAACCATAAACAAAACAAAAAGACAACCTACGGACTGGGAGAAAATATTTGCAAATGATGCAACTGACAAGGGCTTAATTTCCAAAATATACAAACAACTCATACAACTCAATAATAATAATTTGAAAAAACCCAATCAAAAAATGGTCAGAAGACCTAAATAGACACTTCTCCAAAGAAGACATACAAATGGCCAATAGGCACATGAAAAAATGCTCAGCATCACTAATTATTAGAGAAATGCAAATCAAAACTACATGAGGGAGAGGAATCAAGATGGCGGATGAGTAAGACATGGAGTTCACCTCTTCCTACAAATACGTTGAAAACACATCTACAAGTGGAACGACTTGCACAAAACATCTACCAAACACTGGCTGAAGACCTCAGACTTCCTAAAGGGCAAGAAAACCTCCATGTAACCAGGAAGGACAAAAGAAAAAGAAAAGAGAAAAGAATTGGGATGGGACCTACACCCTAGGGAGGGAGCTGTGAAGGAGGTAAGGTTCCCGCTCCCGGGGAAGTCCCCTCACTGGTGGGGAGATCAGCCTGGATGGAAAGGGAGCTTAGGAGCCTTGAGTGGAGTGCAGAAACCGGATTGTGGAAGGCAAAATGGAGAGTGACCTGAACAGACGTTGGTACCGTCACCTTGTACTCCCCAGGCTGAGACGCTTGTCCACCGGTGTGGGTGGAGGCTGGGTGCTGAAGCTCAGGTTTCGGAGGTCAGACCCAGGGAAAGGACCAGGGTTGGCTGTGTGGACACAGCCCGAAGAGGCTAGAGTGTGGCAATTGAGGGTGTGTTCAGAAGAAGCCTGGGCCAACCAGAGAGGCAAGGCGCCACTCCTGGGGGTGTGTGCAAGGAGAGGGGTGGGACCACTATAGGAGCTTCCTTCCCTGCAGGCATGGTCTCAGGCAACAGGACACCACCTACACAAGCTCTGGGGGCAGGTGTGAGCTTCCACTGCCACTGTGGGCTCCAGAGACAGGCACAGGCCACCGCCACTGTCATGATGGGCTCCAGAAGTGGGCACAGGTAGCCGCCACCACTAAGAGACCTGCGAGCAGGATCTAGTTGCTGTCCCTGCTGTCCTGGGAGGGCGAGGGCTGGCGCTGCAAGATCCATGAATGGGTGCCAAGTGTTGCCCCCACTGTCCCGGGGGGGCGTGGGCCATCGCTACTGTTGGGAAACCTGTGAGCAGGCGGCAATAGCTGCCCCCACCATCTGGGGAGTGTGCACAGGCAGCGAGCAGGTGTCAAGCACTGCCCCTGCTGTACAGGGAGTGTGTGGGCTATAGTTGCCACTGGGATACATGGGAGGAAAAGTCAATTGCTGTCCCTGCTGTATCAGGTGTGAGCATGGCCTGCTGCACCTACACACCTCATATCAAAGGAATTACAGCTAACACACACTGAGGAAAGAGGCAGCAAGCATCCAAACCAAAAGCAACCTCTTGATTCCCAACAAGATGGCAGAGTAGAAGGACTTGAGCTCACCTCCTCACATGAAAACACCCAAATCACAACTAACTGCTGAACAACCATGGACAAAAAAGACTGGAACTTACAAAAAAAGATATTTTACATCCAAAGACAAGGAAAAGCCACAACTAGATTGTACGAGGGGCACTTCTGCAATATAATCAAATCCCATACCGGTCGGATGGGTGACCCACAAACTGGAAAATAATTGTATTACAGAGGAGTGAGAGTTCTGGGCCCCATGTCAGGCTCCCAAGCCTGAGGGGTCTGGAATTGGAGCCCCCAGAGCATTTGGCTTAGAAGGCCAGTGGGCCTTTAGTGCAGGAGCTCCACAGGACTGAGGGAAACAGAGACTCCACTCTTGAGGGCGCACACAAGATTTTATGTGTACTGGGACCCAGCACAAAGAATTGACTTCATAGGAGCCTGGGCTAGACCTACCTGTGGGTTTGGAGGGTCTCCTGTGGAGGCAGGGGTTGTCTGTGGCTCACTGTGGGGGTAAGGTCACTGGTGGCAGAAGCCCCAGGGAATACTGATAATTGTGAGCTCTCCTGGAGGTCCCCATTTTGGCACAAAGACCTAGCCCTACGCAACAGCCTACAGGCTCCAGTGCTGGACGCCTCAGGCTAAACAACCAGCAAGACAGGAACACAGCCCCACCCATCAGCAGACAGGCTGCCTAAAGCTGTACTGAGGTCACAGCCACCCCTAAACACACCCCTTGACATGGCCCTGCCCACCAGAGGGACAAGACCCAGCTCCACCCACCAGTGGGCAGGCACCAGTCCCTCCCACCAGGAAGCCTGAACAAGTCTCAGGACCAATCTCACACACCAGGGGCCAGACACCAGAAGCAAGAGGAGCTATGATCCTGCAGCCTGTGGAAAGGAGTCCATCCACACAGAAAGTTTCACAAAATGAGAAGACAGAGAAATATGCTCCAGACAAAGGAACAAGATGAAAACCCAAAAGAATAACTAAGTGAAGTGGAGATAGGCAATCTACCTGAAAAATAATTTAGAGTAATGATAGTAAAGATGATCCAAGATCTGAGAAAAAGAATGGAGGCACTGATCGAGAAGATACAAGAAATGTTTAACAAAGAGCTAGAAGATTTAAAGAACAAACAAACAGAGATGAACAATACAATAACTGAAATGAAAAACACACTAGAAGGAATCAACAGCAGAATAAATGAGGCAGAAGAACAAAGAAGTAAGCTGGAAGACTGTCGTGGAAATCACTGCTGCAGAACAGAATAAAGAAAAAACAATGAAAAGAAATGAGGACAGTCTCAGAGACCTCTGGGACAACATTAAACGCACCAACATTCGCATTATAGGGGTCCCAGAAGGAGAAGAGAGACAGAAAGAGCCTGAGAAAATATTTGAAGAGATTATAGCCAGAAACTTCCCTAAAATGAGAAGGAAAACACTCACTCAAGTCCAGGAAGTGCAGAAAGTCCCATATAAGATAAACCCAAGGAGGAACACACCAAGACATATATTAATCAAACTGACAAAATTAAAGACAAAGAAGAAATATTAAAAGCAACAAGGGAAAAGCAACAAATAACATACAAGGGAATCCCCATAAGGTTATCAGCTGATTTTTCAGCAGAAACTCTGCAGACCAGAAGGGAGTGGCATGATATATTTAAAATGATGAAAAGGAAAAACCTACAACCAAGAATAGTCTACCCAGCAAGCGCTTCATTCAGATTTGATGGAGAAATCAAAAGCTTTACAGAGAAGCAAAACCTAAGCGAATTCAGCACCACCAAACCAGCTTTACAACAATCCTAAAGGAGCTTCTCTAGGCCGAAAAGAAAAGGCCACAACTAGAAACAAGAAAGTTACAAATGGGAAAGCTCACTGGTAAAGGCAAATATAAAGTAAAGGTAGGAAATCATCCACACACAAATATGATATCAAAGCCAGCAACTGTGAGAAGAGGAGAGTATAAATGCAGGATATTGGAAATGCATTAGAAATTAAGAGACCAGAAACTTAAACAATCATATATATATAGACTGCTATATCAAAACCTCACGGGAACTGCAAACCAATAATCTACAGTAGATACATACACAAAAAAGAGAAAGCTATCCAGACACAACACTAAAGTTAGTTACCAAATCACAAGACAAGAGAACAAAAGAGAAGGAAGAAAAAAGACCTACAAAAACAAATCCAAAACAATTAACAAAATGGCATTAAGAACATACATATCAATAATTACCCTAAATGTAAATGGATTAAATACACCAACCAAAAGACATAGACTGGCTGCATGGATACTAAAACAAGACCTGTATGTATGCTGTCTATAAGAGACCCATTTCAGATCTAGGGACGCATACAGACTGAAAGTGAGGGAACTGGAAAAAGGTATCCTATGCAAATGGAAATCAAAGGAAAGCTGGAGTAGCAATACACATATCAGACAAAATAGACTTTAAAATAAAGACTGTTACAAGAGACAAAGAAGGACATTACATAATGATCAAGGGATCAATCCAAGAAGATATAACAATCGTAAATATATATGCACCCAACATAGGAGCACCTCAATACATAAGGCAAATGCTAAGAACCATAAAAGGAGAAACTGACAGTAACACAATAATAGTGGGGGACTTTAACAACCCACTTTCATCAATGGACAGGTGATCCAGACAGAAAATCAATAAGGAAACACAGGCCTTAAATGACACATTAGATCAGATGGACTTAATTTATATTTATATAATATATATAAATATATATTTCCATCCAAAAGCAGCATAAATATATATAAATATATACTTCCATCCGAAAGCAGCAGAATACAATTTCTTCTCAAGTGCACATGAAACATTCTCCAGGATAGATCATCTCTTGGGCCACACATCAAGCCTCAGCAAATTTAAGAAAACTGAAATCATATCAAGCATCTTTTCTGACCACGTTATGAGACTAGAAGTCAATTACAGGAAAAAACTGTAAAAAAACACAAATATGTGGAGGGTAAACAATATGTTCCTAAACGACCAATGGATCACTGAAGAAATCGAAGAGGAAATCAAAAAAATACCTAGAGACAATTGCAACAAAAGACAAAGATCCAAAACCTATGGGACAGAGCAAAAGCAGTTCTAAGAGGGACGTTTATAGGAATATAATCTTACCTCAGAAAACAAGAAAAATCTCAAATAAACAACCTAACCTTACACTTAAAGCAACCAGAGAAAGAAGAACAAACAAAACCTGAAGTTAGTAGAAGGAAAGAAATCATAAAGATCAGAGCAGAAATAAATGAAATATATGAAGAAAACAGAAAAAAATCAATGAGCCTAAAAGCTGGTTCTTTGAAAGGATAAACAAAATTGATAATCCTTTAGCAAGGCTCATCAAGAAAAAAAGGGAGAGGGTTCAAAACAATAAAACTAGAAATGAAATAGAAGTTACAACTGACACCACAGAAATACAAAGGATCATAAGAGACTATTACAAACAACTACATGCCAATAAAATGGACAACCTAGAAGAAATGGACAAATTCTTAGAAAGATACAACCTTCCAAGACTGAACCAGAAAGAAACAACCTTCCAAAACTGAACCAGAAAGAAACAGAAAATATGAACAAACCACTCACAAGTACTGAAAATGAAACAGTAATTTAAAAACTTCCAACAAAGAAAAGTCCAGGACCAGCTGGCTTCACAGGCAAATTCTATTAAACATTTAGAGAAGAGTTAACACCTATCCTCCTGAAACTCTTCCTAAAAATTGCAGAGGAAGGAACACTCCCAAGCTCATTCTATGAGGCCACAATCATCTTGATACCAAAATCAGATAAAGATACCACAAAAAAAAGAAAATTACAGACCAATATCATTGATGAACATAGACACAAAAATCCTCAACAAAATACTAGCAATTTGAATACAACAATACATTAAAAGGATAATACACCATTATCAAGTGGGATTTATCCCAGGGATGCAAGGATTCTTCAATATCCACAAATCAGTCAGTGATACACCACACTAACAAACTGAAGAATAAAACCCATATGATTGTCTCAATAGATGCAGAAAAAACTTTTGACAAAATTCAACACCCATTTATGATAAAAACTCTCCAGCAAGTGGGCATAGAGGGAACTTACCTCAACATAATAAAGGCCATATATGACAAACCCACAGCTAACATCTTTCTCAATGGTGAAGGGCTGAAAGCATTCCCTCTAAGATCAGGAACAAGATAAGGATGTCCACTGTCACCACTTTCATTCAACGTAGTTTTGGAAGTCCTAGCCATGGCAATCAGAGAAGAAAAAGAAATAAAAGGAATCCAAATTAGAAAAGAAGAAGTAAAACTGACACTCTTTGAAGATGACAAGATACTATACATAGAAAAATCCTACAGATGCTACTAGAAAACTACTAGAGCTCATCAATGAATTTGGTAAAGTTTCAGGATACAAAATTAATACACAGAAATCTCTTGCATTCCTATACACTAACAACAAAAGATCAGAAAGAGAAACTAAGGGAACAATTCCATTTACCATTGCATCAAAAAGAATAAAATACGTAGGAATAAACCTACCTAAGGAGGCAAAAGACCTGTACTCTGAAAACTATAAGATGCTCATGAAAGGAACCAAAGATGACACAGATGGAAAGATATACCATGTTCTTGGATTGGAAGAATCAATATTGTCAAAATGACTATACTACCAAAGGCAATCTATAGAGTCAATGCAATTCCTATCAAATTACCAATGGCATTTTTCACAAAACTAGAACAAAAAAATTTTTTAATTTGTATGGGAACACAAAGAAACTGAATAGTGAAAACAATCCTGAGAAAGAAAAACGGAGTTGGAGGAATCAGGCTCCCTGACTTCAGACTAAACTACAAAGCTACAGTAATCAACACAGTATGGTACTGGTGCAAAAACAGAAATATAGATCAATGGAACAGGATAGAAAACCCAGAGATAAACCCATGCACCTATGGTCAATTAATGTACAACAAAGGAGGCAAGAATATACAATGGAGAAAAGACAGTCTCTTCAATAAATGGTGCTGGGAAAACTGGACAGCTACATGTAAAAGAATGAAATTAGAACATTCTCTAACACCATGCACAAAAATAAACTCAAAATGGATTAAAGACCTAAATGTAAGGCCAGACACTATAAAACTCATACAGGAAAACATAGGCAAAACATTCTTTGATGTAAATCGCAGCAAGATCTTTTTTGATCCACCTCCTAGAGTAATGAAAAGAAAAACAAAAATAAACAAACGGGACCTAATTAAACTTAAAAGGTTTTGCACAGCAAAGGAAACCATAAACGCGAAAAGACAACCCACAGAATGGGAGAAACTATTTGCAAAGGAAGCAACTGACAAGGGATTAATCTCCAAAATATACAAACAGTTCATGTAGCTCTATTTCAAAAAACAAACAACCCAATCAAAAAATGTGATAGACCTACAGTCTGTCATACAGAGTGAAGTAAGTCAGAAAGAGAGAGACAAATTCCGTATGCTAACACATATATATGGAATTAAAAAAAAAAAAATGTCATGAAAAACCTAGGGGTGAAACAGGAATAAAGACACAGACGTACTAGAGAATGGACTTGAGGCTATGGGGAGGGGGAAGGGTAAACGGTGACAAAGCGATAAAGAGGCATGGACATATATTAAAAAAAAAAAAAAAAAAAAAATGTGCAGACTTGGGCTCCCCTGGTGGCGCAGTGGTTGAGAGTCTGCCTGCTGATGCAGGGGACATGGGTTCGTGCCCTGATCCGGGAAGATCCCACATGCTGCGGAGCGGCTAGGCCCATGAGCCTGTGTGTCCAGATCCCACATGCTGCGGAGCGGCTAGAGCCTGTGTGTCCAGAGCCTGTGCTCCGCAACGGGAGAGGCCACAACAGTGAGAGGCCCGCGTACCGCAAAAAAAAAAAAAAAAAAAATGTTTAGACCTAAACAGACATTTCTCCAAAGAAGACATACAGATGGCCAAACAAACACAAGAAAAGATGCTCAACATCACTAATTATTAGAAAAATGCAAATCAAACCTACACCTCACACCGGTCAGAATGGCCATCATCAAAAAATCTACAAACAATAAATGCAGGAGAGGGTGTGGAGAAAAGGAAACCCTCCTACACTCTTGGTGGGAATGTAAATTGGTACAGCCACTATGGAGAACAAAATAAAGGTTCCTTAAAAAACTGAAAATAGACCTACCATATGATCCAACAATCCCACTCCCGGGCATATATGCAGAGAAAACCATAATTTGAAAACATACGTGTGCACCCCAATATCCATTGCAGTGCTATTTACAATAGCCAGGACATGGAAGCAACCTAAATCTCCATCAATGGATGAATGGATAAAGAAAATGTGGTACATATATACAATGGAATATTACTCAGCCATAAAAAGGACGAAATATAATGCCATTTGCTGCAACATGGATGGACGTAGATTTTGTCATACTGACTGAATTAAGTCAGACAGAGAAAAACAAATATCATATGATATCACTTATATGTGAAATCTAAAAAAATGGTACAAATGAACTTATTTACAAAATAGAAATAGAGTCACAGATGTAGGAAACAAACTTATGGTTACCAAGGGGGAAAGGGGGAGAGGGATAAATTGGGAGATTGGGATTGACATATACACACTACTATATATAAAATAGTTAATATTGGCCTACTGTATAGCACAGGGAACAATACTCAGTACACTGTAATGGCCTATATGGGAAAAGAATCTAAGAAAGAGTGGATATATGTATATGTATAACTGATTCACTTTGCTGTACACCTGAAATTGAAGTAATGAAGTAAGTCAGACAGAGAAAAACAAACACCATATGCATCACTAATACATGGAATCTAAAAAAATAAACTAGTGAATATAACAAAAAAGAAATAGACTCACAGATATAACAGAGAACAAATTGGTGGTTACCAGTGGGGAGGGGGAAAAGGGGAGGGGCAAGATAGGGATAGGGGATTAAGATATACAAACTATTGTGTATAAAATAGGTAAGCTATGAGGATATATTGTACAACAAAGGGAATATAGCCAATATTTTATAATAACTATAAATGGAGTACAACCTTTAAAAATTATAAATCATTATGTTGTACACCTGAAACATATAATATTGAACATCAATTATACCTCAATAAACAGTACCTCCCCCCCACAAAAAAAAGAAAATGGTCCCTTTTGTTTCTGCATTGTTTTGAACTGGTGTCCTAACTTTGAATAAAATTTATAATTTGAGGCAGCATATTAACTTGTTGTCTTATAATTCCACTTGGTATCAGGTATCTGGGAAACCTGATTATTAACTCCTCAGATTAAAAGGGAACACTATCTAGAGACTACTGAAAGGGCATGGAAAATTGGTTCTCGGGCTTCCCTGGTGGCGCAGTGGTTGAGAGTCCGCCTGCCGATGCAGGGGACATGGGTTCGTGCCCCGGTCCGGGAAGATTCCACATGCCGCGGAGTGGCTGGGCTCGTGAGCCATGGCCGCTTACCCTGCACGTCCGGAGCCTGTACTCCGCAATGGGGGAGGCCCCAACAGTGAGAGGCCCACATACCGCAAAAAAAAAAAGGAAAATTGGTTCTCAACCTGGTTCAGTGGAGAGGGCCCAGGATTTACAATTCATTTTGAATAACATAAAATGATAAATGTCAACGTCCATCATGGGCATAAAAATAAAACCACAATCAAGGGTGCATGCATGTTCATGAAACAATCTGCTGAGGCCACCCTCTCGTCACTCGCCACAGGTTTTTCAATGTTCCTCTTTGGTGACTAGGCACATTCTTCTATCACAGCACATATCATCAGTTAGGTCACTTGACCATCCCCCTCTATGAGCTTCTTGAGGGTAGTAGCTGTGTTCTCTCTTCTGGCATATACATAAGCACACAATAAATGTTTATGAATGGATACAGTAAATATTGCTGACAGTTTCTGGTTTTTTTATTATTAACTTAGTATTCTTTTCAGTTTTGTTAACTTGTTCAGTCATCTACTAGTTGCAGAGAAGCTGAAGTTAAAAAAAAAATACATGGAAGAAAAAATATAAAATTGTAAAAATGTATCATTAATGTTTATGTAAATTGAGAAACTTTCATTATTTGGTATAAGCAAAATACTTCCCTCTAGATCATGAAACAGTAGTATTGAACAGGAACTTAATTTGCCAACCACTGGCATAGAATTCAGCAAAAGATAAATCTCTGGTCAAGACTTCTCAAAGAACTGGCAGCTCTCATGCTATTGTGCCCCTATAATTTAGTCCTTTCAAGCAGGATAACAATGTGCTTTCAAAAAAGCATTTGAAGGATTTTCTAAATAAAGAATAATTGTTATTTTGAAACTCATAAGAATATCAAGGATTCCAAAAATGCCACATTCCCTAGTGGGTGGTAACATAACACTTGATCACTGCTTTTTCTAACAAAATGAATTGCTGTAGTTCAAATATTCTTTGTAAAGCTATAAAAATCACATCATGGGTAACTGGAAAAAAAAAACTTTCATGAAAATTTAAACCATATCCATTCATAAAAGGATTAAAGCAAAGATGAAAAGCCTGGAAGTACAAGATGACTAGCTCACAAATACTGCAGTATTTAGAAAACCTCTCTGAGCCCTCCATGAAATCTAGTATCAACTTCTTTAGTTACAGAAGAGATATTTGTAGTTGAAATAATCATCAACTATTTTCACTATTAACTCCGTTTTAGCATCAGTGAAAAAAACTAAGTACTAAAAACTAGGTCCCTATTTTATTACTCATTGTTTACTCAAACTCTAGATCTGTAAACAGATTATCAGCTGTCCTGCAAGACAAGAAAGTAACAGCAGTTATTACAGACCATAGTGAAACTATCAGACTAGTCAGAGCCACTGTAGAGTCTAGAATGTCTGTTCTGGGGTCAAAGACCTTAATCAGACAAAAATTTTATGCAAAGAAAAACTACAAAAGGATAGTACTTGGAGGCTGAAAACATGGGTTTCTGATATCACCAGGGTGTTTACTAAATACATTTCATATGTGGAAAACGCACTAACTAGACTTGTAAGCATTTTCTCTGGACATTCTCTGCCTTTGGGGAAGAGAAAGGGAAAGGAAGTGTGTCAAGTGCTTAAATGTGAACTTAGAAGGATCAGACAACACACATCAAATATAAAACTCACTTCTATCAAATGACAACACATTTTGGAAACACACAAGCATATCCTGGAGGGAAATATTTAGAAACTGCAGCCAGGCAGCATCAGAGGAAAGGAGAAATATTCATACTATTTTTGAGTTCTTAATTCAGAAAGCATCACTTCTTAGAGGGCTTTCCAATATAGAGGCGACTAATTTAGGATCGTTGGTCCGGGGCACCTCATGTGCCAGATGAAATTCCGAACGGATGGAGCTCATTTTATAGCAGGAAGAATGGGCGCGCGGGGAGGGGGGGAGGTGGAAAAGAATCACTTCATGCATAAGATCTAAGAGTTATAAGCCATAGGAAGTGTCACGGCCGCTTTAGAAATACGCCAGAGATGAGAACTGCATCACCTGGCACGGTGAAATAGGACAGGGTCAGAACACGGACGTACACTGCAATTTTCAAGGGGCTGGGGATAAATTTGAACAATAATAGTAAACTCACATTCTGTAACACGATAAAAATAACAAAGAAATCATTTCAAAAGCGACACAGAAAGTTTCCTTTCCAAGAATGAATACTACAATTAGTAGCCAGAAAACTTCTGGTCTCTGCCGGGTCTCACGGTGGCTGGTTCGACAAGGCCAGGCCTTTGGCAAGGGGAGCTGCCTAAGCTAATTTAGAACGGGAGGACGGGTTAAGTAGACGGACTTGGCCATTTCTGAGCCATCACCCAGGCAAGGGTTTCTAAGTGGGGTGTCCAGGGTGGGGCGCGCGCACAGGTTTCTAGCCTCACTCGCGCGTTAACTCAACACACCCACCACCCCGCCTCAAGCGCACCTGCACTCGGAACCAACAGCTACGTCTGCTGGCCGACTCACTGCGCCGGCGGCAACATTCAAAAGCGGATCCGCGCTCAAGGAGGAAAAGCTGTCTCCTGATCCCCCTGAACCACTCCCCCCGCCCGCCCAAAACGGAACAAGCCACTTCCACGCTCTGTCACTGGAAACCACTGGCTTAGAGACAGTACGACCACGGAAGGGCCTCCCAAGCCAGCTCCACACCCTAAGCCGAGGCCTAGAGACGGCGGCGGCGGGTCGGGGCTTGTCTCCCCACGGAAGCCCGGCGCGGCAGTCGAGGCCTGGCCCGCGTCTCTCCTCCCTGTCCGAGGGCTGTGGGGCAGCGCAGGGGAAGCGGCGACAGACCAGCGCTACGGAGCTCACCCCAGGTTCAAGGCATCGCGCTTCCGGCAGCAGCGGCGAACCCTCAGCCAGCCTCTCAGACCCGCAGGCGGCGGCGGCGGCGGCGGCTCCGGCCGTTACCCGGTCGCACCTCAGTGACGTACAAGGCGTGCACCACCACCCCCGCCCCAGCGCGTTGCTTAGAAACGGTGCTCAACCTTCTTCCCCAGAACTTCCGCTAGCTAGCTCAGCTTCTCCTGAGGACCTGCGAGGTCCCGGACCCGGAGGCCGCCCGATAGGGAAGTGTGGCGGCGGAGGCCTAGGAGGAGGCCGTGCCCTAGGGGCGGCGGAACAGGCCTCGCCTGGCAGGCTCCTCGAGGCTAAGGCTCCGTGGGGCCTCAGTGGGTGCGGCCTGGCGGGTGCTGGCTCTCCTGGCCCCATTTCCTGAGCGAGAGCCCGGCGGGTGGCAAAGGCACTGCGAGCCCCGGTTTGGTCAAGGGTTGGATTCCAAGCCACTACTTATTAGGCCTCCAACCTCCCACTGGTTATAGCTACACAAAGAGCATCACGTTTCTTTATCATGAAAGGGGCCCATTATGCTCACCTAGCTAGATTAAGAAGCATAAAAGAGAATATATAGGAAGTAACCAGCACAGAGTCCAAAATGATAAGCCCTAGTAAATGGCAACTATTATTATTAGGAACACATGTTGGCGAGATCATGGCTTTTCAGAACGTCCGTAGTGGATAATTGCTGTATATTAAGCATCTGTTGTGTGCCAAATACTATACTAGGCACTTTATAGGCATTGCTCTTGTTTAAATAGTTCGCTTGAAGTTGCACAGCCAATAAACAGCAGAGCAAGGGTTTAGACCCAGGTATGCCTCTCACTATCGCCTTTATGCTTAGCAGCTAAATTAAACTACTTCTTATGCTTGTACATGTTGCCACACTCATCCTTCCCCAGTCACTTGTAGATTTACCTTGCAAGAACTAATCTTGCCCTCTAATAACAGATAATACTTGTTGACAATTTACTATGTGCCAAGGCCTGTTCTGAGTACTTTAAAGGTATTAATTCATTTAATCCGCACAGCAGTCCTATGAGGAAGGTATTATTAATACTCTCATTTTACAGTTGAAGAAACAAGCTTAAGAAAGTTTTCCAAGGTCAACCAATCAGTAAGGAGCAGAGGCAGATTCAAACCCAAGCTGACTGAACCCTGAGCCTGTGCTTTTTAAAAAATACATATTTTAAATTTGTTTATTTTTGGCTGCATTGGGTCTTCGTTGCTGCGCATGGGCTTTCTCTATTTGCAGTCAGCGGGGGCTACTCTTCGTTGCGGTCTGTGGGCTTCTCACTGCCGTGGTTTCTCTTGTTGTGGCTTGCGGGCTCTAGAGCGCAGGCTCAGTAGTTGTGGCACACAGGTTTAGTTGCTGCGCGTCATGTGGGATCTTCCCAGACCAGGGCTCAAACCCGTGTCCACTGAATTGGCAGGGGGATTCTTAACCACTGTGCCACCAGGGAAACCCTGAGCCTGTGTTTTTTAACTCTTGTTCTAAACTGCCTCAGTGAGGTGGTGAGACTTCATTAGGGCCAGATCCATGTGTCTGTGTATCCCTTTAAAATTTTTTTTTATTGAAGTATAGTTGATTTACAGTGTTGTGTTATGTATACTCCTTTTATATACCTTATGGAGAGTGTACTGAGGATTGTCTCCCTGACAACCAGCACAAAGCCTGGCATGCAGTAATTGTTCAACATTTGAACATTTGATGAATATTTGAATGTGGTAAAAACTAACAGCCTAATGATGAACCATACATAATGATTTTTAAAAATCTAATTAAATTCAAAAAGGTCCTATAGTTGAAACTAATCTGCGCCAGGAGTCAGGACTATTTCTCTGAAAAAAATTGCTTTCAGTTAAATGTAGTGTTGGAGGTTCTAGTCAGTGTGATAAAACCAGACAAAGAAAATTTTTAAAAGGCATTACATTGGAAAGAACACTGTATTTGCAGACAAAAATACTTTAGAATACTACAAAAAAAAATCTACTAGAACTAGAAGTGAGTTTTGAAGGATACGAAGTCAGTATATAAAAATCAGTTTAGGGGCTTCCCTGGTGGCGCAGCGGTTGAGAGTCCGCCTGCCGATGCAGGGGACACGGGTTCATGTCCTGGTCAGGGAACTAGATCCCACACTCATGCCACAACTAAGTAGCCCCCAAGCTGCAACTAAGGAGCCCATCAGCCTCAACTAAGGAGCACATGTGCCACAACGAAGGAGCCCACAAGCCACAACAAAGGAGCCTGTGAGCCGCAACTAAGGAGGCTGCCTGCTGCAACTAAGACCTGGTGCAACTGAAAAGAAAAAAGGTTTTTAATTTAATTTTATTAAAAAAATTTTTTGTTTCTTTTTGGCTGCGTTGGGTCTTCATTGCTGCGCGTGCGCTTTCTCTAGTTGCGGCAAGTGGGGGCTACGCTTCATTGTGGTGCACAGGCTTCTCATTGCAGTGGCTTTTCTTGTTGTGGAGCACGGGCTCTAGGAGCATGGGCTTCAGTAGTTGCAGCACATGGGCTCAGTAGTTGCGGCACGTGGACCCTAGAGTGCATGGGCTTCAGTAGTTGTGGTGCATGGGCTCAGTAGTGGAGGCACATGGGCTCTAGGACGCACGGGCTTCAGTAGTTGTGGTGCATGGGCTCAGTAGTTGGGCACAAGGGGTTAGTTGCTCTGCAGCATGTGGGATCTTCCCAGACCAGGGATCAAACCCGGATCAGGGATCATCCCTGCACTGACAGGTGGATTCTTAACCACTGCGCCACCAGGGAAGTCCAAAAAAAAAATTTTTTTTTGTAAAACAGGGCCAATACTCCTCTATACCTCATGGAGAGTATAGTGAGGATTAGACTATAGGCAAGACTACAAGACTGAAATATTTAAAAATTAGTATTAAATTAGTGTTATTATTGACATCTCTAGATAGTTCTTTCTCATCACTACAGTTTTTTCTTAACTTTGCACAAGCATAATGAATTAGCTAGAATGTAAAACAATAGGACAGTAATAAGGATTATCTTAAAAACCATACTAGAAGAGGTTAGGATTCTCTCTGGAATAGGACTTAATGAAGTTGTTTTGTAGCAAGATAAGGAAGCCTTTATTTTTTTTCATATATAGAAAAAATGTAGGAAAAATGTTTGTAGGAAACCATAAATATTAACAGTTATGGGGGGAGGGAGAAATTAGGAGTTTGGGATTAACAGATACACACTACTAAATATAAAATAGATAAACAACAAGGTCCAACTGTATTCAATATCTTGTAATAACCTATAGTGGAAAAGAATCTGAATATATATATCACTGCATCACTATGCTGTACACCTGAAACTAACACAACCTTGTAAATCAACTATAATTTTTTTTTTTTTTTTTGCGGTACGCGGGCCTCTCACTGTGGTGGCCTCTCCCGTTGCGGAGCACAGGCTCTGGACGCACACGCTCAGCGGCCATGGCTCATGGGCCTAGCCGCATGTGGGATCTTCCTGGACCAGTGCACGATCCCGTGTCCCCTGCATCGGCAGGCAGACTCTCAACCCAGCGCCACCAGGGAAGCCCCAACTATAATTTTAAGAAAAACTTTAAAGAAGAGTTATGGGAGAAGAAACCTCTAAGGTAATCATTTTATAAGAAGGATCCTTTTATAATGAATCTTGCAATTTGTAATGTGTATTCAGATTGTCATAGTTTATATAGGTATTTTCCAGTTAAAGCACAGAGGCTTCAATAAAATTCTAGTAAACGCAGTCTTGTAGTGAAGAGCAGGAAAATTTGAGAGACTTTTGAAATACTTTTCTAGGAAAGTATGTCCAATGTCTCCTGCTTTTTGTAAGGTCACTAAACATCTGTGACAGGACTGTGGGAATATATGAGGAAGGCTTTCAGTGGCTATGGATTGTAAACATTTTTAACTTCCTGTATGTAATTCATAAAGTCAAAAGAACTGTCTAATAAATCATCTGGACTAACATTTTTTTTTATAGATGAGGAAACTGAGATCCAAAGGTGGGAAATGATTCAACAAAGGACTACAGAGCAAGTTAACTAAGCTGGGTTAGAATCCAGATTTTCTGGCCACTAGTCTAGTGCTTTTCCCTCACAATGTACTGCTTTCACTCTAATTACTGCTTTTAATTAGATCAGTGTAGAATACGGAGGAAACGAGTCACCTACAGTTGAGATGAAAGCATCATCTTCCAGGATGCTGCACTTTGAGGTTTTTACATCTGATTGATCCCTCCTCTCAGGCTGCTGCTTCTCAAGTTCTGGCCTCAGCCCTCTGCTTTTATGTGTTAAACATTTGGAGAGCTCATGCCCTCCTAGCTTCAATTATCACCTGTATACAGATGATTCTCAAGTCAACATTGCCAATTGTTAACTTTCATTGGTGTACCAATCCTGTACTTCCCTAATTACGTAGGGTATCTCCCATAGGAATGAATACCACAGTAATGGCACCTGAACTCAACAATTTCTATATCAAAGTGGCCTCAATATTCCTTCTGGTCTCCCAGGCTCAATCATATGAAGAGATTTTTTTCTGTCTCCTAAAGCATTCTGTCATGGTATCCTGTACATTCTTTAAAATTTCTTCTCATTTTTTTAATCCTTTTTTTTCGAGTTCTTAGTGTTCTCTATATATTATCTCCTGTAAGCCTCACAATGGTCCTAAAAGACAGATTTTAAAGCTACTAAGATCATCTCAATTTTACAGAAGAGAAAAGAGTCCTAGAGAGGTGAAATAACTTGCCCAAGTTCATATAGTGCATACATGGCAGAGCAGGGATTCAAACCCACTGTCTGATTTCAGAACCTCCTGTTTTAGCTACTGTATTTTACTATTGGTTTTAACCCATTCTTGTTTATTCCTATCATCTCAGTCTAAGTTCCATGTTAGATCCACA
Source organism: Stenella coeruleoalba (assembly GCF_951394435.1). Lineage (NCBI taxonomy): Eukaryota > Metazoa > Chordata > Mammalia > Artiodactyla > Delphinidae > Stenella > Stenella coeruleoalba. Next base: position 44,808,897 of record NC_137154.1, on the reverse strand, counting down.
TCCACAGATAGATTAGTATACCTTAGCTGATCAACCTATCCTGAAACATATTTATTCAGTCTATCTTGTATCTTGCTGCCAGACCAAGCAACTTAAAATATTATCTTTTAAGTCTACACCATTAAGGTGTTGGTACTCAATATTAAGCCAGAGCTGGTCAACAAAATGGGCCTTAGTGTTTGGGAACTGTTTTAAATGGATGAATTTACCACCCCATTGCCCCAAAGATCTATCTGGACCTTGGGGAGAGTCAGCTCTGTATACTATCTACCCCCAGCGTTATCCGGTCGATCCAAGCCACCTCCGAGCACCCTCCCCAACAATCCTTCATCACGATGTTCTGTGATCACTGATCTTAACACAACTCTTCATGGCCCACCTACCTTTGTCATAACTCATCCCTCACCTTAAGCGAGCTTCTTCTCTGCCTCAGCCATCTCAGTTTGACCCTAGGAATTCCCGTTTTCCTGCCAACAACTCCTCTGCCATTTTCTGCTTTTTCTTTGAACACTTTCTAACGTACTGAAACCAGAGGAATCCACTTCCCTGACAACCTTTTTTGGCTAAGAGACAAGTTAACATTCTCTTCCCTAGCTGTCAGATCCTTTCACAACAATGTTTTACTTCCAGTAATTAGTCGTCTCTGTTCCTTTAAGCTCTTCCCTCTGGAAGTCTGTTTTTTCCTAAACCAGCTGGGCCTAATAATACTACAGATGAAAGAAGTCATGTTTCTCCTTGTGCAAATGTGAGCCTCAAACCTTACCATTATCACGTATAGTCCAAGGAAGGATCAATCCAATGCATACAGACCGGGCTGGGGGAAATGAAGGGAGAAAGTTCAAGAACAACATAGAGATTACTTGCTCCAATCCTGGAAGCTCTTCACCTTGGTTTTTTTGGGTCCTTGTTGTCAAGAGAGACAGACTAACGGGAAATGACAAAGTCTATCCCAGGAGAGCAAAACCCAGGTCAGTTTATCACTCTGCTACATGGAAAACAAGGATTAGAAGCAGCTGGTCCATAATTACATTTCCCAGATTATGTAGAAAAAGTCTTTTTACAGATAGTAAACTTGTACTAATTTGTTTTGGATTAGGATCCAAACAATCCTTCCTCACTATGTCCTGGGATCACTGATCTCACCGTAGCCCTTTATGGCCTCTCATTGCATTTGATCATTAAATTTTAAGGTTTTTAAAATTTAGAACAGTCTGTCTCTCCCGCTTTTTTCATACTATCAACTTGTTACAAAAACTGGGTGTGTTAGGGTTCAACCGGAGAAACAGAGCAAGTAGGAAGTATAAACTAAGAAGTTTATTGCAAAGAATTGATTTAGTGGTCGGGGCTCTTGGGCTTAGCTGGAAATCCATAGAGCAAGCTGTCAGGAAGGGCAGGCTGGAGCTCTTGGGTGTGAGTGGAAACCACCACACTCAGAATTTCTTCTGGGAAGCCTCAGTTTTGCTCTTAAATTCTTTCAGCTGATTGAATCAGACCTACCCAGATTATCTAGGATAATCTCCCTTACCTGAAGTCAACTGATTACAGACTTGAATTACATTTACAAAATACCTTGGCAGCAACACTTAGGTGAGTGTTTGATTGAATAACAAGGGACCAAGGTTTAGCTACCTAAACGCATAAGGACTGTCACTCTGGGTCAGTGGTTGTATAGACTCTCCCTACATTCTGGATTTATCTGCTTTCTTCCATTTACCTTGTTCCCTTTTCTTGCCATATTTCCCATATAGGCAGTTTGGCTTTAGAGGCTTGCTTTGTTTCAAGTTCAACTGTTTTGGCAGGAATACTTCATCGCTTGTGCTGCATCACATCAGGAGGCCCCTGATATCTGCTTTATTAAGACTGATCACTGGGGTTCCCATCAATATTTCACCTAATGCCTTTATCCATTATGGTGGTAGTCTGAATCCACTTTATTAGGGATTACAAAACGAGGGTGATTTTCTAATTATCAGAACTTAGTAACATCACTTCTGTAAAAAACTTTTCCTTATGAACCAAGGCTATTTGGTTACACTGAAATACTTCCATACGGGAAAGACAGGAGAAATACCAAATTCTTTCCTCTTAAGGAGTTGGTACCTAGTTACTTGCAATTGTGTCCAATGTGTGGAATTTTAACGTTTTTAGTATAATTATGAATGCATGGGTTTTATATATTTGATCAATTGCATTTATTATTACTTTTGATATTTATATGGTCCCATATTTAGCCAATGGTAGTCACAGTATATGGTCTTTTTGACAAGACTTTTATAGCTTGCTTACATTCTGGTCCCTGGCTTATCTTCTATATTTTATATATTTCCTGCTCCAGATCTGGAACTACCATTCCTCCAAGGAATTCTGGATCCTTTTACTGGGGAATGGTATGTAGAGGTCCAATCTGGTTGCTAGATAGATCCATAGCTATTGGATTGTCATTACTTCTAGTCCTTTTCAGTAGACAGAACTAGGGAAATTGAAAAGAAAATAACAATCTAGAGTTCATACTGATATTTTAAATTTAATATTACAAGATTTTAAATCTTGATCAATCTCTTCATGTACTAGTACTGCATTGTTTTAATTATAGGGGCTTTATAATATGTTTTAATATCTGGTTGGGATAACCTCCTCCTCTGTTGCTCTGTTTTTCCTCTATGGCGAGAACTCATCTGAAGGGAAAAGGAAGCCAGGCCATTATGAATGATTGCCTAATAAAGCCTTTGTCATGGGATGGAGAGTAGGCTGGAATGAGGTGATTTTAAGTAGATTTTATCCATGAACCAATTCCCATGGAATCAAGTCCATGTCATAGATTTAGAGGGATGTTAATAAAAGCTGCAACAGCTGTCTGCACTAAAAAGTCAGTATATTAGGTTATGGTAAGTACTGGTTTGGTCCATTTCAAATGGATTTAATCACAAATGGAGAGAGAAGCACTAATCATCCACTTGTTTCACACTAGGGTTACTAGATAAAATACAGGATGCCCAGTTAAATTTGAATTTCAGGTATACAACGGATTTTTTTGTGTGTGTAACTATGTCCCAAATGTTACTTCACACAGATAACTGGGACTAAAATATTATTTATTGTTTACCAGAAATTCAAATTTAACTGGGCATCCTAGTGTTTGCTTTGCTAAATCCACCAAGCCTACCCAGCACATTCCTTAGCTTTGGTACATCAGGGATTCCAGTGCATCAGCACTGGTGTCAGGCAACTGCAATAATAGCTGGTAGAGATGGCAGTGCCTGCAGAATTTTGTGGTGACTAGAGGAAAAAGCAGCTGTCTCTAGTAGACAAGGTGTCATCAAGAGAAGTAGCATTGCTGGTAGATGCCACGGAGGATATTACCAGGGAAGCAGCAGCAGAGTCAGGCAAAGTCAGAGATGTCTTGTTGGTGTGGCAGTTCCCTGAGGAAATAGAAGGAGTACTCAATAGAGACTGTGGTGCCTGGTAGATTTATTGATAACTAGAGGAAACAGTCATGGTGCTTGGTGGGAAAAGGAAGAAACAAGCAGAAGTGGCCAGAGTGCCTAATGGAAGATATGATAGCACTTACTGGAGTGGAATTAGACCAAGAGCAGTGGGAAAAGACTTAGTGCCAGGTGGAAGGTGACCATACTTGCTCGTGAACACATCTGAGTTGCCTGCTTCTGGATAAACATGGAGGGTTACTTTTTTTTTTTTTTTTTTTCAAGGAGTAGGATTCTGCTTCAACAGAGCCAGATAAATGCAGATTGCATTGGTGCTTCCCAAGCCCTCACTCTAGAAAAGGAGAATAAAGGAAGTATAGATAGTGTAACAAGGATAATGATCTCTGCCTCTACCCACACTTTATTTATATCAGCCAATAAACCCCAATGCAGGGCTCTCTGTGGAAGGGCATAGGGCTTAAGGCTGGAGGCCTAAATACTATCCAAGAAAGGATGCAACAGGAGCCACAAGTCCACTTATCTAACCACATATATAGTGTGGAAGTGATGGATGAGGATGGCTACAGTGCCTTTAGGGACCAGGCCATGCCAGGGTCTGAGGCAGAAAGCTGACAGTTGAGTGTCATGAATAAGTCCTGAGCTTACATGCAGAATAACTCCACGCACCAGTAAAATAACGCCTACTAGAGGTCCTGGCCTTTATCAATCAGGTTAGCAATGACTCTTCCCATGAGGGGGTATTAAAAAGGGGACATACAGAGGTGGAAGCAAGGATGGGAATATTCTCTTGCTTCCGGTAAAGTTTGAAGTGTTCCCCAGCTCTGGCTGGCACCACATGACATTTCTCCCCATGCAGATGCAGCCTACTCAGCTTACTCACTGAAGTATCATTGTGTCACTTTCACTGAGCATCTTAGTGCTTTGATCTACCTGCACTTGCATTTCAGACATAGGTCAAGATCTCCCACAGACAAAGCCATATTTCTGTCCACACTGGCATCAGGTTTGCCTCTTGCCTCTGCCTAGACACTAGTCAATACCCATGGTGAGTTCGCATCATCTCTGATGTCTAACAGTGGCACATGCCTCATCCCACCCCCCTTTCCAGATTTGTAACCCAAGCATAGTTTCCATGCTGGTTCTTCAGACTTAGACATCTCCTCCCCATACCTCTACTACATAGAAGTTCCACTTGATAGTACATCTTTAATAGAATCTTTTAAGAAATCTACTAGTGGAGAAAACATGATGTGATTTTAAGATATTTTGCTATGATACTACAGCTTTATGCAGTTTTGTAACATCCAAGTCTTTGTTATTACTATTATTTACAATTTTAGCTTTTGATGAAATGATAATCTTCATAGGTAAAAGCATATGCACAACATAGTATTCTATTAGGTCTTTTGATATAGAGATTTTACTTTTAACTGATTTTGTCTTTTTTTTTTTTTTGATCACAGAAGAATGTCTTCAACTTACCTGGAGACAAAAACCCAAACAAAATAACAACAATGATTGGAGTAGTTAAAAAAAAAGTCTGGAAATGGCCCCAAATGGTCCTCATTTCTAGAAAATCTTAGAATTTAGTATGCAGAATTTCAGGCCGCCAAGAAAGCACCCTAGACTTCAAAGACTAAAGTAAAGGTCTAGAGACCGAGGAGCCAAATTTTGCCTATATTTATTGGTTTTGTGGTTGCCGAGGGAGCTCAGTTTTCTTTAACTTGACCACAGTCCAAAACACTGCAGTTTCCTTGTTACAATAAATATTAATATGAGATTACGCATAGAGGTGAGTCAATGGCCAACTCATAGAGTAAAGTTCAAGTACAATAGCCTTTATGTATTCTTCTGGCTTGTTCACAAATGCATTCTAAACCAAGAAAAAAGTCATCAGGAAGAACAATATTCGGGTGGTCAGGAACCATTGGCCCCGTATTGAATGATCTTAACACTCAATACAGAGAGCTGGATAAAGGTATTACTTGGAGCTCATGAAATCCGAACAGGTGTATGCATTCATTCATTCAGCATTTACTGAGAGCCAGCTATGTGTGTGTTAATACATACATATAGTACCCTCAGGTCCAGGCACAGAATGCCTAAAACCCTTGTAATTTCCTAAGTGACAAAAGCACTAGGAACATCTTTTGTTCTAATATTTTGTTTTTATCCGTGGTTCCTGACACAGAGTTCCTAAATCCCTTGGAATTTTCTCTTAGGTGATAGCCGTGCCTTTTGTTCTAATGAGGTGACTCTTGGTAGGCTTCTAGATGGTGGCTGGTCATCAGAAAGACTAAGTCACGATCGGAAGCTTGGAACTTTCAGCCACACCCCCATTCTCCAGAGAGGGACTGGAAATGGACTTAATGAGTGATCATGCCTATGTGATGAAGCCTCTATAAAAATCCCCAAAAGGGCTTCCCTGGTGGCTCAGTGGTTGAGAGTCCGCCTGCCGATGCAGGGGACATGGGTTCATGCCCCGGAACGGGAGGATCCCGCATACCGCGGAGCGGCTGGGCCCGTGGGCCATGGCCACTGAGCCTGCGCGTCTGGAGCCTGTGCTCCGCAACGGAAGAGGCCACAACAGTGAGAGGCCCGCGTACCGCAAAAATAAAAAAAAAAAAAAAAAAAAAAATCCCCAAAGTGCAGAGTTCAGAGAGCTTCTAGGTTGGTGACACCTGTAGGTGCTGGTAGCATGGTGCACCTGGGGATGGCATAGAAGCTGTGTGCCCCTTCCCACATACCTTGTCCTGTGCATCCCTTCCATCTGGATGTGCATCTGTGTCCTTTATCACATCCCTTTAGATAAACTGGTAAACAGCAAACTGTTTTCCTGAGTTCCGTGAGCCATCCTAGTAAATTGATCACCTGAGCAAGGGGTCATGGGAACCTCTGCTTTATAGCCAGTGGTTTAGACGCATGGGTAACAACCTGGAATTTGATTGGTGTCTGAAGTAGGAGGGAGGGGCAGGCTCATAGAACTCAACCCTTAACCTGTGGCCTCTGACACTATCTCCAGGTGGACTGCATCAGAATTGTGTTAACTTGTAGGATACCCAGCTGGTGTCCCAGAGAAATGCTTGTTGTGGAGAAAACCCCACACATATCTGATGTCAGAAGTGCTGTGAGTGTGGCAATAGCGTGAGAGTAAAGGAAAGACACACAGGAAGAAGACTGAGTTTTTCTAACATAAGTAACAATAATACCGCGTGGCATATGCTAACATAGATATACAAGTTGCAAAGAGAAGGAATGAGAAGAATCATTAACGTCGTGGGGGGCAGCCTTCTAAAATGACTCCCAGTGATCCCCCACCTCCTGGTATTTATTCATGCCCTCGTATAATCCCCTCCTCTTAAGTGTGAGGTGGGCATAGTAGTTTGCTTATATTGAATAGAATATGGCAAAAGTAATAGGATATCACTTCCAAGATTAGGTGTAAAAGATGATTTCCATCTTACTAGCACACTCTCTGACTCTTCAGCCTTGCTGGCTCTGACGAAGCAAGTTGTCATTCTGTGAGCTGCCCCAATAGCGAGTTCCACATGGGAAAGTGCCGAGGGCAGCCTTTGGCCGATAGCAAACAAGGAACTAAATCCTGCCAACAACCATGTGAATGAACTCGAAAGTGATTCCTCCCGTAGAAGAGCCTTGAGAAGAATACAGCCCTGGCTGACGCTTTGACTGCAGCTCTGTGAGAGCCCTGAAGCAGAGGGCCTGGTTGGCCATACCCAGATCCCTGACCCACAACAACTCCAGATAATAAGTGTTATTATAAGCCCTTAAGGTTAGGGGTAATTTGTTATGCAGCAACAGATAACGAATTCAATAAGGAAGAAAAGCAAAGGTCATTGAAACAGAAGGAACAGGACTTGCAAAGATGAGAGAGCACAACACCGATTATATTCTGGAATGGCAAATATTCTTGTGTAGTTGCATCATGAAGTATGTTTGCAGGAATGACTGGAGATAAGATTTGAGATAAGGATTCGAGGCCAAATTGTAAAATGTGTGCAAGAATCATTTGTTTTTGTCAGTGTTCCCTCGCAGCAAAAAGAAACCTCTCCAACTATTTTAAACAGAAAAACCTTAACAAGGTGAATTAGGTACTTACAACATTGTTGGAAGGGCTTAGAAACTAAGTCTGAGAGCTACTACGACTGTAGTTGCCTCTCACCACCCATGAAGCTAGGCCACCTTCTGGAACTTTGCCACAGGAAAGTCCAGTATCTCCACGATCATGCTTGCCTGTGGCAATAGCTGACGTAGTGTAAAGCTGGTCTCTCCTTCCTTCTGCCGTCTAACTCCTGGATCATTGTATAGTACCAGAAAGTAAGGAAGTGCCCAATAAAAACACAATGATAGGGGTAGGTCAAAGGGACACAGGAGCAAATGGAAAGAGTTCCCAATGGTCAAAGCTGGAGCAATTGGAACAAAAAAAAAAAAAAGAAAAAATTACATAAAGTTAGATTATACTAAAGTAGAAAATAAATATTCATGAGTCCATACTGATAGAAATAAGTGATTGAATATATTAATGGAGATTAATAAATCAATATCATGTGCAAGAGAATGCCAAATAACTTACGTAGACATTCCACTTTCAAGGAGGCAGAACACAACTCCCCTACTTAAGTATGGGCTATACGTTGTGACTTCTTTCCAAAGAGTACAGTGTGGAAAGAGGGAAAAAAGAGCGCTCCCAGCTGACCTCAGTATTACTAAAATGCTCTGAGCTCAAACCTGACCTTGCATGTAGACTATTATAGGGTAAACAACTAAATTTTATTTACATTTAACTAGGAGATTGAACTGACAAATAATTGCTTTTCTTTCTGTTTGGAGACTTAAACGTTTTCTTTTTTAGTGTGTGAGTGACCCTCCTGTTCCTTAGGAAGAATTTATTTACTTGCATATTATTATTATTGTCTTTAGAAACCTGTTCTTCCCCAGAGCAACTGATTTTGCTTTGGGCACTAGGTAAAGGTCTAGAGAAGGGCAATAAAATGTAAAATTCTTTGGCTTGAAAGTCAATATGATTCAATTCTGTTCAAGCCAATGGACATTTAGAAACACCCACTATATGCAAGCATGTGCTGGGTCTCAAGCCATCTGCTTTAATCCTGCTTTCTGCCCTTGGAAATCAGCTTGTCTTTACTGGACCCGCATTGGCATGCTAATATCTGACAGTTGGCCTGGACTTTATAAAAAGCATGCAATTTTACAAGGGACTCCTTCCCAACACAGAGTGCCTTTGTCCAAAGGAGTGGATCTGTAATGTTTGAGCCAGAGACACAGGCATAGAGAAGAGTCATTTCTGGGCAGGGAAATCCTTTGCACCACCTGCAAATATAATCACATGGCTGTCTACCTGCCTCGATTGAAGACTGGCTTTGGTAGGCTGCATTGTAGGTCTGACCTGGGATGGCCCCTCATATTCTTCCAATTTCTCTTTGTTCGATGGAGAGTAAAGAGAATCTGACTAGGAAGAAGGAAACTTCTAGAACAGGCTCTACTTCTAGCTGTCTGTGACACTGGGCTCCATTTTTTTATAGCTAAGAAAAGAGAGTTTAGAGGAGCTTATCTTGGGTCCTTCTGAGCCTTACATTTTCTGATCATATGAGCTGGATCAGGTAAGTCTTTGCTGAGGTTGGTGTCTGCCTCAGGGAGGGAGCAGTTCTCAAAGTTTTTTAGTGGTTCTCTTTTTCCCTTGTTATTGCAATGGCTTTGAAGAAAAATTCCCTGAAGTTGGGACAAGAGTCCTGAGTTGTCTTTCTTATTTTGCCTCTGTGGTTTTTGGCAAGTGACTGATTTCAACCTTGCATATTGGAATGGTTTACATCCCTACATTGTCATCTGCAAGGAAAGCCTGGTATTGTAGGGAAAGGAGTGTGGGCTCTGTGGTCATTCTGACCTGGGATTGAATCCTACCTTTATCACTTAACTAGACATGTGACCTCAGAAAAGTGACTTAACTCCTCTAAAAAGCCAACTTTCTAATTAATAAAAAATGACAGTAATAATCCTTCTCAAGGAAGATGTGGCAGTTAAACAGAACAACATGTGAAAATGACTGTCACTTAGTAGGTGCTCAATAAGTGATAGTTTCCTCCCTCCCTCCCCCCCTTCCTTCCTTCCTTCCTTTTTTCCATAATGATGGAAGTTTTACATTTTCGTCAGTATTTTTGCAATTGACATTTGGTCTATCTAGCGATTACATGTGGCTAGGTAGGGTTCTTCTCTTTCCTCCTTTCTCCTCCTGAGTAGGGCATATTCTTGTCTAAATTAACAGAAGATGATAGTATCCTAGTATATGGTAGATGCTCACGGGTGGGAGACCTAGTGTGGAAGTTCTGATTGTTTTCCAGTTAGCAAACACAGAAGACCACTATTTAAGCTCTTACCCTTTCTTCTTCACTCCCTGAGAACTGGTTGAGGCTGATAAAGCTTAAGGACTGACAAATCAGAGTTTTAAACTCATAGACCTCAGGGCCAGGTAGGTTGTAAATGAGTGGAATGGGCTGGATGTGGAAAAAAAGGCAATAGTACTATAAAATCCATAGGAAATGGCACCTTTACTTTGGTGTGAGGTTGCTATAGAGAGTGGTGAGGACTGTGGTGAGGTGGAGAAAGCATCTCCCATTTAAAGGGGGCAGTCACTGCTCAGTATTAGTAATTATGGCTATGAGGGAATATGGGTTCTTTAGCTCCAGATCTTGCCAGTTTTCAAGGGAACGGAAATACAAATATATGAATTCTCTTGATGTTTAATTCTTGGCAATTAAGCCAAATTTTAATATTTGTGGGACAACCATAAAAGACTATGCCAACAGGTTATGGCCTCTGAGTTGAAAGGATCATGGAATTGTGGGGTTAACTGTGAGGGGAAGAAGATATTAGCAATCTCAGAGAGAAAGACTAGAGAGCGGGGGAGAGAAAGTTAGAGAAACAGGACAAAGGAGCTATCTGAATCTCCAGCTTCCTGTGAACTCTGGAACAGATTGGAATGTAGAACCTGAATCCAAAGTAAAGGACTAATTTATGTGTGTATACTTGACCTACTTAAAATAAGACCATCTGAAGCAAGAAGAGCCTCACATAGTGATATATATACTCTTGGCTTACAAATGTATTTCAGCTACCAATATTGTCTCTCTTACTTTTGCGAACAACAGATCACTTCAATTTTGCATGAAAGGTATAATGCATCTATGTAAATAAGAGAGCAAAGGAATTTTCTAAATGCTTTTATTTTTTCAGCACAAATATTTCTGCACCTCTCAGACTCCTTTTGCTGGAAAAAGGAGAGCTAGTGATACATTTGGTAATGACATCTAAAAAATGTACTTTGGTGTATAGAGGTAATGATGTACTTTTTAGGTATGTTAATAATAAATTAAGGCTATAATTGTTGCCATAGTCACGAGAAAATAATGAGTAGATTAGTCTCAGCCAAAAAAAAAAATTGGTTTTGGAAGTGGAAAGCTGGGGATATCAACACTGAAAAAAATTAGCTTCATACATTCTACTATATGCAATTTTTTATTAATAATCTTCAATTATAGAATGTAATAACTTGCACAGTACCTGACATATAGTAGGCATTCAGCAAATGTTTATTAAATTTTACTGCTTTTTAACACAGTAATTTTATTCAGTAATAATTTCTATAACTTGATAAAAATAGAAATTTTTCAGAGATTTTTTTTTGGGGGGTGAGAAAAGAATATACTTTCTTTTCCCTAGAAAGTATGTTCTTCTAGAGAAAATAGCAGCAGCAGGAGAGAGAGAGAAAAGTAAGTGTGTATAAGTTCTAAAAAGTGATTCCAACTAGAATTATTCAGAGATGAACACTTTGACCCTGTCTGTATTTACAGTCCCTACTGACAAATGCTGCTAATATCCTCAGTCTTATCCTTTTTCTCTATTTATTTTGGTTTTACAGAGATTAGGTCTCAAGTCACGGGAATCTCCATGTCCTTCAGCTGCTAAACTTTTCCTTCCTTCTTTCTCTCTTGCCTGGCTCAGAAGGACATGCCAGATGGTATAAGTGTTTCCTTTCCAGAGCTGAAGAAAGGATCTGGGCTGTAGAGTCAATCAATAGACAAAGCCTTGATCTCAATGGTTTCTTGGCTCTCAGCTCACCTATTCTCAGGTAGCCTAAAGGCCTCTTGACAAACAGGTTCTGATTAGCTGTTTGAGGTCCAGGTGCTTTGCACAAGCTCCTTTCTCCCACTGGGATATTATTAGCACATAACCAGGCTAGAAAGGTTGTGGGAAGCTTTGGAGGTAGGAGGGTAGGATCCAGAAAGGATTGCAATAAGGAAAAGGGAATTCCCTTTGGTGAACTCCAGAGTCCAAAGGTAGCCCTGAGCTGACTCTAGTTAGGGACCAAGGGTAGACTTGCTTGTTTGGTTCTTTGGACCTTTTATAGGCTCCCCATCTGGGACCAGGATGTGTATCAGGAAGGAAAACAACCTCAGGTGTGTCCTCTTATTTCTTTCAGCTTCCATCTAAACTTCAGCTTCCAGGCATCGCACTGTGGTTTTGGGTTGACTCTTGGGCTCCTCGGGTTTTTTATCCATTTTCTTTGATTCCTCATTAGGGTTGCTATCATCGGCCTTCTCCTCCTTCACTACTTTAGTTTCTATCATTTCCTTCTGCTGGTTCTTGTTTGTAAAAGGGAAGGCCTTCACATACCTGTAGGCATAAACACAAAATTAAAGTGAGAGACTTCTACGTAACACATAGAACAACAGATAATGTTTTGTGATGGCCCATATTGGCATAGTACCTTGGGTACTTTTATTTCAGAGAGATGCTAACACATGCACCCTCAAATACTTTAACCATCCCCACCTGGATGGATTCATTTAGATAGGACGGTAAGTTTGCAGGCAAAACTTTAGGCTGGCCTTAACACCCTCTCGTCAAAAACAAAGAATTGAAAACCAAATAAAGCATATCCGTTTTTCCCTAGATGTCAATCTTTTCTTTTTATTTCTTGATATTCGAAGGGACAGCCATTGACCTGTATCTAAAGGCTGGATAACATACAAGTGCAGAAATAAAGGCAAGGTTGGGCAGTAGGGAGGACAGGTGAGGTGAGGGAAAACATTTACAGTATAAGAGGATTACCATCTCCATCTGGATGAAGGAAATGTCGATAAAAACCCTGGATAAACACAAGATATGGATGTGACAAAGATGACGAGACTAACCATGTGCCAACAATCCCACCTTTTGATGTAGCAAACCGCGAGGCCAGCTGCAGCAGCAAAGAAGAGGAGTGCAAGCACCAGCAGGGTCGTGGGAACACCTGGGGGAGACAGAGACCGCGCCTTGTTCCTCCATGTAGACATTACTGTGCACCGCTCTTCTAATGACTCATCCTTACACGTGATGGAGACCACAGAGCAGAAGAGCCTTCTCTGTGACCACACAGGGGCCACTTACGGCGTTGGGCCCACATGAGCTTCTTTGCTTCCTGCCTATAGAATCCTTGGCCTTGCCTCATGCTCTCCCTACTCTATAAGTTGCAATATGACAGAGTCCATTTCCTCTCTGTGGCCTTGAGGTGACAAGTTTGGAGCAAATCAAGTGTAAGACCCTTTAAATAGGAAAACTAACTTGCTAATCATAGGCATTTAAGGTGTGTATATGTACTTTAAAAACTTCTGCATATGAATAGATAGTAATTTATTCTGAAAAGTCTTTGCGTTTTAAAAGTGAAGCTATTTTAGACTCATGATTTTTAGTTTAATCATTAAGGTTCTTTAGAGACCTCAAGTTCTAGGACTTTATGAAATTTGAATTTGCATTAAGCTTTTATTTGTATTTGTCAGGTCCTGAGTGCCCAATCTGGATACAGGCTAGTTTCTATGTATTGTCTGCTACACACACACACACACACACACACACACACACACACACACACACACACACACACACACACACACACACACACATTCAAACACATACACATAATGCAGACAGAAAGTTTTTACCTCCAAACCCAACAGGTTCATTCTTGAATGCCGCTTTATTTTCAATATACGATTCAGTTTCTGTAGATATGGTGCTCGTTTCCATAAAAGCTTCCGTTATACAAATTAATTTTCTTTTCCGTGGAATAGAAGTGGAAGCCAGAGCAGGAGCCACAGTGGGTGTAATAGACTCAGGTCCATCAGTAGACAACGCTGAGTGTGTACTCTCACTGACAATCATTTCTGTTGTGTATGTTGCAGTTTCCGTGTTGAATATGGGATCATCGGTGGTGATAATTTCTGGAAAGCATGAGTTAACCCAGGTATCTGTCCGGGGAGGGAAAAGTGAAATAAGAAAGAAGTATTGCAATAGCCTCCTAATGGGTCTGCCTGTCTCTAGTCTTACTCTCCTCTGATCTCTTTATACTGCAGCTGGAATGGTCTTACAAAAATGTAAAGATAATCATATCACTTCCTCCTTTAGAATCCTTCCCTGACTGCCTGTACTGCACAGCCTATAAGGCCTTCCATGATCTGGCCCCTGCTGACACGGCCAGCCTCACCTGATCGGTCTTTCTCTCGTTCCCCCGCCATGCTAGAATTCCTTCAGTTCTTTGATATGCTTTCTCTAACATCCAAAACTTTGACCTGAATGCTTTCTTCACTTGTAAGACTCTTTGCCCCTCTTTATTAACTCCTCCTTGTCCCTCAGGTCTCAGACTGAATATCTCTTTCTTAGGCAGACTTGAAGACCAGATTGGATCCCTAGACATACATTCTTGTACCTCCTTGTACTTCCCTTATCATGATTCTCACTACACTGCTCCCCACTGGACTGTGAGCTCCCTGGAAGCAGGATTCCTGTCTGTCTTGGTCATCATGGTATGTGCAATGTGGCGGGCACATAGTACATGCTCAATACTTGATGTCAAAAGGAAGGAAGGAAAAGTGAAATGAAGAAAGGAGTCGATGGGGAGACCAAATATACACACATGACACCACTTGAGGACAGAGATCTACTAAAACCAGATTCCTCTGTGCTCATTAAAAAAAAAATTTTTTTAAGGAGGTGGGAGATGGGAGGGATGTAGGTTTGCTCTCCGATCTGTTGAATGTGGTAGAGAGGAAACTAATATTTGTTGAACATCTTGCTCTGAGTCAACCATGGCACTTCCTTAAACAATTTTATAAAACCCTCATTTATACAGGAAGAAACTGAAATTCAGAGAAATTGAATAACTTGCCTAAAATCACATAGCCAGTAAATGGCAGAGCCATGCAATATATTACAATATGCATTTGCATCTCTTTTAAATCTCTAGTTATTTGTGATAGTGGGTAGCATCAGCTGGAATGTTAGCCATGAAGAAGAAGTTATTCTATTATTTTTGAAAATTAAGTAAAAGTTACCAACCAAGGCCATGGTAAACATGATAAAACATTTTGACCCCACATGCATTCAGTCAATATTTTATACTATTCATTTCATTTTGAAAAGACCTCTATTCAAATAGGCATCATCCTTGACCTCTGCCCTAGACTTTGGAAGGCAGCTATGCTCACCACTATACCACCAATGCCGCACTGGATTTTTAGCTACGTTTCCCGTTCTTAAGCAGGTGCTATATACTTCCTTCAAAAAAATGAACATTTTTTTTTAATATCAGGGGAAAAGTATACTGAACACGATATACTGTGCTGGGAACTGAGAATACAGAGAAAAATAAGGGATGATTCCTGTTTCCAAGAGGACAGAAGTATTTTGATGAGGCTAGGGGGCAATAACTGGGAATTCACAAAGGAGATGGCATAAGCAGGATGTGGAGGGTTAATGCGCTCATTCAACAAATATTTATTGAGCTCCAACTCTGTGCCAGGTGCTGTGCTAGATGCTAGGGATGTGGTGCAAATAAGACCAAGTCCTTGCTCGTAAGGGCTTATGTGTTATTGGAAAGAAGGATAGAGATAATAATAAAAAAAAAAGGCCAGAAATTTCAGAGGATGATAAATGTTGAGAAGATAATTAAACAGGATAAGGATCAAACTGGAAGGGGCAGGAATGGGGACAGATACTTTGGATAAGGTGATAAGAGTAAGTCTCTTTGGGGAGGTGATACTTAAGCTGAAACCTGAATGATGAAAAGTAGCAAGTCATTGAAGATCTAGGGCAAAAGCATTCCAAGTAAAGAGAACAGGAAGTTCAAGAGCCTGAATTTGAATAATCTCAGCATGTTTGATGACTAGAAGGCTGGTATGGCTGGAATAGAGCTCCAGGTCGTCTAGTATGGAAGAGGGAATAGGATATCCCAGTCAATAAGAACAGCGTGACCCAAGAATCCAGAAGTTTGAAAGTGTAGGTATGTCAGAAAATGACAAGGAGCACAATGTGGCTGGTGTGTAGGGTGTATGCATGATGGGGAGCAGGAAAAACTGCAAGTAGGAGATGAGACTGGGAAGATAGGTCGGAGCCAGTATATCAAGAGTCATAACTGCCACGGTAAAGAATTTGGAATTTATTCTGTAGGAGAAGGAATTTTCAACTGGGGGCAGCAGACCTTCCAACTGATATACAGAAGTTCTCATATGTGCCCAGTTTTATGTGCACAAGTCTTCATAGTTCACATCAGATTCTCTGATAGGAAGCCACCCAAGGCTGTGCAGAAGAGGAGGGACGTAATCATCAGAGGAGGTGTGTGGAGGATGAAATAGAGATGGGAGAAAGGGCAACCAGGAGCCAAGAAGGAGACTATTGCAATTGCACAGAAATGGGAGAACGCGGAACTGTCTGGAATTCTAAAACTTATATCTTAGAGATCTTCTAGAGAAAAGTGGTTCTCAACTCTGGCTGCAGGTTAGAATCATCTGGGGAACTTTAAAAAAATACTCATGTGAAGGACCCACCCTGGGCCTGGTATATTACTGACGTGTGGTCATCACCAGGTGACGTGGAAGTGGCAGGGCCCAAGGTGTAAATCCTGGCTCTGTCCCTTACTGACTGTTGCCACAGCAAATCACCCTCTAAGCATCAGCTACTTCTCTTGGAAAGTGGAAGTGGTACACTTGTATCATTTCACTGAGGATTAATGAGACAGTACATGTGTAGGGCCTAGCAGAATCTATGGCATAATCTGTAATATCTGTAAGAATTAGTTTCCTTTGCCTCTCTGTTCATTAAGTGTAGCCAGGAAGGCCGCCGTGTGAGGGAGCAACGGCAATCTGATCCCGTGGTCCCTTACAGGTTGGGGGCACAATGTGTCTCACCTGGAAGCGTTAGGACCTGGCTCTCCTTCCCTCCAAACTACAAATATAATTTCTCTAGAATGTGCCGAATGCTTTGATAGATATTAAACACAGTGTGGTTGGTGTCCAAGAGGAAAGATAGGAGTCAGTGGTATAGAAAGGCTGCCTGAAGAAGACGGTACTTGAGACTTGAATAAAGAATACAAGTTAGCCAGGTGATGAAGAGGACGGGCATTGTGGCAGAGGGAACAACATGAAACAGGTGGTGCACGCCGAGCATTAGAAACACTTTGGTCTGATTCCCAAAGCTCACAAAGATAGCAGTAAGAAAGACAATTAGGATAAGGTTTGGGGTCAGGTTTAGGGTTACTGGGATCCTCAGAGCTCACAAGATAGCAATAAAAAAGAAAGTTACAAAAACAAAGAAGCATAGGGTAAGTCTAGGTTAGCGTGACGATGAGGGCTAGGGTAACTCTGTTCCTCACAAAGATGGCAAACAGAAGCAGGTGAACCTGATTTATTTCAAAATGATAACATAACCACACAGGGTAGCAAATTTTCTCAAGTCACTTTTGTACACAATTCTCTGACAGTACATCCTTAGAGGGATGTCTTCTGAGGACTAAAAGAAATGCAAAGGAATTGCAAATTCCATTCAGTAGGTTTATTATTCCTAATAATGCTGTTTTTATAATTTTGAAATTATTGTAGGATAAGAAAATACATGATTTATTGGGAACAAGAATTTTCCATATAAGAGAAAAAACATGCAAGTATAGAACAAAGTAAACAAAGAAAAAACTTGAACTGTTGAGTTGGAAATATCAATGCAAATGCAATATATATATGTATATTTTTTCCTAGCTGCCCACTAAAAAGGACTGAGAAGCATTGAAAATGAGAGTAGTAATGAGAACAACTTGCATGCAGATCTTGGTTTCGAATCAACATTCTCTACTAAAAAGAACCAAGGCCCCTTGGAGAAATAAATGGCTGATTCCATGTGTGGGATAAAGAAAGTACAAAGTGAGCCTGGGACATGTTATCATGCCAGAAAGCAATGACTTGCTCAAATACTAATGGGATGAAAACAAAAGTCAACTAGAAGGGGCTCCCACTCGCCAAATTTCGGACAATTTGAGCATCAAAAAGAATAATAATTGTAAAATTGATTATAACATATTGAACACAGAGTAAGTAAAATGCTACATGTCCATGGTAGTATAAAGGGGAGGGAGGACATGTGTGTGTGTGTGTGTGTGTGTGTGTGTGTGTGTGTATGTGTGTGTGAGAGAGAGAGAGAGAGACAGAGAGACAGAGAGAGAGAGAGATTCTTCTTTATCAAAGAATGCCAGCTAACAAATGTAGAAGGAAAAATAGATGTAGAAAATTACCATTTTGCAGTCCTGCATATAATAATTGATTCCAGCTAGGATCATCAATGTCTGCTTGAACTATCAGGTAAAAGACGATTGGGGGGTCAGACTATTTACATGGTGCCAAAATGTCACACTATAGGTTACCTCCTCATTGCAAAGGGGGAAACACATCTGAGTTCATTAGAGAGGTCTGGCAGTCACGGTCTTATTCAAATGATCAAAGTTAGCATGTAATAGGGGGACATACTTACATTAAGGGCCCTTTGTTGGGATATGATCTAAAGTACACAATATCATCTATCCAGTATTTTTGCCAAACCTAGCGAACATGAATCTACACCTAACTTTAAGTATATAGGAAGCGCAGGGAATGGAAATACAAGTGAAATGAAACCACGAGGAAGCATGAAATCCAAGTCATCTCCCCTGACTCCTTTTCATTTAGTCCATAGGGCTGGGTGTCCTATCATTGCACTGACAGCTGGCAGGAAGGCCAGGAAGTTAAAAGGCCAGGCCATTTGACCGGCATGGACTAGCCGTCAGATGAGCAAGCATGCCAACCACCAATTCCGCAGTCAAAAGTGATAGGCGGCAGAGGCAAGGGGAGGAGGATGGTGAAAAAAATATGGGAAGAAGCTTATGTTCCAGTCTTCACTCGGCCTCTAGCTGACTGTAAGACTTTGAATAAGGCAAACCTCCATTCTGAGCTACAGTCGTTTCATCCATGAAGTGAGCGAAGTGGACGAAGTCTCTTTCACGGCCCTTCCTGGGCCAAGGCTCCCTGGTTCACAGAACCTCTTGGACCTCATGCTGCCTTTGGGCAACAGAACACTGCGGGTGCACTTTTATCTCTCGGATCTTAGAGAATGACCACTGACCCATCTGACCTTTAGAAGGTCAGATTTATAAGTGTGTGTGAAGAGTAATAAATCAGACAGAGGTTCTTATGATAAAGTGAAAACAAGTGTTTAGTCAAAGAAAAACTTTCTGAGAAGTTACTTAGGTAAAGCACTTGGGCTAAAGCCTCCAAGGTCTCCCAAGAAGGTTAAAGGGATGACTGTGAGCAAATCAGTTCTATTTTCTATCTTTAATTCCTTCCTTCATAAAATGAAAATTGGGTCTTGTTCTTAAAAACATCTAATATAGCATCTGAATTTCCACTCCTGTAAAGGAATGTGGGATAAAGGAAAGAGTTAGATCTATGTGTGAATCTTCATAGTAAGGAGACCTTAGACGAACGTACTTATGTCCTCTGCAAAGTAGGGATGATAAAGCACACCTCCTATGGAGATTGTCAAGGTTCAGCGAGATAACTTAGTACCTTGCTTTGTCCATAGTGGATGTTTCCCTCCCTTCGTCCTGTTTAACTTGTAGGATGAAGGCGGGGTGGGTAATGGAGCCTACAGGGATGCCCTCTCCCTATGTTGCCAATCTGTCATATTTTCTCTAACTTTTTGCTCTGAGAGGGACACCTCTACCCTGGTCAAAGAGGCAGTCTTGGGAGGATTCAGTGGCCATCACCATGATTGCTTCTGCTACTGCTCAGGGTTACTCTTCTCAGAATGGTTATAGAGCTATTGAAATCCAGACAAAACATGCCACGTGGAGAGGCTGCAGATCTGACTCACCAGATGAGTTGTGACAATAGGCCCTGTGCCGCTGGTTGAGTGAACTTCTCCAAATCAGGACGCCCACTCCGTTCTTCCCACACTTGGGGTTCTGGATAATCCGAGGGATGACCACGAACTGATTTTTAACCCATCCATAGCTGTAACAGAATACACATGACCTGAGTGGATGCATTGATCTCTGTTGCTGAACAAGAGCACAGAGCCAAAAGAGCTCCCACAGTGTTTGTGAATCCAGCCGTTTCTCACCTGCAGGTCTCAAAGCCAGATTTCCATGCTGCTTCAACCTGCTCTTTGCTGGCCAGAGTTAGTCCTACGAGCCTACAGGCCTCCTGGGCTTCTGTGAAATTCAGCTGCGGGTGTGTCCTTTTGTTCACAAGAGTGACCCCCATGATTCTGCATGGTCCTGAGATGGAAAGCTCTGCAAAGGAATCACATAGGCCCTCAATGTACTGCTGTCCTTGCCCCTAGCCCTCAGGCTCTCCTTCCTAGTAGAGCATCATTGCCTCAACGCAGCAGCTGGGATTGAGGTTTAGAAATAATAGGACACAGACCAGACATTTTCCACAAGGACATCCTGCTGGGTTAGGAAGGTGCTTGCCCGGATCCATGCTGTACCTCTCACCAGGTCCGAGTCCATCGTCCCTCACTGCACTCAGGTTCCTCGTTCATTACGTGGAGGCTTTGGCTACCAGTTCCTGGGCTGCAGTCTAGGGGATGCAGCTTCTGCAAACCTTTATGGAGTCTATAAAATGAAGGGTCTGAGACTTTGAGAAAGATAGAATCCAGGGCTCTGGTTAACAGAATAGTGAACAATACTCCAATGTCTGTTGGGGACAGCACTATTTCTGAGATGGGCTGAAAAATGTTGCACTTGGTATAATAGAAAGTGAACCTTCTCTGACCATTGGGGGGCAGGCTTACTCAGAAGTTCCTAGAGGAGTCAGATAGTAAAACTTGCATGGCAGGGAAACTAAATAAAGGAAGTAGACTTTTAAAGTCAGACCTGGATTTGAGTCTAGCCTGTGTCGCTTGCTGGCTTTGTGAATTTAGGCTGGTTACTTCATCTCTTGGAGCCTCAGTTTCCATATTTAGAAAGTTGAAAGAATAACAGTATCTATTGCATAGGGTGGTGAAAGTTAAATGAGTTAATTCAAATAAAAATGCTTAGCATAGTGCCTGCCACTTGTAGGCACTCAATAAATCATAACATAGTATCATTATGTTACCTTCAAAGCACTTTGGTTTTAGTCTGCTAATGACTGATCTCCCTAGGGAAGCTGAGGCAGTTGAAGAGTTAAGATGTAAATAATATCTTACTCAAAATCTAACAAATCTGAGAATTCTTTTGATCCCTTCTCTCTGGGTTCTGGGATTTATAGACCTGTATGAAATTGCAAAGTTGCGTTGCATTTTGGTACTTTGTTCCAATTGGGCTTCATCCACAAAAGTCCATAAAAGGGCATTTCAATCTCCCACGTAATTGCTTGAACACAGATCTGTGCACTGTCAAATGCTTTGACCACTGCCTAAGGTGGTATCTAAAATTAAAGGAAGTTTCTTCTTGCAAACATGGAAGGAGCATTTCTAAGTCCCCCATGTGACCTTGCTGTGGAGCAGGGGGCTGGGGGGAGGGAAATGTATGGTATTTGTGGATAGCTTTGTTTGCTTCCAGACCCTGCTCTCACCAAAAGAGAGACCAGAGAGCCAACACCCAATATGAGCGTTTGTGACAGAACAGCCTCTTATGACTGTGTGCACTAACACTAATACCTACACCAACACTGATATTAATACTAATGTCAATGTTAATTCTAACTTGTATCACCTGTAAATGCCACTCTGTGCCAAACCCTGTCTCTTTTGACAGAAAATTGAGGTTCAGGGAGATTAAGTAACTTTCCTGAGCCCAAGGATATACAGCAACTAGGTGGCAGTTTGGGGGCACAAACCCGATTATGATTGATACTAAAACCTCAGTTCTTAACTAGGACGCTGTTCTGCTTCCCACTGTGCAATGTGGGGGGGAAGATGAACACACACACAAACACACATATACACACACACACCACTAGAGCTGAACTCTCGGAATACACCATTTGTCCTGGAATTTGGCCCATTTCACTCATAAGCTTGTTTACGGCTGCTTCTTTGGGAATACCTGTAGAGAAGGTATATTAATTACACTGTAATGTGGTCTTGATACTCTCATCATACATCATTTTTACTCTAAATATTATTGTTATGAGTAATGATAGACCTATTCTTGGCAATAGACCTAGCTTTGAATATGTCTTCTATTGTTAATTGGCTGTGGGACCTTGGGCAAGTTAGCATTCTCAGCTGTAAAAGGGGGATAGTTATATATTCTTTACAGAATATTTGTCAGAATTTTAAAATTATATAACTTGTACCTAGTGGAGGCTGGGTCCACAGTAGACAGTCAACAAATATTCATAGATTTTATGCTTTCCTATTTAAGGGCAAAAACAGGGAGCTGGAATCCAAGTGATATTTGAGTAACCCCTTCCTCAAGCATTCTTAGGAAACAACAAGCATAGTAGAAACAGTATATACCTAGGAATCAGAGCTGAATTCAAACCCAAGCTATATTATTTACTGCCCTCATGACATTAGGCAAGTTGCTTGGCCTCACTGAGCCTGTTCCTTCATCTATAAAGTGTCTTCTTAAGAAATATATGTATATATTTCTTATATATATTTTATATACTATATATAGTACATAAAAATAGGCCCTCAAAAATACTAGCGCCCATCCTCATCCATCCACCTTCATCAACCACCTTTTCCCTAATCATGGCTCTGTATAACTTTCAGTTGTTTCCAAAATTTCAATTCCCTTAGGAAAATTTTGCCATTATTGAGGATGGTCCAAAGACTGTGCTGAGTCAATGTCAAAGAACAATTTCCATAATAGTTTGAGGATTAATGGCAGTATTTTTGGGGAAAAGTGAATAGTCTCCCCAGGGAGATGTCAAAGAGGGCCAAACTTATTTGAAAGTAACAGTTCTGGTATTTGAAAAAAAAATCAACCATATTAACTCTAACCTCACTCATAAAATGGAGTATGACAATATCGGAATCAACTCTGGATGCCTGTTCCGGACATATTTTATACCTCAGGGCATCTTCCAACAGAGGAACACATAATTTTCCTTTTAAAGTGCTCATATTTTCATTTGCCCAGAGCTGCAATGAGTGATTTGTGGTTACAATTTTGTTTTGCCTACAGTGCAGAATGAGGTTACCATTTAGGCAGCTCCAAAGCCCAGGAATCATTTCAAGTCATTCCTTTGGTAGGGAGCTGATGACTAATTTTCAAACCTACATTTTCACAGATTTTTTTCAGTTAATTTGCTATTTACTGCATATTAAAAACATAAGCATTCCATGATAGTATAGTAAAATTAAAAATAATGATACTGACACTTCCAAAAATATAAAACAGGCCAATATTCTGTGAAAGTTAACCATTTTCCCCAGGCTAGGTGATTGCTTAAAATTTTTCACAATCACGCTTTGCTTCTTCCATGAAACACTTTTTAAAACAAGTGATTTCTCCTCAATGTTTTGTTTCAAAATATTCTCATTAAAAATATCCCATAACCAAAAATAAAAGTCAAGATAACATAAAGGTAAATGAGAATCACTTTGGTGAAGTTGACAACACGGTGAAAACATTTCTGGCAGAGCAATACTACCAATGAGATCTTCTGTCGACACTGAGCGCCATCCCACCCCAGAAATTCAGTCAAGAACTTAGTAGTCTTAGGACAATCTGCAAGATCTTGCCTTGCCTCAGGTTGGCAGTCTGGTAAGAAACCTACCTTCTGTGCGGAGAGAGCCTTGGACCAGGAGCCTCGTGGTCCAGATGGAGGCAAGAAGCAACACCAGGCTGAAGTACTTGGCCATTGCGCCAGCCCCTTCAGAGCCAGAGGAGCACCTCAGATGGGCACCAGCAGTATCAGAGGCAGACGATCACCAGTCTGGATGGAGACTTCTGGAAGTAAGTGGGGGCCCACACGGCTCCACTTCATAACTGAGACATCCGGATTTCCCTGCTTTCAAGCTTCTGACTTGTCAAGGTCACTAGGGGAAATGAGTGACGTCCCTTGAATGCCCAGGCTGTACTTTGTGGATGGCTTTCTGGAAAATTTAGCTAATGCTGACTCAGAAAACACACAAACGAGGAAGGCAGATAGCACAGGGTGAACTGCTGAAGGTTTCCCCAATTCCCATATTCCCTGCCACCACCTCCCTCCCCCACCAGCTCGGTTCTTACAGGTTCGTTGTTGACCGTGGAGCCCGCTCATTTATATACTCTTAGGAATGCCTCTGTCTCTAAAGGAAACTGAGCATGGATTGTGCTGCCTTTCCTCCCACTATCAGTGGTTTTTTTTTTTTTATTTCCGACTGCATATCCTTGTGATCTGTGGGGGAATGAGGCTGAGGCTCATGAAAATGAATGATTATTTAAATACCAAGGACAGAGTCCTCATGCTTCCCTTCAGGATTTCTTTATATGTTTGAAATTTCTAGCCCGCTACAGGTGATTCCTGCTTCAAAGAAACCAGACACTTTAAAATTCATGCAAAACATGACTAGGGGGCCAATTTACAAAATCAGTCATTTAATACTTTACAATAGTGGTCACCACAGGGGTCCTTTATATAATAACTCTCTCTTTGATAACTTCTCATATTCTGGTAGGTGAAAATTCAGTTTAGACTTCCTCTTTTTTGTTTGATGAATGTGAGATTTATCTGCACTGTGCACAAGCCGTCTGCACTCTCTGTTTCCCCTGCTAGAGTTTCAGTGGTTTATCTTCCATGGCAATTATGGAATTCTGGCTTGAGAGTAATGCCTTGGGCAAAGGGTTATTAGTTTTCTCCAAAAGGAATGTCATTTATAGGAATAGTGTATGGATAACTAGTTCTTTCCCATACAAAAGTTATTGGTCATAAAGTTAGATATTGGTGTGGAAGACAGCAATAATGAGAGGAGAATCTGCTCTGCACAAACATAGAGAGCTTCTAAGGGACCAGGGGAATATCCCTTAAATAGCTGTAGCTTAGACCTCACTACTTGGGTGAGCACAAGACCTAGGCTACGGGGACCTCAGAAATATACATGACTCCTCTATCACCATGGAGCCAGAGAGACAGGAAGGCAGCAATTGTGCTCTCTTCGTCATTATCCTTAAAGCTAGCGTCACACCTGAAAGACAGTTAGCCTTCAAGCATTTGATAAAGTATTACAACAAGGAAGAAGGAAGGAAGACAGGAAGGGACAAAAAGAACCAGAAAGGGTCTCCCTACTGAAAGTCAACCACACCATGTAACATGACAGGAGTGATGTCTCACGTTTAAAAGTTCCAGGGATTGGGGTAGGGGGTACATCTTGAGGGGAGGCATTTTAGAAATGTTGCCAACCACAGTTACCTACCTTTGATTAGATCATGATTCTGCTTTCTAGGAGAAACTCTCACGTCCCATGTCCACCTTCATTGGATAGAATCTTCCTTGGCCACATTTGTGGTGGGAATTAGGGAGTACGGGCTCCTTGGGGGTAGCACAGCTTGTACAATCTGCTTTTTGCTGATATAAGCTTAGGATCCCAAAAGTTGTTTTCTAACTTAACAATCAAAGGAGTTTTTAGTCCTGGCTTGTATCTCTGTACAATAAATACAATTCCCTCACAAACTTAGGTTTCTGATCTATTTGCTTCCATCTGATTCCATGTACAATAATCACACCCCAAATCCTTTCCCAGTCACAATTCTCAAGATGTATTTCTTTTCCTCAGCCCTATGCTGCCCCCTCTCTAATTTAGTGGTGGCTACCCTGCGTTCATTAGAAACCACAGATGAAAGGGCCATATTCTTAATCTGGCCTTTACCATAGGGCTGCTCTGATCTTAATTCAGCTGAAAAGTCTTATTGCTTCTTTTTCACTCAAGCTCTTTTCAGTCTGGTTGGGGTTTAGAAGGAGTCAAGTTTTCTAAGCCTCAATCTAAGAACTCTATATCCTCTTTCCTTTCTGTTTCCCAATAGCCATTTCTTTCCCAAGTACTTCTTTGTCTTGCAATACCTCTCAAAAGGCAGCCAATAAAGGTTCACACACTCCAACGCTCTGATTCTTTCCAGTCACTTCTCCTAGAGCTATAGGCTGCCCATGGACTGTCTTTCAAGTTACCCTGGGTACGATTTTACCAAATATTTTTGTTTTCTTCACAACATAGGTCACCATATTTCTAGTCCCTGATATCCGTGTTCTGGTTTCCTGCCACTTGACTGATAAGCCAGGGTCTCATATTTTGAAAATTTGTTGTTTAAGTACCCTGTTTCTGGTTCTGTATGCATTAGTTGGGGTAGGCTAATGGCTATAACAAACATTCCTGAATTTCAGTGGCTTAATATACTAAAATTTTATTTCTTGCTCATGTCACAGTTGAATTCTGTGAGCGCCCATTCAAAGACTTGGCTTCCACCTGGTGGTCCCACCAACTTCTCGGGCCTCAGGTCCTCAACTGCATGCTCTGAATTTGGCAGGCAGAAGGGGGAATATAGAGGATATAAAGTACTGGGCAGGAGAGTCTATGTAGGAAATTGGATCTGGAAGGTCTGCATTCCCTTGCCCCTAGCTGCAAGAAAAGACTAAAAAATATAACTAGGGACTTCCCTGGTGGCCCAGCGGTTAAGACTTCACCTTCCAATGCAGGGGGTGCAGGTTCGATCCCTGGTCGGGGAGCTAGGATCCCACGTGCCTTGTAGCCAAAAAACCAAATCATGAAACAGAAACAATATTGTAACAAATTCAACAAAAGACTTTAAAAATGGTCCACATTGAAAAAATCTTAAAAAAAAATAAAATCTAGATGTGGAAATCAGACTGGTGAAAACTTAACAGTCTCTATCACAGCAAAATGTATGAATTAAAACAAAAAAACAAGAAACAAACAAACAAAGAAACGTAGGCCAGGAAGATACAGGAAACTAGGATCAGGAATGAGGATGAGAAGGAGAGGAACTGATCCAGCCCCTGGGAGGGAGCCCATAGTGACCCGAGGGCTGGGGACTTCTGGGAGGCACTGTTATCCAAAAGTAGATTCTAATTCAGGGTTGGGCAAGGTTGTGGCCCAGCTCCACAAAATGAGGAGGCATTCAGCTGCTGCCAAAGGTTTGGAAATGTGCTTTTATTTTCAAACTCAGGTATGTGACACTCTATATTTCAAGGCTAGCACACCTGTGTGAGGTTTAACAACGTTAGGAGCTGACAACCAGTGATACACAAAACCAGCATCTCCCTCTCCACTTATGCGGCCAGGCTGTACACAGGGAGCAATACAGAGAGTCCTAGGGCCAAGCAGAAATGTCAGACCTCAGAGGCATTTTGAAGGGAACTTTTATTTCAGATCAATATCACTGTTGGAAATACAGGGCCTGTTTCTGTCCATTTCACTGCTGCTTTGGCAACAGTTCCAATTGCCTCAGGTCATCTTTGCTTTTCTTGAAGAATTACCCGGAGTCCTGTTTCAGGAATGCCCTTGGAAACGTGGGTACTCTTTTGTTCCTTCTCGTCCTCAACCTCCCTTTACTCACAGAGTCGTTTGGCTGAGGGCCTGGCCTGGAAGCATTCTTGCAGGCCTTTCTGTGGAGCAGCTGGAGGGTCAAGAGCTCACTGCAGCTTCTCTCCTGGCCTTTGTCTCAACAGGAAGCAAAGGTGGGAACCCTGTGACCAAGTGGGTGATGGGCCAGCTCCGCCTCGTCCTTCTTCACGGGAGGCTGAGACTGGATGTTGCCAGCCTAGAGTCCTGCCCCACAGCCAGCCTCTCTGGAGCGCCATTTGTATCCTGTCTTTGGCTTTGAGGGCCTCAACGTCCTCCAGTGTATCCAGTCGCCCTGGAAGAGGCAGGGCAAACCATCCATCCATGCGGCCAAAGTCCGTCTGCCATGATCTGCACCTCTTTACCTTAATGGCACATCCTTGGTCAACCCTGGCTTGGGCTTCTCTCACAGTGGTTTTCTAGCCACTGGAAAGGATGCCTCCCTTAGAACAACAGGCTGCTTTCACAGTGGGGCCTAACCTAGGTGGGTCTTTCTGAAAGGAGTGGTTGCATCAAGCCTAGCCCTTGAGCTTGGAAATGTTGCTAATCAGGTCACAGAGGAGACTGAAAAATACTGGAATAAGTCGAGGCTAATAAAGGTGTTATTTTTTTCGTTGAGTTGTTGGTGGTGATGATGCTGGTGTTGGGAAGTATGCAAAACGTCGGCTGTTCCCAGACTGCTCTCCACCCCCTTGAATGCTCACTTGTTCTTTTGACCAACATTTAATGATACCCTCCCAAGCATCGGCCACCATGCTAGGCACTTACCCAGAGAATGGGTAAGACATGGTTCTTGTCTTTGAGGAAAAATGCTAGGAAAGGCAGACACATAAATAAGTTATTCTGATACACTGTAGTAATGGTCATTAGTAGTAGTAATGAAAATGTTTAAAAAGTGCCAGAAAGCACAGAGAAGGGTGTGACCTATTATGTGGGGCATGGTGGGGAGTTGGAGGGAGGCCATTAAAGGTGTAATGGAGGGGATGATTTTTGCACTTGGTCCTGAGGAGTGACCAGAAGAAAAGAGGAGAGCGGCAGAAGAAAAACTAGTGAGAGAAAACAATTTAGTCTGGGAACCAGAAATGGCTTGGAGTGGCTGAAGGGCCACTCAGGGGAGTGGGACTGGAATGTAGGATGTCCAGTTAGGAGGCCTTTGGAAGAATCAATTTAGTGCAGGGGTTGAGAGCACAGCCCCTGGGGCCAGCCTGGCTGGGTGTGACTTCCAGCCCCATGATTTACTAACTGGGTATCCTTGGCAAGTTACTTTGCTTGTTTTGTGCTTCAGTTTCCTTATCTGAAAATGGGAAGAGTCACAGTTTTTTTCTTTTTCTTGAGGACTCATTGAATGAATCCCTATATAATACCTAATACAGTGTTTGGCTCACAGTAAGTTCTATACGAGTGTCAGAAACAAAAACAAATGTCAACAGCAAAACAAAAACAACAGCAAAGCCACCACCATAAAACCCACACAGAAACCAGCGCCCCCCAGAACTGATGAGGCAAGAAGGCAGGTGGCAGCTGTCAAGGTGGAGTGAGAAGTCCAGCTGGAGGTGGGACGCACTCTCAGTTTTCTGCTAAACAATGGGAATGCTCTGAGACCTACACTTTGGTTGGAAACGCCATTGAAACTGGAACACTGCAGTGGAGATGCACACTCGCATGTGGGCACAGCGAAGCTGAAAGTGCATTGTCTCCTCTTTCCCCCTGAGAGGCGGGTTAACTGCTCTCAACCAGAGAGAACAAAGAGGGGATAGACTGTGCTCTACAGCAGCTCAGAATTAGCCCTGGAAATGGAGACCAGCAAGTTCGCCATGGAAGCCATGAGTTTTCAGTGTTTCTCAAACATCTTAAGCCCACGTAGAAAGCTCACTGAACAGGTGCCTGGTGGCTGCCCCACACCTAGTGAAAATCTGTGGGTTGGCTTTAACCCTAACACATACCCAGAGCACACGTTTGGAGGGTAGGTGGCTTCATGCATGCGTGTGCTGTGTGTGTGTGCGCTCTGTGTATGTGTACAGAGGAATATATGTTCATTTACATCTTCCCACTTCATTTCAAGCACTGAGCTAAAAAGCAGCCTAAACGTTTTTCTGATAAACCTTTCTGACTTCTGTAAAGAGAAACTCTGATTGCAAAGGGGAGAAGGGAAGGCTGAAGGAGAGTCAGTAAGAATGAGATGGGAAATGGGAAGATATTCATGTGAGGCTCCAAATTCCAGGTCTGATCCTTGGGGGCAGAGTTAGCCTTTAGACACAGTCCTTCCAGATTTCCGATCAATGGCAGAGAGGAAAATGGGGAGGGGGAGGGGGCTTCGCACTGTAGCCTATAAAGAAGGTGTTTTGTTTCTCCCCAGCCATCTGAGCTGGCGCAGGCAACTGTCCCTTCCGTCGGAGTTCCCTGGTGAAGGCCACTTCTTTTTCCACTGATGCTTTTTGTTGATCCTCCAAGAACATCAGTTACTGTGTGTGAATAGCTCCCATAGGGGTGCCGAGTGTGAAAGAACCCCTGCTTGTTCCCCTGACGGCAGCAGTGGTGTGCCCGTGCCCAGGCCTGACACATCATGCTTGGGGAAAGGGCAGCAGGCTGTGTGCTGGAGCAGGGCACTGGCCGGGTGTCGGGTTTCCTACTGCTCTGTAGGCTGCTCATGCTGGAGTCCTGAGCTCCACCATGAGTCCCTTTGGGCTGCCGAGCAAGTGGATTTCCCAAGGGGCCCGTCGGCCTGCTCCACACAAGAGTTATAGGAACCGTAGAGCCCCAGCACAACAGTCAAGACCAGCATTGCTGCGGCCATCATCCAGACGACTTGCCAGTGCCGACAGAGTTTGGGATACATGACTTGTAGGAAATGAACCAATTCTTCAAGTTTGCTGTCAAATGAAAAACATAGGTGGAGGGTTTAGTATATTGGGCATATATACGATGCCCAGAAGTTCCATCTGGAATACTCTCCATGTTGTCTTGCGCCGTGGTTCTCAAACTCAGCTGTGCATAGTGTTGTTTGGCAGCAATTAATCAAAATACCCCAGGTCTACTGAATAAGAATCTCCAAAGGTATGGTCTAAGAATCTATAGTTAAAAATTTTTCCCCAGGTGATTTTGATGCCACCAGTCTATAGCCTTTATATTGGGAGAGTCTAGGCTAGAACACGCTACTTATTTGTGTGACCATTCATCCATTCGCACATGCCCTCATCTACTCATGAGATGGTCACTGATATCTGAACTCCCCCAAGCCCCAAGATACCAGGTTGGCTGACCCATTCTCCCATGCAACCAGACAGGACCAACAGCTTTTCTGCACTTAGTGGTACCAGTGATCAGTTCCGAGTTCTAACCTGTCCCCCGCCTCCATGTTCAGATGCCTAATTTGTTGTCCTCAGTTCCACATCTGACTGTATCTAGAGTGGAAGCACTGTGATAAACTCCTAGAAGACTCTCAACGTCGAGTAATTAATAACTGGACAAGTAATTCAAGGAACCAGATCAACCTCAAGAGCTCACTTCAAACTGTCCCGGGGCCTCCAGCAACCTCTGGTGACTTTCTCAGCCCTATTAAACTTCATTCCCAAATAACCCCTCCTCCACTTTCTCTGCTCTCTCCACACTTTTCTCTTCCCTCTCATCTCTCTCTTTTCTCTCTTCCCTCCTTCCCTTTCAACGCTCCCCCTCTGTTTTTTGCCTGCTTCACTCCACTTTTCCCTCTTCCTCTTTTCCCCACTGCCTTTCAATTTTTCCACTCTTTTTTGTGGCCCCTTGAAAAGACATTTGGTCAGATGGTCTGCTTTGAAGAGTCCATTCTTAGAGCTCTCTGGAGAAGCCTTGGACACATTCATTAAGCTAGAATTTCTTCCTGTTTCTAATCCCGGATCTATTTTAAAAAATAACAGTGAGAATACTGAGGATCACCAAATGAAAGAGGTGAGAAAAGGGACATGAGGTCTTTCTGAAGATCCTGAGGCTCACACAGACACTGAAATATGCAGACCATTTGCTGAGAAGCAGAGAGCTCTAATTCAGAGAGCTAATAGCAGATTAGCTATTCTCTCTCTCTGCTATTCTAATAGCAGAGAGCTAGGTGCCTGACAGTGGTACAGAGACTCAACACATACCCTTCCGTAGAAAGGGATCAGATGCTCAGAGTGCCTGCCTTGGATGCTAAAGCACTGGTTGGTTTCTCTTCCATGTGGGACCCACTGATGATTGTTTCAGGAACAATTAAGCAAAGCAAAACAGTGAGTACATGAGCTGAGGTGAAAATCATTGGCCACTTTCACGACTGTTGGGGAGAGAGAATTTGGAAGTGGAAGCTTAGTTTCTTTCAGCCCCATTTAGTTTCTTTAATTTCTATTCAGATACAACTGGATGCTAAGACACAGTCTCTCTTTTGGGCTGTATTTCTGTGTTCCAAAACAAGCTGCTGGAGCAGGGAGAATCCCACTCTCACCCCATCCTTAAGTGGGCTGGCAAAGGAGGAGGGCAAGATCTGGCTTCGTGACCCTTAGCTGGTTACCCTTTTCCAGCCTACAAAAGTTGTTAGAAATGGAATTAGATTAGAAATAGAATTCCTTTGGAAATCCATTTGTGGTTGTTCTGAGGTCTACCTACTCCTCCATTGGGAAGGGTGAGGTTGCTGCCCCCTCACCTGGGCCTGGAGAGAGGGGCTTCGGAGATGCTGCTTGGCGAGCTCGATATGTTGTAATTTGGGGGCACAGTGAGTAGACTGTGCGTGACTCCCACCTGAGAGATGTGAAGAGTGAGAATCTTGCTGAACTGCTTGGTGGCATCAGAGCAGGGGGCCACGATACGGAAAACCATCCTCCCACCACTAGTGGGTCAAAGGGGCATATTTCACAGTAACTGGATGTAGTCAGGAGAAGGAGGGCTGGCATGGGATGTCATAGACCCTGCCCGGAAATGCTACCTAGAAGCTGAGCGTGGAGGGTATACTTCCAGCTGCCCAAGGACTGAGAGAGGGATTTTAAGTAGCTGGCCAGAAGAGCTGCATTCGACCTCATAAGGGGACCTGCAGTTGAGAGATCCTCAGAAATGGTGTGAACATGTGTGAGCTGGGGGGTAGGAGGGGTGCTTTTCTCTGAAGGTCCCATAAAACACCACACTGAACAAAATCAGAAGGTCAACCTTAAATGCCTGCTAAGGCCTGGAACCCGCTCACAAGAAGACCAGTCAGGTAATACCTTTCCTACCCTTGATCTCCACCCCCTTTCCCAACGTTAGCTCTGGAGAGGTCAGGCGCTGCATTAGCACAGCTGGGGTGGAGGGTGGGAGTGGCAGAGAGCAAGAAGTCAGCTCTGTCTCCACTATAAGCTTCCTTCCTGAAGCAGAGTGGAGCTGGAGGCCAGGGGGTATGGGGAGAAGTTCAGGCTTTTGACTATTTCAGGGAACTGGCCATTTTCATTACTGAAATGAGGTTATTCTTGGGACTTAAACTTGACCAGAGGACTTCTATTTTCTGAGAGTTATTGGAAGAGTAAAGGAGTCTGCCTAATATCATCTTAACCCCAAAAGGCCAGTGTGAACAGACAGTGGGAGAAAAGACAACAGTTCCCTGTTGCATCTTATGAGTCCCGCTTGTTCCATGCATTACCTAAATGTCAGAAGACTGTGTTCTGTGTTTTAATATGGGTAAGATATTGGATGGATTCACCCAAAGTTCACTTAAGCTGATCCTCCAGAAAGTAATATTGAAAACAGATTATATTATTACATATTATTATAATAGAGGAGAGATTCAGATAAAAAGACTCTAGTGTTTGATGCTGAATCTCTTAAATAAGGGGCCAGCTGCTGGGGTTAGCTCAGTGTTTTTAAAATGCACTAAGTAGGACATGGAACTTTTAATAACCTTAGACCTTGCTTGTTAATGAGATGCCAAAATTTCGTGGGGGGAATCATGCTTGAGTACAGGTGCCTATAGGCAACTGTGTATGTAAGGGATTTGCGAATGAATGGATTGCCTGGCGCTGAACACAACAGCTCTCGGGGCTAGTCTGGCTTCGGTGACAGGTGAGGAAGGGACCCTATAACTGTGGGTGGACAGTTTCTATGATAGCAGTGTCTGTCGTTATAGAGAAGATGATGCCACACTGCTGGGCCTGAACAGGTGAAGCTACACAATGTGCTGAAGGCTGAGGACCCATCTCAGGGCTGTGCTGATGCCTGGTATCCACCACCTGAGGTACAGGCATGTTCATAAGACCAAGAAGTGAATCTGAGAGGGAGCAGAAGTTGGGAAAGAGAACGAGGCCTTTCAGTATCCTCAGCAGGACCAAGAGGATACTCTTGGATGTTGGATGCAAAGGGCGGCCATTGCCATGTGCTGCTGACCAGGAGCTGGACAGAGGGGAAGCCGGGCACAGGCTCACTTCCTCTGGGATTTCATGAAATGGGAGGGACAATCTCCCAAGATCAAATTAGCTAGATAAGGATTCCAGCCCTGTGCTTTGTAAACCAGACTGTTTATATTCCATGTACTCTCTCTGTTTAGTTCTCTTTTGTTCTTTCCCAGTGTTTGGAAGGGTTAGAAGTCCCAGCCTGTGTTTCTGTTTTGAAGGGAGCCAAAGAAAGGGCTGAAGCCCAGGCCTGGGCTTGACTGCATTAAAGGAGAGAAGACAGTCTGGTGGCCTGGAAAACAAGAGCAGAGGACACCCAGGAGGGACAGAAGACCAAGAAGGATAGGAACAAGCCACTTGGAGTAGGGACTGTGCTTTCATTGTGAAAACTGGGCTTCTCTCCTTAGGGGAGGTGGTGTGCCCTTGCACAGGTTTGTTTCCAATAGAGAAGCCCTTTCTCCAGCTCTCCCCTTGAATACTGGGGTTGACTCATGCAGGCTGACACCTCTCACTCTGGTTGAATCTTCCACCAACTAGGCTCTACTGGTCATTCCTATGTGTTTTGAAGCATGTCCATCTCACTTCTAATCCGCATTTTATTACCTTATTCATTGGGTGCATGTGATTTCCAGAGTCTGCCAGCAATGAGGCACAGACACATACCCTGTCCCAAAGGTAGCAGCTGATTAGATTAATTGATTAAGATGCAGGATCTACATTACCTCTATCTACTGTTACATATATCTTTCATGATTTAGTGGAAAATGCACTTGAAATATAAAGTATATTAAAAGGAAAAATCCAAGTATTTCCAAACCAAAGTGAAAACAATGTCCAGACGACCAAACTTGTTTGATCACCATGGAAAGAACCTGTTGGACACTTCCTTTGCCACAAAGTCGAGTTCATCCCCTACCTCCCTGTGTTCTCTCTGTCCCAGCTCCCCTCTAGGGCTTCAGGCCAACTTCCTTGAACTTGGCTCTTTCATGGGAATGGTTGGGCAATGAGCTAACCGTGGTCCCTCGCATTTTCTCAGCTCCTGAGAACTGCTGGCTGCTGCCGGTCCAGCCCCTGACAACCCCTGACCCCTCAGATCTTGCAAACATCCTCTTATTAACTATTTGAGCTCTTTGGGATTTCCTTTGCCTCCTCCTCCAACATGAGTGCCCTCTTGGTTTCTGTTGGCTGCTCACTCGGGCCCTAGACCCACAACTGCCCTGGACTGGCACCTCCAGGGATGTTGTGCAATGAAATGAATTGGGACCCATTTCAGCAATGGCGAGGGCTCCAACCTGCTTCTCTGCTCCTTTTCCTCTTCCTCAGTTTCTTCTGCCTCTTCAGCTTCCTCAGGGCTCTCGGTCTTCTGTTCTTCTTCCTCCTTCAGGTCTTGAAGCTCCTTGGTCTTCTTTAGACCTTCCTGGTATCTGGGAGGCAACAACAAACAATTGAGTCTGGAAAGGCCAGGGGCGGAGCATCCTTTCCTGAGTTGCTAGAGGAGGCACTGAGCATCTCTGATGATTACACACTCACTTCCTGTGGTTCCAAACAAGAGGAAAAAGCTGGGAAGCTCCACCGCATCCTATGGTGGCTCCTGTCAGGATGATTTCCCCTCACCCCTCGGCCATTCTTCCTGTTTATGTGAAAGTGTGACAAAAGAGACAGGGAAAAAATATGGGTGCAGAGTCTCCTGGCTGGATTCTTCTACAAACCATTTGGGAGGGCTAAGGACTGTGCGGCCTTGGAGCCTCAGCTCCTCCCCTGTAAAAAGGAGAGGCTGGCACTCATTGCACGGATGTTGGAACATTTTGAGGAAGTGCCAGGTGTATGGTTTGACCTGGGGAAGGTGACACCTGTCACACAGGCTTGTTGGGAAGCTTTGTGAAAGTGAAAGGCACACAGGTTCACAGTAAATGTTCACAAAGCTGATGGAAGCATTCACTCCCCTGCATTCTAAGTACAGAGGACAGGTGTGGGTGAAAAGACAGGCTTTCCAAGAGAAACCCTCTGACTTCCTTCTCCCAGGTTTAATATTACCTTGAACATAATTTTTGCTTGTCCTACAGCTGAGTGTTTAAGGCTAGCACAGTTGGGTTGGGGCAATCCCACCACGGTGCAGGTGGCCACCACACCGAAGCCCACAGGTCCCACGTCAGAGGGAAGCTGTATCTCCCTCAGGAGCTACTGGGAAAGAAGCTCAGGATGTGGTACCTGGACAGAGGTACTTCTCTACCTGGCTTAGCTGGGGCCTTGCTCAGTATTCTGCCTCATCAGTGACTAACAACGAGCCAAAAGTGCTATTGAAGCTCAATTAGAGAAGGGGGCAGCTGAAAGGGGACTCCTTTGACAGGAAGAAGGGATGGCTGGGGCAGTTCCAGGAAGTGGGGCTGCAGCTGCTCCTGGGCACTGCTGGCAGTGGCGTGACTGCTCTGGGCATGTGTCAGGAAGCCTCAGGCACCACCAAGAGGAACCCACCCAGGGCCCCTGATTTCCAGATCATTCTGGTGGCTTTCTGCCTAAAAAAGAGGGCAGCCTAGTTATTATCTACCACACACTCTTGCCTCGTTTCCTCCTGTCTTTCCTGTGGAACAGTACTGCTCTTTCCTATGTAGTTCCTTACTCAGGCAAGGAGGTCCCAGGGCCATGGGTTGCTTCCCTAAATCCTCTAAGAGACAGGAAAGGCCCGTGGGAAGGTATCTTTTGAGCAATGCCAGGTGACCTCAGGGCTGCTGAAGGCTGACTCACCCCTTCTTGTATGCTTCTTCCTCCATCCTGGCCTTGGTCTCCTGGCTAAACCCCTCCAGGCAGCTTGGAGTCGGGACGGAAGCAGAGGCCTCACAATCCAGGTCCCCGTTCGTCTTCCCACTAGCAAGAAGAAGGAAGTACAGGGCGTCCTTTCAGGGACAGATGGGACTTCTGAAAACCAAACCATGTCTTTGTTCTGTTCCTGGCCGGAAGTGAGGAAACTCATTCTGGATTGAATTTATTTCAATCTTTCTACCTTAAGATTTTATAAAGGCCTTAGTCCATGAATCCTCCTTGGGCCCCCAGACATCAAGTACTGCACCAGCTTGCCTTTTTCCTCCTGCTCTCTAATCCACTTTTATTCTTATTCCAGGAGAGGCTCTGAGTGGACAGACAGATATTGGGAGCTCCAGGGCACTAAGAGGAGGAAGATGGAGGTGGACCAAACGTTCAGAGTCATCCCATCCCTGTAGTCCATCTTCTGCTTCATTCATGTAAATATCTACCCAGTGCTAAGTCACAGGCACCTTGTAATGTGCTGGGGATACATTAGAAAACAAAAGAAAAGGCCTTTGCCAACACGGAGCACAGCAGGAGAGAATGCCCAAAAAAGGAAAGAAAAAATATGAAATTAATTACAAATTGTGATAACTTTTATGAGAGAAACAAACTCTGTGCAATGACAGAAAATAATGAGGAGAGAATCTGCTTAGATTGAGTGGCCAGAAAAGGCCTCTCAGAGATGGAGTAACTGAAGCACAGACCTGAAAGATGAGAAGTCAGCCACATCTATAGCAGAGGGAAGATCCTCCCAGGTAGAGGATCCAGGATGTGTGAACACCTCGGGATACAAAAGATGTGGAGATGTTTGAGGAACTGAAGAGGAGCAATGAGGTAAGAATTAACTTCTGGACAAGATTTTTGATGCCTGTGAGGTATCCAGGTGGAGATGTCAAGTTGGTAGTTGGATATACCAAAGTGAGTGAGAGAAGAGCTCTAGGCTGGAGATATTCAGAATATAGATGGTATTTAAAGCCAGGGGAAAGGATAAGACTGTCTGGGGACATAGTATGAGGAAAATTGAGAAGAGGACCCAGGACCAAGCCACAGGCATCTCTGTCCTTAGTTCAGGTGGAGGAGGAGCCTGTGGAGGAGCTGAGAAGTAGCAGCCACAGAGGTAAGAGGAGAACCCGGAGAGCATGGAGTCCTGGGAGTTGAGAGAGTGTAAGCAGCTCTTTCCAGGAAACTGCCCTCAGCAGGAAGCCCATTTTCTTGTCACTTTAGCAAAGCTATATTGTAATTAACTTTTTTTTTCCTGTGACGATTTTTTTTTTTTTGGAATAACATTTTTTACAATGTTGTGTTCGTTTCCGCTGTAGAGCAAAGTGAATCAGTTATACGTATACAAATATCCCCTCCTTTTTGGATTTCCTTCCCATTTAGGTCACCGCAGAGCACTGAGTAGAGTTCCTTGTGCTATACAGTAGGTTCTCATTAGTTATCTATTTTATACATAGTAGTGTATATATGTCAATCTCAATCTCCCAGTTCATCCCACCACCACCCCTTCCCCCCTTGGTGTCCATATGTTTGTTCTCTCAAATAGGTTCATCTGTACCATTTTTCTAGATTCCACATATGTGCATTAATATATGATATTTGTTTTTCTCTTTCGGACTTACTTCACTCTGTATGACAGTCTCTAGGTCCATCCATGTCTCTGAAAATGACACAGTTTTATTCCTTCTTATGGCTGAGGAATGTTCCATTGTATATATGTACCACATCTTCTTTATCCATTCCTCTGTTGATGGACATTTAGGTTGCTTCCATGTCCTGTGTATTGCAAATAGTGCTGCAATGAACACTGGGGTGCATGTATCTTTTGGAATTATGGTTTTCTCTGAGTATATGCCCAGGAGTGGGATTGCTGGGTCATATGGTAGTTCTAGTTTTAGTTTTTTAAGGAACCTCCAGACTGTTCTCCATAGTGGCTGTATCAATTTACATTCTCACCTAGAATGTAGGAGGGTTCCCTTTTCTTCACATCCTCTCCAGCATTTATTGTTTGTAGACTTTTTGATGATGGCCATCCTGTCTGGTCTGAGGTGATACCTCATTGTAGTTCTGATTTGCATTTCCCTAATAATTAGTGATGTTGAGCATCTTTTCATGTGCCTCTTGGCCATCTGTGTGTCTTCTTTGTAGAAATGTCTATTTAGGTCTTCTGCCCATTTTTTGGTTGGGTTGTTTGTTTTTTGATATTGAGCTGCATGAGCTGCTGGTATATTTTGGAGATTAACCCCTTGCCAGTTGCTTCCTTTGCAAATATTTTCTCCCATTCTGAGGATTGTCTTTTCGTCTTGTTTGTAGTTTCCTTTGCTGTGCAAAAGCTTTTAAGTTTCATTAGGTCCCATTTGTTTATTTTTGATTATTTCCCTTACTCTAGGAGGTGGGTCAAAAAAGATCTTGCTGCGATTTATGTCAAAGAGTGTTTTGCCTATGTTTTCCTCTAAGAGTTTTATAGTGTCCAGCCTTACATTTAGGTCTTTAATCCATTTTGAGTTTATTTTTGTGTATGCTGTTAGGGAGTGTTCTAATTTCATTCTTTTACATGTAGCTGTCCAGTTTTCCCAGTGCCACTTATTGAAGGGACTGTCTTTTCTCCATTGTTTATTCTTGCCTCCTTTGTCATTGATTAGGTGACCATAGGTGCATGGGTTTATCTCTGGACTTTCTATCCTGTTCCATTGATCTATATTTGTTTTTGTGCCAGTAGCATACTGTCTTGATTACTGTAGCTTTGTAGTATAGTCTGAAGTCCAGGAGCCTGATTCCTCCAGCTTCGTTTTTCTTTCTCAAGATTGTTTTCACTATTCGGGGTCTTTTGTGTTTCCATACAAAAGGTAAAATTTTTTGTTTTAATTCTGTGAAAAATATCCTTGGTAATTTGATAGGGATTGCATTGAATCTGTAGATTGCTTTGGGTAGTATAGTCATTTTCACAATATTGATTCTTCCGATCCAAGAACATGGTATATCTCTCCATCTGTTTGTGTCGTCTTTGATTTCTTTCATCAGTAACTTATAGTTTTCTGAGTACAGGTCTCTTACCCCTTTTAAGTCAGGCACCCCCATGCTCTACTCATCTCCAGCTCACGCACACCTTTCAAATCTTTTAATTACATGATACCTTGCCTAACTTGTTGGTTCTTTCCGTAGATCAAAGAGGTAGAAATGAAGAATAAGTAATTAACAGATGACCAGATCTCTTCCCTAGCTTCCCCTTCAGTAATCTCCCAAACAAACCATGTGACCAAACTGTGTGAACAAGATAACATCTAGAGTGAACGAGCCTACATGCAGTGGGGGGATGGTGACCACTCTGACCCCCATTCCAATGACTAACTGAGATTACTTCCCTCCTTCCCTTTAAAAGTTTCATGGCTGAGCAGAATCTTTGGAGGTGGTTTTTGGGGACACTGAGTCCACCATCTCCCCAGATTGCCAGCATTCTGATTAAAGGCACCGTTCCTTTCTACTATTTGTGAGTAGTGATTTTGTAAGCAGCGCGCAGTGGGACCCCCATTTGATAACAAAAGGAGAGTGTGTCAAGGAGGGAGCATTAAGTGTGTCACGCACACACTTTTGAGAGCCCGAGTCAGATAAGTACAGAAAAGGCAACTATTGGATTGGATAACATGGAGGGCAAGAGGAGCTTTGGTTACACAGTAGGAGCAAAGACAGTTTGGAACGGACTGAGGGAAGAATGGGAGGTGAGAAAGGGGGAGACGTAGACAGGAATTTGACAAGGACAGGGAATAGAAGACTGTCAGGGGAACAAGTAGCTGAAAAAGTGGGTCAAGGGATGAAAGCACATTTGAATGTGGATAGAAATGATCCAGTAGAGGAGATGAGAGAAAGGGGAGGACCAAAGGAATAAATTCTTTGAAAAAAGAAAGTAGGGACAGACCTTAGAAAGGTGGAGAAACTTCTCCTTGGTCATAACAAAGGGAGGAAGGAAATGAAGATGGTGAGCTGGGAGTTTGGCAAAGGAAGATGAGAGGGATCCTCCTATCTGATAGCTTAAATTTTCTCTATAAAATGGAAGACAAGGTCATCTGCTACAAGTGAGAGGTAGGGAGGTCTAGGAAGGCTTGAAGAGGGAAGAGAAGGTGTAAGAATCATGGGGTGGAGGTGGGGGGACACACGTGCTAGAAGATCACAGTAGGATGGCTGACGGTGCTGGGAGCCCATTTGAGGTATGAAATCATGAGTTTAAAGGAAGTATACTGGTGGCCATGCCTTCTCTATAAATCCTGCAGCTTACCTAGGTGTCTGGAATCCCAATGGGAGTCTTGTCATGGAGGAGCCCTCGAACGAGGCAGAACAGCGAGCAGAGCTTTTCAGCCAGGACTCTGACAGATCACAGCTGCCACCCTCCCCGACCTCTTAGACAGGCTTTATGAGTCTCCTCATTCTCGGCATCAGTCTCCCATGTCTTGGTTTCCCTCAGACCTTGTAAAATTTACATTTCATCAGGCTGGAAACCAAAACCCATTGTGAACAAGAAAGATAATGCTCTAAAAATATCAGCTATTCATAACATTTCTCCTTTTTAAAATTACATTATCCACTCCCTTCCATGCGATCTTTGCCTAATGTGCCGTTTCCTATTTGTCCTAATGACTGGAACAAGAGCAGAAAAACACAGCTACAGCCAAGGGTAGGGAAAGCAATTATTTTATGAAATATGGTAGGGTGTAAAATGTTTACTGTTATTTCCTGACCCTTAGACTGAGCTTATAGTTCCTTAACTATCTTCTCCAACTATCTGGAATTTTCTCCCTATGCATTTTAAAGACTGTTCAAATACCTTTTCCTTTGTGGAACTGTTGCTAATGTTTTCCTCTGTCTCACACCCTCTGGTTAAAGTTGATCTCTCCCTCCCTTTATACCCTCATTGCACCTCTTTTATAGCATAACTTGGAGCTAGGGCACTTTTATGTTTTATACACATGTCCATCCCTCCATATGACTGTGATTGCAGGGAGACAGTCAGTTTGAATGGTGCTTGGTACATAGTAAGTGCCTTTAATTGTTTGCTGAGTTGTATTGACTTCACCGTGGCTCATCTCATCCCTGCCCGTTAATCTTACAAAATGGGCAGGTCCTCTATGTAAATGACTATTTCCTGAGAACTCAGTGCTTGGGTTGAGCTGAAGGAATCCCTATGCATGCCTATAAACGTGGAGCTGAGCACAGCTTGTGCCCACCTAAGGACTTCTGGGCCAGACACTCATGGATCTTGGCATCTATTCCTAGGCCATAATCTTGCATGCTTTCTTTTGGGGATGATTAATTAGAATAAGGCTCATTGTTCTCTCATGTCCACTGGGTCAAAAACATTTGTCATTGTGCTCAGCTCTCAGTAACATGAGGGGCTGTTTTACCGAAATGTGTTGTGTGACCTGCAGATATAGTAGAGTCTATTTTTTCCACATGGTTAACAATATTTGAAAGTGACTCCAATCCTTTCCAATGGACAGATCTTACCTTCTCGGGCTCATCTAGGTCTCTAAGCCACCCCCACTGCCGAGGCTCCCTCAGACAAGCCCAGC
This sequence comes from Stenella coeruleoalba, assembly GCF_951394435.1. Lineage (NCBI taxonomy): Eukaryota > Metazoa > Chordata > Mammalia > Artiodactyla > Delphinidae > Stenella > Stenella coeruleoalba. The sequence continues at coordinate 44,766,876 of NC_137154.1, read as the reverse complement.
CCGGGGGACCTGGGCTACAGTAGCTTCCTTAATCTCTGTTACTCAATCCCAGGTTTCTGGGGTCCACTACTAGTTGATTGAGGGCTAATCCATTCCAGAATACTATCAGCAAAGGGGAGTTCTTTACTGTATATATTTAATGTCATATAAAACCTTTAAGCAATTTATCCTGAGGGCTCCCAAAGTGTAGCAAATGGTTATTTTACAAATTATAGTGAAAATTTGCTCTGTGATACAGCAGTTTAATGGCCCCCCTTATGAAAGCAGCCCTGTGCACCATCCGCATGTACGATGGCGCTGATCCCTCAGTGAATGGCTCTGTGTACACCCTCTGCTCCCACCCACTCTGCCCTCCACTCCACACCCAGGTAGTCACCAGCTTCTTTCACAATAGCTCACAGGAGCTTTTTCAAAAATTGCTCTTAAATCCACTCTCTTCTCACCAGTCACACTGAACTTCTTTCTGTTCTTCCAGTTGAGGGTCTATTAAGTGGTTAAGCACATGAATTCTGCTATCTACTAGCTGTGTAACTTCAGGCAAGTGATGATTTCACTGAGTTTCAGTTTCCTCATCTATAAAATAAAGAAATTAATAGTATACCTGCCTCATGGTATTATTGTAAGGATTAAATGAGATCATTAATGTAAAGCAATTAGAACAGCATTTGGCAAAAAGCATGTAATAAATAATAAGTATTGTAAGCATGTGATAAATCATCAGTAGTGTTCCTTGACTACTCCATACTTTCTTGCCTTAGAGCATGGAATGTTGTTAACCTCCTATTCACCTGGTTAACTATATGACCTTCATGTTTAACTTTTAAAGTAAATTCCTAGAGGAAACATTTTCTAAGCCTCCGTCCCCCGACCCCCCATACCAAAACTGGGTTGCGTGATCATTTTCTTGTGTCTTACTCCCTTGGTAACCTGTACTTCCTTCTGATATCACCCATCACATTGTATTACAATAGGCTGTTTCCCATCTGTCTTTCCCATTATACTGCGAGCTCCTTGGGTGCATTCTAGGTGCCTGGCTCTTGGTTATTAATTGTTGAAGGAATGAAAAATGAAAGACTATGAATAAATAGCTTTTTCTACTTATGAAACTGTTCTTGAGACTTGTTCTATTTTAACCTTTAATACTAATTTTAAATATTACTCTCTCTATTTTTCTCTAAATCTACAGGTTCCTAGACCCTTGCTGAGGTGAAGAACAGGTTACTATGAAGTGACCTGCAAGAACAAGGTTCAGAATTCTCTCAAGTCATATTGGGAGTGCAGTCTGCAGTTAGGTATTTGCTTGTGAAGTATCCACAGGCATTATGATCTTCTCATCATCTTTCATGAGCTTAGCCAATTCCCTACCTGCTTAGTCACTGTATGCTTAGGGAAATGTGAGATCATTTAAATACAGCAATCTAGAAAGCAATGCATGTTAATGCATTATTTAATAATGCATTAATTTAATAATGCATTATTTAATGCATGTTAATGCATTAAATTATTTAATGCATGTTAATGCATTATTTAATAATGCATTATTTAATAATGCATAATGCATTATTTAATAATGCATAATGCATTATTTCTCTTTAACAGTATGGAAAAGGTGGCTAGAATCAACTGTATTTCTGTTAGAATGGAAGATACGAATTCATTTTCACTCACAGATTGTCTCATTGTCAGCCTCTTGGCAATCGATATTTTCAGTTCCGTAAATTTAGATGAAAATTACTTAGCATCTTTTAGAAATCCAGAGGGGGAAGCTGTTGTTAGTCTGAATCCCTCCTCCTTTGAACATCCCCTCCCCTTTTTGCAGCCATCTTCATAGGCTGGGTATATTCCCAACAGGCAAGTCAACTACAGCATGGGTAATGTATCATGGTGGTCTCTCTAAATAGCCCATAAGAATGAGCAGCAGACAGCTTCTTGCTTGACTTGCCTGAATCCTCACTCTGTCCCTATCTCTCCTGGTTCTAACCCCCTGGAATGGTGCTGCCACCTTTGATCCTCATTCGTTGCCACTCCTGATTCAGGGCTGCTGCCTGCTGTCCCCCATTTTGCACCTCGCCTGCTCCTACCAAGGAGAGTTCAGGTTCTTGATGACCTCCACTGCCTCAGATGGAAGGTCTCAGCAGGCCTGAGCATTCATTCTACAGAGTCCAGGTCCTGCCCCATCATGAGAGTCTGCTGGGGAGAGAGGGGACATGGATTTTCTGCCTTAACCTGCTCTGCAGGTCGACAGTTAGGAATGGAGCCTTGCTGGGAAAAAGGGGTTGGTGTGTCCAAAGGCAGGACTGGAAGGGAGAATTTCAGTGCGCTTCTCACTCAGGGTATCAGATGACCATTTCTGGAGAAATTCAGAGACCATGGACTAGACACTATGACTTTAGGGACTTGGTAAAATTCTGTAGCCTCGGTTACTTCCACGTGGTTGTTAGTTTGTCACCCCTTTACAATGTCCCTGTAGTGATCAAGAAAACAAAGAAACAAAGAAACAGACAAAAGCACCCTACACAACATGAAGAACTTGTTAGCTTTCCCCGGGGTGAGGTGGCAAAGTGAGGAATTGTCTCGCAAACGTCAAGATTAATGGGGGGAGAGTCACTGAACGACAGGTTGGTGCTTGCATATTCTGAGAGGTGAGGAAAACAGGCTGAGTCTGGGGGTGGGGAGCTGGGAGTTTGTCTGTACTAAAAAAGGGGCCCAACACAGACATTCCTTGCCAGGCCAAGCCAAACTATTCTAACATCAATGAAAAATGAAGGACTAAAGCTGTCTCAAGGCAAGGAAGAAGGAAGAATAGAGGTGTATGTTTTACCAAATGAGGAGAGACACGTGGGGAAAGTTCTGAGAGGTGGCAGCTGTGATCCAGATGTTTTCCAGCAAGCAAATGAAAGAACTGGAAAAGCAAGTTATAAACTCCTCTGAGTATGTAGAAATAGCCTGCCTTGCTTTGGTTGAGGATAAAAAGACTTGCAAATTGCATAGGTGCCTAGAAAAGGTAGGCGTAGCAGACACTGTTTGTTGCAAATTCAATACTCACTCTCCCTCCTACTTCCTAAAAGCAACGTGATTTTGCTCATGAGTTTACTCTTCTTCATGGAGCCATTTTGGTCAATGGGAAGCTGACACGCTCTTCCCATCTCTAGGGCATAGTTTAAGCCCATGATGACAATCTCATTCCTAAAGCCTGTGATTGGTTTAGAAAGGGAGCGTGTTCCAAATTTGCTAACAAGATAAGAAGGAAGACTGAAAAAAGATTTCTGAGTTCATTCCTAAGAAAGAAACATGGAAAGAGATGGTCCCTTTCTTCCTGTAGATGTTGTCATGTCTGGACGAAATACCTGGAAGTAGTAGCCATTTGCCACAAACCTGCTGATGAAGTCAACATACAAAGTGGGCAGAGAAAAGGAAATTGTAGAGGTTGAGCTGGGGCCTTGCTGTACCACATCTGGAAAAGCCTCATCTGTGGACCTACTATTTAAACCCCTTTGAGTTGGGGCTTTCTTGTATCTGTAGCCCAAAGGATCCCATTGACTAAAGAAGGCTTCTGTCCCCTCTGGGCTCTTCTGGGACGGAGGCACACTTGGACTCAGCTGCAGCATCTTCCTGGTCCAGGAATTTTGCAAACTGGGTCTGAAATCTTCGTGGGTCTCAGAGTCCCATTCATTTCCCCTAGAACTTAATTTGCTTTCCATCGCATTTGGGGAGTGAGGTTGGGAGGAAAGGTGAGTTGGGGAAATTTCCTCAGAGATCCCCAAAGTTAAGAGGAAAAGGGACATACTTACTTTTCCAAAAGTGCAGGCAGTGCTGAGGGGACAGGTGGGTTGCCTTTCCCATTGGGTGATTCTGACTGAATGGAAAACAGGAGACAGAGAATTGAGGATCAGCTAGGAAGGAAGAAGCCCGGGCCGACAGGTTTCCAATGATGCTGGGAAGGGTTGCTGCTGCTCTTCTTTCCTCTTCCCGCTCCCCAAGCTTTCTAATCTGCATCTGAGCTCAGGCACTGGCCCTTCCTCAGGCCTTCTCTGCCCTCCTTTCCTGGGTGTTCTTTCCCTCTGGGGCACAGGCAATGTGCACATTTTCCTTCTCCTCTTCCAAGTTTTCTTGAATAAGGGAAAGAGTTTACATATTGAGGCTCCATTCTGGAGGGGAGCCATCAGTTTCTCTCTATTCCCTGTTTACTGACTTGGACTAAATACCAGGGAGGCTCCTACCAAATGCAGGTCCCAAGGCCCCTGGGATGGATTCACACAAGCCCATCACTGCCCTCGAGATACAGTTCCAAGCACAACTCTCAGGAGATCCCTGCCGTTACTAAAAGCTCAAGGCATCAGAAATTTCTTTATAATAAATTCCCCAGGAATACCACATTGTTTTGCTGCAATGGATTCGGTTTAAACAATGGCTTTCAACTCTGCCTGCATGTTAGAATCGCCTGGGGGATATTTTCTTAAAGTACTGATCCAATCCACAATCTTGGGTTGGGGCCTAGGCATTGAATGTTTTAGAAGTACCCTATGTGATTTTAATGGATAGCCCTGATTGCTAACCCCTAGTCTAAAGGAATATATATATTTGGAAGCCACATTATACATTTAGTATAGAATGGGAAATAGTCCCTGTTAAAACCACTAACTAGCTCTCCTAAGAGTTTTAGGTAGGTTTAACCAGATTCACAAAGTTCTGGAATCTAGAAAATATTTTGTTTATAGGAATAGTCTTTGTTTTAAAAAAAAATTGAAGCAGATTTTTTTTTCTGATTATAAGTAATACATTCTTACTCTAGAAATATAGCGGCATCAAGAAAATTAAAATCACCTGTGATTTTACCATTGCCCAGAGATAACCATTATTAGTAGTTTTACTTACATTCTTTCAGAATTTTCTGTTTACACACAGAAAAACACTCTTTCTTAAACTGCAAAACACAGTTACGCAGTATATACTGGGGTTTTGCTTTTTGTTACTAATAAATTATGGACTTTTTTCATGTCGATAAATAAAGTTTTATATTTGAATCATATATTTAGCAGCTGCATAGAAACCCCTTATTGAGCTTTTCCTAATTTATTAAACCAATCTCTTATTAATGGGAATTCTGCTTATTTCCAATTTTTCAATGTTGTAAACAATGCTGCAATGAATCAAAGCAGGGTAACATTGGGTTTAAGAACTCAGGCTCTGGAATCAGAGGGCCTGGGGTTCAAAGCTCAGCTTACCAAGTACTCCATAATGCAATCTTCAGCTGCTTAAACCCACTGCAGAGTGGAGGGTTCTGGTTTAAGCATGAAAAGACATACACTTTGCAAGGAACACTCTCTGAGCTGCCAGCACCTTGCTCAAGGACACTGAGTCTTCTCAGGGCAGTATAAGACCTGGGGCCTGGTCTGTACTGAGGCTTCTGAACCCATAGCCCAGAATCTGTGCTTGGAATTTCCTCTCCTTGTTGACCCTACCCCATCCAGGTCACCCCCACAGTTGTGAGCCTGAGGCCCAGGAGGCAAGCATTATCATACTCACCAGGGCTGGTAAGGAGGGGATGGGAGATGAGCTGGGTGACGGGCCAGGCAGGTTCAGGATATTAAACTTGGGCACCACGGCAACGCTGACCCTCCGGCGGGGCATGTTCTGTGGGAAGAGAAGGGATCAGGCCCACTGTCATGGAGGGGGCAGCACCCAAAGTTCAGAAAGGCCTGGGAAATGCCTACTAATTCCAAATGCTGTGTTCAATGGATATCCTGGTTTTAGGGTAGTGATGGTGCTGGGGGTTGGTGTAGAGAGAGTGGCCAAAATTAACAAATTTTTTTTATTAGTGATGAGTGATTTCTCAACATGTTCTGATTTTAATTTCTCAGATCCTGAAGAGATGGAACAGAAATGATGCCCAGTCATTGGACAGTGTATGAAACCCTGGGTAGTGTATGAAAATGATCTATGGCAATACCAAAGTTTGTGCATCATTTCATGTTCATTAGAGATGGTGCAGTACTGGAAGCCACGAGCAAGGGAAGGTTGGAGGATGAGCTAGCAAGGTTCGGAAGCTGAATGAGAGACTCTGTCCAGAGGTTCTTTTGCACCTGTGGATCCAAGAATGACTGATTTCCTGGCTGACTGTGGAAACTTCTGTCTTTCTTTCCCCAGTATTCCTTGAACATGCATACCTTTCCCAGCGAGAGGGACATGGACCGTGCTGTGCGAGGGACCCCATCTTCTGCAGCAGGAGGGAACAGAGAAGAACCCAGGTTAGTTCTCAGAGTAGGCTCCAGCAGAAAGCAGATAGCAGAAACTAAGCCAAGGTATCTATGGGCCAGAACTGACCCTCAAGGGATGTCCCAAGGGCCTAGGTGCAGAGGTCACTGAATTTGACACTTGACCTTTTGAAACAATCATCTGCAGAGTGGGTTTTTTTTGGGACACAGCCTTCATCCTAACTCCTCTGGGCACTATGAGAATCCCTAGTCTTGCACCTCTGGTCTCCACCTCACACCACCACACGGTCTCTGGGTTATGCCGTGGAGAGTATGTGAAGATTCCTCGTAGCAATACCAGGGCTTATTGGGTCATTTCTTGCTCATTCAAGGAATGTACAGTCATGGAAATTATGAGCAAGGAAGGTGTGGTGTCAATAAAAAATGGAAACGTGTTGACAACAGTAATTTCAATATGTCATCTACAAAATAATTCAGAACAAAAGAAACTAGCACCCCTGGGTTTTCTTCTCCTTAGTACATATATTAAATAATATGTAAAATATGTAAAATTCATGTAAAATATTTAGCACCACACCTGGATAATACTACCACTAGAAAACACCAGTATGTGTAGAGAAAGGTTTTTGACAGCTCAATTCAGTTTGATTCAGTTTGACCAGTACCATCTAGTCTGTATAGCTGTCTATTCCTCATATTCATGTACTTTAGGTGTTTCTCTTGAAAAGCACATAACTCTTTTTCTTAATCTAATCTGAGGTTTTCTATTAACCAACAAGTCTAAGTTGTTTATATTTCTTGTGATTGATATATTTCTACCATCTCATTTTGTAGTTTATGTTTCCTTCATTAATTGCATTTTTTCTAACCTTCCCTCCCCCCCAAATTGGTTTGGAATTTATATATTTTAGTTGTACTCTTTAGTGTGCCCCCTTAAACTTTTAACATGTTACATGACATTAGATTTTAAATGAATCAAGATCTCTATCCTTTTCCTGAATCAACCTTAAAAAAAGATCACTCCTTTGAACTTAAATTATATTGTTTTTCAGTATTTTTTAAATTAATTAATTAATTAAATTTTGTTTTTGGCTGCCTTGGGTCTTCGTTGCTGCGCGTGGGCTTTCTCTAGTAGCGGCGAGTGGGGGGCCATTCTTCATTGCGGTGAGTGGGCTTCTCATTGCGGTGGCTTCTCTTGTCGCGGAGCATGGGCTCTAGGTGCATGGGCTTCAGTAGCTGTGGCATACGGACTCAGTAGTTGTGGCACATGGGCTCAGTAGTTGTGGCTCACGGGCTCTAGAGCACAGGCTCAGTAGTTGTGGCGCACAGGCTTAGTTACTCTGCAGCATGTGGGATCTTCCCCGACCAGGGCTCATACCCATGTCCCCTGCATTGGCAGGCGGATTCTTAACCACTGTGCCACAAGGGAAGTCCCTGTTTTTCAGTATTTTTATTTTACTTTGTTTTTGAAATCCCAAATTATGATGATTGTTGTTTTACACAGTGAATGCTTATTTAGATTCACCCACATGTTTACAAATGTCTTTGATCACCATCCCTTCTTGCTTCTGACTTTCTTTTGATCTCAATTTTATTTTTCCCTAAGCACATCCTTTAGTTGTTCTTTTAGCAAGGATCTGTGAGAGGTAAACTTTCTCAGTTGTTGCCATAAAATGTTTTTACAAAGCCCTCAAGCTTGTATGATAATTTAGTTGGTAGTATTATCTCCAGGTTGACAGTTATTTTCTCTCAGCTCTTTGGACAATACTTCATTGTCTCCTGGTCCTATTATTGGTCTTGGAAATTGCCATTCCTTTGTGAATAATCCGTCTTCTCTCTGGTTATTTTTAAGAACTGCACTTTGTCCTTGAGGTTCTAAAGTTTCTCTCTGATGTGTTTTTATTTCTTTTGCTTGGGAGTCTCTGTACTTCCTAAATGCAAGGATTCATGTCTTTCTTTAGTTCTGGAAAATTCTCAGATCCTGGGAAATTCCTTTGAATATTTTCTCTCCCTTATTCTCTCATTATGGATCTCCTAATAAAAGTATTTCGAAGTTTCTCATTCTATATCCCGTATCACATTTCTTTCATATTTAAATTAATTTATCCCTCTGAACTGAATTTTGGGTGACTTCTTCAAATCTGTCTTCTAGTTGACAAATTTTTTCCTCAACTGTTCCTAATCTGATGTAAATGTTGTACCAATCAGGATAAGCTAGGCTATGCTACAATAATAAACAACCCCAAAGCCTTAGTGGGTTATAACAACTAAGATTTATTTCTTGCTTTTGCTACATGTCCATTTGCTTATGAGTTGGCAGCAGGCTCTGCTCTGCATCCCCTCACTCAAGACTCAGGCTGATGGAGCTTCTACTATTTTGGAGCAGTGATGGCTGTCATGTCTGGAGAAAGAAACATAAGGCAAATGGCACACTAGTTCTTACGGACCTCAGCTCAAATGCGACACATGTCTCTCCACTGACATTTAATGCCAAATCACATGGCCTCACCTAACTTCAAGGGGATGGAGAAGAAGTGTGCCCATCTGAATGGGCACATTCAGGAGGAGGAGATCTGAATATTGAGGAATAGCTTCAATTCTAATAACTACCACTCCTAAACAACTGAGTTTTTCATTTCCACGCCTCTATTCTTCATTTCTAGGATTCTATTTTATTCTTTTTTTGACGGTTGTACTCTTCTATTCTCATATTTCTGATTTGTTCTTTTATGCCTTTAATAATTTTACCCATATCTTTAAAAAATGTATCAGGTTGTTTTATTATCTGCTATCTTTAGCATATAATCCTGTGGTTTGGGTGTCTGATGATTCTTGCTTGTGGTAGATTGTTTTCCTATTTTATAATTCTATATTGTAAACTCATCTTCTGTGAAGCTTTACTTAGAGGATCCTGTGTCTCCTGGGCGCAGGGTGTGTCTCTCCAGAGCGACTTATGTTTGTTTCCGCGGTGTTCCTAGCAGCACCATTGTGATGTTCTTTTCAGAGTCTCTGCATATTGCATCATCACTTTTGTTATGGCATGTACTTTGTGGGCATGCACTTTTCCTATGAGGAAGGAGAAAGTGTTTTTTTCTTACTAGAGCCCAGGGTGAAACAGACAAGCTTCCTTGATTTGTTCCATTGTGAGTTGGTGAGTATTCCACAGACGCAGTCCTTGGAAAGTCTTAACTTTCTATGGGAGGCTCAGAGTCAACTCTCTGCCTTGGGTGTCCGAGGCCTCATCTCAGATTGCATGTGAGTGCAAAAGCCCAGAGCCCAGATAGCTGAGGCTGACTCTTATCCTCAAGGAAAGCTGCAGGGTCAGCTTGGTTTCAGTTCTCTTTTCTTTTCTTGTATCTGAGTATTTCAATTTCTTTTCTTGTGGAGTCAGCTATTCTTTTAGACTAATGTTTGCTTCACTTTATCCAGCAGAAATTTCTAAGTATTTGTAGTCAAAGGATTTTCAAGTTTTCCTGTCAGCCAAAACAGCAGAACCAGAAAATATTCTTTGTGTATGAAGAGTTCATACAGTTAATAAAATACCAATGTCACAAGTGGGCAAAGAATTAGAGAATTTACGCAAGTAGAAATACAAATGCCCAAGAAACATTTGAAAAGGTCAAGAAATACAAATTAAAACTATGGGAAGAGATACGACATTGGCCCATCAAAGTCAAAAATATTTTCAAAAAGAAAAGCCAAGAATGTCCACGGCACAATGAATTGAGCATCACCGTTACCCATTAAATGGAAATATCAATGGGTTATTTGGAAATAATTTGCTTTAAGAGCCTTATATGACATATATACACTAATATGTATAAAATAGATAACTAATAAGAACCTGCTGTATAAAGAAAAAAAAAGATTAGTGACATAAACTCTGAATCTGTCTGTCATCAGAATTCCCCGTTAAAATGCAAATCCACCTGATAGAGGGAATGATTGTTCTTTATTAATTACAGAAAACTGAGCATATATTAGTTTGTCACCATTAAATATAGAGAGCAAATATACAAGGAATTGAACACAAAACTGGGGCATTTTTTACAGTAGAACGGACAAAGGTAAGATTTCAGGGATATATTTCAGTCAAGGGACAGCATGAGGGTCTCTAAGTGGGAAAAGATGCCTTGAGAACAAACCTCACTTGTTTCCCATTTTTTAAAGGTAAACCTGGAGTACTATGACTAGAGAGAATCTATGAGATATTTATATTGACTCTTGATTAATTTCTTCTAAAAGCTAGGCATTGCAATGACACTACTTTATTGATGATTCTGGTCACAACTCCTGTCAACTGAAGTTTGTGTTTTTTTCCCTCTCTGGATATTTGGTAAAACTGACTTTTCCCCTAAAGCTCCCCAGTGACTATTCAATTCTCTGTTTCAGTTTGTTTAATAAAGATCTTATTTATACAGAAAAAAAAAGAGCCTTCTACATATTCCTTTCCCCTGAGCTAGTATTTACACTTCTGGAAATCTACCTTAAGGAAATAATCCAAAATGCAGGCAATCAGCATGTTTCATATTCAGAAAAAAAAAATAGATTATTTTTTCTTCTGAATGTGTATCATCTTTCTTGAAATCAGAGATTTTTTTTTTTCACTGTAGTCTTCAGGCACAGACAAAGACTGCATATATGACAAAGAAGTCATATAAAAGCTTAAAGAACAACCACCATCAGGGAATGGTCACAGAGTATCTGATGGGCACATCTGGCCCCTCTGCACCAGCCCAAGCTGAGGTGTAGCTTGGAAAAACAGTGGAGTGGGAACAGATGTGTGAAAACTACCCATTCACCGTTCAACACTCCACTACCGGCTCCCATCTGATTGTAAGCACTTTCTCAGGCCCCCAGACTGAACGTGGGACTCTGCCATGTACGCCCATAAAATCTGCTTACATCTATCACAGCACTGCTTACACTGCCTTGCCCTCACCACAGGCTGGGAACTCCTCTGGGTCGGGGGCTGGGTACACTTCACCTCTGTATTCCAGTATCACGTGGGCACACCGGAGATGCTCAATAAACACCTGTAGAATGAATGGATGAGACTCACGGGCAACTGTGCTCTTTCCATAAATCATGGGTAAGGTGGTTCACAGGAGACCCTGCACCTTGCAGGACAATACTGTAAGAGTGCACGTGTTAGGATTTCTTTGGTGGTAGCTTCTCCAACTTCCAACACTGACAGAGAGAGATTTCTTAGAGGCCCAGATGCATGTGGGTCAGGAGCCTTGCTGCCAAGACCAAAGCAGACGGTCTGGAGCATGTGTACGCTGCCTTTGGACCCTGGGAAGCGTCACTGATATTCCCCAGGAAACTTGTGAAACCTCCTGTTTATAAAGGTTTCTCCATCTGTTATACTTTGTGTACTTTCCCTCCTTCTGCTCTTGGTAACACGGATGTTTGCATTCCAACAGGGATTCCTGTTGCTAAAAGGTCTGTCTTCTCCTGCTAACACCACACCTCATCAGCCAGAGCCCAAACCCTGGCAAGCTCCCAAGGAGAGATACTGGTCCACAGCACCGTCCTCCTCCTCCTGGACTGCAGCAGAGCCTCCTAACGCGTCTCTCCATCCCTCAATGTCCACACTCTCCTAATGCATCGTCCACTCTGAAGTCAGCAATCTTCTAAAAATAAAATCTGACTATGTCAGCTGGTGTAAACCCACCGGGGTCTCCTCACTGCCTGGAGGACAAAGACCCAGATTGTTCACAGGGCTTGGCATGTGGCCCTGGTCTAACAAGTCTTACCTTCAACATGTCATTGTCACGCTCCAACACCCCAAACCACAGCAGACTGTTTGTTTCATAGTCTTCTCAGCCCAACCTCCACGCCTTTGTACATGCTATTTCCTCCACTTGGGGTGTATTTCCCCCTTTAGCCTGGAGAACTCCTACTTTTACTTTAAAACACTGCAACTCTCCTACTGTATAGCACAGGGAACTATATTCAATAGTCTGTGATACAATGTTCACTGCAGCACTATTTACAATAGCCAGGACATGGAAGCAACCTAAATGTCCATCGACAGATGAATAGATGAAGAAGATGTGGCACATATATACAATGGAATATTACTCGGCCATAAAAAGGAACGAAATTGAGTTATTTGTAGTGAGGTGGATGGACCTAGAGTCTGTCATACCGAGTGAGCTAAGTCAGAAAGAGAAAAACAAATACCGTATGCTAACACATATATATGGAATCTAAAAAAAAAACAACAAAAACAGGTCAGGAAGAACCTAGGGGCAGGACAGGAATAAAGACGCAGACGTAGAGAATGGACTTGAGGACACGGGTAGGGGGAAGCGTAAGCTGGGAAGAAGTGAGAGAGTGGCATGGACATATATACACTACCAAATGTAAAACCGGTAGCTAGTGGGAAGCAGCTGCATAGCACAGGGAGATCAGCTTGGTGCTTTGTGACCACCTAGAGGGGTGGGATAGGGAAGGTGGGAAGGAGACGCAAGAGGGAAGAGATATGGGGATATATGTATATGTATAGCTGATTCACTTTGTTATAAAGCAGAAACTAACACACCATTGTAAAGCAATTATACTCCAATAAAGATGTTAAAAAAATTATAAATAAATAAATAACAATGATATTCTCCTGAAAAAAAAAAGTCTGTGATAGACCATAACAGAAAAGAATATGAAAAGGAATGTATATATATGTATAACTGAGTCACTTTGCTGTACAGCAGTAATTAACACAACATTGTAAATCAACTATACTTCAATAAAAAACAAAACAAAACAAAACAAAACCACAGCAACTCAATATCAAGTGGAACCAGATGGCCCTTCCTCTGTGCTTCTATAGCAATCTGTATAGAACTTCTTTTAAAAAGAGTATTTCTTTAAAGCATTTGTCTTGCCCACGAGTCTAAAAGTTATCTCAGCAGTATTTCCTTTACCCAGGTTCTCACTCCACCCCTCTGCCCAGACTCCGTCTCTCACCTGCATTACTATAATAGTCGCTTTGTGGGTTTCCCTGTCTCTGGCTTTACCCCAGTAATGTAATTGCCACATCACTGCCAGAGGGAATCTTCTAAACTATATGATCATGTCATTTCCCTGATTAAAATCTTTGGTTGGATCCCTAATGCTTTCCAGGATAAAGTGCAATTTCCTTAGCATGTGCTGCCCAAAGTGGGGACCCCAAAGCACAAAGGTTGTAAGGTTTGGGGTGTGCCACTCTCACAAAGGAGGTTGAATTCTTGCAGCCTATGGGCTTTGCATTAGTGATCAGTTTCTCTGGTTACTTTTATTAGGAGTTGCTTGGGGGCCATTCATGCTTTCTGGTTCCAGGCCCCCAAGCTCACAGGAACAGTGACTGTGAGGCCCTGTGGGCAGCATTGGGCCAGGCAGCAAGCTTTGCTCACCCTAACACAGGTCCTGGGGCTGTCCCATAGGTATGATGTTAGCCTGGATCCATCAGGGACCCAATATTACAGGGCCAAGGTCAGGGGTGGGCAGGAACCCAGTTTCTTACCAGAGGGACCACAGCTGCGGCTTGAATTCTGATTTGCAAGTTTTTTAAACTCCATGAGCTCTGCATGGTCCTTCTCATATGTCCTCTTCAGGTTCTCCACATACTGCATCATCACTTCTGTTGCTTTCGACATGCGCTTTTCCTGCAGGGAAGAAGAGTGTGAACACACTGGGCATTTGGATGAAAAGCTCATCAGCACTGTTTGCTCTGAGCCAAGCTCTGGGCTGGGGGACTTGAAAGGATACAAGGACCAATCAGACGTGACTCTGCCCTCTAAGAGTTTGCTGTCGGGGATGTGAGTTGAGACAGGGGCTCAGGCACCTGCACTCAGGGATAACAAGGACGAGCCCAGCCACAAAGCCTCAGGAGATGAGAGGGAGCAGAGTCATCTCTGCTTGCAGAGAATGGGTCAGGGGAGGCTTCTTGAGACGGAGTGAAGTGCTGTAGCGTCTGGGCACATAGCTATGGGCAGGAGAGACAAAGAGCATTAGCCAGGGAACTCCAAGAGCCAAGGTCCAGAGGCAGGACATCACAAGGCTTCTATCGAGGTGAGGATTTCCCCTCAGACAGGATCCTTTGCAGAGTGAAAGGGGATGCCATCACGAATTATGCTGGGACAATAAACATATACCAGAATTGTCTGGAAAGCCAGGAAAGCACAGGTCATCCTACTCATGTAGGAATCAGCAAATGGCTGGGTTTGTTCGCAAGAAGAAAAGGTGAGTTAGGGCTGGGTTGTGAAGGACCTTGAATGCTAGACTAAGGAATTTGGACTTATTCTGAAGGAAGAGGGGAGCCATCGAATGTCTTAAAGTAAGGGAGTGTCATAATCAGGTCGCCGGTGGAGACTGGACTGAAGGGTGTGAGACTGGTGGCAGCAAGAGCAACAAGAGAAGAGAGGATGAGTGCCTGAACCAGTCCAGTGGAACCAGAGAAGACAGTGAGGACAGAGACACGGAAGCCACTTGGAGAAGGGTGAAGGCTGGAGTGAGCCGTGCGTGGGCTGAGAAACACTTTCACGAGGGCTGTGCAAAATGGGGAAGAGTCTTCTCTACTGACACCCCGTGGATCCCTCAGAGATCCTTGCCCGCGGCCTGCCTGTCCACAGAGGGACACGCTCAGTGACTGTCCCCTGGACAAAGTCCCCACAGCCCTGAGCTGAGACCAGCCACTTCCCTAAAGCCCTCCCTTTGTTGCTGCTCCCAGCTGGAGTGGCTTCCTGGGTGCTGCTGCTGAGTTGGGTGCCCTTTCGCCGGAAGCACACGGGTGGGACAGCCCCGTGGCTTGTCCTTCCTTCATTCTATGAGAACTGCCCAGGGCTGGGCCCCAGGAACACCCCTGTCATGCAAACCACGCAGCAGGACATGGGTCCACAGTGACAGCAACAGTGATAACGACATCCAGGTGCTTTACATGTGGCACAGTGCCCTGTATGGCAGGTACTGTCAGCATCCGCATTTTACGGTTGGAGAAGCTGGAGCACAGAGGCCCAAGGCCACACAGTGAATCCTTGTGGAGCCAGGATGAGAACTCAGGCGGTCTGACCCCACAACACCATGCTGGATCAGGGTGGCACCCTGAGTGCCTCATGACTTCAAAGTGGCTGCGAGGGGGCCAGACTTGGGCCTGCACCCCAGCTTTGCCCCACGCTAGTGCTATTACCTTTCTGAGACTTCACGTCTTCATCAGGGGATAAGATTACTTACTTTACAGAGTTGCTGGGAGGATTAATGAAACAAAGCAGTTTTTCCTAAAGCACATTTTGCCAAATACTAGTTCCCTGGGAGTTGAATAGGTATTTTGTGGGAACAAGAAGGGGGAAGCGATTCTTTACTCAAATACATTTGAGAAATACGTCGGTAATGTTAAACAGACTTTTTCATTACAGGACTTCTCAAAGCCTTGCTTATGCCAACATACATTAGAAGTCTCCAAGAAAGGAAGGTAGTATGCAGCAGTTCTCAAAGGTAGGTATCCACAGAAAGCTTTTACTGGGGAGCACCTCAAGAATATAGTGGTCCATCAAAAATACACTGAGACGACTACGATTATGGACGTAGGATGTCTGGCACAGAGGAAGCCATCCATAAGCAGTATCTGTAGTTGCCACTGCTTACATCCCTGCTCCAGTTACTGCAGACAGAGCAGAGCTCACCTGGCGGACGGCCCCCACCATCTCGGCTCGGCTGGAGAGGCGGGCAGCCAGGCGGTGCAGGACAGCGATGTCCTCCAGCAGCTTCTGGTAGGTCTCCCGGTGCTCACAGTGGTGCCAGAGTGAAGCTGAGGACTGAGGAGGGAGAAGGAACATCACATGGGGTCCTCACAGACCAAGACTTGACCAGGGCTGTCACAAGACGAGCCCTGGCCCCATCCTGGCCGAGAGGAGGGGCCTCGGCAGGGCCCAGGCGATGGCTACTTCTGGGATTGGAGAAGCCCAATGTGGACACTCTGTAGCTGGCTGGCCTGAAGGAAGGGAATCACTTCCAGGTCTCTGGTCCCCAGGGTGCTCCCTTTGCCATCCCAGGTCATCCAGCCCCCTCCTGAGAGGCTGCCAAGGGCTCAGAGGCCTTAACCACAGCCCTGAGGTAACCAAGCCTTTGGGATCTCGGCCTCAGCTCCGCCCAGCTCTGAGGAAGACGGCCTGGCTCAGGGCCTTGGCCCCATTTCTCACTTCAGGAGACTCTACTTGGTGACTGAGAAAAGCAGGAGACCCGGCACAGCCCTTGGGGAAAGTGTCTCCTGCAAGGATTCCCCAATCAGGCTCCACAATTACCGTAATGGAAGCTTTGAAGTGTTCCAGTTCCTTCTCTGTGTTCTCCTCTGTCAGGTTGCGTTCCCTTTCCGCCTGGTTAATTCTAGATTCTAGGGTGTAGCTGTCATTTCTAAAGGCCAAGGACAGTTGTACAAACACGTTCTGTTGGGAACAAGAGTGTTGGAGAGGTGCTAGGAGGAGTTAGTGCTGGGAGCAAGGCTGCTGGTGGAGTTTTTGCTCAAGGATTTTAAATCAGCTCCTGGAACCAGCCCCCAAAGCAGCCAAGAACAAGTGAAACTCTCCCTTAATGAAGTAAACTGCACAAAAGATGGCGAAATAGTAACCTGAGGTCCAGGCTAGGGCCTTCCCAGGACCAGAAGACCAAACACATTTTACTGAAAGAGAATAAGAGAATAACACTTTGCTTTTTCTGAATGTCAAGAAAATAACATCCTGTATATGGGTTTAGATAAACTCAGGCCAACACAGCTGGTTGCGAAAGCAGTTTGGACTCGTGCCAGGATTTATGGCATGCAGGTTCTGGAGATTTCACATGAAACCACTGTATTTAAAGAAACCCCACTTGAGATGTAGGCCTGTTGACTCAGAGCAAACCTCAACCAGCATCTTATCTGAATATTCCAAATCCTACGCTGAAAGCAGCTTTTACAAGCTGCCAGGAGATTAAACAAAGCCAAGTATGATCCTGTTAGGAGAAGCTTTCTGGAACAAATATTCCATGCCAAAAATGCAGCCTGCATGAATGAACTTTGAAAGGTGGTGTTGATCAGACATGGAATTCCTGGTCTAATAGGAAACTACTGGGGAGGAGAAATAGACAGATGGACTCTACACAGGAAGGAAGCAGTGGCCTTCATTTTTACAGCCCTCATTTACCTTGCCTGTGTCAAGTGGTAGAAGATTTACACCCTTAGGGTGAGTTGACTCTGCCTGAGCATCTGAAGTTCATGTAACATGGCCCACGGCGGGCAGACATCTCCAGACGGAGAACTGAAGACCCTGAACTGCTCGATGATGATGATGATGAGGGCCACATTGAAAGCTACTCCCTGTTGAGTATCTGCTATACGCCAGCACTGGCAGGAGTTTTACGCACCTTAGCTTGTTTAATCCCTCAACAATCCTCTGCCATAGGAACTGTTATGTCCACTTTATGGGTAAAGAGACCGAGAGCAGAGAGGTCATTAACTTGTTCAAGGTGTCACAAGGGAGTAGCAGAGCCAGAATTCAGCCTCAGACGATTTTATTCCAAAGCCTGTGCTCCTCTCACCATGCTGAGCACAGACTGTGTCAGCACACACCTGAGGACAGGAGCGCACCCTTAACCAAAGTGCCCGCGGCCATCACCACCAGCGTCAGTGGGTGGGGATTCTCTGTCTTGCCCAAGCCTCAGTCAAGTTTATCAATAATGCTCAATATTTAGTTCTCTATAACTGGGTTATCCCCTTAATGGCAGTGATATAAAGAGCCCTGAAGTCAGTCAGAACACTTGACTCCAAATGCTGATTCTGCTAAGCACTGGGTCTGGGATCTCAGATAACTTATTTAATCCCTCAGTTTCCTCCTTTGTTCTGCTACCTGCTCTACCTGTTTCTCAGAGCTGATGGGGGGGTCAGCTGAAAGGATGGATATGTGTGTGCCAAAGACTGTGAGTTCTATGTCTGTGTGCCAGGTAATTGTTACTATCTGTGCCAGATATTTTACACAGTCCATCTCCCTGTGCTTATGTGGTCCACCGGGTCTCAGTAAGTGTATGTTCGTTTTCTTGTTATCAAGGGTAAACTGTAAAGTCTTCCATCCTCCCAACCCGGAGTGAAGTATTCTGGAATCATCCATGTTCTTGCTCCCTTCCTTCTATCAATTCCAATGTAATTGTCATGGAAACAAACTACTGCTGGTGCCGGAGGTCCTCACTGTCTCACCTCCGATGCATTCTCTTTGACCATGTACCCCTTCGACAGAACGAAATGCAAATTCCTCTCAGCTCACTCACCAGCCCCATTGGGACAGCTTCTCTACAGAGACAAGGAGGCCCCGAGGAGAATCATGGGAGAATCAGGGAAGGTGGGAGAGCTGACAGCATAGCCACCACCTTGGCTGAGCTGGCTTCCTTACGTCTGAAACCCTCAGAAGGAAAGCACCTTCTTCCTCCAGATCAAAGTCTGAAACATGAAATCTGACCATCTTTTAATAATTTTGAAATAAATTTGATTCAGTTCTGCAGCCTCCCAGCTGCTCTGTGTATCTAAGTCATACTTTTAAAGAAAACAAACAACCGTTGAAGAAATGTGGAACTTCCAGCTACTGTCTCACCCCTGACGAAATTCGTCAAAATCTTCCATTAACTGGAGTGGTGGTCGGGGGCTTGGTAGCTCAACAGTGCTGATCACGATGCCCATATTCCCCCCATGGCCACTCATTCTCATGTTTGTATAAAAATGTCAGGAGCAGAGGCTGGAGAAGGAAATGTTCTGAATGAACCCACTCAAGCCCAAGTATTCAATTTCATAAAACGCTGGAGTTACTTACCTCAACTTCCTTTTCAGTGAGTGGAGGGGCACTGTGAAAAAGAAAAGACATGCAAATGAACTTTATCCAACCTTTGAAATAAACCAAAAGGTGCCTTTGAACAGCACGCAGACCAGGTGTTTCCAGGAATTAGAGTAAGCAGGGCTGGCGAGATGGAAAAGATGCAGGGTACCCTTTGTGTGAGTTCTGTAACCCGTGAGATATTCGCCAAGATAGTGACTCCTGCAGAGGAAGTATGGCGGAAACTATTAGATCCTGGGGTCAGTGCTCCACCAGTGCCTCTACTAAGTGTGACTTTGGATGAGTTATTTAATCTAAGTTATTTAATCGCATCTGTCAATTGGGAATAATATCTACCTTGCAGGAGTCTTATAAGGAATATATATACGTATGTATAAATGTGTATATGTATGTGTCTATGTTCACCTATATATGACATCCACACGTGTATGTATGTGTATATATCTGTACATATGTGTATATTCATATGACATCCACACTCAGCAGGCACTCAGGAGATGTTTATTATTATGACTAACTCACAGGCATGCTGTGAGGACTTAATGAAAGACTATACAAGCTATATATTTCATAAGTTGTATACATCTGAACAGCCATTATAATTTTTCTGGGGCTGCCCAAGTCTGCAAAGCCTGACCCTCCTCCTGCCTCTGAGGGGTGTGACAAGGGTGCATGTGAGCCAGAGGATAGACGGTAGGGAAGAGTGGCCAGAGCTCTTCTCCACAGCAAGAGCCTCTTCTGATGGCTGGAATCAGAGTTCGGCCAAGAGAGCCCCAGCTGGTGCAGAGGGTGCGGTTCCCACAGCGAGCATCCTCCGCTCTGCACCCTTGCTCGGCTGCTGCTCTGGCTGGTGACTAAAGCAAGCCCTGCTCTGAAACCCGGACGACGTAAATAACGCACCGGGCCCTTTCCTGTGCTGGGGTGGGAGAACGGGGAGGAGTCCTACTGGCGTCACAGGACTTGGCAACCAGCATGCCATCGATAAGGTTCTCAGGAAACACAGCTTCCTCCCTTTGACGGGTGTGGAGGGACCCCGAGAGCAAAGGTAGGGGTCAGCAATCTCTGCAAGGGGTTGGTTCTCACCCCTGAAAAGGGACTATGAGAACCTTCCTGTCAGGATAAGGCAACAAGACCCCATGGCCATCAAGTCAGCAGAGTACAGAGCACGAGATAAACAAGTGCAAAGCTGTTTGAGGCTTGCAGTTCTGGCCACAGGCCCACCCGTCAGGCCCTTTCCTCTGGGGGCCAGCCAACACAATCTCAGCTGTCATATAGGACATGCACATCTTGCTTAAGTGGGTTATCAAACTCACTAAGCTTGCGTTTGATTCCTGGCTTTGTTTGGATATTACGTGAAAATTACGTTTTCATCGATTATTAACCAAACTTACTTTTCTACCTTGATTACTCACGTTCTGCTTTTTTGCTATAGAACGCATTTTTGAAAAATGTAGAAGGCCCTGAGGACCCAGGGAGGTGTGGTTTAGGTAAAGAAGCCACATGACAAGGTCAGCTCCTGAAGCAGAGAGCTATGCCTCATGAACTGGCACAGGCAGGGAGGGGCAGAGCCATTACCCTCCAAAAAGGTGGAGGCCTAGCAGGTGACGTACAAGGAGACCACTCTGGATGTGCCTCAGAATTCAAACTGCCTTAATAGGGCTTAGAATAAAATCAAAGGCCTCTGCGAACTGGCCCCTACCGGATTCTTCCCACTCTTCAGCCACATTCGCCATTCTGCTCTTCAAACACACTTACGTTGTTGTGGCCCCAGGGCCTTTGCATTTACTGTTCTTTCCTTTTTCTCATGCTCTTACATTTGCAATTCAGTAGTTTTTAGTATATTCATAAAATTGTACAACCATCATTACAGTCAATCTTAGAACTTTTTAATCCTCCCAAAAAGGAACCCTATACCAATTAGTGGTCACTCCCCCAATCCCCAGCCCTATACAATGACTAATCTACTTTGTCTCTGTGGATTTCCCTATTGTGGGTATTTCATATAAATGGAATCATACAACACATGACTGATTTCTTTCACTTAGCAAAATGTTTTTGAGGTTCATCCATCTGGTATCATATAAAAGTATTTCATTTTTATGGCTGAATAATATTCCATTTTACGGATATATCCGATTTTATTTATTTATTAGCTGATGGACATTTGGTTTGTCTCCATTTTTAACTATTATGAAAATGCTTGTTATTGAACATTCACATACAAGTTTTTGTGTGGACATATATTTTCATTTCTCTTTGTTATATACCTAGGAGTGGAATTGCTGGGCCATACAATAACTGTATGTTTAACTTTTTTTTTTTTTTTTTTTTGCGGTACGTGGACCTCTCACTGCCGTGGCCTTTCCCACCACGCTCCGGATGCGCAGGCCCAGCAGCCACGGCTCACAGGCCTAGCCGCTCCGCGGCATGTGGGATCTTCCTGGACCGGGGCACGAACCCGCGCCCCCTGCATCGGCAGGCGGACTCCCAACCACTGCGCCACCAGGGAAGCCCTGTTTAACTTTTTGATGAACTGTTATTCCAAAGTGGCTGCACCATTTTACTGAGAATTTCAATTCCTCCATATCCTCACCAACATTTGTTATTTCCCATCTTTTTTATTAAAACCATTCTAGGGATATAAAATTATATCTCATTTTAATCATTTATGAAAAATGATAAATCATCCATTTAATGAATTTATCATTTATTATTCATGATAAACCACTTGAATTTGCATTTCCCTAATTACTACTGATGCTGAGCATCCTTTCATGTGCTCATTGACCCCCATATATATTCTTTGAAGAAATGTCTATTTAAATCTTCTGCCCACTTAAAAAAATTAGTTGTCAACACTACTCAGCCATAAAAAAGAATTGAAATTTTGCCATTTGCAGCAACATGGATGGACGTGGAGGGTATTATGCTAAGTGAAATAAGTCAGACAGAGAAAGAAAAATACTGTATGATACCACTTATGTGGAATCTAAAAAAATACAACAAACTAGTGAATATAACAAAAGAAGAAGCCGACTCACAGATATAGAGAAGAAACTAGTGGTTACCAGTTGGGGGGCAGGTGGGGAGGGGCAAGATAGGAGTAGGGGATTAAGAGGTACAAACTATTATGTATAAAATAATCTATAAGGATATATTGTACAACACAGGGAATATAGCCAATATTTTATGATAACTATAAATGGAATATAATCTTTAAAAATTGTGAACACTCTGTTGTATATCTGTAACATATAATACTGTACATCAACCTCACTTCAATTAAAAAATTTTAAAATTAGTTGTTTTTTTATCGAGTTATAAGAGTTCTTCAAAGATATATTATAGAAACAAGTCCCTTATCATATATGTGCTTTGCAAATATTTCCTCCCATTCTGGGGGCTGTCTTTTCACTTTCTTGATGGCATTGTTCACCTATGAACCCCACCTGCTCCTCTTTGAGTTCGAACCACCTCACCTGGCCCTTTATTATTCTTTTTGTTTTGGGTGCATTAGCCCTGTCTGAACTATTGGACTTTGACCCTTCTGGGGTCAAAAGTCAAGTCTGGTGCTCCTGTGTCCTATCTACAATTGAATACAGGGGCCACCCAATGTGGGGTCTTGTGCAACCCATGCCCCGATTTTACCTTCCAGGGAGAGACTTGTGGACCCGCAGTTTGCGAAGCAGCACATCAGAAATATTGGGCATGACATCCAGACCACTCTTTGACTCTTCTTCCTCAATAGCTGGGGAGAGTTCAGAAGGGGGCCCTGAAAAAAAAAGTGTTTAATTTATAAAATGTAATACTCTTGGCAATTTGCTTCAGGGGGTAAGGAATAGCTTTAACATTTATTGGAACCTGGTTATATGCCAGGGGCTTTATAATTGTTATTTTATCCTCACAATGACCCAATGAGCTAGACCTTAATCATCCCATTTTTCAGGTGGGTAAACTAAGACTCAGCAAGATTAATAACTTGCTTAAGGTTACAGAACTGGTAAATGGCATAGGCTTCAAATAATTCTATCTGCTCTAAGTTCTATGTTGTTCCCATTGCTCTCCATAGTACCAAGCAGGCTCTTGTGTCTGGGGTCTGAGGTTGGTTTCTGGCAACTGGAAAATTGTTGGCTCTTTGGCTATAAAGTTTGGAAAAGTCCCCTCTCTTTGGCAGGCTTCTCAAGAGGCCTGCTGCCCAACTATTCTCTCTCAGATGAATTCAGAAGTTCTATCATCTGTGTCCTACTTAGAAATCAGCATCTGCTTCCATATCCCCATACATAGGAGTAGAAACAGGGTTTTTCCAGAGTAAAGCTAAGGTCATTAGATCTTTTACAGATCTCAGATGCCTCCTCATCAACAGAACCAATAAATAGCCTTTTTTTTTTTTTAATCTCCTAAACCTGTCGTGGGTTTGTGCTCTGAAGGCAGAAAGAACAAACCAAGTACTCTCTTTCCCACTAATTTTTCTCCTGCTTGAAGACAGCTCTTGTACCTCTCCAAAGCTTCCCTTCTCCGGGTTGTAGCCCGATTTTCCCAACTGTTCACTGCGGCCTCTAGATGCCACCCCCTGACTGCACACATTCTGGTTGTTGCTGTCCCAGAAGCCCAGATGTGCTCTAACAAGCTCTTAGCTCAGGAGCACCGTGGCAAGCGGTCTTGGCATTGACATTAGTTATTCATTTAGCACTGACTCGCTGTGCCCTACACTATGGGCTCACAGCACATTTAGGATTAAAAGCCTTGAATCTCTTTTACTTGAACCAAATCAGGTATCTTCGTCCCATACAATGGTTATTTTCCATTTGCACGCAGGACTTTTAGTTATCCATGTTTTGCCGTCTTTCATGGGTTTGACCCAACAGATTTCCAGAACTGTAGTCCAGGCCAGAGATCAGGACTATGGGCAAGGTTGTGGTAGCCATCTAAATGGAGCTAAGATTGGGAGTCATGTGAATTAGAAGGCTCCCCAAGGGAGACCATGCAGAGAGAAGAGGAGGTATAGTTTGGCTCCAGGTAAACAATGTTTAAATACTTTGAGCTTCCCGATAACTGAACAGTGTTCATGAGTTTCCTGGTACTCAAGGAATCCAGCAAAGTCCGGAGGACCATCTGTCAGAGTCAGGGCAGTCAGCGATCCTTCTTTGGATACGAGATTCGACTCATATCAGGTAGCTAGTTCTCTTAGTTACCTGTCACCTCTTGGGTTCTGTCCTGACACTTACTGCTGTCTGACGTTTCCATGTGACAGATGGCAAACCTTGTGGTGCCTCTGGTCACACTCTACCTTTATGTATTCCCCACTGCACCCAGCAGAGAGATAATGAAGCAGTGGGCTCCTGAAAAATCTATGATTGACATAACTGTATGAGGTCTAATAATCACAGGGAAGACATACGAGGGGATTTTGCCTAGAAAAGTCCGCTAGGTAGAACCCCACTCCCCAAAAAGGGATGGGTTTCTAGCCCTGCTAAAATGGTTGTCTTAAGAGTGATCCCAGGATTTCCCTGGTGGTGCAGTGGTTAAGAATCCGCCTGCCAATGCAGGGGACATTGGTTCGATCCCTGGTCCAGGAAGATTCCACATGCCGTGGAGCAACTAAGCCCATGTGCCACAACTACTGAGCCTGCGCTCTGGAGCCAGTGAACCACAACTACTGAGCCCTCATGCCACAACTACTGAAGCCCACAGCCCATGCTCTGCAACAAGAGAAGCCACTGCAATGAGAAGCCCGCACACCACAACGAAGAGTAGCCCCTGCTCGCCACAACTAGAGAGAGCTCGCTCGCAGCAACGAAGACCCAACGCAGCCAAAAATAAATAAGTAAATAAAAATTATAAATAAATAAGTAAATAAATAGAGTGATCCCAGAACCTGCCACCCTCCTGATCTCAACCAAATTAACAACAATAACAACAACAAAAAATTTAAAGTCAACTAAAAATAGACCAGCAACTCTCAAGTACAGGAAAAGGCAATAATCTTTAAAAATAATGGCCAGAGAAAAACAGAACTTACTAGAAATAAATGTAGAGCTCCCACCCTTGATAACCCTTTCTTCCTCCCTCAAAGAATCAGTACTGAGAGGAAGATGTGAGAGGAAACGTTGTGACAAACTTTTGTAGTCACTTTTGTGACTACAGAGCCGGAAGAGAAGTGGACCGAGGGGTGGGCAGGCAGCTGCAGAGGCGATTCAGAAAGTTTCTCTAGAGTAGAAGGATATCCATCCCACCATAAGAACACTCCAACAAGACAAAAAACTGCCTGTGCTGCTATTTGCTTTTCGTACTGAGGAGGAGGGGAGAGGAGAAGCAGAATGACAGCATAGTATTCTACCAGAGCTGATGATCTCAAACAACACAGAGGGACTTACCAGAAAGGAAAGTAAGAGAAAACAAATAAAACAATCCCTTCTGATAGAGTGAGTGACAGGAGACACATAGAAAGCCCCAACTGAAGCTGTCACAACCCCTACCCCCATCCTGCACTTCTGAGAAATAGCAGAGTGGCCAGACTCTTTGGATTTTGTCTATCTTTTCCTTCCTTTATCTGGCAGGGGAGTGAGAGTGGCTGCTGGGAATAGTTGGGTTAAGTGTGGAAAATAAACACCTGGGCAGATTGTCCCTATAATTCTACCCTGAACTGGTGAAATAATCCATGCCCCGCTACTGCCCACCCAAGGGAATAAGATATGCCCCCACTTCAGTGGAATAAATTCAAGTGTTAGACTATTAACAAAGTTATAGAAAAAGAGCAGAAACCAACCCACAACACCACTATCCACAGCACCAGCTGAACTTCCTCTTTTCCCCACCACCCAAGCAGTGACAACGCAGACACAAAATACCCAGTCCTCAACTAAGAGCTGCCAGGAGGACAGAGATCTCAGAAAAGGTAGGAAAAAGTCGGTGAAAATTGACCTACACAATATATCTAGGTCAAGAGAAAATCCAGGTAGAAATGTCCATATCAAAAAAAAAAAATTAAATGAAAACAAATGGCATGGCAACTACACAAAAATAGTATAGTCAAAAGAGGAAGGAAAGAGGAGAGGAAGGTATAAAGGAAAGAAGAAAAGAAACATGCTGGAGACAGATGTCAGAATAGAAACATGCTGGAGACAGATGTCAGAATAGAAACATAGATGCAAGAAACACATGAAATGCATTTTTTGTGCAAAATGTACACCACAAATGTCTTGACTCAAGGAGAAATTAGAACCTGAAAAAATGAAAATAGGAATCAGAGGTGAGATGAGAGGATCGCACAAAATGGAAGAAGATTACAATTTAAGGAAATAAACTGAAGACCAAAATAACAAAATGAAGCAAAAAATTCTAAAATTGTAGAACTAACCAATATGTTGGAAGTATGCAGGAGTAAAACAGATAGAGCCTCAAGCTGAATTAGTGGGGGAGATTGAGATGAGCACAAGGAAGTAAAGAAGGAAAGAAAGATTAAAGTATTGAGAGGTAGAGTAATGGACCTACAGTGGAGACACTGAGGAGAAATTTACAGATTACGGTGGCTCTGAGTAGTGAAAAAACAAAAGGAACAAAGAACACATTCAAAGACATAAGAGAAGAAAAAATTTCCTCCACTGAGAGAAAAGCTGAACTTGCAGACTGAAAAAGCACACCAAGAAAAAAAAAATATATATATATATATACATATATATATAACCTTACTCTTTTCTATGCATGTGTATATATCTTATATAGATCCATAGCTATATATGAACATAAAAATGCTTCTCCAACTACCCTCATAGAAAGAGTAAGTAACCTACAGGGAAAGGTAAGGGTTGAGAGGTGCTGGAAATAAGCTGGTCTCAGACTTCTCTACAACACTGAATACAGCGTAACATCTACAAAGCTCTGGGGAAAAGAGCGATCCAGAATTTATAACCATCTAAGCTGTCCTTCAAGAATAAGAACATTTTCAAACATGCTAGAATTCAAGGAAAATGCACCTCTAAGCCCTTCTAGGAAAACTATTGGATGATGAAATCCAGCTAAACAAGACATAAATCAAAATCATAAGCTTGGGAATTGTGAGCCACAGTAAAGGGACTGGTGGTGAACATTAAATTCGCTTACATATAAGCTTAAAGCTAAACAACTATGGAAATTATGGTTATAGAATGGAATGTAAATGTTACAACCTTGAGGGTATAAAAAGAATAACTTATCATTTGTATAGGTGGAGATGGAAAGGTTAGGAAGAAATATGAAAGTGGGAAGAAATACTGCCGTTCTCATCTTTCCCTGCAATAATCCAAACTTGAAATATGTAATATAAAAACGAACCTCAATGACTCCAAACCCTTAATGCATTTCATAATATCTATTTTAAAACTTTTTAAAACTAGGAGGAAGCAATTACCAAAACTTTTTAAAACTTTGGAGGAAGCAATTACCAAAATTCAGCAAGCCCTACAGTTTCACTTCACTTTAATTCAAGTTCAATTAAATTTTCATACTTTTTATTAAAAAAAAGTATATGGAGCAATCTATAATCTCCCTCACTCCTTCTGTATTTGTGGGAAAGGGGATGTTTGATGTAAGCGATTTTTACTTTCTTCTTTGTATTTTTCACTGTTAGTTGAATTTTTTGATAATCGACGAGCTATTTTTAATAAAAACAGTAAAATTATTTAAAAAATATCTGCCTATACCACCTCATTCCAATGAAAGCTTTTGTTTCTGGCAATCTCCAGGACTTGGAAAAGTAACTTTGGGGGCTTCTGGTTAAAGATGTGCTGAGGTCCAGGACGATCCCCCAAAAGGTCAAAGATATTTGACCTGGGGATCAACTCTCTTCTGATCTATTTTCTCAGGGAGGCCTTCTCCTTGCCTGAGACCTGAGGGCCCTGAGCCCCAGACTGGGGTGTCTGGAAGGACTGCCTCAGCCCACACCTCTCCCAACGTCCAGGTCCAGATATCCAGCCACGTCCTAGACATTACCCTCTGGATCAGGATAACAAAAACCACTTCAACAGCCACCATTGATCAAACATAAGCTTGCATTAGATGCACTTTCTCATTTACTCCTTAGAATAGCCTTGCAGAGCAAATATTGCTAAGCTCAGTTTCTGGGGATGCTGCGAACTAGGAAACCGAAGCTCAGCAAAGTTAAGTAGATTCCCCAGGATCCCAGCTAGATACTGGTAGTGCCAGGATGCAAAGCCAGTTCTGTCAGACTGTGACATCCAGGCTTCTTCCCACAGGCATTCAGATGTCCAAACCCAAACGCATTGTCTTTCTCCTTAAGGGAGCTCCTTCTTCTGTGCTCCCCACCCTGATTAATAGCACCATCACCCCCTTGGCCGTGCAGATGCACACCTGTTGGTCTTTCTGGCCTCCCTCTCCACCCCATCCCCTCATCAAGTCCTGCCAAGCTGACCTCCAGATGGCTCTCAAACCTATCCTCCCCACGTTCCCTCCTGTCCATCTCAGTCTAGAGTCCCATCACCTCTCACCAGGCTGCTTCCATACCCTCTTACCTAGTCTCCCCACCTCTAGCCTCAGCTTTCATAAACTGTCCAGAAGAATTATTCTCAGACTCAGCTTTGATCCTCATGCTTCCTTACCTACAGGCTTCTCTGGCTTTGCAAGGGGTGCTAAAGGAAGTTCAAACTCATTAATTAGACCTCAAAGACTTTACCTTCTCTGATTCCCACCTCCACTCCACCCTTGCTGCCCATCTCTTTGGGACACATGGCTCACACTTGGTTCACCTGGGATTCCTTATGTTCCTGGAACATGCCAAGTGCTAGAAGATGCCTGAGTGCCTTTGCTCCTGCTATTCCCTCTGCCTGGGATGCCCTTCTCTTCCTCAGCTCAAAGCTGCTTCTCCAAGGATCCTGCCCTGACTCATTCACCCCTACTGAGCTGGCTGCGTATTCCTCTGTGTTCCTAGGTACTTTATGGTCTACAAGTCTTGACACAATGTATTGTAATGACATTGTCTACCCTTGTATTTCCTCTCCTACAAGGTGAGGGTGAGCTCATTAATTTATTCAATATTTATTTAGTGCTTACTACGCTCCAGGCAATGAGCATGGAGCTAGGCATATAATGCTGAGCAAAACAGATGTGTCACTGTCCTCTGGGAGCTTGTTACCTGGCAGGACAGATTAATTAGAGAAATACCCAAATGTTACTTTTCATGCTGTGATAGATTTTATAAGGGAGAAGCATCTGGAGCGTGCTGGAAAAGTCTTCCCTAGGAAGGTGGCATTTGAGAAGATATCTAGAGACTGAATGGGAGTTCATTAGGCAAAGAGGAAGAGAGGAAGAACATTGCAGGTAGAGGGAACAGCATGAGCCAAGCCTAAGAAGGAGGAGGAACGAGTTGCTGAAGGAAGACCAAGACGTTGAGAGGGAGGAGGAGAGTGGTCCTAGAAGATGCTGGGGAGGTGAGCAGGGTTAATCGCACAGGGCCTCTTAAGCTCTACTAAGGATTCTAGTGCTCATTTTGAGAGGAGAATGAAGCCTCTGAAGAGGCTGAACCAGATTTGCATTTCAGAGATTCCTCTCGCTGCCTGCGGATGGTGGATTGAACTGGGTGAGGAGGTCAGGAGTGCAAGCAGAGGGATGGGATAGGAGGTTGTTGAGGGAGCCAAGGGACTGGTAATGACGGCAGGGCCTGAGTCTCCTTCACCTCTGCACCCCCAACATGCAGCCCAGGAACTGGTCCACAGTCAGCCTCATGTCTTTGGCTTGAAATGACCTGCAGATGATCAAGACCCAAACATCCTTCAAAGGGTCCCTGTGAAGAGAACTGGTTGGCTTGTTGGAAAGACCAGATGCAACAGGGAAGAGAGTCTCCAAGTCCTCAGAAACCGAAGGAGAGCCAAAGTTCTTAAGACTCCAGAATGTTCTAGATTTTCCCCATCTCCCAAAGGAACAGCCAACAATCATCAGGAGATTTGAGTTTTTCCCAATGAGCTCATATGCACTGTTGTATTTAGAACCTGTTAAGGGGGCCAGACTCTCTAGCTCCCGGGGGGGTTTACAATACCTTTGGTCCCAGGTACAGGCGGGGACGAGGCTCTTTGATGGAGCTTTCAGAATGTAGGAAAAGGAAGTCACAACCCTGCTGATCAAGCACATGTGGTTGCCCGCCACATCTCCAGACTGCCCTATATACTGTGGAGCACAGAGTACAATGTCCCACTTAGCTGGCAAGAAAGAATTCTACAACCTTGATGACAGGAATTAAAATGTATGACAGGTTCCTGCTGGAATAAAGACCAGTATCGCATAAAAACATTACATCAGCTCAGTGAGGTAGGTACTATTCTTACCCCCATTTTATAGATGAGCAAACAAGGCATCTAGAGCATAAGAAACTTGCCTGAGGCTATGCAGCTGGTAAGTGGGGAAGCTTGAGTTTTTACCACTCAGATTCTAGAAATGAGAGAAAAGTGGGAGGGAGGCTACCTTTACTGAACACCTTCCATGGTTAATTTTTTACAGTTTAGTGTTTATAGGAATCAAACTCATTTACCTGGTAATTTTATTTCTAAGATCCATCTTGTTCCCTGTTGGTATTAGATAGTGAGGTGTTGCTGTAGTAGTGGATGTCTACATTGTTATAATTTTTTGTAAGTTAACTTGGCAGTATGCATATATATTTAAATATAAATACCTTTTGATCAAGCAATTCTACTTCTAAGATACTATCCCATGGAAAAACTCATGCATTTCTATAAAGATATATCATGGAGAATGTTCATTATAACATCGTTTATAGTAGAGAAAGAATACAAACAACCTAAATAGTAATCAATAAGAGAAAGGTCAAACAATTTATATAGTTCCTCATACCACAGAATGCTACAAAGCAGTATTAAATTTTATTAAAAAACTCAAAGCTCCATATGCACTAAATGAGAAACTTTCTAATATTGTTATGTAGGAAAGACAATGTGACAGAGACAACTGGTCATCCACCAAAATCTGCCCTCCTCAGCTTCCATGTGAAAGGAGTTTAATATGGACATATGGCCAGCAGCCCAGCTAGTGACAACATTCCCCAGTATCCCTTGCTGCTAGGTATTGCCATGCCACATCATCACCAATGAACTGGGAGCTAAAAAGAGATATGCAACTCCCAGTTTACTTAAAAAAAAAAAAAAGCCTGCTCTGAACTTCCATTGTTTCACCTTCCTACAAACTGGAACACAGATTTACCCACGATCCAGCTTCAACCATGTAGACAAGTGTAATACCTCAGGGGATAGCAAAATGACAACAGAGAAGAAACCAGGGTCTCCGAATGATCACATGGAGCAGAGCCACCTGTAACCCGACAGCTCACCTTAGAATTGTTACTTAAGCATGAAACAATCTTCTCTCTCCTATAGGTTAGCAAACTTTGGGGCCTCATGTCAAAGCAACTTAGATTTTATCTTAATTAAAGCAGGAAGGTTGCAGAATACTTTAAAAGAGTTACTTACATAGAAAATTTGGTAGTAAATATAAAAGAAAGTACATCATGACCACATGCATTTTATTGTAGGACCATAAGGGTTTATTACTATATATGGAAAATTATTAATTAATATATTAAATGATATAATTTATATGATTCTTTAAATAGATATGCAAATTGACAAAATTCAACATGAATCTTAAAACTCGGAAGAGAAGAATATATTTCCTTAAAATAATGAAAAATAAAAATAAAAAATAATACATGAAATAATATATTTTTATATTTTATATATTTTCTCTTTCTACATATTATATGTTCTTCTATTTAGTGATAATATAAATATGAAATAATAATAAAAAGTTAAAATAGTGCATCTATTTAATAATTAGGTACAACATGGTCCTTGAAAGAAAAACACACAAAAAATTCAATTAAAAACAGAAAAAAGGCAAGAGTTCTCCTTATCACCATTGTCATATTAGAGAATGTTGCCAAAATAATAAACCATATACAGATATACAAGAGAAAGACACATACACATGCACAAGCACACAACTAAGACAAATAGTGAATTTGATAAAATAAAATAACAGATAGTGAATGTGAAAAAATGAGGTATTTTGCAAAGTGGTCAAGAGCCTTTGGATTTAGACACATCTGGGTTCCAATCCTGGCTTTAGCAGTTAATTACCACCTCCCTGAATCAATTTCCTCATCTGCAAAATGGGTATAATAAGACCCACCCCTCAGGGTTGTTGTAAGCATTAAGCGAAATATTGTCAAATGCTTAGCATGGGTCCTGGTACATAGTAATCACCCTAGTTATAATAATCATGCTACTTAACCACTATTGTAATCACTACCATTTGTTAACAGTAATATTTATTATACAAGAAACATGTATAATACCAAGCAGCATTCATCTATGACACTAATTATCAGTTAGGAAAATCTAATGAAAAAAGTCTTCTTCATAAATAAGCAAAAATATAAATCATGTAGAATTTGTCTCAATAAGAGATATGGAAGACCTTTACAAAGATCCTTAAATCTAGTACAGGAAAAAGAAAGGAATACTTAAATTAATAGAGGGACAAACCACGGGCCTGAATGAGAACTAAATGTTTGCAAACTAAATAACTGAAAAATCTATGAACTGTAAAACAAACAAAACTAGGACAGCTCTGAATCCAGTGTGTAGCCTTAGAGCAATCACAATTAAAATGTTGTATAAGATGACATAAATTTCACCTAAAGAATAGGTAGGTGAGAGGCAAAACTGGAAAAGACCTGGAATCCATAAATCTTAGGTTACAGTTAAGAGCTTTCTGAAGTGTCCTAGTCCAATAGGGAACAGAGGCCCACAGAGGCTGAGGAACATATTTAAAGACACCGGACACCGTTAAGTGGTGTCTGGCCATGAACTCCAGTCTCCTGAATTCTTGTCCAGTTGCTCTATTAATTTGCACGGAATCTTTGTATCTAGAATATAATGAATACTCTGAAAAAGAAGAGCAATGGGGGAGAAGTAACCCACTATACACTAGAACATATTATAAGGCAGCAGTAATTAAAATGGTACAATACTGATCAGAATAAAACAGAATCAAGGGCCCAGAACCAGTCTTTGCTATACATTAAAAAAAGATGCAGTGTATGATTATCTAAGCCACAATGTAATAAGAAATATAAACACTATTAAAATATTATTGAGGTAACAGAATCTTAAGTCTTCAAATACCTATATCTTAAAACAAATTTCAGAGGTATTAGCAAAATAAATATAAATAAATCAAACTGTAGATAAACTACCAGAAAATAGATTTGCTATCCCAATTAAGGAGAAGTAATATTTTTATAATGATTTAAATAATAGAAGATTTTCAAAGGAAAAGATAGGCTAAAATTACTGTATAAAAACTTTATGATCTCTCTAAAATAATACAAAATTTGTTCAAAGGCAAATAAAAAAGAAAAATGAAAAAGTATTGACAAAAAATACAGCCAAAGAACGGTTACTATCTATAAGGTCTACATGTATGATCAACAAAAAATCCAAGACCCAATGAACACATGAGTAAAGAAATAAATAGTTAATTCACCCATTAAGAAAAAAATGTTTTAAAATTTTAAGTTTAAGCAAATTAATTGAAGTAATAATGGAACGGTATTTCGCACTACTACTACTAATAGTAGTAATTGTTATTTTGGATCATCTTGTTCTCATTACATTCTGGCCAATAAGGAGCAAAAGTAAAGCAAAGCAAAGTCTAGTGCAGGTAGTGTTTAGTGAGAAGACCCCTCACTCAGTCTACAGGGAGCATCACCCATTGGAGGCAATATGGTAAATGCAAATATTCCTACAAATATTCCTACACTTTGACCCCGTGACTCTCAAGCCTGAGAATTTATCCCAAGAGAGTAACTTAGAGGAAGAAAGAAAAAAACCTACAAGTACAAAGTTGTTTATAGTAGTGTTGTTAATCATAGTTAAAAGAACTGTAAACATCTGAAATATCCAACAATAGATACATCAATACAAAAGGAAACTATGCACCCATTAAATGATAAATATGAGGACAAGTCAAACTATAATGGAATTAGTCGTGAAATAAGTATTTTAAAAGTAGAAACAGGAGACTTCCCTGGTGGCACAGTGGATAAGAATTCGCCTGCCAATGGAAGGGACACAGGTTCGATTCTTGGACTGGGAAGACCCCACACATCGCAGAGCAACTAAGCCTGTGCGCCGCAACTACTGAGCCTGAGAGCCACAACTACTGAAGCCCACGTGCCCAGAGCCTGTGCTCCGCAGCCACCGCAGTGAGAAACCCATGCACCGCAACAAAGAGTAGCCCCCGCTCACCACAACTAGAAAAAGCCCACGCACAGCAAACGAAAACCCAACGTAGCCAAAAATAAATAAAATTAAATCTTAAAAAAAAAAAAGGTAGAAACAAGGAGTTACATCTACACCACCAAATCAATTGTGAAAAAATTATAAATAAGGGTAAATACTGGAAAGAGTAAAAACTTGCTTTTTCAGAATTTATGGGGTTGCGGGTGAAATTTTAAGATAAATTTTTTCCTAGGGTTTTAAATCTGCTTTAATAAACAAGTTCGAAATTAAAAGTAGAGAAGTATATCATATTTTCCCAAAGATTTCATCTAAAGATGAATAATTTTTTTTAATTAGTACTTTAAAAAATTGTTGGAGAGTCAGGCGTGTAAGCCAGCCGGAGCGGCAGCGCTGGTAGCAGCGACCGGGAAGGGAGCGCGAGGCGACGCCGGCTGCGGGGACCCGGTGACAGTGCGAGAAGTACTGGATTTTACAAGCTTGCACCATGCGTGAGTATAAGCTAGTCGTTCTTGGCTCAGGAGGAGCTGGAAAATCTGCTCTGACTGTACAATTTGTTCAAGGAATTTTTGTTGAAAAATATGATCCTACGATAGAAGATTCTTATAGAAAGCAAGTTGAAGTAATGCACAACAGTGTATGTTTGAAATCTTGGATACTGCAGGAACGGAACAATTTACAGCAATGAGGGATTTGTTCGTGAAAAACGGACAAGGCTTTGCGTTAGTTTATTCCATCAGAGCACAGTCCATATTTAATGATTTACAAGATCTGAGAGAACAGATTCTTCAAGTTAAAGACGCTGATGATGCTCCAATGATTCTGGTTGGTAATAAGTGTGACTTGGAAGATGAAAGAGTTGTAGGAAAGGAACAAGGTCAAAATTTAGCAAGACAATGGAACAACAGTGCGTTCTTAGAATCCTCTGTAAAATCAAAAATAAATGTTAATGAGATCTTTTATGACCTAGTGTGGCAAATTAACAGAAAAACTCCAGTGCCTGGGAAGGCCCACAAAAAGTCGTCATGTCAGCTGCTTTATTATACTAAATGCATTGTAGCTCTGAGCCAGGTCTGAAGAACTATTGCCCAATTCAACAGTGCCAGCATTCCAACTTTGTTAAACCTACCAACATCTTAAACAGACTTTCTGTGGTGGTACCCTTTAAGGGGCGGATGAAAGCTACTACATCAGTTTGCACATTCTAATCACTTTCCAGGATCACAAGAGAGATTTTTACTTATATAATAGTCCTAGAGTATGCAGCTGGTAAAACCAGAGGCTACAATCCAGTATTACTGTTAAGAGACATTTTTCATCCACCAATGTTGTACATGTATGAAAATGGTGTACTGTATACTTAAACACGCCCCATACTTTATATTGGAGAGTACAATAATGTAAATCCTAAAAGCACCACTATTATTTTAGCATAATAGAAGAGAGTCCAAAGAGCTCCTATATAGAGTACTCCAGATAACTTCACTTCTTTGATACTTGTAGCTTATTGAATTTTTAAAACATAAATTCAAGGTCATTACCATTATATTGTACAAATAAGCGCTTTAACACAGCGATATAGTTTTTTAATTTTTAAAAATCTGTGGAGACAGTGATCTTGTCTTTAAGATATGATAGTCCTGGGCTTCCCTGGTGGCGCAGTGGTTGAGAGTCCGCCTGCTGATGCAGGGGACATGGGTTCGTGCCCCGGTCCGGGAAGATCCCACATGCTGCGGAGCGGCTGGGCCCGTGAGCCATGGCTGCTGAGCCTGCACGTCCAGAGCCTGTGCTCCACAACTGGAGAGGCCACAACAGTGAGAGGCCCACGTACCGCAAAAAAAAAAAAAAAAAAAAAAAAGATATGATAGTCCTTTCAGTATAATGTCTTAAAGACGTTGCCTTTAATATCTGTTGGGAAGGAAATGTCCAGACTTTTCAAATCTTTTATTATGTTTCCTTTTTTGTTTACATAGGGAACAATGTTTATAGTTGTGTGTACAGTGGGGGGTCTACAACAAGAAGTGTATATTTTCAAACAATCTTTTAATGATTTAACAATTTTTGTAAATCATTTTCAGGCTTCTGCAGCTGTAGATTCTCACTGTGAATCCCCTGCTTGCTCATGCATAAGTGTATTTGCAATACCAAATATACAGGTTTAGTATTTTTGCCTGTTAGTGATTGTTTCACATGTGTAACGTTTTGGTTGAGATGTTAAATGGTGGATGAGTACTGTGGATGTGAATGTGGGAAGAAATTTTAATCATGTGTAATTGGTCACAAGGCCTAAGTTGCAGTAACTATTGCTGTTTTATTTAACGATGCCTTGTTGCTTTGTATGCACTAACATTTGGGTGTAAACACTGTGTGTCTATCCAACAGGGAGCCACAGTATTTAAATTGACCAACCTAATGTTACAACTCCTTTTGAGGTGGCCAAACGTAAACTAAAAGCCTTAATTAAAGTGGTGCAATTTTGCATAACTTAGCATCAGTAGTTCAATAAATTTGGATTGCCAAAAAAAAAATAATTGTTGGATGTTTTACTTCTGGGAATCTTCTTGTCAATGTTGAATAGGTAGGTGTTAGTTACTATATTTCAGACTAGGGGCTTCCAACATGGTTGGTGGCACCCTGGACACAGCCACAGAACAATCCTTAAGCAGAAGGTTTCTATGCTGAGAATGACCACGAGTAGCATGAGCCATCAGGAGAAGTGAGTCAGGAGATGGGAGCTGGGGTGGAGGTGAGGCAGGAGACCCCAAGTTTTACTTTCTGAAGGCGAGTCTGGCAAGTGGGTGGGTGGGGCCTTGCAGCCACCAGGAGGGAAGGGCTGGGGTCTGGACTTTGTAGTGACAGCAGATTAGAAAGCAAGAGATGACTCTGATGTCTCAAAAAGAGGAACTGTTCTATCTGGGTGGCTTCCTGGGTGTGAGAGGAAAAGGAAAAGGAAGCATCAGAAGTTCAGGCCTGGGTCACCCTTCCAGACCCAATAGGTGCTAACAAGGCTCAGGGAGGGCTGGAGGGGTCCAGAAGGGGGGCTGGTTGGAAGAAGACAAGTTTAGAGGTTTTCTGAGTGGGCAGGAAACGCCATCTGATTCACTTATTCAACCATTTGCAAATATTTACTGAGGGCCTGCTCTGCGTCTGGCCCACACTCGCCACTGGGATGGACAAAGGCCCTGACAGGATGTGCAGTGTTTACACGTTCACCTTCTTTGATCTGGAGAAAATGAATCTATCCCCAGCCTGAGGAGAGCATCTCCCCGATCCCACCTACCTTTTTCCTGCTCAGCCGCTTCACTAAGGTCTGGAAGCTTGAGCCCCACTAAGTTCTGATTTCTTAGCAGGATGTGCTCCTTTTTAGGAAAAGAAAGACAACGTTTCAGATGGTGACCTCAGGCTGGACTCTTCCCTCAGTTCTATGGCTCTGTGACCCCTCAGTCTCACGGGGCAGCACTCGGGGCGGGGACAGTCACGACATCTGAGGGGCACCAGGAAGACCGCTCCTCTCCTAGCCTGTAAAGGTGCTAGAAACCCCACCATCAGTGCCCCATTCCTTGGGTCAGGAATGGTCCTTCGCATGGCTGGCTTTTTAAATAAGCCTGTGAGCCTCAGGGCGAGGGAGCTGCCAGCCACATGGTGGCTGAAGGCTGGAGGACAAACAGAAGCAGAGCCCAGGGCTCTGGGGATAGGAGGGTCCCCTGGGTGCGTATGGAGCGCCAAAGATGGAAACAATGTTTGTGATCTCATGGCTGTGCTCTGAGCTGCCTGGAGCTTCCGGCCTTGTTATTCTGGGCAGTGAGTGCCCACTCTCAGGACTTGTGGCCTCCCCTGCCCCCAGTTCCTCAGTGGCCTGTGATAGCACCTCTTGAGTTGTTAAACTCTCCAGACGAATGAGGCCTGCAGATTGCCGTCCCAAGGCTGCAGGCCAATAGCCACTGCTGCCTGGGGCTTCGGCCAGCAGAGCCGAGGAGAGATGGGGATGCTGACGGCAGGTATGTGGCATAGGTAGGCTTACACCTGTTCCAAGTCCAAGACCGGCGCTCCCAAGTGGAAATGCCACACAGAGCTCCTTGGGCCTGTGACCTGTGCTTCTAAGGGGATTTTCAGTGTCCCGGTAGCAAAGGCCACTTGGATGGTTTTCCTCCCGGGTGAAGGAGAGGAAAGGGCCAGCAGAGGGAGCTCTGGCCCAGATGGAAGTCATGCGCCAGGGCCCTTGACCTGTTTCCTTAACCAGAGGCCCACAACCAAGCGGC
Source organism: Stenella coeruleoalba (assembly GCF_951394435.1). Classification (NCBI taxonomy): domain Eukaryota; kingdom Metazoa; phylum Chordata; class Mammalia; order Artiodactyla; family Delphinidae; genus Stenella; species Stenella coeruleoalba. The sequence goes on along the minus strand of NC_137154.1, from coordinate 44,728,270 downwards.
TCTCAGCACCCTGGCTTGGGCTGGAGGTGTGGTCAGACGCAGGGCAGTGGTTAGTGGAATGGGGCCTCCAGGTTCTCTGTGGTTTTCTTTGCTGCAGAGGGGAACTGGCAGGGGTCTGGGGGTGGCCTGTCGCCTGGGCCTGGCCTCTGCTGCCCAGAGGCACGTGAAGGCAAATGCCTGTCTGGCCTCCTTGGCGTCACCTTCCCCAGGGGTCTGGGGCTGCGGCCCACCAGGGGCGGCCCTTGCAGGCCTGTGCTGACCCGCTAGTTAGTGAGGTCTTCCTGGCTGGGTGGGCTTTTCCGTGTATAATGTTTTTAACCTCAGCAGCCAGGCCCCAGCTCCCCTGGAGCCTCCAATGCAGAAGGCTTCTGTGCAGGACAGTGGCCACGGTTGGAACACGTTCCTGCTAGTGCAGACCCCCAGCACCGCACTTGCTCTTGACTGCTGTCAAGTGCCTCATTTCCTTCCCTGTCCCACGGCCCCTCTGTAGGGGAGCCAGGAGGGCCTCGTCCAACTCCAGCTGTGCGGGCGCCAGGCCCCACCCCGTGGAGTCCCGGCTGCCTTGGCCTGTGGCCTGGGTTGGCCCTCTGGGGAAGTGGAGCTTGGGTAAGGATTTCTTCGTCCTGTTAAACTCTTCTCTTCCTCACACCCTGGGCTCTCTCCCCCTGCATCTCTGGATGACCCCCAGTCATTCCATGAATAGGGCAGTAGCCCCATGAGAGACAGCTGTGCCTGGTTTGATGGCCAATGACAGTTAGGGACATCAGGGGTGTTAGAAGAAATTCACCACAGGGGGAGCAGCCCCTCACGGCCATGTTTGGATGGGTTTGAGGCCCTTTGTTAACAGGTATCAGGAAGGAAAGCTTGGGGGGCAAGACAGAGGGAAAAGCCATTCCATTCTTGCCCCATCCTAGGCATGACAAGGTGCTCCATCAAAGGCTTCTTGTTCGTGAGCTACCAGCTCCAGTTAGAGAGGAAAACACAGCCCAGGACTCAGGGCCCATGTGTCCTTCCATATACCCACCTTCCCCTTGGAATGTGGCAGCTCTACACCAGCTGACCTCACCCGAGTGAGCAGGGTAGAGGCACGAAAGGTGATATTTATGAAGGACATGCTGCCCAGTGGGCTGGTTTTTGGGGTGGGGAGGTTCAGGGTTCCACAAGGCCCACGTCTGGGCCACAGCTGCCCCACCCCAGGCCCAGGTCAGCCCGGCCCAGAGGCCCTCAGCCCAGGTTGGGGACCTGGACGCACACCCTGCCCAGCAGGACCCCAGGAACCCACCTCACGGAGTTTGGTCAGTTTCTGCATCCGCACTGGCTGCACTTGTATCTGAAAGTCTTTAAGTCCAGGAGCCTTGGCCAGCTTGCTGCCAGCTTTGCCTGAAAGACGCTTCTCTTCCTCTGCCAGCGGCACCTTGGCAAGCACTTTCTGAAGCCGGGGGCCGGGTTCTTCGGGACTGCTGTCCCAGGAGACATCCCGCAGCAGGGGCGGCCGGGACACAGGGGGCCACAGCTCAGCTTTGGAGCCAACCTTGGACCCTGTGGGCTCTCCGACTGTACTTTTCCCCTGGGGGGACTGGGGAGCCGCCCCTCCAGAGCCCTGGGTTGGGCTTCTGGGCAGAGGGTTGCCCTCCTTGGCTGTCTTCAGAAGCGGCTTCCCTAGCTCGCTCTCAACAGGGCCAGGCTGGGGGCTGTTCAGGGCCATTTTCCCACCACTGCCTGTGCCAGAAGCTGGGCCCTTGGGTATGGCCTCTGGGCGATGGAGGGGATCAAAGTTTTCCTTTTGTTCTATTGCAATTTCTTTGGACTTCTCAACTGTGGGAGAGCGAGGAGTCAGCCTGCCCTGAGACACTTTCCTCTGGTCATTCTGCTTGCGGTCAGCTAGCCCTTTGAGGACATTCTGAAAGAGACAAGGTAGAGCTGGGACCCCGGGGGCAGGTTGGAGGGGAGAAGGGTGGATTCACCTCTGCTGTGGGGTCTCTAACCCCATGGACCCTGCTAAGGGACCCGCACGTGTGTGTGCGCGCGCACGTGCGCACACGTGTATGTGTGTACGTGTGTGTGTGTGTGTGTGTGTGTAGGGGTGGGGAGGTGTTGGAGAGGTATGGGCTAGGTAGAAAGGGAGGACTTCTCAGTCACATCTGAGCCGGCAAAGGGGACCTACAAACAAGCCTGAGGTTTGTAAAACAGACAGGATAAGGGGACCTGCCATTCAAAACCTGCCAAGAACTTCCCAAGGGCTAGGCGCTGCAGAGGACAGTGGAATGGAGTGCAGCCACAAGTTTTGGCTTTGACTCTGTTGCCCCAGATTCTAGTCCTAGCTCTGCCTGGCAAGGCCCTTAACTCTTAGGGATTCAGATTTCCCATCAGGTTTGTGAACTCCCTGAAATTATCTACAAATGTATATGTGTGTTTGTGTGTTGTATGTATTTTTCTGGGAAGAGAGTCCATAGCTTTCAACAATGTCTCAGAGCGTTCTATGATCCAAGAGAGGTTACAGATCACTGAATAAGGGGGTTCTTGCAAAGCTGGCAGCTTGCTGTTCAGAAGTTCCAAGATTCTGTGCTCGTCTTTCATTTCCCAAGGGAAAGCTGCCTTGTGAGGTGCAGGTTCGTGTGTCTGTCTGGGTATTTGTGTGGCTGTCTTGTGTGTGTGCTGAAACTCTACCAGAGGACTCTATCCCAGACCCAGTTCCAGATGAGATTATATTCTATGCTGCCCTGACACCACCTTGAGCAGGTGGTTCTAAGCAGGTGTGGGGCTCTTCGTTTGCTCGTCAGCAGAGATGAGGTTTTCCAGGCTGCCCCCAGGTAGAGTCCCAGCTAGGGGCTGGAGCTTTCCTGCAATTTTCACTAGAGCTGACGGGGGCAGCAGTCTTCCCTGGCTGTTGCTGGGCCCAGTGGTCCCCCCGGCCTCTGGCAGCAGCCTGACTGGGAATGTAGGACTATGGGCAGGACCACCATGGAGGTCATCCCCACTGAATCCCGCAGCCTCACCCCCTCCACCTCAGGCTTCCAGTCACCGTAGGGCAGAGGAACCTTCTAGCTTCCTCAGCCTTGACCTTCCACTCACGCACACCCACTGGCAGGCTGCCCAGGGCCAGCCTAGGCTTCTGGGACACCGTGTCTCCCACACTCAAATCATCCAAACTGGGCAGACCTCAAACTCACAGGCTCGCCAAGGGGAGGTGAAGAGACTTCGGCCTCATCCCCCTTCTGCTGGAGAAAGTAAACACGAGTCAGTCAGCAACGTGAAGAGGCCGAGTCTCCTCTTGAAACACCCTCAAGGAGACCCCTACAGTGGTGCCGATGTCTCCCCCACCCAGCACCCTCGCCTCCAGCGGGTCATGGAGGGCCTCTCAGGTGTTACGGGGTTAGAGGAGAGACTAGTTGACATAGAAACCCCAAACGGTGCCCCGTTACCTGTGGTGGTGCTCCGGGCAGAGGGGACCCTGGGCCACTGCACGCATCCAAACCTAAAATGGTCCAGACACTGGCAAGTGATGTCCAGCACCCCAGACCCTCAGCTGTCCCTTTAGCAAAAACGCATCTACCTCCCCAGAGTGTCCTCCCTTGGGTCCCTCGGGCCCAGGAGCCAGTAATGCCCATGCCTGTTGAGTATCTCTCACAATGCCAGGCTCTGTGGGGAGTCCCCATCTAATCATCACAGAAACCACATGAGGCCAGGGCAGGGGGAAATCAAGGCCACACAGCCGGAGTGTCAGCGCTGGGATCTGAACCCGGGCTGCCTGGCCCGAGCCTGAGCTTGCCCCGCAGCTCTGACAAGGGTAGGCTGCTCTCCCTGGCACCCCAGCCCTACCCTGGCTGAGCTGAGGGTGTGGCCCTGAACGCAGCCTAATGAAAGGGAAGCAGTCAAAACACAGAGTGGCCCAAATAGAGGCCTTTGCAAATAAGCTCTGAGGTGACCTCTCTCCAGGTCCTCTCTGGGCAGAGGGCCCCGGCCATAGCCCCCTTCCCTCCATCCTCATCCTGGGCTAGGCCTACCTCCCCACGCTAGCTTGAAACCCCAAAGAAAGCACATCTTCCTCCTCTGAGGCAGCCCAGCCAGGTCCCTGGGGAGGGGACCAAACGGGCATCCTGACTGGGAAGGCTGCAGGACAGGAGTCCTGGGGCCCAGGGGAGGGACTGAGCCACCACCCAAGGTGGGGAGCCAGAGTGGGCAATGCCGTGGGGTTTGGGGGGGAGGTGGACCTCACCAGGCCGCTTGGGGACGGTGAGGGAGTTGCTCTGAGAGGACCCAGGAGAAGTTCCGGGGCTGAGGTTTGGGGAAACAGCTGTGGAGACAGACACAAATTGGCCAGCATTCGTGAAGGTTCAGGACTTCAGCCTAACAAAGACATCCTTTCAGGTATTTCTCGCCTCTGGGGACTGGGTCTGCCTCGTCAGGTTCAGGGGCTGATTCTGGACTCCATATGAGGCTCCTACCACAGCCCAATGCCTCCCTGCTGCCAGCCCAACAGAGGGGGCGCTGGGGTCATTTGGGGGAGAGGGAGGGTGATTGGGGTCACACTCCTCAAGTCTGCCTGGCCTCACCCCAAAGCACCTTCTAGAAACAGAGGACCTGGCATTGCTTGGCAGGTACAGCTCCAAAGGCTATACCTCCTAGACTTGCCAGGATGGCTCTGATTTCAAATGTGCCCCTTCCCTCCTAAGTACATTCAGACTTGTTTAGCTGCCCCCAATTTTTTCCTCAAGAAAAAGAGTGACTTTAGCCAAAGGGATAGCAGGAGAATTTCAGAAAACCTTTCTTCTAATCTAGAAATTCCAGAGAGACACCAAAGACCACACTTCCCTTCCCTAGGATCCTTCCCGGGGCACAGCTGGAGGTCAGGGAGAGGAAGCCCAGGGCCAGCCTCTCCTGACCTTTGCAGAGGAGGTGCCCACAAAGCAGGGCCTCCTGGGGATGGTGGGAGACCACACAGACCCCAGCCCTGCAGGGTGGCCCGGGAGTCTGCGCACTCGGGCATCACACAGTGGGTTTCTCTCCAGGCAGGGTTCAGGGACTGGGGAGCCCAGGTCAAGTTCATGGGTGTCATATGGGCTAGCAATTCTTGGCAAAGCAGGAAGACAAAATGGTCACACATAGACCCCAAAAAATGGAAAGCAGAGTTTTCTGGGCTAGAGTTGGGTCAGTATTTCAGAGCTTCTGATACGGGGTGCGATGCCCTCTCCCCACAGGATCCTCTCCACGAGCCTCAGTCCTCCCGGGCCCAAGAGGCCTGGGGGCAGGCGCGTCGAGAGCCACCCCTGGGAAGCAGGGCTCCTGCTGCATCTGGGGCTGGGCCCTCCCCAACGCCCGCCCCCGTCGGAGGGGCTCAGGGCGGCCTCCTGTCGTCCTACCTGACGGGCAGTCGCCGGGGCTGCTCCTGGACTTCCTCCCGCGGCGGGTCAGGAACCGCTCACTCACCGACTTGGCTTCCTCCAGCAGCGCCAGGTTTTTCTTCTTGTCCTCCTCTGAGATGCTGATGTCCGGCAGCTGGCCGTTTACCAGGTCAATGATGTGCCCCGTAGGGTCTGCAGAGGAGGGGTGAGCACGGCGTGAGAGCCACGGAATCCTTGGTCCCCAACCTCAGCCCTGCCCCCAGTCCCTACCCCTCAGCCCAGGGACACTGCCCAGAGGGGACTTGGCCAGCCAAATCTCAGCCCATTGCCGGGTCCTGGAGAGGGCTGCGTGGGGACAGCCAGGGCTCCCCCAGCAGGCCTGACCCCTCCAGCTTGTAGCCGGTGGATGTGGCAGGTCCTCTGTCACAAATGGCCGTGAAGCCACCTAGGTTCCCAGTACTGTCCTCCACTCTGCCATGAGGGAAGGCCACCAGGAGACCCACCTGTTCTACCTGCTCCCCTAGTGTTCTTCCTTCGGTCTCTCTTTCTTTAACAAGATAGTGAGCTTAACATATGTGGATAAAGGAAGCACTCCAAAGATCATGGGCCAAAGACACAACCCCATGGCCACCTTCCCTCCTTTTTCCCTCTACTCACATTGTTTACCCCCATCCTTCTCCATAACTGCCCCTTCTCCAGGACGCATTCCCTGGGTGAGTGACACCACCTCTCACCCAGCTGCTCGGAAACGTAGGAGTCCCTCCACACTCTTCCCTCCTCCTCAGCTGCCCCCAGGTCCAACCAACTCAGCATCAAGTAAGTATCTCTGGAACCTGTGCCTCATCGCCACTGTTGCTCATCAGCTGTAACTTACCTGCACAATTACATCAGCCACCTCATAGGCCCACCACCTCCAGGCTATCTGCTCCGTCCCATCCTCCACTGCCTATCACAGTGACCTTCCTAAGGGCCATATCTGACCATGCGATTCTCCTGCCTCAGCTCATCAGGATTCCTCCTGGTCCCCCGTGTGACGTCCAGATGCCAAACTGCGCCCAGCCACTTTCCCTGATCCCACATACTCCTCTCCTCCAGCCCCTTGGTAGTGAATGGCTCCCGTTGTGCCTCTCCAGCCTCCGTTCCTCCTCCTTCTGGTCATAGCTCCCCGGTTTGCACTGGGTGAAACTCGTCTGAGTCTCAGTCACGTTAGGAAGGAGCTAAACAATACTGCCCATCTCAGCCCAAGTGCCAGTAAGGGGACCACGTACCATCCTCAGCCAGCCAATGAGCTCAATCCCCCTGGGTGACTGGTTCAGGGATGGCCATGGAGGCCAGTGAGAGGCAACTCTGAGAATGGTGGTGGGTATATGGGGAAGAGGAGCTCTCTTTTCACTGAAGGGATGTAAGTTGCTGGTAGCCATTTGCCCAGAAGGAAGCCAACACACAAGAGAGGAAACTTGGGAGATGGGATGGGATGATTGCTAATGACCCAACATGAGCATCTGGGCTCAGCGCTCCCTGAACACACAGACCCTGGCTTTTATTTATTTTTATGTGTTTTGGCATAAGCTAGTTTAATTGAGTTTCTGTCATTTGAAAGAGTCCTGACACACAGCCAAGCAGGCAATTGCTCTGTTATGGCTCCTGCCCAGCAACACAATTGCTTCCTCCACCCAAATGACGTTTCCTCCCTCTTGTCTATCTGTCCGACTCTCTAAGGCACAACTCAGATACTATCCCCTCTGGACTACTAATCTGAGAAGAAGAAGAGGGGAAGGGGCCAAGCCCGGCCAAGCTGCCAGACCTCAGTCTTCTTCCTACTCAAACACACCTTCAGTTGGACCCCTATCTCCGGTGGCAGAAATAAGACAAATCGGCCTAGCCCTTACCCACAGAAGTCAGGGGAGCAGTGGAAACCTTCAGGTGTCGGTGAGAAAGCCTCCTGTGGGGACTGTGAGCTCTGAAAGACCAAACAGAGTCATCTTGTTAGGAAAATTTGTCCACAGCTGGTAAATAGGAGACCAGATGCTTGCATAATCTTTCAGAGTCATCCTAGAGCATCATCTTACAAGCTTGTTATTTTTTCAAGGGCGAAAAAATATGGGAATTTGTTAGAAATGCAAGTTCTCAGGCTTCACCCACCGACAGGATCAGAAACTCTGGGGATGGGGCCCAACCATCTGTGACCGAACAAGCCCCGGCCCCAAACCCAGGTGATCCTGATGCTCTCCAAAGTTTTCGAACCACTGCCCTTTGTAACTTTGACGATTTAGTATTTATTAGGGCTCAGACTCTGAGTGAATATCTAACTTGCAGAAAACTCATAAACTGTGAATAATTGCCTGGTAGAGATGCAGATGATTTCTGTTGGGGAGAAAAGATAAAAATAAGGTTTCATTGCCCTGTGAAACATTAACCTATCTTGTATCTAACTTAGCAATCTTTTTTTTCTCTTTTTAAAGATGTATTTATTTATTTATTTTGGGGGGCTGCGTTGGGTCTTCATCGCTGCGCACAGGCTTTCTCTAGTTACAGCAAGCGGGGGCTACTCTCCATTGCCTTGCGCGGGCTTCTCATTGCGGTGGCTTCTCTTGTTGCAGAGCACGGGCTTTAGGTGCACAGGCTTCAGTAGTTGTAGCACGAGGGCTCAGTAGTTGTGGCTCACGGGCTTACTTGCGCCACAGCATGTGGGATCTTCCCGGACCAGGGATTGAACCCGTGTCCCCTGCATTGGCAGGCAGATTCTTAACCACTGCACCACCAGGGAAGTCTCTAACTTAGCAATCTTATTCCAGCTTTCTTTTCCTCCTCACTGATTATACTACGTACATCCATTTCTCGTATCCTCCTTTGAGCTGGCTTTGTTATCCTGATGGTCCCCTCGTTAATGAGTTAAGTAAATCTTTGACACATGCTCACTATATATCTGTATTAGAATTATCTTTGTAACTTTTTGGAAATTAAACTTAGAAAATCTCATTCCAGCTAGACCAATGCATGGGCTAGTGCTGTGTAAAACCTAGGCAGGGACATCCCTGTGCATGTGAGCCAGTGTCCCTTCCAAGAGATCATCTTCCACACAGGACCCACTTTGGCCAGAAGCAGGATTCTAGTAAAATATTCACATCTTTTAGGTCTGTTTGAAAATATCTGAGCAGTTACTGTAGAAAACTCCCCTGCTATGAGCTGTGCTTTTCTTAAAGGTTAACAAGGTGCAAAGAGCCAAATCTAGGAGAGAAGAAATAATTTGTGGGGAAAGATAATGGAAAAATCCCAAGCTCTCTCTCCCATTTTGAAAAACTGCTTGATTGTATTTCATCAATAAAATGATCAAGAACGAAGAAAAGATTTGTAAAAAATAGAGCTGTCTAATCCGCACATGCTAGGAAATACTGCTCTTTACAGCACAGATTAGGCAAATAGGAGGTTACCTGTTGACCAGGTTTTTGTCAGTTTCTTCTTCCGGTGAACTGGCATCCCCAGTCAGGATGATGGTGGGTGGACTGCAAGATATTCCTGCGGTGGGAGGGCCCTGGTTGTTTAGAACAAAAAACACAGATGGAGTTAAGCTCCCAGGAGCTGGAGCCATTATTCGAGTATCATGACACTCAGAGACTTCTTGACGAGGGTCAAATGCTGTTTATTTGGATTATTCAGGGGGGGAAAAAAGGCAGTTTCTCCTTCATTTACCGAGCTTAACTTGGTCTATTTTCATGCACTAAGATTAGGGAACTTCTAAGCCATCCCTGGTTAATTCTCACTAACAATGTAGAAAAAGAATGGTGCAGGGTCCTCAGGCTGCAACCAGCCTGGTTGGGGAAGGATGGAGGCCAGCAGAAAAGGCAGTGACACCACACATTCCCAATACTCAGTGACGCCCTACATTTGGCTAATTGTGACCTTTCAATAAAGGTGATTTGTTCCATGGATAATGGAACACGCTTTGACTTTTGTAACTTTGTAAAAATGTTTATCTACATAAATACACATTTCTGAAATAAGAACAAAAGTTAGGAGCCAATCCTTAGATTTTTGAGATAGTTTGCAACCACTAAACAAAATAGAACAAAACTACTAACCATCAAAATGAAAGAGTTATTACATCCCAGGTTGGAGAAGTTGTAGTGAAATTGGTATACCGTTATGCTGCTAATGGCTGTGTGAGTTGTAAAACCCTATCTGGAGTAGAAAAAATACTTGCTGAGTGAGTAAATGAGTGAATGAAATAAAAGCAATACTGTATAGGATATACTATAAGATCCATGAAGATGCATATCAACCTGTGTTTTCCTACACCTAAGTGTACTGGGGGTAAAAATAGGACCAGTTAACAGTAACACACAGTATCTCTCTGGTTCTTCTGCCACGTGCTATTGCGGTATTTCCATCTCAGAATTGTTCCCAGCTATGTCTGGGAGACTCTCCAGAGGTCCTGACTCCTCCAGAGGACCCTTCATCATTTGCCTTCTCCTCTGCCCTGCCCCCTTACTGATGCATACAGCCCGGGCCCTCTGTGAATGCCCTACTCTCCCTGCCAAAGTCCTGTCTCCCTGGGCTCCCGAGCGTGTCACACCACCTGCACTATTGGTGTGGCCTCCTGAATCTTCAGAGCAGCAGGTGCCCATGGCCACTGTCTCTGGAGGTCGTGTCCTTCTGGAGTCCCTGGGCATTAAGTGCTCTTACCTCTACTGGACCCACTGAAGCCATGGCCTGGGGGCTGCCCTCGCAGAGCCAGGCTGAGCTGTGTTCTTGAGCCCTTGGTATGCAGGTGTTGGTTCCTTGCGAGGTGAGGAGGAGGTTCTCTCTCCTTTTCACATCATTCTTTGTTGTCAAGTGGGTGCTGTACAGTACCATGTGGACTTCTCAAATCCCACAACTTTTAGTGAAACCAGCTCTTCCCATTGTCACTTGCATCTCTTCCCTCCCTTGGCCTCAAACATGAGGCCGGGTGAGCTGGAGAAGAGTCTCTGAGTCTAGCCAGGGAACGCTGGACCCCTATGTTCCAGGACCTTTCAGCAGGAGGGAGCTGCAGTGATGGGAGGAGGGGGAAGCCCTCAGAATCCTCGAGCACATGGAAGGGCAGGGACTTTGGCTGGGTAGGAGGAACAGGAAGCAGCACTGCCTTTTGGAAGAATCACACTGCACTCAAATTTCTGCTCATTATCTGCTAGCTGTGTGTCCTTGGGCAAGTTATCTAACCACTCTATGCCCCATGATCATAAAATCTAACTCACAAGGTTGATGTGAGGATTAAAAATAATGTTGACACAGCACCTGGCACATGACTGATGTTTTCAATAAATGGTAATATTACTGTCAGATTACCTTTCTCTCTCTCATTCGACAAACACAGTTTAGTTATCCATCATGTGCCAGGGGCAGTTTGAGATACAAAGACCCTCAAGAGCTCACAGCCAAGCAAGGGATACAGAGAAGTAATTAATACTTATAATAAGTATAAGGTGATAAGGAATGAAGCACATTCTGTGAAAGCTCAAAGAAAAGGAAAGAAAACTCTCTCAGGAGGGGAGCTGGAGAAGACTCTCAAGAGGAGGGGACATTTGAGCTAGGTCTTGAGGGATGAATAGGAGCTTGCAAGACAAAGATATTAGGGGAGAGGTTTTTGGGCAAAGGGAACAGCATAAGTAAAAGGCATAACTGGGCATTAGGGATTCACAATGTAGCTAGAGCATAGACTATAGAGTATGTGAAATAGGAGGGCCCAGGGATGGGGGCGGCCATATTGTGATTTATAAGAAATGTATATATTTGGTCATTCAGATGACAAAAATATATTCCTCATATATATTTGGTCTTCATCCACAGTTCCTGGCTTACAGCTCCCCAAACACTTGGAACTTCCTGAGTGATAAAAGCTTGGGGAAACATCTTTTGTTATAATATTTGGTCTCTTGTCCTCAGTTTCTGAAAATGCTTCAGAGAATTGCTTGACATGTTATAATGAGGTCCAAGAAACTAATTTTGGGGCAAAATATGAAACCAGAATAAGAGGTTGAGCCAGCTTTTGAAAGACCTTGGTTGCTACTCCAGTGAGTTTGGTCTTTGTGGTTTTGGAGATGGGGAACACTGAGGATTAGGCCTGGGAATAACTTGACTGCCCAAAGAGAAAACAGAAATGTTGACAGCAGATCCGTCCATGGATCCCCGTGATTCCCACTGGTTGAGTTGCTGGAGGAGGCCCTGTTACTGAAGCACCATTCTGCCCCATAGGAATTTTGAGGAGCTCCCTAGTAAACTGGAGCCGTGTCACTCTCCAATTGGATATGCACGGTTGGAGAAGGTAGAGCGACAGGGAGTCAGCATGATGCTTGTGGCTGAAGCCAGGACTGGCCAACCTGTCCTCATGACCCCAGAGCTCCAGTCCCTCCAAGAACGCAGATATACATCTTTCTGTCAAAGACTCCTCCTGGAAGAGACACTCAGGAAGGTTCCCCAAAAGCAACAACTCCTTCTGTGGATAGTTTCACCCTGATGGGCTGGTGATGAGCTAGTCACCTGCTTCGTCCTCTTGTTGCACTGTCCCTCAGTTCCCATCACTATAAAGTAGTCAATGGTCTGCGGTCTCAGAAGATGTTTGTGTGAATAAAATGAAGTGATGAATGTGTATGCCCTTTTATAACTGTCATCTGATCTACAAATACCCATTAATCATGGTTATCACTCAAATGAACAGCAGCTCCACTCAGTTCTCCCCACCTTTTGTCCACCAGGCTTCACTGGTGGGAGACTAGCAAGCAGCAGAGGGGCTGGCGCCTTCCAAGGGGCCAGGAGGGAAGCAGAGGATCTTGGGTCATGGTGTGGGGCCTGAGGACACACAGTGGAACAGCACCCATGGGAGCTGCTGAGGTCAGGAAGGGGAAGCAGAGTGTCAAAATGGCAGGTGATGATGGAGCTGGGGCAGGCAGGGCCCAGGCAGTGCCAAGCTAAATGAGAGAGCCAGTGAAGTGGAAGGAATGTGGTGCAGGGGGAAGGTGTTTCTCCTGGGTAGATTCTCTGGGGAGCAGAAAGGGCTGAAGTCTTCCCAGAGGCTTCTGTTCACCTCACTAAAAGGGTTTCTTGCTAACATGGCCTCTTGGATCTCAGTGAGAGAATTAGCATCCTCTGAATCCTATCCTCTGAGCTCAGAGGTACAAATTGGAGACCTGGGAGCCTGTTTGCTGTGAGTAGCATTTACAAGTTTTTATATTAGTTACCAACATTTCATAATTAGAAGAATTCCCATAAAGGTCTGGATTTCCTGCTTTTCCTAAAAAACCAGGAGATCAAGCCATCTTGGTTCCACAGTTCTGCCGAGTAACCCTTGGTTGGAGTCAGCTCACGCTGGCTTGTTTCAGTCATTCACACTCCCTGCCTGGCCCCAAAAGCATCTGAGTTACTGCTCCTGTGACCCATGATTCTTAGCCTGTCTTGGTTTTCTGGAGCGCAGGAGGTTTGTGCTTAAAGCCTCCTCCACCCACGTCATCTTTTTTTATTCAAACCACTTTATTAAGGTGTGATTGACATATTTCATGTGCACAACTTGATGAGTTTAGAGATAAGTATATACTGTGAAACCCTCACCACAATCCCTATCCATCACTTCCAAAATTTCCTCCTGCCTGAGGATAAGAACACTTATAAGATCTACCCTTGTAGCAAATATTTGGGTATACAATACAGTAGCGTTAATTCTGGGCACTCTGCTGTACAATAGATCTCTAGAAGTTATTCGTGGCCGTGTAACTTCCACAACATCCTGACGGAACTACTTTCCATATGGCCTCATGGGTGACTGTTACCATGGCAATGCCAGTCAAAACACTGACCATGCCTATAGTATGTGTGAGGTTCCTTCCCTGCGTGGAATTTATTTCTACAGTGAAAATTTGGCCTCTGAAAATCACCTTTTCCATGTTCATCACATTTAGAGAATTTTTTTCTTGTATGAATCCTCTGGTAAAGAAGAAGAAATGCACTTTGGCTAAAATATCATTTTCCCATTTGTTCTATCATATGGTTTCTGACATCCCTTGGAGGGGCTTTTACAAATTCCCAGCATGCACTGGTGATGATGGGCTAGGTCTACATAAGGGGGCAGAAGGAGCCAAACATTAATTTCTGCATGTTGTATTCTAGAAATAAAACGGTGGTGGTGGTGCTCGGGTTATACCATATACCCATTTCCAAGAGTCTCATATGTTCCAGCTGCTAAGTAAGTAGAATGCAGTTTATTTATTTTTGTTGACACACTACCTATTTCCCAAAGCAATCTGAAGTCACCAACAATAAACTATAAGACATAAGAAGATGAAACTATAAAAAGGAGGGAACAATTGGATAAATACAGACATCCCTAGCAGATAAAGAAAAATATATGCTTCTTCTAGCATCCATGGTTTGACCCGGAAGTTAAACTATTTGATCTGAAAGCCAATGAAGCTGTGATCCATGTGGGCGAGTCTCTGAGAGAGTCTGCCTTAGAGAATCGTTCAGCAGATAAAAAGCAAATGTTTTCTGGGATAAACTGGGAGATTGGGATAAATTGGGAGATTGGGATTGATATATATACACTACTAAATATAAAAGTTAACGAATAAGGACCTACTCTATAGCACAGGGAACTCTACTCAGTACTCTGTAATGGCCTATATGGGAAAAGAATCTAAAAAAGAGTGGATATATGTATATGTACAACTGACTCACTTTGCTGTACACCAGAAACTAACACAACATTGTAAGTCAACTATACTCCAATAAAAATTATTTTTAAGAAAAGAGAGAGAGAGAGAGAAGTCCACTCTTCATTCTCACCTCTAAGGAGAACAAATCTTAACTCCCACCCTCCCCTCTCCTCTCCCCTTTGACTCTTCACTTGCTTACCCGCCGCCCCAGTCTCCTCTCTCTCTCTTTCTTCCTCCCTCTCTCCCTCTCTCCTTCCCTCCCCACCTTCTTCCCTCCCTCCCCCCTCGGCTTATTCCTCCAGCTTCATTAAATTCTTTCTCGTGTACACTGTCTTACCCTTGCTTTTTATGATTGACACAAAGGTTTTCAAAAGTCTTAGAGTCTAAGAGAGGGGGCCAGCCTGTAACATTTGCACATTACTATGCTTTGTTCTGTCCATTCATACAGCGAACGTTTCTTGAATGCCTAGTGCTTGCTGTGGTCTATGCTAGGGCCTGGAGGCAAAGGTGAACTAGGCAGCCTCTGAAAGGCATCCCAGTTAGCACAGTGTGATGGGGAGTGGGGTGGAAGTACCCTCCTCCTCACCCCTACCCTATCCCAGGTGGCGCCCAGGCCTGATGCCCTTAATGCTGACACTGTGAGGTAATGGTCTGCAAGGCGCTGGAGGAGCTGCTTTCTGGTAGGAGTTTTCTCTGCCTCCTGGTGAAAGGTCACTTGCAGCAAAGCTCTCCTGAGGTGACTGTCATGCATGGGGCTGCAGGCACCCTCAGTCAGAGGAAGGTCAGGAGCAGAGGTCCCCACACAGAAAGGCAGACACAAGCCATGGTGGCAAGCGCCAAGCATGTAACCATGGACGCACGCAGTCTGAAGCTGCTTAAAAATCAGGAGACACAAAGCAATCAGGGAGAAATCCTCTAATACACTGATGGAATGTCCTGGAATATCCTCACTCTCTCCTTCCAATGTGTGCAAACTACATGGTAATAAAATCAAATTGTTCTCTCCCTAATCAGCTCACAGAAAGCTCTGGGCAACTTCTAATGTTCTGCAAAACTGATTTTGTGGGGAACATTCAGTCTTGTGCTGGCTGGGTTTCACTTTCGCAGGTACTAGAGAGAGAGTAATCAGGAGAGTGTGGGAAGATTCCAGCGGCCCTCTGGGTGAACTCTGCCAGGTTTTAATGCAGTGTAAATACCCATCCCTGCTCCCACTCTGAACCGCTGAAACAGAAGGCAGGACCTCAAGGAAGCTTGTGGGTCAGCGGGTTCAAACAGAGTTCGCCAGGCAAGTTCCTGGCTTCCGGACTTCAAGGGCGTCAGGCTCCGGAGCCACACTAATTCATCATACAGCTTTTCGCATTAGCTGTGTGACCTTGGGCAAGTGACCTCACCTCTCTGTGCCTCAGTTACCTCATCTGTAAAATGACTATCTCACAGGGTAGTTACAAGAATTCCACAGATTGGTGTAGAAACAGGATTGCCAGACAAAATACAGGATATCCAGTTATATCTGAGCTTCAAATAAACAACAAATAATTTTTCTAGTATAAGTATATCCCAAATAGTGCATGGACATAACTGTATTTTCATTTGCTAAATCTGGCAGCTCCAGATGGAAAGCTCGCGGAAGGGTACCTGGCAGCTAGTAAATGCTCAATGAGTGTCAGATGTTACATTCTGTTATTGGTAACTTTGGGGCTAAATTAATGACTTTGGAATTTGGTTTTGAGGAGATTGTTGTTCTGTGTTTTGTGTCTGAACAACCTTTTGGAGTTAAATTAGGAGGGCCTCATCCTTCTGGTCACAGAGTCACAGAGCATCTTCCCCTGGGGCATCTGGCCACATAAGCCCAAGTAATCAATGACCCAGGGAAGCCCACCTCCAAGGCCACCTTCACCTGGCTCCACTCCCTCTCTCACCATCTGCATCTCAGACAAAGTAGAGATGCCTTTTACATATAGCAGAGGCAAAGACACAAACATGGATAGAAGGAAGTGACATTTACTCAGACCTACTGCATGTGGGGCTCTGTCCCAGACACTTCCCGTGTGTTTTCTCATAATCCTCCTAGCAACTCTGGGAATGAACCTCAGGGCACCCATGAACAGCTTGGGGTGATAATACCTCCTGACCTCACAGAATTGTGCAGAGGAAGTGAGAAGATGAAAGCAAAAGCCCTGAGCATGGAATTAGGGAATTAATACATTTCTTTTCTCTCCCCTCTTTTCCCACTTCAATCCCCACTTTACCAACAAAAAAACAGACATATTATGTCCAGGGCTGCACAGCTGGTAAATAGGGGAAGAGACCAACACCAGGCCTGTTGGCCTTCCTGTTACACACACTGCCCTTACAAGTCGTCTCCAGGTCTTGGGTCTCACTTCCCCTGGTTCCTGGTGTTCTGCAGGCCTCTGACATGCCTCTCTTATTCTTCCCAGCTGCACCCTCCCTCACGAGCCCCTTCCTCCAGGAAGCCCTCCAGGCTGAACACACAGCTAGAGGAAAGACAGCAGGGGTACCCCTCTCACCTTCCAGGGGCCCAGCCTTCCCAGGGATCCATTCCCCTTCCCTGGAGTCAGCCGAGCACTGCGGGAGCTGGGCCATCTCCCGGAAAGCTCACCCTTTAATAAGCCAGCAGGTCACATTTTGTTCTCCTTAAATAAACCTTATAGAAACATTTAGATGTTTATTTCGCTCATAAATTCCCAGGAATGCACAACAGTTTCCTAACTGCCTGGGTGCAGGGATAAATATAGGCCAGTGGTACAGACGGGAATATGAGCTTCCTTTCCCCAATGTCATGTGACTAGGCCTGGCTCGGAAGCTCTGGGCAACAGACCAGCCCCAGTCCAGGCAGGAGTGGGGAGTTTAGCTCCTGCGCTTGGATGCTGGCAGACAGCCTGGAAGAGGACTGTGCAGGAAGGCAGTGTGGGGTGGTGAAGTCGGGAGGTCCACACTGGAGTCTCACCTGGGTGACCTCAGGCAAGTCACTTAACTTCCCTGAGTTTCAAGTTCTCAAACATTATGTGGAGCTAATAATCCCCCTTTTCCAGGCTAGTTTTAAGGGTGAAAATGACAGTGAGGATGGTGACAGAGGGTGGGCACTGTTGCAGCTGTATCCCCAGGTCCCTCTCTCACAGCCTGGAGGGCAAACAGGGACTGCCTCTGGATAGGGGGCCCTGGCCGCAAAGAGGACTTAGCACTCTCGTGACAGGATAAAAGGACTCTCTGCGGACTTGTGAAACAAATGATTATTCCAACAGCGAGTGCTAAGAGCACGGGAGAGAGCAGAAGTGCCTCTGCTGAGCTCGGCTGGACCTGGGGCTCCTCCCTGCCAAGTGCTGAGGACCAGATCCCGGTTTCCTGAAGGCTCCCAGCGCCCACTGTGTGGATCCCCCCATGCGCCCATGGCCTGCCCTGCCTCCGTGGACCCTCTTTCCTGCCATTGTTCAGTCTCTTCCTAGCAGTCAGGGGTCAACACCCTCCCCCCGAGATTATCCTGCCTTCTTCATCACTGTTTTTACTCTCGTGTCACAGACTTCAGGAGTGTAACAGTGCTCACAGTGTCTATTATAGCCTTACTCTGTGGGGTAGGGGGGTATCACTCAGCCAGCCAGCCATTCATCCATCATCTTCTATCCTCTCCTCCTCCCTCCTGTCCATCTCCTCCTCCTTTAATTCTAGGCATTTAATCATCCATACAGCCAGTTATCCACACAACCATCCATCCATCCATCCCTCCCTCCCTCCCTCCCTCCCTCCATCCATCTCTCCCTCCCTTGCTAAGCTCCTACCACACACTAGAGCTTATGCTGAGGGTTGGAGACACACACATAGCCCCTGACCCTAAGTAGCTGGCATGCAATCTGACAGGGAACTCAGAGAGACAAAAAATGACAAGCTACTCCATTGCTCACGATAGGAACCAAGGACAAATAATTGTAATGTACATTCCCGACCATCTGTAATAACAACCAACATTTCCAAAGCACTTTCTGCTCTGTCCTAGGCACTTCTACAGCTACTATCTCATAGCTCTTACTCTCTGACCAGAACCACTAGAAGCCATCCTGGTGGAACAGTCCTCTTGACCCTTTCCAAGCTTCTTTTCCATAGAGGATGGGACATCAAGCACCTGCCTCCCGTACCTGGGGCTTCTGGTGTCCAGGACACTGGTTTTACTGCTGGGTGGAGCCAGGGAAGGAGACAAAGGTGGCGGGAACAGCTCAGCAGAAATGGGTTTGGATCTCCACTCAACCACGACACAACCATATGACCTTCGACAATTATACAACCTCCCAAAGACTCAGTTTCTTCTTCTATAAAATAGAGATAATAATAATATCTACCTTGGGAGATGAGACCACATAGCAGGTGCCCAATAGATGTCTCCAATATTTTGTACATCAGACTCTAATGCTTTACTGATAATTTACTTGAAGATATTTCATTGAAGATCTGAATGGAGGCTGTTTTTGCAAAGGGTGGGATGAGATAAGTATGAATTCAAAATCCTCAAGTGGAGTATTCAAGGTACTGCCCAGTTTCTAGGGATTAGAGTGTACTTCCTTGCCTCAGTTTTCTACCTGGAAAATGGGATAATAATCATACCAACCTCTTAGTGTTGTTGTATGTAAAGTGCTGAGAGCAGTGCCTGTCACATAGGAAGCACGGTATGAGGGCTCTCACTGAGTTAGTCGGGAGGGTGCAGGCTTTTACTGTAACACAGGGGTGTGAAGCCCAGGCCATTTCCACTCTGCCACATAGCTTATATCTCATGTTCCTATGGAATGGAAGCATTTGTTGCACCTTCCGGAACTCCCTGGTTGCTTGGGGAACACTGCTTGGAACGCTTCTTAAAGGACAGCCGTGCAGGATGATGGTGGTAAGACTGAATGGGTCTCTTACTCCGCTAAGCAGGAAGAGAGTTCCAGGTTTGTTATGGTGGCAGCTACCATGCTCTCCAGTTCTGGGCCAAAACAAGGGGAGACCCCACAGCTTCGTGGTCAGAGCTTCTAAGAGCTCCACAAACGGATCCCTTCCTTTTAGGGCCGCATGCAGAGGGCTGCTTCTCCAAAAAACACTCCAACCTCATTTTTAGTTAACTAACATTTAGGGATAGGGGTTGGGTTGAGAGTAGGGATGCCACTGGTTAGTTGAGCGCTGCAGTGATCTTGTCAACCAGACGCTGCTGTATATGAGGGTTAAGCATCAATTTCTGTCTAGAGGATCTGAAAGTGCAGTACCAAGTAGGTGCTCAGGGAGGCCTGGGGTGAGAGTAACAGGTGTTTGTGGCCTGAAGCAGGAACAGCACAGTGGCCTGGGTTTCTAGGGGTCAGTACCCATCCAACTGGGCTGTTTCATCATCCGACTGAAGGAGAATGAGGAAGGGGGTTGCACACGATGGGGCCGGGGCAGCTTGGGTTTTGGGCAAGACGTGTGACATGGAGCTTCGTCCCCTGGCTGCACAGGCTCACACACCTGAGAGGATGGTAGGCAGAAGGCATTTGGTGAGACCCAGGGCCACAAGCTGTGGTGCTTCGGGGTTTATGTGGTGGTGAGTTCTGCAGGGCCCAGGTTGGCCCTCTCAGACAAGTGGTTTTGGGAGCAGAGGACAGTATTCTCTTGGTCCAGGCACCTCTCACAGAGGCCCCAGAGCAGGGCAGAGACTAAGAGTGTGGGCTCTGGGGCCAGGCTGCTTGGGTTCAAATCCTGGGCCTGTCACTTACGAGCTGTATGACATTGGAGGAAGGTACTTAACTTCTCTGTGCGTCAGTCTCCTCAGCTATGAAATGGGGCTGATGATACCTACCTCATAAGGTGGCTTGGAAGTTAAATGAGTTAATAGTGTAGTACCTGTTGGCACGAGGTTAGCTATTATTAGTGGTTTTGCGGATAATGGAGAACAGGGTGAGGGGATGGTCAGGGAGTGGTGGTCAGAGGGATGCTGGAGCAGATGATGTGAAGGATGTGAGGTCAGCTTATGAGCTAGCACTGACCTGTCCCTGGGGGCTTCCTGAAACCCTTGGAGGAGGATGGGGGGTTTTCCAGGTGGAAGTGAGAGCCAGTGAAAATTGGGCTCTTATAGCTAATAAGAACTTCCCCACACCTTCAGGTTTGTAAGGCCCCTCTGAGGAGGCCATGTGGTCCCAGTGAGTGGAGTTTCTGATATGGCTGCTGGCCACAGGCCTGGAAACAGTTGGTGTCCTGGTCACACTGTCCCTGGGGCCTGGGGCCAAGTTTGGTGCCCCACGGTGAGGCAGAGGCAGGCTGGTATGTGTGCAGGGGAGGGGTGGGAGGACGCTCTGAAGGCTGTCATGGCAGCAAAGTCTGGAGGAACCAGAGGCAGAGAGGCTCTGGGAAGATGCAAAAACTGCCGTCCTGCATCTGTGGGTCTTCACCCCACGACAGGCCATTGTGAGGGCAGAACTGAGGGAGAGTCAGGCTCCAGCTGGACCAGGAAACAGAGCTGCCAACCACAGTATAGACCCACCCCAGGGGACTCTGGTTCAGCCGGTCTAGGTGGGCAGAGGAATCTGGGGTTAACAAGCTCCCAGGTGACTTACACTATGCAGAATTTTGCCTGCCTTTGGAGGAAGGGACTTCCTGTGACCCCTTCTAGCTCTGATGGCCTGTCATTCTGGGGTCCCCTAAGGTCCTAGGCTTCTGTCCTGACAGCTTCTATTCCTGCAAGAACCTCTTGGCTACAAGCTCATCCCGTTAAGCTCCTCCCTATTCAAGGGCCAACCCAGGAAACACTGCTCAGGATGCAGTCTCACACAGTGCATTGTCAGGAGGCTTTATTTCTTTGTGGGTTTTGATTACAGCTTCTGATTAGGGTCCTAAAGGGTCTGCCTTTCTGTCTGCGTCTGTCTGTGTGAGTCTGTGTGTGTGTGAAAGTGTGTTTAGCATCCATGTGTTTGTGCGTGTGTGTGTATGCAAGTGTACGTGCAGAAAGAAAAACAGGATCTAGGCCTACAGCTTTTGTGTTTTTGTGTGAGAAGGCCTCAGCTAGTGCTCGTGTCAGTGATGGGAAATGAGGGCTGGGGCTTGAGGAACCAGAAGTAGGGCTGGACCCCGGGGAGCCGTAAAGTCAGAAGGATGCTCTGTTCTTTGCCTGCTTCACAGAGTGGGAATTCACACAGTACTGGGAGTTCCAGCCAGCCCTCCTGGCCAACCCTGCTTCTATGGCCTCTGCTGCTCCCAGGGACTCAGGCTTCAGCCCTCGGAGGCTCTGGCCCAACTCACAAGGCCTGACCCTCCCCTGAGGCTGTGGCTGCCCGAGAAGCCCAATGTGGGTCATCTGATAGGTGCAGTAGAGGGAGATCCCCTTCACTGATGATGCCCGTGGGCTTCTGGAGAACTCAGGGGGGCCCAGTGCCTGTCAGTCGGGGCAGAGAATAAAATAATACTGAATCTGATGTGGCCTTCAGTCTGGGGTCTAACCTGCCCCAGCTCCATGGTCCCTCAGGCCAAAGAAGGTCCTCAAGGGTTGGGCTGAACAGACAAGAGTCCAGGAGGCAGCCACTAACACCTGCCCGGGGAAGAGATGAGGAACCAGAGGCACAGTAAAGTTAACAGACTCAGCATCACGTCTCTTGACCAGGATGTGGAGGAGCTGTGACTTGAGCCCAGCGTGGTCTCACTCCAGAGTCCACATTCTTAAATCCTGTGCTAATGGCCCTCCCTCATAGGATCTGGGCATCCTGGCTCCAGCTCACCTGAGTTCCTCGTGGGCCCTTCTCCCGCTGGATGTTGGCAATGCAGAGGCTATTGGGACCTGCAAACAGTCTCTTTATTATCTTGTCTCCCTTGAGCATCTGAAGGACCTTCAGAGACCATGAGGGCCCATGGTCTATAGTATAGAAGTCTGGTCCTGGTTCAAGGTCACAGGGAAAGTGAGCTTGTGGGGGCCCAGAATCTGGAGTTTCTGCTGCTCAGCTAGGGGTCTCTAACCCTCAGCTGTGTGGTGAGCTCATGGGGCCCTCCCCCTGCTTGGCCAGCCCTAGAAACTCACCCTCACCTCTGACCCAGTGAAGCTACACCTACATGTGGTTTGAAGCCATGATGGTCAGAAAGGCCAGCGGGCTTTTGTGCTGTCTCGTTTTGTGTTTCTTGAGGAGAAGGTTTGAAGTGTCTTTTTTTTTTTTTTTTTTGCAGTACGTGGGCCTCTCACTGTTGTGGCCTCTCCCGTTGTGGAGCACAGGCTCTGGACGTGCAGGCTCAGCAGCCATGGCTCACGGGCCTAGCCGCTCTGCAGCACGTGGGATCTTCCCGGACCGGGGCACGAACCCATGTCCCCTGCATCGGCAGGCGGACCCCCAACCACTGCGCCACCAGGGAAGCCCCTGAAGTGTCTTTTAATTAGAGAGGTTTGGAACCAAAAGGAGCTGAACTCATTGTAAAAGGATCTCTTCACTGAGGGCGGAGTTCCATCTTTGCCCACCTTTCATTTATTTATTTTTTAGGAACACTTATATTCTTGGGGAGCAGGCCATGGCAGCTGTTTGGGGGAGTTGCCCAGGATTCGGGAGCTGGATTTTGCATCAGAGTCCGGCTTAAGGGCACCATCGTTGTGAGTAAAGTGGAAGGGGTCAGGGATGACCACAGCAAGAAGTGGTCCAGGGCTGGGAGGTGGGGATGCTAAGGGGACAGAACCTGGGAAAGTTGTGACCTGAGGATAGGGAGCCGTGACGTTTGAATCCGGATCTATTTTACTCTGTGTTGTCCTTCCCTTCTTTAAACTCCAAGCTTTCAGTAGACTAGAAAATTTTTTTGTTGGTTAAACCTTACAGTCCACTGTTGGCAACTCTTTGGGGGAACGGTCCACACGTGGTAAGGAACAGCAGCTGCAGGAAGGGGGCAATAGCAGAGCACACAGTTCGGGGAAGACTAGATGTCACCCGTGGAGGAGCAGAGGAACAGCTCAGAGCCACTGAAAGCAACTGGCAAGCAGCACCTACCGTAGCCCAGGACATTTCTGGGAGCGGGGCTCAATAAAGACCTGAGCTGGTGCCTGCAGCCAAAGGCATGGGGGCTTGGCTCGCTGTCGTTTCAAAATTCAAGGGCTCTCCAAGGCTGCCAAGTTCTGCAACATCTCAATCCCATGAGCTCGGGATGTGGGGATACAAGAGGCCATTCTTTTCTAAGCGTTTATTATCTTAGTTCCCACAGTTATGATGTGTAAAGAAAACAAATGTCATCATAACATGAAACTATTCACTAAGAATCTGCCCACTTGTCAAATTAATGCTCACTCGTACAAGCTTCCCTCACTTAACAAGTGTCTATCCCTCTGGCTCAGGGCAGTTTGGAGAAGTGTCAGATACAACAGGATGATATAAGTTCAGTGCAAACCAACTGCAAAGTTCACGAAGTTCACAAAACCATGTCTGAGAACTTCACGTACAAGGTCTTAGACCAATGAGCAGCAGATGTAGCCGGACCAGTTAAGGAATGGAGTCAGAATTGTGAGGATGATGGCAAGATGGGTTCTTCATGAGGGAATGATTTGAATATTGAAGGATTGAAAGAGGTCCTTAGGAAAATGAATGAACCCTTTAAATATTAAACAAACAGAATCTCTTAATGAAGGTGCTATAAAGTAAAATGTGAAGGTTGTGATAACACATGAAAAGCTAATTTTGTTGGCATAAAAAATATACCAATACCAAAGTCAACGCACTTGATTAAGATTCTTTGTTCATTCTAAAAATTAGTGTATAAGCTATATTTTGTAATATGTACAGCTAAAAATAACTTGTCTTCACCATTTCATTTGTACAATACAACCTCAATGAGCCCCTTTAATTCACTTTCATCATTTCCTTTTTTATAATAAAATCTCACTGAAACCCTTTTTCACTATTTACTGAGGAATTTTGACCTTCATTTCAAGTGGATTCACTTTAAGTGACCTGGTGCTTGTGCCCACGACCCTGATACATGAGGCCTTCCATGCTGACGGTCCTCCTCCGAGCCTCTCTCCATCCTAGGAGGGTGGTGTGACTTCCCAGGGGGCCTCAGTCAGACACAGCCTACAAGGTAGCACCCTCAGGATGTGTGGGGACCTTGGTCAATTCAAACGACCTTTGGGTATGTATTCCGCGGCGTGGAAGCCGCACACCTTCCCCAGGCCCACTGCAGCCTGCACAGGCTGTCAGCAAACCATGTGGCCTCAGCCCAGGGCGCTTGGCGTGGCCCGGGCCGGGCGGGCTGCAGGCAGGGGGGAGGCACTTACTTGGCTGGCCGGGCTCTGGGCTGCCTGCGGCTCTCCAGGGGGCTCCTCGTCCTCGGGAATGTGGGGCATGGCAGCCTCCTGGTGGGAGTGGCTGCGCGTGCCCGGAACCTCCGCTGCGTCAGCCCCAAAGATGCTCCAGGAGGCCTGGGCTCCACAGGCTGAGGAGACGCCAAAAGGACAAGTCAAATCCACTCCCATCCCTGACCCATGCTGGGTCCCGTTTCCAGGTGCCACAAGCCGCGGAGAGAGCCTGCTTGAGTTTGCATCAACAAGGGCTAAAGTAGGCGAGCAGAGGGCGTTTGGAATTGCATTTCCTCCTGCTCCCTGGCTCTGTTTACAAAGTCAGAGGTGACCCAGAGATTTTGCATCTAATTTGGGCCATACAGTAAACACAGCGATCCCAGAAGGGAGAAGAGTGCTTCGAACTCCTCAAAGCCATAGCCGATGGAGGACACTCCATTGGGAGCCAGACTTGGATTTGTCAAACATGTGTTGAGCAGCTACTGGGTGCCAGGCACCATCCTAGGAGCATTACCGACATCACCTAAATTAATCCTCACGATGACCTCTGATGCAGGCATTACTATTCACATTTTATAGATGAGAGAACTGCTTCAGAGAGTAGAAGTCACTTGCCCAAATCATACAAAGAACGAAGCATTTGAATCCAGATCTTCCTGATTTGGAGGCCACTATACCACACAGCCTTGCTTGGCCAGGTGGGGCAGGAGGAAAGGATGGTGTCTCCCAACTTCCTGCCCCATGGCTCACCTCATGCCCTTCAGCAGCTCTTCTAACCCTCAGTACAGGGCTCTCTCACTTGAGGACAGCTCTCATTGGACCTGTCAGGCCTGCTAAAGTCATCAGTCTGGAGGCTCAGCCAGGGTGAGTCTCCTGTGCCTTGTGCAGTGCTTGCCCTCAGCAACCTTGGGTTGCTTCCCCAAAGCTACACTTAACCCTCCCCATGGGGTAAGGCCTGGCCGGGGTTGACTCCAGTCAGCATAATCTCATCCATCTTGCCTCAGTGACTGGCTCAGGGATAGACAATGGGTCCAGCCTAAGCCAATGAGCATGTGGCAATGCTCTGGGACCCAGATGCTTTCTCTTGCTCCAGGTGGTGGAGTGTGCAGATGTGAGACCTGGTGCTGCAGACGCCATTTTCCTTCCACGAGGAAGGTCAGACTGAGGAGAAATCTGACATGCCCAGAGGAGAGCAGACCCAGGAGATCTGCAGAGAAACGGAGCTGGAGCCCTGATCAAAGCTCACCTGCAGCTGAAACTCTTTTTGAACTAGCCAGTTACAGAAACAATTAAGTCTCTTAGTGTTTAAGTCAGTTTGAACTGGGTTTACTTGTAACTACTAACTTGTAACTACTTGTACTAACTTGTAACTACTAACGACTGTTACTTGTAAGTACTAACTGCGCTTTCACACTTTCATGTTTCTTGCCAGTCAAGAGGTGTAGGACCAAAATCTCTCCAATAAACCTGAGCCAATGGGTCTGGCTCCTCTTCTTCCTCTCAGAAAAGGGGGCCAGTCATGTCAGGTCTCCATCTGGAGAGGCAGGAGAGCAGAAATAGTAGATAGAGCACAGGCTTTGGAACCAGATACCTAGATCTGAGTCTTCACTCTGCCACTCACTGGCTGTGTAGCCTTGAACCTTTGCTTCACCTCTGAGCCTTGGTTTCCTCGTCAGGGGAACAGAGATAAGAATGTCTCCCAGGTGGGACTGTCCCTAGGACGAAAAGAGACAGAGCACCCAGCATGGAGTAGGTGCTCACAGAGGCTACCTGCATGCTGTTCTGCAGCCCAGAAGGTCCAGGGGGCTCTGCCTGGGCTCTTCCCACCCCTAAACTCCTTTAGGTCCCCTGCCCTAGGGGGATGGATGACACCTCCAGGGACCCGAAAAACCAACAACCGGCCTGGTTCTGCAACTTCAGAGGTTCCTTGAAGGAGCTGCTCTGGGAGACAGCAGATGAAAGGCACCAGAGGCAGATGTCGTCCTCAGACCCTGCCCTCGGCTGCAGTCAGGGGGCTGCTGGGACACACACAGGGCAAACGAAGGACATTGCCATTTACTGAGTATCCACTATACCCTGGGTCCTATGCAAGATGCTGTCTGCTGGAGGCTGCAGGAAGAGAAGCCAGGAAGCCCTGCCATCGCCCAGGACACCAAGTGTTCTTCCTGTACCACAGAAATGGTTTGCGAAGGCCCTAGAGCCAGAGTGCTGTGGTGCAGCTCAGATGTGGCATCAGTCACAGCTCTGACAGATGCCCCCAGCTAACACACACCTTTTGACTGAGCTCCCTGAGGCAGGCAAGGGGTCTTATTGATCACGGATACCCAGAAGGTTCATCCAGAAATGCTTGTTGACTTGTATTTAAAGAACTGGAGAACTTTAGCCCCGGAGTTTTAGTCATTGTGACCACCATCTTGGCTTTTGTCATTCTCTGCGGTGGACAGGGAGCCCTATACAGCTCTGAAACAGTTGGGGTGACCCCTGCTGGTCGGCTCAAGAAATCTCATTTCAAGAAGATGATCTGTGAGCAGAGTCATTCATTCCTTCACCACCAACACTCACACCTACTCTACCATAAGGATGATGAAAATGTGGTCTTGGCCCTCAAGGAACACGGAGTCCAATGGTGGGAGGAAGTTGGAGAACAAGATTAAGAGGTAAACACTTTGGAAGTGAGAAGCTGCAGGGTCCCAGAAAAGGGTCCCTAACTCCAGAAATTGGGACGAGTGGAATACAGTTTTAGGGAAGAGTCCACGCTAGAATGGTGTTTAGACTGAATCATGAACACTGAAATGCTGACTGAATTTCTCTGAACAGAATAGCTGGAGGCCTAGTGGAGGAGGTGGGACAGGAAGGTGGGTCATGGTCAAGAAGACAGATTTAACCTGGCTCTTGGGAATGAGAGCTCTGGGGCCAGGGCATGCTGTGCCTCCCAGCTCAGGTTGCTTCTGTATAAGTAAACTCAGCATCGGGTTTGCCCAAAGGTGAGCTCTGGGATTGATTACTATCGCCTTGACTTGGATGTCAGCCGCAGTGACAACAGTGGTGCTGGGCAAAGCATATGGTAACAGAGTTTGAGGGTAGCAAAAGAATACCCACAAACCCCAATTCTACCAGAGAAGTGCACTACACATCCAAAGAAAACTCTTAAAATGATGTGTGATGTGTGTGCAGGTCTCCAGGCTGTCTTTTTTTTTTTAATACTGTTTTATTTTATTTTAATTAATTTATTTAATTTATTTACTTTTGGCTGCATTGGGTTTTCGTTGCTGCACGTGGGCTTTCTCCAGTTGCGGCGAGCGGGGACTACTCTTCGTTGTGGTGTGTGTGCTTCTCATTGTGGTGGCTTCTCCTCTTGTGGAGCACGGGCTTTAGATGCACGAGCTTCAGTAGTTGTGGCACGAGGGCTCAATAGTTGTGGCTCGCGGGCTCTAGAGTGCAGGCTCAGTAGTTGTGGCACACGGGCTTAGTTGCTCCACGGCATGTGGGATCTTCCCGGACCAGGGCTCAAACCCATGTCCCTTGCATTGGCAGGTGGATTCTTAACCTCTGCACCACCAGGGAAGTCCATCCAGGCTGTCTTAATAGGAGTATGGTTTCCAAAACAGGGAAGCTGACAGTTCTACTTTTCTTTTATGTCTTAATCTACATGAAGTGTATTGTGCTCTGCATGCTAAGAGGGATTCAGATGATCTGGGGCATGTTCAAAAGAGGGGAAGCAGGGGCTTCCCTGGTGGCACAGTGGTTGAGAGTCCGCCTGTCGATGCAGGGGACACGGGTTCGTGTCCCAGTCCGGGAAGATCCCACATGCCGTGGAGCGGCTGGGCCCGTGAGCCATAGCCACTGAGCCTGCGTGTCCAGAGCCTGTGCTCCTCAACGGGAGAGGCCACAACAGTGAGAGGCCAGCGTACTGCCAAAAAAAAGGGGAAGCAGGACAAGAATTTGTGTTTAAAGAACTAAAGACCTTTAGCCTGGAAAAGAGAAGGTACAGGAAGAAATAAAACCTCTTTGCAGATATTTGAAAGCCATTCATGTAATTCTATTGTCCCCGAAGGGTAGATGCATGGCCAATGACTGAAAGGTGAGATCAAGGCAAGGGAAAACTTTCTAGTGGTTGGAACCATCGGAAAATGAAATGCGCTACTCTTTAAGGTAATGAGCTCCCCATTCCTGGGAGAGTTTCATCAAAGGCTGGGGCAAGGGTCATAGGATTCCTAACCCACTTCAGGGGCCTTTTCTAACCCTGGGAGTCCCTGAAATCCTGATCTCCTCCTAATCACAAAAAACCACAGATTTGAGGGCCCCATCCCATAGGATTCTAGGACCATGGAATTCCAAAGTCGCATCAGAAATACCTCCACTTCCTTTCCTTCACCTCCTGCTCTTCAAGAAAGACCTTAAGTCAGTCCCTGGGTCAGAAAGCAAAGTAAAACAGAAACGAATTAAGTCAGATAAGCACTAAGAGGTGTCAGCTACTGCAGGATAAAGCAGAGTGGAGGCTGGCTGAGGTCCCACCCTTGACAGGATGGAACCCCAAGCTCCTCAGGGGGAGCCCCAGCAGCCCCATCCTCCCAGGCCATTCCCATGCTGTTCCTGCCCCATCGCTTTCTCTCCCATCCATTATTGTAAACTCGCTGCTTAAAATAGCAAGGTAAAAGCAGAGTCCCTCCCCCAGGGTGACATCTGGGTTCCTCTGGAGCTCGTGGGCACGTGGACCTCGCATCCATCACAGCAAAGTTTAGAATATAGTCTCCAGGAAGTGGTGATCTAGAGCAACGACCCAAAAAAGGAGAAAATATTTAGTGATGTTTGGTCTCTGAGTCGCTCCTTCTTTAACCCATTTTCAGGGCCCTTCTTGCTGCCTCTCCAGCTTGGTCAGCAAAGGGTTAGGTGGGTCATTGCCAAGCGCCATCAGCCCTTTGGACTCTACTCTTTCTGCCCCCAGCCAGTGCTTAACTATACAGCTCGGCCTATTTTACAGGAAGGAAAACTGAGGTGCAGAGAAGTGAAGCAACTTGACTGGTCCAGCTACCTTTGTTCCTGGCACAAATTACCAAAGCCTCTGCTGGAATAACTATCCAATGATTTGTGTCACCGAAAAGGCCAAAAGCCTCTAAACCACATTTAAATATTTTTATCTGCCCCTGGTTATTCAGTAAAGAAAGCAAACTAATATACTTTTATTCCTTTTTATTCATCAGCTATTTCTAGGTCGCCTACTGAATATCGGACACTATGCGAGGTGCATTTCAGATGCTATCTTGTTTATTATTTCCATTTTATATATTAAGGAACTAAGGATCAGAGAGCTGCAACAACTTGCTCAAGACCACACAGCTAATAAGTGGCAGGCCAAGGGTTATAACCCAGGCTAGTTTGATTCAAGGCCCCTCCTCTCTCCCCTCTTCTACTCTGTCCCCTCCACCAGGAGTTCTGCTAGTGTGTAGCAGCTGAACGCCACATGGGTTCTCGCCGTCCTGCAGGGGAGAGTTGCAGTGTGCATTCCCAGAGGGGATAAGATAGTGGTGGGGCAGGGGAGAGGAAGCAGCAGGTTGTGAGGCTAGGGGTTTTACAGGGAC
Source organism: Stenella coeruleoalba (assembly GCF_951394435.1). Taxonomy (NCBI): domain Eukaryota; kingdom Metazoa; phylum Chordata; class Mammalia; order Artiodactyla; family Delphinidae; genus Stenella; species Stenella coeruleoalba. Next base: position 44,698,407 of record NC_137154.1, on the reverse strand, counting down.
AAAAGAGCGGGCCCACTGTCAGGGGCTGCATGATCCCCACTATGTGGGGTGGCGAGCGCACCCACTCATCCATCCATCAGTCTGTGGGTCCATGTGTTCAACCACTCAACTTCTTAATCTTCTATTTATACAACTGTTCATTAGTTGTCCATCCTACCTTTCACCCCAGAAAGGCCCACACTTGTTAGTGAGTAGCAGAGACTCTGCCCCTGGGAATAGCTGCTGTAGGACCCTGTGGGCTGTGGGGAGAGGGCAGGAGGGGGCTGTTCTGACAGAGCAGCCGTAAAGCACAGGCATGCCCATCCACAACTGGCAGAACACCTCCATCCTGCCCATCTCAGTCATGGGAGGGGGGTGGCTTCCTGTGGGGCTGCCTACGTGCCAGCAGGCACAGGGGCCAACATTAAGAGTCATGATTTCTCAAGGGCCTTTACATCCCCTTTGGTGCTCTCAGCAAGCCTTGAGGTGGATAGTGTAAGTACTATTATTCTTAACATTATGATTAGTCTCATTTTACAGACGAGGAAACAGAGGCTCAAAGACTTGCCCTAAGTCGCATCACCCATGAGTGGCAGTGCTGGAAGTCAACCACAGGTCAGTCTGACTCCCCAGCTCCCTGCAGGGCCAAGTCCACTAGCTCATGGGTGGCATTCTTGGTAAGCAGTGGCCTCTTACAGTGGCCCTTGGGATGCCTCTCCCAGAGCCTTGTGACCAGTCCAGAAGAGACCAAACCCCGCTCTGAAAACACAGTGTCCCAGGAGCACAGCCTGCAAACTGAGTGGCTCTCACGTTCCCTCTGTTAAGCTTTGGGTGTCGGAAGAGCCAGAGGCCCTTCTGGGAAATAATGAGTTAACCTAGACTCCACTGACCTTTCTGGAGTGACTCAGAATTCTCAGAAGGGAGGGTTTTTTTTTTGTTCTTCCAGCTTTGAATTTTTGCTTTCATTTTAGCAGCACAAAGAATTTGAAAGAGATTAAGTTGCTATTAATACCACTGGTCTATCTCTAGATGAAGAATTCGATGGAGGGAATTGTTTGGGGTGGCTGCACACACATCCCTCTCAGTCCCTCTGCAAACTCAGAGGATGACAAGGAGGCCACTGGAGAAGGGCCAGTCCTACCCCTGCTCCCATCCGACAAGCCCAGGCAGGGGCAGGGACTTGACCAAAGTCACACCTGTGAGTGAGGAGCAGCCAGAGAAGGTCCCAGAACCCTGCCCCCCATCCCCACTACACATGTCAGCCTTCTGGCTTCTTATTTTGAAAGGTTTGCTTTTAGTAAATAATAAGCTGATGTGTCCATGCTGTGAAAGCAGGCATCCCTTGGCAGTGCCTCTGATCTTGGGTGAGTGAAGATGTTCCCAGCTCCCTGTATCCGCCCCAGGCAGCACTGGATACACCTGGAAAATCTCCCTGGGCATCAGAGATCAGCTCAAAGTGCTAAGAGGTGCCTCTGTGGGTTCCTAGACCTGGCCAACTGCGGAGCTGAGTCCTGTACCCCAAGTGAGTCCAAGTTGGGGTCTCCCTCACAATAGCCCTATGTTGCTTCCTAACCTTGAGATGCTGTGAGAGGGCTCTGGACCTTGGCAGACTGGGTTCTAATTCTCCCTCTGCCTCTTTCTTGCTGGATTAGTCTCCTCTTGGCCTCAGTTTCCTCATCTGTAAAATGGAGGCATACATACATAAAATGTATGTACATGCATTTTAAAGTTGTTGTAAGGATTAAATTAGGAAATACACGCAGGGTGTTGCACAGACTATACCCTCAATGAGTTCCTTTCCTATTCTCTGAATCGGGCAGCTGAGTTCTCTGAGCCACGGCATCACCAAAACGCAACCAAGGCCCAGAGAGTTTGGTGTTCATCCTGGGTGGCAGAGTTCTTGGCTTTGTTTCTGGCAATTTAAGGAGGCAGAGTCCTGGCTTGGCCAGGGCTTCTCCTCTGTACTGACAATCAGATAAAAGACCATCAGACATAATTGGAATTAAACCCACCAGGGGCCATTCACTCTGCTGTCGGGCAACCAGTGGCTGCAGTGGTGGGTTTACAGAAACAGCATGCGGTACTGTGGTCAGCCCCACGTCTGCACTGTGGTCATCCAAGCTCTGTGCAGTGCTCAGTCCTGGGTCTAAGCTCAGTTCTATGATGTGGCCTGTCCCAGATCTGTGCTGTGGTCAGTGCTGAGTCTATCTGGTTCCAAAGACCCTGACCTTTCTGCCACCCCTGTGCTGACTCCCAAAGCACAGAGGCTGTCATTCTGCAAGGGAGAGATGAGACCTAGCTTGAGACCTGTGCAAGTGCTCAGGCTGCACAGGATAAATGGGAGAATGGAGGACTGAAGGGGGCACAGTCCTCGGCATGTCAGTGGGAGCCCCAAGTTTCCATCCTGAAAGCAGATTTGGATTGAAAGGAGGAGTGGGGAGCAAGGGTGGGGTGTAGAAGGGTAGAAGGAAGGGGCCTTGGGGGCAACAGAGAGGGGAGGATGAGGGACCGGAAGGGACCCCCTCAATGACCTCTCCCCATCACCACAACCCTTCTGGTCCAGGGGCTGGGAGTACAGGGGCTGCGGCCCAGCGGTGCTTCGGCAAGGAGTCCCTGAGCACTCCTGACACTCTGGCCTGGAGTCTGCACACTCTGGCCATGCTCTCCAGTCCCAAGGGTCTCTCACGGGCTCTTTTGGCTGGGGGTGCCTTCCTCCCCTGATTCAGAACCCATTCTAGCCCTGAGGGTGAGCCAGCATCTGCTGAGACCTCTGCCAGGGCCATACGCAAGAGGGGAGGCCGGGTGAGCCCTCAGAGGAAGAGCACAGGAGTGTGCACGATGCTCAGCTGCTGGGGGACGTGCAGGGGCTACCCAAGTAGGTGGCATGTCTGGAATCCTAACAGACTCCTTGCTTCCCCTCGCATCTCCTTTCCCCCACTGCCCTTCCCCTCGGGCAAACAGGGAGGCCATTCTGTGCTCACTGCCCAGGAGGGGGGCTGGGGGCAGTTGTAGCAGCAGGAGATAGAGGAAAGGGAGTCTATCTCTGCCTTATATATCACAAAGAACTAGCCCTTAGGGAAACAGGAAGGGCTCAGTGCACAGAAAAAAGGATTTGGGCAAAAACATCCTAAGTAACGGTAAATCTCCCCCCAACCCAAGACTAGTAAAGATTATGGGACAAAGGAAAGACAGGAAAAGTGGAGAGGAAGCAGTGAGAGGGTAGACTCTGGTGAGTCCCTGAGAACGGGGCCTGTGCCCTGCTTCCCTGGGGAAGCGGGAAAAGATCCCCAAATCTGAGAGCAGAGAGGTCCTGGGCCCCATTTCCCAGACAGAACCCAGAGGAGAAGACCCCAGAGAGAGGAAATGGCTATTTGATATGACTTGATAGATGAGGCCTTTAGCCATCCTCACAGCGGGTAGGGTGGGGAGCACAGGGCGGAGAACACAATCATTTCTGTGCACCTAGGAGCAGACAGTTGCTAGACCTGAAGGTGCCTTGAAAAGGCAGGTTCAGAAGTTACCTACTAAGCAAGGACTGACAGAAACAGGAGGATCACCTTGTCAAATGATGGGCACCCTCCTCACCCCGACTCTCTGGCACTCAGGAAGCCCCTTGGACCTTAGATGCCACTCTGGAAGAAGGGGAGGGTTGGAGAAACCCTGAAATGCCTGGGATCCATGTTCCACACCCCCTGAAAAGTGGTCAAGTCACAGCGAGAGCTCTATCCACCCCCAGCCCCGGCCTCAGCCAGGACAGGAAGTAAGCCAGAACATCTCCCCAGCTTTCCTCTCCAGCTTGTTCACTTTAGCAATTCTTTTTTTAAAAACTAAGTCCACTTGAAAAAAATTTTTTTTCTTCTTGGAAATATGTGCAATTGCTTAATCGGAGGCAGTTCAAAGGCACAGGGAACAGCAGAAAAGTATCTGAGCCCCCCTTTGAGCTCCCAGGAGAAATAAATCTCTCCCAGTTCTCTTTGTTCCAGGCCACCCAGCAGCCTCTTCCCTGAGTCACTCACTCCAGAGTGACATGAGTCATTGTCCTGGGTTTAAGGACCACATGGTATTCCCGGGTCTGCAAAACTGGCCAGGGCACCAAGGGGCCATCAGCAGGGCTTGATGCTGCCTCTAATCAATGGAGGGCCAGAAGCTGCCTCCTAGATTCTGGGCCTGGTCCTACCTTCCCCAGGTGTGTGGCCTCAGTGAGTCACTGAGCCTGTCTTGGGAAGGAGGTGGATTTTTAGGCCCTTCCTTCTTGTACTTTGTGGGAACTTCTCCAGTGGTATGCTGGTGCCTGACTGTGTACCTCTTCCTAACTCCACATTTAGTGATGTTGAGTTAGTAACTTAAAATTGGTCGTGATGGGAATATTTATATTGCAGGAGTCAGCAAATGCTATATATCAAAGTCTTTTTTTCCCAGAGAGCTGGCTGTTGAACATTTACCAGCACACTACTGAGCCCTTCAGGCAGCTCTTCCCATGTGCACTATGGTCCCCTCACACTCACCATGTCCCAAACAGAACCCATCATTTCTTCCTGCCCCCAGCCCTACTCTCCCACAAGCCCACTCCTGTGTACTAGTGAATGCACTCAAGCTAAAAACCCAGCAGTCATCACTCCCCACATTCAGTTCGCTTCTGGGTCTTGTCAATCCTAGTTCAGGTGTCTTTGATCACTTCGCTTTTTCTCGTAGCCACCATCCCAGCCATGGCTCTGTGTGACCTGGGTCACTACAACAGTCTCACTGGTCTCCTTACCTGTGGTCTGGTCCCTTCCAACCACCATCCACAAGATGCCAGAGCAGTCTCTCTAAAACATAAATTGGATCACCCTTCCCTTTTTTATAATCTTTGAGATTATAAGAAATCCTCACTTAGAACTGGTCTCTTTTCCCATGTAACCAGTTCTAAGTCAAGATTCCAGCCCCTCTCCCTGGCCTCATCTCTTATTTCAGCCATCATACACCTTATGGTCCAGCCACGATGAACCAATAGCCAACCTTCAAACATGCCCTGCTTCTTTATAACTTTTGCATGATCCTCTTCCTTATGCCTGGGATGCCTTCCATCCCCTTTCTATACCTGATGAACTCCTATTCATCTAATTCAAATATTCTTTCCTTCATTCACCCTAGAAAAAATTTCTCCCTTCCTGTATTAGTTTCCTATGGCTGCTGTGACAAATTACCACAAACTTGGTCTCTGAAAACAACACAGATTTATTATCTTACTGTTCTGGGGGTCAGAAGTCCAAAATCAGTCTCAGTGAGCTAAAATCAGTATCAGCAGGCTGTGTTCCTTCTGCAGGGTCTAGGGGAGAATCCATCTCCTTACTTTTCCAGTTTCTAGAGGCTGCCTACATTCCTTGGCTGGTGGCCCTTTCTCCATCTTCAAAGCCAGCAGTGTAGCATCTTTTCTCTTCTCTGACCTCTGCTTCCATCCTCACATTTCCTTTTTGTCTGACTTTGTCATGCCTCCTTCTCATAAGGACCCTTGGAATTACACTGGGCCCACACAGCTAATGCAGGATGATCTCCAAATCTAAGGAACCTTAATCTAATCATATCTGCAAAGGTCCTTTTTCCATTTAAGGTAACAGGTTCCAGGGATTAGGACACAGACTTCTTGGCGGGGAGCAGGGGAGAATTATTCAGTTTACCACACTTCTCTATTCTCCCAGAGCAATTTGCACAGGTCCCATCTCAGCTAGAATTTGAGCACCTCAACAGCAGGGACTATACCTTATTCACATTTTTATGACTGTTTTAAATATTGAATAAATATTCATATTTTTATGACCCACATCCAGTACAGGGTGAAACACATAATGGCCACTCACTAGATGTTGGCTGAATTAATTAATGAATGAAACCATATCACTAATAAACAGATTAAGAAGGCTTTGCTTTAATTGGCAACTAGCTTCTGTAAAAATAGGATTCATGTAAAGGCGACAAATTCAGATCCTTCAGGGGCCAGGCAGGTGAGATGAAGGACAGTCATTATGGGGTGTGGCTGACCACAGAGCACAGGTACCATCTAACCGGGGCAGTTACTATTCAACGGGGGGGGGGGGGGGGATCATGAAAAAAATACCCATCTTTGTTGGCTAGATCTCCCAATTTTTCAAGAAAAGCCCAAATCCCAGATGTTTAAATATGGAATCTCCCAATTTATAAATGCTAAATGTAATTCAAAAAGTTAGAGAAACACCATGCGGGCCAGACAAAAACATCCCTGGTCAAGATTCGGTCTGCAGCTACCAACTGCCACCTCTGGTTTATACCGTGAGAAAATGTTCTCCTGGGCTTTTCCTGCTCATTAATCTAACCCAAATCAAGGCCAACAAGCAGTGCCAGCTATGAGCACTATCTGAGAAGGCCAGTCAGCTAAGCAGAGACTGGCCCTCTCTACAGACTGATGAGGCCCCCTCCCACGGGCTCTCTGGGTGATGTGTGATTCTACAGGCCTCTCCTTGCTGTCCAGGCCCTGGAGCTGCTGCCTGAGGAGACGGGTCTTTGCCTGGCCTCAGACCTTTGTGGGAGCCAAGCCCTGCTCCATGCAGAAACATCTCCCCAGTCCAGTGGCCCTGCCCCTGGCAATGATATCAAACCAAACCCAGCCCAGAATTGGCAGCAAGCATGAGACGTGGTACAAGGAGAAAAGCAGGGATTTGGGAGGGAAACAGACCAGGTCCCATCACAGCTCTGGCACTTACAGCTCAGTGGCCCTTGACAAAGCAATGAACTTCTATGGGACCAGTCTGCTGTTTGTAAGAGGGGGTTAAGCTACTTCTCTCAAAGTGTTGCTATGAGATTTAAATAAAATAGGCACGGAAAGTATCCAGAACATAGTAAATACTTAAGAAGTGTTCCTTTACTCACATCTGGGAAAGAAAATACTGATAACACAAATCACCTGTGCCTCATGCAACAGAGGACTTGACTTAAAACCTAGATAATGCTCCTCTCTAGGCTTGGTTTTCTGGTTTTCCAGACCACAGCAGATTAAAAACAGAAGACACAACTGACCACAAGGAAGGAAGCAGCCACACTCTGAAGAGCAGACGCAAGCACTCTGTGTGGCCCAGACCCTGGGGCCATTGGACAGCCTCTTAGACAGCCTCCCAGGCCCTGCATTCATCCCTGCCGTACAGCCAGCATGTCCACGGTGAGCATGGATGAAGCAGAGTTCCCATGTTGGCTCCTTGGGAAAGACTGGAGAGCAAGTTCCATTTTAGAACGTCTCCATCCAAAATGCTTCAAAGGCGTAAAGGTTTGATGTTTTAGACATAGTCATTTTTGTTCGAATATATTGGCTGGGGGGGGGGGAAAACAGCTGGCATGATTCTACTTTCATTTAAAGATCATCTATATTTATATATATATATATAATATATATATCTTATGTGAAATATGTGTAGATTAATATATGGCTCTATCTGTTCATGAGGGTGGGGGACAGAGGTCAAGATGGTTAAAACCCAAATGTTAAAAATGGTTATCTTCAAATGGAATTATGAATAAATTCAATGTAATATCTTTTGAATATTTATGTCTATATTTTCCCATTTTTTTCTACAATGAGCTTGACTTACTTGCATAATAAATAATGGCATTGTTAAAAGAAAAAAAAAAAGATAGTCTCTTTGGTGTCCTGAGAAATTAAAGGGAGCCACCAGGAGCGGCCAATCTGAAAAGCCAGGAACAGCACCCTACCACCTTGGGAACTTTGTTCCAAACAAAAAGAAAATTTCTTGGGAATTCCCTGGCAGTCCAGTGGTTAGGACTGTGCGTTCACTACCGAGGGCTCAGGTTCGATCCCTGGTGAGGGAACTAAGATCCCACAAGCCACGTAGCACAGCCAAAAAAATGGTAATGATCAAGTAAAATAAAATAAAATTTCTTCCTTGATTTGGCAACACCCCATCCCCAAACAAACAAACAAACAAAAATAACAAATGAATGTCCAATTCCCAGCGTGCCTTTCTTTGCATTCTTCCCTCCATGACCCCTCCTTCTCCCTCTCCCTTCCCAGCTTTGCTCTGGGGAATAACCATCAGGGTTTACATGCAGGAAGTGGTTTGGGAAAGTCAGAAGGAAAAGATGGTCTGCACAGTGACTAAATCATTCATTCATTCAAGAAACACATGTGAGTGGCTCTCAGTGTCAGTGTCGTGCTGGGCACTGGGGCTCCAAGTGTGTCCCTCAAGGCTGCCTCCCCAGGAAGCCTTCCCTGACCTCTCCGGGATGCTGTGTGCTCTCTGGTCCACGGCAGCACCTTGCAGCTGCCTCCATCTGCCACGCAGCAGTTTCCTGTACAAAACCACATCTGCCAAGCCTGAAGGCAGAGAGCTTTCATCTGTGCCCCAGCTGTGGAAACGTAGTGCGGGTCCAGAGCTCAGTACCTGGTGGATCCTCCTTTTGAAAGAAAGAACTCTAGGAATCAAACCACACCTTTCATCTGGCCTACTCCACACACAGCACAGTAGGTATGATATTATTTATTAGCTTTTGAACCCTCTCAGCTCTGTGAGGGAGGTATTATATTTCCATTCCACGGATGAGGAAATCGAGTCTCAGAGGGGTAAAGTGACTTGTGCCGGGTCACACAGTCAGGTAACAGAGTCAGGACTAAGATCTGGGTCTTCTGTGCCTAAAATGGGATCTTTGTTCTTTCTCAAGAGCAGAGTCACTCCTGTTCCTATCTAACCTCCACAGAGGCAGAACAAGGGTTATTAGCAGAGGTTTCCGGACAGGGGGTCTGGATTGTTCCACATCACAGCCCTACCTCAGGGCCAGCAAGGGCAACCCTAGCTAAGGTACAGAACTGAAAGTCCTTCTCCCAGCATCCCCCGGGGCAGATAGGAAGCAGCTGCTCAATCTAAGGCAACCAGAGTAGATAGCTCTTCCCTGCTGGGATGGAGCATCCAGCTCAAGCCCCACCCCCTATTTATCTCCACGCTGGGAACCCTAGTTCTCAGAAGCTGTGGAAATAGGCCCGGTAACCTGGGCTGGGCTGCAGGGCAGCCCAATATGTGCTTCAGGAGGCCAAAGGGAGGATTATAATGGGTTGGTGACAGGAGCCTTCTGGGGGAGTGAAGAGCAGACTGTGACATCAGCGGCCTGTGTGGGGATGAGTTCCTTCACCACTCTGCCCTCAGTCTCCCCATCTCAGTACAGGGCTGGCTAAGTTGCCAGACTGTGCCCCACTTCCTGCCCCATGAGTTTGAGGTCCATGGAGCCTACTGAGAGCAGTCATATAATCAGTGGCGAGGGGTCTAACTGGCAACCCCAGGGCTGGAGGCAGTCTGAGGCCATCTTTGTATCACTTTCCCTGTTACAGTGATTGGCTCAAGGGTGAGCATGTGACCAGCCAGAGCCAATGAGATACAGTAAGACTTTGCTGGGCATCCTGGGAATGAGATTCTTCTTCTTCTTCTTTTTTTAATATTTATTTATTTATTTGACTGCACTGGGTCTTTAGTTGTGGCATGTGGGATCTAGTTTCCTGACCAGGGATCAAACCCAGGCCCCCTGCATTGGGACCACCAGGGAAATCCCTGGGAATGAGATTCTTATTCCTAACTGCAGACCTTGAATCTAAGAAGGTGAAAACAGAATCCTTGTTGTGATGATAAAGAATTTGTCTAAGAATGTAATCAGTGTGAAAGAGAACACAGCAAAGAGCCAAAAGAAACTAGGTTCTGAGGCTACCATCTAAGGCCCTGATCAAGCCATGCCTGATATCCCTGGCCTTTTATGTTTCAAGAACCAATAAATACCCCTTTCTGCTTAAACTGGCTTATGTTGGCTTTTTTGGCTCTTGCAATAAAGATTTCCAACTGGGAAAAACAGCTTATCCTTTGTAAAACTGGCTTTCAGGGTCTTTCTCAACACCAAAGCCTTCGCTTCCCTCATCGCTCCGCTGCCTACATGAGAGTTTGATCTGAAAAACTCAGATCTGGAGCAAATGCTCTTGCCCTAAGTTACTCCCTGACTAAACTTATCACCGTGCCCCTGTCCTCAGAACCTGCTCCTCATTCTGCATCCCCTGCACCTGTTGATGGGCTCGGCATCCTCCCAGAAGCCCCGCCCAAACCAACCCCCACAACCATGCCTGTCTCTCACCCTTCCCCCTACTACACACACACTCTTTTTCTTTTTTTTTTTTTTAATTTATTTGCGATACGCGGGCCTCTTACTGTTGTGGCCTCTCCCACTGTGGAGCACAGGCTCCGGACGCGCAGGCTCAGCGGCCATGGCTCACGGGCCTAGCCGCTCCGCGGCACGTGGGATCCTCCCGGACCGGGGCACGAACCCGTGTCCCCTGCATCGGCAGGTGGACTCTCAACCACTGCACCCCCAGGGAAGCCACACACACACTCTTTTAAACTCAGTCTGCAGAGGCGGAACTAGGTTTGAGCAGCCTGCATGTTCCTGCCTAAAAGATAGCACGGTGAACACAAAGACGTGTTTGTTGAGTTAAATTTCAACCTTTAAATGATTTTCAAATGTCGTTGCCTCCTGAAGATGACCACCAGGGACTCATGCCATCTACCCCTCGGCTCAGAGTCAGATGGCGCCTGTTAACCCTCCCCAGGAGAGCACACCCTGAGACCCTGGCAACGGGAGCCTGTGTGAACATGATCGCCGCCCTCTGCCCTGGACCCCAGCCCCACAGTTTGGGGTGAGGACCTCAGTTTGCAGGACAAGGAGGAAGCTCACACCTCACCCAGCGAGGCCTGTGGAGGGGACAGGAGCAGTTGTGGATCTCGGCCGGGGTCTTTTCTTCACCAAGAGAATCTGAATTGAACTGAATTTGCAGTTTGGTCAATTCAAAAGATGCTCCTTGGATAGAGGTTGTGGCCACAAGAAACCATGTGCTTAAGTAAAATAGAGCAATTCCCTTGGTGTCCAGATTTATGCAAATAGCTGCAGGATTTGAGTCTTTGAGCACAGCTTGAGAGCAGGCTATGGTAAACAGTGATGTGCAATGGCCTGGGAGGCTGGGGGCAGGGAGGGCAAAGGCAGGAGCCTGGGAATGACTGTCCCAACAGCAAATTTTGGTGGCCTGAGGCACATGAATTACAGTATGCTGCTACTTGAACAGGCATGAGCAACTGCAGCTGCTTAATGATCTGAGACAGGAAGGAACCATAGAGGATTTCTCTCCAGGAGAGTTGTCATCTTCCCACAATGAAGATGGTGAGTGCACGGAAACAATTCCAAGGCATCAGCAGAAGAAAACCCATACTTATTGCACTAGGTGCTCTACCTGGCTCTTTACATCCTTTTATCATATTCAGTCCTTACAACAGCCCTGCATGATATTATTATTCCCATTTTACAGATGAGAAGCTCAGAAAGGCTAAGTAATTTGCTCCAGGCATTACAGTTACCAAGCACTGTAAACAGGGTTTGAGCTCAGGGTAGTCTGTCTCCAAGCCCAGGGTTCGGCTCAGCACACCATGATGAGGGCAATACAGAACCCGGCAGCAGAGGTGGCACAAAAGAAACACCAGCACAGGACCAGAAGAGGTTTTTCTGGCTAAGGATTCACCAAGTCATCATGGAGAAGTTATTATCCTTAACATCAGATTCCCGTACATTCTGTCTGTTAAATTGCAGTTTGTTATATGTATAGTACCTGTCCTTATGTTAACTGTTTGGTAAACAGCAGAGTTCAATCCAGGGTTTAAGCTGAGTAATTCTTAAGAAGCTTCTGGAAATGCTGAAGCTTCTGGAAATTTCTCACTTGCACTTCCAGGTGAGACAGGCTGATAACAAACCAGAAAATGGACCCTTAGGAGGGTTGGTTTCCATATTATGATGACATTCCTCAGACAAAGGGTTCAGCAAATTGTTTGGCCTCTGAGCCAAATATGACCCACTGACTCTATTTGTAAATAAAATTTTATTGAAACACAGCCACAACCATTCATTTATGTATTGTTTATGGCTGTTTTTACACTCCGAGGGCAGAGTAGAGTAAGTGAGGCATATACTATCTGACTTACGAAGCCTAAAATATTTACTATTTGGCTTTTTACATAAAAAGTTGGCCAAACCTGCTCTAACACAATTCCAATTATTTGTTTTCAGGTTGGTCTTCCCCACTTGGCTGACAGCAACTCAGTGGGCTTCAAGGCAGACTCCTATTCATCCTTCAAAACCCAGTCTTTTCATCTTTGTATTCCCAGCACCAGATACATAATTAGGGTTTGGCAAATGTTGAACTGAATCAAATAATTCTTTAACTCAGGTTACATGCATATGTCTTCTGAAAACACCTAAGGGGAGAGGGGACAAGACTTCCTGGAGGGTCAGAGATGTTCAACTTGAGGAAACCAGGGCTACCTGGGGAGTAAAATCAGGCATTCTGAGTGTTACCTTGCAGTCCTGCTTGTGAGCCCGATTCTCCCTCCTGGGGCAGGGGAGGCCCTGCTCTCAGGGCACCACAGAGGATCTCACTGACTCCCACCAATTCAAGCACCTTGGGCCTTGCAGTTAGAATATTCTCCGTGGGGTGGGATAGGAAGGGTGGGAGGAAGACACAAGAGGGAGGGGATATGGGGATATATGTACACGTATAGCTGATTCACTTTGTTATACAGCAGAAACTAACACAACATGGTATGGCAATTATACTCCAGTAAAGATGTTTAAAAAAAAAAAAAAAAAAAGAGAATATTCTCCTTGACGGAGAGGAGAGGAAAACTCCCTTCTAGGAAATTCTCTTTTCAAAGATTAGTATGCTCCCCTTACCCAAGAGGGCATAAACGGTTGGTCCAAACTGTTAGATGCCCCTTACAGTAGGCAATTTGATGTACTCCTCTTTAATAAATGAACTAGTTGATTGATGTTTTTTCTCTGGAGCCTTACTTTTTTTTAGTTCTGACTACCCATGAATTTGCACTTCCTGAGCAAAGTTCCTTTGGGGAAGAAAACTAGGATTTCAAAGCAGTGAGGCCATTTCTTTGTGACCTCATTATGAAACCACTCTGTGACCTTGGGCCGGTCATGCCTTTCTCTGGGCCTAGCTTTCACCTTCTGTACAATAAAGTTCTGACATTTGACCCCTGGAGGGGACGGAAAGCAGTGGCCTGACAACAGACAGCTTGACAGAGCTTCTTTCCTCTTCCATGCCTCTGTGCTACAGTAACTTACTCTGCCACCTTCTCCCTCTCCAGCAAATCCAGCAGTTCATTCCTGCTGCCCCTTCTAGAGGCTTAAAGAAGATACTTTAGCTCTGAAGCAGATTCTTGGAAGATAAGAAAATGCCACTGATGTGGTTGGAAAAATTTGAGCTGGATGAAATGGAAACACAGAGCTTTCCCTGGAGGCCAGATGAGAAAAGCATGGACATAGGCCAAAGTCCATCGCTTCCTTGAGCTTCTGGGAGCTGGCTGCCCACCTCCTGTTTCAGAACACAATGCCCCCCTTACCCTTCACCCTCCTTGCAGATCCCCGCATGGGCATAACTTCTGAGGCTGCAGGATCCTGGTTACCTGGGAGCAAATCAGTATTACTATGAATTGAACTGGTTTTTATTGATTTCCCTATGGGTGATTTACAACGCCTGCTAAAAGGGTTTGTGGCCAGATGTCAATAAAAACACTCAGAAGGCAAGAGAGTTAAAAATAAAAGACTGCAAAAGGGAGCAGAGACTGTGCAGAGGAAAGAGGGAGATAATTTCACCAGCTGAAGTGAGATGTATCCTCAGCTCAGAATACCTGGAGAGAAAGCTTGATTTTTGGTTTCTATAGACGTAACTAATTTTGCTTTTGGCTATTGTAAGAATTAAGGAGCAAAGAACAGTTAGCATCTTGAGCTTCCACAGCTGACTCTTTGCTCAAAAAAGAACAAAATTAGAGTGAGCTTTTGAATTTCAGAACTTTAAAGTTCATTTCACGGGAATCTTTCCATTTAAGAACTTCACATTTCATTTCACAGAAGGACTCCTCATGCAAGTATGTCACCATACTGTTTACCCAGAAGAATTTGGAATTACTTTCTTTCAAGCAGGCAGTATAAATAGAGGTTCTAGATGTTATATGCATGTCTGAGTTTGATGGCTGGACCCTCTTTGATGTGGCTCTAGGGTAGGTTGACAAAAATGAGCTCAAGGAACATGCAAGATCACAAGTGAGGATCCTTTAGCTCAGGACTAGAGACAGTGCCTTTTAATTCTGGCTGCAGGTCACTGTCATTTGGTAGTCTTGTGAATGGGTTACTTAAATAAATTCTGGCTTCACTAGTTGCAACTAACCAGAAATCAGATCTCTCAGAGGAAAACCAATGAGGCTATTGCTATGGGCTGAACTGTGTTCTCCAAGAATTCACATATTGAAGCCCTAGCCCCCAGCACCTCAGAATGCGACTGTATCTGGAGATGGGGTCTTAAAAGAGGTGATTACACTGAAATGAAGCCACTAGGCCTTAATTCAGCATGACACATGTCCTTATAAGAAGAGGAAATTTGAACACACAGAAAGACACCAGGGATGTGTGTGCACAGGGAAAGACCATGTAAGGACACAGCAAGAAAGTGGCCATCTGCAAGCCAAGGAGAGAGACCACAGGAGAAAACAAACTTACTGACACTTTGATCTTGGACTTTCCCAGAAATGTGAGAAAATAAATTTCTGTTATTTAAGCCACCCAGTCTGTGGTATTTTGTTATGGGAACCCTAGCAAACGGATACAGCTACTGACAGAATTTCTTAGCCATATCGGGTTTAAATTCAATTCTTTTTCAAGCAGCTAATCTTTGGAATTGGTATCAATGAATCTGGGGGAATAACTGCTTTAGTATTTCTCTAGCCCAGCCACAAAGCTCCTTTCAGGACCCTCTAATGAAATAAAAATGCTCTGGAGTAGGCCCCAAGAATTCTGGTTTTGAAGAAGTAAAACTATCACTATTTGCAGATGACATAATCGTATACAGAGAAAATCCTGAGGAATCCACTGAAAATCTATTAGAACTAATACACAAGTTCAGCAAGGTTGCAGGATACAAGATTGATGTACAAAAATCAACTATATTTCTATACACTATCAGTGAAAACTCCAAAAATGAAATTAAGAAAACAGTTCCAGGGACTTGCCTTGCGGCCCAGTGGGTAAGACTCCACACTCCCAATGCAGGGGGCCCAGATTCGATACCTGGTCGGGGAACTAGACCCCGCATGCATGCTACAACTAAAAGTTCGCATGCACAACTAAGAGTCTGCATGCTGCAACTAAGAAGTCTGCATGCCACAACTAAAGATCCCGCATGCTGCAACGGAGATCCCGTGTGATGCAACTAAGACCTGGCGCAGCCTAAATCAATAAATAAATATTAAAAAAAATAAAAGAAAACAGTTCCATTAATAATAGCATCAAAAAGCATAAAATAATTAGGAATACACTTAATAAAATAAACAAAAAACTTACACTCTCAAAATAACAAAACATTGTTGAAGGAAATTAAAGAAGACCTAAATAGATAGAATGCCATCCCATGTTCATAGATCAGAAAACTTAATATTAAGATGATATATTCCCCAAATTGATCTATATATTCAACACAATCCCTATCAAAATTCTAATAGCCTTTTTTCAAAAATTGACAAGCAGATCCTAAATTTTACATGGAAATGCAAGGGACCAAGAATAACCAAAACAAACCTTAAGAAAGAAGGGGAAAAAAGGGTAATTCACAACTCTCAATTTCAAAACTTAATAGATAAAACTACAGTAAGATAACATGATGCTGGGTAGTATGTGAGGATAGACATATAGATCAATGGAACAGAACTGAGAGTCCATAAATAAACCCTTACATTTATAGTCAGTTGATTTCAACAAGGGTACCAAGATAATTCAATGGAGGAAAGAATAGTCTTTTCAACAAATAGTTCTGAAACAACTGGATATCCACATTCAAAAGAATAAAGTAGGACCCCTTCCTTATACCATATACAAAAATTAACTCCAAATAGATCAAATACCTAAATGCAAGAGCTAAAACTATAAAACTCTTAGATGAAAACACTGGAGTAAACCTTTGTGTCCTTGGGTTAGGCAGTACCTTCTTAGATACAATACCAAAAGCACAGGCAACAAAAGAAAAAATAAATAAATTGGACATCATCAAAATTAAAAACTTCTGAACTGCAAATGGTACAATTGAGAAAGTGAAAATACAACCAATAGGAGAGGAAAAAATATTTGCAAATAATATACCTAATAAGGCACTTGTATCCAGAATGTATAAAAACTCTAACAAATCAGTAATAAAAAGACAAAAAACAATTTTTAAATGGACAAAAGATTTGAAAAGACCTTTCTCCAAAGAAGATATACAAATGGCCAATAAACATGTGAAAAGATGGTCAACGTCATTAGCCATCAGGGAGTACAAATCAAAATGAGATACCACCTCACACCCATTAGGATGGCTAAAAGAAAAATGACAGATAAGAACAAGAAGTGGCAAGGATATGGAGAAATTGGAACCCTTATACATTGCTGGTGGAAATGTAAAATGATACAGCCACTTTGGAAAACACATTAGTAGCTCCTCAGAATGTTAAACACAGATTTGCCATAGGATCTGCCAATTCCACTCCTAGGTATATACCCAAGAGAAATGAAAACATGTGTCTACACAAACACATGTACCCAATGTTCATAGCAGCATTATTAATAATAGCCAAAAAGTGGACACAAGCCATATGTCCAACTAATTAATAGATTAATAAAATATGGTATATCCATACAATGGAATATTATTCAGCTATAAAGAGGAATGAAGTGCTGACACATGCTGAAATATGGCTGAACCCTGAAAACTCTATGCTCAGTGAAAGAAGCCAGTCACAAATGACCATGTATTGTATAACTGCACTCATACAAAATGTCAAGAATAGAGAGATCTATAGAGACAGAAAGTAGATTAGTGGTTGTTTATGGGGTAGAGGAATGTGGGGGAATGGGATGTAACTATTAATAGATACAGGTTTCTTTTTGGGTGATGAAAATGTTCTGGAATTAAATAGTGGTGATGGCTGCACAGTTCTCTGTACTAAAACCCACTGAATTGTATATTTTTAAATTGTGTATTTTAATTGGGTAAATTATATAGTATATGGATCATATCTTAACAAAGCTGTTAAAAAATGAACCTTTGCCCCCAAAAAAGAGAAAAGAAAAACAAGAAAACAACAAGAAATTTAGGGAGACGGGTTGAGGAAAAGAGATGGAGTATATGTGTGTGTATGGGGTTATGAGAGGAGAAATGAAGGAGAAAGAGACAACAGAAAGACGAAAAGAAATAGGAAGAGATGAAGGGACCAGGGACATGAGCTCAGAGAGACAGACACATAGAGACGTGGAGACAAGACTACGCCCAAAAGAAAGAGAAACTTGCCAAGATGCACGTGCAGATCGCTCGTCTGTTCTTGCATTTAGCAGATATCTACTGAGCATCTTCAAAGCCAAGCTCTGTGTACAGCAGTAAACCAGGCAGAGCAAGCCACTGAGCTCCACAGTAAGAGACAGAGCTCTCATCAGGCACTCAAGGCACGGATGGTGAGAGCTGGGCTGCAGTGCTCGTGCCCACGTACGCACACTGCACATCCACATCCACACACTCACTCCAGACCACACTCAACACATGCAACATTCCCAAAAGTCAAATCATCTTTGCAGGGTACATCATTTCTCACCTGAGGCATTTAGAATTCTGCTAGCAAAGACCTTCAAATATATATTGTTTTTACAGGTATGGGCACAAATAGGAATGACATCTTTTATTCTCACCCTGAAGTCTCTATGAAACGAGGCTCAAGGACAGGATTCATCAGTCTGGAGATCCCCTGTACTCTTCCCCTTCATCAGTAAGGACTAGCTTTGGAAACAGAAAGGAATGTGACCTGTGACAAGCACACCAGCACTGCTCCTCTGGGCTTTCAGCTGGAAAGTTCCCAGAACACATTCTTACATATTCCTTTCGTCCATCCAGAGCTAGCCCAATAAAGGCATCCTGTGTTGCCTGTTCCCCTGTCCTGTGGCCCCTCTACTGCTGACAAGCACATGAGAGGAAATCTCAGCTCAACAGGAAAAGTGACTCTGTTCCCTGCACAGAATCTGCTCCCTGCCTGATTCAGCCAACTCTGAGAAGGGAAAGCCAGGGAAGTTTCTGGATGTCTGTGGCTCTGATCCCTTTTCTCCTAGGTTAGCCAGAGTCCAAGCTGCACAGTATCCCTGACATAGTCTTGAGTCATATCCTAAGACGGTGGTTGATCCCTTTGTATTAGTGTGTGACGAATTCTCTTTGCAGGAGTTAGTATTGGGTGATTTGGGCGCTGTCTACCAGCATGTAACTACGAAATGCACAAAACCCAGGGCATGGCGGGAGTGGGCACTGGCCTGCAGACTCTGGGCAGGCTGAATCAGAGCTGTGCTGGGAAACAGTGCTCGGGTTCCCTGAAGGCCTCCACGGCTGCCCACCATTTGGAGCAGTAGTGAATCCAAAAATAGTAGTCTAGCAACTAAAATTGCCTTCCACCCTGGGCCAGGCCAGTCCCCTGGGGATGTCAGTATTTCTAGAACGTCCCCATTCACCCAGAGTGCCTTGTGTCAGACCCCAGTGGGGATCTGGGCAACCGTTAAGCTCTGCTGGTTGTGTTCACTCCTGCCCAGGCCCTCTTGACACTGCATCACTTGCCCTGCTTCCCAAACAGGAAATGCTCTAGATTTATGCTGCTTGCTGTTACCAAGTCAAAGGCCTTTAACCTGGCACATGGCTTGGAAGGGCAGAGAGTGACCTGGGTGACTCTCTGTCATTAGTTGTAAATTAATTCCTAAAAATGAAGACTAGGGAAGCAGAATCACCTGGGGAAGCCTGAGCTTCTAGCTTGGTGCTGATGCCACAGGAAGCCATCTCCATGGCAGCCTGTCTCTCCCTGATAAAATTATTCTGGGTTCCCAGGGAATTTTATCATCATGAAGACTTGTCACGCCAAGCATGCCTCAGTGCCTTTGTACATCCTGTGCTCTATGCGTGAATGCCCTTTACTCCCTCTTCCCTGACAAATGCCCCATCACCCTCTTCCGTGATGTCTTGCTAAGGGCAAGGAAGCTATGGTGTTCGTGAAGTTGTCTGCAGTGAGTGCTTTTGCATCACCACTGCATTGTACTCCATGTCTAGAGATGCACACCCTCCCCACTCTCCCACCTCCCGATCAACAGTGATTCCCAGCTGCCTTGTTCACGGGACAGGAGTGATGCAGAGAAGGAGCATCTCCAACAACTGGACTGACCTCCAATCTTCCAACAGCTAAGTGGCCAGGATCTCCAACCCCCGCATGAGCTGTCTGACTGAATGCAGTTTTAGTGTCTCTCAGCTTAAAGATCATGCGCTTTAGTTCTCATTTCCTTAGCTGTCACCCTCCTTAGTGGCTGTACTTGGCGTCCCTAAGAGATGCCATGCAGCACAGAAGAGAGAAAGTGCTGGGGCTGGGGTGGGGAGGGAGGACAAGTTAGCTTACGAGTCAGTTTCCTCCTCTGTAAAAGGGAGGTAACTGATTCCATCTCAGGATGGCTGAGAGGATGAAATGAGATATGTAAATGGCTTGGCACAGGGTTGATGCTTTGGGGAGACAGCTATAATTTATGCCCCTTTAGCAGAAAGTCCCCCCTCTTCTGGTAACAGCAGCATCTCCTCATCCCCATGCTTGGGGTGGGTGGGGTCAGGCCTGGCCAATCAGAACACCCCTGGCCCTGGTGATTCACCAAGGGATGAACACAAGACTAAGAATGGGCCAATAAATTCAATTTGGCGACTTTCGTTGGAATGACTGGGGGAGTTCTTGCTGCTGGGGGTTCTGAGAGGAGGCTGTAAGCCAGGACCTGTGTGTGCCACAGTGCCGCCGAGAGGCAAAGGCTGCCTAAGGAGAGATCTGAACCCAAGGACAGTTGAGAGATAGAGGGAACAAGCCCCGTGGATCCAGCTATTTCTGGAACTGCCCTAGACCTCTCAGTTATGAGACCCAGAAAATTCTGGTTCTTGCCTAATCTAATTTGAATGAGTTTCTGTTCCATGCAAACAAGAATCTTGGCTAATGCAAAGCTCACCAGGTTTGGTTTACCCTTCCTGCTGTCATTTCTTGGGGCAGGGATGTTGGGGGGAGGAAGGGGGCCTCCTTGAGCCCTGCAGAGATGAGGCCACAGCCCACCTTCCCATCCTCAGCCTCCTTGTCTTCAGGCCATCTTCCTCCACACTGATCATTCTCGAACACGGGCTTAGTCATGTTACTCCTCACTTAGAGGACTCCTTGGCTCCCCCCGGCCTGGAGAGCAAGTCCCCACTTCCCCAGCTCCATTTTCAAAGCCCTCCACAAGCTGACCGAATTGCCTTTGGAGCGTATCTCTCTCGGGACCCTCTCCGCCATCCCCCGACTCCGCAGATACCGCGCCTGATTCACAGCAACGTGTTCCCCACTCAGAAATATCCCCCCACTGCATACCCACCACATGCCTTTCCCTGGAAGCCCTTCCCCTCCTTACCAACCTGCCAAGACTCCATTTCCTCAACTATCTTCTCTTCCGAGAAGCCTGCACAGATAGCCAGGGCAGAATGAATGTCCCACTGCCCTGCACTTAATCCCTTGTCATCTATAGTACTTGTCAGTCTGTCCTTAAGTGAGAATAATGTATATACATTTTGAGAGCAGGAAGCATGTCGTCCTCAATTCTGGAGCCCCCTGGGGCCCTCACACAAGGATTGCCTGCCACAGGCCCCTGGCAAATTTGCTGACACGAGACCTCAGCTTCCAGCCGACAAGCTCTGAAGCCCCTACCCCTCCTCTCAACTGAACTCTAGGAGAGGGGAATCTAGCCTTGGGGTCACATTTCCTCTTCACCAGGAACTTTTTTTAAATTGTGGTAAAATACACACAGCGTAAATTGTACAGTTTAAACCATGTTAAAGTGTACAGTTCAGTGGCATTAAGTGCCTTCACAATGCTGTGCGCCTATCATCACGACCTAGTTCCAGAGCTTTTTCACCACCCCAAATGGAAACATACCCATCAGGCACTCACTTCCCGTTCCTTCCCTCCTCCCAGGCCCGGTCAAGCACTAATCTGCTTTCTGTCTGTGCGGATTTGCCTATTCTGGGCAGTTCACATAAATGGAGTCATACAGTAGGTGGCCTTTGTGTCTGGCTTCTTTCACTTAGTCTCATGTCTCCAATATTCATCCAGGTTGTAGCAGGTATTAGTACTTCATTCTTTCTAATGACTGAATAACACTCCATTGCATGGATATATCACATTTTGTTTATCTATTCATCAGTTGATGGATATTAGGTTGTTTCCACCCTTTGGCTATTGTGAACAGTACTGCTATAAACATTATTGCACAAGTTTTTGTTTGAACACCTGTTTTCAAGTCTCTTAGGTATATACCTAGGAGTGAAACTGCTGGATCAGATAGTAATTCTGCATCTACTGGGAAGCCTCTTACACTTGTTGTCTTTAATCTTCACTAACATTCTAGATCCGCTTGGCTGACATCACCTTGGGAGAGTCCATCAGCTTTTTTTTTTTTTTTTTTTTTTTTGCGGTATGCGGGCCTCTCACTGCTGTGGCCTCTCCCGCTGCGGAGCACAGGCTCCGGACACCCGGGCTCAGCAGCCATGGCTCACGGGCCCAGCCGCTCCGCGGCACGTGGAATCGTCCTGGACCGGGGCATGAACCCACGCCCCCTGCATTGGCAGGCGGACTCTCAACCACTGCGCCACCAGGGAAGCCCCATCAGCTTTTTAGAAGGAAGCTATTTCATCTTGATTGTTGTCTCCTGATGGCAATCCTTAAAGGGTGTTCCTAGTTTTTA
Source organism: Stenella coeruleoalba (assembly GCF_951394435.1). Lineage (NCBI taxonomy): Eukaryota > Metazoa > Chordata > Mammalia > Artiodactyla > Delphinidae > Stenella > Stenella coeruleoalba. The sequence goes on along the minus strand of NC_137154.1, from coordinate 44,676,543 downwards.
ATATTAACCTCTTGCTGTTTAGAGCTTTCTATTGTCTAAGCTACTTAAGATCCATTATTTAATTTGTCCCTCACAGACATACTACAGGGTAGATACTATTATGTCTGTTTTTCAGATGAAAAGGCTGAGTTCCCGTGGGGTGGCGTGACTTGACAAGGTCACAGCCATCAGGGGCCCAGCTGAGGTTGACTCCCAGCCCAGCGCCCTTTCCACACAACCACAGTGGCCCTCTCTGTCCAAGGCCTTTTTTAAAATAATCGCCTTCTGAAATGTATTCTCAGGTCCCTCATTGTCTAGACATGCACCTTGCTAGGTGACTTAGTGCTGGCGCAGGCTTCACACGCTCTGCCAGTTGGCACCTCATTTAGAATCAGAATGTTTTTCCTGGGGCGCATTCTGCCTGTAGCAGGGAGACCAACTTGTGCCTTTTCTGGATCTTCTGGGACCTGCCGGAGTCCTGGGATAATGCTCCCTTTTGATGTTGATCTGAAGCTAAATCTGAGTGTGTCCCACAGCTCAACCTCAGCTCTTGACATTTCCTGCCTATTCCTTCGTCCAACCCGAGAGCATCCCCTTCCCCTTCTCAGGAGGAAACTCTCTCTTGGACTGGGGAGTCCCCTGAACTCTTTGGAGCAGAAAAGAGGCACAACGACCTCCAGCCTGACGGGGTGGAATTGGCCCAGCCTGCTCCTTGGAAGCTGCCAACCCTCATATCCTAGTTCCACGTGGAACCACCTAGAAGACTGTAAAGAATAAGGCAAGCAAAATAGACAACAGAATGACAACATTCACCATTCATCAGAGCGTACCATTGTCGCTGACGCTTTAGGGACATCTGCTCACTCAATCCCCCGACTGCACTAGGAGGAAGAAGTTATTTTGCAGATGAGGAGACTGAGACCCAGTGCCCTGTGGCGACTCCTCCAGAGCAACAGAGCTGAGGGTGACCAGGCAGGACTGGAAACCAGTAAAAGCCCGTGCTGTCCCCACTCTGGCCACCGTCTGCCTCCCAGCTTTTGGAGCTGACCTGGCCCCCTTAAAGCCTGCCTCGGCAGTCCTGCAAGGGGTGAGGGCTTTCTAGATGCCGCTCAAGCACAAATGTCCCTAGCCAGCCTCTCCCAAAGTATGTCCTCTGCAACCCTCATTCTGGGTGATGCTATGAGCTCTGAAAATAAGGTTCCACATTTTGATACACTTGCGGATGACAGCATGAGGCAGGTTTCTGTCCTGTAGGCCTTCTCAGCCCTTAAGAAGCAAAGATGCAGGATAAATCTCCGAGAGGGAGAGAAAGTATAGATAGTTTCCCAGACTTATTTGACTACGGAACGTCAAATGGAATGACTATGGAATGACTCCTTTTTCAAGGAGTAGCTCAATGTGTCCTCCTCAAAGTACTGGTCAGAGATGCCCCCAAGCCCTCTAATTAGTGGGTATCCAGAGCTCAGGGAGCATGGTGGTTGTGACGTGGGCTCTGGAGCCAAGCTGCCTGGGATCACATCTCAGCCCTGCTGCGTAGTAGCTGTGTGATCACGGGCAAGTTATTTTAATCTATCTGTGCCTCAGTTTCCTCATTTGTAAAACATGGATGATGATAACAATGTAAATTATATTCTACACATAAGCTTCTTAGAACAATGTTCAGCACATAGTCAGCGTTCACTAGATGTTAGCTGGCATTTTCAATCCTTCTCGAGCCTCGCCCCCAGGCCAACAGTGGCCTCTGATATTATAAAACCTCTTAATGAAGATGGTGCAAAGCCAATTAAAAGACAGCTGTGGCTCCCTAGGAATAACCCTTCCTATCCTTGATGCCTGTGAAAGCCTCCTTTTATTTCTACTTCATTTTTTTCTCCCTCACAGACAGGCACGTAAAGGTCAGAAGACCAAGATTCTGCACTCTCCTTACTTATTTTCCAGTGGGATCTCAAGTTTCCTTCCCTATAACATAGAATGTAGTAAGCCTCTAATCCAGGGGCAAGGCACAGAGCAGGTGGGGTTAGAGCACTAGGCAGGCAGAGGCTGGATGGTCAAGCCACAAGGAGAGAACAGCATGAGTGACAGGTTGTCACTTTCCTTCTGGGGAGATGGGAGAGGGGTCTATGACAAGGGTGCTTGGGTAATGAATTAGGGTAATTTACAGTAGCTGCTGCAACCGACCTAAAATCTTAGCTGCTTTAAGTGTGCATCTTGGGGACTAAGTCTCCAACTTGTAGCAACAAGTTCTAGGAGAGACCATCCTATATGGAATATATAGCCAGCAGTAAGTGGGTCTATGGAAGCCTAGAACTCCTGGATGACCTTGGCTGCCAAAACCATTCTCTGTTGCCCAGTTGATTCTCCCCTCCCCCTTACTGGAAGAGTAAGACCTTGGGGGAGGGCAGGCATTTGTCTCTGAGTTAATTCTCTCAGCTTTTAAAAGACTTCTCTGCAAACTCTGAGTCTCTAGTTGTTCACATCCCGGTTTCTTAATGTCTTGCCTCTGGGAGGCCTCAGGCCCTGCAGTAGCTGTTACTTGTCTCACTGATTCTCCACTTGGGGCAGAGATGGTTAGTGCTCCCTGAATACTCCTGTGTTCCCCTGCATTTCCCAGCCTCCCTTGCAGTTGACTGGGGCCGTATAACTAGCTCTGCCCAAGAGACTGGGTGTCAACTCTGAGTAGAGGAACGTAGGGCTGTGCCTCCTACATCTGCCTCTACCTCTGTTGAGATGGCTCTGGAGGCCAGGTGCTGCACAGAACAACTGGAAGGACCAACTCAGAGCAAAAGAGGTCAGACCCCTCCGCCTGGGACTGACTTCTCCACTGAGTGTGTGTGTGTGTGTGTGTGTGTGTGTGTATGGGGGTGGGGGAGGGGAAGAGGAGGGAGAACATCAGTTGGGTAACAGAGGAGGACACCTTTGGCACACAGGGCCGTCCAGGAATTCTTGGCATTTACACAGCCATTTAACGCTAGATGTTATCTTCCACATAGGATTTTCTGTTACTGAACTTCTTGCTGTAATTTGGGGTAACAGTGTGACCTATGATTCAGATATCCCCAGCGGTACCACAGGACAGTGTGGTAGACAGCATGTCTCAGGCTATAATACACACACAAATTACCTGCGGGTCTTGTTAAGCTGCAGATTCTGGTTCAGTAGTTCTGAGGCGGCACTTGAGAGTCTGCATTTCTAACAAGCTCCCAGCTGATGCTGTTGCTGCTCATCCCTAGACCATGCTCTGAACAGTAAGGTGAGGGGCCAGGGCTGACTCATCCATTATATCGGGTAGAAACAGCGCCTAGTGCCCATTAAAATGTTTTAATTGCTTTTAAGAGTCAGAAGGAAAAAAATGAACTTTTAGGTTCATGTTTTAATAGATAACATTAATATATTTATCTTTACACCAACAGAGTTATAAATTTCATAAGCAAGAAGGGGCTCATGAAGTCAAAAATGCCTAGGGGCCAGGGACTTCCCTGGCAGGCCAGCGGTTGAGACACCGCGCTTCCACTGCAGGGGGTGTGGGTTCGATCCCTAGTCAGGGAACTAAGATCCCGCATGCCGCGTGGCACAGCCAAAAAGTAAAAAAAAAAAAAAAAAAGCCTAGAGCCCACCAAAATCCTACTGTGGCCCTGGGGGCAGGGGTGGGGGCAATGGAAGGAGCTATGATATCTGTAGTGCGTAAGACTGTGAAATCTGAGGAATTCATGATAGGTGACACAGATCACGTGGCTCCATGGTCCTCTGGGAGGATCACATGAGATACAGAACGAGAATGTGCTACTGGGCAACAGAGAACGGTTTTGTCAGCCAAGGCCATCCAGGAGCTCTTGGCATTCATATACTCACTTAGTGCTGGCTATATATTCCATATACGATGGTCTCTTCTAGAATTTCTGGCTATAGGATGGAGATGGGCATTTCAACTTGCATTAGACTTAGTCCCCAAGATGTAGTTAGATGCTTACACCATTTTTCTGAGTCTCCTCAGTTCTCCAGATCTCCACGTAGGGAGCTCTGAGGGGTACCCAATGCCTCTTGGAGGCCCCCAAATTCTGGTGCCCCAAATCCCTTCCAAGGGACTTCCAGTCTTTTTGTCCCCGATCCCCACCCCACAGGACACACTCATGTGCTCCTAGAGATGGAGGGCTGGGAGCAGCTGGCCCCATAGTGTAAGGGAAGAGGGACCAGGCTCCAGAGGCTGCTTTTGTTAGCGACAATGATCAGAGCAGCAACTGTCCAAAGCATGAGTCAAATGCCTTGTTAACAAAAAGAGAATGAATAAGCAGTCCCTTCAGCAGTAAATGTTTTCTTAAAAACACAGCCATCCATTTACTTTGGACCTGATTCCAGTTCTGACTGTTCCCAAAAGCACTGCATGGGCTTTTAGAGAATGGACAATAACAGCTGACCCTTCTAACACATCTGCGATCCTCCTTTGTCACAGATGCAGCATCTGACACAATTATTGCTCTGGGTTGGCCTCAATCATGCAATCACTGGGGTGAACCATTGGGCCTTGGAGGGTGAACTGTTCACAGATGAGGAAACCAAGGTCTCAGAAGGAACCTTTGTGCTCAAGGGCACAAAATGAGTTGGAAGCAGAGCCAAGCCTAGGACCTGGGACCACTGCTTATATTCTGTCTTCATTTCAGCACCAGGGGTGGATATTGGAAGGCTTTTACTGTTTTCAGACCTGGGAGGGTTCATTCTTTTATTCACTCACTATCTACCAAGAACCACCTTAAACCTGCCATGGTTCTAGCCTCCCTTAATACTTCTCAATAAACCCATAATGATCTAACCTTTTGAAAACTCTTACTGGCCCAGCGTCTATCTCCTCCTGGCCTGATAGTTCCAAGTGTGAGATTCTATCTGTTGATGGGTTGTGTGTGTTTTGCATCAAGGGCAACCTAGCCTTGACCTTGCCACTTTCCACTGTGTAAACCCGAGTGAACTAGTGAACCTCAGAAAGCCTCGATTTCTCATCAGTAAAATATAGATATTATTATTACCGATCTTACAAGGCATTGCAGAAATATGCGATAATGTATGTAAAGCATTTAACACACTATGTAGCCGGTGCTCAATAAATGATAGCCGTGATAGAAATAAGTACATTATTATTACTCTTGTTATTGTCAAGTGAAACAAGCTCCTGGGGATTTCAGCAAGTTGAACCTCCCCGTCCAGGACTCTGAAAAGTCAGGCTTTCTTTGTTCCCGTGCCTATGCAACTTCTATGGTTTACAGACTGTAGGAGTCATGAGAGAGGGACAACTTGCAAACATTGCTGGATCTAAATGTGCCACATCCTTGAGGTAATCACCACACCCATCTTTCTCTGCTGAACCCAGCTAACCAGAGAAATAGTCTGCCCCAACCAGTGTAAGGTCCTGTGAACCCCAGAATTGTTGGGAATGTTGGCTCTACATGGGGACAACAGCAGGGAAACAAGGCTGCCGTCTGAAGTACAGCCATGTGAAAAACCACATGCAAGGGATATGATTAGTCATCTATGGAAGTAACCCAAGAAATTGTCTGTAAATGTGGCTGAAGAGATGGGAGGCTTGACCAGGATCTCCAGAAGGCAGGACAGGAAGACAATTATAAGCATGTGACGAGATCTTTTGGAGAGACTTTTGCTTTCAGCAATTTCCCCTTCTCTAAAAGGAACCCCTATATACAAGGGATGGCTCCCCACGGCCACATTGATACCCCAAGTTCCTGTCACCTGACCATGGCTGATTGGTACTGACCCAACCAAGCTGGGCCCATCGGGGTCTCTCCCCCAAGACCTTGGACAGAGACTAGGAACCACTGGAACCTGGTCAAGATAGGAGCTGAGCCCTACTGCAGTGGTCTTTAGGGTGGGGTATGCACGCCCAGGGAATATGCAAGATGATCCAGTGGAATATGGGAAGACAGTTGGAAACTGTTATTTATTTTTACTTCCTTAGTATTAAATAAGTAGACTGGCAATGGTGCCTTCATTCAATGTTGAAAGGTCATTGTCACAACCAGTTTGTGAGATGTCCTGAGGGAACAGGGGAAATTCTCCAACGCTAAGGGACTGACATCGCACTCATGTAGTCATTTGCTTTCAGCGAAGTATGATATATCTTGAATGTGCCCAAATGGATTCATGAAATATATTTATCTAGTTTTAACCAAGCCAACCACCATAAAATGCGCAAGTGCCTTAAAAGCCTCCTGCAAAAAATGAGGAGTGAAGATATTACTACCACTAACACCACAAGCAACTCTCAAAAAAGTTTTTACAAACTGGTGGATCAAATTGAAAATTTCACTTAGAATTCACTAAGTAAGGATACCCTTCTTCCACATCAGCTATCTGAGCTGGCTATCCTCTGCCTGGCCTCCCTCTCCCTGCCCTGCCCCAGGATCCATTCTCTGCTCCCAGATGACAACTATGGGATGCATCACTTGGGCTTCCATGCTTGCTGGCTGAGTTTGGCCAATGGGCCAGCAGGAGGTCGGGGGAGAGACAGGTTGGGCATTTCCTTCCCTGCCCCCTCCTTTCTTCCATGCTACATCTGTGGCAGTGGCTGTATCCCTCCCTAATTACAGCTCATCCTGGATGGTCCCTCTTCCCCAGCTCTTCACTGGCTTCCAATCACAATATTTTCTTCTCTCGCCCCTCCTGGGTAGGGCTAGTAACGGCTCCCTGCTGCTGCTAGATTGGGGGCGTACCTGGGCCTCATCCCTTGTGGTTTCCAAACGTCTATAAATAGTCCTTTGTTAAAGTCTCTTGAGCCAGTTGAGTTGGATTTGGTTCCTTACTGGGAGACTGATTGGTACAGTGGCTGGTTTAACCATGAGAGTCATTAAAGCCAGGGGTTCTCCAAAGTGCTGAGATCTTAAAATATAATGAGGCACAATTAATCACATTTCTCTTACTAAAGAATACTCTTTTAGGGCTTCCCTGGTGGCACAGTGGTTGAGAGTCCGCCTGCCGATGCAGGGGACACGGGTTCGTGCCCCGGTCCGGGAAGATCCCACATGCCGCGGAGCAGCTGGGCCCGTGAGCCATGGCTGCTGAGCCTGTGCATCCGGAGCCTGTGCTCCGCAACGGGAGAGGCCACAACAGTGAGAGGCCCGCGTACCGCAAAAAAAAAAAAAAAAAAACTCTTTTAAGGAAAGAAAAAAAAAAAAAACTGCTGGCACTGTTAAAAACATTAAATTTCTAATTTTACATGTTTTATAAAATAACTCACATTAATACAGTAGCTCATGAATATAATTTAAAATAAATAAACATAAAAAAATAAATACACATAAATTAGAGATGCATACTAAAAATTTTTTTTAATTGATGAGATGAACCGTCAAAAACCCTTTGCTTTAGAGAACCCCTCTGCTCTAGAGAAAACACTGGCAAGTTCCTACTGCCAGGTCCCTAGCACTGCCCTGGGGGCTGTCTTCCTGGAGCCTAACGGTCTACTCCTTCCTTTGATTCTCTGAACTACCTTCCAACAAATCCCATCTTTCTACAGAAGACAAAGTGAACTCCAAAGAGAAATGCTTATCTAAAGTTCCCTGGGGAGAGACCTCTCCTGTGCTCTGGGGGAGTCTCTCTGTCGTAGGCAGAGATGGCTATCAGGCCACTTTATGGCCTACATGAAATACCCCTCAGAACTTTCCACCTTCTGAGCAAAATCTCCATCTTACAGGCATTGTGGTCACTGGAAAGGGTAATCCCTCCCAATACATTAGCACACAGACATTCAGAATTACATACTTCAGTCTCTTGTGAGTTTGATTATCATGAGTCAGTCTCCATGTACATAATCAACTCCAGACCAATGACCAGGCTTAGAGATAGGTCCAGGACCCTGAATATCCCCAAGATCATGCTCCTTAGGGAGTCCTCTTGGCATCCACCATCTAGATTCCTCCTAATAATACTCAGCCTCATCAGCATCACCTTCCATCAGGGACCAGTTTCCTGTTTCAGCTGGGAAACAGGAAACATGTCTTAGCTAAGAAGTCCAGAAGGACATTACAGTCTTTTTACCAGGGAACTAATCCCCAAACAAATTGAAAATATCATGGCAAGACAGCCCTTAGGGAAACATGACCATTTGGAGCCACAAAATAGAGAAGTTACCTGTGCTTGGTGTTAATCTGAGCTTAAATAACGGTTATCATTTATTGAGTACTTATACACATACAAGTACTGTAGATACATCAATCCATTCATCTTCACAACAACTCTTTGATCAAGTTATATCATTATCACCATCAGCCTCATTTTACGGTTAAGAAAAGTAAGACAGAAGTTAGATCATTTCCCCCAAAGTCACACGGTAAGTTGCAGAGCTGGGACTTGAATTCAGGTCATTTGATTTGACAACCTGAGGTCCCAACCTACTCCATGCTGCCTCTGTGGCAGATTGGGTGACCATGGCCATATCTATGAACTTTTCCAACACAAGCCTTGGTGAGTCAGAGTGACTCAAGACTCACAATGTAGGACATGGCATTTCCTGCCAATAAAAAGTTCATGGTTCTAGACTTGTATTTTCCAACTAAACAGAAGAAGGGTCTTGTTCATGGACAAGGTTATGAGACCTGATAAAGACAGTCACAGGCTAAAAGGAGACAAAAGAGAGATGCAAAGTAGAGCTGGCCTAGTGGAACAGCTGCCCCAGACTCCTGCCCCCAAAGCTCAGGGCCTCTGCTCTGAGCAGCAGTGCGGGGGCCTCCTGGGCTCAAACTGTAGGAGCAGGGACAAGGGCTGGACATTCTCACTCTGCACTGTGGCCTGGTGTATAAGCCACAGAGTGATGGGAATTGCTACAGATTGGGGATCTGATAGTTTTGGATTTGACATCCCATTCTTCACTTACTGGTTACTAGTTAACGGTCTTAGATAAGTGGCCTAACCTCCTTGAATCTGTTGCTCATAAATATCTCCCTTATATGGCCACAGTACAGACTTAATGAGCTATTATACACAAGATGCCTGGCATGTACAGCATGTCCAAACAAAGGTAGTTTCCTTCCCTCTCTTCTCTTGTCTATATGAAGTATCCCAGAGGAGAAAATGGTCATTTTCTCCCTCACTGGAGCTGCCTAAATGGAACTTGCATTAAAAAAAAGAAAAAGATCACACCAAGATACTTCTAGTTGGATGCTTATCTTGTCCAGGGAAGCACTTGTCCTCAAACAGGTGCCTCTCAGGCATCTCAGGAGGAGAAAGGGTGACGTTCCATCAGGCAGAAAGCAGAGGAGCTGGGGTGCCTGCCCTCCTGGGACCACATGGCTGCCCTGAAGCTTAGCAACATGACTTGGGCCAGACCATCACTGCAGTTCTGTTAGAAGCATAACGCTTCTTCTCCATACGTGACTGTTCCTTCCGTGTGGAAGGAGCCTCAAAAATGTAAGACTCCTGGCTCTGCCCCCGGGGAATGGCTGTCTGATGGTGAGTTCAAGAAGTGTTAACATGAATAGTCAGCCCTTTCCTCTTCCCTTCCTCTTGGGACACACGTCCTGCTCTGCTCCTCCAGGCTCTAAGATTTAAAGGGGCCTGCCTCCCCTGGAGGGCACTACATAGGGCTGGGGGGTAAGTCTGCTCAATTCAATATTAGAAAGCCTGCTTGCCTTTGGAATGGAATGGAAACCACATTCTCCTATTAACTTTATCAGTCATAAGGGTGATATTAGGCTGACTTCTCGACGAGCATTAGAACTTAAGTGGAGGAAGAAGGTGTTTTTACTGAGCCTCCTTAAAGACCCCACCAGGTACCAATGGCCAGTCATCTAGAGCATAAGTCTGCTACTGCCCTTGGCGCATTAATGGAGGTGAGACTGGGACCCAGAATTACGGTCAGTCAGAGCCTCACAACCAGTCCAGAAGCATCCTTGATGGAATCTCTGAGGGGGGACGGACAGAGGCCAGAAATAATAATACCTAATGTTTACTGGGTGCTAAGAGCAGACACCAGGCTGAGGGATTTAATCCTACAAAGTGGACACCATCATTATCTCTGTTTTACAGGAGAGGAAACCGAGGCTTGGAGAGGTTAGATGTGGCTCAAGGTATATAGCTGGTCAGTGGTGGAGTTGCATGGTCACTCCAGGGCCTGCGCTCTCCAGCAGGGCAAGATGCTGCCTCAAGCTCCAGGCACCAGCTGCCACTGTGATCACAAGGGAAGAGTTGGTCAAGGCCAAGCCCTCCTCCCAACTTGGAGCCGGTGCTCTTTTGACCACACCTGTTCAAACCTGCACACTAGGTTCAAACCCAGGAGAACAACTTGCCCTGATTTGCCTGGTTTTGCCTGACGTCTGGTTTTAGTACTGAAAGTCCTGCAGCACCTGCACTGCTGGGCTAACTCAGATGGACAGAAAAGAACTTAAAAGGCAATTCCGATGTGAGTCCATGTGTTGCGAGTTGAGTCAGTATCCCACTTAATATCGTCTTGCAGAACAAGCCCACACTCTAGGGTGTACTGCACAAGCCCACCTGGGAGCGCAGAGTTTCCAAACTCCACAAAAGGGACAGAAAAGCCATCATGTGTGTGCCACTGAGACAGGCCCCAAAGAAAAACCACATTTGCAAATGCCCAACGAGAGGAATGATGACTAAATTTTGCACAGCTAAAATTATTTGGTAGGATACAACCCCTTAAAAATCATGTTTTGAAGTATCTTTGATGACATGAGAAAATAATCATGATAGAATGTTCAGTTAAAAAAAAGCAGACTAGGGCTTCCCTGGTGGCGCAGTGGTTGAGAGTCCGCCTGCCGATGCAGGGGACATGGGTTCGTGTCCCAGTCCGGGAAGATCCCACATGCCGCGGAGCAGCTGGGCCCGTGAGCCATGGCCGCTGAGCCTGCGCGTCTGGAGCCTGTGCTCCACAACGGGAGAGCCCACAACAGTGAGAGGCCCACGTACCGCAAAAAAAAAAAGCAGACTACTACTCAGCCATAAAAAAGAACAAAATTTTGCCATTTGCAGCAACATGGATGGACCTGGAGAGCATTACGCTAAGTGAAATAAGTCAGACAGAGAAAGACAAATACTGCATGATATCACATATATATGAAATCTAAAAAATAAAATGAACTAGTGAATATAACAAAAAAGAAACAGACTCACAGATATAGAAAATAAACTAGTGGTTACCAGCGGAGAGAGGGAAGGGGGAGGAGCAAGATAAGAGTAGGAGATTAAGAGGTACAAACTATTATGTATAAAATAAATACGCTACGAGGATATAACGTACAACATAGGGAATATAGCAATATTTTATAGCTATACATGGAGTACAACCTTGAAAAATTGTGAATCACTATGTTGTATACCTGTAACTTACATAATACTACACATCAACTATACGTTGGTGTTTAAAAAATTGAAAAAAAAGACTAAGATGTCCTTCAGTGGGTGAATGGATAAATAAACTGTGGTGCATCTAGATAATGGAATATTATTCAGCACTAAAAAGAAATGAGCTATCAACCCATGAAAAGATATGGAAGAATCTTAAATGCATATTACTAAGTGAAAGAAGCCAGTCTGAAAAGGCTACATAGTGTTTGTCTGCAACTGTATGACATTCCGGAAAAGGCAAAACTACGGAGGCAGTAAAAGGATCTGTGATTGTTAGGGGTTGGTGGGGAAAGATGAAGAGCTGGAGCACAGAAGGTATTTTAGGGAAGTGAAAATACTCTGTATGATACTATAATGGTGGATACATGTCATTATGCAATTTGTCCAAACCCATGGAATGTACAGCACCAAGAGTGAACCCTAAGGTAAACCATGGACTTTGGGTGATTATGATGTGTCAGTGTAGGCACATCAGTTGTAACAAATGTGCCACCCTGGTCGGGCTGCTATGTTGGGGGAGGCTCTGCATGTGTGGGAGCCAGGGGGATCTGGGAAATCTCTATGCAGACCTTCCTCTCAACTTTGCTGTGACTTAAAACTGCTCTAAAAAAATAGTCTTTAAAAAAAAATTTTTTTTTTTGGCTGCACCTCGCGGCTTGCAGGATCTTAGTTCCCCTACCAGGGATTGAACCCAGGCCACCACAGTGAGAGTGCCGGGTCCTAAGTACTGGACTGCCAGGGAATTCCCTTTAAAAAAATTTTTTTTCATCAGACTACAAAACCACACATGGTAAGGCCCTAGTTTTATAAAATATAGAGAAATATAAAGAAAGAAACACACCATTAATATTAACAATATTTATCTCTGAGTGATAGGATTCCAGAGGGAACTTTTATTTCTTTATGTTTATTTCTGAATTTCTTACTTATACTTATTTCTATATTTTCCTAGAAAGTTTAGCAAAGAATACACATTACTTTTATTACCAGGGAAAAACTCTGAATAAGAATTATAAATTTAAAAGTACTGGGAAGAAAGTAATGAGAGGTGATTAAGCCCAGCTTTCTCTAACTCTTTTTTTACATCTGTAGCCGATTAGCAGAGAGGTTTTCTGTCTGGCTGGCTGACCTGTTTTCCTTCTCCCGTGGGGTGGGGAAGGCCCTCGCAGAGAAGGCAGGGTGTGTCCAAGGTCACGGAGTCGGTGTTGCCTCTGCATCTCAACCAGTGAGGCTGCCCTGGGCTGTCACCTGAATTCAGGGTCTGGCCTCCAAGGTTCATGGGGCAAATGCAATCCTCTTGGTTTTCCCATCATTTGGACGGTGATGCTCAATAACTGCCCGAGACCCTGGTTACTAACTAGAGGCAGGGTGGCATCTAACACTGGAAGTGCCCACTTTGGACCAAGCTGGCCTGAGCTGGAATCCCTGCTCATCACCTACAGACTGTGTTCCCTTAAGCATATTGCTTTACCTCTTTCATCCACAATATCCGCACCTCTACCACAGGGATTAAATTAAATAACAGTTCTAGCACAGACCCTGGCACAAAGTCAATTCATATCCATTTTCTCTCCTGCTTCCTTTTGCTTTTACTACAAGAGAACTGAGTTCTCTATCTCTGTCCCCCTGCCTCAAAGAGCTCAAAGAGCAGAGTCTGGGGGCTCCTAAGTCTCTCCTCCCCACCCATCAGGGCCTCTGTTCCTCCTCATCAAACAGTCCCTCTGCTGACTGCCAAGCCACAGAGAGGACGGCTGAGGGGCAGTCCAGAGTCCACCTGTCTCACCAGCACGTCACTGCCCCCTGGTGGGGACAACAGAACCCTTGGCCGGTCTGGCTCCCTAGTCCTCCCAGCCTAACAGCCCTGGGAAACTGCTTCCTTTTTCCTGTAGGAGACCCGTGGGCTGCTTTACTTCTCCAGAGACCCTCAAAGAGCAGTCTGAAGAGTGAGTGTTAAAAAGGCAACAGTTGCCAAGCTCTGGGAGGTGGGAGCGCCAGCCAGGGGTCCCAGATCCTGCCCTGTATTTACTCAATCCGCAGAGCATCTCCAGCCTTTTACAGCCGTTTACTGGGCAGGAGGGAACAGACAACTGGGTCCCTCTCTGGCTTCTGGCTTCCACCGGCCTTTCCTTTGGAGAAAGGCAGCCCGAGTGCTGCTCACTCTAGGAATAGCTCTGACTCCGAGCTCCTGGAGGTGTGCAGGCTAGGGGCACAAGCAAGGCACAGGCAACCCCTTGAGGGTGCAGGGAAGGAGCACGGGGGCAAAGCTGGAGACAGGAGAGATGGGGACAGGGACAAAAATCAGGGGCTGTGACCAGAATACAGGATGGGAAGTGCAGGGACAGAAGCAGGGGCAGGTCAGTGGGGGAGACAGGGCTGGGCCATCACAAGGTCCAAGGTGGACAGGGGGCGGGTGGCACAGGGTGGGAGTGGGGGGCAGAGAGAGGCATAAGTAAGCACAGAGCAAGGGTGGGGAAGGGGTAGCAGGCGGTGTGGGGAAAGCCCTGACCAGCTGGCACGTAATCTGGGGACCCTCTATTGCTCCACAGGGGCCCACAGGAAATCTGGGGTTGCGGACGCCCAGCCAGAACCCACATTTGCACCCTCACCTGTGCATGCTTTACAACAGCAAGCAAAAGGAGCACAATTTAGTTAAGTTAGGACGGGCAAGATTCACTTCTTATTTGAAAATTATGACAGCAACAATAAAAATACTCGGCTGAAATGCCATCCAACCAAGCCAACTCCCCTGGAAAGTTAAAGTCAGGCGCCCCCATCCCAGCACCCTGTACCTTTAAGGAGGAGAAGTGTTCCCTTGCTCCCAGCTGAAGAGGCAGGTTATTCTTGGAGATAGCAACGACTTACCTAAAACTGAGTTATTCCCCTTTCCTCCTCCGGCCAGCCTCTCTTCACTCTGGGGAGCTTTTACCATTTAAGGTCAATGTTACATCTGGCTCCAGAGCTCAGAGCTGAGAAGCCTCTGGCTGCCGAGCCCCGCTGCCCGCCTCCTCGGAGAGGGGCTGGGACTTAGAGCCCAGAGCTCCTCAGGGACCCCTCTGGCCTGGCTCAGGGGGCTAACGGCAGGGAAGCTGGCCAGGCCACCCCGGGGCTCAGCGCAGGCTGGGCCTGAGAGGCAGCAGCTGGTCCTGGGCCCCTCCCACAGGCACCGGCACAGCGGAGGGCAGTGCCCACGGGCAGCTCATGCCGCTGGGCATGTCCCGGCCAGACGGGGACCAGGGGAACTCGGCAGATCTGTCTCCCAGCCTGGAGTCTCCAGCAAGCATGTGAGCCTGGACAAGACCCTGGCCCAGTGCCAGGGAAACTGGGAACATTTCCTGTCCCAGGGATTCGGAGGTGGAGGCTGCTCCCCACCTTAAGCCCTTGGGATTAACAGAGAGAAGGGCCTGGAAGATGAGCTAATCCCAGACCTGGCACCAGCCCCGGGGCTTCAATTCCTTCTCTTTCACTTGACAGTCCTGTGCTCTTAACCTCATGGAGACTCAGCAGTCTCCTCCTCTCTAAAGTGGGAATCATAGTGATCACACGTGCCTAACTCCTAGGGTTGCAGGAGGATTCAATGAGATAATATTGAAGGGCTTAGCAGAGTGCCAGCACCTCAAACTTGCTGATCAACAGAAATTAGTTTCCTGCCTGGACACAGGTGAGGAAGGGCTGCCTGTCTCCTGGAAGTCCACACCCTGCCCTGACTCACTCCTCACCACCTTGTGTGCAGCACACCCGCGAGAAAGATCATGGCACTGCGGGCCCTGAACCAGTCACATGTGGGCTCCAGCCCTCTTCTGCAGTTAGAGGCAGCTCAGAGAAGCCCTGAGTAGGGTTGTCAGATAAAATACAGAACACTCACTTAAATCTGAATTTCAGATAAACAACACTTATCTTTTAGTATAAGTATGTCCCAGATATCGCACAAGACATACTTTTTTTTTTTTTTTTTTTTTTTTTTGGCTGCGTTGGGTCTTCATTGCTGCGCGTGGGCTTTCTCTAGTCGTGGCAAGTAGGGGCTACTCTTCACTGCAGGGCGTGGGCTTCTCATTCCGGTGGCTTCTCTTGTTGCGGAGCACGGGCTCTAGGCGTGCAGGCTTCAGTAGTTGTGGCTTGCGGGCTCTAGAGCGCAGGCTCAGTAGTTGTGGCACACGGGCTCAATTGCTCTGTGGCATGTGGGATCTTCCCGGACCAGGGCTTGAACCCGTGTCCCCTGCATTGGCAGGTGGATTCCCAACCACTGTACCACCAGGGAAGTCCATGAGACATACTTATATTAAAAAAATATGTTTTTTATTTTTATTATTTTTTAACATCTTTATTGGAGTATAATTGCTTTACAATGGTGTGTTAGTTTCTGCTTTATAACAAAGTGAATCAGCTATACGTATACATATATCCCCATATCTCCTCCCTCTTGCGTCTCCCTCCCACCCTCCCAATCCCACCCCTCTAGATGGTCACAAAGCACCGAACTGATCTCCCTGTGCTGTGCGGCTGCTTCCCACTAGCTATCTATTTTACATTTGGTAGTGTATATATGTCCATGTCACTCTATAATTTTGTCCCAGCTTACCCTTCCCTCTCCCCGTGTCCTCAAGTCCATTCTCTACGTCTGCATCTTTGTTCCTGTCCTGACCTAGTTTCCTCAGAACCTTTTTTTTTTTTAGATTCCATATATATGTGTTAGCATACGGTATTTGTTTTTCTCTTTCTGACTTACTTCACTCTGTATGACAGTCTCTAGGTCCATCCACCTCACTACAAATAACTCAATTTCATTTCTTTATATGGCTAAGTAATATGCCATTGTATATATGTGCCACATCTTCTTTATCCATTCATCTGTTGATGGGCACTTAGGTTGCTTCCATGTCCTGGCTATTGTAAATAGAGCTGCAATGAACATTGTGGTACATGACTCTTTTTGAATTACAGTTTTCTCAGGGTATATGCCCAGTAGTGGGATTGCTGGGTCATATGGTAGTTCTATTTGTAGTTTTTTAAGGAACCTCCATAGTGTTCTCCACAGTGGCTGTACCAACTTACATTCCCACCAACAGTGCAAGAAGGTTCCCTTTTCTCCACACCCGCTCCAGCATTCATTGTTTGTAGATTTTTTGATGATGGTCATTCTGACCGGTGTGATGTGATACCTCATTGTAGTTTTGATTTGCATTTCTCTAAGATTAGTGATGTGGAACATCCTTTCATGTGTTTGTTGGCAATCTGTATATCTAAAAGAAATAAGTTTTTTAATCTGAAATTCTAATTTAACTGCTCATCCTGTATTTTTATTTGCTAAATCTGGCAATTCTAGCCGTGGGCCATCACTTGACACTTCAGAAAGCATTCACCTGTCATGCTGAGAGCTCTAGGGGTTGGTGCTTCAAGGCTTGTAGTCTCAAGGCCTCCTGGAGACAGCTGCCTGGCTGTACACAGTCCTTATCCCCAGCTCCTGGCCATGGGTCAGTCACCCCAGCCATGGCAGGCTTTCTCTGCCAAACCTGGCCCACTGGGCTTCCATCCCAGCCCCTTCCATGGGCATCCAGTCCTGGACTGTCTCTTCTCCCTGCTTGTTATGAGAGAGATTCCTAATGAGACTGCAGTGCATGCCGTCTGTCACACCCATAAATAACTGTATTTTTGCAGATGGAACCAGAGGCGACTCTCCTGGTTACTAGTCACGCTTTCTCTCAGGCGTCCACCCCTATACATCTGCTGGGAACAGGCCCCCCTGGTAAAGCCACATGGTGGTAACTACTAGAATTGCAGGTATAGGGAATAGAAGGAATTTACCAAACTCTTTAGTGCTGTGTCTCCAACTTCATTGTGCAATAGAACCCCCAAGTGTGAAGTTCTCTGGACCCCTCTTCCAGAAATTCTAATCCTGTGAATCTAAAGTGGGACCCAGGAATCTATATTTTAATTAAGGCCCTCAGGTGATTCTTAGGTAGTTAGTCCAAAGACCTCACTTTAGGGAATGATGCTCCAAAAGTTGATTTTGTGAATCTAGCAGCAAATACTACAAAGACAACTAAAAACAGGTTGAAATGGAACTGAAGGGACTTCGCTGGTGGCGCAGTGGTTAAGAATCTGCCTGACAATGCAGGGGACACAGGTTCGATCCCTGGCCTGGGAAGATCCCACATGCCACGAAGCAACTAAGCCCGTGCACCACAACTACTGAAGCCTGCGTGCCTAGACCCTGTGCTCCACAACGAGAAGCCACTGCAATGAGAAGCCCGCACACCCCAAGGAAGAGTAGCCCCTGCTCACCGCAACTGGAGAAAGCCCGTGCGCAGCAACGAAGACCCAACACAGCCAAAAAAACCCCCAAAACACAAAGAAATGGAACTGAAGGCTTCGTGTGCTTGTGAGGGAGGGTGTGTGTGTGTGTCTGTGTCTGTGTGTGTGTTTCTATGTGTCTGTATGTGTGTATACAGACTGTATGTTGAGCACCTACTATATTCCAACCACTGTATTAGATGCTCTACATAAAAGCATGTACCCTCATAAATGCCCTATGAAATAGAATTATTATACCATTCTTTTGGAAAGGAAACTGAGACTTGAAGAGGCGAAAAGACTTCTCTGTTGTTCCACAACCAGTAAGTGGTAGAGCTAAGAGGTGAACTTACATGGTTTGGCCCTAAAGCTCTCCCCTCTGTACCATACTTCCTCCTCTTCAGCCAGGGCTCCTTAAATTGGGGTTTATGGATAGCCTTCAGTGGTTTCTGAGCCAACTGAAATTGTATGCAAAACACTGTGTGGGGACTTCCCTGGTGGCACAGTGGTTAAGAATCCACCTGCCAATGCAGGGGACACGAGTTCGATCCCTGGTCCAGAAAGATCCCACATGCCGCGGAGCAACTAAGTTCGTGCGCCACAACTACTGAGCCTGTGCTCTACAGCCCGCGAGCCACAACTACAGGAGCCTGCATGCCTAGAGCCCGTGCTCCACAGCAAGAAAAGCCACCACAATGAGAAGCCCGTGCACTGCAATGAAGAGTAGCCCCTGCTCGCCTCAACCAGAGAAAGCCCGCGCACAGCAACGAAGATCCAACGCAGCCAAAAAATTTTAAAACAAACAAACAAAAAAAACCCCACACTGTGTGATTTCTGTTTTTCTTGGGTACAGTTCCATAGTTTTCACAAAGGGGGTCACCAAATAACTTTTAAAATCATTGCATTAACACAAGCATTTCATGAATCACATTACTGATAGGCATGTGAAATGGAGCATGCTCTATAGAAGACAATTTAGCATGATCAAAATTATAAGGCTCGTATCCTTTGACCCAATTCCACATCTAGGAATTTATTGTACAAACACACTCCCACACTTGGGAAATGACAAATGAACATGATTATTCACTGCAGCTTTGTCTATAAAAGCAAGAGGATTGGAAACAACATAAATGTCCACCAGTTGGGGGCCATGAAAGGTGATGGGTATAGCCACAACTAAGGATGAGAAAGCTCTTTGTGTAGTGACATGAAAAGCCCCCAAGATCACATGGTTAAGTGGAAAAAGTAAGATAACGCGACAGTATAGATATACATACATGCACACAAATGTGCTCATATTCACACATACTCACAAGTACATATGTGTGTGTGTGCACACAATCTTGCTAAAATTAGCACAAGAAACAAATAACATTAACGTTAGTTGCCTATGGGGAGGGAATCTAAGTGGCTGGGGCAAAGGGTATCCACTGTATATCTTCTTTATACATTTCAAGTTTTGGATCATATGAATAAGTCATGTGTTTGCATTCAAAAATAGTAATGAAAAACAAGCATTGCTGGAAAGGGATTTAATCAATTCATCTTCCAGCACTGCTTCCCCCAAATGTCAGAGTATTGGCATGAGCCTGATTAAAGGTTATTTTTGTTTTTTTACTTTTTATTTTGGAATACTTACAGACACACAGGAAGTTGCAAGAATAGTACAAAGAGTCTCACGCACCTTCCCCCAGCTTCCCCCAGTGGTGAGATTGTATATGGCTGCTGTTTGATACGAAAACCAGGAAGTGGGCATTGGTACGTTATTGTTAACTGGACTACAGATCTTATTCTAAAGCTTATTTTAAAAATATAGCCTTCTCATAGCTCGTGTATTCATTTAAAATGTTTATTGAGTGTGCCACACTAGGGTTGGCTGATGAGATGTGGTAGGGACACTTCAGAGCCATCCCTGCCATCATGGGGTGTAGACCAGTGGAGGTGACCCCTTACTTAAATGGAAACAGCATTTGGAGGCCTGGGACCCAGCAGTGCACAAGGAGTGCTGACCACAGCTCTAAAAAAGGCACTGAGTCCCTTGCTGTCCTGGTCATGGAGCTTCACAGCTTGCCTGAAAGCTGACTTTTAATCCTTAAAAGAGCATGAGCAATTACTCGGGCTATATTTATCCTCGTTCCTGGAGCCACACAGGGATTTGGCCTCACTCGACCAAAATCTCCAGCTCATCACTCAATCCATCAGAGACAATCGTGTGTCCTCAGCATCAAAGAGGTGGGCCAGCTGAGGCGCACTGGCACACAGCTGGGGGAAGCTCTCCCCACAGGCCCTCTGACTCAAGGCCAGGGAAAAAGTTTAAAAATCCCATGCCAAAAGCACGTCCTGGGGCTGAGGGAGACCAAGCCAGGAGAAGCAGCAGCTTGCCAAGAACACTGCCAGCTCAGGGACTGGCTGTTGGGATAACCGCACTGGCAGTGCTGGCCTCCTCACCCCTTTTATACTTAGGGACTCTACGCAATACCCAGCACTTAGGAGGCCCCACATGAGTAAGTGAACAGATGAGTGGTCAAATCGGCAGGAATGGCATCCAGGTGTCAATGAAGGTGACAATGACAGGGGTTATTTACTGAACATGGTGCCAGGCACTGTGTTGGCTACTTTACATATAAGGTCTAGTCAGTCCTCACCAAATCCATGTGATGTAGGGCTTCTCATTCCCAAGTCCTAGATGAGGAATCTGGGACATGGAGAGGTCAAGTAGCCTGCTAGTGCCTCACAATCTGTGAACCCAGATCTTTGTGACTCTAGAGTCCCTGGATGTCAAGTTCAAGAGTGCAGACTGGGAACATAAGGTGTCTCCTCTCCCTCCCAGGATCCCATTAAAATAATAGCAAAGGAAGCCTTAAAAAGGAACAAATCCTTAGCCATAAAGGGGATGGGGTGGGGCATGAGTGCACACACTTCTGGAACTGGCAAGAGGATGGAGGAGGGCTGCCTAATGAAGCTGGGACCCTGGACAACCCCCAGAGAAGGGGGCTCAGCTGCTCTGGTGCCCCTGAGAGGCTCTGGACTTCAAAAGCCAGGTGTGACAAGGACAGAAATGAGATGGAGAGTCAAGGGGGTGATTAAAATCTGTGGGCAGAAAGGGCTGGCAAGGAACTACCTCAAGTAACTTTTGTACACAGCACTTGGACTAAATGCCTTCTTCCGGCTAAAGGGAAAGAAGAGCTGTAAACAAATACTGAGTAGACTTCTTTTTCATAGACATATGGATTAGCAATTCTCAGAATGCTTTCTGTGCCTTCTAGGATTAACTAAATTAGTAAATACATTGTAAATAATGCAAGTCAAGTTTCTCACTGTCAAAGGAGGGAATGACCAATATGGAAAGGAGAGAAAACAGAATAAACCATGCAGTGCTGTGTTGGAATTATAGTATTGGAATAAACTGGACGGATGGATGGATGGATGAATGGATGGGTAGATATGTATATGGGCACGTACATGTAAACATATTTATTTACATATATATATATATATATATATACAGATGTGTGTGTTCATGACATATATCTATTTTCTAGCTCTGTCCACTGAGAGGCCTGGAAATAACAATGCTCCAGTAGCAATGAACACACTTTGCACACAAATTTTGGTTAATAAATACCATTCGCCAGTAAAAGGATCCAGGCCTCCTTGGAGAAGTGGGTAATTCTAGGGCTGGGATGGGAAAGTTCAAGATGAGCCTGGAACATCTTACTGTGCCCCAAAGTAAGGAACTGCTTCAAGAATGATGGTGACATGTCAAAAGTACAGAGGACCACTTGAAGGGGCTCTCACTGGCAAAATCTGAGGTAATATGAGCATCAAAGTAACTAATGATAATAAAGGATTATAACCCATGAATAAAAGAAGAATTCACAAGTGGTCCCAGGGTGCACTGGGGAGAGAAAAGATCTTGGCATCCTGACTGCATTAGGCCAGCCCTGGAGGGAACAACCACTGGAAAAATTGTCCTCCACTTTCTCCACTCTGCTTCCAGAGCATGACTTACCCATTTGCTTCAAGGACATGCACTGTGCACATACCCTGGGCCTGGGCCTCTTCTAGGCAGTGAGGTTGCAGAGGCGAGCAAAACGTGACTGCTGACCTCCAGGAGCTTATGGTATAAGAGTCAAGAAAGTAAGTAACATCTATGACTATGGGAGGTGTGTAAAAGTGGCTTGCAAACTGTCTGTCAGTATGCTTACAGAAGGTGTTAGAGTAAAACTCTTCGGTAAGGAAGAATGTGGTGAGTACCATGGATGGGCTGGGCTGGGCTCATTGAACTTGAACTAAGGGCTGCAGGCATTCCAAGGAAGATGTGGGGGCATTAAGGAAGGTTCGATTCTAGAGGAGTGGGCATTTGAGGCAGTCATGCACCCACACAGGTCAAGGTTTCAAGATGTGGAGAGTGGGTCTGGGATGGTGTCTCTAGAGAAGTAAGTGGTGTGGGCCTAAATGTGGCAGCGGGAAAGTGCTAAGGGCTGCCATGGCAGGGTTTCTGTCATGGCGCTGGGCTGAGACGGTCAGACTACAAGGGAACCTTGAACCCTAGGCTTGAGTTTGGACTTGACTCCATGTGGGTTGGGAGCCCCAGGAGGTTTCTAAGCAGGACCAGTGCGTAATGAGAGCTAGGCTTTGGGAAGATTCTTCTAGGACAGGGGGGACCAGTCAGGAGATTAGTGATAAATGTCCTTTGGAGCCAGATGACTCCCAAGGAACTGTGGGGAAATAAATTAATCTCTCCAGTGTCGTTTCCTCTTCTTCAAAATGGGTAAAACTGGGGATTATCTTCAAAAGACCTGTTAAGGCCCACAGGCTGGCCAATTAAAATAGGTACCAATGGCTGTCTTGCTGGAGTTGCTGGGTCCTAGAGGCCCCCTGCAGTTCCAGGCACGAACTCTTCTCTTGCCAGATCATGGGGAGATCCAGGGAATTCTGGGGGGGAGTCCAGGGCAACTGGGGTGGTGGGAGAGAAGTCAGGGGTCTCGGGGCAGGAGCTGTTTACCAACTGACAGGGAAGTACCTCAATATTTGAACAACACATGGCTATGGTGGGGTGGCTGGGGTAAACATTAATTAGCCTGGGTGCTCCTGAAACACCCCATAAAGATGTGGCTCTCAAGAGAGAAGAAGATGTCTAGGATGACCAGGTTGAGCAAATGGATATATAATAGAGTCATTTATAGAGATGGGAAAGTGAACTGGGGGACAGGAGTAATAGACTCACAAGAGTCCCATTTTGGACACATTAAGTTTTAGATGACTATGAAACATCCCAGTGGAGATGACACATGGACAGCTGGACGTCTGAAGCTCTTCACAGAAGTGGCAACAGCAGTGATGAGGGTGGGCAGAAAGACATAGACTCAATAAATTTGTGACCTAACTGCATGTGGGGGGTTGAAAGAAGAGGTCAGGTGACTCCAGAGTTTTGCCCCTGGACAGGGAGAGAAATGCTAATGCCAAAGGGCAGCCAGGAGCAGGCACTCACTGGTTAAGAAAGATGAGTTCAGTGTGAGATGCTGGTGGGATACCTGGATGCAGACAATCAAGTGGAGATGCCCAGCAGATGGTTAGAAATACGGGGTTGCAAGGATTGTTGCTTGAGAGAGGTCCAGACGGGTGGCCTAGATTTTAGAAATATGGATCTCTAGGAGACCTTTAAGTCAAAGGTGAAGATCGTGAACAAGCTACTGGACATTTGGGAGGGCCATGTCAATAAGTGGAATCAGAAGTCAATTTGCAGGGGTTAATTATGGGGTTTGGTGAGGTCTTGGATGTGATGGCGATGAGGCTCATTTCATCATGCACTCAGCAACTATGTGCTGACATGTGTGGGTGGAAAAAGGAAGGAGGATGTGGGTAAGAATGGACTATGATACCAGGGTGATCTTAGATATCCCCAAAGGGGGTAGAGGAGGATTTCAGAGAAGGCGGTACTGCTCTTTGGAGAAGTCTGGATGAGTCTGTCTCCTCCTCTGGGCTCCCCTGGACCCTGTGCTCACACACATCCATCAGAGCAGAGCTTTCATGGCTTACATACCTGTACGTGGGTGTAAATGGACAAAGTTGTTCATGGCTGCCAGTGGTCATTTGGGGATTATGGTGGCCCCAGACCTCACCAACACACGCAAAGAGCTGAGAGGAATCAGTATCTCAGCCTTACTCTTTCCCATTCATAGCCCATGGGAATGCTGGAGCACACCAAAGAGAAACTCGATATTAGACATCTGTCACTTGTTGTTGGAACTTTTCTGCCTCCCCTACCTAACTGTGAGGTCCTCAAAGACAGGGGCCCTAGTGTAGGACTCTCTAAGTGGCAAAGAACAGAAACCCACTCTGGCTGGCTCAAGTGTAAAGGGGGCTGTGCCAGTGATAACTGAATCCCCCCAAAACCTAAGAAAGCATACCGAGACCTCAAGGGAGCAGAAGGCTGTCGGGACCTGAGGCCCCTACTCTGTCTGTCTGTCTTAATGTCTCTGTCCTTCTGTCTCCCTCAGGCCATGTAACCCTCTCTCTCTGCCTGTCTCTCTCTCCCTCTCACCCCCCTCTCTCCTCTCTCCTTCTCTCTGTGCATCTGCTCCCTCCTCCTTCTCCTCTCTCTACTCTTGCTTCTTCTGGACTTTTCCCTTGCTGTGGCTCACATGGCCTCTCAGCTCCAGCTGTTTCCTTCCCCCAACCACCTGACAAGTGTCTTGTTTCAGATTTTCAAGAACATCTGACTGGCCTAGCTTGTCTGTTTAAGCCAAGTCTCTTAAGTCATTAGCTACCTTTGGAGGAGGTATCTCTCTCTGGTCTAAGAGTCAGAGCTGGGGCCATGCGTTAAATACAGTGGCCCTTTTTAGAGCCAGATACTGGCGTCAACCAACCAGCAGCCTCTTTATTCAGAGGATTCTCATTTCCTATGGCCAGGACCTCTTTGAATTCAACCTACTATTGTGTTGGCTCTTGGTTGTAACAACCAAGTCATTCTTGGCTCATGGAAAACCCATTGTCCACTGAGGCACCCAGATCTTTATCACAAAAATTGAGCTATCCCTACCTTGCCCTCCCCTAAACTATCCTGAGTAACTCTGCAGTCTCAGCGTGTTCTCCAAACACAGGATTTCTGCGCTGGTGCCATGATACAAAAGATTGTTTATCTCACCAAAGGAAGAGCCAAACTTTCTCAGATTGTCCTTTCTGGCTTCACATAGGGATGGGTTTTTTTTTTTTTTTTTTTTTTTTGTATGAAAAAGGGAAAGAGATGTGAAGCATAAAAGGATTTTTGAGGTTTGCAAGTTGACATTGCACCATTAAATTAATTCTAACAAAAGCTCGATTTCACTAATCCTGAGAGGAACTTGATCTCCAGATGCACTGACTTACTGGTTGGGTGCCTGCACCACGAGGCCTCTTCCACAGCCCAGAGTTGGGTGTTTTTCCTTTTTAAAAGACTTTGAAGTTGCGAAGAGCATTTATCATTTTTTAAGAGCAAACCCAAAAGAACTCTTGCAAGTAGTTTTGTTCAAGTGAAGGTTAAGTGAATTAAATAGAACAGTCCCCTTTCATAACAACAAAAGAAGAAGAAAGAGGAAGAGGAGAAGTACGGGGAGGTTCTTTTGTTCTTCCTCATCTCCCTGATAGGGAAGGCTGGGCGGCTCCAGGGCTTGGTTCTCAGACCTAGATTCTTTTCTAACTGCACTCACTCCCAAGAGGATCTTATTCGAGCTCAGTGATTTTAAATATCACCTATTTAAACTCTCTGAAGACTCTCAAATGCTCGTGTCCAGTCTGGACCTCGCCCCCAACTCCAAAGTCATATATCCAACTGCCCACTCAACATTCCTCTTGGGTGTCTCATAGTCAGCTCCAACTTAACCCATGCAACCTGCAGGACCTGCTTTGCCCTCAGCTTTCTCCATCTCAGTAAAATGCAAGTCCATCCTTCGAGCTGCTCAAACACAAAACATGACTCATTCATGATTCCCCTTCTTGCTCCCCACACACCCTACAGGAAATCGATCAGAAAATCCTGTTGGCTCTATCTTCAAAATATGTCCAGAATCTGACCATTTCTTGCTACTTCTACCGCTGCTACTCTGGTCTAGGCCTCCATGATTTCTTGCCATGTCATCAACGTAATTGCCTCCTAATTGTTCTTTTGCCCCCACAAAGCAGGCAGAGTGTTTCTTCTCCATCATGAGTTATATCATGACTTACAAGACTTACTTTGTACCAGGTACCATACACGGCAATTTATATCCATCGCTTATTCTCAAAATGTAATCCCCAAAATTGTTCAGTCTGCATTTTCCGGTTAAGGGAGTGAAATGAAATACCTTATCCAGAATCGCACAGCCATTCTTTGAAAGAGCTGGACCCAAACATCTCAAGGCCCTGGCTCTTTCCTTCAATCCAGTTGCTGACAATGAATTTGATTTTCACCCCCAGGAAATCCCTTTCTCAAAGCTGCCTGATGAAGTCAGTGCAATCTAAAGCCAAGTTCATAAAAAGAGATTTTAACAAGATCAGGTAGGTAAAAATTGAAGAA
Source organism: Stenella coeruleoalba (assembly GCF_951394435.1). Lineage (NCBI taxonomy): Eukaryota > Metazoa > Chordata > Mammalia > Artiodactyla > Delphinidae > Stenella > Stenella coeruleoalba. The sequence continues at coordinate 44,650,379 of NC_137154.1, read as the reverse complement.
AAGCGGGAAGAACATTTCTGTAGGTCAGTCCTCTTGATGGCAGTTTACCTGCCCAATTTATTCCGTTCAATCAGTAAATCTACCCAACTTATGGTGCGATATATCAGAAAGAGGTTTTTCCACCAGGTACCCTGGGTACCATGAGGATAATACCAACCAGGGCCATATTTACTCTCCTTCCCCTCCTTGGGATTCTGGGCCCGGTAGCATCATTTATTTATTTTTCACATCATTCTGGGTGCAATGTTCCTCAGGCTCAGTACCTCTTTTATTTCAACAATGACAAAAATTGCACAAACAAATATCTGAGCACACCCTCCAAACATGGAGAAATGTCTATGCTTCAGAATTCACAAATGCCCGATCCAATCCATTTGTTTTTGTAAGCTTGAACTTTCACATTTAAAATAAACCATGTACTAGACAAAAGAATTCACTTTGGATCTGAGCCTTCCTTTGTGATCATCCTTCCTTCTTCTGGATTAAAAGCAAAGGACATCTGCGTGTTTTGGATTCTCCAAAAGCTAGTTTTGAGGGGTGTTGGGACCGCCCTCATTTTTGTTGGATGGGGATGCTGCTCAGTTTTTGTTTTTGTTTTTTTTCCTGAATGTTGAAAGCATTCTGGGAATGGAAAACTATACGGCAGGACCCTGAGGGCAGGGCACCTGGGTGACGGGTTCCCTAAGAGCAGTAAGGGACTGAGCGGAGAAGTTACCCCCTGGAAGATGCATAGCTTTGGGCAGCAACCTTGGCTCTGCATGGAGGCTGTCACCCATGACCCACAGGAATCTGCTTGTGCTTCAAATGTGGATATAGGGGGTGGGGTGGAGATTCTGATGGGCTAAAAATATCATGTGAACCAGAAAGGCTCTGAGAAAAGGTATTGTCTGCTATTAAGCAAGACACATCTCAGAACTACGAGAGGTGAAGAAGGGGAGTGTGCCAAAGCACAGAACCAGATTTGATACCAGCTGGCGATCAAGCTCCAGAAACACCAATAGGAGAGCAATAGGGAAGGGTTTTACTCTTCTAGAAGTCTGAAGACCCATCACAGTCCTTAGGGAACATGACACACACTGCAGAGAATGTCCTTCGGCTAGAGTAGGGACTCAAGCCATAGCTTAAAATCCACATCTCAATATTCATTTATTCATTCATCCATCCAATAAACTTGTTTCTTTTCTACTTCCTGCTAATGAGTCTCCTTGTCGTTACTCTTGCCTTTGTCTAATCCAATCCAGTCCCCCCAGAGCAGCCAGAGACACACTTCTAAAATGCTATTTGGTTGCTTACACCCTCTGGCAGAGGGAGAACAGACACCAGTGACTGAAAGGACTCCACTCCCTGTATCAAGAGCTCCTCTCCCTGAGTCCGGCTAAGTCTGCCCTCCTCCTTCCTGCTTAAAAGATCCACTGCTGACCTTGGACCCCTCACGTACCTTCACTAGTTGTGTTAATATGAAGACCTGAGTGATCTCTCCTTTCATGTTGCATTAGAGTAATTCTTTGAACTCTCGGAGTTTAATCTTATTTTTTGGAGTTTTTAGAAGGAGAAAAAGGAGAATGGGGTAGGACAAATGATGCTGCCTCATTGTGATGCATTTACGTCTTCCCTCTGCCCCCAGATCCTCTCAATAAGACCTCCATATAACATCTACATATAACAGAGGGACTGTTAATGTAAATTTCAAAAAAAAAACCCTATAGTTTTTGCTATGGTTAGAAGTAGGAATAGCAAACTACACTGGGGTAGATTGTACCTACTGTGGGGAAAAAATCAGCTGAGTGACCTCCCCTAACAAATATAAGGCAAATAAGTACTCGTGCACAGGAAAGAGATGTAACAAACTCTCGTAGCCTGACAAAGACTACCTCTCCCAAACATCTGTGATATATCTACTGTGGTAAATCTGCATAGGAGACAAGGGCATTGAGCCCCTGACCGTTTCCTTTTGCAGGAACATTATTACAATCTCACTGACATATTGGGAGGGCACCAATTGGAATCTGTGAGCAGAAAGGGACACCAAGGGCCCCAGAGGGGAACACATCATGAGGGTGATCTAGCTCGTGGTAAGAGCCTAAGTGGTCACGGACGAGGGAAGTGGGGTTTGGTGGAGCATGCAGCTGAGGCTGCAGGTCCCTCTCAACCAAGCCGTCCTGACATGGTGGTGTGCTTTGGGTGTAATGCCTGAGTCAAATGTATGAACTAAAAGAGCTGTAACTTTAGAACCTAAATAAGAGACACTCTTGTGACCCAAGAGGTTATATCAGTCAGCTAGAGAAGGTTACACTACAGTAACAAAAATCTCCAAAGTCTCAGTGGCTTACAACAGTAAAGGTTTATGTCTTAGTCATATTACATGCTGGCTATGGTTTGGCTGTAGCTCTGCTCCATAAACTCTTCACTCCAGGACTCAAAGTGAAGGAGCAACCCCACATTGCCATTTTTGTGGCAGAAGAAAAAGAGAGAGAGTGATGGCTCTGGAAGTTTCTGATTAGAAGCAGCACATATTACTTCCATCTCACTGGCCAATGCAAGTCATAGGGCCAAGCTGGACAGCAGTGGAGTGAGAAATACAATCCTTTTACAAGGAGGGTAGAGACAATCTACCACAGAGAATTCTAGAATAGTGAGGGCATTTTTATGGCAACAATCCACAACTATTTGAGACATGTTTTAAACTATGACACCATATGATGGCAACAAAAACAGGGGCAGCAAAATCATCATTGGACCAATGAGACTCTAGGGTCTTCTCTCTGCCTAGCATTTGGAGGCAGGACTGTCCCTTTGGACTGAGTAAGCCTCTGAGGTTATTAGAAAATTCAAGGGGAAAAAAAAATACCTCCAGTGGAAGATACTGGACTTCCTGCTAAAAGACAGGCATGTGGGTGCTTAAAATTTTTAAGGAAGTTGTACTCCAAGCTGGGAAGACAGTTCATAACAATTATATGCAAAATCAAGAAGGTGGCTTATGGTTGTAACAGTTAGCAGTCAATCAATAGTAACCATAGGCCAGATAAGCTCTGTTAAGCACTTCATATGAATTACTTTAATCCACACAGGAATTTATCAGTAGGTAGTATTATTACCCCTATTTTACAGAAATTAAGATTTATAAAGGTGAAGTATCCTTTCCAAGTGTACAGAGTTAGCAGGTGTAGAGTTCTGATTCAAACCCAAACCTCTCTAACTCCAGAATTTTCCCCCTAAACCACATTTGATTACCTCCCTCTGATACTCATCACTTCAGTCCTGTTTCCTCCTCTAATTTGACCCCATTTTTCTGTCTTTGCCTGTTTTTCTCTTGGACACTCCCTCTGCTACTGTAGCGCCAGGAGCCTCTCCAAAGAAAGATTCCCATTCTCTGTCTCCACATCCTGAAAGTCAAAATTTAACCTGCTCAGGTCCAGCCCTAAAGGTCAAGATTGCTCTGCAGTATCCTGGATTCCATACCCCTCCCTCATCTGCCAAGAATGGTCACCTCCCCTCCTCAAGTCCATCTCTGGCTGCAACTCTCTGCCACCATTCCCACACTGGGAGCGTCCAGCTCTGCTAGAAAAGAGGCAAGAGGGGCAGAGCCCAAAGCACACCCTGCAGCAAATGTACAGCAAGCAGAAGGCTAACTTGTCCTAATTCACAAGGAGAGGTTCCCATTTCTAGAAACAAACCTATCCAGCAAAGAACAACTCAGGAATTTTAAAACACTGAAAATACTCCAAGTGCCAGAGTCTTTCTGTGGCAGGCCCAGACCGTTCAAGGCCTTAAGCAGCCCCACACTTGGCATTTGGAGAGTCAGCAATTACCATTTCATCCGAACAAATGGCATGCTAAAGTTTACCCTTAGAAGGGTGACCATATGCTTTGAACCAAAACTAGGAAAACACTCAGTGAGAGATTTCTTTTCTGATTTGTGAATGTATTTAAAAGAAAAGTCTCCTGATAACCTAAAAATCCTATTGCATTTGGTTTTGCATTCAACGAAATCCCTTGTATAAATAAAAATACAATTCTATGAAATTGGAATTGTATATCCTCTCCTAATTACTCTGTCAAGGCAGGCTTGCATCTGGAAGTCTTCTCCTAAAGTAGTGTTTCTCAACATGTGATCACCTTCTGTGCATGCTTTAAATTGATGTTCCTGGATTCTACCCCAGATTGGAGGTGGTAGTACAGGGAAATCTGTCATTTCTAACAAGGTTTCTAAGAAATTCCCACTGAAATTTGAGAACCACTGCCTTAAATAATGAAAGCCCCCCCTCCCAAAACAAGACTAATGAGTTCATGTGAAATAGAAGTTTTGGAATCCCCCAAATGCCTATAACTTCTCTCAAAAACCAGTCCCTGCCATTACTTGTAAAAGATTGCTGGTATGTGGCCAAGATGGTGGAGTAAGAAGAGCCTGATCCCACCTCCTCCCAAAGGCACACCACAATCACAACTACTTACAGAAGGGAACTCACACAACTCAACATCAAACAAACAAAAAACCCAATTAAAAAATGGGCAGAAGAGAGAGATTGGTTCAAGATGGCGGAGTAGAAGGACATGCACTCACTCCCTCTTGTGAGAGCACCAGAATCACAACTAACTGCTGAGCAATCATCGACAGGAAGACACTGGAACTCACCAAAAAAGAGACCCCACATCCAAAGACAAAGGAGAAGCTGCAGTGAGCTGGTAAGAGGAGCGCAATCAAAATAAAATCAAATCCCGTAACCACTGGGTGGGTGACTCACAAACTGGAGAACAATTATACCTCAGAAGTCCACCCACTGGAGTGAAGGTCCTGAGCCCCATGTCAGGCTTCCCAACCTGGGGGTCCGGCAATGGGAGAAGGAATTCCCAAAGAATCAGACTTCAAAGGCTAGTGGGATTTGATTGCAGGACTTCAACAGGACTGGGGGAAACAGAGTCTCCACGCTTGGAGGGTACACACAAAGTAGTGTGCACATCAGCACCTGGAGGGAAGGAGCAGTGACCCATAAGAGACCAAACCAGACCTACCTGCTAGTGTTGGAGGGTCTTTTGCAGAGGCAGGAGATGGCTGTGGCTCACTGCGGGGACAAGGAATCTGGCGGCAGAAGTTCTGGGAAGTACTCCTTGGCATGAGCCCTCCTGGAGTCCGCTATTAGCCCCACCAAAGAGCCTGTAGCCTCCAGTGCTGGGTCGCCTCAGGCCAAACAACCAACAGGGAGGAAACTAAGCCCCACCATCAGCAGACAGGTGAATTAAAGTTTTACTGAGCTCTGCCCACCAGAGAAACAGCCAGCTCTACCCACCAACAGGCCCTCCCATCAGGAAGCTTGCACAAGCCTTTGGATAGACTCATCCACCAGAGGGCAGACAGCAGAAGCAAGAAGAACTATAATCCTGCAGCCTGTGGAACAAAAACCACATTCACAGAAAGACAGACAAAATGAAAAGGCAGGGGACTATGTACCAGATGAAGGAACAAGATAAAACCCCAGAAAAACAACTAAAGGAAGCGGAGATAGGCAACATTCCAGAAAAGAATTCAGATTAATGATAATGAAGATGATCCAGGACCTCGGAAAAAGAATGGAGGCAAAGATTGAGAAGATGCAAGAAATGTTTATCAAAGACCTGGAAGAATTAAAGGACAAACACCTAGAAGAATTAAAGAACAGAGATGAACAATACAATAACTGAAATGAAAAATACACTAGAAGGAATCAATAGCAGAATAACTGAGGTGGAAAAACGGATAAGTGACCTGGAAGACAGAATGGTGGAATTCACTGCCACAGAACAGAATAAAGAAAAAGAATGAAAAGAAATGAAGACAGATTAAGAGACCTCTGGGACAACATTAAATGCACCAACATTTGCATCATAGGGATACCAGAAGGACAAGAGAGAGAGAAAGGACTCGATAAAATATTTGAAGAGATTATAGTCAAAAACTTCCCTAACATGGGAAAGGAAATAGCCACCCAAGTCCAGGAAGCGCAGAGAGTCCCAGGCAGGATAAACCCAAGGAGAAACACGCTGAGACACATAGTAATCAAACTAACAAAAATTAAAGACAAAGAAAAATTATTAAAAGCAACAAGGGAAAAATGACAAACAATATACAGGGGAACTCCCATAAGGTTAACAGCTGATTTCTCAGCAGAAACTCTACAAGCCAGAAGGGAGTGGCATGATATATTTAAAGTGATGAAAGGGAAGAAACTACAACCAAGATTACTCTACCTAGCAAAGATCTCATTCAGATTTAACAGAGAAATCCAAAGCTTTACAGAGAAGCAAAAGCTAAGAGAATTCAGCACCAACAAACCAGCTCTACAACAAATGCTAAAGGAACTTCTCTAGGTGGGAAACACAAGAGGAGAAAAGGACCTACAAAAACAAACCCATAACAATTAAGAAAATGGTTATAGGAACATACATGTTGATAATTACCTTAAATGTGAATGGATTAAATGCTCTAACCAAAAGACACAGGCTCGCTGAATTGATAAAAAAAACAAGACCCATATATATGCTGTCTACAAGAGACCCACTTCAGACCTAGGGACACATACAGACTGAAAGTGAGGGGATAGAAAAAGATATTCCATGCAAATGGAAATCAAAAGAAAGCTGGAGTAGCAATACTCATATCAGATAAAATCGACTTTAAAATAAAGAATGTTACAAGAGACAAGGAAGGACACTACATAATAATCAAGGGATCAATCCAAGAAGATGATATAACTATGGTAAATATTTATGCACCCAACATAGGAGCACCTCAATACATAAGGCTAAATGCTAACAGCTATAAAAGAGGAAATCAACAGTAACACAATAATTGTGGGGGACTTTAACACCTCAGTTACACCAATGGACAGATCATCCAGCGAGAAAATTAATAAGGAAACACAAGCTTTAAAAGACACAATAGACCAGATAGATTTAATTGATATTTATAGAACATTCCATCCAAAAGCAGAAGATTACACTTTCTTCTCAAGTGCACATGGAACATTCTCCAGGATAGATCACATCTTGGGTCACAAATCAAGCCTCAGTAAATTTAGGAAAATTGAAATCATATCCAGTATCTTTTCTGACCACAACGCTGTGAGATTAGAAATCAATACAGGGAAAAAACCATAAAAAACACAAAAACATGGAGGCTTAACAATATACTACTAAATAACCAAGAGATCACTGAAGAAATCAAAGAGGAAATCATTACCTAGAGAAAAATGACAATGAAACCACGATGATCCAAAACCTATGGGATGCAGCAAAAGCAGTTCTAACAGGGAAGTTTATAGCAATAAAATCCTAGCTCAAGAAACAAGAAAAATCTCAAATAAATAGTCTAACTTTACTCCTAAAGGAACTAGAAAAAGAAGAACAAACAAAACCTCAAAGTTAGAAGGAAAGAAATCATAAAGATCAGAGCAGAAATAAATGAAATAGAAACAAAGAAAACAATAGCAAAGATCAATGAAACTAAAAGCTGGTTCTTTGAGAAGATAAACAAAATTGATAAACCTTAGCCAGACTCATCAAGAAAAAGAGGGAGAGGACTCAAATCAATAAAATTAGAAATGAAAAAGGAGAAGTTACAACAGACACTGCTGAAATACAAAGCATCCTAAGAGACTACTACAAGCAACTCTATGCCAATAAAATGGACAACCTGGAAGAAATGGACAAATTCTTAGAAAGTTATAACCTTCCAAGACTGAACCAGAAAGAAACAGAAAATATGGACAGACCAATCACAAGTAAGGAAATTGAAACTGTGATTTAAAATCTTCCAACAAACAAAAGCCCAGGACCAGATGGCTTCACAGGTGAATTCTATCAAACATTTAGTGAAGAGCTAACACCCATTCTTCTCAAACTCTTCCAAAATATAGCAGAGGGAGGAACACTCCCAAACTCATTCTATGAGGCCACCATCACCCTGATACCAAAACCAGACAAAGATACAACAAAAAAAGAAAATTACAGACCAATATCACTGATGAATATAGATGCAAAAATCCTCAACAAAATACTAGCAAACAGAATCCAACAACACATTAAAAGGATCATACGCCATGATCAAGTGAAATTTATCCCAGGGATGCAAGTATTCTTCAATATATGCAAATCAATCAATGTGATACACCATATTAACAAATTGAAGAAAAAAAACCATATGATCATCTCAATGGATACAGAAAAAGCTTTTGACAAAATTCAACACCCATTTATGATAAAAACCCTCCAGAAAGTGGGCATAGAGGGAACTTACCTCAACATAATAAAGGCCATATATGACAAATCCACAGCCAACATCATTCTCAATGGTGAAAAACTGAAACCATTTCCTCTAAGATCAGGAGCAAGACAAGGTTGTCCACCCTCACCACTATTATTCAACATAGTTTTCGAAGTCCTAGCCACTGTAATCAGAGAAGGAAAAGAAATAAAAGGAATACAAATTGGAGAACAAGAAGTAAAACTGTCACTGTTTGCAGATGACATGATACTATAGATAGAGAATCCTAAAGAGGTCACCAGGAAACTACTAGAGCTAATCATTGAATTGGGCAAAGTTGCAGGACACAAAATTAATGCACAGAAATCTCTTGCATTCTTATACACTAACAATGAACGATAAGAAAGATAAATTAAGGAAATAATCCCATTCACCTTTGCCACAAAAAAAAAATAATATCTAGGAATAAACTTACTTAAGGAGGTAAACGGCCTGTACTCAGAAAACTATAAGACACTGATGAAAGAAATCAAAGATGACACAAACAGGGACTTCCCTGGTGGCACAGCGGTTGAGAGTCCACCTGCTGATGCAGGGGACACGGGTTCATGCCCCAGTCCGGGAAGATCCCACATGCCACGGAGCGGCTAGGCCCGTGAGCCATGGCCGCTGAGCCTGTGCGTCCAGAGCCTGTGCTCCACAACAGGAGAGGCCATAAGAGTGAGAGGCCCACGTACCAAAAAAAAAAAAGATGACACAAACTGATGGAGAGATATACCATGGTCTTAGATTGGAAGAATCAGTATTGTGATAATGACTATACTACCCAAAGCAATCCACAGATTCAATGCAATCCCTATCAAATTACCAAAGGCTTTTATTACAGAACTAAAACAAAAAATCTTAATATTTATATGGAGACAGAAAAGGCCCTGAATAGCCAAAGCAATCTTGAGGGAAAAAATGGAGCTGGAGGAATCAGACTCCCTGACTTCAGACTATACTACAAAGCTACACTAATCAAGACAATATGGTACTGGCACAAAAACAGAAATAGAGATCAATGGAACTGGATAAAAAGCCCAGACATAAACCTATGCATCTATGGTCAACTAATCTATGACAAAGGATGCAAGAATATACAATAGAGAAAAAAACAGTCTATTCAATAAGTGGTGCTGGGAAAACTGGACAGCTACGTGTAAAAGAATGAAATTAGAACACTCCCTAACACCATACACAAAAATAAACTCAAAATGGATTAAAGACTTAAATGTAAGACCAGACACTATAAGACTCTTAGAGGAAAACAGAGGAAGAACACACTTTGACATAAATCACAGCAAGATCTTTTTTGACCCACCTCCTAGAGTAATGGAAATAAAAAATAATAATAAACAAATGGGACCTAATGAATCTTCAAAGCCTTTGCATAGTGAAGGAAACTATAAACAAGACAAAAAGACAACCCTCAGAATGGGAGAAAATATTTGCAAACGAATCAACAGACAAAGGATTAATCTCCAAAACATATAAACAGCTCATGCAGCTCGATATTAAAAAACAAGGGCTTCCCTGGTGGCGCAGTGGTTGAGAGTCCACCTGCCGATGCAGGGGACACCGGTTCGTGCCCCGGTCCGGGAAGATCTCACATGCCGCGGAGCAGCTGGGCCCATGATCCATGGCCTCTGAGCCTGCGCGTCCAGAGCCTGTGCTCCGCAACGGGAGAGGCCACAACAGTGAGAGGCCTGCATACCGCAAAAACAAACAAACAAACAAACGAGACATACAGATGGCCAAGAGGCACATGAAATGCTGCTCAACATCACTAATTATTAGAGAAATGCAAATCAAAACTACAATGAGGGGACTTCCCTGGTGGCACAGTGGTTAAGAGTCTGCCTGCCAATGCAGGGGACATGGGTTCGAGCCCTGGTCCAGGAAGATCCCACATGCAGCAGAGCAACTAAGCCCGTGAGCCACCACTACTGAAGCCGGTGTGCCTATAGCCCATGCTCTGCAACAAGAGAAGCCATCGCAATGAGAAGCCCATGCACCGCAATGAAGAGTAGCCCCTGCTCGCCACAACTAGAAAAAGCCTGCACGCAGCAACAAAGACCCCACGCAGCCAAAAATAAATTAATTAATTAATTAATTAATTAAATTTTAAAAAATATCTACAATGAGGTATCACCTCACACTGGTTAGAGTGTGCATCATCAGAAAATCTACAAACAACAGATGCTGGAGAGGGTGTGGAGAAAAGGGAACCCTCTTGCACTGTTGATGGGAATGTAAATTGATACAGCCACTATGGAGAACAATATGGAGGTTCCTTAAAAAACTAAAAATAGAACTACCATACGAACCAGCAATCCCACTACTAGGCATATACCCTGAGTAAACCATAATTCAAAAAGAGTCATGTACCACAATGTTCACTGCAGCACTATTTACAATAGCCAGGACATGGAAACAACCTAAGTGTACATCAACAGATGAATGGATAGAGAAGATGTGGTACTTATATACAATGGAATTACTCAGCCATAAAAAGGACTGAAATTGGGTCATTTGTAGAGACGTGGATGGACCTAGTCTGTCATACAGAGTGAAGTAAGTCAGAAAGAGAAAACAAATATCGTATATTAACGCATATATGTGGAATCTAGAAAAATGGTACAGATGAACCGGTTTGCAAGGCAGAAATAGAGACACAGATGTAGAGAACAAACGTATGGACACCAAGGGGGGAAAGCAGTGTGTGTGGGTGGGGGGGATGAACTGGCATATATGCACTAATTGGCATATATGCACTAATATGCATAAAATAGATAATTGGCATATATGCACTAATATGCATAAAATAGATAATTGGCATATAGGCACTAATATGCATAAAATAGATAACTAATAAGAATTTGCTCTACTAAAAAATTATATTAAATTTTAAAAAAAGAAAGGAAAAAACATATCAAGGAAAGGTTACATGAAGAATCCAGTTTGAAGGAAAATATGCCCCAAGAAACAAAAAAGTTTCCCACAAGTGCTTCACGCTTTGGAATAAATGAATGAGAGCCAAAGTCTATAAACTGAGCATTCAAATAGTACACATTGATGGGGTTCAGGACACACTACCCCAAAATATGGCATCTCGGTGTACTGTATATTTTAAGAAGAAATTTGAGAAAATGATGGAAGCAAGAAGGTCACTCTGACCTTCCTCTGCCCTTCTCCCTTGAAAGAAGCATTAAAACCCTCAAGTGAGAGGAACATCCTTGTCTCCAAAGACAAAGTGACACCTGGAAGAATCTGAACAAGCAGGCCTTGTTAGATTTCCCCAAGTTTACTATAATTACCTCTTACTTCTTGACCTATCATATTCCTCCACGACTGTGTACTCTTGATCAAACCTAGCATAAAAAGACTCAGGTCTAACTGTCAAAAAAACCCCCCACATTTCAAAAAGACACATGCACCCCAACGTTTATTGCAGCACTATTTACAATAGCCAGGACATGGAAGTAACCTAAATGCCCATAGACAGACGAAAGGATAAAGAAGATGTGGTACATATACACAATGGAATATTACTCAGCCATAAAAAGAAACAAAATTGGGTCATTTGTAGAGATGTGAAGGGACTGTCATACAGAGTAAAGTAAGTCAGAAAGAGAAAAACAAATATCATACATTAACGCATATATGTGGAATCTAGAAAAATGGTACAGATAAACTGGTTTGCAAGGCAGAAATAGAGATGCAAATGTAGAGAACAAATGTATGGACACCAAGGTGGGAAAGCAGGGAGGGGCGGGTGGTGGTGGGATGAACTGAGAGATTGACATATATACACTAATATGTATAAAACAGATAACTAATAAGAACCTGCTGTATAAAATTAAAAATAAATAAATAAAAATTTTTTAAATGGGCAGAAGATTTGAATAGATATTTTTCCAAAGAAGACATACAAATGGCCAACAGACATATGAAAAGATGCCCAAAGGGCACAGGACCAGCTGCTATTTTTATATACTTTTTACAACTGAAGCTTGGGTTTTGGAAAACCTGGGAGGCTTTGGGGAAGAAGCTCAGGTTACGGGGATCAGGCCCGAGGATGGAATTCATGACTCTTGGACTCTGGCACCTGAATAAGGACAAACCGGAAAGACAAGGTAGCCCAGACACTTGCTGATCTGACCAAGGGGCCTGAGTATGGAACAGAATGAAGAAAGTGCCCAGTCAAAATGCACAACTAGGCAGGATCCATAACAGAACTGCTGGCTCCAGGCTACTTATCTGGAATTCCAGCTGTTGCCGACTTGGGCTTCCCTGTCCTCAGGTTCACCGCTAGAGATGCATCACCAACTTACTTTAGATCCATGCTGTTGAGGGACAATGAAACAATTGCTGCTTACCCCTTGGTCACTACACATGCCAATCAGAATCCACAGTGTGCACCTGCCATTGGGTCACTTCCTCTAGCACCTGCCCAGCTGGGGGCTTTGGGGAAGAAAGCAGGTAATCCTGGCCTCCAGCCCTCCTGCTTATCCTGCTGTAAGTAATCATTCATCCACTCTGACTCCTGACCCACCCAGACGTCTGAGGCCCCACCTCATCTCTCTCCTGGACTACTGCAGCAGCCTCCAGTTTGCCCTCCCTACTCCCAACTCCTACTACACAAATCCACTGCACAGAAAGCTACTCCATCAGTTTTCTTAAGGTGCAGTCAGGATCAGGTGCTCAAGCTGGTCTGAACCTCTTCAGTGTCATCCTCACTGCTTAGAGAATAAAGTCTAAATCCCTCAATGGGACATCAAGATCTTACACAATCCAGGCACAACTTTCCCTTCTCATTTCATTTCCCATTCTAGTCTCACATGGATCCCCACCCTGTGCTTGAGCCATATTTAAATTCTTGTTCTCCTATAATGTTCTGCATGTTCCAACCGTCCTATCTTTTCAGCCTATTCTTTCCCCTCTGAAGCCCTCCTTTGTCTCTGCACTCATTGAAATCCTAGCTATTCTTTACAGCTCATTCTTTTTTTTTAACATCTTTATTGGAGTATGATTGCTTTACAATGGTGTGTTAGTTTCTGCTTTATAACAAAGTGAATCAGCTATACATATACATATATCCCCATATCTCCTCCCTCTTGTGTCTCCCTCCCACCCTCCCTATCCCACCCCTCTAGGTGGTCACAGAGCACTGAGCTGATATCCCTGTGCTATGTGGCTGCTTCCCACTAGCTATCCATTTTACACATGGTAGTACATATAAGTCCATGCCACTCTCTCACTTTGCCCCAGCTTACCCTTCCCCCTCCCTGTGTCCTCAAATCCATTCTGCGTCTTCATTCCTGTCCTGTCCCTAGGTTCCTCATAACCACATATTTTATTTATTTTTTTATTATTATTTTTTAAAATAAATTTATTTCTTTTATGTATTTATTTATGGCTGTGTTGGGTCTTCCTTGCTGCACGTGGGCTTTCTCTAGTTGTGGTGAGCGGGGACTACTCTTTGTTGTGGTGAGCAGGCTTCTAATTGCAGTGGCTTCTCGTGTTGTGGAGCACAGGCCCTAGGCACACGGGCTTCAGGAGTTATGGCACACGGGCTCAGTAGTTGTGGCTCGCGGGCTCTAGAGCACAGGCTCAGCAGTTGTGGCACACAGGCTTAGTTGCTTCGTGGCATGTGGGATCCTCCCAGACCAGGGCTCGAACCCATGTCCCCTGCACCGGCAGGCGGATTCCTAACCACTGCGCCACCAGGGAAGCCCCATAACCACATATTTTAGATTCCACTTCCTCCATAAAGCCTTCTTAGTTGGAAGTAACTTCTCATTTCTCTCTGCCTCTAAGTACTTGTCATCATCTAAGTAGCCATCCTTGTCGCTCTCTGCCTGTGTTTTCAGTTTAACCCTTATTTGAATGTCAACTCTTTGAGGGCAGTGCCATGTATTAAATTGCTAGCATGGTGTGTATATTCAATAAATATTTGCTGAAGCTGAACTTATCTAGAGGATGAAATTAGACAGGGAGTTCTGGGGCAGTTAATAGAAGAAAGAAAGAATAGAGATCCTGGCCCTGTGTCCTCACAAAGCCAGCACGCCCTCAAGAATGAGGCTGGGGAGGAAGTCTCAGTGCCCCTAGGCATGGCCACATCCCAAGGGCTCACTACTGTCTCCAGCCACATAAATCCTGCCGCAGTGTTCAGAGACAGAGCCTTGACCTGGTGAGAAGCAGACACAACAACTGTCCGAACCCAGGTCACCTGGGTGTTAAGATGCTGAGACGTTAATGCCAGAAGCATGCAGCCCAGACTCAAGCACCCACGTTCGTGTGTCCTTCTCAGGGCATAATATGGCTCTCTTGGAGGAGGGGCAGGGAGAGTCAGCCATGACATTACATTGCGCTCCCGTGAACAGCATCAAGATGGCTTGAGGTGTGCAGAAGTGATAGAGGTCATGAAAAGGCTTCTGTTTCGCTCTGCACAAGCCCTGACGTCTTTGGCTTTCAGCTTCCCCACTTCCTCTGGTCTGGCATAAAGAAGGCCCAGTTGTCAGCTCTGGGCACTGCTTGCACTCCTGCCCTCCCACAGGAACCCAGGTTTCCTACAGAACAGAGGGAGTCGTGAGCTGTCATCCCCTGAACTTCTCAGGGAACGAATTCCCGGAGATGTGGGAATTTGCCATGAGGTAGGAAGCTTCTTCCTAGTGACTTGGGTTGGAGGTAGGAGGAAAAGGAGGTGAACAGAGGATCTGGCCTTGGCCCTAGCCCTAGGGTTCCAGCATGCACAGCAGGCTCGGGGATAGCCTGTGTGACAATTGGGAGTCCGCCACCCGACCACCACTGCCACCACTGCTCAGGGAAAAGGGAAAAATAAAAACCTCTGTAAGATGAGCTCCTACACACAAACCTGGAGGCTTATGGGGCCCCACAAACCTGCCACTACCAGTGAGTGACTGATACAATAGGTATCTCAGTAGAACACAGTTCACTTAGAAGGTTGAATGGTTACCATTGAATTCCACTAAAATCCCATCAGTTATCAGAGCTTTATAAGAGCTCCTGACAAATAATGATAACTTACTGTTATGGGTTGAAGTCCTAACCCCCAGTACCTCATAATGTGACCATATTAGAAATAGGATCGTTGCAGATGTAATTAGTTAAGATGAGGTCACTAGGGTGGGCCAGATTCAATGACTGGTGTCTTATAATGAGGGAAATATGGACAGATACACACACACACACACAAAGGAGAGCACCATGTGAACAGGCACAGAAGATGGCCATCTACAACCAAGGAGAGAGGCCTGGAATAGATTCTTGCCAAACAGCACTCAGTAGGAACCAACACTGCAGACATCTTGATTCACACTTCTAGCCTCCAGATCTGTGAGACAACATATTTCTGTTGTTTAATCCACTCAGTTCATGGTACTTTGTTATGACATTCCTAACAAATGAACACTCTTACCATTGAAAAATTCTCACTATAAGTCATGATCACTTATTTCAGTTAGCCCTAAAACAACCCAATGAGTCAGGTACTTTTATTTATCCTCATTTTTCCAAACGAGGGCTCTGAGGCTATGAAAGGTTAAGAAATTTGCCCAAAGTATTAAGTTGTGGAGCCAAGATTTGAACTCTGCTGCCTGACTCTGAAATCCGTGTTCTTTTCTGCACCACCCACCACTGCCTCAGAAAGAAGGAAAGTCCTGATGAATAATTCTGTCGTGGGAACCAGGCCCACGTGAGCTCTGCCTGGTAGTCGTGCTCCCCATGTGGACACATTCAATTCATTGTTGTCAACACAATGGGCTTCCAGACATGCCACCGGGGTAGACAACACCTGGCAGCTCCCAGATGGCCACACAGGAGCCAGGGTGGATGACAGGCCAGCAAGGGCCGACAGGTGAGGCCCAGCTGACAGGATTTGGTAAGAGGGTGAGGCCAGTATTCATGGACCTGACAGGTTCAGTCATGGTTCTACAGGGTGGGTGGCACTGGGCACTAAGAGAAGCCAATGAGAATTCTGTGAAGGCAGGAAACAGACGGGCAGTTATTAGGAATTGAGCCTGAAAAGGAATAAGGACAAGACAGGGGCAGAAATGCAGGATCTGGGACCCACGGAGACCAAAGAGGCTGAAATTCAAGGCCAGAAGGTGGAGAGAGACTATAGGAGCCCCTCAAGGAAGAGGCTGTCCAAGGTCAGAAGTAACTGGTCTCTGAGGATGATGCCCGTAGGTTTGACTTTGGTGAGAACAAGGTAGAGTTGAGAAGAGGCTTCTTGTCTAACTACTGGAGAAATAACTTATCTTGTGCAAATGAAGCAAATGGGGGAAATCCCGTGTAAGGCAGTTGCCCCAACAGCAGGCTTAGAGCCATCCTGGCTTTCATTTGGGGTTTCTCCACCCTACTCTGCCTGGTTCAAGTCCAAGGGTCATGAAAGGCCTTTAACAGCTCTGGACAGAACACGCCTTCCTCGTTTCTCTCCTGATTCTGAGCCCTGACTTCCTACGAGATAGGGTCCTAACACTCCCAGCAGATGTGCCCCAGCCACTTCCCAAGTGTTTCCTAGCCACTATCAGCAAGCCACCATCGCTTCCCTGAGTGTCTGGGGTCTCAGATATGAGCTTATGGGCTTCGCCAGTTGGGACCAAGGCCAGCCTTCAGGAAGTTGGTGGCAGGGGACTTGCTTCCCTTATGAGCTCTATTTACCCATCTTCACACCATTGCAGGACTTCCTCACCCTACCTTCTGTGGGACATGGATAAGCATTTTAAATGTCATTATTTGTATATTCTAATCTAATGTACATTTTGAAAAGGTAAAATTTTATAAGTAGCAGCATAATTCTTACAGCGCTTTGGGATAAGTTTAACAAACGATGTCACAAGAACCGTAGAGAGATTCTGCTTTTTGACCCAGTAATAGCACCCTTGCAATGTCATTCTAAGGAAACATTCAAGAGATGAGGAATATACTCATTCATGAATTTAGTAAGCTTGCTAAAGATGTGAGGGCATGTGAGGGATCACTATGCAGGGCACTCTATTCCATCTTGCCAGCAACCTCTGACTTCCTGCATTCCCCTCACCCCTTTTCATTTGTCCACCCAGATGACCTCTGAGGCTCCAAATCCCGCCCCCCCATTCTAAAGAGCAACTCAGCTCTCCATAACACCTTCCCCAACACTCCCCCACCCAAACCCCCCCAAATGCTCCATTCAACACTCTCACTCCCCACTCCAGAGAAGGCAGTGAAAAGTGGTTATTCTTAGCATAGTTTTCCTCTTCCTCTCACATATACTATGGAAATTAGAAAGCTATTAGAAAAGAGAGAGGGTTAGCTCTGTATGTGCTGACATGAACAAAAGATGTTGATGATTTATCATCAAATGAAACAAACAGACAAGTTGCAGGGCCATATATACAGTGTGATACCTTTGTATCCATGAGGTCTGGCAGGCTCTGTGTCAACCTGTTAGCTGTAGTTTCTTTCCTGTGGGGAGGAAATGGAATTGAGGTTATAATGGAGAGCATTCACTTTCTTACTCCATATAAATATATTATTTGAACTTTGTTTATTTTACAATGAAAATGTATTGATTGTGCAAGTAAGAAAGAAAAGAAGATGCAGAATTTCAGCATGGGGAAAGCAGGCCAAGGATTGCCAAGGCCCTGCCCTCTTGGAGAAGCAAATTTTTACCCTCAGCTAGTTTGCTCATTTTTCCCCAACTGCCTCAGGAAGCTGAGAGAGAGTGGGCTCTCCTGTTGGAGGCATTGCTCAGAAAGCCAGGCTTAATGCTCTTCTATTACTGCTGGCTAACAACCCTTCTCCCTCAGCCTTTCCAGACCACTCACCCGCACGCAGTGCACCAGGGCTGTATGGGGCCTGGAAGACCACTCCTTGATAGGTTCTCCTTCCTCTGGTGAGAGCCATGCCAAAAAACCTGGGGTTCACCAGGACCACAAGCTCCTCTTCGACAAAGAGAGGTGAGGGGATTCTGAGTTGTTGATATCTCTTCTCACCTTTCTCGGCAGGATTAATCAGGCTTGGCCAAAACCAACCAGTAACACTGAATGAAAACAGAGAAGACAGAGAGCCTCAGTTCTATCTTGTCCACTGTGCCTCAACTCATAGGAAACAAAGGTAAGTCAACAAGCTGTGGTTTGTAACCACTTTAATGGATCAGGGGAAGTAAGAGCCTTGAATGTCCTCCCAGGTTAGATGGAAGTTTCCCTCCTGGGAGAAGAAAATTCCTGGCAAGTTAGTGCTGGTTGTTGGCAGGCCACCTCAGGTCCTTGCCTTGTGGCCCTCTCCATAGGGCTGCCTGAGTGTCCTCACAACATGGCAGCTGGATTCCCCAAGAGCCGGTGATCGAGGGGTGATCAGGCCACATCTTTTATGACCTAGACTCAGAAGTCACACATCATTTCTGCCACATTCTATTCATTAGAAACAAATTAGTAAGCCTAGCCCAGACTTAAGCGGAGGGGAATGAGGCTCCACTTTTTGAAGCAAGAAGAAAGAATTTGTGGGCATATTCTAAAACCACCACAGTCATTACCTATCAGCCCTTGTATAGCTTCAAGAGACACAAAAATGAGTCACACAAAATCCCTGCTGTCAAACGCAAATCAATAAATGTGATACACCACATTAACAATTTGAAGAACAAAAACCATATGATCATTGCAATAGATTCAGAAAAGCTTTTGACAAAATGCAATATCCAGTTATGATAAAAACTCTCCACAAAGTGGGTGTAGACAGAACATACCTCAACATAACAAAGGTCACATATGATAAGCCCACAGTTAACATCATATTCAATGGTGAAAAGCTGAAAGCATTTCCACTAAGATCAGGAACCAGACAAGGATGCCCAGTCTCGCCACTTTTTTTTTTTTTTTAATAAATCTATTTATTTATTTTTGGCTGTGTTGGGTCTTCATTTCTGTGCGAGGGCCTTCTCTAGTTGCAGCGAGCGGGGGCCACTCTTCATCACAGTGTGCAGGCCTCTCACTGTCACGGCCTCTGTTGTTGCGGAGCACAGGCTCCAGACACGCAGGCTCAGCAGTTGTGGCTCACGGGCCTAGTTGCTCCACGGCATGTGGGACCCTCCCAGACCAGGGCTCAAACCCGTGTCCCCTGCATTGGCAGGCAGACTCTCAACCACTACGCCGCCACGGAAGCCCTCACCACTTTTATTCAACAAAGTATTGGAAGTCCTAGCCACAGCAATCAGACAAGAAAAAGAAATTTAAAAATCCAAATTGGAAAAGAAGAAGTAAAAGTGTCATTGTTTGCAGATGACATGATACTATACTTAGAAAATCCTAAAGATGACACAAAAAAACTACTAGAGCTCATCAATGAATTCAGTAAGCTGGAGGATATAAAATTAATGTACAGAAATCTGTCACATTTACATACAGTAACAATGAACTATCAGAAGGAGAAATTAAGGAAACAATTCCATTTACAATTGCATTAAAAAGAATTAAATACCTAGGAATAGATCTAACAAAGGAGGTAAAAGACCTGTACTCAGAAAACTATAAGACACTGATGAAAGAAACTGAAGACTAACAAAAACAGATAGAGAGATATACTGTGTTCATGGATTGACAGAATTAATAGTGTTAAAATGACCATACTACCCTAGGCAATCTACAGATTCAATGCAATACCTATCAAAATACCAATGGCATTTTTCACAGAACTAGAATAAATCACTTTAAAATTTGTATGAAAACACAAAAGAGCAAGAGCAGCCAAAACAATCTCGAGAAAGAAGAACAGAGCTGGAGATATCCCTCCAGCTCAACACTGCTAATCATCAGGGAAATGCAAATCAAAACCACAGTGAGATATCACCTCACACCTGTCAGAATGGCCATCAGCAAAAAGACCACAAATAACAAATGTTGGCCAGGATGTGGTGAAAAGGGACCCCTTGTACACTGTTGGTGGGGATGTAAATTGGTACAGCCACTGTGCAAAACAGTATGGAGGTATGGAGGTTCCTCAAAAAACTAAAAATAGAACTACCATATCATCCAGCAATTCTACTCCTGGGTATATCTCTGAAGAAAACGAAAACACTAATTCGAAAAGATGCATGCCCCCAATGTTCATAGCAGCATTATCTACAGCAGCCAAGATATGGAAGCAACCTAAGTGCCCATCAACAGATGACTGGATAGAGAAGATGTAGTATAAATATACATACAATGGAATATTATGCAGCCATAACAAAGAATAAAATTTTGACATTTGCCACAACATGGGTGGACCTGGAGTCTATGCTAAGTGAAATAAGTCATACAGAGAAAGACAAATACTCTATTTTCTCTCTAATACATGGAATCTAGAAAATAAAATGAATATAACAAAACAGAAGCTGAGGGCTTCCCTGGTGGCGCAGTGGTTGAGAGTCCGCCTGCCGGGACACGGGTTCGGGCCCTGGTCCAGGAGGATCCCACATGCCCTGGAGTGGCTGGGCCCGTGAGCCATGGCCGCTGAGCCTGCGCGTCCGGAGCCTGTGCTCCGCAACGGGAGAGGCCACAACAGTGAGAGGCCCGCGTACTGCATAAAAAAAAAAAAAAAGCTTTACACAAAAATTTATTAAAAAAAACAGAAGCTGACTCACAGATATAGAGAACAAACTAGTGATTACAAATGCGGAGAGGGGAGGGAGGGGCAAGACAGGGGTAGTGGATTAAGAGGTACAAACCACTCTGTATAAAATAAATGTTATAAGGATATATTGTACAGCACAAGTAATATAGCCAATATTTTACAATAACTTTAAATGGAGTATAATCTATAAAAATTTTGAATCACTATGTTGTACATCTGAAACTAATATAAGATTGTAAATCAACTATACCACAATTTAAAAAAAAAATTCTCTGCCCTCAAAAAACTATTCGGCTTGACTTCCCTGGTGGTCCAGTGGGTAAGACTCTGTGCTCCCAATGCAGGGGGCCCGGGTTTGATCCCTAGCTGGGGAACTAGATCCCAAATGCATGTTGCAACTAAAGATCCCGCGTGCCACAACGAAGATCCAGAGAAGCAAAAATAAATAAATATTTTTGAAAAAAAAAAGAAAGAAAGAAAAACCTTTTGGCTTAACAAAGGAGACTGACAAATCATACTGGATTATATAAGCTGTGGGAACACAGAGGACAAAGTTTTCTCCTGGGGGAGGGAGGACAGTGGGAGAGGAGTCTCTGAAAGGAGGTAGAATCTGATGTGGGCCTTGAAGTATGAGTAGGAATCTGTTAGATCAGGTGAACTGATGCTCAGCCCCCATTCCAACCTCCTTCTGGTGTTCCCTGCTCTGCAGGAGCTGCTAAGATAAAACTACATTTCCCAGACTTCTGTGCAGGTGACGCTCTAGAAAGGATTTAGGTTCCACTCTGTGAAACACACAAAAGCAAGATTTGGAGGGCAGGAATCAGGTGTGAGCCAAGCTCCCATCCCTTCTGCTATTTCTGCTGACGAGTCTGCCGTGGAGGTGTTTGCTTTTCCTACGGCACAGGTGGTAGCAGCCCCAGACACTGGCTCACGGGGATATCCTTTTACTGTTGAGACTGTGGCTAGTGTGGCATAGTTCTGGAGTGGCAGCTATGTGCTTCCTGAGGGTAGAAAATGCTCAGGCCTTCCAGAACCTCTTCTAGAGTTGGAGTGGAAGGGCTCAGAGCACAGGGACAGCTTGCCTCAAACTCTCCCTCCTATGTCTACTCCTCCTGGCCCCCTTGACTTCAACTCTTTCATATCCTTAAATGAGTGAGAGGCCACCCCTTTGCAAGGACTCAGAGGTGATCTTACTTTGGCAAGTGGCAGGATCTTGGAGCCTTAACTACAACTGGGAGTGAAGCCATTTCATTTTAACAACCAGTCGCTCCAAGTTAAAAACCATAAAATGCCAACAGAAACTTAAGCTGGCCCTCTACAGTCTTTCACCGTCTCCCTCACTGAACCCATCCACACATGCAAAGTTGTCAGCCAAATGGAAGTGTCGCTGGATTCATTTAAGGGATAAATGTGGGACCTTTAGAAAGTCTATAAGCCCAGCAGATGTCAGGAAGCCAGCAACTGATGTTTGCCTGTGGTTTCTGGGCTGTGTACCTAGGATGTGCAGGTTAGAACAGAGCTCACCTCCCCCCAGTCCTGGGCTGCAGAGACACTGACTTGTGATGGGGTTTTTATTGCTCTTGTTTTCAATCATTAATGTACCAACATCACGTGCCAGCTTCCACAGGGCTCTCATTCTCCAGCAGGCTCCCCATCCCTGTGCCCACATACACATACACATACACAGTGCTTCAGATACTTGGGAGACTGACCTTCCCGCATTCATTTGATAAATATTTATAGCTTAAGAAACAACAGGCTGGAAAGCCCACAACAGCCATCAATCCCACCCACAGTGGGACTTGCCTGCTGTCAGCCTGGCTTGTAAACCTCTCTGAGTGCAGGGCAAGGCGTCCTGAGCAAGAGGCAATAAATACACACTGCTTGGTTGAGCCCCTAATTGACAGAATCTTGAAACCAGAAACTGAGTCTAGGGTTCCTGCGTAGCCCGTGAGCCTTAGATGGGAAACAAGCATGAGGACGAGATGGATTTGACTTCTGAATGATGACTCTTTTTTGAATTGCAGTAAAGAGTCAGTGTCCAGATGTCCCCCCAAAGGCCTCCTTATGCAGCTTCTAAACATTTTCTAGATCCTGGACCCCTTTCAGAATGTGATTAAAGTTCTGGGTATTCTCCCCAGAAAAATACACACAGGCACATACACACAACACTGTGCATGTAATAACTTCAGAGACAGGCCTTCCAGAAGCTAAGAGTCTCACAGAGAAGGTAAACAAACAAACAAAAATGCACGTGAATATAGAGGACAACATGACGGGCACTCTGAAGGATTGTGGCGCTAAAGTATTTTGAGAGTTCATGGGGGAGAGAGGTCAAGTTGTAAGGTAAAGAGTCAAGCATAACAAGAAGGAACCAATCCTGAATGCATTCCCACGTCCTCCAGACGTCCACAGAGGGCTTCTGTATCTTGATGTCCAAGTGAGGTGGCCTGGACTTCTGAATCCCGTGGACCAGAGAGTTCCACGTGCTCTCGAGCATTTCTGCTGGCTCCCAGTGGGGACCTCAGTCTCCTGGCCCTTCTACCTCTTGAAATTCTAGCTTCCTCACACACCACTTCTGTCCCCATATGACATCCCCCAACCCCAACACAAAATTCAGCCACTCCTTTGGCTTCCACGATAGAAAAATTCAATCCCACCAAGCATTTATACATACAGGTTTTACAAAATATGGGAGAATGGGTCCTGGGAAAGGGTCATATTATACAGCACCTGGACTTCTGCCATCACTGAGTCCCTCTGCCTTCTCTCCACACTTTTGTTTCTTTCCCCCTTCTTTTCAGAAGCAGCTTAAAGAGTTCCTGAGCCTTAGTGTCCGCTGACACCTAGGTCCGGGGTGAGGGTGGGGTGAGGGTTGGTGGGGAAGGAGAAGAACCCTCTCTCCAAGGACGGATCAAGGCATCCTTCCAAAGCACACACGCAGTGACTTCTCTAAGAGGAATTCAGCAATAAAAGTCTCTCCATCCCATTTGTATTGGTGAGTTGAAGAGAACAAAATCCACTCCAGCTAGATCAGGCAAGAAGGGATTTATGACAGGATATTAAGTGTCTTACAGAACTACTAGGAGAAATGTAGAAAAGACTTTAGGTTGAGCTTTCAGAAAAGCCTCCCAAAGAAGATCTGGGCCACCAGGGAAGCTGCTCGCTCCAAAACCACCAGTGCTCCTGCCACAAGGTCACCAGCAAAATGCATGATCCTGGCCTCCCAACATCCATGAGGCTAGAGACAGGACACCGGGATGCCTGCTCACGCCACCAGAGAGAGCTCAGTCAGTCCCTCAACTGCAATGCCAGCAGAAAGAGCAGCGGCAGCAGAAGTATGGCCTCTGCCTGGCTTCCACCCAGATCTCTTCTGCCTCATACCTTGAGGTCTGATCATCCATCCAAGGAAAGACATCCGAGAGTCCATTACAGCCAGGATCCACAGGGCCTGCCCAACAGGTGGGGACTCTGATCTGAGCACTCATCCTTGTAATGTGGGCCACACACACTTGTGTGCCCTTCTCCTTGCCCCCAGGCAGAGCCAGGACTGGAATGAGGCAACGGGGCTCCAGGGGCACAAAGTAGAAGGAGGCACTCCCTCTATGGCTCATGCAAGTGCAAGGTCAGCACCTGCAGTGAGTGTCTCCTTAAATATTTGTGCACTTGGTGCCTTGCCTGCTTCATCTTAGTTCCAGCCAGCTCCCAGGGGATACTAACCTGCACTCCTTCCCCAGCCTTGACAATCTGGAAACAGGTCCTGGCTGGACATCGTGGTGAGATTTCCTGCCACCTCCAGCTTGATTCCTAGGCCAGATGTCAGAGGGGGCACCAGGCTGTCTGAAAGCCAACATTTCTAGGCCCAGCTTCCCGAATCCAGGAGTCTTCAATAAACTGATTTATTTTGTACCTCTTAACCCCCACCCTTATCTTGCCCTTCCTACATATAACATAAATAAACTATAATGACATATTGTACAACACAAGGAATATAGCCAACATTTTACAATAACTATAAATGGAATATAACCTTTAAAAAGTGTGAATCAGGGACTTCCCTGGTGGCGCAGTGGTTAAGACTGCAAGCTCCCAATGGAGGGGGCCCAGTTTCGATCCCTGGTCTGGGAACTAGATCCCACATGCATGCCGCAACTAAGAAGTCCTCATGCCACAACTAAGAAGTCCACCTGCCACAACTAAGAGTCCGCATGCTGCAACTAAGAAGCCCGCTTGCCACAACGAAGATCCTGTGTGCTGCAACTAAGACCCGGCTCAGCCAAAATAAATTAAATAAATAAATAAATATTTTTAAAAATTGTGAATCACTATGTTGTATACCTGAAACTTACATAATATTGTACATCAACTATACCTCGGGACTTCCCTGGTGGCACAGTGGTTAAGAATCTGCCTGCCAATGCAGGGGACATAGGTTCGATCCCTGGTCCGGGAAGATTCTACCTGCTGTGGAGCAACTAAGCCCATGCGCCACAACTACTGAGCCCATGTGCCACAACTACTGAAACCCAAGCGCCTAGAGCCTGTGCTCCTCAACAACAGAAGTCACCGCAATGAGGAGCCTGTGCACCACAACAAAGAGTAGCCCCTGCTCACTGCAACTAGAGAAAGCCTGCACGCAGCAACGAAGACCCAACACAGCCAAAAATACATACATAAATAAATGTATTAAAAAAACTATACCTCAATTTTTAAAAAATTAAGTAGAAAATAAGCAGCTGTATTTAAATCCCTCTGTGCTGAAGTCTCATGAGGGATGCTACTCTTTTGTCTTATGGAGTAAGGAGTTCCTTCTCCTTTTTCACACCAATAGGCAATGAAAGAGGTAGAATATGGCTAAGCTCACCCCACTTTCCACCAACTTACTCCTAAAGGGATAAAAAGGAAGAAAAGCATTGTGGTAAGAATAAATAAATTAGACTATATTAAAATTTAAAACTTCTGTGCATCAAAGGACACAATCAACAGAGTGAAAAAGCAACCCACAGAATGGGAGAAAATATTTATAAATCATATACTATCTAATAAAGAGTTAATAACCAGAATATATAAAGAACTCATACAACTCAATGACAAAAAAAATAAACAACCTGATTTTAAAATGGGCAAAGGACTTGAGTAGATATTTATGCATAGAAGATACATAAATGGCCAACAATCACATGGAAAGAGGCTCAATATCACTAATCATTAGGGAAATGCAAATCAAAACCACAGTGAGACACCACCTCACACCCATTAGGATGGTTACCTTAAAAAATAACAAAAAAGCCACCAGAGGGCTTCCCTGGTGGCGCAGTGGTTGAGAGTCCGCCTGCCAATGCAGGGGACACGGGTTCGTGCCCCGGTCCGGGAAGATCCCACATGCCGCGGAGCGGCTGGGCTCGTGAGCCATGGCCGCTGAGCCTGCGCGTCCGGAGCCTGTGCTCCACAACGGGAGAGCCCACAACAGTGAGAGGCCTGCGTACCGCAAAAAAAAAAAAAAAAAAAGCCACCAGAAAATAACACATGTTGGCAAGGATGTAGAGAAATTGGAAGCCTTGTGCACTGCTGGTAGGAAGGTGAAATGCTGCAGCCACTATGGAAAACAATATCATGGTTTCTCAAAAAATTACAAATAGAATTATTGTATGATCCAGCAACTCCATTTCTGAGTATATACACAAAAGAATTAAAAGCAGGGTCTTGAGGAGATATTTATACTGCCATGTTCATAGCAGCATTACTCACAGTAGCCCAAAGGTGGAAGCAACCCAAGTACCCATTGATGGATAAACAAAATATATACATACAGTGGAATATTATTCAGCCTTTAAAAGGTAGGAAATTCTGAACATGCTGCAACATGGATGAACCTTGAGAACACTAGGCTAAGTGACATATGCCAGTCACAAAAAAACAAATTGTTTGATTCCACTCACCTAATCAAATTCATAAAGACAGGAAGTAGAATGTTGATTCAGGGGCTAGGGGATGGGGAGAATGGAGAATTTAATGGGTATAGAGTTTCAGTTTTGCAAGATGAAAAGAATTCTGGAGATTTTTTTATACAACAATGTGAATGAACTTACCACTACTGAACTGTACACTTAAAAAGAGTTAAGATGGTAGATTTTATGTCATGTGTATCTTACCACAATTAAAACATTTTTAATTTAAAAAAAAAAGAAAAGCATTGTGCACGAGCTGCCTTTCTCTGCCTTCTCTTTATAACAGTGTTTGAGGATTACCATTTGGATGAGAAGGGGCCTTTAGAATACCTGCCCAAATCTGCAGGAGCGCTATGTGTTTAATATAGTATAACATCTGCCATTGGTGGCGGAGGGGGTGGGGCACCAGGCATTGTGCTCAGTACGGTACTTTACTTGTGGTTCCTTTTTCTTTTTTTAAAATTTTTATTTATTTACTTATTTATTTTTGGCTGTGTTCGGTCTTCATTGCTGAGTGCAGGCTTTCTCTAGTTGCGGCGAGTAGGGGCTACTCTTCATTGTGGTGCACGGACTTCTCATTGCGATGGCTTCTCTTGTTGTGGAGCATGGGCCCTAGGCGCGCAGGCTTCAGTAGTTGTGGCACATGGGCTCAGTAGTTGTGGCTCGTGGGCTCAGTAGCTGTGGCTCGTGGGCTCTAGATCACAGGCTCAGTAGTTGTGGTGTGTGGCACACGGGCTTAGTTGCTCTGAGGCATGTGGGATCTTCCTGGACCAGGGCTTGAACCCATGTCCCCTGCGTTGGCAGGTGGATGCTTAACCACTGTGCCACCAGGGAAGCCCCATGGTTTCTTATTTAATCCACATGAAGACCCTAGGGGGTAGGTCTAATTATTAGGGATGAAACTCAGACTTCAACGGGTTAAAGTCACAGTCTGTGACTTACCAAGTCACAGAGCTAACACATCAGTGACCCTGAGACCTGACCCCAGGTCCAGTAGGGCTCCGAGGCTGGGTGGCCAGCACCACACCACACTGCCTCCCTGGCAGAGGCTGACTTTTCAAGGTCCATTTCAGGCTCCTTCCCAGCACGATCAGAACCCTGGTGTAAGAGGCTCTCTATCTTCCCCATTCCTACCACTGCCCCCATGAAACGTTAAATAAACGTACAAGGATAACTTTCCTCTTACCTCTTTGCAGCCGCCGCCCCAAGAGGCCCACCCAGACCAAATCACACACAGGAGGCGGCCAGCGGTGTGGTAGGTGGTATGCTGTCCTGGAAGGGAGACCGAGAGCTTTCCAGCCAAAGGGCCCTGGGTTGAAAGCCCAGTGCCACCGCTACGTAGCTGTTTGACACTGAGCACGTGACACCCTCTTTGAGCCTGATTCATTATCTGTAAAATGGGATAAGTGATCCTCACCTTGTAGGGTGGTTAAAGGGTTTAAATGAGTATGTATACAGTCCTTCCTCAGCATCCGCAGAGAATCAGTTCCAGGAGCTTCCTCAGACGCCAAAATCCACGCATGTTCAAGTCGCTTATATAAAATGGGTACAGTGGGCCCTCCGTATCCGTGGGTTTTTCATCCATGGATTCATCTAACCTAGTACTGAGTGGTTGGTTGAATCAGAAGCTGTGAAACCCATTTAGGTCTTTAATGCATTTTGAGTTTATTTTTGTGTATGGTGTTAGGGAGTGTTCTAATTTCATTCCTTTACATGTAGCTGTCCAGTTTTCCCAGCACCACTTATTGAAGAGACTGTCTTTTCTCCATTGTATATTCTTGACTCCTTTGTCATAGATTATACCAAAGGTATAAGGCCAGACACTATAAAACTCCTAGAGGAAAACACAGGCAGAACACTCTGACATAAACCACAGCAAGATCTTTTTTGACCCACCTCCTAGAGTAATGAAAATAGAAACAAAAATAAACAAATGGGACCTAATTAAACTTAACAGCTTTGGCACAGCAAAGGAAACCATAAACAAGAAGAAAAGACAACCCTCAGAATGGGAGAAAATATTTGCAAATGAAGCAATTGACAAGGGATTAATCTCCAAAATATACAAACAGCTTATGCAGCTCAATATCAAAAGAACAGACAACTCAACCCAAAAATGGGAGGAAGACCTAAATAGACATTTCTCCAAAGAAGACACAGAGATGGACAAGAGGCACATGAAAAGATGCTCAACATCACTAATTATTAGAGAAATGCAAATCAAAACTACAAAGAGGTGTCACCTCACACTGGTCAGAATGGCTGTCATCAAAAAATCTACAAACAATAAATGCTGGATAGGGTGTGGAGAAGAGGGAACCCTCTTGCACTGTTCGTGGGAATGTAAATTGATAGTCACTATGGAGAACTGTACAGAGGTTCCTTAAAAAACTAAAAATAGAGCTACCATTCAACCCAGCAATCCCACTACTGGGCATACACCCTGAGAAAACCATAATTCAAAAAGAGTCATGTACCACAATGTTCATTGCAGCTCTATTTACAATAGCCAGGATGTGGAAGCAACCTAAATGTCCATCAACAGAGAAGTGGAGAAAGAAGATGTGGTACATATATACAGTGGAATATTAGCCATAAAAAGGAACGAAATTGGGTCATTTGCAGAGATGTGGATGGGCCTAGAGACTGACATACAGAGTGAAGTAAGTCAGAAAGAGAAAAACAAATATCATACATTAACTCATATATGTGGAATCTAGAAAAATGGTAGGAGATCTTATTTGCAAAGCAGAAATAGAGACACAGATGTAGAGAACAAATGTATGGAAGGAAGGGGGAAGGGGTGGGATGAATTGGGAGATTGGGATTGACATGTATACACTATTGATACTATGTATAAAATAGCTAACTAATGAGAAACTACTCATTAGTTATAGTAGTATAGCACAGGGAACTCTACTCAGTGCTCTGTGGTGACCTAAACGGGAAGGAAATCCAAAAAAGAGGGGATATATATATATACATATAGCTGCTTCACTTTGCTGTACAGCAGAAACTAACACAACATTGTAAAGCAACTATACTCCAATAAAAAATTCATTTAAAAAAAATAGACGAAGCAGCTGCGAAACCCAGCAGATTCAGAGGGCCAACTGCGTATACAAAATCTGTGTTGTCAGCCAAGGTTGCCTGTCCTCTGAAATTCAAAAACACTGGCTTGAATCTTATTTCAGCCTCTGCCAGGGACAAGATCCATCTAGAGATTTATTCCTGCACAAATCGGAATTGTGTCACTTTCCTTCGAAGCCAAAGAGGCTTGGTTTTAAATACTATTTTCTTCTCTGTTATCCATGAAAATTTCCAAGAACTGTGCCGGGTCCATCATAATCACTTTGAGGACCAAGAGGTCAAAGGAGGGGTAGAAAGGAACAGTCCTCCTTCTTAAAGCAGAGCTGGACCCCTCCACAGATGACTTCCGGGAGGACTTGATCTGTTCTGAGGTTTTCTGATCTAAGAAACAGAAAACCCAACCTGAAGGCATTAAATACCAGGCAACTTATTTGTCCCCAAAGCCTAAAGTTCAGAGGCAGGGTGAGCTTCTAGCACTGGGTTGTTCAGAGGCTCCCAATGTTTAGCAGGCTACACCTGCTTGCCTGAGTCTCTCCCCTCCCCCTCTCACCCCCATCAGCTCTTTCCAAACTGGCCTCTTGGGGTAGCAGGATGGCTCCTGGCAGCTTCCAGGGCGACATGCTTCCTCATTCACAGCTAATGGATCGATGTGGTCACATGCCCACTCCTATGCCAAGGGGGTTGATATTATGTTGATGACTTAGGTCAGTTGGAACCTACCCCAAAACCAAAAGTTGACTTGATCCTTGACTTAAACCACATTGTAGTTATACACGGTGGGATAGCTACTGGTGGGCAACCGTATTATCTGCTACAAAACCCTTTATCAGTGTGCGTGTGTGTCATCCTGTATGTGTGATATGCCAGTGTGTGTAAAGTATGAGTGTGCTATGTGTATGTGATGTGTCTGTGTGAGAATGTGTGTGAGATGTGTGTATATAAGTGTAGGTGTGCTTGGTAATCATTTTGCAATGTACACAGGTCAAATCATTACGCTGTGCACCTTAAACTTATACAGTGCTGGATGTCAATCATATCTCAATAAAACTGGAAAAATTTTAAAACCGTACTATGCTATGTGATTGTGTGTATATGTGTGTATGTGAAATGTGTGTGTGTGCTGAGAAGAACAAGTGTCCAAATTAAGTGTCGCTTCTGTTTGGGGCCTTTCACTCTGATCTCTGCTGCTATCACCTTGATGGCCACTAAGGGGCACTGTGCTCCCCTTTTAACCCTCTGGCCAATGTGTGTACAAAATCCTTTTCCCCTAAGCACAGATGAGAGGTTGGAAATTTTTAAAACAACTATACTAACAAAAACGAACAGAACGGAAATCAATTCAGAGAGCATAAGAAACATTCAAAGTTGTTTCTTACAACGTACATTGCGGAGCCAATAATTACCTCCTGTTTTCCGCAAAGCGCTGTCTGCCTTTGAGTCTTTCCAGCTCCTGGCTGTGACTTAGGGACACCGTCTCACTCCCTGCTTTGCAGAACAGTCTCCAAGAAACATGTTCCCTCGCAGCCAAGGCCAAAACTCCCATCTGTGCTCACCATTTCACCTCAGGGCCCTTCCTCCCCACCCCCTCCTCTCTCCCTCCTCCCATCACTGTTCCAGGAGACTGCCCTTCCCAGCAGCAAGGGGCCCACAGTAAAACAGCTTCATTATACTCTGCAGGCTAAGAAGCAGCACGATCTAAACACAGAAAGGTGGCCTCATGCTCTCCATCAGCGCACTTTAGACTCCGACGAGAGACCAGAAGGTCACCTGCTCCCCAACCCCTAGTCTGGTGCGGGTTCTAGCTGCCTGGCCTGCTGTCCAGCCCCTCCCCTTCCCCTTTCCCGTCCCTGTCCCCTTCCCTGCCCTCGCCTGGGCCCTGGCCAATCGGGCGGAACCAGTCCTGTGCAGCCCTCTACTGCCCTCTACTGGGGTTTTGCTTACACAGCCCTGGAGTTCACCAGCACCCCGGGACTACAGGACTCTTCCCCAACTCTTTCAGAGTCCCCCTTTGGTCTGGCCGCTGGAACATAACTCACCAATATTTTAACCCACCCATCGCTTCTCAGATGCTTAATTAATCTTTTTAAAGCTGTAAGGGATTTAAAACTCTCATTCCCCAGGGCCAGGGTGAAAATTGAAAGAACTTACTTTTTCATTCATACATGATTCAAATGTTTATTGCACGCTGTTTGCTAGACTCCGTGCTGGCACTAAGGACACAAAAAGGAATAAGAAAGAAACTATCCCAAAAAGGAATAAATAAGATGCTGGGATAAAATATAACAAGG
Organism: Stenella coeruleoalba; assembly: GCF_951394435.1. NCBI lineage: Eukaryota > Metazoa > Chordata > Mammalia > Artiodactyla > Delphinidae > Stenella > Stenella coeruleoalba. The sequence goes on along the minus strand of NC_137154.1, from coordinate 44,618,160 downwards.
AGAAGCTACTTGGATGAAGAGGAAGCAACTCTTCCTCACTGCAACTTTTGTTCTCCTCCTGCCCATCTCCACATAACAGCCAGAGTGACAATGTTATACACCGAGAAGTTGGAACATGTCACTTTCCTACTTCAAATCCATTAAGTGCTTCCATTTGTATTTAGGACAAAACCAAGCTGTCCCTACAAAATCTGGCCTATCTTTCCACTCCATCTTGTGTCCTTCTCTCCTGTGTTTTCATGTGCTCACCACACTTGTCTTTTTTTAGCTTCTGCAAATAAGGCAAGCTGTTTTCTGTCTCCCAACCTTTGGATATGCAGCTCCCTCTACCTCGAATGCTCCTACCTTCGTCTCCATGAAACTGGTTACTTCTTATTCTTCAAATGTCAGCCTAAATGTCACCCATCAGCAAGACCTTCTCTGTCTTCCCCATCCAAAACATGTCCACTTCTAGTTCTATCTGATATCAAAACATATTTTGAAACTTCAATTAATAAAGCAGTTTGATATGAGAAGAAATTAATGAAACCAAAGAAAAATAAGAAATAGACTCTAACGCACAAGGGAATTTACTGTAAAGGTGGAAAGGTGAGATTTCAAATCATTGGGGAAAAGAGTAAATAAAATAAAAGTAAGTAGTGGTAGCACAACTAGTCAGTACCTACTGAGATAAGAACAAAGCTGGGCTCTTATCTCACTCCTTACACCCAAGTCAATTCCAGATAGATCAAATATGAACTGTAAAAAATAAATCATAAAATATCTCTAAAAAGGGGCTTAACTAAATACTAATCTAAGAAAGAGGCTTTTCTGAGAAGGCTATGAAATCCAGAAGCCAGAAGGGGAAAAGTTAGTCAACTTGTCTAGGTAGCAATGTAACTTTGGTATGAAAAAAAAGGAAAACAACAACAAAAACTGAAACTTAAATGAAAGGCTAGGTTCCAAAACAGGGAAAACAAATTTAAAACATATTTGTCAAAGAGCTCTTTTCCTTAACTTAAATAGAACTGATATAAATGAATATATATATATATATATATATATATATATATTTAAAAGCCCAACAGAAAAGTGTGCAAAGGATAGAAAGAGATCATAGAAAAGCAAATTCAAAGGATGATAAACATGCAGAAAGATGCTCTCACTCATGTATACTTAAAGAAATGCAAATCAAAATGGTAAGAAAACATTTTTTTTTTTCACTTATCAAACTGGTACAAGGCTTCTCTGATGCTGGCAGGGATGTGAAGAAATTAATCCTCTCATCCACTTTTGATGGGAGGGGGGTACAAATTGATGCAATTTCTTACTACAGGTAAATCTGATAAATACAAAAATTTTAAAGGCACATGTCTTTTCATATAGCAAAAAATATGGTTATACCTACAAAAATTCAGTCACATATGTACAGTTATCTTTCTGGCAGAATTTTTATAAAAGCAAAACCCAAAGTGTCCATTAAAAGTGAAATAAATTATCCATCATCTATGATTCCATACATAGAAAATCCCAAAGATGCCATGGAAAAACTACTAGAGCTCATAGATGAATTCTGTGAAGTTGCAGGATACAAAATTATTATATATAGAAACTGTTGCATGTCTATACTAACAATACACTATCAGAAAGAGAAATTAAGAAAACAGTCCCCTTTACAAACCCATCAAAAAGAATAAAATACCTAGGAATAAATCTAACCGAGGAGGTAAAAGGACTGTATTCAGAAAGCTATAAGACACTCATGAAAGAAATTGAAGATGACACCAACAGATGGAAAGATACACCATGTTCATGGATTGGAAGAATTAATATTGTTAAAATAACCACACTACCCAAGGCAATCTACAGATTCAGTGCAATCCACATCAAAATACCAATGGCATTTTTCACAAAACTAGAACAAATAATTTAAAAACTTGTATGGAAACACAAAAGAACCCAAATAGACAACAATCACAATCACCTTCACTTCAGACTATACTACACAGTCACAGTCATCAAAACTGTGTAGTACTGGCACAAAAGCAGACACAGAAATCAATGGAACAGAATAAAAAGTCCAGAAATAAACCCATGCACTTATGGTCAATTAATCTACAACAAAGGAGGCAAGAAGATACAATGAAGAAAAAACAGTCTCTTCAATAAGTGGTGCTGGGAAAACAGGACAGCTACATGGAAAAGAATGAAATTAGAACATTTTCTCACACCATATACAAAAATAAACTCAAAATAGGTTAAAGACCTAGGTGTAAGACTGGATACCATAAAACTCCCAGAGGAAAATATAGGCAGAACATTCTTTGACATAAATCATAGCAAGTTTTTTTGGATCTCTCTCCTAAGGCAAAGGAAACAAAAGCAAAAATAAACAAATGGGACCTAATTAAACTTAAAAGCTTTTGCACAGCAAAGGAAACCATCAACAAAATGAAAAGACAACCTACTGAATGAGAAAATATTTTCAAATAATATGACCAATAAGGAGTTACTATCCAAAGTATATAAATAGCTCATGCAACTCAATATAAAATAAATAAACCTGATTAAAAAATGGGCAGAAGAACTGAATAGACATTTTTCTAAAGAAGACCTACAGATGATCAAAGGCACATGAAAAGACACTCAACATTGCTAATCATCAGGGAAATGCAAATCAAAACCCCAATGAGATATCACTTCACACCTGTCAGAATGGCTATCATCAAAAACATTACAAATAAATGTTGGTGAGGGTGCAGAGGAAAGGAAACCCTCTTGCACTGTTGGTGGGAATACAAATTGGTACAGCCACTGTGGAAAACAGTATGGAGTTTCCTCAAAAAACTAAAAATAGAACTATCATATCATCCAGCAATTCTACTCCTGGGTATATCTCCGAAGCAAATGAAAACACTAATTTGAAAAGATACATGCACCCATATGTTAAAAGCACCATTATTTGCAATAGCCAAGATATGGAAGCAACCCAAGTGCCCATCAACAGATGATTGGATAAAGAAGATGTGATACATATATATACACACACACATATACATACAATGGAATACTACTCAGCCATGAATAATAATGAAATTCTGCCATTTGCAACAACATGGATGGACCTGGAGGGTATTATTCTTAGTGAAATAAGTCACAAAGACAAATACTGTATGTTATCACTTACATGTGGAATCTAAAAGATACAACAAAGGAATGAATATAACAAAACAGTAACAGATTCACCAATATAGAGAACAAACTAGTGGTTATGAGTTGGGAGAAGGAAGGGGGGATGGGCAAGATAGGTGTAGAAGATTAAGAGGTACAAAATCCTATGTATAAAGTAAGTAAGCTAGAAAGATATATTGTACAGAACAGGAAATGTGGCTAATATTCTATAATAATTGTAAATGGGGTATAATCTATAAAATTTTTGAATCACTATGTTGTATACCTGAAACTAATATCAACTGTACCTCAATAAAAAATAAATAACATTTTAAAAAAATACATTATGGTACTGGCACAAAAACAGACACATAGACCGATGTAACAGAGTAAAGAGTCCAGAAATAAACCCACAACTTATGGTCAATTAATTACAACAAAGGAGGCAAGAATATACAACCGGCAAAAGATAGTCTCAATAAATGGTGCTGGGAAAACTGGACAACTACATGCAGAAGAATCAAACTGTGACTACTCTCTCACACCATACACTAAAACAAACTCAAAATGAATTAAAGACTTAAATATAAGCCCTGGAGTCATAAAACTTCTAGAAGAAAACCTAGGCAGTATGCTCTTTGACATTGGTCTTTGTAACTTTTTTGGATACGTCTCCTCAGGCAAGGGAAACAAAAGCAAAAATAAACAAATGGAACTATATCAAACTAAACAGCTTTTGCACAGTGAAGAAAACTATCAACAAAAGGAAAAGGCCACCTACAGAATGGGAGAATATATTTGCAAACTATTTGTCCAATAAGAGGTTAATATCCAAAATAGACAAAGAACTCACATAACTCTACATCAAAAAAACAAACAGCCGGATTTTTTAAAATGGGCAGAAAACCTGAATAGATGTTTTTCCAAGAAAGACATACAGATGGCCAACATGCACATGAAAAGATGCTCAGCATCACTAATCATCAGGGAAATCAAAGCAAAACCACAATGAGATACTACCTCACATCTGTCAGAATGGCTATTATCAAAAAGATTACAAATAACAAATGTTGGTGAGCATGTGGAGAAAAGTGAACTCTCTTGCACTGTTGGGAATGCAAATTGGTTCAGCTAATATGGAAAAGAATATGGAAAAAAATAGAACTACCATATGACCCAGCAGTTCCACTCCTGAGTATTTATCTGAAGAGAACAAAAACACTAATTCAAAAAAAAATGCACCTGTATGTTCATTGCAGCATTATTTACAATAGCAAAGATATGGAAGCAACCTAAGTGTCCATCAGTAGATGACCGGATAAAGAAGATGTGGCACGTATATAATGGAATACTACTCAGGCATTAAAAGGAATGAAATTTTGCCATTTGCAACAACATGGATGGACATGGAGGGTATTATGCTAAGTGAAATAAGTCAGACAGAGACATATACTGTATGCTTCCACTTATATGTGGAATCTAACAAAATAAAACAAATACACAAATATAACAAAGCAGAAACAGAGTTACAGATACAGAGAACAAACAGGTGGTTGCCAGAGGGGAGGAGTAGGAGAAGGAAAGAAATAGGTGAGAGAGATTAAGAGGTACAAACTTCCAGCTGCAAAATAAATGCCACAAGTATGAAATGTACATTGGCGGGAATATAGTCAATAACTATGTAATATCTTTGTATAGTGACATATTGTAACTAGACTTATTGTGGTGATCAGTGTGGAATATATAGAAATATTAAATCTCTAAGTTGTGTAACAGGAAATAACATAGTGTAGAAGTCAATTATGTATATATATAACTAATTCATTTTGTTATAAAGCAGAAACTAACACACCATTGTAAAGCAATTATACTCCAATAAAGATGTAAAAAAAATTATACTTCAAAAACAAACAAACAAATTTTAAAACTCATAGAAAAAAAGATCAGATCTGTGGTTACCAGAGGCAAGGGTTGGGCGGAGGGGGAATTGGATGAAGGCAGTCAAAAGGTACAAACCTCCAGTTATAAGGTAAGTAAGTACTAGGGATGTAATGTACAACATCGTAAATATAGTTAACACTGCTGTATGTTTTATATGAAAGTTGTTAAGAGAGTGAATCCTGAGTTCTCATCTCAAGAAAAAAAAGTGTTTTTTTCTATTTCTTTAATTTTGTATCTATATGAGATGATGGATGTTCCCTAAACTTATTGTGATAATCACTTCATGATATATGTAAATCAAATGATTATGCTGTACACCTTAAACTTATATAGCGCTGTATGTCACTTATCTCTATACAACTGGAAGAAAAAAATTATCTGTCATTTACATGATGCAATTATGTGCAGAGATTAGAGAGAATAAGGGTGATCTGGACATGCCAATGGGGAAAGACTTTTAATACATTATTGTTAATAATTTAATTTTAATTAACTTTATTAATTCTCTTTTATTCTTGAAAGCATGCTATACAGGAAAATGATCCCCTTTGTATAATTTATAGCATTGACACATATATGGGTAAGTGTATTTTTTTTTCCTGGAAGGAATCACAGGTTTTGCTTTTTACCTTTGGAGAGAGAAAATGAGATGGGAAGGGAAGGAGTGAGATTTTCCCTTTTCATTTTGTACTTCTCTGGAGTAAAGTTAAAGGACTTGAAAACTTTTACCTTGGATTTATATTATATTTTAACATTTTTTTTAATTTGCCACTCAACTGTTTGTAATGAAATTATGGTCTCAGCTATGAATGCCCCTTTCAATATATGTTCTGTGATAAACAACAGAATTCCTTTAAGCGTGTCTCCTTTACAGTGAGCGAGATGTGAACACTTTCTTAATCGAATGCACTGGAGGGATGCTGCATTAGCAAGGGGCTTTCATGCCATTTTCCAGGGTTGGAGGGGTGGATGTGAGGACATAGGCTAGAGCCTGCCCCAGCCATGGCCAAGAGCGCTGTCCCTCTGTAACCCTGCTGCCTCGGCCTTCGTAGGATAACCTTTTCACAAAACTCAAAAACTTGAGGAACTTCCCTGGTGGTGCAGTGGTTAAGAATCTGTCTGCCAATGCAGGGGACATGGGTTTGAGCCCTTGTTTGGGAAGATCCCACATGCCACAGAGCGACTAAGCCCATGCGCCACAACTACTGAGCCTGCACTCTAGAGCCCGTGAGCCACAACTACTGAGCCCGTGTGCCACAACTACTGAAGCCCACACCCCTAGAGCCCGTGCTCCACAACGAGAAGCCACCACAATGAAAAGCCCGCACACCACAACGAAGAGTAGTCCCTGCTCACCACAAATAGAGAAAGCCTGCAAGCAGCAATGAAGACCCAACCTAGCCAAAAATATAATTAATTAATTTTAAAAAAACAAAAAAACAACTTGAGCCTCAGGGCAGCCTACATTCTCTAAAGGGCTCCTGCCCAAGCCAGGGCCCCAGACCACCCACACTGATGGCCTGTGCCCTTTCCTGCATCCCAGAAGCTGGGCTATTGCTTGTCCAGTGACTCCAGAACAGCTCCAGTTTACCCAAATCAGCCAACTTCTCTGCTATCCCATGGTAGAACCACACTGCTATGGACTGACTTGTCTTCCCCCCAGAACTCATATATTAATTAAGTCCTAACCCCCAGTGCAATGGTATGTGGAGATGGGGCCTTTGGGAGGTAAATAGGGTTAGCTAAGGTCATGGGGGTGGGTCCCTTACGGTGCGATTAGTGCCTTGTCAGAAAGCTTGCTTTCCTCTCCCTCAGTGATGTGAGGACACAGCCAGAAGGTGGCAATCTGCAAGCAAGGAAGAAAGCCCTCACCAGGTAACCTAATCAGCAGGCGCCTTGATCTTGGATTTACCAGCCTCCAGAACTGTGAGATAAATTCCTGTTGTTTAAGCCTCCCAGTCTTGGTATTTTGTTATGGCAGCCCAAGCTGACAATTATACACACATTCTCCAATGAAAGCTGAATTCCTCCTAAGGGATTGTCCTTCTTTGGGTATGCTCCCTCAGCCCTAGGGTACCAAAGTGTCTTTACATCATAGGGTTACTCATTTATCACAATTAATAATTCTTTATGTTATACTTCCTCTATTTAACCTCCTGTGTGATTTCTGTCTCCTGATTGGACCCGAACTGCTTCACCAATATTTTCTATCTTAGCACTTACTTATTTCATAGCACTTATCCTAATTTGTAATTTTTTTAATTTAATTACTTGTTGCTTGTGTGTCTCCCACTAGACCATACACTCCATGGTGACAAGGACCGTGTCTCTCTTCTGTATCTTTTTCAGTACATAGTCGGTACTTGGTAGACCCTTACTGACTAAGTGGAAAGCAGTAAAGCGTAGTGATTAAGAGTGTGGATTCTGGAGCCATACTCTGTGGGTTAAAATCCTGGCTCAGCCTCTTAAAAACTGTGACCTGGAGCAGAGTACTTAACTATGCTTCAGTTTCCCCATCTGTAAAATGGGGATAATAATGGTACATACCTCATAGGACTTTTGTGAAAATTAAATTGGTTAATATACATAAAACTTCTAGAAGAGTTCCTGACACATAGAAAGTGCTGTATATACTATGTTATGTGAAGAAAGGTCAAAGGACATGAAGGTAGTCTGGTGACTGGTGGAAGGATCATCATCTTCAAATATCTGAAGGACTATCATGTACAAGACCCAATTAGACAAAACTCCAACAGAAATGGAAAAGTATAGAAAAGAAGGTGGGCTAATAACAAAGCATTTGAAATGGCTTTAGCCGTCCTAAAGTGACCAGTCATTCTGGTTTGCCTGGCTCTGTGTAGGTTTTAAAACTGAAAGTCCTACCCTGGGAGACCACTTGGTCCCAGGCAAACCACATGGCTGATCACTCTAGCTGTCCCCAACAAGACTTTCTTCATGAAGTAGTGAGTGTCCCTTCCTGACAGATTTGAGCAAAAGCCAAAGAGCCATGGTTCAGGGATGTTAGAGAAATTATTCCCATGTGAGGAAGAAACTGGGACTAGAAGAACTTTAATCCAGATAAAAAAGCATATTTTAACAGAGAAGTAACATGCATCTGGAGACAGGAAAACCCTAGTTCAAATTCTGGCTCTGCCACTTACAAGCTGTGTGATCTTGGATAACTTAACTTCCTGAGCCTCAGTTCCTCGATCTATAAAATAGGAATAATCGTCCCTAACTTGTAAGGTTGTCATCCGGATTAGATATAATGGATGTAAAGTGATTTGCACAGTGTCTGACGTAATGTAAGTACGTCCAACTCTAGGATTCTCTAAGCCCAGGGTTTCTCAGCAGCGGTTCTCTAAGTGTGGTCCCTGGACCAAGAACACCAACATCACCAGGAACTCATTAGAAATGCAAATTCTCCATCTCACCCCACACCTACTGAATCAGAAACTGGGATTGGGACCCAGAAATCTGAGTTTTAACTAGCTCTCCAGGTGATGCTTGTTACATTAAAGAGTTTGAAAAGCACTGCTGTAAGCAACAGTCCTGTCTCTGAAACAGAAGAATGGGAAATCTCTCCAAAACTTGAAAAGTTTTCCCTTTATCCCACCATAATATAAAATTATTTTAAAATAAGAATAGTGCTGAAATGTTGATCCAAATGCCTTTTAAAATTACATATATATGTAAACAGGCTTCGTAAACAGGCTTCACTGGCAGGAGTCATCTACACTCTGGGGTAAATATTGATATTTCAGTATGACCGGGCCTTGGCATGCCCTCAGCGAAAAAGCACTGATAAATTGGCTTACTTTGGTTACACTGTGTAAACCACTAACTTGACCAATCATAAACTACACAGTTGAGTTGATTTCCCACACTCATAGAGGGGGTAAGTCGGTAGGATAGCTGGAAAAGAATTTCTTAAGTTGTTATAACATACTTCTTTAGGCGGAAAGTCACCCTGAGGGTAAGTAAAAAGAATTCTCACTGGAGTGCACATTAATTTTTTCTCTGCCCTAACAAGTCCCAGAATATAGTGGTATGTTTATCACATACACAAATCTGGACAAAGAATCAGGTAAAAGTATTTTTAAACTGTTCTAAACTCATTTTATAAACAGACATCTTTTAATATACAAAATCTAAGATAACTCAGTCAAAATAATCCATCTTTCCTTGAATCTGAAATGCTTCTCATGATTTTTAGGGATGAATGAGAAGAACAATCTTCACTTTTCAAAGTTCTGAGAATATCTTCAAAATATTTATTTAAACACTCAAGCAGAAAGCTTCATCTACACAAAGCAATGGTATGCAAATTCCTTGTGTACGTTTGCTTTTGGAAGCAATATCCTTTGCTGTGCTTCCAACTGTGGCTTTTATCAAGCAATTCAAAATCTATTTATGTACTGAGAATTCTAGGCTCCTTACACTGTGAGAGGGGAGTATTTGAAAAATATTCTGACCTTGAGGAAAGTCAGAGGGGAGAAAAGACTACATTCAAAACAGGTATTTTAGGAACTTCCCTGGTGGTGCAGTGGTTAAGACTCTGAGCTCCCAATGCAGGGGGCCCAGGTTCGATCCTTGGTCAGGGAACTAGATCCCCCATGCATGCCACAACTAAGGAGCAGGAGAGCCTCAACTAAGAAGCCTGCCTGCCACAAGTGAGACCCAGCACAACCAAATAAATAAATAAAATATATTTTTTTAAATAGGTATTTTAGGGCTTCCCTGGTGGTGCAGTGCTTAAGAATCCACCTGCCAATGCAGAAGACACAGGTTCAAGCCCTGGTCCAGGAAAATCCCACATGCCACGGAGCAACTAAGCCCATGCGCCACAACTACTGAGCCTGCACTCTAGAGCCTGCGAGTCACAACTACTGAGCACTCGTGCCACAACTACTGAAGCCTGCGCACCGCAACGAAGAGTAGCCCCTGCTCGCCGCATCTAGAGAAAGCCCGCGCGCAGCAACGAAGTCCCAACGCAGCCAAAAATAAATAATAATTAATAAAATAAATATATTTTTTTAAATCTTTAAAAAAAGAAAAGGTATTTTAGCTTGTTTCCCTGCTGATAGCAGTCTTGCAAACACGGTGAATGTTCCTAAAACCAGCCGGACTTTCTGCAAGAAATGTGGCAGGCACCAACCCCACAAAGTCACACAGTATGAGAAGGTCAAGGGAAAGCGGCATTATGACAGGAAGCAGAGTGGCTATGGTGGCCAGATTAAGTCGATTTTCCAGAAAAAGGCTAAAACTACAAAGACAATTGTGCTGAGGCTTGCATGCGTTGAGCCCAACTGCAGATCTAAGAGAATGCTGGCTATCAAGAGGTGTAATAAACACTTTGTGCTGGGAGGAGATAAAAAAAGAAAGGGCCAAGTGACCCAGTTCTGAGTTTATTTTGTTTTATTACGAAGAGAATAAAAATTTGAGATTGTTTACTTTTAAAAATAGGTATTTTAAATATACTGTGATATACGGACTTAGAGAACAGACTTGTGGTTGCCAAGGGGGAGGGGGTCGGGGGAGGGATGGAGTGGGAGGCTGGGATTAGCAGATGTAAGCTATTATATATAGAATGGATAAACAACAAGGTCCTACTGTACAGCACAGGGAACTATATTCAATATTCTGTGATAAACCATAATGGAAAAGAATATTTTTAAAAATGTACATATATGTGTAACTGAATCACTTTGCTGTACAGAAGAAATTTTTTTTTACATCTTTATTGGAATATAATTGCTTTACAATGTTGTGTTAGTTTCTTCTGTATAACAAAGTGAATCAGCTATAGGTATACATATATCCCCATATCCCCTCCCTCTTGCGCCTCCCTCCCACCCTCCCTATCCCACCCCTCTGGGTGTACAGCAGAAATTAGCACAATATTGTAAATCAACTATACTTCAATTTTTTTAAATGTAAAAAAAATAAATAAATAAGTATACTGTGATATATACTGTCTTCCAAACTGAATATAGTTCAATGCCAAGCTATTTTTGGAGACAATAAGACGAACAGGCAACAGATTCTTGAATGATATTAACAAGGAAGGTTTCCTGGAGGAGATGGAACACGATAAAATAAAATTTATATTTTAAAGAAACATAAAATTCTTTCTGTCCATTTGGGCCTCCTCCCTCCCTCCCTAATGTGCAGTGTGCATCTGCATCACACGTTAACCAGAGCTCCTCAAAGATGGGATGCCTACTCGACACTAAACATCAATTTTTTTTCTTTCTTCCGACGCGAGCAACATAATTTCTCAGAAGATTCACATTTCTTCCCAACTCTGTAGGTGGTCATAGTGACTTAACAGCTCGATTTGTACATGTTTATCTGGACTATGTATCTTTGGTGAACTTTAGGTAAAATATCAGTGTACCATTTTGATGTATTTGTCTTGCAAACGTGTTGCTATATGACTGTGCCTTCGACTTCTAACAGGTGGAACAGTTCTCAGAACTTCTGAGAGTCTGTCTCGTGGGTTATCATCCTTCAGTTTGGCTTAAATAAAATCCTCTTTCTTCTTCTTAACTTGATTGCTAATTGAATATTTGTCGACAGACACATGATGGATGTCAAAGAATTGGTAAGTTTTAATGCTGGGATGTATTCATTTGTCACTGGCCTTTAAAGAGTGTAATTCTTGCCATTAAGATTTTGCTTGAAACGCTTCCCACATTCTGCCTACTCAAATCCTACCCATCTTTCAAAGCCACTTCAAAGTCCATCTTCTTTCCTTCCTTCAACAAGGATCAATAATAAAATCCTTAAAATAAGAAGGGATCTTGTGCTTCCTACCTTTGGGGACAAAAAGAAAGAGAGGAAGTGAAGAGTTTGAGAGTGTGTGTCCTATCTGAAGTGAGCAAACTCCAAGGGATAGAGAGTTGGTTGCAGTTTCCAAAGTAAAGTCACATGAGTATTGGCCTATCACTTTACACCTCATCTTATTTCCATAACGGTCCCAGGAGACAGATATGACCACCCACCATGGCCTCGCACCATTGGCAGATTACTGTATCCATGTCATAGGGCTGTTCTGAAGATTAAATGAGTTTTGGCAGGTAAAGTGCTGAAACAAGTAAATATTCAATACCTCTTAGTCACCATTATTTAATTTCCACTAGGGGAAGTAAGGACCAATCAATCAAAAGTATTAAGTAACTTGCCCAAACATGCCAGAGATACCACACACTTAGGGATAATTCCTGTGCTAATTTCTTGTCTTGGGAATTCCCAGACCAAGTGGGAAATGTCCAACACCCAACGTACCTGATATACAGACCCGTGGTTGCAACTTCTCTTTTTTTTGGCCGAGACGGGTGGCATGTGGGATGCTATTCCCCCGACCAGGAATCGAACCCGTGCCCCCTCCCTTGGAAGCGTGGAGTTTTAACCACTGGGCCACCAGGGAAGTTCTCCCACCCCTCTCCCACCCAACTCGTCTCCCATCACCAGCTGCAACTTTTATATCCTGAGGCCAGACTGTTACCTGTATTGGTGGGATTTTTTTTCTTTAGGGATTTTTTTCCTTACCCCCTTTTACGTAGGGAATAGCCTTTTAAGGCTTCTAGCATGAACCCAAAGCCTCTAACTCTGTCCCTGTGAGAGCATTAAAACTCAATGCCCTGCAGTAATAGAAAACAGAATCCTGCTTGTACCCACCACCATCTGGGTAGTCTTAGTACAGGCTTCAATTTCTGTTATTCAGATTAGTAGATCTCTCAGCTATGTATCTACAAGGACATGCTATGCTACGCTGTTCTTGTTGTTTTTTAATTCAGCATATCTAGGTGTTTATAGCAGGAGGATTTTCTGGTTATTCTAATTTGCCAGAACTAAGATTTCTATCATAGTTTTTTTTTACTGACAATCAAATTAGTTCTGTTAATCTTTACATTCCCAGTTCTTACCTAAGGGAGCATTTTATATAGTTTTAAATTCCTGAAAATAAGCTCATGTTTTAAAGATGAAAGTTTATCAAAAACCTAGAGGTGGGGCTTCCCTGGTGGCGCAGTGGTTGAGAGTCCGCCTGCCGATGCAGGGAACACGGGTTCGTGCCCCGGTCCGGGAAGATCCCACATGCCGCGGAGCGGCTGGGCCCGTGAGCCATGGCCGCTGAGCCTGCGCGTCCGGAGCCTGTGCTCCGCAACGGGAGAGGCCACAACAGTGAGAGGCTCGCGTACCGCAAAAAAAAAAAAAAAAAAAAAAAAAAAAACCTAGAGGTGGGGAAGGGATAAGGGAAAAAAAAAACACCTAGAAGAAACTATGACATAGATCATAAAACAACTGCCCAGAAAAATATAATGACAAATTATAAGCCTAAAATGTTTTACTAATGATCAGATGTCCTACTACTTCAGAAACAAGCCTTATTTTAATAAATGACAAGGTAAAGCACAATTTAAAAATTCACCTGCAAAGACTTATCCTATTGAAAGGCTCCTCCTAAAGTCGGAGAACCTGAGCCACAGGAGAAACCCTCCCATCGGACAGGCCCTCCCGCGGGGAAAGTTTCCGGGGCAGGGGGCGGGGCTGCCGGAAGTCGCCGGTCGCCGTCTGCTGTTCGTTGTTTGAGCTGCTGACGGGAAGGAGAAGCCCGAGCTTCGGCTGCGCCGCGGGGCGGCAGTCACGACCGGAGCCCGAGCCGCCGCTAGCCTCTGGACGAGCCAGAAGCCAGGAGCACCAGCTGCGGAGCGGCGGGGCCGAACGCCCGCTCGCCTTCTGATCTCGTCATGTCGCGGGGCTCCATTGAGATTCCCCTCCGGGACACTGACGAGGTAAGTGTAGAGAATGGGGGAGGGTGGGGACCTTGAACTTGGAGATCTCCCCCTCCCCCTTTCTCTCGACTTCGTTTCCGAAGCGAGAGCACCCTCTCCCCAGATCCAGCTACCCGGCCGAAGCTCCTATCACGTCTTTCCCCAGCCCCAGCGCCCTCCCAGGCTGGGAACATCAGGTCCGCGCAACCTCGAAGCCACCCCGAGAAGGAGTTCTTGAAAGTTCCCCACCAACCTGTCCGTATTTGACAGTACTCTGCTCTTTTCCTAATTCAGGAGCGCAGGGGTGTGACAGTGCCTGATAAAATGTAAGGCACCTCATAGATCGCAGAGGTGGGCGCAGATGTCACTGTGTTCTCTCTGCTACTCAGACTAAGTGTCTCTCTCTGGGAATATATAGGATGTCGCCCTTCCTCCCTTAGAAACTCGAGTATCATGGTGCACCACATCTGCCACACAAGGCTCCATCAACGAAACAGAGACCCCAAGATAATAGCCGCTGCAGTGTGCTGATAGAATTAACCCCATTTCCCTTCCTGTCGCCTCTTTTATGGGTGGCCTGTGGCTTGTCTGAGTAAAGTCTTCAGAATTGATGTTGTCTTATTCGATATCTCATACTCTTACTTTTGATTGAGGTACAATATTGAGATATGTTTCACTTACTGTAAAATCCAGTGGTTTTTAGTAGTGTAACCATCACCACTATCTAATTCCAGAACATTTTCCTACTGTTATTTTTGTGCCACATTCAGGAGTGTGTGTGACACAAATGATGCTTCCATGATTAGTGTGTACGGTGGCACTCAACTTTGCATTGCCTCTAGGACTGTGCTTCTCAAGTTGTCAGACCAGGACTTCCCTGGTGGCACAGTGGTTAAGAATCCGTCTGCCAGTGCAGGGGACACGGGTTCAAGCCCTGGTCTGGGAAGATCCCACATGCTGCGGAGCAACTAAGCCCGTGCGCCACAACTACTGAGCCTGCGCTCTAGAGACCGCGAGCCACAGCTTCTGAAGCCCGCATGCCTAGAGCCTGTGCTCTAGGCACAAGAGAAGCCACCGCAAGGAGAAGCCCACGCACACCGCAATGAAGAGTAGACCCCGTTCCCCACATCTAGGGAAAGGCCGCGTGCAGCAACAAAAGACCCAATGCAGCCAAAAAAAAAAAAAGTTGTCAGACCGAGTCTCAGAGTCTGTGGCCTGAGTCTCTGGGGTGTTTATCTGTACTTTACCTGCATTATACGTTACGCAGGGTTTCCTTTTAGTTTTTTCAGTAAGAAAAGCTTTTGTAGCATTTTATAGTTCTAGTGATTTGAGGACAAATATCAGGGTTTGTTTGCTATGCTTTAATATTACCATATAACGTATTTGTCATATGCTCCTTAAACGTTTCTTAACGTATGCTTGTTCAGCCCTATTGAAAGTGAACACAAATCCTATGTATAACCATACTGATGTATCTTTAGGAAAGCAGCAGTCAAAGAAGAAATGTGAATTTTAAAAAGAAAAATAAGAGTTAAAACCTACATTTTGTATTTTAGGTCATTGAACTTGACTTCGATCAGTTACCGGAGGGAGATGAAGTTATCAGTATTCTGAAACAGGAACACACACAATTGCACATATGGATTGCTTTGGCGGTGAGTATTCATGTAACAAATATTTTTTATATGTTGACTGGAAAAAATACGTGGTTCTGTTTTCAGTTACAGTAATAGCCAGCTTGGGTGAATGATAGTACCATGTATATGGAAGTTAATTGTATTAAAGGCAAGTTTACTAAGTGATGTGTTGGCCTCTGGTAAATTAGTATATGTTGGTGAAAGCAGAATTCATTTAAGTTAAAGAGTACTCTATATTGAGCATTTGATTAGTTAGTGATTACTCAGTGAAGACTGGCTTGTGGTTTGTAGATAAACTGAGAAAAAACGAGGTGCCACAATTTAAACAATCTAACACCCTCTACCCTCCCCAGCACCAGCTGCATAATGATGTTTCTTTTTTGTGGGAACATTATAGTAAATGATTATGAATAAAATACAGTAAATACTTTGATCATTATTCCTAAGCAAGTTTGTCACAGGTCCCTTTCACATAAAGATATACAGGAGGCCTCTGACCTTGAAGAGTCAGAGAAGTAGATCTGGAATCGGGCTTGTGTCCAGTGCTCAAGCCTAAGTCTTTTTTTTTTTTTTTTTTTTAAGCCTAACTCTTAAAGAGTTTCTTAAGTATGGATTTACAGAGAGATACTTTCAGTGACAAGCAGTGCCCTCCTGACTTGAAGTGCTAAGTTTTCCTGGTCTTTGGAGAACAAGACATTAATGCTTGTCACATATTTTTTAAAACCAGAAGGGAACTTAGTATTTTTTTAGTACAAATGCCTCCTTTAACAGCACTTACATGAAAATTGAAGTCTTGGAGGGTTAGCGTGGAACCTGTAGTAAAATAAATTCATAAAGCATTGTGGGCTGTAGGTTGTTACACTAGAAAGAATGTAGGCTTTGGGATTAGAGAGTCCTTTGTTCAAATTCCAACTCGGCTACTAACTAGACAAATGATCTACCTTCTGAGCCTATTTCCTCATCTAAAATAGGGGGTTGTTAGCACTCACCTTAAGGGTGGTTGTACAGATTAGAGATAATGTATATGAAGCTCCTGGCATTGTTTGTGGCCCACAGTAAGGGGTTAATAAATGGTGGATATTCCTTTTATTATTAATAAATGAAACAGATACCCAGGGAAGTTATTCAGCAGACCCAAAGTCACAGACAATTTTTGATGGATCTATAACTGGAACCCAAGTTTTCTGTTTGGAATTCTTTATACCCTCTCACTATTGCTTTCTCTCTTGGGCTCTGATTTAGTTTGAAATCAGCTATTGCTAGGTAAGAAGATGGAAGCATTTGTAGTGATTATAATTTTTTAAACAGCTTTATTAGGTATAATTCATCTGTAGTAAACTGCATATATTTCATATGTACCATTTGAGAATTTTTAGCATATATGTACACCTGTGAAATCATCACCACAATCAAGATAATGAATATATCTATCACCCCTAAAACTTTCCTCCCACCTCTCCCTTGCCCCTCCACAGTGCCCAGGCAACCCCTGATCTGCTTTTTGTCACTAAAGATTAGTTTGAGATTTATCCATGTTGTAGCATGTACCCAATAGCTCCTTTTTACTGCCGAGCAGTAGCCGTTATACAGATAGACCACAGTTTGTCCATTCACCTTTTGCTCAACAATTTAGTTGTTTCCAGTTTGGGGCTATTACACATAAAGCTGCTATAAACATTTGTGTACAACTTTTTGTATTGACATATCCTCCAGTAATTCTAGTTTGATTCTTTACCTTATAGCTGGAATACTACAAGCAAGGAAAAACAGAAGAGTTTGTAAAGTTGTTGGAAGCAGCGCGTATAGATGGCAATTTGGACTATAGAGACCATGAAAAAGACCAGATGACTTGCTTGGATACATTGGCAGCCTATTATGTACAACAGGCTCGGAAGGAGAAGAATAAGGACAACAAGAAAGATCTTATTACACAGGCAACCCTATTGTATACGATGGCAGATAAAATTATTATGTATGATCAGGTAAATTAAATCAGATATCTTTGAATTTATGAAAGGGAAAAAAATACCGCATGAAAGTAAAATGTGTATAATAGGCAACAGATTTTCTTTCAGTTTTTCTTAAAATAACATAGTTGATAAGAATAGTCAAAAAGAAGGGTTCCTTAATAGAATAGAAATTTCTTTGGTCCTGATACTGTTGAAGTAATATGGGCAAATTTAGCATGTGAAACTTAACCACATGTTGAGTTGGTAATTCCAACATCCTCAGGTGAACTTCAAGCATATTTTAAGGAGTTTGAACTTTTCTTTTTGTCATCGTTCCTGGCACAGACAACTTGCGTTTTGGGATAGTTCCTCAATTTGCAATTAAGAATTGCTTACTGGTAGTTTAAACACATTACAGTGATAAAGGAATTTGTGTGATGATCTGCTTCCTTCCTATATGGTTTTTATTTTCATGTTACACATTTGTGTTAAATTGTGGTTAGTCCTGGATAAAGTCAAGTCTAAGATGATGCATTACTTTTTCAGAACCATTTGTTGGGAAGAGCCTGCTTCTGCCTACTTGAAGGTGACAAAATGGATCAGGCTGATGCACAATTTCATTTCGTACTCAACCAGTCTCCAAATAATATTCCAGCCCTTCTTGGTAAGTCACTTTTGGCAACCATCTTAGGAATCTATATTTTTCATCTGTGCCTAGAATGTATTTCTTTGTTGATGACTCCTTAGTAACTGGGCTGGGCAGCAAAGTAGAAGAGCTTTACCTTATTAAAAATAAAACTATTACAATAGATCACTGTTTCTGTTGAAATTACAGAAATAAGATATATACCAGTTAAGCATAATTTGTTATACACTTCGAAAGCGTCAATAAACAATCTATTTGGACAACTCTAAGCTACTTTAATTATTTTATAACATTTAACATAATATAGTACCGTTCTATTTATAGGCATAGATTAATATACCCTCATGGAAAACAAGTTTAGATATGAAATCATTTTTGCTGTTTTCAAGTGTTTGTTACTGAGAGATATATTTGATTTAGGTGAGTTAGTAGAGAGCATATGAGACTTGTGTTCTTTAATAAGTGCATATTTATTTTTAAAAATCATTACAGGTAAAGCTTGCATTTCATTCAACAAGAAGGATTACAGAGGAGCTCTCGCTTACTATAAGAAAGCCTTGCGAACTAACCCAGGATGTCCAGGTAAGAGAAAAACTGTAAGTCTAGGCTGTGTATGATCCAACTTAAAATATTGGTATTTGATTCAAAAGCTGCATAGTAGATCATAATATAATCTTTTTGCCCTATACTAGTTTTCTTTCCAAAATCTCATTCATTTAGCAAATTTTGAAGTCAAATGTAAAATGTTTCCAGAAGGAGAGGGTGTCAGTGTCAAATTCTGTTGTTAGGCCAAGTAAAATAGGGAATGAAAGTTGATCATTGGATTTGGCAGCATACAAATCATTAGTGACCTTGATAAAGCAGTTTTACTGGAATGGTGGAGGTGAGATACTCATTAGGGTGGAGTCAAAAGAGAAAAGGGAAGGAAGGGAATTGGGAGGCAGCAAATGTAGATCTCTCAAGGAGTTTTACTATCTAGGGAAGAGTAGGAATGAATTGACAACTGGAAAGGGAAATGGAATCAAGAGGGGATTTTTTTAAGATGCGAGAATGTATATGGATGAGAATGATCTAGTTGAGAGGGAAAATTTGATGATGTGGGAAAAATAGGGCAGGGTTGCAGGAGCAGTGTCCTTAGATGAGAAGGGGTAGGAACTAGTGAGCAGTGGAGAGGTTATCCTTAGAAACATGGTTGTGTTTTGGCATGGCTTTGGAATTGGGAAGCATTTATAAGCATAGCTCTGCAGATGTGCATGTAGTCAGTCACTATATTTAAGACCTTAATGAAGCTTTTTGTTCTCTGTTTAAAAATTGCTCTTTAAAAATTAGATAATGAAGGTGCAGTGTAGCCAGGAGCATTGGAAGACAAGAAAAATACCACTATTATAGCTGTTCTGTTCTATGGTGAGAAAGGTATCCTTGATGAGGGGGTAAGTGTTGGGAGGTGTAAGGGGAGAGTGGTATGCTCTGACCTCCAGTGAAACCAAGTTTGTGATACACCCGAAGATTTTATAGTGTAGTTATACTGAAGTTAATTCTGCGATTTTGCAACTTGTAAATAGAGAATGTTTAAGCATTTAAAAAAATTTTAATCCTAAAAATGCCCTAGTTTGACAAACTGAATGACTTGATTTTATTTTTGTAGCGGAAGTTCGTTTAGGAATGGGCCATTGCTTTGTGAAACTTAACAAATTGGAGAAGGCTCGTCTGGCATTCAGCAGAGCCCTGGAACTCAATTCCAAATGTGTGGGAGCATTGGTGGGACTGGCTGTTCTAGAACTCAACAATAAAGAGGTATGTGAGTGAAAAAACTGTCTAGTTCCTGACTGATTTGTCAGGTGAGTAGTATTGAATTATATATTGAATTATATCTCAACAGAGCTGTTAAAAAATGCAATCTTTTGGAGTCTTTTCTGTTATTTGCCTTAGCAGTAAATCATTTAGGACAGTGATATCAAGTATATTTACTACATGCACCCAATTTCAAAGGGCAGGAAATGCTTTCCAGTGGCAGTGTTTCTGCAGTTAAGTTTGTTAAGAAAGCTAAATTCTAAAAGTTTACCTCACTATTTGAATTTATTTTTATTATTTTTTCTTTAATTTTTAAAGATTACTTTCCATTTGCAGTTATTACAAAATCTTACCTATATTCCCCATGTTGTACAGTACATCCTTGAGCCTATCTTACACCAGTAGTTTGTACCTCCCACTTCCCCACCCCTGTATTGCCCCTCCCCGCTTCCCCCCACTGGTAACCAGTAGTTTGTTCTCTATATCTGTGAAGCTACTTCTTTTTTGTTATATTCACTAGTTTGTTGTATTTTTTAGATTCCACATATAAGTGATATCATACATTATATATCTTTCTCTGACTTACTTCAGTTAGCGTAATGCCTTCCAGGTCCATCCATGTTGCTGCAAATGGCAAAATTTCATTCTTTTTTATGGCTGAGTAGTATTCCATTATATATATATATATACCATATCTTCTTTATCTGTTCTTCTGTTAATGGATACTTAGGTTGTTTCCATTATCTTGGCAGTTTCCATATCTTGCTATGAACTTCGGGGTGCATGTATCATTTCGAATTAGTGTTTTTGTTTTTTTCAGATATATACCCAGGAGTGGAATTGCTGGGTCATATGGTAGTTCTGTTTTTAGTTTTTTGAGAAACCTTCATACTGTTTCCCACAGTGGCTATGCCAATTTTCATTCTCACCATCACTGTTGGAAATTTTTTAATCCCTGATGAAAGTTAACTAAAACAAGAGCTATATTTTGCTATCTGAACTTAGATTTGTATAATCTTATTTCTTCAACTATAAAGGAAACTTTGAAAAAGTGCTATTTAAGTAATATTTCACTCAACCCTGCCATCATTGTTTTTCTTTTAGGCTGATTCCATCAAAAATGGTGTCCAACTTCTTTCCAGAGCCTATACTATTGATCCTAGCAACCCTATGGTATTGAACCACTTGGCAAATCACTTTTTCTTCAAAAAGGTAGGAGAAATCATTTATTAAAGTTGTTTAATTTTAAATCCTGATTTTTGTTTTTCTGTACTGCAGGTGATACTTTATCTTTTTAACTTGGAAAGAAATTTGAATCAAGAGTTTTTTTTCAAGTTAGAGTTTGGATTAGTATCTGGGAATACTAATTAGTATCTGGGTATGTTTGTTCATTCATTCATTCATTCATTTAATAATTATTGACCCTGTATACTGTACCCAACATTGCGATAGGGATGTGAAGTTCAGTAAGATGTGGTTTCTGCACTCAAGGAGTCATTTCATAGAAAACACAGATATGGGAACAAATGTAAATGTAAAAATAAAGGTCTCTGCTCTGCTGTGGTAAAGAAATGAAAGAGGAAGTGATTAAGGAGAGTTTTCATCACCAAGAATGAGAGAGCTCTTGAACTATGTTTTTAGAAGAAGGTCACTAGGTAGCTGAAAGAAGACAGGCACAGATCTATGAAATGGTCTTAGTAGTTTAGTAAGAGTGTATCATATGGTGAAATTTTTGCTTGTTTATTTTCACATGTTGATCATGATGTAATTTTTTAAGTTGCCACTAACTCTGTAGAAGCAGTGGCATTCTAGGTTTCTCAAATACTAAAAGAGTTTTTATATAGTTAGTAAGCATGAGTTTAATCAGTCATTTTTAAACCCGGTACTAAATTATACCCAGAACTTTAATTAAATAGCAGTTTAGGTAAGAGTTCACAAAACTGCATCAATCCTTATTAGTAATAGATGCTATGTTGCTGTTATTGTTGCTATTAATATGCATCGTATGCTTGTAAAATGCCAAGTACTGTTAATAGTGCATGCTATGAATTTATATGATATTCAAAATAGTCCTATGTGGTAGGTAATATTTTCCTCATTTTGTGGATGTATGGAAGCAAGAGTTAATAGCCTGAGGTCACACAGCTATTCACCATGATGCTTTACTCTCTCTGGCTGTAGAAGCATACCCCCCTTTCATAATGAATTATTAATTAAGCTTTATGCTATAGCTGTTCTAGTACTAAAAGACAACTACTTAAGGAGAGGATGGAAATGTATCTCATATGTAAATGAAGTGTTACTGTTTAAGATAAAACAGCTACACAAGTTAGTTTGGTTTTTACTGGAAAAACAGCAACAGCACAAAAACAGAGGATGGATGATTCTAAATATTTGAGGGCATATCTAGTAGTCAGTGCTCACAGCAGTTGGGACAGCTTCCTTGAACCAAATGAGAATAATTCAGTTTTTAATTTTCAATGCTAGTCACCCTTCCACTGCAGAAGATAAAGACTTGCTTCTACTGAGAACAATCAGTATATTCAGAACCTTAAAGATTACATAGGTGATGGACTTCCCTGGTGGCGCAGTGGTTGAGAGTCCGCCTGCCGATCCAGGGGACGCGGGATCGTGCCCCGGTCTGGGAGGATCCCACATGCTGAGCGGCTGGGCCCGTGGGCCATGGCCGCTGAGCCTGCACGTCCGGAGCCTGTGCTCCACGATGGGAGAGGCCACAGCAGTGAGAGGCCCGCGTACCGCAAAAAAAAAAAAAAAGAAAAGATTACGTAGGTGAAATATGTAAATCAAGCCAGTATATTTGGGTGTTACTGAACACCTGATCTGTGATCAGCACTGTGCCAGGTGTCCTGAGGTCATCTTGCACTGGATATATGTCTTTAAGGTTTACAGAGCATGTTTACATATGTTTTCTCAGTTTGTCATTACAACAGCCCTAGAAGGTAGGCAGGGTATTTCCATACGCTCGTTCCAGTGAACAGTATATAAATTAAGCCAGAAGGCTGTGTCATGTAATTAAAAGTGTGGAGTTTGAATCACTTGGTTCAAATTCTGGCATCACCATTGTATATAGTTCTGTTGCTTTGCGCAAATAAACTAATAATTTCCCTAAACTTTAATTGCCTCACTTATAAAATAGTAATAATACCTACTGTATAGGATATGAGGGATGGTAGTTAGGATTAAATGTAATATGCATATTAAATACTTATCTAATGTGAAGCACTCAGTTCCTGATAAAAGCTGCAATCCCATTATTATTTCTAATGTTAAAAAAAAAAATGTCGAAAGTGGTCATTGACCAAACAAAAACTCTACTTCAGACCAGATTTCTAGTCAAATGAATAAAACACATTCCTATTAAAACTGGAAAGTTGTTTCTACCCCTGATGTATGAACTCTGACTTTGAGACACTTGGGAGACTAATCCAAAGGAAAGTCAGGCCTAATAGAAAGGTCATGACCCATGCATTCAAATAGAGCTGAGTACAAGTCCAGGTGCTGGCACTTGCTAACCTCATGTGATAGAACATAGCCTTGGAGTCAGAAAAAAAACAACAACCCAGTAAATCGAGATTCTGGCTTTTCACCTTAGATAACAAACTTTACTTCTTTAAGTGTCTATTTTCCCATCAATAAAATGGTAATAATGACACACTTTACAGGGAGGTTGATTAAGCTTAGAACTAATATAAGTATTATACCTAGCAGAGGGCTTTGGATATAATAGTTCTCAATAAATTGTAACTGCTTCCATTACTGTTAATAAAGGACTTAACCTCTCTTGGGTTTTCTCATCACAAAAATAGGGACTAATGCCTCAAAGGATTGTTGTGGGGATTAAATGAAGTAATAGTACTGGGGAAATGTTAAGTACTGTACAACTGTTAGTTCCCATCTTCCCTGAATTTATCAGCAAGGGGAATGAGGAAGATGATTTGTAATTCTGGATACAGTGCTGCTATTGTTCATTCAATGAACAAATTTTAAAAGTGAAATTTGGGGAAGCCTTATGACTGAGACTGGTAGAGTTGTTTGGGTTCACTCAGTTGAGTTTTGGATCTTCCTTGTTCAGGATTACAGTAAAGTCCAGCACTTGGCTCTCCATGCATTCCATAATACAGAAGTGGAGGCCATGCAAGCAGAAAGTTGCTATCAGTTGGCTAGATCATTCCACGTCCAGGTAAGTTAACTTTACACCCTCTCTAAATATCTAATTCTTTAATGGTTTTCCAAATCATTTAAAAACTTTTGTACATATTGTTGGCCTTGTTTTATTTCATTTTTTAGGAAGATTATGACCAAGCTTTCCAGTACTACTATCAAGCCACACAGTTTGCCTCATCCTCTTTTGTGCTGCCTTTTTTTGGTTTGGGACAAATGTACATTTATCGAGGTGACAAAGAGAATGCATCTCAGTGCTTTGAGAAAGTCTTGAAAGCTTATCCTAATAATTATGAGACTATGAAAATTCTTGGCTCTCTATATGCCGCCTCAGAAGACCAAGAAAAACGAGATATCGCCAAGGTATGTTTTAAAAATCTAAAAATTTTATTTTCTGTTAGCTATCTCTAGATGCGCATTCCTCATGTCTTGTTATTGCTGGTAGAAATATGATGGACACAGTTCTGTTAGCTGAGTTTGTTGTAGTCGAACTAACATTTGACTTATCAAACAGGGTAGAGTAGCCACCACGTTTGAATGTCATACCCTAGAGTTGGAATGCTTTAGCTTAATGATTTCTTTCATCCCAGGGCCATTTGAAGAAGGTCACAGAACAGTATCCTGATGACGTTGAAGCTTGGATTGAGTTGGCACAAATCTTAGAACAGACCGATATACAGGTATTTATCCATGTTTTCCGTCTGCTACCTGATGTGTTTTTGGTAAGCCTAATGCAGTGTTTCTCTTCCTCTCATTTTCACTTACACTTTATTCTGTCCACCATGAAAATACAGGGTGCCCTGTCAGCCTATGGAACAGCGACACGGATCCTTCAGGAGAAAGTGCAAGCCGATGTTCCCCCAGAGATTCTGAATAACGTGGGTGCCCTCCATTTCAGGCTTGGAAATCTGGGAGAGGCAAAGGTAGGAACGTAGAAATATTCCCTTCTTTTATACTATCAAGTTCAATGCACACTTTTTCCTATGTATCAACCAAGTCTTTTAACAATGTAATTTTCTTTTCTTTCTCCTAGAAATACTTTTTGGCATCATTGGATCGTGCAAAGGCAGAAGCTGAGCATGATGAACATTATTACAATGCCATTTCTGTTACAACATCATACAATTTAGCCAGGCTGTATGAGGCGATGTGTGAATTCCATGAAGCAGAAAAACTATATAAAAACATCTTACGGGAACATCCTAATTATGTTGACTGTAGGAATTTTAAACTTTTTTTGTGTGTATTAAAATGTCCACAACAGCAGCAAAAAATTTAGCCTGAAAAAAATCTTTCTTAGAACCAGTAGTAAACAGTTTTAGGAAATTCCCTTGTGGTCCAGTGGTTAGAACTCCATGCTTCCACTACAGGGAGCCTGGATTCGATCCCTGGTCAGGGAACTAAGATCCTGTAAGCCCCGCAGTGCAGCTGCGGTGCGACCAAAAAAAAAAGTTAAACAGTTTTGAAGGTTATATGCCTGCCCCCTTTTCTTCAAGGCAAATTTGTGGCCTTAAAAAAAAAAAAAAGAAAAAAAGATGCAGCTTCAGTTAAATTTATGCTAGAAACAAAGAGAAACAACTAAAAACCAGTTGGACCATATTTTATAGACTAGGCCATCTTCAGTGGGTCAGCTACCTTTATTAGGCTTTTAACAACTCCTTGGCATATTTGGTGATGGGTTTATCTTTATGATGGGTCCTGCTTTGAATTCATATAAACATTTTGCAATGTTTATAATAGAAAGAACAGTGCTTTTCCTGGAAATAATTATTACTAAAAATGTCCTACCTTGAGTTTTTACAACCTAGACAATGTGAAATTCGGTAGGTTTTTAACTAAAAATATTTTATATGCTGTACTTCCCTTAAAAGAACCTAAAGCTATGAGGTTTTGACTCTGGTCAAATTAGGGGCTAGCAATTTGGCCTCTGTCGTACTGTTATGGATGCAAAAGTGATTTAAAATAAATAAGATTTTAGTTGAATGTCAGGCTAAATTTGAACTGAGTTGATAGGCAGTAGTAAGCCATTGTTGTTTCCTGGAGAGAGTGACATTTTTTGGAGAAAATAACAACATTTGTATGGCACTTTTTTTATTTAAGTGGAAGAGCCGCAGTTAGAGCCCAGGTTTTCTAACTAGTAATCCCTAGTAGTCTGTGCTTTCACTGTAGTGCCATATGCCAAGCACAGTGCTGTGCATCAGAGAGAAATTGGAAACAGAACAATGCTAAGCTTTTAAAATAACTTAACTTGAGATGATGACTTGGTCCAGGGTGCTAGCCTGGGGAATAGAGTGGAAGAGATAATCTGAGATTTCAAACAGGAAGACTTGATGGTGGCAGAGTTGCTCTTCAATTTATTAGGTTATTAATTAGCTATATTGATGCTTGATATAGTTTCACCTGTGGGACTTTTCTGTTCATTATTAATGTATTAATGAAAAACAATTGTTTCAAAAGTATGACTATAAAATTATGATTCTACTTTATAGCTAATATTTTAAACATGAAAGCTTGTATATTTTCAGGCTATCTGCGCCTAGGAGCCATGGCTAGAGATAAAGGAAATTTTTATGAGGCTTCAGATTGGTTTAAGGAAGCTCTTCAGATTAATCAGGTTGGTAATATTAACTCTTAGATTTGAAAAATAATTATTTCACCATTTCCCCCTAGTAAATCAATTTTTCCTTTTAATGGCTATCATATTTCTAGACTTGGCATCTCCCTGTTTTTTTCATTTACTTGTTAAAGATACTAAAGGGTATAGAAGTCATCTAAACGTTTTGATTGTGGCCCACGGTAAGAAATAGATTTCACACTACAGCCTAGTACATACACACGTGTGTATACAGACAACTGAAATCAAAGTTTTACAAATCATTTTGTGCTCTTTCCATAGGCAGTACATTGACATTTTTACTGTATTCCATTCTGTTGCATTTCTTATGGTGATAACTAAACACTAAATTGATGTTACAAGTCACTGATCCATCTCAACTCTCAGTTTGAAAAACACTGTTGTAAATGTAGCTTGTAAACCTCTCCAGTAATCAGCTGTTGTGGAAAGATGATTGATCTCTCTGAATCCAAATTACAGATTTTGCTTCTTTTTATACGTGTGTTTTTAGGACCATCCGGATGCTTGGTCTTTGATTGGTAATCTTCATTTGGCAAAACAAGAATGGGGTCCAGGCCAGAAGAAATTCGAGAGGATATTAAAACAACCAGCTACTCAGAGTGACACTTATTCTATGCTAGCCCTTGGCAACGTCTGGCTCCAAACTTTGCATCAGCCCACCCGAGATAGAGAAAAGGTAATCTTTTTCATCTCTTTAAAACAAAATTGATACTTATTTGATTCTTGTTTGAATTTTTTTATAATGTTTGTATCTTTTTATAGGAAAAGCGTCATCAAGATCGAGCTCTGGCCATCTACAAACAAGTACTCAGAAATGATGCAAAGAATCTCTATGCTGCTAATGGCATAGGTAATTATACAGTTTGGATATCCATAATAATTTGTGAAATGAATGCTTTTGGAGGGATGTTTGCAGATCAGAATTTCTCTCTAGTTGTTTTTCTGGCTACAATTAGAAAATTCTAATTCTGTGAACCTTTTTATAACTTTAGGAGCTGTTTTGGCCCACAAAGGATATTTCCGTGAAGCTCGTGATGTATTTGCCCAAGTAAGAGAAGCAACGGCAGATATCAGTGATGTGTGGTTGAACCTAGCACACATCTACGTGGAACAAAAGCAATATATCAGCGCCGTTCAGATGGTAATGTCTTATTTTTCAAGATATTTTTATTTTGTGTTCATTGTCGAGCGCTTGTTTCCTTAACCATTCTGGTCCTGCCTTGGAGCTGGGTGCTATCTCTTACGACACTGTGTCTATTCAGAGGCTTATAATTATATATGGTTAAGGCCAGTCTTTGGTGTCCAGACAGAGATGTGAGTCCTGGTTCCACCTCTAATTGCATGTCTTGGACAAAGGACATCTTCTCTGAGCCAGTTTTCATATCTATAAAACAGAAATAGTTGTACCTTAATCTCATAGAATTTTTTGAGCATCCAGAATGAAAAATACTTGGCACCATACTTGGCACTAGTTTGCCTCGCATAGCAGTAAGTACCCAGAAGTTAGTGGGATTTAATATCCGTTTGCTTGTTTTACCCTCTTCTCAGATGAGAGAACTGAGTTTCAGGAGGGTTAAATTACACTTAAAATGAAACTCCATGGGGATAAGTTTTCATGGTTATAGAATTATTTTTTTTAATTTATTTATTTTTGGCTGCATTGGGTCTTTGTTGCTGTGCGCAGGCTTTCT
This sequence comes from Stenella coeruleoalba, assembly GCF_951394435.1. Taxonomy (NCBI): domain Eukaryota; kingdom Metazoa; phylum Chordata; class Mammalia; order Artiodactyla; family Delphinidae; genus Stenella; species Stenella coeruleoalba. The sequence goes on along the minus strand of NC_137154.1, from coordinate 44,589,761 downwards.
CTAGTTGCGGCAAGCGGAGGCTACTCTTCGTTGCAGTGTGTGGGCTTCTCGTTGCAGTGGCTTCTCTTGTTGCAGAGCACGGGCTCTAGGCGTGTGGGCTTCAGTAGCTGTGGCATGTGGGCTCAGTAGTTGTGGTGCACGGGCTCAGTTGCTCTGTGGCATGTGGAATCTTCCCGGATCCGAGCTCGAACCCGTGTCCCCTGAATTGGCAGGCGGATTCTTAACCACTGCACCACCAGGAGAGCCTATGGCTATAGAATTTTATTATGCTTTTCATATTTGTTGATTACTTGAACTTGAAGTAAAAGAGTCATGCTTAGCATCTTTTGCATAGTAAAAAGTAAAAATGCTCTTATGGGGGAATTATTATGGTCAGAAAAAACAGGTTTCTGACCAAAGTTAGAAGACAGGCTCTGGACTTCCCTGGTGGCGCAGTGGTTAAGAATCTGCCTGCCAATTCAGGGAACACTGGTTCGAGCCCTGGTCTGAGAAGATCCCACACACCGCGGAGCAACTAAGCCTGTGAGCCACAACTACTGAGCCTGCACCCCAGAGCCCGCGAGCCACAACTACTGAAGCCTGCATGCCTAGAGCCCACGCTCCACAACAAGAGAAGCCACCACAATGAGAAGCCCGCGCACTGCAACCAAGAGTTGCCCCCTCTTGCTACAGCTAGAGAAAGCCCACGTGCAGCAAGGAAGACCCAGCGCAGCCAAAAATAAATAAATTTATTTTTTTTAAAAAAAGAAGATAGGTTCTGGGAAGTGGTTAACCATTTTTCTAAAAAGGATGGGTATTATTGTATTCAGAATATTGGAAAGGTTCTGGTCACAGGGACTTACAGAACCCAGATTGCATATGGTAGTCTCAGAGGTTGTGTTTTTGGAGGTGGGCCTTCTTGATCTGCAAATTAATTTCTAGGGATATTCAGGGAAAAACCGTCTAACCATCTTCCACAAAAAAGAACTTACCTATGATAAGATGTGTTCCATGGTCAGAAAGTGATATGTTCACAGCAAAATTAATACCAGTATTGCTATATTGGTTTTACTAAGAAATTAACAGCAAGAACAGTGAGATTTATCATTCTCATTGCCAGTAGTTTCCACCAGTCCTAAAGAAAGGTGGTAGAGCACCTTAGGAGCCAGGTGTATGACTTCTAATAAGTTGTCAGTGAGCCTGTTCTAGATAGTATTGCTGAAGATACAAAAAAAAGACCTTCCAATCTGTTTAACCTTTCAGTGTTGGTCGAAATTTCAAATGGAAAAACTATTTCTAGTATGTAATTTTTCTTGCCAGGTTTTTATGTTGTGAAAAATGTATGCTGGTGAGTGTAAAATATCGTTCTCAAATTAGTCTCTGAAATTAACCATTCAAAAGACAAAATACCTTTTCACATAGCTTTAAAATCGCTTGAAATTTTGTCACAAAATGACAATATCATTTAATCCTTGTTGTGTTTTAATTAACGTTTTCTTTTATTGTAGTATGAAAACTGCCTCAGAAAGTTCTATAAGCACCAGAACACTGAAGTTGTGCTCTATTTGGCCCGGGCTCTCTTCAAGTGTGGCAAGTTACAGGAATGCAAACAGACTCTGCTGAAGGTAAAAAAGAGAACTCAGTTCTATGCTGCATTGTATTTTTTATCCTGTTTTACGCATGCTTACACACCTAACACTCTATTTGACTAAAATCCTTTTCATGTCATTATACCATATGAAAGATTTGCTTTGTTTTTGTTTATAGGCTAGACACGTGGCACCCAGTGATACAGTTCTTATGTTTAATGTGGCCTTGGTCCTGCAAAGATTAGCTACCTCTGTCCTGAAAGATGAAAAGAGTAATCTGAAGGAAGTACTCAATGCTGTGAAAGAACTGGAGCTTGCACACAGGTAAGATTTTGTAGGAACAACCTTTGAAATGCTTTGTTTCTTTAAACCCACATGGCTCAAAAGAGAATCATTCTCTATTAGAATCATTCCAGCGATTTTTAAGCCAAAGCAGACTGCTTCCGCCAGGTGGCACCCAACCGTAGCCAGGATCCTGATAGAATTGGATCATGTAGTCTGACCCCTAGAACTGGCTGGCTGGCTTTGCAAACTTGCCCTAGATTTTTCATTGACCTGTCAATAATATGACCCAGCATTTTACACACTAGAAATTTTTAGACTCCACTTACGCTGGTTTTACTTGTTATACTAGTGACTTTTTATGTGATATTAGTTTTACTTAAGCTGAGATTAAGACCTTTCCTCTTAAATATTGAATAAATTTATTCAGCTCAGCTCAAAATTTATGTAACCTTACAGTACTTATTTAGTAATTCAGTGTATGGTAAAATTAAAACCTGACATCTCTTCAGGTTTTGTCCAGCCTTATTTGAATTCTTGTTTAATTATTCTTTGCCTTGTCTAGTAGATTGTAAGTGCTTTCATGGCTTAAGCCTCCTAACCTCCATGCTGACATATTTAGTAAATTTGGTGTTTAGTAAATATTCATTGCTGGAATTGATTTTTGGTGGTTTGTGAATTTACTGATACCGTTAACTTTATCATCAAGAACTTACTAATATTGAGTGGTATATTGATGAGAGTCTTTTTTTAAGTGAGTTGTATATATATTTTTCCTATTGAGATAACAGCCCTTCATGAATACATTCATTTAAGTATTAAGTATTCATTAAGTTTCAATCAGTATGTAAGCCTCCTCTCAGACTGTTTTTTTAAGAACAGATTAAAAATCTAAAGGGTGTATTTCATTAATTTTTTTTTAAGTAAAGTATTTTATTTTCTCATTCTATTTAGATATTTCAGTTACTTGAGTAAAGTTGGAGATAAAATGAGATTTGATTTGGCCCTTGCTGCTACAGAAGCCAGGTAATGTACTATTTATGGAAGGTGACTCTGGGTGAGGCAGTGATAGCAGTGTGGACTGGGAGAGTGACACAGTAGTGAATGGGTTTCTGACCTTCCAGAGGTCAGTCTTTCACACTCCTCTCTGGGACACTCCAACCTGGACCAAGGCTTTTTCTAAGGGTCCTTTCAGGGAATATGGCAAAGTTCAAGTACTTAAGTTGTATGGGAAAATACTTTTCTATTTCACTAATGTCAGCTATGTAGTCAGAATCAAGACACGATTCCTGAATCTGTCACATGTAAAGATAGTGTCGGGAATCTTTTTAGCTGTGCTTTGGGAGGACGGTTATAATTTGCAAACTTAACATAGTTGACAGTATTGGCTTCTGAGAAACTAAGTTAATTTTCCTAATTAAGACTCCCTGGTGGTGCGGCAGTTAAGAATCCGCCTGCCAGTGCAGGGGACACAGGTTCGATCCCTGGTCTGGGAAGATCCCACATGCCGCGGAGCAACTAAGCCCATGTGCCACAACTACTGAGCCCGTGAGCCACAACTACTGAGCCCACATGCCACAGCTACTGAAGCCCACGTGCCTAGAGCCCATGTTCCACAAGAGAAACCACTGCAATGAGAAACCCGCGCACCACAACGAATCGTAGCCCCTGCTCGCCACAACTAGAGAAAGCCTGCGCACAGCAACGAAGACCCAAAGCAGCCAAAAAAATAAGATAAAATAAAAATTAAAAAAAAGAAAAGGGCTGAAGAATTAAAAAAAAAAAAAAAGACTTCCCATAGGTATCACCTAATGATCCTGCTTCAAACTTTTAAATGTGTGTAAGGAATACAGATGCTCTGAGTTTTTTAATAAAAAGTATATTAGCTACATACATATTTCTCTAAATTTGGATTGTTCTAGGCAATGCTCTGACTTACTGAGCCAGGCCCAGTACCACGTGGCCAGGGCGCGCAAACAGGACGAAGAAGAAAGGGAATTACGGGCCAAACAAGAACAAGAGAAAGAACTGTTAAGGCAGAAACTTCTCAAAGAACAGGTATGTATTGTGTTTGCAGTTATACTAGAATTAAAGGTGTACATACATACACTTTGTATGTTAAAAAAGAAGTTCTTCTGATGGTAGCCATGATTTTTTTCTGTCATAAGAACATTGTGATGAGGTTTTTTCCTACTCTTTTTCCTCATAGGAAGAGAAACGTCTCAGAGAAAAAGAAGAGCAAAAGAAACTTTTGGAACAGCGGGCCCAGTACGTAGAGAAGACCAAAAATATTCTTATGTTTACTGGAGAGACTGAAGCAACAAAAGAAAAGAAAAGAGGTGGCAGTGGTGGACGGGTAAGATATGACTCCAGTTAGAAACGAAGCTAATTGGTTAAATTCACTCAGTCCTTAGTCCTGAGCTTTGGCTTCCTCCTTTGCTAAAAGTTAGTTTTCCAACAGAGACTGCTTTAAATGGTGTCCAGTATTTAGAAATGCATTTCACTGTTAGCTGAGTACAGTTTACCTTGTAGCAACTTTGTAGTTGATGATTTTTGCTATTTGAGGCATTCATCCCAATTAGAAGTTTTTAAAGTATGGGCCTCACCATGCGCTTCTTCCACGTGACTTAGAGCAGCGGTCCCCAACCTTTTTGGCAGCAGGGACCGGTTTCGTGGAAGACAATTTTTCCATGGATGGTGGCAGTGGGGAGGGGTTGGGGGGAGGTGTTGGTTCAGGTGGTAATGCGAGCGATGGGGAGCAGTGGGGAGCGGCAGATGAAGCTTCGCTCGCTCGCCCGCCGCTCACCTCCTGCTCTGCGGCCCGGTTCCTAACAGGCCACGGACCAGTACCGGGCCATGGCCCAGGGGTCGGAGACCTCTGACTTAGAGGACTGATGGGAAGTGGCCTCTTTCATACCTTAGCATTCCACCCACATTCCACCAGCCAGGAAAGCAATGACTGTGGTCTTGTTTGGGTTTCAGCGGTCCAAGAAGGGAGGAGAGTTTGATGAGTTTGTCAACGATGACACCGATGATGACCTGCCTATATCCAAAAAGAAGAAGAGAAGGAAGGGCAGTGGTAGTGAGCAAGAAGGCGAGGAGGAGGAGGGTGGCGAGAGAAAGAAGAAGAAGAGGAGAAGGTAGTGTCATGGAATAACCTTTTAAATCACCTGGGTTTTAAACCACCTCATGAAAGTGGCAAAAGACCTTTCACCTTCTGAATCTTAGGTTTAGAATCTGTGAACACCTTTTTATCACTTGATCCCCCCAGACAGGGAAGCCTTTCATTCCCCCATTTCCTACTTTAATCCTAAAATGGACCCCACTACCAAATTCCCGGCGTGCTTGGAGTCTCCACACATGTCCACAGCTTTCCTTCTGAGTGCTCCGAGTCAGTCAATAATTGCCTTTCTTATGACTGAAAATTGCAATATTTATTGGAAAATCTATGCAGTTTAGGATGAGAAACGTTAGTGTGTCCACACTGACTGTCCATCTTTGAAATCTTAGAAAAGCCACTGAGCTTCAGTTTCCTCTCTGTAAAGTAGCGATGGCCCACCTCCTGGTTTTACAGGATGTATAAAATGTGAATTTATGTGAAAGAAGGGCCTTTTAATCCTCCCAGTGCCATCCGCTGTTAGGATAAGTGGTGCCCTGCCCCCCTCTCACCTGGAAGTGCCCCTAAGCTGTCTGTTCCTCTCATGGTGCTTCTGTGTCCGGGAACCTCCAGTGTTAGCTAGACCTGTTCTTTCCAACCCATGTCTGGCTCTGCTTGTGGAATTCATTCAGACCTGTGGAATTGAAGCTGTGGCTGGATATTAGCAGGCCTGGGATGAGTAGTTGGAAGGGAAGAAAGAGGAGGGGAAGGAGGTTGAGTCTGGAGCCTGGGTCTTTTCTCACATCTTCTGTCACTCACCAAGGGCAAGATTCACGCTCATCTTAGATTAGTAAGAGGGCTTAAAAGTGACTCAGTTAGTCAGCAGACATGGCATAAATACAGTTTTTGCAGACTCCCGAGCCATGTGCAGCAAGAGTAAATTGTGGTCTCTGCCCTTGAGGGGTGTACAGTCTGCTCGAGGCCAGCCCCTGTAAAGAAGGGTGTTCAAAATGACTAATACTGTTTGAATGGCACAGAAATCTTGGGTTTTATAGGCACGAGTGAACCTTGACAAACTTTCTCTTGGTGTTCACTATTTTAGACCTCCGAAGGGAGATGAAGGATCTGATGATGATGAAACAGAAAATGGCCCCAAATCGAAAAAGCGCCGTCTACCAAAAGCAGAGAAGAAGAAGGCAGTAAGTGTCCAGCTCTGTGGTTTTCATCCCCAGTAGGCATCAAAGACTGCGGTACTCTAGAATACATTCTTCCCCTGCAGTGTCTTCAAGCACAGACACTTGTTTTTGAAGTTTGTTGGTTGCAGTTTGATTGTATCAGTATCACTGCAGTGCAAACCCAATTTAACAAGACATCCTAACATAAAGAGTCTTGACTAATCTATTACGTTTGATCTTCTTTCTTCAGCCCAAGCCAGAACGTCTGCCTCCTTCAATGAAGGGAAAAATAAAATCCAAAGCCATAATATCATCAAGTGACGATTCATCTGATGAAGATAAACTGAAAATTGCTGATGAAGGGTAGGAATTTTTCACTTATGTTCTCCTAGTGAAGGATAACCAAGAGTGGTCACTGTGCCAAAGCGTCATCTCTGCAGCTTCTTAGAATCTTAGAGCAGGAAGAAGCCTGAGCACACATCTCATTCCAGTCTTGTCATTTTGTCCTACTAAATGTTTGTCCCTTAAAGAAGGAAACCTATTTTGAAATCTCATTTCTTCGTGAATATTAGCTGAAATTTTCTATCATTTTGCTACACTGCCATTGACTGGCTTAAAGTATTAAGAGTAGCCTGATCTTGGTCACAGGGAGAAAGGGACTTTCTTGACCATTTCCTCCCTTGTCAGGCAGGGGTGACTCAGCACTGCCTGCTCTATGGAGGGCTTATCGTAGACTCCTCTAGCTCACAGCCTACTTGGTGAAACAATATTCTGTTTTACTTGTACTGAACTTGCCCCTCAAGCTCTGCATTTGGATTCCTAGACTAAGGCTCTTAATACCATACTATGCTGGGTTCTTCTGACGGCCATCATTTCACTCATTCATTCAACAGACATTTGAACATCCATGCTATGAGATAGCAAGCTGAGAGCTGGGGATGCAGAGGATAAAGACATCGACCCTGCCCCCAGGGAATTTGTACTTTCGAGACAGTGGAGAATGACAAATAAACCAAAACTACATTATAGTGGGAAAAGGGTTATCACTTATATTTTGCATTTATTGCTCTTCAGTGACCACATGTAATCTGGAGTTTAGGTAGTGGGGGGAACTACTGAGGTGTTTTTTTGTGGAAGAAAGGCTGTTTAAGTCTTAGAAGAAGAATAGAGAGTCCTAATCAACTGTACTTCAATAAAAAATAAAAATAATAATAATTTTTTAAAAAATAAAAGGAAGAGAGAGTCTTGGTTGGTTAGAGGTGAGGCAGGGGTGAGAGGTTAGCATGTCGAAGGGGCTAAGGGTCCTCGTGCAGGGCTGGTCTGGTAGGGGAAAGCGTCTGTAAAGATCTGCAGTTCCCTTTTTCTCTGAAGATGCTGGTTGACACAGATTTGGATTGCTTTTCCCTAAAACACTGTTTCACCCTTGCCCACAGTGTTACCCTGGTCCACTGATTACAGAGTGATGGTTAGACCTTCATGAAGTGTTTGCTTATTTGGCCAGATGGGATGGAGTGAATTAGATCCTGGGGCCCACTGGCCCTTAGCGTGTATACAGAATGAGTTATGTGATGTGTGTCTAGGTTTCTTCTTTCAGATGTAAGCACAAAGAGCCTTTCTTCGGTCTACAGGGATGTTTTCATTTCTAGGGAGAGTAGTATGGTTCACCTCCCTCACCCTTCTTAGACTGACCCTGTAGGATTTAATATTCCTTTCTTGGAATATCTGTTATGAAAACCAAAACTAAGGAATATGCCCGAGGAGAAGCATGTGCTCCTCTCCACAGCTCTGGTGGGGGAGCAGTTGTGACAGTGGTGAAGGGAATGTTCTTTCCTCCAAGAAGCCAAAATTCCCTGGGTGCCACTGCACCCCCAAGCATTAGCACAGGTCCCCTGCCCTTAACATCTGATAAGTAGAGGGGGAACTCTGGCAAAAGTACACAAACAAGCTGCAGAACCTTTTTATTTAGCCCCAGCTTCCTATGTTGAGTAGGTCTAGTCGTGGCGGAGGGCACCGGAGCAGAAGCAGATCCTGGGACAGAAAGGGTGACTTTGCTCCTCAGCGATCTTCTAGCACAGATGGCAGTGGCGCAGAGGAGCTTCCCTCCCAGCCAGCCTTGGGACAGAGTGCATTCTTCAGAGTCTCTGCAGCCCAGTGAGGTCCCAGGTTGCACCTCTGCCGCTGTGTATTGGTTTATAAAGATAAATAAATGTATCCCTTCCTTTTCATAATTTTACGTACGAAATTGAGAAATGCTTCATTCTGATGAAGGGTGCCTGGGATGACCAGTGCGGTCACCCTTCACTGTCTATGTTCTGTCTCAGAGCTAAAGTGCCTTATTCTTTTTAACTTTTTAATCCTCTCTTAATAACCCTATCACATTTACAAAAAAGCACACCAAAGGATATCACAAAACGAACACCTGTGTCAACAGCGATCCGGTCAAGACATCAAATGCCCTTCTATTTTCAAGCGCATCCCCGGTTTGTCGAGGCTCCCTTGGCCAGAACCCTGGTCTAACGAGCGTTTGTCTTTGCCAGACATCCCCGCAACAGCGACAGCGACTCCGACGAGGGCCAGCGGCGGAAGACGGGCGCCTCCTCGGAGGAGAGCGACTCCGACGAGAACCACAACAAGTCCGGCAGCGAGGCCGGCAGCCCCCGGCGGCCCCGGAGGCAGCACTCAGATGAGGACTCAGACAGCGACCAGCCGACCAGAAATCGCAGGCCCTCGGGCTCCGAACAGTCTGACAACGAATCCCTGCAGTCCGGGCGGAGCCGCTCGGGGGGCTCTGAGATGGACTCTCAGCCCGCATCCCCCAGCGCCGAGTCGGACCACTACTCCGAGAGAGCATCTGACAACGAGGGGTCCGGCCGAGGCTCCGGCAGAGGCTCCGGCAATGAATCCGAACCCGAGGGATCCAACAACGAGGCCTCGGATCAGGGCTCAGAACGTGGTTCAGATGATAGCGACTAGGCTTTATTTCATGAATAAGCTTCATCTCCGCAGGAAACTTTTTTAATATATGAAAGCTGTGATAAAAACATTTCAGGTGTTTGGTCAAACAGTGGTGGATTTTTCTTAAGGCAATTTTTTTCTCCTATCCATTTGTACGTTACTATGTCCCAAAAGATGTTTCCCTTGCGAGAGTCCAATATTTGAGTCTCTTGAGAAAAAGGTGACTATTCTTTATTATGGTACAGTTCCACCTATCATATGTGAAAACCCCAGGAAGATAAACCCACATGCTGAACCATTCCTCCCGAGATTTGACTGAAACTGTGGCAGATGTCTCATCTTCTTTGTGTGTTAAGCAGCATATTATTAGGACTTTTATTGCAATCTTTTACCAAGTGGTGTGAGGAACTTGGTATTAATGTCTTTGTTCCATTTCAAGTTTAGATCAGGAATATTTTTATTTTCTGGAGGAAGAGGTATCTACTGTATAATTGCACCAAAGTACAAATGAAAGGAAGGTTTTCTTCAATAGTGTAATACTGCAGCCATGTAGAGAAAACGACAAATATATCATTTGTTAGGTTGAGTAAGATGTGGAAAAATGCTTTTCTGTTAGTAGTATGCAAAGACCTACCTAAGCCACATAATAAAATTCTTTTACCAACTTTTATGTGTAACTTTGTGTCATTTTTTTTTTGCTCAGTACATTTGTATATGAAAATTTAGCATCTATAAAAATATGCAAATATTTGGAAGAAACTGAGCTAAGATGGAGGTTGTTTACTCAAAAGTTTTGTAATTCATTTTTTTAACATCTTTATTGGATTATAATTGCTTTACAATGTTGTGTTAGTTTCTGCTTTATAACAAAGTGAATCAGTTCTATGTATATGTATATCCCCATATCCCCTCCCTCTTATGTCTCCCTCCCACCCTCCCTATCCCACCCCTCTAGGTGGTCACAAAGCACCGAGCTGCTCTCCCTGTGCTATGCAGCTGCTTCCCACTAGCTATCTATTTTACATTTGGTAGTGTATATATGTCCATGCTACTCTCTCACTTCGTCCCAGCTTACCCATCCCCCCTCCCCGTGTCCTCAAGTCCATTCTCTACGTCTGCGTCTTTATTCCTGTCCTGCCCCTAGGTTCTTCAGAACCTTTTTTTTTTTTTTTAGATTCCATATACATGTGTTAGCATACGGTATTTGCTTTTCTCTTTCCGACTTACTTCACTCTGTATGACAGACTCTAGGTCCATCCACCTCACTACAAATAAATCAATTTCATTTCTTTCTATGGCTGAGTAATATTCCATTGTATATATGTGCCACATCTTCTTTATCCATTCTTCTGTCGATGGACACTTAGGTGGCTTCCATGTCCTGGCTATTGTAAACAGAGCTGCAATGAACATTGTGATACATGACTCTTTGAATTATAGTTTTCTCAGGGTATATGCCCAGTAGTGGGGTTGCTGGGTCATATGGTAGTTCTATTTTTAGTTTTTTAAGGAACCTCCATACTGTTCTCCATAATGGCTGTATCAATTTACATTCCCACCAACAGTGCAAGAGGGTTCCCTTTTCTCCACACCCTCTCCAGAATTTGTTGTTTGTATATTTTTTGATGATGGCCATTCTGATGGGTGTGAAATGATACCTCATTGTAGTTTTGATTTGCATTTCGCTAATGATTTGTGATGTTGAGCATCCTTTCATGTTTTTGTTGGCAATCTGTATATCTTCTTTGGAGAAATGTCTATTTAGGTCTTCTGCCCATTTTTGGATTGGGTTGTTTGTTTTTTTCATATTGAGCAGCTCATATTAAAGGAGATTAAGCCTTCATCAGTTGCTTCATTTACAAATATTTTCTCACATTCTGAGGGTTGTCTTTTCGTCTTGTTTATGTTTTCCTTTGCTGTGCAAAAGCTTTTAAGTTGCATTAGGTCCCATTTGTTTATTTTTGTTTCCATTTCTCTAGGAGGTGGGTCAAAAAGGATCTTGCTGTGATTTATGTCATAGAGTGTTCTGCCTATATTTTCCTCTAAGAGTTTGATAGTGTCCGGCCTTACATTTAGGTCTTTAATCCATTTTGAGTTTATCTTTGTGTATGGTGTTAGGGAGTGTTCTAATTTCATTCTTTAACATGTAGCTGTCCAGTTTTCCCAGCACCACTTATTGAAGAGGCTATCTTTTCTCCACTGTATGTTCTTGCCTCCTTTATCAAAGATAAGGTGACCATATGTGCGTGGGTTTATCTCTGGGCTTTCTATCCTGTTCCATTGATCTATATTTCTGTTTTTGTGCCAATACCATACTGTCTTGATTTGTAGTAGCTTTGTAGTACAGTCTGAAGTCAGGGAGCCTGATTCCTCCAGCTCCGTTTTTCTTTCTCAATATTGCTTTGGCTATTCAGGGTCTTTTGTATTTCCATACAAATTGTGAAATTTTTTGTTGTAGTTCTGTGAAAAATGCCATTGGTAGTTTGATAGGGATTGCATTGAATCTGTAGATTGCTTTGGGTAGTATAGTCATGTTCACAATGTTGATTCTTTCAATCCAAGAACATGTTATATCTCTCCATCTATTGGTATCATCTCTTTTTTTTGGTATCATCTTTAATTTCTTTCATCAATCTCTTATAGTTTTCTGCATACAGGTCTTTTGTCTCCTTTGGTAGGTTTATTCCTAGGTATTTTATTCTTTTTGTTGCAGTGGTAAACGGGAGTGTTTCCTTAATTTCTCTTTCAGATTTTTCATCATTAGTGTATAGGAATGCAAGAGATTTCTGTGCATTTATTTTGTATCCTTCTGCTCTACCAAATTCAATGATTAGTTCCAGTAGTTTTCTGGTAGCATCTTTAGGATTATGTCTGTATAGTATCATGTCACCTGCAAACAGTGACAGCTTTACTTCTTCTTTTCCGATTTGGATTCCTTTTATTTCTTTTTCTTCTCTGATTGCTGCGGCTAAAACTTCCAAAACTATGTTGAAGAATAATGGTGAGAGTGGACAACCTTGTCTTGTTCCTGATCTTAGAGGAAATGGTTTCAGTTTTCCACCATTGAGAACGATGTTGGCTGTGGGTTTGTCATATATGGCCTTTATTATGCTGAGGTAAGTTCCCTCTATGCCTACTTTCTGGAGGGTTTTTATCATAAATGGGTGTTGAATTTTGTCAAAAGTTTTTCTGTATCCATTGAGATGATCATATGGTTTTTCTCCTTCAGTTTGTTAATATGGTTTATCACATTGATTGATTTGCATATATTGAAGAATCCTTGCATTCCTGGGATAAACCCCACTTGATCATAGTGTATCGTCCTTTTAATGTGCTGCTGGATTCTGTTTGCTAGTATTTTGTTCAGGATTTTTGCATCTATATTCATCAGTGATATTGGTCTGTAATTTTCTTTTTTTGTGACATCTTTAGTTTTGGTATCAGGGTGATGGTGGCCTCGTAGAATGAGTTTGGGAGTGTTCCTCCCTCGGCTATATTTTGGAAGAGTTTGAGAGGAGAGGTGTTAGCTCTTCTCTAAATGTTTGACAGAATTCACTTGTGAAGCCATCTGGTCCTGGGCTTTTGTTTGTTGGAAGACTTTTAATCACAGTTTCAATTTCAGTGCTTGGGATTGATCTGTTTATATTTTCTCTTTCTTCCTGGTTCAGTCTTGGAAGTTTGTGCTTTTCTAAGAATTTGTCCATTTCTTCCAGGTTGTCCATTTCATTGGCATATAGTTGCTTGTAGTAATCTCTCATGATCCTTTGTATTTCTGCAGTGTCAGTTGTTACTTCTCCTTTTTTCACTTCTAATTCTATTGATTTGAGTCTTCTCCCTTTTTTTCTTGATGAGTCTGGCTAATGGTTTATCAATTTTGTTTATCTTCTCAGCCAGCTTTTAGTTTTATTGATCTTTGCTATCATTTCCTTCATTTCTTTTTCATTTATTTCTGATCTGATCTTTATGATTTCTTTCCTTCTGCTAACTTTGGGGGTCTTTTATTCTTCTTTCTCGAGTTCCTTTAGGTGTAAGGTTAGGTTGATTATTTGAGATTTTTCTTGTTCCTTGAGGTAGGATTGTATTGCTATAAACTTTCCTCTTAGAACTGCTTTTGCTGCATCCCATAGGTTTTGGGTCATCCTGTTTTCGTTGTCATTTGTGTCTAGGTATTTTTTTGATTTCCTCTTTGATTTCTTCAGTGATCTCTTATTTAGTATTGTATTGTTTAGCCTCCGTGTGTTTGTAAGATTTTTTCCTGTAATTGATATTTAGTCTCATAGCATTGTGGTTGGAAAAGATATTTGATATGATTTCAATTTTCTTAAATTTACCAAGGCTTGATTTGTGCCCCAAGATATGATCTATCCTGGAGAATATTCCATGAGCACTTGAGAAGAAAGTGTATTCTGTTGTTTTTGGATGGAATGTCCTATAAATATCAATTAAGTCAATCTTGTTTAATGTGTCATTTAAAGCTCGTGTTTCCTTATTTATTTGTATTTTGGATGATCTGTCCATTGGTGAAAGTGGGATGTTAAAGTCCCCTACTATTATTGTGTTATTGTCAATTTCCCCTTTTATGGCTGTTAGCATTTGCCTTATGTATTGAGGTGCTCCTATGTTGGGCGCATAGATATTTACAATTGTTATATCTTCTTCCTGGATTGATCCTTTGATCATTATGTAGTGTCCTTCTTTGTCTCTTGTAATAGCCTTTATTTTAAAGTCTATTTTGCCTGATATGAGAATTGCTACTCCAGCTTTCTTTTGATTTCCATTTGCATGGAATATCTTTTTCCATCCCCTCACTTTCAGTCTGTATGTGTCCCTAGATCTGAAGTGGGTCTCTTGTAGACAGCATATATACAGGTCTTGTTTTTGTATCCATTCAGCCAGTCTATGTCTTTTGGTTGGAGCGTTTAATCCATTTACATTTAAGGTAGTTATCGATATGTATGTTCCTATTACCATTTTCTTAATTGTTTTGGGTTTGTTATTGTAGGTCTTTTCCTTCTCTTGTGTTTCCTACCTAGAGAAATTCCTTTAGCATTTGTTATAGAGCTGGTTTGGTGGTGCTGAATTCTCTTAGCTTTTGCTTGTCTGTAAAGGTTTTAATTTCTCTGTCAAATCTGAATGAGATCCTTGCTGGGTAGAGTAACCTTGGTTGTAGGTTTTTCCCTTTCATCACTTTATATGTCCTGCCACTCCCTTCTGGCTTGCAGAGTTTCTGCTGAAAGATCAGCTGTTAACCTTATGGGGATTCCCTTGTGTGTTATTTGTTGTTTTTCCCTTGCTGCTTTTAATATTTTTTCTTTGTATTTAATTTTTCAGTTTGATTAATACGTGTCTTGGCATGTTTCTCCTTGGGTTTATCCTGTATGGGACTCTCTGTGCTTCCTGGACTTGATTGACTATTTCCTTCCCCGTATTAGGGAAGTTTTCAACTATAATCTCTTCAAATATCTTCTCAGTCCCTTTCTTTTTCTCTTCTTCTTCTGGGACCCCTATAATTCGAATGTCGGTGCATTTATTGTTGTCCCAGAGGTCTCTGAGACTGTCCTCAATTCTTTTCATTCTTTTTTCTTTATTCTGCTCTGCAGTAGTTATTTCCATTATTTTATCTTCCAGGTCACTTATCCGTTCTTCTGCCTCAGTTATTCTGCTATTGATTCCTTCTAGAGAATTTTTAATTTCATTTATTGTGTTATTCATCATTGTTTGTTTGCTCTTTAGTTCTTCTAGGTCCTTGTTAAATGCTTCTTGTATTTTCTCCATTCTATCTCTAAGATTTTAGATCATCTTTACTATCATTACTCTGAATTCTTTTTCAGGTAGACTGCCTATTTCCTATTCATTTGTTTGGTCTGGTGTTTTTTTTTAATCTTGTGCCTTCATCTGCCCTGTGTTTCTCTGTCTTCTCATTTTGCTTAACTTACTGCAGTTGGGGTCTCCTTTTTACAGGCTGCAGGTTCATAGTTCCCATTGTTTTTGGTGTCTGCCCCCAGTGGCTAAGGTTGGCTCAGTGGGTTGTGTAGGCTTCCTGTTGGAGGGGACTGGTGCCTGTGTTCTGGTGGATGAGGCTGGATCTTGTCTTTCTGGTGGGCAGGACCGTGTCCGGTGGTGTGTTTTGGGGGTGTCTGTGACCTTACTATGATTTTAGGCAGCCTCTGCTGATGGGTGGGGTTGTGTTTCTGTCTTGCTAGTTGTTTGGCATAGGTTGTCCTGCACTGTAGCTTGCTGGTCATTGAGTGGAGCTGGGTCTTAGTGTTGAGATGGAGATCTCTGGGAGAGCTTTCACCGTTTGATATTACTTGGAGCTGGGAGGTCTCTGGTGGACCAATGTCCTGAACTCGGCTCTCCCACCTCAGAGGCACAGGCCTGACACCCAGCTGGAGCACCAAGACCCTGTTAGCCACACAGCTCAGAAGAAAAGGGAGAAAAAAAAGAAAGAGTGAGAGAGAGAGAGGGAGAGAGAGAGAGGGAGGGAGAGAGGAAGAAAAAATAAAGTTATTAAAATAAAATTTTTTAAAATTATTAAAAATTTTGGGCTTCCCTGGTGGCACAGTGGTTGAGAGTCCACCTGCTGATGCAGGGGACACGGGTTTGTGCCCCAGTCCGGGAAGATCCCACATGCCACAGAGTGGCTGGGCCCGTGAGCCATGGCCACTGAGCCTGCGCGTCCAGAGCCTGTGCTCCGCAACGGGAGAGGCCACAACATTGAGGGGCCCGCGTACCGCAAAAAAAAAAAAAAAGACAGAACCCTAGGACAAATGGTAAAAGCAAAGCTATACAGACAAAATCACACAAAGAAGCAAACACATACACACTCACAAAAAGAGAAAAAGGAAATATATATATATATATATATATATATATATATATATAAAGGAAGAGAGCAACCAAATTAATAAATCTATCAATGATAATAAAGTCTAAATACTAAACTAAGATACACATAAAACCAGAAACAAATTAGATGCAGAATGCAAACCCCAAGTCTACAGTTGCTCCCAAAGTCCACCTCCTCCATTTGGGATGATTTGTTGTCTGTTCAGGTATTCCACAGATGCAGGTACATCATGTTGATTGTGGAGATTTAACCCGCTGCTCCTGAGGCTCCTGGGAGAAATTTCCCTTTCTCTTCTTTGTTCACGCAGCTCCCGGGGTTCAGCTTTGGATTTGGCCCCGCCTCTGCATGTAGGTTGCCTGTGGGCATCTGTTCTTTGCTCAGACAGGACGGGGCAGCTGATTCGGGGGCTCTGGCTCACTCAGGCCAGGGGGAGGGAGGGGTACGGATGCAAGGCGAGCCTGTGGCGGCAGAGGCCGGCGTGACGTTGCACCAGCCTGAGGCCCGCCGTGTGTTCTCCCGGGGGATTTGGCCCTGGATCACAGGACCCTGGCAGTGGCGGGCTGCATAGGCTCCCCGGAAGGGGGGTGTGGATAGTGACCTGTGCTCGCACACAGGCTTTTCGGTGGCGGCAGCAGCCTTAGCGTCTCATGCCCGTCTCTGGGGTCCGTGCTGTTAGCCGCGGCTCACGCCCATCTCTGGAGCTCCTTAAAGGTGCTCTGAATCCTCTCTCCTCGTGCAGCCCGAAACAATGGTCTCTTGCCTCTTAGGCAGGTCCAGACCTTTTCCCGGACTCCCTCCCGGCTAGCTGTGGTGCACTAGCCCCCTTCAGGCTGTGTTCACACAACCAACCCCAGTCTTATCCCTGGGATCTGACTTCCGAAGGCCGAGCCTCAGATCCCAGCCCCGCCCACCCCGGCGGGTGAGCAGACAAGCCTCTCGGGCTGGTGAGTGCTGGTCGGCACCGATCCTGTGCGGGAATCTCTCCGCCTTGCCCCCCACACCCCTGTTGCTGTGCTCTCCTCCGCGGCTTCGAAGCTCCCCCCTCCGCCACCCACAGTCTCCGCCCGCGAAGGGGCTTCCTAGTGTGTGGAAACCTTTCCTCCTTCACGTCTCCCTCCCACTGGTGCAGGTCCCGTCCCTATTCTTTTGTCTCTGTTTTTTCTTTTTTCTTTTGCCCTACCCAGGTACCTGGGGAGTTTCTTTCCTTTTGGGAAGTCTGAGGTCTCCTGCCAGCATTCAGTAGGTGTTCTGTAGGAGTTGTTCCACACGTAGATGTGTTTCTGATGTATTTGTGGGGAGGAAGGTGATCTCCACATCTTACTCCTCCACCATCTTGAAGGCCCCTCTCAAGCTTTGTAATTTTTTGTAGTTTTGTGGAGTGTTTTTAAGGATGCAAGAAACTATTCACAATAGCCAAGACATGGAAGCAACCTGAGTATCCGTAAACAGATGAATGGATAAAGAAGATGTGGTATGTACATTCCATGGAATACTAGTCAGCCATAAAAAAGAATGAAATATTGCCATTTGCAGCAACACTGATAGACCTAGAGATTATCATACTAAGTGAAGTAAGTCAGACAGAGAAAGACAAATATCACAGGACACCACTTATGTGTGGAATCTAGAAAATAATACAAATGAATTTATTTACAAAACAGAAACAGACTCACAGACATAGAAAACAAACTTATGGTTACCAAAGAGAAAAGACAGGGAGGGATAAATTAAGAGTATGGGATTAACAGATACACACTACTATGTATAAAATAAACAACCAGGATTTACTGTATAGCATGGGGAACTATATTCAATATCTTGTAATAACCTATAGTGGAAAAGAATACATATATATATACACATATATACATAACTGAATCACTTTGCTGTACACCTGAAACTAACACAGTATTGTAAATCAACTATACTTCAATTGAAAAGAAAAACATAATGTTTAAAGATGCAAGAAAACTAAGGCACTACTATCTATTTTTATTTTTAATAACTTTGTGATTAACAACGTAAGGGTAATTATTTTATGTAGCACTGTACTGTTTGTAAAAGAACTGCAATTAGTTTAGTCAACAAGTATGAAATGCATTATATTAGACGTTGAGAACACAGAGGTGAAATGTCTTTCCTGTCCTCAAATGGAGTGATGTTTGCACAGGTTTTGGGAACGAAGGGAGAACAAAATCAAGGCAAGGTTTCCTGAAGGATGGGAGACTTGAGGTGACTCAAAGGACCCACCAAGTGGAAAGTTAAAGGAGGGTGTTCTCGGAGGGGAGAGATGTATGTGCAGCTCCAGGAACTAGAATAACTAAGGAAGGCAGGGCAGATATCCCCCGGGGAAAGGTGAAGAGCCTGAAATTCAGAATCTAGTAAGGGTGAGGTTCAAACTAGAATCCAGGTCTTTTGTCTCCTCTCTCCCTACTTTTTCCAATATGTCACATGTAACTTGGGGTGACTTAGTTAATCCCCAAATGACAAATCCAACGACGTTAGTAATCATTTCCCAAACGGTGACTCACTTCAAGCAATAACTAAACCCAAGTCCATCGGTAGAAGTTCCTTGGAGAGCTATTTATGGAGGGATTTGACCTACGGAGGAGAGTGATTTCTCTAATGTTTCACTGCCCGCGTCAGGTTTTGCTGTACTGGTGCTTTTGAGTACACATCCTCATTTGCACTTTTGAATCAGTTCCATCTTAATATGGATATTTCTCCCAGGCGAGCCATCAGATCAGCAGAACAGGAACATTCTCTGCCAGCCACTTTGCTGATATCAGAAGCCACAGTGCAGTTTCTTCAGGTGCAGCTCCTTCTGGCCACATTTTGGAGCCTGGATATAACAGAAAGGACTGAGGAGCAGGGAATGCCTCTGAGGATGGGAAAGGCCCTTCTGACAAAGGACACTTGACTGACCTGTTGCCTTTGCTGTGCTGACACTGTCTTCGGGGACCCAGAGCATTTCCATTACCTGGAGCCTGTGTGTCAGAATCAGCCTTCCTTTTTTTTTTTTTTTTTTTTTTTGCGGTATGCGGGCCTCTCACTGTTGTAGCCTCTCCCGTTGCGGAGCACAGGCTCCGGACGCGCAGGCTCAGCGGCCATGGCTCACGGGCCCAGCCGCTCCGCAGCACGTGAGATCTTCCCGGACCGGGGCATGAACCCGTGTCCCCTGCATCGGCAGGCGGACTCTAAACCACTGCGCCACCAGGGAAGCCCCCTTCCTTTTTTGTTGTTGTTTTTTTTGGAGGTGTAATTGATATATACCATCATACTAGTTTCAGGTGTACAACACAATGATTTGAAATTTGTATATATTGCAAAATGATCACCATATTAATCTAATTAACGTCTGTCATCTTATTTACAAAAATGGAAACAGTATGGACGTTCCTCAAATAATTAAAAATAGAACTTCCGTGTGATCCAGGAATTCCACTTCTGGGTATTTATCAGAAGAAAATGAAAACTAATTTAAAAAGATATATGTCCCCCCTATGTTGTATATTGTAAATGTCCTATATTGTAAATATGCAGCATTATTTACAATAGCCAAAACATGAAAACAACCTAAGTGTTCATCAATAGGTGAATGGATAAAGAAGATGTGATTATACACACAGACACACACACACACACACACACACACACACACACTGGAATACTACTCAGCCATAAAAAAGAAGAAAATCTTGCTGTTTGCAATGACTTGGATGGACCTTGATGGCATTATGCTAAGTGAAATAAGTCAGAGAAAAATACCATATGATCATTTATACGTAGAATCTAAAAAACAAAACCAAACAAACCTAACCCCATAGACACAGAGAACAGATTGGGGTTGTCAGAGGCAGGGGGTGGTGGAGTGTGGGTGAAAGGGTAAAAGGGGTCAAAAGGTACAAACTTGCAGTTATAAAATAAATAAGACATGGGATGTAATGTACAGCATGGTGACTATAGTTAATACTGTAATGCATGTTTGAAAGCTGCTGAAAGAGGAGATCTTAAAAGTTCTCATCACAAGAAAAAAAATTTTTTGTAACGATGTATGGTGACAGATAAACTTTATCGCTTAACCCGGCCCTAGCTCTTGGTTGTCTCTCAAACCGTTGTGCTTGTCCAAGCAGCCTATTTTATTTTTAATAGCTCCTAGTAGCTGAGGGAGTGCTGACACCTGTCAGTGTCCCAGAGGAGAGGATTTCAATCAGCACCTGGATTAAGGCTGATTGGAAGCCAGACTCTCAGGCAGCAGCAATGATGATACACTAATAGGCCTCTTTCACAAAAAGGCTGAATTCCTGGGTCTGTTGGCCGTGAGGGTGGGAGGTATTTCAGATTCAGGTAAGCTGGGCCAAGGCAGAGGGAAAACACAAAGATGGCGTCCACCGGCCTCTGTTCCCTGAGCGGGTCCTTGAAGTGTGTCTGCCCCTCAGGCCACAGCTGCTGGACAAGCAAATAGGCCTCTTTCAACAGAAAGCCAGGGTAAGTTTCAATCTGCTGTCTGTGCTGCCTGGGGGTTCGGATGTCTGCCAACAACTGTTTCTCTGATTGTTACAATCCCGTGGGCCCAGGGAACTCAAGGGCCCCCTGGCCTCCAGAACTAGGCAATGGAGGGGCGTCCCCTGGGCTACAGCTGTAAAAACTGGGTCACCAGATGTAAAACCCGGGGCACCGGCCGAGCGTAGCAGCTCCCCTCCAGGAGATCCCAGCTCTGGAAGGCAGCAGGGGAGGAGAGATGGCGCCCAGCTGGAGCCAGGTAGGGGGGAGTTGCAAGGATGGTGCCCACTGAAAAAATTTTTTTAATTTTTTAAGAAGAAAGATTTGGGGGCTTCCCTGGTGGCGCAGTGGTTGAGAGTCCGCCTGCCGATGCAGGGGACGCGGGTTCGTGCCGCGGTCCGGTAAGATCCCACATGCCGCAGAGCGGCTGGGCCCGTGAGCCATGGCCGCCGAGCCTGCGCGTCCGGAGCCTGTGCTCCGCAACGGGAGAGGCCGCAACAGTAAGAGGCCCGCGTACCGCAAAAAAAAAAAAAAAAGAAAGAAAGAAATATTTTTTTAAAGATAAAAGAGATTTAAAAAAAGAAAAAGAAAAAGATAGTGCCTGCTGGCTTTAGCAAGGCAGAAGGAGCGCGGAAGGAAACCACAGGCCTCCGTCCGGACCAGCAGGCCGGGGCCCCTCAGTCCGATGCTTTAAAATTAGCAGATGAACCTCTTTCACCTCAAGGCTGGGCACTTTGCAAAGGCTGCCCTGCCCTGGGTCCTGGGTGCGCGAGTCCGTGTGAGCTCTTCTGGAGACGTTTCTCGGTTTGCCAGGGCCCCACGGGTCTTTGGAGCGTGAGCCGGCGGTTTTCAAAACTAGATGTTTCGGGGGCTCGTCTCGGGAGCAGGTCTTGAAAGGTGGAGTGCACAACGTGGGATTCAAGCCGTCTGCTCCTCAGGGAGCAGCTCTGGCTTTGGGGTCCGTTCCCATTGTGCCCGTTGTGGGTTGGGGGCTTCATAACAAAATGGTGTTTCAGCCTTTCCTACCCACTTTAATGTGGTTTTTTTCTCATGTACCCAGTAGGAAGGAGTTGTTCTGCTAGTTCTTAGGGGGTTTTTTTTCAGAGAAAATTGTTCCCTATGTAGCTGTAGATTCAGCATGTCTGTGGGAGGAGGTGAATTCAGGATCTTTCTGTGTCCCCTCCTTGAACTGGAACCTTCGCCTTCCGTTTCTTAGTGGACTTGGTGTTAGCAGAAGGCAGCAGGGAATAGCTGGTGAAGAGCAGAGATACTGGAGTCCAGGAGTCCTGGAATCTCGCCTTTTGCCACTAACAAGCCGTGGGACCTGAGGCAAGCTACTTACCTAGTTAGACCACTTTCTAACACGAGCCATTTCTCCTACCCTGTATGTTTTGAAAGCCTCAGTTGGATCTGTCACAATTAGAGAATGCTACTTGCCCTGGCTTTGATGTTAATTCAGAACCAGACCAAGTTCCACAACCATAATTCTAGCTGTTAAGCTTTAAAATAAATTTTGCTTAAATTGTGGCAAGAAAAACCACTTTGTTATTCTGACTTGAAACTCACTTCCTCCACTGGAGTTGCTTATGTTTATAACATGAAGTTTCCTAATTGGGCAACTATTCTAATATAGCAGAAGACTATACCTAACTCGTCGGATTGTTGGGAGGATTATGAAGGCAGATTCAGTGATGAGCCTGTGATCAATTCCCGGTAACGTCCTCCCTATGAGCAAATTAGCTCCGAATGTCTGACGGTATTCGTCAAACTTACGGATCCTTGTTCAGACCAAGTGGGGCTGGGTCAGTTACCCTTTCATAGGTCATCCTTTTAAAAATGCTTGCTTCTTCCTAGTTCCTGTTGAGAAAAATATTTTTAAGTATCCTTTGTTTTGATTCCACTAATGAATAGTTTCTTCCCTGGGAGAGTAAGTAGCCAATAGAGGCAAGAAAGACCATTTAAAAGAGATAAGAATCAACTCCTAATACTAGAATTTGGAGTGTAGGGCAGCACAGCCTTTTCCTAAAGGTAGTTTTGATGCTCTGGTCATTTGGGTAAGTTAGAGCAGTGCAGGTCAGTTGTGATGCTCGCAGTATAACATCAGGGGCACAGGAAAGGGTTTATGTTACAGGCTAATCCAGTTCATCTAGATCTCAGTGCGCCCACTGATTTGGGTGGAGTAGATGAACAGATTGCAGCCTGTCCTCAGAGTCTTACTTTGCACCAAGCGCCGGCAATAGGAAGGCTGCCCTGGCCTCTAGCCTGACTGTCACCCCCACTGGTGTGACAAAATGCTTCACTTTTCAGCCTCAGTATCCCTACCTATAAAATAAGATTGAGATCCTTCTAAGTTATATGTTCCAGGGTCATTGCCGAGAATTTTAAACAGACTGTCTAGTCTTTGTCAACTGCATTAGTAACTTGAGGTCTTTCTGTGTCGAGTGACTGGAAACATTTTTCGTCAATACAGATTATATTTTTTGCTTATGAAATATATGTATTTGCTCTTTTTGCTTATTCTGCTTACTACAGCAAAAAAATGTTTTTGTAACATTTTTCATTTTGAAAATATTGAGTTTTGGAAAATATCTTAACTTTTTATTCATCTCCCTTGACATAGCTGATCAATTCTAGATTGCCTGCGGCAACACTCCCGGAGCAAATCTGTATTTGCTTTTTTTTTTGTAGTCCACAGCTAAGTAGCAAAGAGGACAATTTTAGGTAAAAGACGTCAGGGCTGGATTTTTCAAGCCTCTTATCCAGAGGTCACTAAATTTGTGAATTCACCTTCTTGTCAATTCTATCTCCTAAGTAGAACTCTAATCCAGTGTGTTCCCCAGAATGTTTTCCATGAAACATCAGCTAGATGTTTGCAATTAGGATGCTTTTAGTGACAAGTCACAGAAAACACTGTTTCAAACCGATTTAACAGTAAGGAAAATTTATTGTATCCTGTGCTGGACATCTGGGATTTGGGGAAAGGAAGGTACAGTTCAATCAGAAGACTCAGTATTGTCAAAGACTCAGCTTCATTCATTACTTTTATCATGAACACAGAAGAATATGTGATGTAATAAAATATGAAAACAATGCAAGACCTATACCCCTACCACAGGCTTCCTGTGTGCCCTTTCTCTGTTGCTGCCCTCTCCATTCCCACATACGATACCTTTGAGTGAGGTATTAACCCTCTTGTGATGATTCAGGGTCATAATTTGAATACTGGTTATTGTTGCGTGTTCCTATAGAAAGTGAGGTGTGTCAGGCTCCTTAGCTCTGCCCTGAATGACCCCAGACTGTTGATTGAAAGGATCTATTCATATGTCCCCACCAGACAGTGAACTCAAGGACCAGGATTATATCTTTTTCATCTCTTTTCCAAGGGCCCAGCATAAGACAACAAGAAGTAGGTGCTCATTTATATTTTGTTCTTAAAATCAAATTTCTTATCTAAAAATGGAGGTTGCAGGAAAAGATTGGACTCTCTGCTCTGAGGTATCCGGTGACTCCATCCTTCTCTCCTACAATGGATTTTGGCAAATTTGTTTTGTTGGAGCCATGTTTACACTTGGACTGTCAATGGCAGCCATTTGGTCCGAGCCCAGATGCCCCTTCCCAGACACGGCAGCCATCAGCAAGTGCACTGCCAGACTCTCCACATGGTTGTAAATTGCAGTTGTAATGTTGCAGTTGTAACGTTGCAGTTTCTTAGAAACCTTTAATACGGCCCACCAGATTTTGGTCTCATTTTGACAATTGTGAAGGCACCAAATATTAGTCAAACTACCGAAAGATGACCCCTCTGAGCATAAGCCTAATAAATGAACCTGTGGGTTGGTTTTTAGTCCCAGACAGACTGGATTCCTCTAAGTGGAGTGGAGTGTCTTTGACAGCATCTTCTCCCGAGAGAGCTCAATGCCAAAACCTTTGTTCTCTCCTGGACTGTTTTGTTCTTTGAAACAATGCTGCTTTGATTTCTCCAGTGGGAGCCAGGGCTCCAATTTCCTTGACTGGAAAGAAGTGGAGACTTCATTTCCTGCCACAGCCCGCTGCCAGGCTGTCCTGACCTGCATGTATGCGCCGTGCCTGCCTGCAGGCACGTTCCTTGCTTCTCTCTCTTCCGGCTGCCCCCAGTGTTCGTGGCAGCGAAGCAATGCAAAGGAGCACTCTTGGGCCAAGGAGGTGGGAGAAGGCAGCACCACCATATTCCTTGGTCGTGAGCACTTAAAGGAGGGACGAATGCTGGGACTGGCTTAATGGATGTTCAAACCTTGCTTCAGCACCTGCAACCCTCTTATCGGTCTAGTCTGAACTTTCTGGCATTGGAGCCATCAGCATCCCTCTTTTTCATGGTTCATAGAAATTGCAGAAGTCAGATTTCCACTCTTCTGATTCCAGGAAGACTCAGGGACTCTTCATGCTGCAATCTCACATTGCATAGAGCTGATCTTGTGCAAAACCCCTATTCAAAGCAGCTTTGAAGCTCTCAGTTGTCATATGAGCTGACAGTGTAATCCCAGGGACAGTTGTGCTATGGCCAGTGGCCCTCTGTTCCCTGTGGTGCGGACAGCAAGTGACTTATAGTTATTTAGCCCCAGGGAATGGGGTCTGAGAATGGAGAGAGGGTTTGGCTTTTGGAAAGAGCTGGGACCTTTTTATTTTTTTTTAACTATGATTTTATTTTATTTATTATTTATTTTGGTTGTGCCAGGTCTTAGTTGTGGCAGGCAGGCTCCTTAGTTGAGGCTCATGGGCTCCTCAGTTATGGCATGCAAACTCTTATTTACGGCATGCGTGTGGGATCTAGTTCCCTAAACAGGCATCAAACCCAGGCACCCTGCATTGGCAGGCAGATTCTTAACCACTGCGCCACCAGGGAAGTCCCGGAAAGAGCTAGGACCTTTGATCCATAGTAAAAGGAGGAGAGTCACGTGGGGACAGTTGTTGGCAAGTCGGTAGTTTCAATGGTAGGAAGAGATGGGGGAATAGAATTGCTTCTCAATGAAGTAGAAGCTGAGTCCCAGGCCACCACAGCTGGGGACACTACAATCCTTCGTGGTCAGCAAGGGGGGCTGTATTAGGTTGTACATCAAGGCTCATCAAACTTTAATGGGATTCTGATCCAGTAGGTCCGGAGTAAGACCAGTTATTCTGCGATTCTAATAAGTTCCCAGGTGATACTAGTCCAAAGACTATACTTGGAGTAGCAAGGTTGTATATCATTACAAATGTGCCCTCGCTGGGGGAACACCCACAGTTATTTTTCATTGGGGCTGAAAAGCCTGGCAAGGCAATTTCACCAGCTAGGGCTGGGGTGTGGAGAGACAGGGAGGGGAGAGTCAGATAAGGCTTAGGGAAGGAGGAGAAGCTGTGAGATGGTTATCTTGAAGAACAGGGAAGTCAACATACTGGGGAGGTAGTGACGTCTGATGGCACAAACTTCAAAGGATCTGGGTGTTCGGAAGAAAGGGCAGACGTGGCTGGAAAGCGTTGGTGGGAAGCAAGGTGGACACTGGCCCACCCGAGGCCATTGGCGTGAAAGGAAGGACAGCAGGGGAAGTGACGGCATCAGGGGACAGCTGGGTTTCCTTCAGAACAAGGTGGCAGGAATGTTCAGAGAGAGATTGGGGATACAGGGACATTTGCTGGTGATGGACTGTGGGACCCAGAGGGTATGGAGGAAGGGCTTCAGAGAGCAGGGGCAGGGAATTGGCGTAGATTAGCAGGTGTATGGAGACGTTCGGGGGCGGGGGGTCCAGGGTGGATGACAGGGGGCACTTAGCCTTCTGCTGGCCTGAGGAGGGAGGGAGGCCCAGTGGGAAGATATGTAACCAGTTCAGGCTGCAGGGAGTGGGGCCGAGGGGGTAGCGGCTCCGGCAGCCCTGGTAACACATAGGTCCTTTTGGGGGCGGCACGTAAGAACTACAGGAGCAACATTGCTCCTGGCACCCGAGTTACAAGTGCCCAACTGCATCACATTAGGACATTTGGCCTTTCCATTTGTCCAGTAGGTGGGGTATTTTCCATCTCCATTTAACATACGGATTGTGGGATCTTAGCTCCCCGACAAGGGATCGAACCTCTGCCCCCTGCAGTGGAAGCACGGAGTCTTAACCACTGGACTGGGAAGTCCCTAGCATACAGAATTTTCAAGTGATCCTTAAAATGGCTTGTTTACAACTTTTGCTAAGTCTTTAGATTGTGTGATAGTGTCCCCAGGAATAATGATTAAATCTGTGTTAAATTTCTTTGTGCTTTCTGGCACAGCCTCGTGACATCTGCGAAGACCTGATTTCCAAATAAGGTCATGTTGGCAGCTACCGAGAGTTAGGAAGTCAGCATATCTTTTGAGGGGGACACAAAAACCTATTACAGGGGGATCTGGAGGCTGACTGCTCCTCACTTCAGGTCCTGTGACCCTCACATACTCACTAGCTCTGCGCACCCCCAGGAAGGAGGGGCTCACTGTCACTGGGACGGGTCTCTTCCTTTCTTTCCCCCTCTCTGTCCCCTCAACATGCAGTTGTGCACGTGGTGGTGAGGGCTGGCTCTCGAGATGCAGTGCAGGGTCCGAATCATGACACTGTGACTTAAAACTTTCAAAAGAGCATGAAGAAAGTTGCTCCTAAACGCTGGCTGAATAAATGAAAGATCTTGGGTGAGGTGCTTAACTTCTCTGAGCCTCGGTTTCCTCATCAGTGAAATACAGATGGTAAAGTACCTGCCTCAAGGAGCTTGGGAAGATGAAATGGAATGATTAATGTACCTGGTCCAGCCTGGCATATACTAAATGCCCAAGAAATGTTAGCTAGAATAATCATAGTAATAAGCCACAGCATAGCACTGGATAGTGTTAATGCATTATTAATATCATTAATAAATAATAATAGTAATCCTCCAAAGACAGTCCATTCCACTTAGAAAAAATACCGAAGTTATTACCATGTCCTACTAGTTCCACGTGTCGCCCCTGCCCCTTTCCAGCCTCAGGCCCCTACTCTACTCGGTCACACTGACCCCTGCATTGACCCTCAGGCACTCCACCTGTGTTCCCACCTCCAGGCCATTGGTTTTGCGCCCCCTCTTCCTGCAGATATCTGCAGAGTTCACTCCCTCACTTTATTTAGGTCTTTGCTCAGAGGTCACGTCCTCATAGTACCCTATTTCAAGTAGCATTTACATCATTCTTGTTCTGTTTATTTCTCTATGTAGAGCACTTTTTACTACTGACATTATATATGTGTTTGTTCTCTTTCTCTCCAATCACCTGGAATGTTTGCTCCATAAGAAGACTTTGTCTCATTCACTGTTATATCCCCAGCCCTGGAATACTGCCTGGCACATAGCTTGGACTCAATAAATATTTATGAGACGAATGGATTTGGAGAGCAATCCCACACCTGTCCAACGCTGTTTTCCATTACCTGTCTGTCTCCTCACAACAACCCTAGAAAGTGGACAAACCAAGGATTATTTCACAGATAAGGCAAATGAAGCCCAGAGAGGTAAAGTGACTGACCTAAGCTAATGGAACTAATTAATGGGGGACCTGGGATGCAGTCTCTGGTATGTGACTCTGTACGTCCCGGGCAGACGTGAACAGCCCTCAAGGATTCACTGCTTATCAGTCACAGCGTTGCATCGTTGAGGCCAAAATTTTCACTGCCTCTTCTCCCATTGATGAGCGTGCCCAATAGGTCTTGGCCTTTCCTGTGGAACAAGGATACAATATCCTGCCAAGGGGATCTTTCTCCTGGGATCCCAGCAGAGGGCGCTATAGAGACAGCATCCTGATGGGTGGCCTTGCTCTATCCCATCCTCCAGGTGATGTAGGCTCGGAGGACAGCCTGTGGGTCTGGACAGCCTGTGTGACTTCAGTGTCCTGCTTCTGCTCCTCTCTGCCCTGAGTTGAGAAATTCCCTTGGCGACAGCCCTGGCTTTCCTTGGAGGATGCTCCTTGGAAGTCTCAGAATCTATCGAGGTAAATGATTCCCTGTCCTCCTGGCCCCACTGCACCGCTGCTATCCTCCAGCAGAAGATGAAAGATGCCCCCTCATTTGGAAGTGGACTCTGTCCTGGTGTAGAGTGGAAGGGAGATGGGAGCCCTGCAGAGCCAGGAGAAAGGCGGAGGTGGGTTCCCCGCCTGTGCCTGGAAAGCCCTCCCTCAAACGTTTGCTGGGAAAGCAACTCTTCCTTGAAGTCTCAACTTCTCCAGGATGTTTCCTCCTCTCCCCTCAGGTGGCCCCTTTCTCCCATCTCAGTGTGTCCACTGCCTGCTCTATGGCCACAAGGGTCTGCTCCTGTCTGCTCCCCCTCTGGACAGTGGGCTCCCTGGGGGGAGAGATGGCATCTTAACTCATGCTGTGTCCCAACCCCTAGCGCCAGGCTGGCACAGATGAGGAACTCACTTTTGCATGTACAAATAATGTAATGTGGGGAACTGGGTGCTTTGTAATTAGACTGGAAGCA
Source organism: Stenella coeruleoalba (assembly GCF_951394435.1). Taxonomy (NCBI): domain Eukaryota; kingdom Metazoa; phylum Chordata; class Mammalia; order Artiodactyla; family Delphinidae; genus Stenella; species Stenella coeruleoalba. The sequence goes on along the minus strand of NC_137154.1, from coordinate 44,560,862 downwards.
TTGGGAAATGGTAAGGCTGGGCAGCCACTAAGGAGAAAAAGTCAAGTCCCTTCAACAAGGATTTTTTGATAAATACCGTTTTTAGTTTCTGTCTAGTGGGTACAGATAGGTATGAAAATTGTTAAAATGTAGTGTATAGACTCTAGTCTCTCACTCAGAGTTACCATGAAGTCAACGAAGCTTATGTTTCCAGGCCATTTTCTTTCATAGGACTCCTCTGGGCCCGGAACGCAATTTTGTCTTCTTTTTTAAGAGCCACAACTTCCCCCCCACCCCCAACTGCATAAAATTTGGGTTTCTCAAAACCTAGATTCATGTCGCATTCAATACCTATTTACTGATCCCTAATATGTGCCCAGCACTGTGCTAGGCACTGGGAATAGAGCAATGAATGAGACAGTCCCCACCCTCCTCTTGGAGGAGTAGAAAGTGGAAAGACAAGCATTAAGCAGTTGGTCACAATGCAGTGTAGTAAGTGCTAGGTGGGGAAGTGGGGTACAGAGTGGACTCACAGTGGACAGTGATCATTTTCTTCCCTAGCTGTCCACCCAAATCCCTCCCAAAGTTCCTTTTTTCCCCCCTACACTATATAGCTGGGAGTCAGGGCCTGCTTGACACAAGAGGGGCCCCAAAACCCAGACGCTTGATCCACTAAAGGAAACCAAGGCAACAAGGGGTGGACACATGATTCAAGCTGTCAGCTGTGGGCTTCTGCCCAGGCCTCTGACCTGGACCTGGTGTCACTGGGCAATTTCTTCAGATACTGGCAGCGAACGCTCTGGAGTCTGATGTGGGTGGTTTTACAGCACTGCAGTGAAGAAATAGGAAGTAAATGGCTTGAAGAGCTATAATGGAAGTAAGATGGATAACACATGGTGATTGGCTAAAAAGGGGGTAAAGAATGACTTGGGTTTTTGGCTTGGATGGGGTATCATTCAGAGCCAGAAGAGGAAATGTTGGTTTGAAGGAGAGAGTTCAGCGTTGGACATGTTGAGTTTGAAGTGCTTGTGTTACACTCAGATAAAACGTCCAGAAGCTGGTGGGATGCACAAGTTTGACGTTTTGGAAAGAGGTGTGAACTCAAGATACAGATGTCATCAGCACACAGGTGGTAAGTGGAGCTACAGGAGTGACAGTGTTGAGAGAGGAAAGCAGAACAGTAACATTCATGAACCAGGCAACAAAAGAGAGCTGTAAAAGGAGACCAAGGAGAAGCCTGAGAGGAAAACAAACGAAATAGGAGAGAGAGGAGTCAACTGTTGAATGCTTTTGATAGGTCAAATAGGAAGACTGAGAAATGCCCACTGGACTGAGCTGGCGATTGGAAGCTCAGGCTGGAAGCAGTTCTCATGGCGAGAAGTCTTGGAAAATCTGCTAAGGTCGTTCACATATACATCGGAGGACTACTGTGTGAGCCTCTCTGCTAGTAACTTTCCACGTACCACCTTATTTAGTTCTCATGGCAACCCTTAAACATTAGCCCCGTTTTCAAAAGAAATCAACTCAGAAATGAAATATCTTGCCTAAGATCACATTGCTAATAAGTGACAGGAATGAACCCTAGATCTACAGCTTAAGTCCAAGTTCTTTCCATTCCTCCTTTCTTCTATGTCCAGATCCTGCCATGTAGGATCATTTGCTAATTTGTGATTTGGTTTAACAAACACTTGAGTGCTTATGCATGCTAGGCACCAAGTTCTGGGGATCCAGCAGTGAATGAGACAGTCAAAATGTCATGCTCCGCACATTCTGGAGGGAGTCAACTGCAAATACGCAGCACGTCACGTAACAATGGTAGATGTGGAGATACCTACAGCAGGAAAGAGTTGAAGGATGTGCTCAGCATTACATTTAAAATATGGTAGACAGGTGTGGCCCTTACTAATAAAGGTGGTATCTGAGCCAAGACTTGACAGGGGAAGAGAGCCAGTCATCCAGTTTTCCAGAGGGCAGCAGGAACAGAAAACCTCCAGTGCTTGGCATGTCCCAGGAACCTCAAAAGAGGCCAGGGTGGTGGGAACAGAATGAGCAAGAGCCAGTGGCAGGAAACAACCCGAGAAACAGGGTGCGGGTAGAGGCAGGGAGAAGGGGAGACTAGATCAGACCTAGGGCTGTGTAGATCAATTTTAAGTATTTCCACTTAAAAATCTAGGTTGAAAGTCATTTTGGTGCATTTTGTCCTAAGCGAGTTTTGTTTTGAAGGATTCCTCTTCCTCTGGCTGCTGTGTTGGAGACTAAAAGGAGAGCAAGGGCCAAGCAGAGAATCCAGTTTGGGGTGGTGTGGTATCTAGGTGAGAAATGAGAGCCACAGCTGAAGAGGTGAGTTGTCCAATTTCTAATGTTTTGAAGGAAGAATTAACAAGATTTGATAACTGGACATTGGGTTTGACATCAGGCATTTGCCATTAGAGACTTAAGAAGGAACAGAGAGGAAGAAGGAAAACTAAGAGGTGTCCTGAAAAGAAAAATCACTCAAGGAGTGATTTACTGTCAAATGCTTCCTAGATGAGCAAAACATACTGGATAACAGGCAGCACTGGAGTTACTGGTGATCTTAAGTTTTGGTGTAGGAGTGAAGTGCAGCCTGTTTGGGGGGGTGGGGAAAGAGCTGGCAAAATGAAGGCAACCCTGTTTTGCTGTATTTTAAGGAAAAGCCGACGTCGGCGGTAAGATGTGGAATCTTTTTTTTTTTTTAATTAATGTATTTACTTATTGGCTGTGTTGGGTCTTTGTTTCTGTGCGAGGGCTTTCTCTAGTTGTGGCAAGCGGGGGTCACTCTTCATCGCGGTGCGCGGGCCTCTCACTATCACGGCCTCTCGTTGCGGAGCACAGGCTCCAGACGCACAGGCTCAGTAGTTGTAATGCACGGGCTTAGTTGCTCCGCGGCATGTGGTACATGTGGTAACTTCCCAGACCAGGGCTTGAACCCATGTCCCCTGCATTGGCAGGCAGATTCTCAACCGCTGCGCCACCAGGGAAGCCCGAAGATGCGGAATCTTATCTTTAAGATACGTCACTGTAGACTTAGTGTAGACAGTGTGCTGATACTAAAAGTATTATGTCCTTCATACAAGGCACATGCCCAGTACATCCAAATATTGTCATTCCATAGTATGGTAGGTTGTAAAACACCCTGTTCAGTGTTTTTTGAACAAGATGGGAGTGGGGAGGTGTTGCTCTTTAAGGGGCATCTGAGTTGTTCTTGAAGCACTGGTTGGGGGGACACAGGTCTGACTTCTGACAAGCCGCCACACACCACGTCGAACTCTGGGACTTCCTTTGGCCCAATTCTCTAGCTGAATTGGGAGAATTCTGGCTGTAAACTGAAACCAAGGCCCACCTCTCTAACAAAAGAGGCCACACTTGCTGGGTTAAAAATCAGTTTCCCCCTTGCGGAGGGTTGGGCAGAGCGCCAGGAATGCCATTTATTTCTACAGCCTAGTAAAGTCAGCTTGATATTCTATCTAAAGTTAATTTACACAAGTCTCCACTTAGCTTTAATTTCATGGTATTTACAATATCCACCAAAAGCTATGAATCATGTTAGAATGAAGAGGTCTGCTAGGGCACAGGGAGAGCTAGCTTCTGACGCCAAGAGGACACAAATACTGGTTTTACCTACCACCCCTCTCAGAGAATAAGCAGGTGCAACACTGAAGACAAAGGTTCTATCAATCAGATTTAGCAGTATGGTGTATTACTGTCTGCCTAGAGGCTCCCCCCAAACTAAGTACAGGTTGCTCTTAGAAGCTAAGACGAGCAACCAGGACTCCAGCAACACTTTCAAGAGCCCCTACCCAAGCCAAAGCCTGCCTAGGACTGTCACATTCCTAGAGCTGGTTAACAAGGGCAATTTGAGCAAATGCTTATTAAGTGGTTTCTGAAAATATATTTTAAACCTCCATGCAGGGCTTCAGTTGGATTAAGGAGCCAGTTTTACTGGGCTACTCTGGGGTTTCAAGGGGGAACCTTCCTTGAAACAGAACAATTACAATTACTGAGAATGATGATAGGATTGTTACACTTGTCTTGACCATGAGGGTGATGAACCTCTCAGTTCACCACATAGTTCAGTATGGTGACGAAAAGATAAATGTCACCACGTTTGTCGTTATGCATTAGCAACGTCCCTTTGAAGTCATAAGACTTGTGATTCTCAGCACTGCCCTTGATTACAGGAATCGTATATTGGTTACTTCCAGTAACATGACCTAAAGAGGAATAACCACCTTGAATTTTCTGTCTAATCAGAAAATTGTGAATTTCTGATTATGAATTAGAAGTTCCTAAGACAGACCTATCTCAAAACAAAACCTATCAGTTCTTCATAAATTTGTAGGTGCTACTTAAAGTCACACAACTATATCAAGTATCACAATGTTTATTGATAGATACAAGTATATAAAATCAGGGCATGAACATGACTTGATAAATTAAGTAGACTTAATTTCAATACTATAATAAGAGGGACCAATTCAAATTCTCACCATTTGTTTCACACCCACAAAGACCACTTCAAGGGCATTTACGATCTCTCAAAACTGATCAGTTTTGTGCAAGTAAACCATGTTTCTTTTAAAAAGACTTGTGCACTTGCCCAGGCTCAAGGATATTAAAATCTAGCACATAAAGCCCATTACTAGAGGTAGAAATACAGGCAATATACTATTACGGCAACAACCATCAATTACAGTTAAGAATTTTTCTGTAACAACCAAATGGATAATCAAATATTGCAACAACTCAAGTATTACTGAGCAAAGTGCATTTCTACAGTATTCAGTGTTGCTATTCAGTTTTCTAACTTAAAACAGCCTATGATAACTGGCAGCAAAGAAGGTCCTTGCAATAGACTGCCTCTGCTTGAGAACTTATGATGTAATTATTGCATGCTGCTAATATACTATCTAAACATTAAAGATACTCCTAAAATATTTGATGGTAGACTATGATTAAGACATTACACTACAAAAAAACCTTATGCAGAAGGAAATCCTAACTGACGTGCTTCTGCTTTAAATATTGTGAAAACATTACAGCGGAATGAATTTTCGCAGTGGTTAGGTCAAATGCAGTTACATCATAGCAACAGTATGTTTTGCACAATTTAAGGCTTTGGCTGGTTCTTTTAGTCAGCTTCTTCCTCTGATTCTTCTTCTTCAGCAGTTTCTAGCCAGGTTAGCCACTGATTCACCTGTAAATTTGTAATTTAATGAAATAAGTAGTACTTACAGACAGAATAGCAGAATTTTTTATTCCAGATCGAACAAACAACCTACCTAAGGACAAAAGTTTTAGACAGTACCACACATTTTGTAATTGCAAACAGTCTTCAGAACCTACATTTGTGTATTAGCTGTAAGTTATTTTAAAGAATGGCTTAAGGACAGGAATAAAGACCCAGACGTAGAGAATGGACTTGAGGACACAGACAGTGGGAAGGGTAAGCTGGGATGAAGTGAGAGAGTAGAACTGACGTATATACACTAAACGTAAAATAGCTAGCTAGTGGGAAGGAGCCGCATAGCACAGGGAGATTGGCTTGGTGCTTTGTGTCCACCTAGAGGGGTGGGATAAGGAGGGTGGGAGGGAGACACAAGAGGGAGGGGATATGGGGATATACGTATACATATAGCTAATTCACTTTGTTATACAGCAGAAACTAACACAACACTGTAAAGCAATTATATTCCAATAAAGATGTTTAAAAAAAAATGGCTTATTATTTGGATTTGGGATTACAAGCTGCTTAGGAACCGTCAACTTGGGTGTCGTTCTTTGACACCACTCCATTACACTTCAGGACTGTTTTAATATGGGACAGTGGCTCCTCCCAAACTTAAATACATAAGCAATGCGGTGTGTGTGTGGCGGGGGTGGAAAGGTACACAGGACAACAAAGAAGATTCGGAGCAGTAGATCTCCAGCCCCACCCCGGACCTGTAGGATCAGATTCCCCAAGGACAAGACTGCGGACAAATGCTGTGAGGATAATCCTCATGAAACTAGTTCCTGAACCTTAGGAATAAAGATACCATAGACCAGCATTTCTCAAAGCCTGGCCCCTAGAAAAATAGTATGAGAATCACCTGGGTTGTGTAACACACACTAGCCTACTAAATCAGAATGTCTAGGATCAGACCTGGAACTTCCTTTTAAATTACTTTCCAGATGATTAACGTATGCTGTGGAATCCCCTGACATACAAGTTCTTCCCCATGGCTAGAATTCTACTCCACTAAGTAAGATAAAAAATCATGGTATGAGAAATCAGAAACAATCTCATGTTTACTGACAGTTAAAAAAAATGGCTCAGGGGCTTCCCTGGTGGCACAGTGGTTGAGAGTCCGCCTGCTGATGCAGGGGACACGGGTTCATTCCCTGGTCCGGGAAGATCCCACATGCCGCAGAGCAGCTGGGCCCGTGAGCCATGGCCACTGAGCCTGCACGTCCGGAGCCTGTGCTCCGCAACGGGACAGGCCACAACAGTGAGAGGCCCGCATACCGCAAAAAAAAAAGTCTCAATCCAATCGTGTACAATCACCCTATCTTTATAAGTAGCTTTACTTCTAAAAAATGTTAGCCACCTCTGATCTAACAGCTTAGACACTACTAGGATTGAAGCCTTTTATTTCATAGCTTTACTTCATTTTGCTTACTGCCTGCTTTACCACAGCTTTTTTTTTTTTTTTCCCCTTTGCGGTACGCGGGCCTCTCACTGTTGTGGTCTCTCCCGTTGCGGAGCACAGGCTCCGGACGCGCAGGCCCAGTGGCCATGGCTCACGGGCCCAGCCGCTCCGCGGCATGTGGGATCCTCCCGGACCAGGGCACGAACTCGTGTCCCCTGCATCAGCAGGCAGACTCTCAACCACTGCGCCACCAGGGAAGCCCTACCACAGCTTTTAATAGTGAAGAATCACATGTATGTACAAATTACCAGGACTATTTTGCTTGTATTTCAATTTTAAAAGGCTTATTATAAAACAATACCAACTGGAAAAAGCAAACCAAATTTCTCTCAAGATTTACCTGGAACAAAGCC